>NC_089838.1:271237067-272552067 GCF_035609145.1 Eleutherodactylus coqui
TGACAGAGCAGACCGACCTCTGGCTTTCGCCACTGAGCCTCCAACCCGGCATGGTCATGTGTGACAACAGCTGTAACTTGGTGGCAGCTCTGCAGCTTAGCAGCCTCACACACGTGCCATGCCTGGCCCACGTCTTCAATCTGGTGGTTCAGCGGTTTCTGAAAAACTACCCCCACTTGTCTGACCTGCTCGGCAAGGTGCGCCACATCTGCGCACATTTCCTCAAGTCCACCACGGACGCTGCCACCCTGAGGACCCTGCAACGTCGGTTTCAGCTACCAGAGCACCGACTGCTGTGCGACACTGGAATTCTATGCTGCACATGTTGGCCAGGCTGTACGAGCAGCGTAGAGCAATAGTGGAACAACAGCTGCAACATGGGCGGCGGAGTGGTAGTCAGCCTCCGCAATTCTTTACTGAGGAGTGGGCATGGATGGCAGACATCTGCCAGGTCCTCGGAAACTTTGAAGAGTCTACCCAAATGGTGAGCGGCGATGCGGCCATCATTAGCGTTACCATCCCGCTACTTTGCCTGCGGAGAAGTTCGCTGCAAAGCATAAAGGCCGGCGCTTTGCGGTTGAAACAGGAGACAGGGGATGACAGTATGTCGCTTGATAGCCAGACCACCCTCATGTCTATATCTCAGCACATTTTGGAGGAGGAGGAGGGGGTGGGGGAAGAGGTGGAGGAGGGGGAAGAGACTGCTGGCCACACTGCAGAGGATACCTATGCTGCTTGCCTCTCAGTTGTTCAGCGTGTATGGGCTGAAGAGGAGGAGGATCCTGAAAGTCATCCTCCTAGTGAGGACAGCGTTGTGTTGCATACTGGGACCCTGGCACACATAGCTGACTTCACGTTAGGCTGCCTTTCCCGTGACCCTCGCGTTAGACGCATTCTGGCCAACATGGATTACTGGGTGTACACCCTTCTAGACCCACGGTATAAGGAGAACCTTTCCACTCTCATTTCCGAAGAGGAAAGGGGTTTGAGAGTGATGCAATACCACAGGGCCCCAGTGGAAAAAGTGACGCTAAAGTTCCCATCTGACAGCGCCAGTGGCAGAAGACGCAGTTCCGAGGGCCAAGTAGCAGGGGAGGCGCGGGGATCAGGCAGCATGTCCAGCGCAGGCACGGGAACACTCTCCAAGGCCTTTGCTAGTTTTATGGCTCCCCAGCAAGACTGCGTCACCACTCCCCAGTCAAGGCTGAGTCGGAGGGAGCACTGTATAAAGATGGTGAGGGAGTACGTAGCTGATCGTACCACCATCCTCCGTGATGCCTCTGCTCCATACAACTATTGAGTGTCAGAGCTGGACACGTGGCATGAACTTGCGCTGTATGCCCTGGAGCTGCTGGCCTGCCCTGCCGCTAGTGTCTTGTCAGAGAGGGTGTTTAGTGCAGCTGGGGGGAATCATCACGGATAAGCGCACCCACCTGTCAACTGCCAGCGTCAACATGCTTACTCTCATCAAGATGAACAAAGGCTGGATTTCCCCAGACTTTTCTTCTCCACCGGCAGAAAGCAGCGGACCTAATGATTCTTTTCGCTGCTACAGGAGAAAAATCCATCCTCTACCACCACAAAAAAAGAGGGCATTAGCTTCATCAATCACTCTCGATATTATTACTCCTCCTCCTAAAACAGCATGTCATCTCGCTGAACTGCCAGTTTTTCTGCGGCCCAAAAGGCTCTGTTTAAAAGTGTTTTACAATTTTTTAAAGTTTCAAAAGTATTTATACTTTAACAGAAAAAAACTAATTTTTCTGCAGGACTGCCTCCAGGCTTTGTTACAAATTAAGCAACAGCGAGCTGTATCTTTAAAAAATGTTTATGGGTTTCACCTGCCCTCGCGGTTGAGCAATTTTTCAGGGGTACACTTGTAATCTTGGTACACCAATTTTTTTAGACCCTTGCCTATACTGTTATCTAACTAATTTTTCCGTCCTTCGCCTACACTCTTGGTAACCAACTTTTTTCAGGTGTTCACCTATACTCTTGGTACACCAATGTTTTAGGGGTTCGCCTACACTCTTGCTACAGAAATGTTACAGGGGTCCGCCTATACACTTGGTACTGAAAGGTTTGAGGGGTCCGCCCATACTCTCGCTACATAAATGTTACTGGGGTCCGCCTATACTCTTGCTACAGAAATGTGACTGGGGTTCGCCTATACTCTTGCTACAGAAATGTTACTGGGGTCCGCCTATACTCTTGCTACAGAAATGTTACATGCGCCCGCCTGTACTCTTGCTACAGAAATGTTACTGGGGTCCACCTATAAACTTGCTACTGAAAGGTTTTAGGGGTTCGCCTATACTCTTGCTACAGAAATGTTGGTCCGCCTATACTGTGGGTCCCTAAAGGTTTGCTATTGTGGTGTTCAGCTGCCTGATACATACACAGAATGAAGTGTGTGGGGACAGATAGATTTCCCATAGCTATTTAACTCAAGGCACCTTGGGTCACAAAAGGTGGAGGCTGGGACCAAGCCTGACCCAGGGCCCACTCACGTACTTCCCACACATTATTGCGGGTCCTACCTCATTCATAGTTTCTCAGCCTTATTATGCCACTTCATCCTCCTGCTTGGGGTCTGGGGATCAGCGCTGGGCAACATGCATTTTCTCTCGTGTTTCCACAGTTATCTGAGACAGTGGTTTGGGCCAAACAAAAGGAGTGTTACTGCATTAATGAGACGTTCACAGCTGCACTAGCATCAGAGTCCGTTTGAGGTCCACGATTACTGAGGGTGTGGGCAGAGACCAAGGTCCTGGGGGGAAGAATCAACTGCGCCAGGTTTGGCCCATGAAACTTCTTTGTGGTTCATCCAGTCTTTGGAGCGATGAAAGCAACCGTAACTGCATTAATGAGATGTTTACAGCTGCAGTAGCATCCGAGTCTGCTTTATGCCCACGATTACTGAGGGTGTGAGACGAGGTCCTTCTTTGAGTTTCATGGGCTCGCCTATGCTGTGGGTGCACAAAGACTTTCCATTGCGTTGTTTTACCTGTTTGGCAGAAATACACTGACTGACTTGGCTAGGGTGCAGACGGCTTTCCCATTGCGGTGTTTTACCAATCTGGCACAAATACACTGAATGACTGGGGCAGAAGTGTGGGCCGAGGTCCTGAGCGGGGTGAAACTCTGCCATGTTTGGGCACTCTGTTTTCTTCATGTTTAATACTGTCTTTGAGTTTCATGGGCTCGCCTATACTGTGGGTGCACAAAGGCTTTCCCATTGCATTGTTCAGCTATCTGACACATACAAAGAATGAATTGGGCAGAAATGTGGGCCGAGGCGGAGGTCCTTGGCAGGGTGAAACTCTGCCATGTTTGGGCACTCTGATTTCTTCATGTGTAATACTGTCTTTGAGTTTCAAGGGCTCGCCTATGCTGTGGGTGCACAAAGATTCCCCATTGTAGTGTTTTACCTATCTGGCACAAATACACTGACTGACTTGGGTAGGGCGCAGAAGGTTTTCCCATTGCGGTGTTCAGCTATCTGACACCTACACAGAATGAATTGTGTGGGGACACATGGATTTCCCATTGCTATGTAACTCGCGGCACCTTGGGTCACACAAGGTGGAGGCTGTGACCGAGCCTGACCCTGGGCCCGCTCACGTGCTTCCTACACAGAGTATTTCAGGTCCTACCTCGGTCATGGTTTTTCTGCCTTATTATGCCACCTCCTCCTCCTGCTTGGGTTCTGGGGATCAGCGTAACCACAGTTATCCGAGATACTGGATTGGAGCATTCACAGGAAGTGTAACTGATTTAATGAAACTTTCACAGGGTCACTGTATACCTGTGGTGGCTACTTTTGCGACACCTCCTGTTTCAAACCAATTTTTGTTGTTAGTATGTGCTGCTGCATTGTGGGGATGTGTAGAAGTGCTGGCACCTGAGTCTTCTTTATGCCCACGTTTGCGGCTCCTGACATTTTTGTGATGCAGGTGGCACGGGATTGGAATGATGATCGTACGTTAATTTATCATCAATTGTCATCAGAATTGTGGGCTATCGCCCACACTTTCAAAGGGGGTCGCTGCCTGGCCCTGCCAACCCTCTGCAGTGTGTGTCTCTGGCTCCTCCTCATCGCAGACACAATTATAAATCAACATGAGGGTAGTGTGGCTACGAAGCGAGCGTGTGGCATAAGGGCAGCTGAACGCTGCGCAGGGAAAATTTTGTGTGCGCTGTGGACACAGGGTCGTGCAGGGGGTTGGACATCAATGCCAGCATGTAACCCGGGAGAAGAAGCAGTGGTGTCACCCGCAGGTGGTGATTGTCCTTGGTTGGAGCTAGTGTGGTGCTTAGCTAAGATGTGCCAGCGCGTGTGCCTTGCTAATGAGGGTCTGTCCCAAGTAAATTGTTAGGGGGGGTGACCGCCAGGCTCTTGCCCCCATTTTGGCTTAATAGTGGGACCTAGGAGCCTCAGATGCAGCCATGCATGCTGCCCCTGCCGTTCCCTATCCGTTTCTGTGGTGTTTCCATGACTTTTTTGATGTTTTCAGGTGTCGCACCAATCATACCCTATGCGAAGCATCGGTCCCATACAAAAATGCTCAAGTCGCCTATTGACTTCAATGGGGTTCGTTACTCAAAACGAGCTCTCGAGCATTACGAAGAGTACAACTCGAGTACCGAGCACCCAAGCTTTTTGGTGCTCGCTCATCTCTAATAGCCACCATAAATATAATACAGCCCCACACAAAACCCTTATAAAGTGCCAATGCAGAATTTAACAGAAGAAACCTAATCAATGCTGACAAATCTAAGTGATGTGGTAAAGAAAATCAAAATAGTAAAACCTATAATATTATGCACCTGGAAATCCCCCACGTGTATCACTTATTGATACCCTGATGATGCTTCCTTAATGATGGAGCTTTAATAGATAGTGTACTAGAATGTTATTCCTGAGATGTGTTGGAGCCATTCCCCCAGTTTAGTAGTTCTAGACCCGAGTGCTCTTGCTACCAGTGGGACTGCTTTGTCCTTTACTTTCCACATCCTCTCTAGTTCTTCTTGCAGGCCGTGGTACTTCTCCAGCTTCTCACACTCCTTCTTCTTGTTGTTGCTGTCACTTGGTACCACTACATCTATCCCTACTGCTATCTTCTGATCCTTTTCAATTATAACAGTTGAAAGTCTGGTTGGCTGGCCAGTACCTGTTTGTTCGTTCATAAGTCCCACAAGATCTTAGCCCTGTTATTCTTATCAACTTTCTGTGGAGTCTCCCATCTGGATTTGGGAGAGTTTAGTTCATATGCTGTGCAGATGATCCTACACACAACGGCCACTAATTGTGCTGTTCCGTGTATACTGTCCCTGATTTCACTTTGCATCCTGCCACTATGTGTTGGACTGTCTCTAAGGTCATGTCTAATGTGGTAGATACCTGCTTATATGATCTGGTGCTTACTGCCTGTTCTTGTGCTGCCTTGATCAGTGCCTCAGTGCTGTCTTTGGGTCCTGCTTTCTCTAGCCAGTGGTAGGATGTACCACTGTCAGCCACTTCAGCTATCTGTTAATGGTACATCCCATGCAGCGGCTTATCTTGATCCTTCTTCCATTTGTTTTTTCTTCTATGTCTGCTGCTGCTTTGGATGTTCTCTCAGCAGTTCATTTTTGGCTGCCAGCTTACCAATGTACTCTTAGGTGCTCTTAGTTTCATTTAGGATGTTGGCTTTGACCCCCATCAGACCCTATCCACTCTCTTTCTGCTTAGTATACATCCTGTGGGTGTTGGACTTGGGGTGGAAACCTCTATACATTGTGAGGCGCTTCTCTTCATAATGGTTCCCTTTAGTTTGCGAGATGCTATGGTACTTATAGCTGTTCTGTATGTCTGCTATGCTGCCAATTCTACCTCATCAGTCTTAACAATCTTGCCTCTCTTTACTACCATCTGGCTACACTTTTCTAGTCCAAATTACATTCTTGATTGTAAATCCAAGTCAGGTGGATCAGCAAGTTGATGTCTCATTCACTGTTAGCATGCAGCTTGATGCCATCCATGTAGAGGAGGTGGCTGATAGTAGTTCCATTCTTGAACTTGTATCTATACCCAGTTCTTGTGATTTTGTAGCTGAGGTGGTTCAAACCTATGCAGAACTGCAACAGAGACAGTGCATCACCTTGGTATATGCCACGCTTGGTGAAGTTAACTTCTAGTGTTGTAGGTCCTATATACATATATTCATTGGCTTTGTTAGATATTTTTATACACTTTATTGGAATGCAGTAGCAGAGATTTTGAATTCAAAAGCAAAGAGAACTCAGAAATTACTTACGTGTATTTGGTTTGTCCTTGTCCATATTAGCATGTTTAAAAACAATGCATATGCGATGATCATTGAACAATGAAAAGAAAACTCTTGTGGAAACAATGGAGCAGATTTAGTAATGCTCTCTGAGACCTCATTCACACGAGGCCTTCCTCTCTGTTGCATCACATCACAAGAGAACACGGTTTTCGTGCGGTGCAATGCAACTTTGACAGCAGGAAATCCTACTTTCAAAGCTCTGATCTAAGCACTAGCTGCAGAAAAAAATGTAAAAAAAAAAACACATAATCACCTTATAAGCGCTCTCTGACACCACAGTAGCTTCTCCCCGGTCCCTGGCACTGTTTCTCTTCATCATCTTCTGGCTGGGGATTGAAAAATCCCTGCCCCCTGGAAGCAATGGCTGTGATTGGCTAAGCGTCAGGCAATCACAGCCAGCGCTTGTAGGAGGCGGGGATTTTTCAATCCCTGGCCAGAAGATGATGAAGAGAAACAGTGCTGGGGACCGAGAAGAAGCTGCGGCAGCGGCCTGGACAGCGCGGGAGATGTGATGTATACTTTTATTTTTTCTTTAGCTACAGCTTATTTTCGGGGTAGGACTTATATTTCAAGCTCCCTTCCCAAAAATCCTCACATGTGGTGCTATAAAGTCGTGGTATCACCATGAGAAATCACAGCAATATCGCACGGACCAGCATTGTGATATTACTGCGAGTTTCTCGCACCAATGCCATGTCGCTCGTGTGAATGAGGTCTAATAATTAGGTGATGTAAATCTAGACCAAGCAGTCTGAAATTTTGCCATTGTGTTTCATGCTGGATGATAAATGTGGTGCATCCCTAGACAATTTTGTCTAACTTTACACCAACTTTGGTTGGCTTACTTTGTGCCAAAGTTTTAACACAAGTTTGGTGGATAGTGTAACATTTAACACCGCTTTTTTGCTAAGCCACAGCCCTTTTTCACCAAACCACATTGTATTGTCCAATGCTCAGAAAGATGCCTCCTGCAAGATTGATTGTATCATACATCGCTATAGAGTCCCATGTAAGAAAAAAACAAAAAAAACCCCCTAAACTATACTTTTACATACATTTTATTTTACTGGTTAACTCTCACCGATGCATCTGATGGATCCCATCTATCAGCTATCTGTCTTCCATAGGCGACCAGCCGACCACCTTAAAAAAATATGCAAAATGTATACATTTTTTGCTGGATGGCACAAGATAGTATTGAAGTGGTATCATCGCTAATTGTATAACTTGATGCCATTCAAGAAAAAATAAGGGTGAACACATTTGTATCACCATCAATCAGCAAACCCTTCGGGGGTATCATATAATAGTCTACCAAGAATGGTATTGCCACTGAAAAAAAAGAAAAAAAGTCATCAACCTTGGCTTTACAATATATTCTCTATTAAATGAAATGACTTTAAACACGCTGTGCCTATCAAAAAACATCTAAAAATTCTTTGACATTTTCCCTTGTTGTTTCATGAAAATCTTGCTCCTTCGACGAGCGGCACACTGGAATTTTATCCTCCATTATTTTCAAGTTCTTTTTTTCCTTTCAAATCTGAATCTACAATCTGGTTAATATAGTATCTCATCTCCTGTGTTCCTACTGCCCTTTTATAATGCAACATAAAACTAATGACTATAATCATATTACCATCAGCTCATCTCTATCACAATCCATCAGTTCCTTCAAGCAAATGTAAAATCGCCTTCACTTCTGAGAAAATGAAATTGAATTGTATTGAGAGTAAAAGTAACCCACTGGAAAGAAATAAGCCACCGTGGGACTGCATATCTTTAACCTACCGTCTGGGAAAAGTAATTAGAAGTATTCTGTTTTGAACGCTGAGACCGCTCGCCAGGGCCTTTTTAGTAAAGCTGACACAGATTCTGTTAATCAACATAGACAGCTTCTTGCTGGGTTTAAAGAAAGGTTATTAGTTGTTATGTTTTGCTATTTTTTTTAACACTATACAATAATTCCCACTTCTCTTTTTTAGTGTCATTTTGCAAGTAGTAGTAAACCTGACCTAAATGTTGTCTCGTGAGTTAAGAACACAGTATTTGAGTAGTCGAAAGAAGATCTGAACTAGAATTTTGGGGCTTCATTTACAGTCAAAGAAGAGTTGAGTTCACATACAACCATTAGGACACCTGACGAATATGAGAATGGTGGTTCCCAAGTCCAAATGCTGGCCACTTTGTCTACTGATGGCTCAACTCATCCTTCCCTGGCTGGCTGCATGGAAGGTCATTGACTACTGTATACCGCACATTCATATAGCAGGTCTTAGAAAGTCAAGTGGGGTTAGTAGGACACAAAGTGGCACAGTGCTTTCCGAGCGATGCTGCCACTTTGCTATAGCAATCGTGCCTGTCCATGAGTTGGATGTGAATTCATCACACAAAGCAAGATCAATCTTAGCCACTTCCAGCTTCCTTTCTTCCTTTCTACTGTACCATACAAACTGAATTTTAGATGTTCCACTTTGTACAACAAGTTCATTAGCCACTTATCACCTTTTTTTTCCTTTAAGTTGATGCAATGGGGCAAATTTATTATTGACGTTGCAGCAGAATTCTGGATTAAGTTGCAGTTTTTTTGGTACAGATCAATTGAGACAACTTTAATATTGATTATTGCCAAAAAGAACATATAGTATGCCCTTCACTCCACTTCTCTAAAGGGTCTAGAAAATGGGACAACTCTTAGTGGCGTTTTCACAGTCCAGCCTGTGGATGATAATGGGTTCAGGGTGGCATTGCGGCCCCGGCCCACATGATGTACCATGTTAGTGTGTGTTCATTTTTTATCAGCACTGGTCGGTAGGGAGTTAACTACTCTTTGCTGTAAAGTGGTTAATCGACTGGCTGAGGTAACTGGCTGTGCAGCCAGTCAGTTACCTCGGCCAGTCAGTAACCAAACAGTTACTGCTCTTCTAAACAGAAGGTGCTGGTTATACTGTTTATCAGAAGGTGTTACTGGTCTTGACCTGCGTCTCAGTTAAGTTTGCTGGGGATCTACTTATTTATCTGGGATGTTAGTATATATTTTTTTCCTGTACATTAGTGGATGAATATTAGGGTGGTCCATAGAGATTTGGCAAAAACTAAAGTGGCAGCTATACAGCAAGACACCTTCCCAATGTGTTACATCTGCTAAGTTTTAGCTTAAAATTCCAACTGCAAGATGGTGCTCAAAACTGATGTTTATTATGAGAAATGGCGCTTATGCGCAAGATTTCCAATGACACAAGCTACAGGATTAATATTAACAATTTGCTTTCCTCTGGACCAACAAGGTGGGGGTGGGGGTGGGGGGTTGAAACAGGCTGAACTAGATCTACATTGTCTTCATTCAGCCTAACATACTATGTTACTATGCTTTAAGTATACATTAAAGGGGTTGTCCCGCGGCAGCAAGTGGGGTTATACACTTCTGTATGGCCATATTAAAGCACTTTGTAATATACATTGAGCATTAAATATGAGCCATACAGAAGTTATACACTTACCTCCTCCGGTGCTGGCGTCCCCGTCTCCATGGCACCGACTAAAGCTGCCTTCTCCTTCCATTAGACGCGCTTGCGCTGTCCGGTCTTCTGCTCTGTTGAATGGGGCCGCTCCGGCGTGCTCGCGCCGGAGAGCTGGTCTGCGCATGCGCAGAAGACATGTGCGGCGCGAGCACGCCGGAGCGTCCCCATTCAACAGAGCAGAAGACCGGACAGCGCAAGCGCGTCTAATGGAAGGAGAAGGCAGCTTTAGTCGGCGCCATGGAGACGGGGACGCCAGCACCGGAGGAGGTAAGTGTATAACTTCTGTATGGCTCATATTTAATGCACGATGTATATTACAAAGTGCATTAATATGGCCATACAGAAGTGCTTAACCCCACTTGCTGCCGCGGGACAACCCCTTTAATTACCAACAATGGCATTTGTCCTGACAATCTACATATTTGTGCTGTTCCTACAAAAATACCTCAAAATATATGAAAATAGTCAGTTATGACACAAATACTTGTCAGTCAGCGCTTAAGGACTGGACAGCAGACTTCTTGGTCATCTGTGTTGGAACAGCCTTACGAATTGCTTCCACGACTTGAAGCAACAGTTGTTTTTCTTCTTCTTCATTAATAAAAAGTCTGATAATTCATGGTTTTTTGAGCACAACCTTGTAGTAGACATAAGAACCTAAAATACTGCCCCAAAGAGAGGTTTGTTAAAAGGAAAAAAATTAGAGGGAGCCTTGCTTTGTAGTTGAAAGTTGAGTTTTTTGGGCCACCCTAATGAATATACACTGAGTATCATCTAACATTTGCCACTATTCCCTCCCCTCATCAGGACAGGTTCTCCACTGAAAGGTAGCATCTTCTCGAATCAGAAGGTTTGGGCCTCCTGCAGACAGCCAGGTCGGATCCTGATGTGACAATTCTTCCAGTGGGATGCGAGACGTGCCCCTGCAGTGACCATCGCGGCTCACCTCCTCCCAGCGTCTTGTCCGCTCTGCTATGTGCCGGCTGTCGCCCAGCCGGCACATGTGCAGGGCAAAGCCGACGCGTCAGCCGTGACATTTCTGTCCTGGCCTCTACGAGGCTTGCACAGAAATAGGACATGCTGCGATTTGTTTACTGCATGAGTTTTCACGTGGTCAAATCGCGGCTGTCTGCATAGGATTGCACTATCTAATTATATCTGTTACATACCGAAATTCTGCGGGAAATCCCGCCGCGGAATTTCCGCCCGTGTGCAGGAGGCCTTAGGGTTAGATTCCATGTTTTGCTTCCCTTTTTGTGTTGTCCAGATTTATACTTAGTGTGTTTATATTCATCCTACTAGGATGCAACTGATATGTCCAAGTCAGATGTGACAGGATTGAGGTTTTTCGAGACATTTATGACATGCAAACTTTTAAAAGGTCACACAATTTTTGCTCAGTCTCACTCCAGTAGCTTTGTGGCGTGCAAAGTGACTCCACTTCTCTACACATATTTAAAGATCCACCATATTTATCAACATTGATAATAATGTGTCTCCTTTTAAACTGGTGAAAGAAAAAAAAAAGCTGCCAAAAATGGTTTCAAAAATTCCCTTCATTATTACCTCCCCCTCCCCCCCCCCCCCCCCACAACCCCCAGTGTTCACAAATATGCAGTAGACTACTGAACAATACTAGATTATATCATCTTCCATCGGTGTTCTTAATTTATTAAAAACACACCCCATTTTACACGACAAATGATGCCTTTCATATGAATCACATTTTTAATGCAATTAAACTGAAAAACTGATGTTATTCACATTTACAAATCTCCCCAGAATTTCTTATTTGCTGCAACATGCAGTTTGTTGATTACAGTACTTCATCTCTGGGGCATGTATATAGTTATCATTAAAGACATCCAGCAGTGTATGGAAACTTACTTTAGGCAATGCTCCATGGGAAAAAAATGCAAATTAGCTTTTATCCCAAAAAAAAAAAAGGGACTCCCATCTTCAGACAGCTTTTTAAGGCTTCATGCCCCTTGTCAATACACAGCAAGTTCCCCTTCCATCAAAGACGTAACCAGTCAACCAGTACCCTGTTGTGTAACGAGGGGAAAGAACCCCAAAACGGCTGTCTGCGGATGGGTGTCTCTTCATTCTGGAGCTTCCTGGTTTAGTTAGTATGAGTAGTTTTCTATATACAGTATCTCATCAAACTCATCAGATATTTAAATTCTTGGAGTCTACTGTATAATCTTCATCGGGTTAATTGAGAGTTAGTAAAGCCACACGATGGAGCCAGGTGGATAGATAACCTGTCTGTGAGAGCAAAGCATCCTTTTTTCTTGTAGCATATGTTTTCGCAGAACTCAGTAGCATGCATATCCCCAGAAGAGTACAAAGAGAGCAGAAATAATTATCATTTTAATTGTGTTGTTGAAAATTCTCTGGTTTCCGATGGAGCTTGAGGGGAGCAATAACTATTTCTGTGATTAGAAAGTAAAGAAGGACAGTGCTTAAACCCTTTAAAGTCGGTGGGGTCTATTTCGATTTCATTACACAGGGGGAAGGGTGCACTGCACATACAAGATTATTTAACTCATTATTGGCCCAGTGGGTGTTTTGCATTTTATATAAAGGTTTATAATGAGAGATTCTTTACTCAAATGAATGATGTTACTTGCATGTACAACTACAGTCGATGGCAATCTAATGCTGAAGTAAGGTTGATGGATACATAATTAACTGACAGATCAGTCAGTTCAGATCTGTAGTAATTTACTAGAATGGTTGGAAAATTTATCATATGTTTTTATCCTTTGTTAGATGAGGATCAACTCGCCATCAGATGATCACTGTGAGTATGCCTACTGAACCTCACAGGCATCGGTGGCTTTCCCAAAGGGACCTGAGGGCTGCCCCATGTTTGAAGTGTGATATTAACAGCATGCATTTAAATAAATAGAAAACCATGTAATATGTGTTATACTTTATTATCCAGGCCTATGGTTGCTCTTGTCTGTGGCTACTCCACTCCCTGTGATGTTCATATGTCGTAGGCTGCCTGTCTATGGGCGTTGCAATATCCTGCGGTGAATCTCCGCCCTGGGAGCCGCTGCCGGGGGGCAAGAGCCAGCTGACATATCTCCGCTGTGAGCCTATCTAAAAGACAGGCTCACCGCGGAGAATCGCAACAATTCACAGCATGCTGCAATTTGCCGGCCGCGAGCGGTGAATCGCTATGGTTCTCCGCTCATGGACAGGGGGGTTGCACTTTCCATAGCAATGCTATGTAAAGCATTCACTGTGTTGCCCGCGGCCGGATTATTGCTGCGGGGAACGCAGTGATAATTCGCCTGTGGACAGGAGTGTAGTGGATTTATTTGGGTCCAAGGCGTAAACAGTAGGAATGTTTGCACACTTCCTTTTTAATTCTCAGAGATTATGCATGCACAGAAGAACTTGACACTGAGACAGACTGTGAGTGTAAAAAGTCTTCCTTGACTCTGCTTTATTAGTTGGCGTATAGCATCTTTTATAGTATTATGGGTTAACTGCACTTTATGGGCATGCCAGAAGCAATACGAGATTGAGAATCAAAACATGGGATTGGGTAGTCCCATTAAGGTCTTCTTACATCTGGTCCTGCGTGAGCTTCTGTCATCATGGACGTCCTACATCAAGTGGTTTCAGATGGAATGCGGCGACATCTTAGGTGTTCGATAGAGGTGGCAGGGGTGGAGTGAGCAGCGTGTCATCAAATGACGCTTAAGGTAACATGCGAGCAAGCTAAAATGTTCCCTGAGGTTATGAAGGATGTGGCCTTCACATTCCGTTCTGCTGACCCAGAAAGTATAATAGACATTTCACCTTTTTTATATATATATATATATATATATATATATATATATATATATATATATATATATATATTAGGCAAGCTACAACTATCTTGAATTAAAAAAAGAGCAGTACTTACTCTTCCTCTGCCATTGAGCTCCAGTACTGTAGCCCTGTGGTGGTACCAGTGTTACTTGTTGCTGATGATGTCATCAAAAGTCACCTAACTGCTGCAGCCAATCAGAGGCTGCAGTATTACTTTTCTGAACTCCTGGCATTGTGGTGCCCATAATGTGAACACTGATGTCAGAAGAACAGGCAATGACTTCATCAGCAACAACAAACAGCAGGACCTCATCAATGCTACAGCACCAGATCCCTGCAACCAAGGAGGGGTAAGTACTGCTCTTTTTGTTATTTTAAGACAGTTGAAGCTAGAGGGGGAATGTTGTCCGGTGACCGCACAAATCCTTTAAAGCTAAATTGAAATTTCTGCTGGTTTCTTGGTGCCAAACAACTTTAATTATGGGCAAGAGCCCATAATGACAGCTATTCAAGTTTCAATTATAAGTGTAATTTGGGGGAAAACTAAAGTTTCAGCTTTAAGTTCTTCTAACTGTACTAAAGGAGCCATATAAGTTCAATTCCATCATGCAAAGGCCCTTAAAGGGTTTTTTTGGTGAGGGAAAAATCGCACACTCAAGTTTGAGTCCAGCGATGTTGACACTTCCACATCTGGCCTGGTTATGACACCAAGTCATGAGGTATGTTATTCAATGAATGGCTGAGCGCTGCCTATGATTGGCTGAGTGCTCAGCCAATCAGACGCAGCCCTTTCAGCAGGTGGGGATTTTAAATGCTGGTCTGCTGAAAGAACTTCATTACAGTGCAGGGAAAACAAGCGACTAGACGAGCCTGAGCCCCGGCAGCGGTGGACAGGTGAGTATATATTTTTTTTATTTTTTACTACAGCTAGGGATGATTTTTCAGGGAAGGGCTTATATTTAAAGCCCTTCCCTGAAAATCACTGCAGGGGTTGCCGGTAGGCCATTGCTTTCAATGGGCCCCATTGAGAGCAGTGCTGCACAGAACTTCGTTCACGCGTGTTTTGGCATATGCGTGGATGCGCGGATTTGTGTGCACCTACGCACATGCAAATGCATGCTCGTGTGAAGTTTTTCAAAGTTTAATCTCAAACAGGGTGAGACTCTTTCGGTTCGCCCAACACTGCTTATTAACATTAACATTCACCTGTCATGTTCTTGCCCTGGCTGCCAGCTTATTCAACTCTTTCTGAAGTATTTTGCAGTCATTCTGAGTTTTAAGTATCCTACAGAGTTTTGTATCAGCAAAAGCAGACATTATACTTTAAATTCCATCCATAAGGTCATTAATAAAGAGATCAGAATTGGGCCTACGTCAGATCCCTGTGGATTGTAGCCCATTTTGAGTATGCATCATTTACAACAACTCTTTGTTTCCTACCCCTTAACCAGCTCTTTATCCGTGTTCTTTCACTATTCCCTAGTCCCTGCATTATATGAGCAAATGCATATTTTGACATATATTTGTGTAATATCACATTATGCACCCTTGTGTGTGATGAATGATACATGGCCTATATAGAATGTTTTATCATTGAATGTGGCATGAATTTCTGACCCTACGTACAATTTATATGATTTATGATATCATATTTAAATTTTACATTATTGCATACAGTGTGCACTTTGATATGTTTCAAACGTACTTTATGTCAAAATGGGTAATTTTTAGTAATAAAAAAACATAGCACTTAACAATAAAAAAAAGTTTTGGATCATTAATAGAGATGATCGAATGTACTCGGTTCGGGTGTTTTTGGACTCGAGGACCGCTTTTTCCGAGTAACTGACTACTCGGATGAAAAGATTCGGGGGGCACCGGGGGTGTGCGGGGGGTTGCAGAAGGGAGTGGGGGGGGGGGAGAGAGAGCTCCCCCCTGTTCCCCACTGCTACCCCCTGCTCCACCACACCGCCCCCCTGGCGCCCCCCGAATCTTTTCGTCCGAGTAGTCAGTTACTCGTAAAAAGCGGTGCTCGAGTCCAAAAACACCCTAACCGAGTACGTTCGCTCATCTCTAATCATTAATGATAATCATTATGTTTATGTCCAAATGATCACCTCTAAGTATTATATATCATTGTTTTATTAAGTGTTCAGCATGACAGGATCTTTGCTTCTAAAGGTAGCACTGACATTATCCATATATGAAAACACAGACAAATGTATTTCAAGTTTGAACCAACCGTAGAAAGCAGAAACTAATAGTGTATGTTCCCCGGTCTTTATATCCGTCCTCATCTTCACAGCAATTTCCCTTTCTAATTATCCTCTGTGTGCCATATTGTAATATGCTACTTTGTTGATGACAGTGTTCCCCCGAATGTCAAATCTGCACATCCTACATCTGTTGTTGCAATAACTAATTACAGTAATTGTGTTTTCCCTTATAGAGATCAATTTCTAGAGACTGCAAAAAGTAAGATATCTTTGTAGGATGAATCAGAGATTTCATTCTCATTGTGTAAATACACGTTGTTTATTGCAGTTTGAATTTGTGATTCATAATACAATGCGAGAAGACATTCCCACACCTCTACCACCATACTATTGAACCTCTACCACCATACTATTGAATCTCTACCACCATACTATTGAACCTCTACCACCATACTATTGACAACTAAGGGGAATGGTTCATTGACTTATGTTGCTTGTGCCAAATGTTGACCATCCCATCAGCATGATGCAACAGAAATCTGGATTCACTTGACCAATGTTTTCCATTGCTCAGTTATCTAATTTTAGCATTCTTTTGGTCACTGGTGTTTTGTCTTTCTGTTGCTCATTGAAAGCAATGGCATTCGAACCAGCTATCTACAATTGTACAGTTTGATTGACTATGCACCACCAGTTTCAATGATTCTTGACATCCTGCTCTGACCCCTGTTATTAGTGATTTGTTTATGTCCACATGATCTCCTACAGCTGGATATTTTTCCTTGATCACACCATTCTTGATATACTCTAGACACCATTGCATGGGAAAATTCAATGAGCTTGGCTGTGCATGAAATATAGGCCCCAGCTAGTATAGCCATTGCTTTCAATGAGCAACAGAAAGACAAGACACATGGTGACCAAAATAATGCGGGCATTGGAAAACTGAGTAATGGAAAAACATTGTTTGGTCAAGTGAATCCAGATTTCTGTTGCACCATGCTGATTGGATCATTAACATTTGGCCTCTACCAACTCATCCTGATGACTGTTCGGTGAGTTTTAACCAGCTGAGAAGAGGTAGTGTGGTGACCAAGTCTAATGGAGTCACTGGCTCTGTTTACTCCAGATCTTCCATAAATTCAAGTACACATACATGACCTCCTCTACTACACATTAGATGGAGTCTGAGTTCCAGAGCTAGGATGGGATCGGATTTTGCCTAGCAATTGAGCTATGACTTTTCAACCCGAAATGTTAACAATCATTGAAGAAGACAACATAGCCATCGATAAAAGACCTTCTTTAATAGTAAATAATATGCAAGAATTGACTTCTGTACATTTATTCTCAAAAGGCAGCAGCCATACAAGTTTTGCAAACTCTACAGAAAGAAAAAACATCCAGACTGTCTCAGTATTTCTGGTAGTTTTCAATACAATATAACACAGCTGTTTGGCATTACCAAATATATTCATATATATATTCATTTTTATATATTTATAGACTTATGTACATGTGCTGAAAAAAAGTTGCAAGTGCACACTTTTTCTTTATTTTTTTAGGAATCCATCCATGTGTTCATATGTAACATTCAGGATTTTTGTTGATTGGACAAGGCACAGAGAGTACAGTTTACAGCCAAAAACAGCGTCTGCTGATTGGTCTTGAGGCTGAATAACTATCTAGATGCCCTGGGAGCCTGAAACGCTTACCTTTGTGGATCCCAGTGACTTCAGAAGGTTTTAACCTGTTATTCCCCAAATATAGTCCATTACATATATATATATAATTTTTTTTTAGTTATCCTAGTCTGTCTGTTTTTGTTCTTCGGGTTGTAGAGCACTGTAAGTACTAAACCACATCAGCCCAACAAAAAAAAGAGCAAATATCAAGGCCAAACTGCCAACTTTTAGCATATGACCACACAGGACATTTTTTCACAATGGATTTTGCTACAACTTCACAATGCATGAGTTACATGCACATTTGCTGTGGATTTTGCCGCGAATGCACAACAGATTTCACCCTATGCAGTAAAAGGCCACAGCATAAATTGACATGCTATGGATTTTTAAAACAGCACCGTTGGTCAACTTCAACATGGATTTTTTTTCCAAGGCATGGGCTAAGATTTATTAAAATCTCATCCATTTTGCTGCTACTGTAATATGCTACAGATTTTTTGCATGCACGCTTATCGTAGATAATCCATGGTGTATCTGTCCTATGTGTATATACCCTAAAATGAGTTGCAGGATTAGGAAAAGTGGGCTGTTTTTTAAATTTTTGTTTCTAAAACCAGTGCCAGTCCTATCCATGGGTTGTGTCTGGCATGCCTTTACTTGAACAGCAATAGGCTATAGTACCAGGTACAATTAACTAAAGCAATGCAGTTTCCTTAAAAAGAAAAGGCAAAAAATATCTTGTTTGTAAATATCTTGGTTGAAGTCATCGCACTCCCTTTAAGGAGAATAAGCCAAAACATGACATCACATTGGCCAAATATTAATTTTAGCAGAATCTTGTAATACCATAAATGGAACACATATCCCTCATGATATTTCCCAATATGCATTGGGTGACAGTCTAATAACTCTGAGGTCATTTTACTTTATTTTTGGGGGGAAACTAAAAAAAAATGTTAATTACATTGAAAAATAGTGAAATATAATCAACTGAATTACTGTACTTACAGTGTTAACTACATACATGAATAGTAGCCCTGTGATTAAGTTGTCTGCACAAAACATAAAATGGCAGTGAAGAGTATCTGTCACACACAAATAATGACTTCCTGGCCTGCTACAATATTCAGTGAGCGGCTTACCTATTCTCTATTTACCTCTATGAGACACTAGACCAAAGGAAGGTTGTGTGCATCTATGCTTGAATGTTGGGTATCACCAACCTCACACTGTAGAATACAAATAGAAGAGGTCCACAGCATCTAAGAAGTTTTTGAAAAATCTTGAAAGCCCCTGAGGACTGAAAAGTCATTGTCACTTTTTGTGATATATAATCTTCATTGAATACAAGTCTTTGGAGCATGACCTTCTGTGATGCCTAAGACACCTTCTCATTAGACTACATTATCTCATGCCAAATATACCTCTACTGTGTACAGGCTATAGAAAAAAAAATATTTATGCATGTCCTTAAACTGATGATCCCACCTTAAAAGGGTTGTCCACTTTTAAACTACTGATGACCAATCCTGAAGGTAGTTTAAAGCAAAAGTCTGGAAGCCACTCCAACTCATCTTATGGGGTGCAATAAACTGTTCTAGATGCATCACCGTCCACTATACAATAATGCCAAAATAGAACGTTTGACATCAACGCTTCAATCAGGCAAGCTTTATTGATTTTTGCCTGTAAATAAAAGCTTGCCTGATTGGAGTGCTGATGTCCACCTTCCTTGCATTGTCCTCAAGATAGATCATCAATAGTTGATTGGCAGGAGTCCGTCACTCAAGACTCCTGGCAACGAGCTATTTGCTGAGCCAATCATTGAGTACAGAGCCAGAAGCATAAAGCTTCAAGCACTTGGCAGCGACCTGGGTTGGTATTTCAGGCACTGTTTTCACTGAATCTATGGGAAAAGCGCCTGCAATATGAACCCAGGCCACTGGAGTGTGTACGGAGCTGTAAAATTCCATCTCCATGCACTGACATAGAGGCCTGGTGAAAAGCTGGTCGGATAGATCGGATAGGTCATCAGTAGTTGAAAACTGGACAACTCCTTTAATACTGTACTGTATATTAGGTCATACCATAAATTTTAACCTAAAATATTCCAATTATTCAAAATCTCCAGGTCTTTACAGATGTTTAACAACGCCCTACAGTTCGGTAGCCTTTTGACATCCATTATTAGTCCCATAATTGACTGCTCTATAGCCTTGATTTACCTTATATAAGAAGCCTGTTTAAACTGGACAAAACTTAACTTTTGCAGATGTTTTTGCATTCATTCTTCCTCCGGGCCAGATCTCGCAGATGGTCTTAGTTTAGTAGGTAAAACACCACAGAACTATGGAACTTTAGAGAAGTTTTTTATTGATTAGCTTAGGGCATAGCTATATATTTGGGTTTGTCAGTTAGGGCTCAATTACATTGTTTTCTCAGTGCTTTGGAGGCACTTGGTATCAATATAATGCAGGTTATAATGTGTTATTTTTCATTTGGAACATGTTCAATAGCAGGTGTTTGTTTCTGCTGTTTTGTATACATGGCCTAGAAACACCTTAAAATTATCTATATCCTGACACTGTGTGAATCCGACGTCCTTAATTTACTCCTGCTACAGACGGAATTCAGAATTTGTTTTTTCTCCTAATTTTGTTCTTCCCTCGTTCTGTGATTGACAATCCTGAACTTTACACTTATTTTATGTTTAATTAAAGCGGTGAAGTCATATTTCATTACCAGACAAGAACAATGATCTCATTGATGAAGCACGGATGACAGGTGAGATCATTTTTTATGTTTAGAGATTTTTTTTAAAACTTTTGTATATATATCCATATATGAAATATTAAAATGTTTCATTACTATTGTGTAACAAAATAGGAAAAAGGACTTAAAGGGAACTTGTCACATTCCCACAGCAGTTACGGTGCTACTATGGGGGAGATAACAGGGAGCCAGGTGATATATTTTATATTTAGCTGCCCCCATGACCCAGCTGTGTCCTCCTTTTAAGTCAGTGCATTTGACTTTTTTCAGAGTCCCTTGCATCCGTTCTCCTATAGACTTGTATAATAAAGTGTGTGCATGGAAGTTTTGAGATGCACGTTGGCTTTAGAGGAAGACAGCGCTGGATACTGGGAGTGGGTGAGTATAAAAATCACCTGGCTCCCTGTTAGATCCTCTAACAGAGCCATGACTTAGATTATGGTGCTGTTGGGATGTGACAGGTTACCTTTAAAGGAAACTTCTAGGCAATATTGTCAGGGATTGTCTTTTTGGTGCTTTTTATTCCCCACCCTGCATTATGCATAACACAGTGTATCAGTTTTGCCTGGAGATTTCTATTAAATGTGTTTTATAAGATTAGAAAAATGTGTCTAGTTTTTTTCAGAACTAGAACCAACTTTGCCCATGGACATTGCCCAGTGATTGGGACTGCATGATACTAGAATAAAGTATCTAATAAAAAACTTAACTTTTATTAATTAAGTATAAAAATAGTAATGCTATCTCAAAACAAAGTGCCATTAACACTTAATGTAGAATGAATGCCTCACTACTAGTGCTGAGCAAACATTTCAAAGGTTCAGTTGGTTCTCCAAACTTTTTTAAAAAGTTTTGATCGGTTGCAATTATTTCAATCCAAACTGGAAATTCACCAAAACCCTCTAAAACTGGTGTATAATATTGTCTATAAAACTCCTGTATAATACGCCAAGAGAGTGATGGCTTTTAGATAGTTTTATACACTAGTGTTCTTGACTAGTGTTGGGCAAACTAAACCAGTAAAACCTTGTTTCAATTAGAAGTTTGGTAAAAGCTCGATTCAAGTTCATGCCAAATCAAACTTTTAGCAAAGTTTGACTCAAAACAGGGTTCTACTGGTTTGGTTCGCTCAATACTACTCACATTAGAAGTGCTTGTACCTACCGAAATGCAGTTTAGCAAAATAGTCAGTAATAATGAATGATTTTACCATGATTTAGTAAAGATTGTCAATTAATTTCAAGCTACCCAATCCTCCCGTCTATAAAAATCCATATACCACACACTAGGTATTTCTCATTTATCCCACAGATGTGGAACCAATAGGGCTACTGACCTGAAAAGAGCAACCCTAGAGAGGAGAACCCTATAATATTCCTAGGTTTTACTTACGTATTTCTCACTCACCTCCATGTGACTCATTAAGGGACGGGATAAGGGACAGGAAGTTAAGGGTCCAAATAACTTGATCAATCTCACCCAGTTCTAACATAACATCTAATATAACAGGTATGAATTTTCACGAGCACCCTACGGCACTGGCGTATGTCAAAACCATAAGAGATTGGTGAAGTTCTTTTCCAGTTGTTCATAACACTAACTTACTTTCCCTGGTCCAGTCCCCTGATGAGTCATATGGAGGTGAGTAATGAAACACTTGGGATTATGATAGTTATTTTTCCTCCTTGGGGTCACTCTTTTAATGGCAATAGTCCATTGGTTTCACACTTAAAGGACAAAGGAGAAAAACTAGGGTGTGGTGTAGGGATTTTAATTTTGTTGTGAGCTGAAAGATGAAATACCCGGAAATAAATTGACATTACGACTAAATCA
Source organism: Eleutherodactylus coqui (assembly GCF_035609145.1). Taxonomy (NCBI): domain Eukaryota; kingdom Metazoa; phylum Chordata; class Amphibia; order Anura; family Eleutherodactylidae; genus Eleutherodactylus; species Eleutherodactylus coqui. The sequence continues at coordinate 271,259,264 of NC_089838.1, forward strand.
TAGTAAGGTTGTTCTTTTTTACTGACTATTTTGCTTAATTGCACATGTAGTGAGGAACCTGTTGGGCATTATGTGTTTATGGCACCTTGTGTTGATATAGTATTACTATTTTTTATGCTAGACTAATAAAGATTTAGTTGTATTAGATGCAGTATACTACTACTAAGGTAAAGGTAAAAGTCCCCTGGTGCAAGCACCGAGTCATGACTTTCTCCTAGGGTGACGTCACATCGTGACATTTTCTTGGCAGACTGTTTTTGCGGGGTGGTTTGCCATTGCCTTCCCACAGTCATCTTTTACCCCCCAGCTAGCTGGGTACTCATTTTACCGACCTCAGAAAGATGGAAGGCTGAGTCAACCTTGAACCAACTACCTGAACCACAAAGGGAATGAACCCGCAACCTTCAGGTCGTGAGCGAGAGCTTAGGACTGTATTTTTGCTGCCCTAACTACAATTAGTATGATGTATATGTAGCTTAGTAGCAGCTACAGTGGTACATGTTGGTTCTGTATCTAGCTTTGTTCTAATAATTTGAATACCAGACACAGCCAATGGACAAGGATGACACTGTTTCTGGAAGAAAGAAGCCATATATTCCGAATCTCTTCCAACCCTCTAATGAAATGCATTTGAACAATAATTAATATAGCATAAGCCGCCATTTGATTCTCCCCAAATGTAATTGCACTTTCCGAGTGAATGCCTACGTCATGAATGCTTCCACCACAAACTAAGCGCATTCTCATACAAATATATAGTCAGATGTATGATTTAAATACAGTGACTTATGTGGCTACAAGTTACAGCAATATTAGAAGGACCATGAAATTTTCACACATTTTTACACCTTGAACCTAAACGAAATTAATACATTGAATACTTGCTCAGTAAATGTCACTGATCTGACTGGCTTTGTAGCTCTGTAGGCCTGAAGAACAGGATTAAATATAATGACTAATTTTATATGTACAAACAGTTTTCTTTATAGAATTTGAGCATTTTGAAAGATAGTTTTGTTTGTTACTTAATCTTTTACACTATTTGGGATAATGCCAATTGCAATTATTTTGGAAATCACCTGGTCTTTAGATCTAGTTGCATCATCCCAAGAACTAAATTAGTATTTTTGATTTCAGTCATCATACAGTCAATACTTGGCATGATCATTTTGGCATGGCTCAATGTTAGCCCTTATGTTTTCCTCATAACAATAAACCTACTTGTGTTATATAACTTGGTGGAGTAGATGTGGAGAAAGTCTATGGTTCCTTAGCACGTAGTATTAGGTGGTCTTCTCTTTTTTTTTAGATTGGATGAAGTGTTCTACTTGTTTGGGCTGCGCTTTGTCCCAAAACAACTATAGCATCATTGTTTTGTTCTGTGTGCTGTCTAATCCGGTTATTAACTGTCTCTTTAATTATGTTATACAGGTAGTTCTACAGGAGACATTGCAAAAATAACAGTTTATTTGATGGTGGTTGTATAAAGTAAGAACTTGTCTGAATCAATAACATACAATGGTTTAACAATAATAACCATGATGACACTGTATGCAAATCCACCACTACTATTATTTTAATTCAGTTAGGGTCCTCATACACATTACTGAAAAGTCATCCGACTCCTTTGATTTCGGTGAGACTGGCAGACTGTATGTTGGCCTCCTGAGTCTCCCTAACAAATGATGCTGAGGGAAGAAGAATCAGACATGTTGAATTTCAACACCCAATTCTTTTGTTTTCCCTGGAGATAACCCATAGCTAGAAGAGTCTAATAGTGGCTTTCTCCACTCGCTCAGTGAAAAACAGATAAACGCTTGGCTGAACCAAGCACTTATATGTATGGGGAGTCGGGAGAAATAGCTGTCGACCGAACAAACCTTGAAGGTGTTTGGTTACGTTTACTCAGTTAAGATTAGTCAAGTGGCCAACATTATCATTTTTCACAGTAGTGTTAAGACTTAACTTCATTGGGACCAAACACTGTAGCTTTTCCATACTGAACTCTGAACAATAAATCAAGCTATATTAGCGAGCCAACACCATCAGACATATCTAACACTATTAATGTATAGAGAGATCACTCTTAGGAGGGTAGGTGTTTTTAAAATAAGTAATAAAGTTCTGATCTGCCTTCCTCTTACTTCCACGTTTCTATGCCTGCAATAATACTTGGACCAAAATTACAGACTCACAACTAAAACATCCAGCATTGAAATGAAAAGACATTCTCTTGTAAAATCCAGTACAGAATTGGAAAGAATATTATGCATGGTTATGTAGCAAATAATGTTACAACACCGATGTGCCACACCACTGTTTTGATGCGTATATAAAGCAAGGTTTGAATGGTTTTACGCGGGACAACTATCTTAAGAAAAAAATCCCTCAAACACGCAATTTTTAGGTTGTCCTGTATAAACATGGAACCCAACAAAACACTGAACAAGAAATTGCTCAGGAGTGGCTAGTAGCTACATTTCAGATCACTAGTTCTTGCACAGTTGCTCATCTTTGAATGACTGCATGTTCACAGTGAATCTAGGTGGGCAGCCAGAAGAGATCTCTGGCGCACTCCTCCTCCAATCACTGAACCACTATTGGGATGACTGTCAGGTGCTTAGGCCACCCTTAAAGTCACTCCAATGACTCTGCAAAGCATCTACTGTCCTTTAATTTCATCAAGAGACGGTAACATCACTAAAGCTGACCACTCACATTAGATAGCTGTTGGTAAAGGGCTTATTCAGCACACAGCTATCCCTCCCTCCAGACTCCCCTATAAACACACATGCTTGGCTCATTCAGTGAAAGTACAAGGGTATATGACTCTACTAGTTACTTCTGACAACTTATATCCTTCTGCTACGAAAGGACTAGACATGCCTGAACCTTCTTTCATCCAACATTTCCTTACTAGAGAAAGTTGGAAGGCCCACCTTAGATTGTTGGTGAACTTGTCATAACCAATGGGTTTAACCAACATCGATCCAATGTTTTTACATCATCCTATGAAAAGTAACATGGTGTTTGTATGGTGTCTCTAAATGTAAGTTTAATAAAGTTCAACCTTAAAAAAATACCTGTATTAAGAGCAATTGACAGATACTCCTTGAGTGTTAGTATTTAATTCTGATTCTATTGACAGTTGACTACACTGCACAATATATTTACACACTGTCCGATAAACACTTCTGCGAAAGGAATGCTAACCTGCAAACACTGACTTTGGCCAACAGTTGCAATTACTGGTAACTTTTGCATTGCACAATGGGATTCAGTCCTGCAGAGACATCACACAAAATCTACATGCCAAGGATTATCATTTGTGTTGGCTATTGCATTCTACTCTCTCTAAGGCAAAGCAGCTTGGGGAAGCTGTATACAGAAGGAGTCTACTTAGCATCATTATACAGTGTAACATGTCCTTTTATTTAATAAGTCATCTTCATTTTCGCCTTGACCTTGAGATGGTGATTTAAATAACCAGAGACGACATTCTTTTAAAGGTAAGTCTTTTAGAGACCGCATAGAAAAAGGAAGCTTTTAGTGTCTGTGCTTCCAAATTTCCAAGCTGGCAGATGGCTTTTTCTGAAGACCTATTTGCACAATGAAGGTTCCTTTAAAGAATGTTGCACAGCTGATTTGTAGAGTAGCTTCTTGTCTTCGGCCCTGCTGTCTTTATCATTGATACATTCTTATCCTTACTTCTGAAGTAGAAAACAAATGATGTTGCCACTTTATCCTCTAACATTCTGTCTTCTTCTTATGTAAAGACTGGAATCCATCTTGAAGATAGGCCATCCGCAATCCAGGACAAACATGTTCTCTCAAAGGCCATTCTGCCTGCTGTAGCTGAAGTCTGGATCCTCTGTATGAGTGTCTGATACCAGTGATAGTTTGGTTTGTGTCCTGCCTATTTCCTCCAATGCACAGGCCAAAGAATCCAAACTACCATCATAGGGATGCCGTGCTTCCCATAGGTCCAAGATGACGGCTGATGGACTGCCCTTTGTTGCAAAGTAACACAAGTTCCTAGAAATAGAAAAGGAACATTAAAACTCAACATTAATAATAATAATAATAATAATCTTTCTTTGTATAGCGCCAACATATTCTGCAGCGCTTACATAGACGGGGGGAATGCAGAAAGACAAAAGTACAAAAATTACAGAACCACGGTTACATAGTAATCAGTTGATGGAAACAATAGGGGTGAGGGTCCTGCTCCAACGAGCTTACATTCAAGAACAAAGACCAGATAGATAGACTGGGGAGGTTTAATATTAAAAATGTGCCAATTTTTGGTGCAAATTTGTACCAGAAAACTCTATTACATGTTTGCACCATATTTATGATGCGTTTTGGACACTTTTTTTCACCAAAATGTGGAGCAGCTTCACATAAAAGGAGCGTGGCTTCACAAGGAAGGGAGTATGGCTTAAATGTAACATTTCCCACTACCATGCTCCAAAATTTTGACACAAAATCGATTGAAAAACTAAACTAACTAATAGGTAGTATAATCGCTGGCTAGGTAGTCTACATATGCTCCAGATTTATCGTCCAACAGAGTCTGTAAAAAAAACACACATGTATACAGAAATTGACTTTAATGGGCCCAAGGTCTGTTCGAGTTCTGTCAGTCAAACTTGGCCAGGACTTGGATGCTGTTGTTTCTGATAGTGGTTTCAGAATTAGGGCCCTCTCTGTTCTATCCTGCTCTCTATTCACAATACCCATATATGATCGCTATAGAATAGTTGACAAGAGACGTGTTTTAACAGCCCCATATTGCGTTTTAGTCATTGAGAAGAGATAGCTCCTTTTACAAAATGATTGTAATTCTAGTGTTAAAAATAAGCCCTTTTTCCAGTATAACGGCTCCCTTCTGGCATAAATGTTTCAGTCAGTTAATACCGTAGTTTTATTCCTCCTTCTGTCAGGAGGCAAGTACTATTGATGACTGCTGAGCCACAGTTTGGAGCAATTTTTTACCAGTTAGAACTCCTTGTACTGGTAGAGGGATTAAAAATCCCGTGTCCTGTAATGAGAGGTGGATCGGCTGCTGGAGAAGGGGTTACAGTGTCATATTCTGTGCCAACTACCCTCTCGTTCTTTGACTGCCAATGGGAGACAGTAAGGCAATGCCATATGCTTTATTAGTACAACACTCTGAACACTGTTTGTTTAAGTGATTTTTAGGGAATAAGAATGGCACTTAGGAGATTAGCTTTGTTCTTCCATCTGGCCCCCCTGGTGGATCTCTTAAATGCTTGTTTATGTATAAGGCTGTAACGTGCAATGTACTACAGAAATTGAAGGTGTCATTGCATAAGTTCCTTCAGTTCTTTTTTGTCATTTTCAAGGTCAAACGTTGGGTACTATAGCTTGTGTCTGCTGAATAACTCAATTCTGTGTGTTTTCCTTTATTAGGGAATGCGCAATAGAAAAAAGCTTTTTTAAGGATACCTATCATAAGAAAATCAGTTGCAACTTCTGTTTAAAGAGATATTCCCATAATCAGCTTTTAGCACCTATGGATAGGTGATAAAAGTCTAATCAGTGGTGGTCACACTGCTGAGACACCGACCAATCCCAAGAACTCTCCTCCTCAGTTCTGTCTCCACCTATGCTTGTCCACCTTTCCATTCAATCTCCGCATCACCACAGGGGTGGGGAGTGGTGCAATGAGCCCGTAGTGAAGAGGAGAGGGGGACATGGGATGTCCATTCTTGGAATCAGTGGGGGTCTCAGTGGTTTAATCCCTAAAATCAGACTTTCATCACTTATGCAATGGATAGGTGATGAGTCAATTTTGGAAATACCCCTTTAAAGGGGTTGTGGTTAGCACACAGCTCCTGCTCATATACCCTGTTAGGGTATATAAACATCATAGAGTGAGATCCTACACTTGGGATCTCACTCTATGACCTGGAATGGGAAGCCACTCCTGAAGAGCGGCTAGCGTTTGTCTATACTTTGAGCCATTGTTGCATTACAGAATAGCAATTCCACTGCATGACTAGCCACGGCTTTTCACAATAAAATCATCTATTTTCCAGGGTGCTAGGAACGGGACTTGGGGCAATCAGCTGTTTGTCCTGGGCTTCACATTGGTTCTGATAGCCATCAGATATAACCCATTTAATGTTCTATATAACATACAGTATGTTTATTATATATGGTGCATCCAAATATGCTAAACTTCATATTTTGGGTCTTTTTCCTCCAATCTGCTGGGTTCTGTAAATGAACATTCTTTTTCTCGTGCATGTTGAGTAGGTGGGCTTTTCTTCATCCGAACTTAGAGCTGTGCCATGTGCTTTAAGTCAAGTAAATTTCTCCTACTTGCTGCTTCCCCACCTTTCATGTGGATTCCTTCAGACAGTAAATTATAAACTGCAGCTGCATTCCCTTCCTCCCTCCTCCTCCCGCCTTGGACTTTTAGAGCTACAGAAAAAAGTTATATATATACAAAATTGTGATGCAAAATTGTTTTCTAGGGGCTGGTCTTGTCAAAGATGATGCATATAAATACAAAAGACTGGGGAATGTGAAATATGTTACAAGAATAAATAGATCTATTGAATATGGGGTGGTCTTCTCAAACTGTAGGTCTTAAGGAGAGGTTATTTTGCACATATATCACAGCAAATCAAAAACTTAGTGCTGGTATAAGGGGCTACCTTAAAAGGGCTAAAGTTTTGCTATGGCAATGACTGACATTTGCCAAAAATTGCACCAAAATGTCATGCAAACCAAAATTTGCACCAAATTTGACGCAGTGAAACTTTGCATGCTCTCTAATATAGAATTGATTATCTCAGGCTCCCAAATAAATAGGGCAGTTCCTGCTGCACCACAGGTTAAGCACAGTGACTGTGATATTGAACTGAGGGAGTGCTACCAAGAAGGAGGCTTGTTAGCCTGTAGAAGGAGCTGCTGCAGAGAGGCTAACCGCTCCTATTTAGAGGACCCAGGGAGTGTCGCTGTTGAGATCCATAAAAGAAATAGAGAGCAGCCATATTACCCCTCCAATCTGGTGGAACCCACTGGATTGGGACAATGATCAAGGGGGGATGTGATAGAGTCAAACTTCTGACCTTGGATCCCCACGTGATTCCAACGCCCCAAATCGTAAGTGAGGCCAGCCTCCACATTTGGTGTATACACTGCTGGGGATAAGGGTAATTAAACAATAGGTCTGTTGGATAGTGAGGTACCACAAGAAAGAACTCAGGCTATATAGCAAAGTGACATTGCGAACTGAGACACTATTACAAGGGTGCAGGCCTACTTAACATCCTAGAGTTCGAGCTCTGCTACTATTATTTAATAATATTAGAGTAATTAGAGTAGTAACGTACATTATGTTATTTATATTTCTCTTCATGGGGGCTGATCTTCCTACCACAGTACTGTTACTGTTCTTCCAGTATTATTATGTATTGCACATAAAGTATTATTAACCCTAGAATTTAATTAGTCATAGTTAACTTTGAGTAAATCTACGGTAAGGCTAACTTCACACTGGCAAGTGTGATATGGGTCCGTGAATACCACCCCACATTGCGCTTCGCACCATGTAAATTACCCGCGGATGAAAGGCGTTTTCATGTTAAAACAGCTTCACATCACTTCGGCTGTCAGCCTCGGTGGAGGATGGCAAAGTTTCTGCTATTATTCTTAATGAGAGATATCACATTGCGCGTATCTAGCACGTGGTGCGCTTCTGCCACCGGCACCAATGAGAACAATGGGTGCTACAATGTGAAAGCATGCAGCAATATAGAACATGCTGCAATTTGTTTCCTGCATAGCATCACATCGAATGGGGTTCATATTTGTGTGAGATTTTTGCTTCTCGTGCGATTTTGACGCCTGTCTGAAGGCAGCCTAAAGGCTATATTGCTTACTTGTTATTACAAAATCGTTCACTTTCATTCCTTTGTTTCTGAATTAATACAGCATATTTTTGTAACTCCTTCCGCTGCATCATATCCTGAATCTGTGTTTCGCGATACCACCACCCAATACACTAGAGCACTGAACCCTGCTACTTTGCACCCGATATGCATATTCTATGTGTAGTACTGTTTTATACAGTACTACTTCTCCTGTACTCTGAATTACTTTACATGCTTGTATAGGCATTGTGTGACATGCTCCTCTAATCGGAATCATTTAGATGAAGATGAATACTGTAGAGTTTTATGCTGCGTCATGGAAGAACTCTCTCTTAGTCATCATATTAAAACTTCCATTAGCTGTGCTGCTCAAAGGGCATTATGCAACATGAAAATATTCATCTCTTAGTATTAAAGTGCATGATAGAAGCCAATCTGCTCAATATTATAAAGTTTCTAACATATGAGAGTCACAAGCTGGAAAAGTAAGAGCAGTTTTAAATTCCTATGAATAATGCTCGTAGTCTATTAAAGAGAGTAGGGCAATCAAAACTAAGTAAATAAGCATAAAGCACCACTTACGTCTCTAGTCTTGTCTCTAATATATTCATATGCTGTCAGTCAAAGCTATGCTTCCATAGAAACCCTTTGTCGAGGAGTACGCTTTTAATTCTAAATAATGTTGAGTTGATGTGCAGCAAACAGGATGATAAGCAGTGCTGTAATCTAAGTTTACAGGAAGGTTATATATAGTAATATTGTGTGTATTTACAATCAGGATGTGAACCCATGTTGGGAGTATACTAGTCTGAATGCATTCTGCAAAACTCCCACAAGCTGGCAAGTGTCATAGATATTGTGATGGAGTGTGAAGGCAATGTTTTTATGGAATAGGGCATTTCTCCACTACAAATTCATGCTCAGAACCTACAGCCTCGCCCATCACCATGCCAAGCAAGTCTACCTCAACTCTCTTGTCTCCTCATTATTGCACAACCCTAAACGGCTCTTTGATACTTTTCACTCCCTTATCAGCCCTAAACCGCAGCCCTCCTGTAATGGATCTCAGTGCTGAAGAGCTGGCTGCTTACTACAAAAAGAAAATTGATAACGTCTGTTAGAAAATAACTTCCCAATCCCAGACTAGCCCTGACCCTAGTCTTGTCAGCACTGCATCTAGCTCCTGCTTACTGTCTGTACTCAGACCAACGACAGAGGAAAAAGTCTCCAAATTGTTTTCCTCTGCTCGCCCCACCACCTGCGCTAGAGACCCTCTCGCCTCACACCTCCTCCGATTCCTCTCCCTAGTGGTCATCTCCTATCTCAATACTATATTCAACCTCTCTCTGACTTCTGGCATCTTTCCGTCTTCTTTCAAACACGCCATCATATCCCCACTGCTAAAGAAGCCAACTCTTGATGCGACTGATGCTGCCAACTACCGACCCATCTCTAATCTCCCCTTCATCTCCAAACTACTAGAACGCCTAGTTTACTCCCACCTTGTAAGCTATCTATCAGAAAACTCTCTCCTCGACCCCCTACAGTCTGGCTTCTGATCCCAACACTCGACAAAAACTGCCCTTACAAGGGTATCAAACGACCTCCTGACAGCTAAATCGAGGGCCGATTACTCCCTACTGATCCTCCTCGACCTCTCTGGAGCATTCGACACTGTTGACCACAAACTCCGCCTCAATATGCTTCGCTCCATCGGCATAAAGATCACTGCTCTCTCCTGGTTTTTCTCCTACCTATCTGACTGCTCATTCAGCGTCTCCTTTGCCGGCTCTACCTTCCCTACTCGTCCCCTTGCTGTTGGGGTCCTCCAGGGCTTGGTCCCTGGCCCCCTCCTTTTCTCCATCTACACAGGCCCTATTGGACAAACCATCAGGAGCTTTGGCATCCAATGCCACCTCTATGCTGATGACACCCTCTTCTCGTGACATCTCTGCACCTTTCCTCCAAAACATCACGGACTGTCCGCTGTATCTAACACCATGTCCTCTCTCTACCTAAAATTAAACCTCTCTACCTAAAATTAACTTACTGGTATATCCACCCTCCACTAACTGACCTCATCCTGACATCTCCATCTCAGTGTGTGGTGCCACCATAACTCCCAGACAGCATGCCCACTGCCTTGGCGTCATATTCGACTCTGATCTATCATTTGCCACCTACATCCAATCTCTGGCCCGAACATGTCAGCTGCACCTCCAAAACACTGTAAGAATCCCCTCTTTTCTTACTGTGGACACGCTAAAAACGCTCACTGTTGCCCTCATCCACTCTTGGCTCGATTATTGCAACTCATTGCTGATCGGCCTCCCCTGCACCAGACTCTACCCTCTCCAATCCATCCTGAATGCAGCAGCCAGGCTCCTCTTGCTGTCCAGCCGCTACTCGGATGCCTCTGCCCTGTGCCAGTCACTGCACTGGCTGCCCGTTAAACACAGAATTCAATTTAAACTCACTACCTTCATCCACAAAGCCCTCCACAGCGCAGCGCCACCCTACATCGCCTCCCTCATCTCAATCCATGACCCAGCCCGAGCTCTCCGCCCTGCTAACGAAACTAGACTGTGCGCCTCTCTAATTCGAACTTCTCATTCCAGTCCTCTGGAACGCACTACCAAAGGCTACCCGGGCAATCCAGGACTCACAAAACCTCAGGCGTGCTCTAAAAATGCAGCTCTTCAGGGAGGCATACCGCATTCCCTAAACAAAGCCCTCTGTACGCCGCCTGATAACATGCTCCCTGACCTATTGACTGCAATCCCTGCTAGCCATACCGTTTCTGCCGTCACACGGCTAAATGTCTGACCATTGTCTATGTGTATATCACCCCTCACTCTCCACCTCGCCATACTGTGCACATCTCCAGCCCTTTACCTTCTGTATCACCCCATTACTTGTAATATGTAATCTCGTTGGAGCAGGACCCGCACCCCTATTGTTTCCATTAACTGATTACTATGTAACTGTGGTTCTGTAATGTTTGTACTTTTGTCTTTCTGTATTCCCCCTGTCTATGTAAGCGCTGCGGAATATGTTGGCGCTATGCAAATAAAGATTATTATTATTATTATTATTAAAGGAGTTGTGCAGTTGTAAACTATTGATGGTATATCCTAAAGATAGATTATCAATAGTAAATTGGTGGGGTCTGTCAGTAGAGACCTTTGCCAATCAGCTGTTTGCTGATGCAGTGCGCTTGTGTCGTGAGATGATTTTGGCCGGAAGCAGACAACTCAATTCCCACTGAAGTGGTGAGGCTTGATATTGCAAGCAACATTTCTATTTATTGTAATGGTAACATTACTTGCAATACCAAGCTTAGCCACTGCAGGTAGAATTGAGCTGTCTGCCTCCTGCAGATATCAGCACAGTACAGGAGCGCAGTAGTCTGGCAAATAGCTGTTTGTGGGGGAGCCTGAGAAATGGACTCCTGTCAACAAACTATTGATGACCTATCCTGAGGATTCTCCATTAATAATTTACAACTGGACGACCCCATTGATAGCCAGCTGCTATTGATAATCATAAAGGCTTTCCTCACCCTATGTTCCCTGTTTCAGTATGGTTTCTACATTGTACCACCTACTAGCTGATGTATTTTTTTAAGAAACCCTCAGGTTTTCGAAGAAAATTCTGTCCCAAGACAGGAAGGGCAGGGAATATATTACCTGCAATTGTTCTTCCCTGCAACACCTCTGATTCACCAGTTCTGGGCTTTGTTTTCAGTTGTGCAAGATGGCTAAAGCAATTTCCAAACTACATAGTTCACACCGAATGCTGTTCTCTGATTGGCCAGGGCTGCTCACATGATGGACAATCAAAAAGAAGGTATAGTGCACTGGTAGTCTAACACTACCAGTGCACTGTGGGGATTAGGTAGTCAGAAGATTGTTCAGCCATATTGAATGGCTGAAAATGGGATCGAAAAGCCAACAAATCCGAGGCATGGCAGTGATCACAACTGCAGGTCATATGCCTCCCACCAGTCCAAGGACAGAATTTTGTCTTGAAACTGTAGAGCTGCTTTAACACAGTTTTTTACACACTAAGGCTGGGTTCTCACTGGGCGGATTCCGGGCAGAAATCTCGTGGTTTGGCCGCAGCGAAAAAACGCGAGATGTCAGCCGGGAAAGCACTGCTTCAAAATCCGTGGCACTTTAGCCGGGGTTTTAAAGCGGACTGGCCGCACACTTTTTCATTGCGGGCGACGCTCCCATAGAGAAGAGAGCGGCCCCAGCGGAAAAAAGTAAAAGGACATGCTTTGGCTGGCGAATCCGCGCTGCAGTGCCGGCTACTGACGGCTTTGCCGTGGCAGATTCATCATCCCGTGTGGACGAGATTTCTGAGAAATCTTGTCCGCACGGCTGGCTAATCCCGGGATTAGTGGCCGCAGGCAGATTTGCTGCTGCTAAGTTCCGGACGGAATTCCCGCAGCAAATATGCCCAGTGTGAACCCAGCCTAATAAATATTTCCTACCAACAGCTAGCTATGCTCCACTGTTGGGGGTGGGGAGGAGTTACTGTAATTTCAATAATAGAAGGATTTAAATAACTTGCCATCCATGTAGTATGTATGGGGTTTCCTGAATGACCCTTGATGGTAGATGAGAGTGTAGTAAAGCAGAAAATAGCATCATCTCCTCTTACAGTTCCATGTAAAAAACGCAACACTCTCGCTACCTTCAGCCTCTCAGCATTATACAGTTCCATGTAAAACATATCTCTCCCCCTCCTTTCAGAAGATCTAATATACAGTTCCACAAAAAAAACATCTTATTCTCCCTTCTGCCCCATCCAGCACACAGTCCCAAGCAAAATCCTCTGCCCCCTCTCACCAGTACACACATGTACATGAGCCCTGTGCTGCCTCCTGCTATGAACCACAGTGTAGCATCACTGCTCTCCCAATCCCTGTAACATAGTACCATAAGTGTAAGGCTGAAAAAATACATACGTCCAACCAGTTCAGCCTATTACCCTAATGTTGATCCAGAGGAAGAACCCTGTTCTAAAGATCAATGACCATCTAGAGCCAGAGGAGGAGTGAAGCTGCGATCCATTATCAGGTATTATTAGTGTGATCAGACTGAAAAGAGTAACTGGAGTGGGAAGAGGAACTAGCAATGGTGCCTTCTCCTGGTCTGGACAGTTGATGGATAAGGTCCGCATTTGGACCCCGCTCCACCTGTTGAGTACCTCTGCCTAGGGAATAGTCATTCGTTTCTTGCAACCACCATCACTAACAAGTCCCTCTGTCATGTCCGTGGGGCGCTACAGAACCGCAAAAGCAAATAAAGTATAATGCTGGGAAAGACAACGCCACACCAGAACATAGGAGATTAACTTGCCCTTATTGCTCAGGAAGATGGGGAACCCCTGCCTAAACACGGAGTTCTATCTTCTTCCAGGAACTGACTATCTCTAAGTAAACACCAGGAGGGATATACACTAAACACAGCAAAGCAACTGTGCAAACACCAACACAGTGATAGGAAAGTGAACCAGCACTTATCTGTAAATAGACAGCTTTCACACAGAATAGAGGCTCCAACCAGCAGCCCCCGCACCACGTGGGTCAACCAGTGACCTGCATACTGGTCTGTCCCTGCATCGTGGCCAACATGCCATGAAGCCGTCGTGACTGACATGCTGCAGCACACTATACCTTTGCTGTGGTATATAAATGCAGGCTTGCGTCGCAAACAGAAGTGAGGATGAAGGAAATTGTAGCTACATCTGTACCATCTCTATCCCATAAAAAGTTAGATATGTCATTTTTATGCCAGTGGTTGATTAGTTATGCATCAGAACAGCAGAAAAAAACTACAAAAATTGAAATAACTCTACGCATTAGATAAAGAACATGAGCTGCATAAATCAGTGCCATGTTAAGTAGAAGCCACTTCAGCTATTACACTGTGCCAGGCCGGGTGCCCGATTTCTCCTTTTTTTTTTTTTTTTAATTCTGCCCCACAGTGATTGACAGGGAAGATTGATGTTTCTTGACAGTACATCAAATGGCTGCAATTTACTTTCAAGAACAACTTTGCATTACATCTGTTGCCATTTCCAGCAGAATGCCATGAAATACGAAGTCAAACTTAAATCACCGTGACATCACCTATAGATTTTTCTGCCAACGGCACAATACGCTCGTCCAGCCGGCACTGGCTACATCTCTTCTGTACAATCATATAAAATGAGTGCCCCAAACTGTCATTACTGCAGCAGGTGCACAGCTCGGATTTGGAGCATTTAAAACCCACCTGCAGATTCGAAAAAATGAATAATACGATGCAGGAAGGGCTGCTGGCCCTTGAAGTAGTTTCTGCTGAGCAAATGTATGACTACTGGGTGATCTGCACTCTGCCTACTGCTTGCTGAAATGGCAAAGCAGGCACAATTCTCTTTTTCTTAGCGTCTTTTAAGGAGACAGCTGTGACTCTATTTTTCTTTAAAAAAAAACAAAAAACGCTCAGGCGGTGGCAAAAAGAATACAGGAAATAATCAAATCGCAGAGCGAAATGTCAAACCGGCAGTAGGGCCACTTGAGCTGCAAGCTATTCCCATCACAAACATCTTGGCAATGTTATTTTTCAAAGCGGGCACTGTTCAAATGGAAACAAGCTGTACTGTGTTACTGCGCCTGTAAATGGGAAGATAAAAGGCCAGATCGAAGCACACGCTAAAATTGGGTTTTTAGAAACCTGCAGACTAAGGAGAGTGTTTGGATGGAGGTGAGGCAGATAACTACTGGATGTGCAGAAAGCATTTATTTCCCCAAGTGTTCTGTACCTCTTATTAGCTACGTCTTCTGTAATTTTAGAGATAAATATGGGGGCTTGGATGTGTGTCTTAGAATGTAAAATGAGACTCTGGACCATAAAGGATAAAGCCAAAGATTAAACGCAGGCTGTCATTTCCAAAACTACATAGTAAGCAGAATATTGCCCGCTAGAAAACATAGAAATACAAAGTCATTAATGTAGAGGATCACTCCCAGCAAACATCATCCAAAGTGAAGAAAGTACAGGGGGATTTAAATAGTAGGGTGCAAAAGTTAAGCTGATTTCCTCATCTATCAATTGACATACAACAACCAGAATGACATGAAAGGATATTAGAGCTCTTCAAGCTTTTAACTCCTTAAAGATGCGCTCGTTTTTTTATTTTCGCTTTCGGTTTTTCCTCCCCACTTTCAAAAAATCCTAACTTTTTAATCCATCCCCTGACAAAGCTTTCTGAGGCCTCGTTCAGACGAGCGTGGTTTTTACTCTGTTACAGCAACGTGTAAACCACGCTTCTATAGTAACCTATAGGGTGCTATGGAAGCGCTTGCACTGAGCTTTTTTACCAGCGCAGAATCTGCGCTGGTAAAAAAAGATAGGATGGCGAGTGCTGCTTCGCCTGTCAGCTCTGTCCTGCAGCACTGTCCATGGTGCTGACCACAGGCTCCTATGGGAGTTATGGCAGCACTTTGCTCTCAGAATGGACATATAAACTGGCTGCTCGGCGGAGCATGGAGCAGCTCATTCACCGCAGATTTCCTGCATGTCAGAAGCGTGTAAACCATGCCTTTTCTGAACAAGGCCTGAAGGTTTTTATTTTTGTGAGGGTTAGTTGTATTTTCCAGTAGTGCTTTTGACCATTTCTAAGTAGAGTGAAGTTGAAAAAAAAAATCCAAATGACTTGATAACTTTATTCTTTGGATTAGTAGATTATGACTATACCAAATTCATGTAGTTTTTTTTTGCTGTACTACTTTTAAAAAATTTAAAATCTTTGGAAAAACACAAAAATATTTTCTTCTGCCAACTTCTGACAGGCATAACATTTTTTATTTTTCCACAGTTGTATGGGGGCTAATTTTTTGCAGGATGTCCTGTAATTTCTATTGGTTCCATTTTGGAGTACATCCAACCTTTTTGATGGCTTTTTATTACATTTTTTCTTGGAGACATGATGACTAAAAAAAGCACAAATCTGGCATTGTGTATTTTTTTTCTGGACAAAATTCACTGGCTGAGATAAATAATGCATTTATTTGATAGATAGAACTTTTACGGATGCAGCAATACAAAACTTTTGTTTTGATTTTTTTTATTATTAGGCCTCCTTCCCACGAGCGTGACGGGCTCCGCCGCGTAATATTACGCAGTGAAGCCCGTCACGGCGCCCCCCAGAGCCCCTATACTTACCTGCGGGAGATAGCGTGAAAACGCTTCCCCGCCCACCGCCGTCGCGTCGTGTGACACGCCGGCCGCGTCAAATGACGCTGCGGCGGTAGGTGGGGAAGCGGTTTTTTTACGCTATCTCCCGCTGGTTACAGCGGGAGATAGCGTGAACGGACGGCTTCCATTGACTGCAATGGAAGCCGTCAGCGCGTACAGCCCGTCCTCACCCGCAGCAAATAGAGCATGCTGCGGGTGAGGACGGGAGAAATCGCGGTGCGTAATTCCGCGGTGGAATTACGCATCGTGAGCATTGTGCTATTAGGTTCAATAGAACCTAATAGCAGGGGGCCACGCAGCGGATTTTTGCCGCGAATTTACGCGGCGTAAATCCGTTCGTGGGAAGGAGGCCTAACTATAGGAAAAGGGTTATTTAGCTTTAAAAGCCTTTTATTTTTTCTAATTATTAATAAAACTTTTTAAAACTCTTTTACATTCTCTTTAGTCCCCATAGTGGAACTGAAGTAGTGATCATTTAATCACTTATACAGTATAATGTAATACCATGGTATTACATTATACTGTGATCTAACTGGTAATCTACGAAGCCACGCCACATGCATGGCTTGATAGGTAATCAACCGTGACAATGCTGGGGGCCTTCAGAAGACAACCATATGGCACCTCGTGATCTCATCACAAGCAAGGGGCGCGTTCAGGACCCGACAAAACTGATCGGGAAATTTAAATGCCACTGCAAGAACTGACAGTGGCATCTACAAGGTTACAGTGGCAATCATTCTTCACACTGATCCCGGATATTGCCGGTTGTGAGAAACAGCCAGGTCCCGCATAGTATGGCGTTGGATCGGCACCCGATCCCCCTCCATAGAAACCCCAAATGCACAGAATGGCCTGTGTCATTAAGCGGTTACTGCACCTTACAGATGTTCAATGTGGGCGCCATTGGTGACAGTGTAGAGGTCAAGTCGGTAGTCCAGTTAGGCCTTGACACACCCCGGAATATCCTGTTATTGATTCCGATATAATTAGGGCCAAAGGAGCCCCACTAAGCACTAACATATGTAAATATATACTACTTTTGATTCTTGCTCACATGCCCAATAACTTTTGGCAAGATAATGTATACTGTACCGGTTTTTATTATTAATTTTACTATTCATGTATCTAATGAAAATTAATTTTGGACATATGTTTGTTGCTCTGTTTGTTGTATAATTAGTGATTGTCATGCACACAAGCGTATTACCACTCTATACAACCTCTTAGCTACAATTCAACACTCAAGACGTGTTATGGTGCCCTACTGTACCTTTGTATGACTTGCAGTGCTAGATGGAGCCCTCATACAAAGTTACAGATGCCTCGCTAAGGCACGGTGCATATGGCTCTGCTGAATACATGATGCCTTAGAGAATAATGAGCTTTACAAGGCACAAAGCAGGTTAGAAAGCAGCCAGTTATGCATAGATCGTACAAAATAGCAGATTTCCATACCCATAACTTAACGATGTCAGCATCTATCAAGCCCCAGATGTCAGAAACTTTCACCTAGTTCCAATTCTCCAGGAATTTCAGTGCTAGAGGTCTGGATTACACTTTATCCATCATCAACAGTGATCCATATATTTGCCCGTATGAAAGAACTCTTTATTTATGTATGTATTCTAAAGCTGGGAGGCAGAATAAATCTAATTTTTTCAGCAACAGGATGTGTTCATTAGAATCCCCCAAAGGAAAGCTTAGTAATAAAGCTCAACCATTAATACAGCCTTCATCAGGATTGGCCTGGAGGCACGAATATGTATAAATGCTTGGGAGGGGCTGGAGGATGCAGCAAATCTTTAATATGATACTTTCTATTGGAAATTAGATTGTAAGCTTTTGTGGGTGGTAATCCCCTCCAGTCATACAAGTCGATATGTACATGGGCATCTTGGTGTAATTACTCTTACTTGGGAAAGGCCCGTTATTCCTAGTGCAGAATAATAAATATTGTGTGTTGTAAAGTCTGCTGTAAATAGCTCCAAGCCTAATTCTGTTATGTGCGGTACCTGGAAGGAGAAGTTACTTGTCAGTGGGTGATTAAAACACATTGAAGTTGTGTTGTTTATAGAATACATATGTAGTATAGCGTGCGGTGGGATACACTTCCTAAACAAAGCATGCTACAGTGTTGGCACTGCTCATGCTGAATGAATCGGGCAAGTACCAGGTACAGTATACATTAATTGCTATGGACACCTTTAGTGGCATTTTTTAACCTTAAATT
Source organism: Eleutherodactylus coqui (assembly GCF_035609145.1). Taxonomy (NCBI): domain Eukaryota; kingdom Metazoa; phylum Chordata; class Amphibia; order Anura; family Eleutherodactylidae; genus Eleutherodactylus; species Eleutherodactylus coqui. The sequence continues at coordinate 271,277,659 of NC_089838.1, forward strand.
CATACATTTCTGCCACTAAAAATAATGTTTGCAATACGGCTTTATTAAAAATTTTGCACCATTTGACTTCTGCAGCTTATATATATCACAGTGTACAGCAAGCTGTGGAATGCTGTTCACTAGCAAATCCATCAGTGAGATCGCCTGTTGACTGAGTCTCCAGACCCCTCTTCCTGCTCTGAACACATGTCCAAATTTGATTATGGCCAAATCAAAGGTCATTCAGGAGAGGAAATAGAGGGTCTGCAGACTGTGTCAGATAAGCTCGTGCTCACTGCCTGATTTGTCAGTGAACAGCATTCCGCAGCTTGTTATACACTATGATACATAGAAACTGTATATCATATCCCTGTGGCGCTAGAACACCATGCCCAGCACTGGCAAAGGGCAGCTGACAAATAGTACACCACACGAGACTATAGAAGATGGAAGTAACTTATCTAACACTAGTGAGGAAGAGGAGAACCCTTGCCTAAATGCGGAGTTAGCGCCCTGGAAAGGACGGCCCCACGGTCTTCTCCTAGGACCTGGCTATCCCTATGAAAATTCCTGGAGAAAAACACTTAAACACAGCAAAGCAACTTGTACAAACACCAACACTGTGAGAGGAAAATAAACCAGCAGTTATCTGCCAGTAGATGGCTTTCACCCAGAACAGAGGCTCCAACCACCAACAGAACTGAATAAACAGCAATGAACAAGGGGAGGGGTAGGAATATGAAGCCCTCATCATCTGCTAATAGGTAACACAGAGAATGAACCACACCCCAAACCCAGTCTCAAAAGAGGAGAGAATATCAGCATGCAGCATACAGGTGCTGATAGTAGCCAGCAGTCCCAGCACCACGTGGGTCAACCTGTGACCTGCATAGTGGCAGAGTGATTGGTCTGTCCCTGCATCATCACAAACACCACGCCATCATCACCGTCACGACTGGCAAACCCTGATACTGCAGAAGCCAGACACAGAAGCTGCAGAAGCCAAAACTTTTAATAAAGCCCTGTTATAAAACGTCTTTCAGCCAAAACTACATGGATTTAAGGAAAAAATGCCCGACAGGTGTCCATACCTTTTAAGTCATAACTGTATGGTTTATTTGTATCTCATAATGACAAGTAGAACTCTTATCTACAATAGAAGGAATAGGGAGTAGGGATCCTTCACCTTGCTGAATGCAGAAACTTTGAATAGCACTCAGCTTGTCAAGTTAGTTCCTGAAGTGAGACCACAGGTAACAAACTCAATACACAGACAAGTGATCTAACAAACCTCTATGTATTTCCATCCTACATGCATGTAGAATTGTCATATTGGTAGCATGAATGAATATACAAGGTCATACCAAGTGGGCTCCAAAAGCTCAGGTACTAAACTAACAGGAAACTAACTGTTTACACATGCTTCATGACGTGCAGCAACCAGTCGTATCCATGAATGAAAAAATGTATGTACTTTGCAACTTTTACTGGTCATGTTTGGTCGATAGTAGTCTATGAGCAGCCAAGCCTCCTCCAAATGAGTCTAACAGAACTGAGAGGAGCTGACCGTAGAAATGGGGCTTTTATTGGCCTCTTTGTTTTGTAGCAACTAGACATCCACTGATCGGAAACTGATGCCAAATATTAGCAATGTCTTCAACGAGAAAATCCCAGTAAATTTTTAAAGAGACCTCATACTCATATATGTTTCTCAAAGCTGCAGCGATGGGTAATACACTCTGTGCAACACTACAAGTTGAACACCCATCGCATAAGGCTTCCTCTATGTAAGTACTGAGAGATTAGATGGACATGACATTGGGTAAGGAGATTAAGCAATAAAAAAATGCAGTCTGGCTCAAGTGCTTAGCCAAAGTAATGTGAAGCATGCAATACAAAACCAGTCACCTGTTTATAGAAAGTTTCTGTGCTAACAGCTGCCAGTCCTTTCCTTTGGAGTTAGGTGTGTCGAACGTTGCACATATCCGCTGCCTGATGGAGTGTGGGATTTTGAAGGCTTTCGGACCAGTGTGTGCCAGGAAATTGCTGTCCTCTGGTGCAAAGAAAGTTATGGTTTCACGCTCATTCTGCATGGAAATGTACAAGAGATGCTAATTAGAGCAGCCAATTAGGAACTAATGATACCATAACGCTTATGTAAAACAAGCCAGTGTAAAAGACATTCAACACCTGTGAAAAGATGTCAACACCTGTAGAAATAAATTAAAGAATTATGTAGGCAATTGTTTTAATTGTATTAAGAGCATTTAAATGCAGAATAATCGAAATACGACTGATACGTTTCATAAACAGTATATATGGATTTAAATATAGTAAAGGAAAATTCACTTATATAGGCAACCGAGGGAGACTGGAGTAGACGGTCTCTACATATGCAACGGAGGGGGACTGGAGCCGACAGTCTCAGCGATTTATGATAAATTCAATTAGAGAGATTTATTAAGAGTAGTGGAGCAATTATCCATAGCAATCAATCAGATTCCGGCTCTAAGTTAAGATACACAGGACCCATGTGATCACATGACTACAACTGGTAATAAAGGTTCCGAAAATATGTTTCAAAGGCAGTGATGTGAGGGGCCACAGTGTTTACCCTTTTACCCCACCAATCAGCATTTTGTCTTCACTGTGAGCAGTGCCAGACCACTACCCCAGTAATAGTCTCGGTTAAGAGGCTTCTGACATAGCTTGGTCTGGTTTACTGTAACATGGTACTGGAGAGCGTTAATGGAGACGTGATCACGATACCATACAGAGTCTAGGTTTGAACAGGCTGAAGGTCAGAGCAGACAGAGTAAATGTGGTCAATAAACAGGTCGAGGTCAAAAATGAAGAAGTCAAGAAAAGTCTAGAGTCAGGAAAAGTTGAGTTAAACAGGCACACATCAAAAACCAGGAGATTAGACAGAACAGTATACACCTTTGCGCACTGTAAAGATTGACTGGTCAGACACCCTCCAGTGTAAGGAGTAAACTTTAAGCGAACTTGTCATCACCTTTGAGCCCCATAAACTACGTTATGGGGCTCAAAGGTGAGGCAACAGGGAGTCTAGGTGGCTCCGTCCCTGTGCTGTGTCCCCACAAATTTGGCACGCACACAGCTTGACTTGCCAACTTTATAGGCACCTGGTGGGTATGAAGCACATCTCCCTGTTCTCTCCCTGTGAGCTTCAGAAAACAGCTTATGGGGCTCAAAGGTGATGACAGATTCCCTTTAAATAGACCCAGGACGTGTCAGGTTTAGACGGGTATGGAAAAGCTGGTTGCATATGCTGGACCTCTCTAGAGTTGGGCCATGCACACATGTGTACCCTTCAGGCTTCAGTGAGAGAAGGTGGCAGAGTCAAAGAAGGGGACTGCAGCCCTGATATATGGCAATATATTACTATACTAAGCAAACTGAAAAGTAGCTTTACTTGAACCAAAAGCACAGATATAAAGAAAAAAGGTTATTTTTTACATTTTTATGGTTTTCATGTATTCTGTTTTCTTCCATATGCTAAAAATACTAATGTCTCTTATCAAGCGTTCTATGAAACTAGCCTCAAGAAATGAATGTAGAAGGATAACAGTACCGGTAGAACAACATGGGAAGGGATTTGAAAGGCCAGGTAAAAATATACAGCTAATTAATACATTTTAGAACCTCGCTATTAGAAGTGGAAAGAAAGAACAAAGACAAAACATTCAGAAGGCAAGTAGAGGAGCAAGAGACACCAATCACAAACTAATTTTTTTTACACAAATGCACAGAGCATGGGAGACAAACAAGAAGAATTTGGGCTCCGAACACAGGAAGAGAAATATGATGTCATAGGCATCACGGAAACTTGGTGGAATGATACACATGATTGCAATATAAGGTATGAAGGATACAACTTATTTATAAGAAACAGACCAAAAAAAAGGGAGGAGGTATTGCATTGTATGTTAGGAAAACATTCATCTCCATAGAGATTCAAGCTTCAGAGCATGGGAGTTCTGTAGAAACTGTTTGGGAGAGAACAACAGAAAGGACACCATTGTAGGCATTTACTATAGGCCACCTGGACAAGCAGAAGATATGGATGAAATCTTTCTACATCAGATGGCCAAGCTCTCGAAAAAGCATAACATAGTGATTATGGGAGATTTTAACTATCCAGACATTTGTTGGGAATCTCTCTCAGGTAAAAGAAATGAATCCAACAAATTCTTATCCTCTCTTGCTGACAACTTTATCTTCCAAAAGGTAGAAGAGAAAACAAGGGAATCTGCTATCTTGGGTCAAATCCTTACCAACAGGGAGGAAGTAAGGAAGTTGAGGAAGTAAGGGTGGCTGGGTCCTTAGGAGGCAGTGATCATGCTATCCTTGAATTTTGAATAAAAAGGGGAGGAAGACCTGCAAAAACTCAGACCTTAAGGTTGGATTTCAGAAAGGCACATTTTAATGAACTCAAAAAAAGGATAGGAAGAATCCAATGGCGGGATGTTCTTAAGGACAGAAATGTCCAAGAAGGTTGGGCAATGTTGTGAAATGAGATTCTCAAAGCACAATCATTATCAATCCCTAAAAGAAGCAAGAATGGGAAGCATTTAAGGAGACCAGGATGGATGAACATAGAACTTGCGCCCGTGTAAAACAGGAAGAAAAATATGCTTATCAAATGGAAAGGGGGGAATATCTAAAGAAGAATATAATGCGGTCTGCAGAAACTGTAGACAAGTGTCAGAAAAGCTAAAGCTAATAATGAATTGGGGCTTGAAACAGAGGCCAAAAGCAATAAAAAAAATTATTTTGGGGGTATCTATGAACTTGCTCCAGTTTGTCTGTATCTTTTTTAAAGTGGGGTGCCAAGAACTGTACACAGTATTCCAGATGAGGTCTGACTAAGACTAAAATGTTGAATAACACTGGGCCTAGGACAGAGCCTTGTGGTACCCCACTTGATACATTCTTGCACTTGGATGTGCAGCCAAGAGTTATCACGTGCAGCCAAAAGTTCAGAGAAGAGTTACCAAGATGGTGAGCGGTCTGCAAACTATGTCCCATGAGAAACGCTTAAAGGATCTGGGAATGTTCAGCTTGCAAAAAAGAAGGCTGAGAGGAGCCTTAATAGCTTTTTAGAAAATATCTGAAGGGCTATCACAGTTTAGAGGGATCAGTCCTATTCTCATTTGCACAAGGAAAGACTAGAAACAATGGGGTGAAACTGAAAGGGAGGAGACACAAATGAGATTGTAGAAAAAACTTTCTGACAGTGAGGGTGATCAATGAGTGAAACAGGTTACCACGAGAGGTGGTGAGATCTCCTTCAATGGAAGTGTTCAAACAGAGGCTGGACAAATATCTGTCTGGGATAATTTAGTTAACCCTGCACTGAACAGGGGGTTGGACCCGATGACCCTGGAGGTGCTTCCAACTCTACCATTCTATGATTTTATGGTATTGGCATATTCTGGATGAAACACTGAAGATACAGTGGGTATAAGTTAGTGTTGTTCTTTACAGCATGTACATTAACTATGAATTTCAGACCTAGTCAGGATTTTTCATCGGGGATGTATAGCACAAGAGCCTTTGCCAAACTCTTCTCTATAATCCTCTAATTGGGACTGCCAGGAGCACCCTCTTATATCTGGGGATGTGGTTATGTTCAGATATAGCCATTCACATTTAAACTCATGTTAAATAGTAGTCAGTACACATTACCCAGGGATTTTGATTTACCCTATATAAAGTTAAACTTCTAGTAGGATTTTCCTGACATTTTCTTTAGTTGCATTTTTCAGCAAAAGTCATTGTCCATAAAGAGTTTACAAAACATCAAAGGGATCCAATTGTTGAAAGGTATCAGTCAAGAGAAGAGTACAGAAAAATTTCAAAGGCATTACATATACCATGGCACACAGTTAAAACGGCCATCAAGAAGTGGATTCAATTTGGTACAACAGTAATATTATCAAGAACTGGATGTCCCTCAAAATTTAGGAAACGACCAGAAGAAAAATGGTACTGGAGGCTGCGAAGAGGTCTACAATAACATTAATGAGCTGCAGGAGTTTCTGGCAAGTACTGGTTGTGTAGTGCATGGGACAACCATCTCCCATATCCTCCATATCTCTGGGCTGTGGGGTAGGGTGGCAAGCCTTTTCGAACAAATAAAAACATACAAGCCTAGCTAGGTTTTGCAAAAACCTACATCATGTCTGCTAAAAGTCTGTGGGAGAACATGTTATGGTCTGATGAGGCCAAGGGGGAACTTTATGGCCATAATTCCAAAAGGTTTGTTTGGTACAAAGCCAACACTGCTCATCACCAAAAGAACACCGTACCCGCAGTGAAGCATGGTAGAAGCGGCATTATGCTTCTTTTCTGCTGCTCGAACTGGGACTTTATTGAAAGTGGAGGAAATTATGAACAATTCCAAATATCAGTCCATTTTGGCACAAAACCTTCAGGCCTCTGCTAAAATGCTGAAGATGAAGAGGAATTTCACCTTTCAGCTTGACAACGAGGCAAAGTATACCATCAACAAAAGAATCACTTCGCCAGAAGAAGAGTTTTAAAATGGCCCAGCCAGAGCTCAGACCTGAATCCCATTGAAGATCTGTGGGTCGACCTGAAGAGGGCGCTACACACGAGATGTCCTCACAATCTGATAGATTTAGAACACTTTTGCAAGGAAGGATATTCAAAGATTGCCAAGTCAAGATGTCTAACAATGATAGACACCTATCTAAAAAGACTGATTGCTGTCATAAAGTCAAAGGGTACATCAACAAAGTGTTAGTTTTAGGATGTAACCACCCTATTATTATTTTTTTTCTCATTCTAAAAGATTTAAGTTTGTGTTTCAATGTAATTGTACAGATAAAAGGTCACATTGAAGGTGGAAATAAATCTGAAATGATTCCTCTTTTTCGGATCTTTTAACGTGACAGAAAAAATAGCATTTTAATAGGGGTGTGTAGACTTTTTATATCCACTGTGCAGTACCGACCCCTTTCACATGTACTGTGCTTTATTGTATATTACTTGTATAGTATGGATGCCTTTATCTATATGAACTATGATGGGCTACAGGTTATATTATAGTGATATGACATATTGTGTCCAACGGCGTGGACACAGGACTAAAGCGGTGAAGGTACATTACATGCCATATCAGTTTAAATGGAATCGGCAGGGGAATGGTAGGTTTTGTAATCTGCACATCTAAGATAAAACATTTCAATACCCTAGGGGACTGTAAAGCAAGCAAGCTGTTCTCTTTGGCAGAAGAATGCAGCTGTCTCTATCCTGCTTCCCCATCACCTCCTGAGACAAGGAACCAGGCATTCAGCATTAACAAATCTGTTTGAAATAAAGGATGGAAATTCTTACCTCCAGGATCTCACTTAGAAAAATAAATCTTGCTGTGATTCAGATACATGTTAGGCCTGCCAGAGTTTTTGCAAGAACAGGACATAAGGGTACAATTGTGGAGCCTGCCTTTGGGCAGTGAAATGCAGATCTCCCTTTTGAAGCACAAGTCTTTCCAAGCCAGGCTTATGTTAAAGGGGTAGTAAAAAAAAAAAAAAGATCTCGTTATTTGTATAACGCCGACTTATTCCGCTGCGCTTTCAAGTAATTTATTTATTAATTACCCCCCACCACGCTGGGTACTCATTTTACTGACCTCAGAAGGATGGAAGGCTGAGTGTACCTTGAAACAGCTACCTGAATCACATGGGGATTGAACCTGCAACCTTCAGATAGTGAGCAAGAGCTTAGGACTGCATTCCCACTGCCTTAGCACTTTGCACCACATGAGGCTAAATATAATATACACTGAAAAACGTCTGAAGGTGAAGGCAAATATAATGGATATACAGATGTATATCTGTATATACCTTTACCTTTCAAATTTCATTGAAAGCGCTGTCTCAATAAAGAGCTTGTAGCCAGATTTTAAGTTATCCTGTATCCATTGGATAGGGCATAACTTTATGATCAGTGAGGAAATTAGAAAGTCCAAGCACTTTAGCATCTCTGGCACTATTACTATCAATTCTGATTACGGCATTTAAATGCCCTAATCGATATTCAGTGGTCCTGCACTGCCCCCCTACGATGAGATCACGGACTGCCGTGCAGTTGCCATGCCAGCTGGGGGTCTTCTGAAAGTTATCCTGTATCCATTGGATAGGGCATAACTTTATGATCAGTGAGGAAATTGGAAAGTCAAAGTCCAAGCACTTAAGCATCTCTGGCACTATTATTATCAATTCTGATACCGGCATTTAAATGCCCTAATCGATGTTCAGAGGTCCTGCACTGCCCCCCGTGGTGAGTTCACGGATTGCCGTACAATTGCCATGTTAGCTGGGGGTCTTGTGAAAGCCTCCAGGGCTGCCATTGCAGATTGCCTATCAAGCCATGCCTGTGGCATAGCTTGATACATTGTCTGTTAGATCGGGTTATAGTGTAATGCTATGGCATTGCATCATACTGCCAGAGCGATCAAAACATGGCAAGTCCTTGTCAACCTATGTGGACTAAAAAAAATCGTTTTAAAAAGTTTTATTAATTATTAAAATAAATAAAAAGTAATAAAAGTTTAAAAAAAAAAACCTTTGACATATTTATAATAAAATAATATAAATAATAAAATACAAAAACATATTTGATATCGCTGCATCTGTAAAAGTCTGATCAATCAAAGTAACGCATTGTTTTTCCTGCACAGTGAACAAAGTCAGAAAAATTAACAATGCAAGAGAAAATGTAATAAAAAGCGAACAAAAAATTGTATCTACTCCAAAATGAGATACTGGTGGTGTAGAAAAAAAGCAAGGAAGTGGAGGTACTCCGATGAAGATCCAGTGAGGAGATTGGTGGAGTAATTGTTCCAATATATAGGTTCTTATTGCCATATGTGGTGAAGAGGAATAGGTACAACAAGTTCCAGGTGCTGCCAAATCAACAACTGTGCAACCTAGATATGTTGGCCAGAGAGGTAATGGGTAGAGAAGAAAAAGACGCTGATCGAGTGGTGTGATCTCGTTTAGAAAATTGTGCACATGCTTGGATATTTAGAAGAAAGTGTTGCTTTATTTTTATTTATCAGCTGTTTGTTTTTCAAAATAAAGCAACACTTTCTTCTAAATATCCAAGCATGTGCACAATTTTCTAAACGAGATCACGCCACTCGATCAGCGTCTTTTTCTTCTCTACTCATCTACTCCAAATTAGCACAAATAGAAACTACAGGACATATCACAAAAAAATAGCTCTTGCTCAACAGAAAAATAAAAAAGTTATTGCGGTCAGAGGATGGTGGCAGAAAATAATTTAAAAAAAATTAAATATATTTGGAAAAAAATAATAGTATGCAAAAAAAGTACTATATAAATTTGATATTAGTCATACTGACCGATAGAATAAAGTTATCATGTTGTTTTGTTGCAGTATGTAGGTCGTAGAAACAAGAACCTCCCAAAGATAGTCGAATTTAGTTTTTTTTTTCCATTTCACACCATTTAGAATTTTTTTTTAAGTTTATCAGTACATTATATGGTACATTAAATAGCACCATTGAAAAAGACAACTTGTTCTACAAAAAACAAGCCCACAAACAGCTAAGTTAATGGATAAGTAAAAGAGTTATGATTTTTTAAAAGAGGAGAGGAAAAAATGAAAATGGAAAAAAAAACGAGCCACGTCCTTAAGGGGGTTAAAGGGAAGCTGCAATTAACTATAAACACCATAAACTAAGTTATGGTGCTTATAGTTTAGGCAACATGGAATCTGGGGATCCTCTTTTCCTATTCACCATGGCCCCCGTTCCTGTAGTGTCGCCCGACAAAATCAGCATGATCACACCAGCTTGACTTTTCAGAAAGCTGTGCATGCACCCAGAGACGTAACTTGAAGCTCCTGCACCCCAATGCCAAACCTGTAACAGGGCGCCCAACTATAATGCTTTATTCATAGTACTGGGCTTCCTATATGGAGAAGAGAGGCTTTATGGGTCCCCTTAGGCTCTTGGGCGCGGGTGCAACTGCATCCCCTGCATCCCCTATAGTTATGCCAGTGCTAGCACCCCTGCCATAGAGATGAATGGGAGTGTGAAAAGATTTCAGCTGGCTGTGCATGCACTGACTTCGTTGGGGGACATCACAAGAACTGAGGACCTGGTGAGTATGAAAATTGGTTCCTCAGACTCTACATCACCTAACTATAACCATAACTTACTTTATGGTGCTTATAGTTGATGACAGGTTACCTTTAAATTACCCCTCATTTAGAAGAATAGGGGTAGCAATTTGATTAGTTGGGGTCCAACTGCTGGTAAACCTACCAATCATAAGAATGGGAGTTCTGAAGGTCCCAGGACAAATAAAGTGGGGGTCAAGTGAGTGCACTGCTGATCCTTTCATTTCAATGGGACTGCCTGAAATTGGTGCTTGTATTGGATTATCTCTGGCAGCCCCTATCCTGTGAAGAAGGGATAACTTCTTTTGATTGGACAAGGTCCTTAATTGCAATACCGCTGACAAGCTGTCATCCCAGGATATGTTGAGCCAAGAGTAAAGCTAAGGAGGACACATCTATGCATTAACCCCTTCTTTACCGCATGACGTAAATATAGGTCAAGCAGTCATGAAGAGTGAATGCAGTGTTCTTGGGAACCGAGTCTGCTTTATATGCCCAGTGGCTATCAGCTGTTTTTGACAGCTGACAGCTACCGGCAATTGCTGCAATCACAGTTAGCACTGATTGTGGCAGTTAACTGTTTGGATGCTGCTGTTAAATTTGGCACGTGTCTAAACAGTCAGTGAGAGGGGAGGATTCCTTTTTATACCCAACAGGCACCCCCACTAATTGGATCAAGAGGTGCCAATGGGCTAGCATGGAAGCCTGGAAGCCTACTGAAGACTCCCAAGGCTGTCATGCGCAGATGTCTATCAAGCCCTGCCTGTTGGGCTTCTTCATAGGCAACACTAAAAAACCTTATATACTGCAGTATATAGTACAAACAAGCAAATGTACGCAAGTTTAAGTGCCCTGTGGGGACTTAATAAAAGTGTGAAAAAAAAGATATAATAAAGTTTTTAACAGTTAACTCTTTAAGGACATGGCCCTTTTTTCCATTTTTATTTTTTTCCTATACCCTTTAAAAAAAAGCATAACTCCTTTATTTATCCATCAACGTAGCTATCTGCGGGCTTGTTTTTTGTGGGATAAGTTGTATTTTTTAATGGTGCTATTTAATGTCCCATATAATTTACTGAAACACTTTAAAAAAAAAATCTAAGTGGAGTGGAATGGAAAAAAAAACAAAACCCCACCATCAGTGTGTACGCCATTTCTATGGCGTACACAGTGCAACAAAAATGACATGATAGCTTTATTCTATGGGTTAGTATGAAGAATTGTCCTATCTCCAAGAAAAAAATGTAATAAAAAGCGATCAAAAGCAATAAAAAAAAGTCGTACGAATTCAAAAATGGTCCCAACGGAAAATACAGGATGTCCCGCAAACAATGAGCCCTCGAACAACTATGTCAACAGAAAAATAAAAAGTTATTGCGGTCAGAAGATGGAGGCAGAAAATAATTTTTAAAAATTAAATATGTTTGAAAAAAAAATAAAAGAAATACAGCAAAAAAAAAAAAAAAAACTATATAAGTTTGGTATCACAGTGGTTAACCCCTTAGTGACGAAGCCTGTTTGCGCCTTAGTGACGGAGCCAAATTTTGGAAATCTGACATGTGTCGTTCAACGTAGCATAACTCCGTAAAGGCTTTACATATCCAAGTGATTCTGACATTGTTTTTTCGCCACATGTTGTACTTCATTCAGGTGGTAAAAAAAGACAGATATAATTTGTGTATATTTATTAAAAGTACCAATATTGGAAACATTTTGAAAAAATTGTCATTTTTTCACATTTTCAACCGTAATATCTCAAATATGTTCAAACATACTGTACAAATTTTTGATAAGATATATATTTCCATCTGTTTACTTTATTCTGAATGCACACTTGAAAAACTTTTGTGTTTTTTTTAACCATTTAGAGGACGTACAAATTTAACATTACTTTTCAGCATTTTGAGGAGCACTTTGTTTTCCTGCACCAAGCCAAGTTTGCAAAAGCTCATGAGTGTCAGAATAATAGATACCCCCACAGATGACCCCATTTTAAAAGCTACACCCCTTAATGTATTCACTGAGGGGTGTCATGAGTATTTGGACCCCACCAGTTTTTTTCAGGAGTTAATTCAATTTTGAGGAGAAAAAATAAAATTTCATATTTTTGCAAATATGTCATTTTAAAGACATATTTTTTTCCTATAGTGCCCATGAAAATGAGGATTTACGCCCCAAAATGGAAACCCCTGTTTCTCCCGTGTTCCGAAACATACCCATTGTGGCCCTAATCTTATGTCTAGATGCACAACGGGACCCAAAATGAAAGGAGTTGTCGGTGTCTTTCAAAACATAAATTTTGCTTGAAGGCGTTTTAGGCCCCATAGCACTTTTGTAGATCTCTTGAGCGGCCAAAACCAAAGAGAACCACCACAAATGACCCCATTTTGAAAACTAGACCCCTTAACAAATTTATCTAGGGGTGTACTGCCCATTTTGACCCCACAGTTTTTGAATGAATTCAAGCAAAGCAAAAGGAAAAAATTGTGATTTTCGTTTTTTTGTCAATTCTGTCATTTTAAAAACAGCTTTTTTTGTACAGCACACACATGAATTAAGCCTTGCACCCTAAAATGGATACCCCTGTTTATCCCGTGTTCAGAGACATACCCATTGTGGCCCTAATCTTATGTCTGGATGCACAACAGGGCCCAAAACGAAAGGAGTAGTCGGTGGTTTTCAGAACATAAATTTTCCTTGAAGGCGTTTTAGGCCCCATAGCACTTTTGTAGAGCTCTTGAGCGGCCAAAACCAAAGAGAACCCCCACAAGTGACCACATTTTGAAAACTATACCCCTTAACGAATTTATCTAGGGGTGCACTGCCCATTTTGACCCCACAGTTTTTGAATGAATTCAAGCAAAGCAAAAGGAAAAAAAATAGATTTTTGTTTTTTTGGCAATTCTGTCATTTTAAAAACTGCGTTTTTTGTACAGCACATACATGAATGAAGACTTGCACCCCAAAATAGATAGCCCTGTTTGTCCCGTGTTCAGAGACATACCCATTGTGGCCCTAATCTTTTGTCTGGATGCACAACGGGCCCAAAATGAAAGGAGTAGTCGGTGGCTTTCAGAACAGAAATTTCGCATGAAGGTGATTTAGGCCCCATTGCCCACTTGTAGAGCCCTTGAGCGGCCAAAACGACAGAGAACCCCCACAAATGACCCCATTTTAAATAACTAGACCCCCTAACAAATTTATCTAGGGGTGTACTGTGTATTTTTACCCTACAATTTTTGAATAAATCTAAACAAAGCAGTAGGAAAAAAATTACAATTTTCATTTTTTTGACAGTTGTATCAATTTAAAAACTGTTTTTTTTGTACAGCACACATAGGGATGAAGACTTTCACCCCAAAATGGATACCCCTGTTTGTCCCGTGTTCAGAACCATACCCCTAGTGGCCCTAATCCACCTAAAGGACACATGGCTAGGCCTGTAGTGGAAGGAGCACCCGTTGGATTTCAGGGTACAACGGAATAAATTCCAGGCCCCATCGCCCACTTACAGAGCCATTGAGCGTCCAAAACGATAAAGAACCCCCACAAATGACCCCATTTTAAAAACTAGACCCCTTACCGAATTTATCTAGGGGTGTACTGCGTATTTTGACCCCCCAGTATTTGAATAAACCTAAGCAAAGCAGAAGGAAAAAATTACGATTTTCATTTTTTTGGCAATTTTGTCAATTTAAAAACTGTTTTTTTTTTGTACAGTGTACATAGGAATGAAGACGTTCACCCCAAAATGGATCCCCCCATTTGTCCTGTGTTCAAAAACATACCCATTGTGGCCCTAATCTACTTACAGGAAACATGGCAAGGCCTATAATGGAGGGAACACCCGTTGGATTGCAGGGTACAACTGAATAAATTCCAGGCCCCATTGCCCACTTGTACGGAATAAAAATTGACACCTTAAAAAAATCCCCCCCCTCCTCCCCGCACCCTTTTCGGCGTTCCCCAAATCTTAGATAAAAGTAATAATGTGAACTGTGTGGTATTTCCAAAGACAGGGGTAATTACGGAGGCTGGTTGGGTTGGGTACATGGGGCAATAAAACCGGGTATCCCCCCTCCTCTCATGCTTTTTGGGGGGTATTTCGTGACCTCAGTAGCAGGTATGGGGTGTAAAAAGTGGCGCTCTGTGAGTCTCCGTAAGCTTGCTGAGGTGCGGTGGTCTCACACAGAAGGCGCTCAACAAGCTGCTCCTGGAACTGCATGAAGGCGAACGTTCCCGGGGCTTCTTGTAAATTACGGATTACAGGTAGCGGTCTGAATAACGCCGGGCTCACGCAGCCGTAGGCGCAATCCGCTTGCGAGGCCCGCAGCGGATCCCAGCTGTGAGCCCGGCTGTGACCCTGCGTACGGCCGCGAAATGTACTGCACATAACTGCCTACTCACACAGGCGGTCATGCGCAGTATTTTTTCTTTTGTTGTTTGTATTTCCCGCACCGTCGCTTAGCGATGACGCAGGTACCCGCAGCCTGTATACAAGGTAGTTGCATATGGGCTGCGGGTATATCCGCGACCATGGAGCACAATGGGCTCTATGTTGCAGATATCCGCGGTAAAATAGAACATGCTGCGTTCTCTTTTCTGCGAGTGGATTACGCAATTCCGACCCGCTAAGGTGTGCGGAATTGTGTAATCCAGTGCGATTGATCTGCGTATTACCGCGGATCAGACTCATGCGGAATCCGTAATTCCTATCCGGTCATGTGAGACCGGCCAAAGGTAGATCACTACCTTTTTATCACGTGACCAGGGACCGCTCAACGAGGCCACCCGTCACTGCTCCAGGCTCTTGGCGACCATTGGTCGCTGGGAGTAAAGAGATTTTAGATTTCCTCGGCTCCCCGACTCCTGCGCATGTGTCCGATGTTTTGCCGGCGGTCGCATGCGCAGAATCCGGGAAAGTTCACAGAAGAGGATCGCGTCGGTGTGCAAATACAGAGGCCTCCAGTAAAAAGTTTAATCTCATCTCACCGATCGCATCGGTGAGGGGAGATGAACCTTCACCTTTTTTTTAACTTTTACGTGATCGCCATTATCCATTGGATAACGGCGAACATGTGATCAGGAACCGCTCACCGCGGCCCCCCGTGAAATCGCCAGGCTCTCGGCTAAGTTGTGTAGCCAGGAGCAGGGAGATTTTAAATTACCACAGCTTTTGCACATGCGCCTGCCATTTTGGTGACAGGCGCGTGCGCAGAAGCTGGGGTAAGGTCCGCGGATAAATCCGCGGGCCTTAGGTACGTTATTTCATCCTCCTTCAGAGATATGATCCACGGGGGGAGATGAAACGCAAACTTTTTTAACTTTTTTTTTTACTTTTTACACTTTCTTTTACTTTTTACACTTTTTTTTACTTTTTACACTTTTTTTTAACTTTACATGATCACTGTCATCCATTGGATGACAGTGATCATGTCCCCAGTGACATCCCTCTGCTCTTGGCTACACATGGCAGCCAGGAGCAGAGGGATTTTAAATTTCCCGGGGCTCGAGCCCCTCTGTACACGCGCCCGATGATTGACATCGGGCGCGCATGCGCAGACGGGGACTTTGGGTCCCGGGACATCAGGGAGGACAGAGGTGAGTATTTTCACCTGCCCTCATGGATCTGATCCATGAGGGGAGGTGAAACTTAACTTTTTTTTTACTTTTTAAACTTTTTCGCTCACCGCGGTCCCCGGTAACACCTCCTGGTTCCTGGCTACCTTCAGGAGCCGGGAGCCAGGAGTTTTTAAATTCGCCGGGGGCTCCCGGGCTTCTGCGCATGCGCCTGACGTCATTGACTAGTGCGCATGCGCAGAAGGCCGGCGGTGGGCACGGGAGGACCAGATCTCCGTGGGACACCACGGACAAGCCGGGTGAGTATTTTCAGCTGCCCTGATGGATCCGATCCATCAGAGCAGCTGAATATCTGACTTTTTAACCAGTTTTATTTACTTTATTGCGATCGGCGCTATCCATTGAATAGCGCCGATCGCAATGCTGGTGGGGACTGCCCGCATCCTGGGATGACAGCTCCATGCTGTCGGCTGCCTGCGGGCACCGACAGCATGGAGCTGTCACGTCCGCAGGCAAGTTGGCATTAATCCAAAGAGGATGCATAAAACTACGTCCTCTAGGATTAAAGCCCACTTGCTGAGTACGTAGTTTCCCGATGGGGCAGTCGTTAAGGGCTTAAACTGTTACTGCAATACCAAACGCCATAGAAATGGCACACACACTAATGCTGTTTTTTTTTTTTTTTTCATTCCACTCCACTTAGATTTTTTTTTAAGTTTTCCAGTACATTATTCAGTGGTGGTTTGGGTCCCATCACTGTAATGAAGTTTTTTCAGCAGGCGGGGATTTAAAATCCTTGCCTGCTGAAAGGGTTGCGATTGATTGGCTAAGTGCTCAACCAATCACAGGCAGCACTCAGCCATTCATTGAATGACAGCTGAGCGCTGTCTGTGATTGGTCACAGCGCTCAGCCAATCAGACGCAGCGCTCAGCTGTCCCTGCCTGCTGAAAGAACTTCATTACAGTGATGGGACCCAAGCCGCTAGACGTGCCTGAGCCCCTACAGCGGTGGAGAGGTGAGTATATGTTTTTTTTTTTCTTTTTTACACAAACCAGGGATGATTTTCAGGGAAGGGCTTATATTTAAAATCACGGTCCCATTGGAAGTAATGCTGCATGGACCGGCATTCACGCTTGTCTGAACGCACCCTTAGGACCCCTGCACACTAGCATTTTTCACGCACGTTTTTTAAGCTTGCTGCGTCTTTTTAACGCAAAAGTCAATAGGACTTTCTAATGTTAAAAACGCATCACCCAAAAATTGCAAGTACAAAAGTCTGATTGACTTCAGCGGAAAAGGAAATTGTGATTGTATCGCGGGTGTCAGTGATGCAATGCGAGATTATTCTCTAAAAAAAAGATTCGCTGGCGCTCAACATTCGCACTGAACAAAGATGCTATTTGATCACGGCAAAATCGCGATCGCCCGTTTGAAACTAGCCTTAGAAAGCAGGGTCAAAAAAAGGCTAAATATAATGAAAAATCTCTGGTCCCAAAGGGGTTAATGTGAACTACAAATACCAATAATAAATAGGTGTATGTTGGATTCAACTATAATGTCATTTCTAGCTACTCTTTACAATCAAATGCCAAATTCAATAAATGAGTAGTAATGACAGAACATTAGATTAGTGACTTCATGACATCATTGCTTGACATCATCACTTCACACTCCATATTATTTATGTGAAAGAATGCCCTTTGCTATTCATAATTATCTTGTCAATCCCTCATTGACAAAGTCAATGATTCATACTTAACATAAAAGAAGCGAGTAATACAAAATGACTCATATGCAGATGAAGAACAGTCAAATTGTCAATGTAGCAGACTGAGCCACAAATATGATAGTCAACTCATTATGGTATCACCATGTGCTATCTATTTGTTTTTCACAGGTCGGAGTGTGATTGTTCTCAGTGAGAGAAACCAAGCAATCTTGTAGATATGATACCTTTTAACCCCTTCCCTCCCCATGATGTAAGGGTACGTCATGGGAGCGGGGTACTTCCCGCAAAATGACGTACACTTACGTCATAGGAATATCTGAAGATCATGACTGATCTCGCGCTATCTGGACTGGGAACTGGCTGTCAGTCATAGCCGGCCTCCCATATTTGGTATTGATGCGTCCGTAACGATATGTACAAAAAGTTGAACGCACTTTTTATTTTGTGCGGCAAAAAGCATAAAAAAAAACACTAAAAAACAGAGGCAAAATGCTAATTTTTAGCATTTTGCCTCCCAAAAAATGCAATAAAAGTGATAAAAAAAGCTATATATTCCCCAAAATGGTACCAATAAAAACTACAGCTCATCTTGCAAAAAATAAGCCCTAACAGAGCTTTGTACATAGAAAAATAAAAAAGTTACAGGACTTTAAATGCAGCGATATAGAAAAAAAAAAGATTTCCAAAGAAAGGGTTTTTATTGCAGAAAAGTGGAAAACCTAAAAAATATAAGAATTTTGGTATAGTTTTAATCATACCGGCCTGCAGAAAAAAAATGTATTGTGTCATTTATGCTGCATGATTAATGCTGTAAAAAAAAAAACGAAAATCTATGGCAGAATTGATGTTTTTTCTCTCCCTGTTATCATAAAAAAAATAATAAAAGTTTCATAATATAGTCTATGTACCCAAAAATGACACCATCAAAAACTACAGTTCGCCATATACGGCCGCGTCGACACAAAAGTAAAAAAGTTATAGCTTTTGAAAAATGGAGATGAAAATCCTCCAAAAATCGTTGCGTCCTTAAGCCCAAAATAGGCCATGTCCTTAAGGAGTTAATGGCTAACAAAAATACATGATTTTACAGCAAGCTTTCAGATCCTCTATTGATCCTTCCTCAGGCTAAATTGGCCTGAGGAAGGATCAGATCTGCATGCTAACCTACCCAGTTATTGTTACTCAGTGTGTACATAAGACACAGTTCAAAAAGGACCTTAATTCTTCTTTCCTATCTGTTTTTATTTTCTGATTGAATACTTTTTATTCTGTTCTATCTACCAGATTACAGAGGGAGCCTTCTAATCTGTGCTACACTACATCAAGCACATGGACAAAGAAAACCTTAAGGTCCTTTTAGTCAATTCAATTTGAGCCAGATGGCCAATGATAATCAATGATACTGGTGATTGCATCAAAATACCTTCACACTAGCCTATGCAGACTGCATAGGGAACAATGACCATTATAACGATTGTTTGCCCCCCCCCCCCCCCCCCCATACACTTTCATCAGTGTTAGTAGCACATCCACTATGCTTATAAGGGGATGTGCTAGCAATAATAATGATTTTTGGTGCTGCATAAAAGATGCGATCATCGAACAAACAAGAGTTTGCTTGTTTGTTGGCTGATCGTCGCATGTTCATACGGGGCAATAATCGGGTGAAAAAATGTTTGGATACATGTTCATTTCACATTAATGGCCCATGTAAAAGGACCTGAAGTCCCTTTAAAGGGGTTGAATCAGAATTAGCTTTTATCACCTTTTATAGCTTTTATATCCATAGGCCCTACTTCATTCATTTCCATGGGGCTATTGAATATAGCCAAGCGGTTACATTTGGCTATTGCCGGCACTTACGTGAAAAATGAATTGGTTGGCACCACACATGCGCGGCCATCGCTCTATTCAATCTCCTCCCAATGCGCATGGTACAGGAAGCCCACAGTGAGGAGGATAGAGGAAATACGACCCCTACCAGGCTCTTAGCACCTATACTATAATTAGGTGATAAAAAGTTTGTTTTGGTTACCCCTTTTAAATGACAAATATAGCCTTGCTACATGGTATGTGTCATACTCAAATGATTTGTAGTTACAATACCATGAATCCTTTATATTTCCTTATTTTAATAGGTTTTCTCGATTCTCACTTCTTCTACATGCCATAAGAAGTGGCATAGAAAGGGGAGTGTGGCGGGTGCAGGCCACCCAGGTGCTATCACTGAGGGAGGTGACAGCTCAGCTGTAGTCCTGCCTGCTACACTCTCCGTCACTCCGCCACACTCTCCGTCCCTCCTGCCCACTGTCCTGGAGGAGCAATCCATAGAGGTGGACACTGGACAGAGGTGGCACAGCTCAGGATCTCCATGGCCTCTGCCTCGGAAAGAAATCCCAGCACCTTCTCAAGACCTCCAGCACTTTAGGACCCTTGGACAGCAGCTCCTCTAGTGGCGGTGATAGCAAAAAAAAATTCCGCACCAGGTACCACCTGATCTTGCTACACCACTGGCCATGAGCACTATTATTCTTATCATTGGACAATTTTCCATGAGGTATGCAAATAGAATATATGGTACAACGCTTTTGCAGCCCCACCTACTAAAAGGTAGCTCACCAATAGGGGATACTCCAGAAGCATTGTACCATCCCCAAATTGCATATTAAATTTCCCATAGGGGCACTGCATGGCGCTTTAAGTCTCCTTACATCTACTTGGCGTTCTTGACAGAGAGAAACAGTACACTCCCTGACTTGCCTCATGAGTGAACATAGTGTGATTTAGGAATGAACTAAAAGTGCTCTAACATTACAATATAATTAATCTTAACATTCAGTCTGCTCGTAACATTGAATATTTCCAATCCATTCCACTCGAATTCAGGAATAGGCGTACCACTTCTGAAAATACGGTATTTCATAGACTATTTGGTGCCCTATTTATTTCATACTGCTCTACAGAGCTAACACAGAACTAATATTAGGCAGAGTCTGAAGAAATATGTATCATTTATCCTTCAGTCCATTAACTTTTATAGAGAAGTCAATATGGCCGTATTCTTCTTCATAGAAGTCAAAAGCTCCAGTGATTTCTATATGGCCATAATGACTTCCAACCAATTGTTATGATGGACTTTGTTTTTGAAATGTTGCCATTGTCTCGGGGTCAGCCTTGACATTTAAAGGGTCTTCGTATTTATGTATGATTCACCATTTATGGATCAGACCAAAACCCTGTGGTCACTTTAGAGTGTATCCATCCATAAGTACGATCCTAGGGACAGTAAAACCATACAAGAGCTAACAATTATTGCCAGACAACTAGGTCATCAGATTAGATGCTCAAGAGATAAATATACAGTAGGCAAACGGCGGCTAATGTCATTCTATAAATGGAATTGCAAGCGGGGAAAGGATTGATAAATGGGCGTCTATAGGGATGATATGGGAGCGGAGCCCTGCTAACAAGAGGCAACATTGTATCTGGAGCCGTTGCAATTCATCATAGCATGACAAAGACCTATCCTATGTCATATATTGCATTTATCTGTATTATTAATCCTCTGCTGAACCTATTCATACTGGGATATAAAATGGTCTGTAGGTAGCAGTCACACTCCGCATGTACCAGTCTTCCAAGTCCTGGGATGTAACTGGCAGATGGGACTTTGCTCTAATGTGAAAGAAAATGACAGTTAATAATGCTGATATCTTGACTGGAGACAGCTCACATCAATTTCAGGTCCCGTCTCCATCTCTCGTCTTCTATCTGGCTCGTGCTTTAAATGCCACTTTGATGAATATGAATTTTGGTGAAGTTAAAATTACAGATTCGCTTTCCCTTATGATTCTGAATGCTACCTGGTATTCTTTTTTTTTTTTTTACATACTGATATGTATTCTGCTAATGCTTTGCGGAGAGGTATAAATGCATGCAGCCAGGCAGAAAGCAGGATTTACATGTCTCTACCATGGTTACAAGATCTGTGGTACGTAAATCTCTGTAATTAATGTTTTAAATACTAATATTACTAATTTCTTATTTCATTTTAAGAATCTTGAATTACATAGCCGGCATACCTAATAACAGATTAAGCATTTGAGGTAGTTACCCAATGAGCATGGCCAAGGATGTAGCTATAAGGAGTATAAAGCTTGCAGTTACGCTAAGGCCCTATCGCATGGGGAGGTCCGATGGCCATATCTGTAGAGACCATTACTACATACATGTAACATGGGATGGCTACAGGATGCAGGCATTGATTTTAAATCAGGGTTAAAGATTACACAGATCTGGACAATCTGTAGAGTAGAATGAGTCTTGTGCGGTGCAGGGTGTTAAGGCAGCAGAAATGCAGTCCTAAGCTCTCGCTCATGACCTGAAGGTTGTGGGTTCAATCCCTGCTTGGTTCAGGTAGCCGGCTCAAGGTTGACTCAGCCTTCCATCTTTCTTTCCGAGGTGAGTAAAATGAGTACCAAGCTTGCTGGGGAAGGGGGGTAACAGATGACTGGGCAAGACAATGACAAACCACCCCGTGAAAACAGTCTGCCATGTGACATCACCCGAGGAGTCATTCGTGACACAGTGCTTGCAGCAGGGACTTTGCCTTTACCTTACCTATCAGTGTCTTACTACCATGTCATGAGTTCTACATAATGTTACATAAGATGCAGACTTTTGGAGGTGTCAGCCATGGTTCGTGATGGTAACTGCATATATGGATTACACACACACAAGCCATCCATCACAAAGTGCAATACATCGTCCCATCTACCAGGGTGCAAGAAACATCATTATTGGACAGTTGAGTAATGGAAGAATGTTCTGAAGAATCACGCTACTTCACCATTAAATCAGATGGACGTTCCAATATGAACTTTTTAGTATAAGCATACACATGCACATCCACCAGTGAATTTAGCTGCAAATCTGTGGCAAATTGACAACAAAATTCACATATGTAATATGCTAGATTGCTGCGGATTTATGGAGGATTTCACCCCTCTATATTGAAACGTATGAAAATGCTATAAAACCCTGCAACAGAAATCAACATGCTGCGAATTTCAAAATATACACCACACCTTAATTTTTTTTTCGTGTGGATCCGCACTAAACTCTGCAGCATTTCCACTACAGATGTGGAAAATATTAAATTGACATTTAACATGTTATGATGACTTTGATAGCTCTTGGTGTTATACACCAGTGTTCAGGATTAGTGTTCAGTGAACAGAACTAATAGAACCCCATTTTGGGTAGAACTTTAGCAAAGTTTGACCGAAAACGGGGTTGTACTGGTTCCATTTCCTCAATACTGTTTTGGACATGTACATTGTGCTACGTAGACAATGCCAGTTCTCCTACAGTTAATGAAATATCTGATGTCATATTTTTTATTATTATCTGGGTTCAAAAACCACTGGCATCTAGCAGCCAAGGGGCATAGTATTAGAATGTCTTTTAGGCTGACCCACTTATATTAAATTATTCCTATAGTGTTTTGAATATATGTGTGTGTGTGTGTGTGTATTTAAAAGTATTTTTTTTAAGTAGGGATGTACTAAAGGGCAAACTTTTTGACTTTTTTGGGTAAGTCATTGTTTTTCATGTTGGCAGTACAATAGTTCCTGCCATCCAGCAGGGTCTTTGAGTTTAGTTTTTTTGAGAATAGTTTGTATATGGCCCAAATTGCCATTAAACTGTCCCTGCTGTAACATAAGATTATTCCTATCCTTGGACAAGTCAGTGTCAATAACAAAACTACTTGGCTATCATGGAACCAATGTATAAGCAGTAATGGTAGACATCTGTGAAGGTGATCTTTCTACAGAACAAAATAAACATAAGTGAATTTTCCTCCTATTTTATTGCCTTACAGTAAGTCAACTGACAACCCAAATATGGAATATGCTTGTATTGGATGTTCCTTCCCTGCTAAATTGTAAATAATGGCTTCCACTCTGGAAGACTCAACCTAAACATGTGTAACATGGTTGACCATTTATTTTAATAGGCACTATTTAATACTACAGAGGAATTCTACCACTGTCCACACCAAAGAGTAAGAATCTGAATTAGAATTCTGCAAGAAGGATGTCCAGTTGGGACAAACCATTTGAAACTTCATAAAAGAACATGTTATATAAACCAGATATGTAAGAAAAGATCATTATGAGCATGACTTTAGGTAATCAGGCATAGAAGAGAGGGCCTGTATTTAAAGGTTATCTACATCTACAATTGGCAGTTCTCTATATCTCTTATAGACTAGGTTTGCATGTGTTTCAAAGGCTCTATTGGGAGTCTCCATTGCAGATCTTGCATGGAATCCCAGATGAAATAGCACAGCATACTGTGTAATTTCATTTGGGTATATCTCTTTCTGAATGCTAGAAGCTGAATGGACCCCACTGTAGTGGATTATTCTGACTGCCATTACGGAGTCAGGAAGGTATTTCTTTCCCAAATGGGCTAAATTGGCTTATGCCTCATTGTGTTTTTTTTTGCCTTCCTCTGGATCAACAAGGTGTGGCTGTGGGGTGGAAACAGGCTGAACTAGATGGACATTGTCTCCTTTCAGCCTAACATACTATGTTACTATGTAGTCAAAGGGCTCATTTTGGCACCATCCAGGTCCGGCATGTTGAGCTCCAAGGGCAGAGCCAAACAATGAAAACTAATGATGGCAGTGTAGACCTCACAATAACTGTTGTGTCCCTTTCAATTGCTCAGTTTAATATTAAATGCACATTTCTTGAAGGTGTTCCAGTATTTGCACTAGTTCACTGGTAATTACGGGTCAACTAGCTAGTGGAAATGTGGAACCATCGACATAATCCACTGTTGTTGCCAGTGGTGTCCAACCAACAGTATACTAGAAGAAAGTGTAATAGTCTTATTATTAAGTTGTGCAAAATGTTATCATATTTTGTCATATGAAAACTGCTAAATCACAATAAAGCAATACACTTGTTGCTGTCTTACCTCCAGAATTGATGTTTGTATCTGAAGAATCAGCTCATGGCCCTTGACCTGTCTCACACAGATCTTACAAGACAGCTGGGTGGTGGCTGGCGTGTATCTCTCCAGGGAAAAGGCACAGTGCAGTGGCTGCTGGTTACTGCACCAGACACGAGAAAAAGGGACCTCCTGCAATGTATAAAGACAAGGACGATCAGCAGCCTTCAATAAAGTAACAGGCACATTTCATGTTAAACTTCAACACCAAGAATAGCTCCTGTACAAAGTTTTTACTAGCATCAGCCTTTCATTACTGCTGTCCATGGTGCTGAAAATCATAGAATGGTACAGTTGGAAGGGACCTCCAGGGTCATCGGGTCCAACCCCCTGCTCAGTGCAGGATTTACTAAATCATCCCAGACAGATATTTGTCCAGCCTTTGTTTGAACACTTCCATTGAAGGAGAACTCACCACCTCCTGTGGTAACCAGTTCCACTCATTGATCACCCTCACTGTCAGAAAGTTTTTTCCAATATCTAGTTTGTATCTCCTCCCTTTCAGTTTCATCCCATTGCTTCTAGTCTTTCCTTGTACAAATTAGAATAGGGCAGATCCCTCTGCACTGTGACAGCCCTTCAGATATTTGTAGACAGCTATTAAGTCTCCTAGGAAAAGAGATGAGCTGTGTTTCAGTTGGCTGACTAAGCTAGCATGTTTCATCATTGAAGACAAAAGAGGCCAAAATAAAAATCTTAAACCCTCTGAAGGGCAAAATTATGACTTTTCAGAGTTTGCTTCATCTCCAGTAGTGACCAAGAAGAAACACTTTATACCATACATCAAATGTAGGGTATATGTTACATATTACTACTGACTTAATCTAAGTGCACCAGCGCAGACCCCCTGCATAAAGGACATTTGGAATAGATCCATTGTTTAGGCTAGTGCTGCATGGTCACTTTGGTTGCATGACATAAATTCTTGGAAAAGTTACACGACCGAGAAGTTTGTTTGTTTGAGACTTACTGTTTCAGAGCTGTGATTTGGCTATTATGCAGCAGCTAAACTGCAAACAGGTCACAAGCAAATCACAGTCATGCGCAACTTGCATTCAAGTCTATGATGTCCAACCAAAAATTCATCAGTGTTGAATTTCTGCAAATGTTGAATCACAGAACCGTTAGTTTCCGGGCACAAGACCCCACCACTGAGGATCATTACATGTCGTGTCGTAGTGTGACACTGCGATCTTCAAGTTGCATCACCAAAATCACCATGTATCCCTAATCTTGAGTAACTTATTTAGTAATTATGTCATGTCATTTACCTCCTAAAGTACATTGCCAAATAGTTAAAGGAGTTTTCGGAGAGTTTACAGTTATGACCTATCTTTAGGGTATGTTTACACAGTGGAATTTTGATGTGGATGTTGACATGAAATCCATGTGGATTCTACTCTAACTCCACATGAAATCCACATCCCATTATCTTCAATGGTAGTCCATGCTGTAATCTATGCAAAAGCAAGAAGCCTTCACTTTTTTATCTGAATTTTGTGCCGTATGCACTTGTAATCCACATCTGGAATTGTGCATACACATTTGTTTATTGAAAAGAGCTAATTCCACATATAGATCCACAGGCATGCATGTGCATAATTGCAGCAGAAGTCTCTAATTTTTAGGGGTGGAACCTGCATGGAAAGCTGTGCATCAGATTCCACTGTGTGAACATACCCTTAGAATGGTGGGACCCTTACTGATCCAAAGCAATGATTCAGCAGTGATGGAGCGACATCCAAGCACATGTGGCTGTAGTTCAGCCTAATTTGGTCCTATTTAATTGAATGTTTGAATTGACAGTACCGGATATAGCCACACGCCTACAGATGTAGGTGTGGTAAGTGCTGCAGTGTAGGCAAAACTGGCTCAAGGTTTACATGGACCCTTGGGCAACAGAGTCATAAAGGGCCCCTCAAGTAATTTTTATAGGCTTCTCTGTGCCCCTGAGTCATTTAAAAGCTCAATTGTGCCTCTGAGTAATTAATAAGGTCACAATGTGTCCTCTGGGTAATTAGTAAGGCCCAATATGTCTCCTGAGTAATTAGTAAGTCTCCCTAGGATCATGCAGAATGACAGAAGCAGTGCAATGATATCCGTGCTGCCTGCACGATGCAAAATGCTGGGAGGCAGAATAGAAAGCACTCGGCTTCCTGCATTGTCTATCATAGACAGTTGTCTTAAAGATATGGATACAACTGATTTCAAAGAATGGACCCCTAGGCTCAATGGGTGCCAGTACCTCCTTGGGTCTGCTGGTGCTGACACTGGCCCAGAGCGCAGGGGTTATAATACTCCGAAGCATTGATGCATATTCCCAGATTATAAAATTATTAATTACTGCAACATGAGAGCTCAATGTCATTGCAGGGTTCTGCTCCCATGAATTCTCCATCTTCCAACAGCCCTAAATAGAAAGTTTTGCTCACAATGCACATAATTAAGACCAACATGTTTGCTCAGCTCCTATCCAAATACTTGTTAATTCTTTGTAAGTAATTAGAAGTAAAAAAAAACAACATACAACCAGTTTGCAAGATGCAAACTAAATAAATAAGGTTTTGTTGGGCCCAATCATTTCTACTTCATTCAGCGGCTGGAAATCTCATTATAATAAGAAGTAAAATAAAACCATTTCTAAAATACTTTAAGCACTCCTGCCTACGCCATATCCCGTCCTCTCCTATTAGGAAGTGTATATTTCTTGCAAGCGAATGGCTTTTCACAGCATAAAACAATGCTGATTACATTGGGAACATATCCTAATTACACTTCAACTGGCGTTCCATTTGTTGCTAATGCGCTGTGCGTTATTATTACTATTTCTACACTTAACGTGAGATTAATACCTTGAGTGTTAGTTGACTAGTAAAGCATAATTATGTCTGCTTTTTACTGTTTATAGGTTCCTAATAAAGAGTCAGCTGCACATGGGTTTTCTCTCCGGGAAATTCAGCCATTTGCGATGTTATTATGAGCCACTAGCAGCTTCATTTACCTACTGGCACAGCAATATGTGAGGCCGTTACTCTACTCAATGTTCACCTGATAACTACAGTCATTGCAGCCGTCGACACTACACTTTGTGGATTTTAAGCTAATTTCAGCCAGCATCGAACTACAGATACCATAATGTAGAATTTAGAAAGTATTTAGTTGAAGAAAAAGTCTGGAAACAGGAAGAATTCGTTTTGTAAAATTTTATTTTCATAGTAAAGCCATGTTCAAATAGTGAAACCCACACCGATTCCATGTGCAATAAATGGTAAATCTGCATCAATTTCACACCCCATTCATTCAAATGGGAATCTGCTCCTTAGTTGACATACTAAGGAGACAGAATGTCTTATTACACTTACCTAGCAGGCTCAGTCTAGGTCCCTCCCGCTGCTCTCCGGAGCTCTGATGCACTGAGTCATGGCATTGATTGGCCAATTCATAAATCCCAACTCTACAGAGTGTTGTCTGTGATTGGGTCTTCGACCAATGATCAGCCAATCAATGCAGCACTCGATGAACCAATCACAGCCGTCGTATTGGTTCATCAAGCACTGCATTGATTGGCTGAGCAGTGCTCGAGATCCATTCAGAGCCATCGCTTCCTAGAGGTGGGATTTATGAATCATGTAAGACCCACCTGCTAAGTATTCCTTTTTTTTCATGTAATACAGCTAGGGCTTATTTTCAGGGCATCGCTTATATTTCACACCTCCCTGAAAATCCCAATAAAGCAGGGTAGGGCTTATTTTCAGGGTAGGTCTTATTTCTGGGGAAACAGGGTAGTGTTACTTTCTTGCATTGTGCAAGTACATCACCCCTCAGAGCTGTCACAACACGCCAGACCAAGACGTAATAAATGTCCAAGAAGGACCAATAAAGACATATATTATAAGACTAGAATGCAGAGAAAACAAAATATGGCAAATAACAGAAGTAGAGGGATGGGAATGCTATCCCAAACCAACTTTGGTGTGGCAGATCCTGCCATAGAAGTCAATGAGGATGTGCAAATGCGCATGCAATATGCTTGCAAATACATGAAACACTGCATAATTGCACTGGAAAAAGAACACATCATTTCAATGGCTGGGCATTGGTGTGTTTTTTGGGGGGTCGTGCAACTGCACATACTTTGCATGCACAAAAACTACAGTAAAATACGCCAAAAAAAGCACTGATCATTCTGCAAAAACACTGCACTCTTGTGTGTGCAAATACTCATCCACTCGTGTGAAGCTGGCCTAAGGGAGTATTCACATGAATGATATTCCCACGCAAAAAACTTGCAGGAAAATTACATCCATCCTTTTGAATCGGTTAATTCACACAAGTCGCTGGGAGGAAACAAAATTGTGGCATGTTCTATCTTTGTGTGTTCCCTCGGAATGCTCCGCCCATTCTTTTCAATGGGATGTTGAAAGACATTGCATGGCTCTAGCATGCTTTGCCATGTGCATGTAAGTGCAATGCAATGGGAAACACTTGTGGCTTTTTACGTGCGTGAGGACTGCAACTTCACAGAAGTGATATCATGCAAATTTGAATCAAAAACGCTTCACATTGACATGAAAAA
Source organism: Eleutherodactylus coqui (assembly GCF_035609145.1). Taxonomy (NCBI): domain Eukaryota; kingdom Metazoa; phylum Chordata; class Amphibia; order Anura; family Eleutherodactylidae; genus Eleutherodactylus; species Eleutherodactylus coqui. Next base: position 271,306,747 of record NC_089838.1, read on the forward strand.
TGGACATTGGCAAGCGTCATATTGGGCTAAGTTTGTCATTTATACTTTTCTATACCTTTACGCTGCCTACCCACTAGCGTTTTTTTCTCTAGCGATGTGAGATAGAGTGTCTCGCAGCGCAGAGAAAATGCTGTAATATCGCAGCTGTATCGCTCATTGTTTTAGATGGGGTCGGCAGCAGCAGGATCAGCCCCATTGAAAACATGGGGAGTACATCGCAGACTTCTGCCACAGCTGTGACAGCTGTGGCAGAAGTCTGTGATGCTATCCCATTTCTTTCAATGGGGCCGGCACTGCTGCAGCCCCATTGAAAGCAGTGGATTGCAGGCAACCCCCGCAGCCATGATTTTAGGGGAAGGGCTTGAAATATAAGACCTTCCCTGAAAACCATGGCTAGCTGTAAAAAAAAAGTAAAAGAAAAAATATATACTCATCTAGAAGAGCCGTCCGGCTCTTCTCTCTGTCCCCGGCAGTTGTCTTCTGTGTTCTGGAGGCCTGGGATTGAAAAATCCCCGCCCCCAGAAAGCTCACTGATGAATGACTGAGGGCTGCCTGTGATTGGCTGAGCACTGTGACCAATTACAGGCAGGCCTCAGCTGTCATTCAATGGCTGAGGGCTGTCTATGATTGGCTGAGCACTCAGCCAATGAGACCAGTACTTTCTGGAGGTGGTGGTTTTTTAATCCCTGGCCTCCAGAACATATATTTCAAGCCCTTCCCTGAAAATCATTGCTGCGGGGGCTGCCTGCAACCCACTACTTTCAATGGTGCTGAAAGAAATGGGATAGTATCACAAACTTCTGCCACAGCTGTGACAGCTGTGGCAGAAGTCGACAATGCACTCCCTATGTTTTCTTCGGCATTGTGTCCCGCGGGTCTTCTGAGGCACTGCTAAGAAGTTTGGTGAAGCTGGGTTAGTTTAGAGTAGCTTGGCAGGCTGATGAGGAACGGAGCTCGAGACTATGCGACTGTCCCGGTCTGCATCTAAGCCACGCCCCCCCACTCCCTATGTTTTCAACGGGGCTGTCGCTGGCCCCATTGAAAACACTGAGCAATATCGCAAAATTTTTCTTTGCGCTGTGAGACTTAAGAAAAAAAACTGCAAATAAGTATGAAGCCATTGAAAATCATTTGTTTCATAATCATCGCTCTCACATCGCAAGAAAAAATATCACTAGTGGGTAAGCACTTAGGTGCAAATAATTTGCAAATATGGCATAAAAATTGTGTGTCGTTATCCCGACACAAATTACACCACTATTTTGTCAGAGGGGTCTTCATAAACAAGCCCAATTGTATAATTCTTTCCTTGGAATGTCTCTTTAAAAAAATCCATTGACTCTCAATATTGGGAATCATCTCCAGATAATTACAGGTTTTACTACTAATAATCTAAAATAAGTGATAGAAAGAATGCCAATAATGAACATTATTAACATGGTCAATACATTAATAATGAAATAGATTATAGGAGCAAGAAAAAAATGCTACATTTCCTTTCCCAGTTCGCAAAATAGTAATATCTCAACCGTAAGACAGTGATTATGCATACTGCAAAGGCAAAGCGATACCATCAGCTACTGTAAGTCGCTCTAGGCAGGTTGCACTTAGATAAGTGCTGCTTCACTGAATTTTACTAAAGGAGATAGAAGACTCCTGCAAAATACTTGATTTGACACCTGGTCTCATTTACATGGTGAATAACACAGAAGGGACCTGTAACTTATCCGCAGCTCCTTATAATTATTGAGCAGGTTACAACGCCTTAAGCTCGTTCCAGACCACTGCATCAATCTAATGGAATGAAGGACAATGCATTATCACGTCTCAGACACATTTATGAATGATTATTTCAATTGCAGCATCATAGAGGTGATTACACAAGACATATTTTTTGCAAATAGTAACATATGAGATAATCTGGCCAAATGTAAGATCTCTTATTGATGTCACAGTAATACAGAATATACGCTGTAAAATATATTAGCCAGGCTGCCTACTCTTAGCAATGATTAGGAAAGTGTCAGAAATATTATATTCTTGTATGGTTGCCAAAAAAGATTGTATCACTGTAGCTGTAATCAATTATACCTACAATTTACATATACAGTATTCTGACAAATGTAATTGGAACCCTAAGAAAAAGTAGTGTTTATGTATATATGTTAATACTTAGTGGGGCCTCTTTTGGTCATGTTGACATCAGATACTCTCTGTGGTATACCTTCTACTAACGTGTGATACACTTCAGCTGGCATTTCCCTACATTCATCCTGCAAGTGTCTGGCGTGATTTCTCAAAGATAATGCATTTTTCAGTCTACAAATGTGCAAAGAGCATCAACATTTGACAATTGAGCAATGGAAGAACATTCCATGGAGTGATGAATCACACTACTCCATCTTCACATACCTGGATGTGGAGGATGCCTGGTAACTAGAGATAAGCGAGCGTACTCACTAAGGCAATCTACTCAAGCGAGTAGTGCCTTATGCGAGTACCTGCCGGTTCGTCTCTAATGATTCGGGTGCCTGCAGGGGAGAGCAGTGAGTTGTGGGAGTGAGCAGGGAGGAGCGGGGGGGGAGAGAGTGAGAGAGAGATCTCCCCCCCCCCCCCCCCGTTGCTCCCTGCTCTCCCCCGCAGCTCCCCGCCCCCCGACGGCACCCGAATCTTTAGAGACAAGCGGGCAGGTACTCACATAAGGCACTACTCGCTCCAGTAGTTTGCCTTAGCGAGTACGCTCGCTCATCCCTACTGGTTACGCCTTTTGCCTAAGTGTGTTGCGCCAACGGTTAAGTACGGTGAAGGCTCTGTTATACTCTGGGGATGCTTTACGTAGCATTGTCTCGTCCTGTTGGTTGTAGTGGCAAGAACCATGAACATGGAGGGGGCACCATGACATTCTAGACAATAATGTGCTGCCAAAAATGTGGCGATAATCTGGGAATGTTCAGCCATATTTCTAACAAGACAATGTGCTTTGTCACAAGTCCAACGCTGATTTACGCTGGTTTTAGGATGGATGTTCCATGATTGGCCTGTACTGAGTCCCGACCTGAACCCTACTGAATATGTTTGGGGCAAACTGGAATGTCAAGTCAGGAAATATGAACAAAGTCCATCTTCTTTGAGGGAACTCACCAAACATTTGCAGGATGAGTGGAGGGTAATACACTTCCGCTGATATCAGACATTAGTAGAAAGTATGCCACAGAGAGTACCCAATGTCATTAAGGCCAAAGGAAGCTCCAATAAGTGTTAGCATTTGTAAATGATTGTTGTTTAGGTGTTCAATGACTATTAGTAGGATAGTGGGAAATCAAGATGAAGCCTACGCTGTGTCAAAATAACGCTCATGTAAAAAAGGCCTATGGCAGATAGAAAGGGGAGGATAGGCAAGCAGTGAATATATGAATATTAATGACTCTTATTGGACTCATCTCTGCTGGGCACTGCAAGCTCACAGATGTGAGGATTACAAACTCCTGCACCAATTGGGATAAGTAACAGATGATTGAAATCAGCATCTCCATCACTATACTGCCCATAGCCAGGGCAGTATAAGGGACCTGACAAGTTCCTTTAGGTCAATCAATTATAATTAAAGGCGGGTCTCCAGTATTAGAGAAAGGGTCATTCCTTTTTCAGAAAGAGTACCACACTTGTCTGTGGGCTGAATGAGCAGGAGCTGTGATGCTAGATACAAAAGGCAGACCCTTTGTAATAATTCTGGACAACCCCTTTAATTAAGGCATGAAATGGTTGTCCTGAAGACATGGAAAATAGTAATTCTTGCTGAAACATGAAAGAATACAATAATCAGAAGATCTGTGAAGAAACTGACGCATGGTCCGGAGCGGGAAGTTGTCGGATCGATTCATACCTGGATTCTAGATTAGGACCATTTGATGATGGCAGAAGCTTTTGAAATGTTAAGCAGCCTTTGATCTTGTGTTTAGTGAAGAACATGTCTTCAAGCCGAATGAGTAAGATACCACAAGCTAATTACATTTATAATGGCACTTATAACATATGTCCCTGGTAAGGCAAAAAATGAAGAGTTTTTAATTTCTGTATCAAGATAAAACTTTGATTTCATTCTCCATTTCTAACTTTCAATTTCCCATTAATTTAGTGAAATTGAGGTTGTCAACAGATGTAGCAGGTGGTAGTTGTTTTAGACTCTGCTTCAGAGAAATCTTTGTCATATGCTTTATTATATTGTATGTAACTGGGATCCAACTTTATAAAATAAAAGCCAGAGCCATATCCAGTCCAATTCTCAGCGCTAGAAGAGTCCGAAATGCTTCCATGTTAACAGATAAATATTCCATCAACAGGTTGAAATAGGCAAACTTTAAATTTGAGTTTTTCCATTCAGACAACCTCTTTAAGAAACACATTGGGACCTGTTTATGACTCCCGGGACATCATAAGGATGCTGTTGGAAAATCTCAATTTCAGTGCATGCACTAAGGCCTTAGTCAGACGGGCGATTTTTTGCGCGATTTGCGGATCGCATGATGGATGCGCATCCGCAAATCGCGTGACCGGTGCGCGCAAGTCTCCCGCAAATCGCCCGAAAATCTTGAAGTACAATGCTTCATTTAGACCACATCGCCTCTTACATAAAGCTACACTTCTGTGTCAGACATGAAAAAAGTGTAGAAAGTGCCTAAAACACATGATAAATGTGTTGCAAAGTGTGAAAACTGCAAAGTTTTAGGATTATTTTTTTAAATATACACAGTGACATGGAGAATGTTTAAAAAATTACCAAAAATGTATCCCGCTGCCACATGCTTTGGACATGTGACACGTAAAGATAATTCAAAATGAACACACAGTACAAGAAGGGTGTTGGCCCCTCTGCGTAGGTAAATTTTACCTTTCCTGGTTGTCCTGCACAGCAGCACATATATATGGGGATGCAGCATGATCCTTAAGAGTGAGAGATACCAATAATTAAAAATGGGCAACCAAAGGAAGATTCTTCTCCCATAGAGAAGTTTAGCCTGTAATGATGCCACCTGTCCATTACACTTGTTAGGACAATAGAAAACTAAAAAAAACATACAAGGAGAGCAACCAAGGCCCTTCTTGTAGGGCTTGTTCACTCTGAACCAGCTCTTTGTGTAACCCATCTAAAGCTTGTGGCAGGGGAATAACTCCTTCATACGTACATGCTAATGTACAGGGCACCAAGGAGAAATATATATTTAACATGACAAGGTGATTTAAAGAATAGGCCATTTTCTAAGGACACGTTCCCTTTAAAACGCTGCAAACATCTCCTGGATCATAAGTTGCCAATCGTGGTAGCTTCATCTCAAATTGGCAGTTGCTTTCACTAGTCTAGTTGCAACCAAGGGAACAGTATCATCAACTCATCCCTTGGACCTCAAGATATATACTCCACAGAACACTATAGCATGAGATATTAATAAAAATTCCTTTAATTGCACATTCCTAATCTTTACATTAATTAGGTTGAAAGCAGTATAGGCATATAGAATACAGCAGTAAATTAAATGTAAAGCCATTATATTTCCATGATAGGAAAACATTGGTGTTAAAGGGGTTTACCCTGATATACTGGCTGAAAGCACGTACAGTAATTGTACTCCAGAACCACCAGGCATGGAGGGACAGGCTGCATGGTAAATAGTAGTGACTGAGATAATAAAATACCGCCTTTGACAAAGTGTAATTTGGTATTAGGATCTCATGCATGGTTATGCCATTTTTAATGTTATTGTATTGCTCACAACAATTAATTAAATCACTTCAAAACTAGCGTGAAAATTTTTTAGTGTAGATTCGGTGATGGTTGAGAGAAAATAAAATTATACCCAAGTTGGAACCGGGAAATGGATAATATTATAGGGAATTTGTCATCAACTATGAGCACCATAAACTAATAAACTAAGTCATGGTTCTTATAGTTTAGGTGACGTGGAGATTGGGTAACCTCTAGAGATGAACGAACTTACTCGGTTCGGGTGTTTTTGCACTCGAGCACCGCTTTTTCCGAGTAACTGACCACTCGAACGAAAAGATTCGAGGGGCGCCGGGGGCGGTGGACGGTGTGGTGGAGCAGGGGGTAGCAGTGGGGAACAGGGGGGAGCTCTCTCTCTCCCCCCCCCCCACTCCCCTCTGCAACCCCCCACTCACCCCCGGCGCCCCCCGAATCTTTTTGCCCGAGTAGTCGGTTACTCGGAAAAAGCGGTGCTCGGGTGCAAAAACGCCCTAAACGAGTAAGTTCGCTTATTTCTAGTAACCTCTTTTCATACTCACCTGGTGCCTCGTTCTTGTGATGTCTTCCAGCAGAGTCAGCATTCACACAGCAAACTTGACTCTTTTCAGATGGCTATGCATGTGCACTACCATAGAGATATATGCAAATATTCATGTATTGCCTTCTGAAAAGAATCAAGCTTGCTATGTGTGCGCTGATTTCCCCAGGGGACACCAAAGGAAAAGGGGACTGTGTGAGTATGAAAAAAGGCTCCCCAGACTTCACATCACCTAAACTACAAGCACCTTAACTTAGTTTATGGTGCTTATAGTTAATGACAGGTTCCCTTTATGTTATAGGACAGTGATTGCCTACTACAACACTGCGACACCTTGGAGTGCTGTGAGAAGCTCCTAGGGGTGTCGTGCGAAAGGAGGGAGAAGAAGACACAGAGAGAATTTTTCCTGCAGGGGTGTCACAAGATAACATTTTTTGACTTAATGTGCTGCAAGTCGAAAAAGGCAAGGAAACACTGATAGAAGGTGCATATAATGAAGAGCAGTCTAAAAATATTTTCCTAGTAGCAATAATTTGCAGAAGGGCCAGTATTTCCTGTGTTTTCCATTCCACAAAAGCTACAGGTTTGGCAGTTGAGTATTATCCATACACTTGCAAGAATGGAACTACATGGTGCATACTTTTATGTCTACCAAGAGATGATGGCCCTTTGGCACCAGATGATGCTGCACCATGTTCGTACAACTGAATGTTGAGTTTAGTGGACTTAGAAATCTGGCAAACCAGCCTAATAGGACAAAACCCTGTACAGATTTATTTTGATGGAAAGGTGTCTTGCTAAGCCTATATTCTCCTAGAGAAGAGCAGGATATTAAATGCAGAAAATGCCACATGATGAATATATTCTTGATGCTCCTCACTTTTATGGTTTATGTAAGACATAAAGGAAGAGCGATCCTTCAGGAGCGTAACAGAAGATAATCACTTACTGTCTTTTTATAAAAGAAAAGTAAAAAAAAAACTGAGTTGAAAAGCCGAGTCTTTGCTGAGCCAGTAATACAGGGTGATTGATGTTTTTGTGAAGTAAGAGAGACTTCTCAAGCCTAAAGTATGAAATAAAAAAAGTATGTTCTAAAATAGTGATACCTTTTTATTGGGCTGACTATCGAGGTCTGACATAGGCTTCTAGGAATTAAACCCTCAAGGCCTCAGCTGAGCTACTTCAGAAATGTGTTCTCTTTAAAGATTAGCTGAAATAGAGAAGCTTTACAGTTCTCGTACTCTTTCTGGCCACACCAAGATAAAGTCTAAACGTTAACTCTTTGGCTTAACAAAAGGAAATAAAATCTTCAAAAAGTCAAGCCATCACCAGATATTTCTAAACTGCACAACACCCAGATCTAGTCTTTATGTCTCTAATGGTCTTCTTATAAAGAAATTGGGATTAATTACCAGGAGAGATCCATATTAAAACGAGGTGAGGAACAATAGAATATCTTAAGCCTTGTAGAGCATGGGAATACATTGAGGGCAAGCCAACGAAAGGAAACTTTTGCAGTTGTTGGCTTAAAAAATAAATCACCATGGGTCACATTTATAATTATTGGTACAGACTGTATTTTAGAACAAATGTGGTGCGTATATATGGCATATCTATATACCATCTGGTTGCCACTTTTTATAGAATGCTGGAGTTCAAAGGGACCTCCAGGGTCAACAGGTCCAACCCTCTGCTTAATGCAGGATCTCTAAATCATCCCAGACAGATGTCTATCCGACCTCTGTTTGAAGACTTCCATTAAAGGAGAACTCACCACCTCCTGTGGAAACCTGTTCCACTCATTGATCACCCTCACTGGCTAAAAGTTTTGTTCAAATAACTAATCTGTGTCTCCTCCTTTCAGTTTCATCCCATTGCTTCTGGTCTTTCCTTGTATAAATGGAAATAGGGCTGATCCCTCTGCAGTGTGACAGCCCTTCAGATATTTGTAGACAGCTATTAAGTCTCCTCTCAGCCTTCTTTTTTGCAAGCTCAACATTCCCTGATCCTTTAACCGTTCCTCATAGGACATGTTTTGCAGACCGCTCACCATCCTGGTAGCTCTTCTCTGAAAATGATATAGCATAATGATGGATACATAGGATAGCATCCTAATGCATTATAACTCATTTGGGTACTGTAACATTTGGGCTAGGTTCATACTTTGCTCGGGCATTATAGTCAAAGTATATTTCTGGAAGTACTCTCAACATATCCATATAATGTTCCCAGAAACTTTCTATAGTTGTCGGATACCGGTTCTGCTCGAGCCTCTGGGGCATAACTTGCATTCACAGCTAGTATGTACCTATCTTTATAGAGAAGATTCTGGTTTGGCTCATGTCCTTAGTTATGTTGCCTGTTGAAAGGTCAGACATTGACCTACTGGGAACTTACCTTCCAATAGGTGGAATTACAGAGGCATTTTTCCATCTCCCATCTGCATTGGCACTTTTTGTGTCAGTTTTTCCTTTATACTTCTCTTTCCTTTTCTATCCACTCCTGGCTTAACAAAATCAAAACTACACTTTCTGCATAATTTCAGCCTAATAGGATTGCTTCATGCATGTGATTTTTATAAACCTCATTCAGATGTATGAGATGAATTTCTGATGCTGAAATTTTTACTATGGAAACTTGCCAGATGTGAAGGTACAGAGGACATATTGGTTGTCATGCCGTACATCTTTGCCAAGAGCAGATATAACTTAAAGAGATACTGGCAGAAGAGGAAAGTCTATTGGCACACCGTTGGTGTATTGTATTTTTAATGATATTTTAAAGGTTTTACTTCTATTCTGAGCTAGTAAGGCTGTGCTTCCTGTTGCCACAATTGTACAATACAATTTCTTTAACCCTTTCCAATCTACTGTCTGACATCTAAAGACATTCAGATTGAAGGCTGTACAGCTTTGATATCTGAAGACGTCCGGCAGGGTATTCTTACTGTAGATTACTGGCCACTCTGTTGTCGGGGGCCTCTCCAGCATGCCACATACCGCAGTACTGGCTCTAGCCAGCAGACAGCGCCATTGTATAATGGCAGAAAGTAAAAGCTCCCTAGGAAACCCTGAATCCAAAATTGGATTGCAAAGGGTTAAAGGAGATGTTTAGCACTTTATTTTCTTAGTATTTTTTCCCCGCTCGTCATTTGTAAACACCTCCTCTCAACATTTTTAGATGGGCCCTCCCCGTCATTCTTATTCCCTGGGCGTAATTGAAGAGGTATATTCTAAAGTGACTTAGATCGCCTGCACATAAACGGGTTGGATTCCGCAAGCGGGAGCCCGCAGCAAAATCCAACCCTGTGCCTAGACGGCATTGGATGGCTGCAACGAGCCGCCGTCAGACATGCGCGGTACTGACATTTTTTTTTATCTTTATTTTTCCCGCGCCATCGCTAGGCAGTGATGCAGAATCCGTGACCTTTCTGCAATGTCAATTGCAGAACTGTCACAGGTCATATGACTCCATTGACTTCAATGGAAGTCGTCAGGGTGGAATCTGCACTAAAATAGGACGCGCTGCGATTTTTCCTCCGCTCGCGGAAATGGCTATTTCAATTGTGCAGGAAGAAGCGATTCGCAAGAGTACTTACATACTTTTCATAATGCCTACTCTTTTATTAGTAACATGTTATAGTAAAAATCACTCAAATACTTGCAAAACACTTACAGCAAAGATCATGTTTTATTCCAAAAGCATATCACATAAAAAATAAAACTCCAAAATCCTGTTTTGTGGAAAATGGCATTTATTGGATTTAAGTCACTTTGGAAACCAGCTCTTCATCTGTAGAATTCCTATACTGTACTTAAAAGACAGGTTTCAAAAATGTTAGGGCAGCAACAACCGGACCTCCTGCTGTTCTGCTGAACTGAAATGAGATCACCATGGACCCTTACCATCTCCCAAGTCTAAGGACACTCCCTTAGTCAGACGGGCGTTTTTTCGCACGATTTGCGGATCGCATGACGGATGCGCATCTGCAAATCGCGTGACCGGTGCGCGCAAGTCGCCCGCAAATCGCCCGAAAATCTGCTCCTAGCCGCGTTTCATTAGAAACGGGCCGGAGCTGTCCAGCGCATTGCATTCAATGGAGACGGCAATAGAGCCGCCTCCATTTAAAGCAATGCGCTGCGGGCGAGCCCGGGATGAATTGTCGGTAAGGGCTTAAATATATAAGCCCTTCCCTGCAATTCATCCTAAAATGTGTTAAAATAAAAAAAAATTGTATACTCACCTTCTCCCGGCAGCCGGAGCTCCGCGCGGCCGTCCTGCAGTGGGTGGGAAGGGGTGTGAGTCAGACCTGCCCCCTGATTGGCTCAGCGCTGAGCCAATCAGAGGCATGCCTCACTCACACCCATTCATGAATGGATGTGAGTCAGACCTGCCCCTGATTGGCTCAGCGCTGAGAGGCAGCAGTCACTCACCCATTCATGAATTCATGAATAGGTGTGTGAGTGAAACCGGCCTCTGATTGGTCAGGGCTTTGACCAATCAGAGGCAGATCATTCAGCAGGCGGGGATTTTAAAGCCCCGCCGGCTGAATAGTGCCGAGAAGCAGTTCAGGAGAACTGACAGCGGCCGCGGCTGGACTCCAGCTGCAGCGGAAAGGTGAGTATACAATTTTTTTTTTATCTTAACACATTTTAGGATGAATTGCAGGGAAGGGCTTATATATTTAACCCCTTCCCGACAATTCACCCCGCGCATGCCGGCAGCCCATTGCTTTCAATGGAGCGGCTGTATTGCCGCTCCATTGAATTCAATGGGCAAACATCGTTCTTCTCTGCCACAGCTGTTACAGCTGTGGCAGAGAAGAATGATTTGTCTTCTATATGTTCTCAATGGGGTCGGAGCTGCTGCCGCCGGCCCCATTGAGCGCATATACAGAAGAGAACAGGAATCGCAGATCGCAGATAGGTGCGATCTGCGATTTCTGTTCTATAATTTATCGGACGAGCGCATAAAAAGCGCTCATGTGTCCGATACCATTGCAAAGCAATGGTTTTATAAAATCGCCGGACGCATGCGCATGCGCAAATCGCAGCTAAAAACGCCCGTCTGACTAAGGCCTAAGGCAGTAGAATTGTTAAAGGGTTTATGTTCTACAAGCCAAAAGATTTGACCTTATAATGGCATTTACCTGGAATATGTCATAGTCATAGTCATTTACAGGGTACATTCAAACGTTGCAACTACACTATGGATTTTTTGTATTTTTCTGTGGATCTACATGTGCAAAATTTGCAGTGCATAACAGAAACAGTAAAGTAGATAATATTTTACTAAATCTCATCCAAACAGCACATAAAAATATCTGCAGTGCAAACTGGGATGCAGTATGGATTTTAAAACCAAAGCACCTGAATTTATACTGCAGGTTTTCATCCTAAATTTCACCCGTTTCAATGAGCGGGGTGAAGTCTACGTCAAAAGCGCAGCAAAATCTGTTAAAATTTGCATGTAACACGAGTGGAGCGTGCCGTAGATTTGTCTTGGATTTTTTTTTAGCAAGAATTAGATTTTGCGCTGTTGAAAACACATCCCCTGTGGACCTACCTTTTAGGTCTCTTTCACACCAGCGTTGCGATCTTCAGCTGACAGAAATTGCGCATGAATGAGAGAGAGCCGTGGCCATGTTACGGATAAATCTTACGCTTTCACGCTCATTTACATGGCTGCAGCCCGGAATTCCTTCGACCAGCATAAATCCTTCAACTGGCCCTATAGAGCCAGCTGACATAGTTTAGCAGCGCTAGCCACTGTTTAACCCTTTGCAATCCAATTTTGGATTCAGGGTTTCCTAGGGGGCTTTCTCTTTTTGCCATTATACAATGGAGCCATCTGCTGGCTAGAGACAGTAGTGTGGTATGGGACATGCCGAAGAGGCCCCTGACAACAGACCAGCCAGTAACGTACAATAAGAATACCCTGCTGTACAGCCTTCAATCTGAATGTCTTTCGACGTCAGACAGTGGATTGGAAAGGGTTAACTTCCTCCCTTTGCTAGCAGCTTCCATAGAAGCCTACAGGAGAGCTGTCGGCTGATCACGGCCAAAAGATAGGGCAAGACCTATCTTTTCAGGCCACTTCTAAACATCGGCCGGTGTATTCAGCTGTCCTATCTTCACCAGCCAGACATTTCTATGCAGCTAATAATTGGCCATCTGAATGAATGCATTGGAATCCAATTCTTCAGACGGTCGCCATTTTTTATCGCGGCTAAATTAGCCACGTAAAACCGCTCATGCGAAAGAGGCCTTCTGGTCTATGTTGCTCTTTTACACATGTGTACTGGCATCAAACATAACTTATGTATGTATATATGCGTTTCCTTCTCAACTAAAGTTGTATTTTCCCATTCCTTTAGTTTTTCGGCTGCATCGGATCGGAGGTCGTTGATGGCAGCGACGGGCTTTGGGAGGGATGCCATAACACAAATGACAGCGTAATTCTCCCAGGTGTCTACTAAAATTGCTGCCATTTTAAAAGCAAAGCTAATATTTCTTTATTGCACCTACATTAGGCTTGTCACAGCATCTGACAGGCAGAGTGGTAGAATTTGATATAATATGTATGTTATTTAATTCTTTTTACTAAAAGCACCAAAAACACGCAGAAAAAATGAAGCCGGGTGAATACATTACAGTGAATATTCCTTTTTCGTATTCAGGAGGCTAAGATAAAAACAGTCTTCATTGCTCCAACCTCACAGTAAACTATAATTCTGCGCGACCCTTAAAACGCCTTTGAGTTTCTAAAACTAAGGCCCCATTCTCTAAATCACCGCAGCCTCTGTACGCCACTTCTTCCCGGCGGGTTTTATGATACTTCAGCATATCACTTCCCTTTTTATATACTGTGCTGTTATAAAGTAATGGTTCTTTCATCTGCATTTTATCTCTAAGTAGTAAATTTTAATAGTTACTTAGGTCTACGGCACTCATGGAACTTTTAGCAGTGTATGAATTGGATACACCATAAAGATTAATGCCCAAGAATTTACATTGTTATAATGCCTCTCTCACTTTTCATGGCACCCTGAAGTTCCGTTTTATGTTTGGAAATAGGATAGATTTTGACTTGTAATGCTATGTGGGAAAAACAAGTATATGTATATTATGCAGTTTGTTGGAAGAGAGTCAAGGAGTTATAGTTGTACGACACTATCTCATTGGTATTCCCAACAATTCTGCTGGTGTAAGGCGTATTCGGAGGACATTGCTTGGACGCTGTACTTTGAACCATGATTTAGGATAAAACAAAAGAAAATTTCTTAAAGGGGTTGTCCAGTTTGCTATGCCCCATTAGGGAATTCTGAGTTAAAAGGGGTTATCCAGTTACTATCCAGGAGTTAAAATAACAAATCCAGAGGTACTTACCGGTCTTAAGCCATAGCGATCCAGCGTTGCAGTCCCACCGTCTTCCTGGTCTTTGTTTTGGAAAGGCTTCCATCTGAATGCCACAGCCAATTAGAGCGTGAGTGACCCAGGTACCGTTCTTTTGGTATATCCACTCATATACTGCTAGCAAACATGCTTGGGGAAGGGCATTGGACCACTGTGATTGGGTACAGCGGTCAAGTAGAAGCCGTTGTACAGCAAAGACCAAGAGGACTGTGAGGCTTCAGCGCTGGATCACTGGGAGTGAGAACCGGTAACTACCGCTGGTTTTATTTTACCGCCTGCACAACTGTCCTTAGAAAGTCATAAAGTAACCAGACAACCCATTTAATAGAAGAGGTACACAATGCATATTAGTTAGGCTCACTCTTGCGCTTGGACAGAGTAATCAGTTTCAGAGTACCAACATAGCTCAGTCCTGATATAGCAATTTTTATGCTAATACCCATAGGGCCGTGTGTTATGCCACTAGGCACTCCAAAGGTCAGATTATACTCAAGATGGCTGACAGCTCTTGCTGAAACCTTTTGAGCTGCTGTTGATCTAAAGGTGACTACTTCTGTAAAACGCTCATCATTCCAGTGCCGCGAGTTCATATGCAGCGATGATGTCACATTATCAACATGTAAATGCTACAGCCAATAACTGGCCTCAGCAGTGTCTTGCGGTGGCAGGCAGAACCTTTTAAAGGGGTTGTCCCGCGCCGAAACGGGTTTTTTTTTTTTTCAACCCCCCCCCCCCCCCCGTTCGGCGCGAGACAACCCCGATGCAGGGGTTAAAAAAGAACACCGCACAGTGCTTACCTGAATCCCCGCGCTCCGGTGACTTCTTACTTACCGGTTGAAGATGGCCGCCGGGATCTTCTCCCTCCGTGGACCGCAGCTCTTCTGTGCGGTCCATTGCCGATTCCAGCCTCCTGATTGGCTGGAATCGGCACGTGACGGGGCGGAGCTACACGGAGCCCCATTGAGAAAAGAAGAAGACCCGGACTGCGCAAGCGCGTCTAATTTGGCCATTAGACGCCGAAAATTAGGCGGCTCCATGGAAACGAGGACGCTAGCAATGGAGCAGGTAAGTGAAAAACTTCTGATAACTTCTGTATGGCTCATAATTAATGCACAATGTACATTACAAAGTGCATTAATATGGCCATACAGAAGTATATAACCCCACTTGCTTTCGCGGGACAACCCCTTTAAGGGCTTTCTGTCTAGACTCAGACGCCCACTCAATCCCTCAGGAGGTCTCTTATGCACTTACTCTGCACACACTCACTTGAAAGGAGCAAGCACTTGTTTTTATGGACACACCTCATTCCCCACATACACACACATGTGGTGCAATGTTCTTAGTGTCTTAACTTCTAATTTCAAGTCTGTGCAGCACCATAGAACAATGGCCCCTTCTGATTGCCATATCCTGCGGCATGACATACAGTAATACCTTTCTTAGTGTCATTAACTACCATTACACAGTAAATAATGGCACTGTTGAGACAATGGTTCGCCAGCTCCTATATTATGCATTACCGACGCCTAGGCTTTATAATGTACATACTATCAAATCTAGAGCACAAAAGTGAATACCGGCAATTGCCATCTGTGGATGTAACTTTTCTTTATTGGACCTCATATAAACACACAAACAGCTCTGCTAGGGACAAAAAGCAGTGATCCCATTTCAGAGCTAACCTGTGTTTTAGACCCTCTTGTGCTCTGAATTTATTCACACAGTTTCAGGAGATCAGTCGCTGATTGTGAACCGGGAAGGAAGAGTAAGCTTTTTGTGTTATTTAATCTATAATATCTTACACTGCAATACCATACAATGCAATACCATAGTAAAAAGTGCAACATAATCACATACAACACATACAACATGCTGCAACATCAGTAAATGGTGTTTTTCAATGCAAACAGTGTACTGCGATTTATTAAGGGGGAAGAATAGGACAGTAACAGTGTGTCCGCCCCCCTCATCTTGCAAACATCTCTGTCTCCTTCTCTCTCTGGGCAGTTCTGTATTACAAATACAATCCTCATTGATAGGCCCAGTGTAATACTTTATTTTCCCCATGATAGAGTTGCAGAAGAATTGAACACTTACTGCTAGGTTTTGCCGAAAAATTGCCAGGGATTGTCCAAAGCAAAGAATGTCTAAGGCAGTGTTTCTCAACTCCAGTCCTCAGGACCCCAAAACAGGCCATGTCTTCAGGATTTCCTTAGTATTGCACAGATGATGTAATTATTGTCAGTGCCTCAGACATTGCTACCAGTGTTCTTACTATAGGCCATCTTGAAAACATGACCTGTTGGGGGTCCTGAGGACTGGAGTTGAGAAACACTGGTCTAAGGTTCTTTTCACATCACTCTTATGGCATTTGCCTAATGCTTACGCCTGGTTGTACATTGCTAAATGGATATTTGTGGTAGATGCCATGCAGTGACATTCATCATCTATCGGGCCCAATAGTATTAAAAAAGGTTAAACATATTGTATGTTTTTTACTGGATACTGTGGAATGGAATAGCGTAGTTTACTTTTGCAGAAAACTGTCCACGGTCTCTTCTGAAGAGATTAGAGCCCTGTGAATTCACCGCCCAATCACACTTATCATCAAGCCATGTTTCCCTTATTCCTACTATATCGTAATTTTCATTAGACATTCTCGCTTCAAGCTCATCCACTTTACCGATCATACTTTTTAAATTCGTTGCCAAACAATTACGGTTGTTGTTCTTAATATTCATTGTGCTACTAATGGTACTATTAGCTATTCTGTCAGTTCTAACTGCTTTAACCGCACCCCCTGCTCGACCCCCGTTTCCATTACTTGGTCCAAGGTCACTATCTACACTGTCTACCCCCTGTTTCTCGGTTTGCCCTCCCCCCAGTTCCTAGTTTAAACACTCCTCCAGCCTTCTAGCCATCTGCTCCCCCAGCACAGCTGCAACCTCCGCATGAGAATGCAGCCCGTCCCTATGGCAGAGTCTGTATCTGACATCAAAGTCAGCCCAGTTCTCCAGGAACCCAATGTCAGGATGTGCTGCTGGGATCTGTTGTACTATGTACTCCTAGCAGCACAGCTACTGGTGGTTGAGGGTTAATTGAGCTGGCTGGGTGTTGTACTTCCTGCTAGCCAATCTCCTGGGTCTGTGCTCACATATAAACCCAGCTCCTGGTCAGTCTGGCTTGGTCCCAAGGTGAGCAGTCATGCTACTTCTGTGTTCTGTAACTTGTTATCAGTCATGTTCAGCTTGTCCCCATTCTGATCTGTGTTTGCAAGTAGGTCTGTTATGTCTCTCTGCTTCCAGTGGGTCAGTTGGTGGATCCCTGACACAGTCCCCTATGTCAGCTCTGTGGCTGACTGTCTATCCCCCCTGGTATGAGGACACATAGACTTGCTGTGAGTTTCATCTGTCTTCATGTGAGCGCTGGTAGAGTCCGTGCCCTGGTTGTCTGTCCTGTTGCAAGCTTGCTGTGTCATCTGTGACCTGCTGGTTCATGTCCGTTTGTACGTTTACTTCCTGTCAGTTTTCTGTCAGCTTACTGTGTGCCCTGTGCTCTGTCCTGTTCCTTATGCAAGCTTGCTGTGTGATCTGTGTCTTGCTGTTCATGTCCGTTTGTACGTTTAAGTACTGTCACTTTTGTGTTAGCTTGCTGTGTGACCTACGATCTGTGTCCTGTCCTGTTGCAGGGTTCTGTGTGAACTCTGTCCGGTTCTGCTGGACTCCTGGTTAGTGTAGGGACTAGTGGTATAACCAGGAGCCGTGAAGTGGCTCGCTAGCTTTCATGTTTTGTACAAAATGTCAACTAATACCTGGTATTTATATTCAGCTTATCATCTGTTACTAGTGTTTGCATTGTGGCTGCTGTATGCTGCGTATTCTGGCTCTGTGTGTCCTGTTGTTCAGTCCCTGTCATGTGGCATGTGAATGCATCCTGTTCTGGTGCGTGGCTCCTAGGATCAGCTAGGGCCCAGATTTGAAGACCGCTGGGCCGCCCTTTATTGGGGCGAATTCCCTGCTTAGGTAGGGCCATGCCATCCTCCCGTGTAGCACACAGTCAGTTGCCTGAAACCCGTGTGAATACCGTGTGCAACCTGTGTGCGTCCATCCCCATCCGCTCCCCTTTTGGTCACGATCGTGTGGGCCCTGTGGTTAGTTTGTCCACACGATCATAACACCCAAACCCCAAAAGGTGATATGAACATTGCTTAAACTTCAGTTATTTATAATATGGTTGACTGAAAGGGTTTCTAATATTGGAGTTTGATGGCTGTACCCAATATTCTGAATCTGTCGATCCTTGTGGAGGAATATTTTTGGCTGACCAGGCATCATTTCTCAAAGCAATCAAACAGAAAAACTGTCTGGGTTTCCCAAAACAACAAATCAAAATGAAGCTTTCATTTCATAAGGAAAACAAAACTAGAATGGGTTGCTTTGGACAGAGGTTTGACTGGCAGCCACACTCCTGCTTCTTATCACGTGACAAAAGCAGTTGCAAACCTGCACTCCTACTTCATGGCAAGAGATTAGGTTTAATGTGTGTATATGCACTAATTGTTTTTTGATACTTATAAAGCATCAACATATATATATGTTATGCATATAGAGAAACATATGCTGCAGAATTCCACCAATATGAGGAACATACATGTTAAATGTGCCCCTTGTATACTGAACCGTTTCTATAAATGTAGCACTCATAAGTTGGACGCATGTTGCACACACAAAAGGGCACATGCATGAACTTCACTTGAGGCCAATGTTGCACCTGTGCCACCCAGAACCAGGACGTATACCACACATGCATCACTCATAACCAGAATGTATACTGTACATGCATCACTCATAACCAGAATGTATACTGCACATGCATCACTCATAACCAGAATGTATACTGCACATGCATCACTCATAACCAGAATGTATACTGTACATGCATCACTCATAACCAGAATGTATACTGCACATGCATCACTCATAACCAGAATGTATACTGTACATGCATCACTCATAACCAGAATGTATACTGTACATGCATCACTCATAACAAGAATGTATACTGCACATGTATCACTCATAACCAGAATGTATACTGCACATGCATCACTCATAACCAGAATGTATACTGCACATGCATCACTCATAACCAGAATGTATACTGCACATGCATCACTCATAACCAGAATGTATACTGCGCATGCATAACTCCTAACTAGAATGTATACTGTACATGCATCACTCATAACCAGAATGTATACTGCACATGCATCACTCATGACCAGGACATATACTGCACATGCACTACTCATAACCAGAATGTATGCTGCACATGCATCACTCACAACCAGAATGTATATTGCACATGCACCACTCATAAGCAGTGCACATGATGCACAAGTGTCACTTGTGTACTGCTCATACAAGGACAAGGAGGACATACTACACACTGACAACTTACATCGCACAGCAATCAATCACACATACCAGTTATTTTTTCCAATTGCTCAACCTTCATAGAATTCTTGCTTACTGCAACAAAGCCCCACTCTCAAGTTAGCAAAGCATGACCCTTAAGCTGAGATGAAGTTGTAAGGGGCTGCCCTCTGGCTCCCGCTTACACTAGTTTTCATGTCCTTTCATTCGGATAGAAGGTTTATGATGTGTCATTTTTAGGGAGAGTGGCATGTCTACGAAGCCGAAGTCACTCCATGTTTTTAGACAGCTCAGTGTATATAGACTAACAGGAAGACATGTAGTGCGGCTCTCCTACAGGGAACATGCAGAATATTTGGTGACACTGATGCTTCTCGGACCAACTGGTGGGAAAGTAATCTCATTACCGCATTGCCAGTAGAAGAGTCGCGAGTAGAAGAGTTTGCTACTCTATTGGAATTGCAATTGCAAAGAGGAAAGAATCAAGTTTCAGACTAGTAAGGCCCAGCAGCGCATAGAAGTACAGTAAAGGGGCGTGCATACACCCATGAGAGGACACTCATCTGCAGGAGGCCTAAGGTCCAGATTTCACCAGAGACTATCTATAATTTGCAAGAGACTTTTGCACTATTCCTGTTGCATTTACGCTTGCGTCTTAGAATATTCTTGCAAACGTTCCCGTTTACAGTAATACATGCCCCGTAATATGCCGAAGATTCTGTAGTGTGTTGAATAAAAGTTGCTAATTGTTTGCAATGCTGATGGTGCTGGCTGAACCAGGACATATTCGGGTGTAGCCCCCCTAAGGGCAGCTTCCCATGAATGCATTTGCATGCGCAAAATTTGATCTTCCAATAGGAAGTATGGGCACCCTAATTAAAATCCAACATTTCCTTGCCACCTTTGATCCAAGCTTCTAACGCTATAAGACCGATTCCCGTACATGTCCTGTACTCCTAGATCTGCTGACGCTATCGTCTTTTGTCTGCAACTTCCAGGGATGGGATATTTCTGGCATCAGACACAGATGGACTCCGGAGTCTTTAATAATCATTACTGCTGTTCATCTGATACCCTTCCAGCAGCACTAAATGCATTAGCTATTAATCAATGAGTATTAAGTAAAAAAAAAAAATAGAGATTGTTGCTCACCATGTCTGCAGTACATCAAGAGAGAAAAGATCTATAGCAGCGAAGACAAATGGTTCTCGTACCTGACATGCAGTAAATGGTTTGATCCTCCAGAGGAAGGGAGGGATGTCAAGAACGGAAATCTGAATGCTGAAGGTATTCCCCTTGAAATGAAGCAACTTTGGTTCTTCCAACAGCTGTCCACCTTGATGCCTCTCATCGGAAAGCACTTCCTACAACAGGAACAGGAGAAATCGATAAGAGGATGAACCCGCGGGGCTGTATAAGGTGTCTGAGCGACGTTTGGAATAATGTCATCTTCCTTGGCAAGCTATATTAAAATCATTATAAAACTGATATTAAGACAAGAGAATAATGCTATTAGTGTCAGGCTCAACCACATTTTACTCCGGCTGTCTTTTTACTGTAATGGGATGCCGGCAGAATTCAAATAACCAGAACACGTATCACTAATGCACCTCTGCTATGCCTAAATCAAGTAATAGTTGCTTACAGCACTGGCTTTAGGAGAGATGACACCTTGGATCGAATTTGGTGCCCCCCACCTCCCCCCCTCCCATCATAAGGAAAAAAAATAAAATATATATATATATATATATATATATGCACCTGTATTCTGATTGTGCAAAATAGCTGCATACGCACACCAAAACAGCTCAGTAAGAAAATACAGCACCAGAACCAAGCTCATGACATGAAAACCGTATCAGAACTGAAGTTTTAAGCATAAATACTCTACCAGAATCAAGCTCCTAACATAAATTCAACATGAGCCAACCTAAGTACAAAAATACATTAGCAGAACCAAGTTCAGAAACAAAAAAAGAAAAATTCAAGCCTTCTCTCAGATGTGTACACTTCTGATGTACTATAAGTAGAGTTGAGCGAACGTACTCTGCCGAGCTTGATACTCGTTCGAGTATTAGCGTACTCGATGGTGCTCTTAACTCGAACGAGCATCAAGCCGTGTTCGACCTCGCCCCAGTTTTCGGCCCCTCCCCGCTGTGACATGCCTGGTTTGGCCCCTCCCCGCCGCAGTGCGTGTCAAGAGAGAGAAACATGTGAGAGAGAAACACACGAACCAAGATAAAAAGAAAAAAAAACTCGGAACCCGGCGTCCCACATACAAAAATCCTCGAGTCTCTATAGTCTCAACTATAAGTCTCAACAGAAGGCTCTTCCATATGTCACTGTAGATAAAGGCAACATTTCCCATCTATTATATGGTATGATATCATAGGTATCCATTTTTTGCAATGGTCCACTCTATGGGAAGCACAGCCTGCTGCACTTTTCTATACAGTTGAAAAAAGGGTATGCTGATACATCCAACGGGGCTAATCTGCATGGGGTTATATCTACCGGCTTTCCTGTGCATAATACATGTGGTATATAAGCGATTTTTTTTTTATTTGTGATGCGTACAAAAATCTGTGTGCATGTGGAGGGGTTTCAAAATTCCCATTCACACACATTGAATGCAACTTGCCATTGGATTTGACTTGAATTTTGGCATGGAATTCATGGTGAACATGTGAACATGACCTGAGAGTTTGCGGCCTGTAATCCAGAGTTAGCATTCCTTCACATGTACGTATGCGCATTTGTGCGTAATGCACATGCAAAAACGAGCAATGATAACGAACCCATTGAAATTAATGGTTTCTATTCTCTTTGTATTGCGTGCACAAATTTTTTGCAAGCAAATAGGCGCACAAAGATGTTCATCTGAAGGAGCCCTAAGGGTATGTCTTCATGTAGGGTAAATGCTATACATTTTATTTGCAGATTTCACTCTTTGTCATGCAATCTTCGGCAAGTCCACAGCATTTCTGCATCAAAATCCCCAATAACAACTGCACCATATGGGAGCTGTGCCTGCAACACCACATTGGGCAACTGCACAATGAATCGGTTTCCTGCTCTCTACAAGGTGACAGCTGGCCTAGTGAACAGCGTCCTGGGAAGCATATGTAAGGGGAGTACTGTTCTTTTTTGGCTTTGTTCTTTTCTTTTATCCTGATTCCTTTTATAATTAGAGATGAGCGAACGTGCTCGGCCACGCCCCTTTTTCGCCCGAATACCGCGAATTCCGAGTACTTCCGTACTCGGGCGAAAAAATTCGGGGGGCGCCGTGGCGGCACGGGGGGTGGGAGTGGGGGGGAGAGGGAGAGAGAGAGGGCTCCCCCCTGTTCCCCGCTGCTCCCCCCCGCACCGCCACGCCTCTCCCCGCCCCCCGGCGCCCCCCGAATCTTTTCACCCGAGTACTGAAGTACTCGAAAATGGCGGTACTCGGGTGCGTAAGTACTCGAAACGAGTACGTTCGCTCATCTCTATTTATAATCTATTTTATTACCTGTTGAGTAAGTTGATGTGTGCTTTTGTGACTTTAAGAGGGGGTGGGAGTGAGTAGCAGCACTCTGAGCAGGAAAAAGAAACTAAAAAAAATAGAAGCGGCTATGCTGTTGGACAGAGAAAAAAACCTGTTCTTGGAATCTCTCTTGGGGCACTGGCTAGTGGCAATACCTTTTGCCCTATCGGCAGGGGTGTTCTCAGTTTCGGAAATTATGCCAGAGTCCTTGGATCCTACTGCTATCTCACTCGCTGTCCCCTACACCAGATAACAGCAGATTTGTCCGGTTATGCTGCTGGATAACACATGCCAGCAGTCCACCTTCAGGGCTGCTGGTACCTTTATTATTTATTGATTTTTTTTTTTTGGCTCTTGATTGTGAGATAGCATTGCAGGCAGGAATACAATTTTCTTCCAGGGAATTCTAGCCAGTTATGATGAGGGAGATTCCTTTTGAGTTAGTCGAGTATCAACTGAAGTCATTAGCTAACCTATCAGTGCTATTTAAGCTAATGTGTGGGTGCTTTAGGTTTTACCTAATGGTATTCCTGTAGTTAGATGTGAATGATTGAGTTCATCCAATATTGCTCTCTACTTCTATAGTGTGAGGGTAATTAGACTTAGGCTCAGGTGGTCAGCTATAGGTTCATGAAATCTAATAACCTTTCAGCAATCTATGACCCTACGCCCTCTCTAACTGTACGATCTTTTTTTCTTTATGTCTTCTTTATCAAAAGACACAATTTGGCTCTTTTCTATTAGGGAGATAGATATTATTACCCATGAGATACATTGGGGTCTCTGACAAACTGAGACCTCCAGTGAAACACGTGGGACCTATTTAATTTGAATTGGAATTATGTTATTTACTATACTTTTACATCTGAGCCTATCCTCTCACATCTTTAATCAAGAAATAAGAATTACTCTATTTTCTCATATCAGAATAGAACCTGTGGATTGTTTTCTAATATAGATGTAATGGCTCCATTATTATAACATTATATGGCTCCACAGTCAGTTAGTATCTTTTAAGGCACACAAAACTTTATTCATTCATCTTCAATATACATTACATCATCTAAACTCTGTCTTTTTGGGGCTCCTTTCAATACTGTTGTGAACTAAAAACAAGAAGTTAGTAAGATTTTCTGCACTTATCCTCCCTGTATTACATGAGGAGGATTAGGGGTCTTTATTACCCTTTATTAGTTTACATTTGCATCTAGTAGGTGGGTTTATACGCCACTGGTTTTGTGTTTGCCTGGTCTAAGCACGATAGTTCCAGATCACCGTGCCTTTCATTGTGTGTATGTCTAGAGATGAGCGAGCGTACTCGTTAAGGCAAAATACTCGAGCGAGTATTGCCATTTTTGAGTACATGCCCGCCTGTGCCAAAAGATTCGTGGGCCAGCGGAGGGTGGAGGGCGGCGGGGGAGAGTGTGGAGGAACAGGGGGGAAATCTCTCTCTCTCTCTTTCTCCCCCCTGCTCCCACATGCTCACTCCTGCAACTCACCACTCACCCCCGCCGGCCCCCGAAACTTTTCTCACGAGCCGGCATGTACTCGAAAACGGCAATACTTGCTGGAGTATTTTGCCTTAGGCCTTAGTCAGACGGGCGTTTTTAGCCGCGATTTGCGCATGCGCATGCGTCCGGCGATTTTATAAAACCATTGCTTTGCAATGGTATCGGACACATGAGCGCTTTTTATGCGCTCGTCCGATAAATTATAGAACAAAAAAATCGCAGATCGCACCTATCTGCGATCTGCGATTCCTGTTCTCTTCTCTATATGCGCTCAATGGGGCCGGCGGGAGCAGCGCCGACCCCATTGAGAACATATAGAAGACAAATCATTCTTCTCTGCCACAGCTGTAACAGGTGTGACAGAGAGGAACGATGTTTGCCCATTGAATTCAATGGAGCGGCAATACAGCCGCTCCATTGAAAGCAATGGGCTGCCGGCGTGCGCGGGGTGAATTGTCGGGAAGGGGTTAAATATATAAGCCCTTCCCTGCAATTCATCCTAAAATGTGTTAAAATTAAAAAAAATTGTATACTCACCTTTCCGCTGCAGCCGGAGTCCAGCCGCGGCCGCTGTCAGTTCTCCTGAACTGCTTCTCGGCACTATTCAGCCGGCGGGGCTTTAAAATCCCCGCCTGCTGAATGATCTGCCTCTGATTGGTCACAGCCCTGACCAATCAGAGGCTGGTTTCACTCACACACCCATTCATGAATTCATGAATGGGTGAGTGACTGCTGCCTCTCAGCGCTGAGCCAATCAGGGGCAGGTCTGACTCACATCCATTCATGAATTCATGAATGGGTGTGAGTGAGGCATGCCTCTGATTGGCTCAGCGCTGAGCCAATCAGGGGGCAGGTCTGACTCACACCCCCTTCACACCCACTGCAGGACGGCTGCGCGGAGCTCCGGCTGCCGGGAGAAGGTGAGTATACAATTTTTTTTTATTTTAACACATTTTAGGATGAATTGCAGGGAAGGGCTTATATATTTAAGCCCTTACCGACAATTCATCCCGGGCTCGCCCACAGCGCATTGCTTTAAATGGAGGCGGCTCTATTGCCGTCTCCATTGAATGCAATGCGCTGGACAGCTCCGGACCGTTTCTAATGAAACGCGGCTAGGAGCAGATTTTCGGGCGATTTGCGGGCGACTTGCGCGCACCGGTCACGCGATTTGCGGATGCGCATCCGTCATGCGATCCGCAAATCGCGCGAAAAAACGTCCATCTGACTAAGGCCTAAATGAGTACGCTCACTCATCTCTATGTATGTCATATAGCCCTAGTTTTAAAAGTCTTAATAAAATTTAGTTTTAATTAGTCAAATCTGTGAAGGCCATTATATACTACTACTTAACTATTTCTGCCCCTGTAAATATGGATTGAAAACCCGGTTACTGGCGTGAAAGTATTAAGATGATGTGTCTTACACTTGTTATTCAAGCATTAATATAGATTAGTCCGAAGCTCATGAAATGATGTAAGCTGGACGGAAATGTCCTTTTGGAAAGAAAACTTTTGTGAGTAAGCTACTTCCTTCAAGAGGGCTTTGGAACAAGACCTTATTGATCATGTTATGTTATTCTCTTGTGCACTGTACAAACAATTGGGCATAACTGGTTGATGAGGCTTCGATACTCCTTGAGTATCACCTAAATTAAGTGACTTCTCCAACATGGGGTAAGAACTGTTGAGAAACCCTCTATGAGGGTAAATTGAACTTAAACGTAACTCCAATCCCTTTCTCACATGGTCTATTTGGGTCCTAAGAATGCAATGAATTTTTTTATTTTTACGCCAACATGCTCGTATGATGGCTTGTTTTTTGCATGGCAAGTTGTCGTTTTTCTTTGTACCTTTTTTTAGGTACATACTATATAATATATTGTATGACTTCTATATAATTTTTGGGAGGTCAGGGAGAGAAAAACACCTCAATTCTGCCATTGTTTTTTTTTTTAAACAGCAATAATCATGCATTTATGGGTCGTTACGGATGTGGCTATACCAAATTTATTTTTCTTGTGTTTTTTATGATTTTTTATGTAATTTTTTTTTACTTTTTTTTTTTACTTTTTTATGTTCCTGTAGAGGACTTGAGCCTGCGATTTTATGATTGCTATGATAATACATTGCAATACTTCTGTACTTCAATGTATTATCACTAATAATAGTTATCATAGGTCATGGCAGAGCTGGGCGTCATTGTTTGGCATCCAGCTGCCATGATAACCCATTGATCATTCATGAAAACATTGGAATGGGACGATGACATCATAGAGGGAGCACTTTCCCTCTGTGAATCCTTTACACGCTTCAATCAACTGACTGTGGCATGTAAGAGATGAACAATGGGGATTGATGTTCTCAATGATCCTTGCTGTTGCAACAGGAGGCCAACTATTAGTCCCAGCCTGCCTTCTGCTGTAGATGGCTGCTAAGCCTGTGCAATCCATAGGAAGTAAGTTTACATCAATTAATGGGAAACCCTTCCCAGCCAGGACGTACATGTATGTCCTGTGACGGGAAGGGGTTAATAAGACATAACTTCTGTATTCACCAACACTTAAAGATAGGAGAGACCTAGAGATGGGAATTGAGTTGTTCAATTATTGTTCTCATTGATTAAAGTTATTGTCGGGGAGTAGTAATGTCAGCTCCCAGTTTGTATACAAGTGATCCCCGTAGCCTATAGGTCATGGCCATGAGTCGTGCTTACTTTAGGACCAAGCCCTCACCTATACTAATTTGCATGGAGCTAGGACACAAGTCCCTGCTAGCATACCTGCCAGAGTACATCAACAGGGGCACTATGGTAACCCCCTTGGCTTAGCTCTCCTGGTCTCAGAGCCAGTCTGGTCCTTTGCCCTGAAACCACCATCCCAGGGCCTCTGGATGAAGGGGAGTCCCAATGCTGCACCTGAATATGCCACCACTTTGAAGAGCTGGAAAATCACTTTGAGCGGCTCAAAGTTTTTTAACGACAGGTTTATATAAAACTTTCTTTCAATAACAGTAAAGGAACAGCAGGACTAGTTTGTGTGCGTGTCAGGGGGAAACCATCTGCCCAAAACAGGCATATCCTATGTATCCCATCACTCATACAGAATTAGGCATCATACTTTTTGTCATATTATTTTCTGTGAAAAGAAGCATGACCTGCCCATGGGCACGCTTGCCAAATGTTGCCAATTGAAAGGTATAGCTCCGGCAATAAATGATTTGGCTCTGAAAGTGTTCCTATTTTTCAGAGTCGACAAGCTGCAAAATCAAATTATATTTTTGTTGCTTTTAAGAGGAAGCTGTCACTGTGAATCCTTATTTTCTATTCACACAAATCTCTTGTTCATGAGCAAGACAATTTATAAAATCATTCTAATGAAATTCACTAGTTCAGTCTGTGTACAGTTGTCCTCAAAGTCCACCAAGATAGTGAAAGAACAGTATATATAAAAAAGTATATATGCTTACCAAATACTGAAAAATAGCCAAAAAATTTGTTTTTTTCAACTTGTTTTTCGAATTATGGTTCCATAGATGCCATAGAAGATTTTGTTAAAGAGGCTTCTCACTTTTAACTATTGATGACCTACCCTTTAGGATAGGTAATTGATAACAGATAAGAGAGCATCTGATGCTCCGGAATCCCAGACGATCAGCTGATCATCCAGTCCCAATGCCAATGCAGTGCAGTAGACCAGACATGGTCATCGGTAGTCAGGGAAGGAAGTGTAATAGGTGGCTTCACTCTCATTGAAGTCCTTTGGAGGGAAGCTGTCTGTTACACTTCTGGTCCTAACCACTGATGAAAACGTCTGACCCGCTACACTGACAAAGGGCCGGATGATCAGCTGATCAGAGGGGATCGTGATCATCAAAACCTGGTTGATCTGCTATCGATGACCTATCAACAGTAAATATTGAAAAAACCCTTTTAAGGCTATACAGTCCCTTTGGAACTAATTTTTATATTCAAGGTATATAAAATACAGATGTGTTAACCTTTAACTTCCCGCAAATGTTGTTGAGGGCTTCATTTTCTAGGATACAAACTCAAAACATTGTTATGACAAGCCAGCAAAAGCCTTGATTTGCCGCAGCCCACAACACATAACTGTTGGGTTATGTGTTGTGTACCTGAGATAGTATTTAATTGTAAGTCCCAGGAATCAATATATATGATGACAACCTCTATGTGAGAGCTATATAAGGTAATGAAAATAAAATAGTCTTTAGAACTATAAATTCTAGTTTGAGCATCAATAAAGTACGGAGCACTATATGGCGGCACATGGAATTCCTATGGCTTCATAGTACAAGACCCCAGTGACTTTGTGTATGCTCCACAACCCTATGCCATGTGCATAAGGCCTCACACTTGAAATGTAAAGGGAACCTGTTACCAATTTGGAGCTGGTGACACCAATGGTATGTAAGGAACAATACATTAGAGTGTGGCAAAATATATATTTTTGTATTAACGCCTGTAATGCCCAGATACCTTGTAAAAGTAAGGTTCAATCATTCATGCAATCTATGGTTATGAATTCCAAATGGTCTAATAGGTGGGGCTACACCATTTGCTTTCAGTGCCATATAGCTATTCTCTCTGTGGTTGATGGGAGGGGAAAATAGGCTAAACTGGCTAGACATATGTCTTTTTTCGGCTTTACATGCTATGTTAGTATGATGAGTGACATGGATGACCTCTTACGTCATACATAAACCCCTCCAAATCTTGCACAGGCATGGACTGACATGCAGAATAGATATGGTCGGAAATGTAGATGATGTAGGAAATGTTATCCAAATGACTTGTCAATCACAGAGAGAATGGCCTGGAGTAGGACAGCACTGCAAGCAGCAGAGATGCTCCAAGTCCTCCTACCAAACGGTTTGGGATTTTTACCATACAGCATAGGAAGGATTAAACCACACTTTTACAAGGTGCAGTACACTGTTTTTTGAGGGTACAATGAGGAGGACATCTTCTTGCTCTAGAAATCTTACCCATCGTTGAATTTTAATTCCCAATTCCTACTTTCAAAGTAGTATTTATTTACATATGTTAATACTTAGTGGGGTCTCTTTTGGCCCTACTGACATTGAGCACTCTACTACTGGCAGACTTTCGATTATTGTTCTTCCATTCATCCTGCAATCATCTAGCAAGTTCTCTAAAACTATTTGTATTGACCCGTCTACAATGGTGCAAAGAGCATCATCGTTGAACAGTTGAGAAATAAAAGAGCTTTCTATGGAGTGATAAATCACACTACTCCATCTTCAAATCAGTTGGACATACCTGGGTGTGGAGGATGCCTGGGGTGTGCATTTTTCCTGAGTGTGTTGTGGCAACAGATAAGTACCTCGAAAGTTCTGATTATGGTCTGGTGATGTTTTACATGGTATGGTCTCAGTCCATTGGTTGTAGTGCCAAGAACCATGAACCTGGAGGTGTACCTTGACATTCTAGACAATAATGTGCTGCCAACAATGTGGCAATACTCTGGGAATGGTCAGCCATACTTCCAACAGGATAACACACCCTATTACAAATACAATGCTGCTTTATGTTGGTTTGAAGATATGGATGTTCTACTATCACTGGCCTGCACAGAGTCCCGGCCCTATTGAACATCTTTGGGACAAACTAGAATATCGGGTCAGGGAATATGAACAGCACCCATCTTCTTTGAGAGTACTAACTATATGTTTGCAGGATGAATGGAGGGAAATACCAACTTAAGTGTATCAGACTTTAGTAGAAAGTATGCCATAGAGAGCATCCAATGTCATTAGGGCCAAAAGAGTCCTCATTACGTATTAACATATGTAAATGGATACATGAAAAACTACTTTTGAGTCTATTTATTTACTTTTGCAGAATAGTGTATCTGGGCATTACAGGCTTTAATTCAAAATACTACTACTACCAATAATGGATTTGTCCCTACCTGCCAATGGTGCCACCAACTACAAACTAAGGTTCCCTTTAATATAAGGGGACACTGAAAAATTACTGTCAAAACTAGTAAAATGGGGTGAGTTTTTACGTATTACCACAATGTGTGGCTGTTCTGTGTAAGTTTATATTTCTGTTTCCAGGATTCTTTTTCCAGAATACTCTGTTTTTCATGACTTGTTTTACAAACTTGATATAAATGCAGTTTTAAAAAAAGCTCAAAATCACACTTCCTGGGCTACACAGTAAACACTTTGGAAGCTTAATTAACCTCCTTGTTGCCTTTCTATAAAGCGTGTGTAAGGTAATCACCGTATATTTGTTTCGATGGTTTGTAAATACTATTCGTTAGAGATGAAGCTATTTTAGGGTAAAAGCAGCTGTAATACATTATGTTTATCCCCATATCATCAGTTGTTTATATCATAGAGGTAAATAAAAACAAAGATACGGCAACAACCCAGGGGCTGGATGTGCAATGCAGAAAAAAGGCACGGCACATCCCAACCATAGATCATTTTCGGGAAGAGAGCATTTGCTATATTTGACACTCTCATTTTATTATAAGAACAAAGGCAAAAGAAGTGCTTTGATTTGTCCTTCATATGATCAACCTGATGAGACTGAAACGTTGTCCTTTTGTCTCCGATTAAAATGAATGCAATTTGCAGGTTGAAAAAGTGCTCCTTCTCCTCTTTCACAGTCTGTGCTCTCTGTACCTTCTCCAATTATTACACCGCTGCTCGTTTTTAGAGGGTACAACGAGGAGGACATCTTCTTGCTCCAGAAAGCTTTCCCATTGTTGAATTTTAATTCCCAATTTCTACTTTCAAAGTAGGAATGAAACAAAGATCATGAAAGTAACATAACTGAGAGCAGCTCTGTGTGTGAAGTGAAGAAGACATTAATTATTCCTATCCGGAAAGTAACCATCGTCTGTACACAAGGGGGAACGTCATGTGTGAAGAACCAAAGTTCAAAGGCGTGTAGTTTATTAACGATAACATTTTCCATTGAGGAGAGTGGTTCCGCCTTTGCCACACAGCGATGGTCACATTATTGTATGTTCTTCCTTTATTGGCATCTCTTCTATGAATAAAACAATCCTGGGAAGGAAACTGTGTCACGCGAAAACTCTCATTTGCAAATGTGAATCACAGACTCGCGGATATGAACTGGATGCAAACTCATTTGAATTGCACAATGTCAAAATTTGTTAAAATCCATGTGATCCTGTGACTTTCCCGGCTGCATAGTCTAGTATTGGAAGCATAAAATAGGCTTGGCTTTGTGTTTACTGCTGCTTTTAATATAGCAAGAAGTTAGCTTCCTTATTTATTGCATTTACATCATGTCTGTGTCACATATAATACTTGGTGTGAAAGTTTGCATAATATCTGGGAAGTAAAGGAGGACAGGAATGGGCAAGAGACATAGTCACAGAATCAGGGCTCAGTCAGACGGGCGTTTTTTCGCGCGATTTGCGGATCGCATGACGGATGCGCATCCGCAAATCGCGTGACCGGTGCGCGCAAGTCGCCCGCAAATCGCCCGAAAATCTGCTCCTAGCCGCGTTTCATTAGAAACGGGCCGGAGCTGTCCAGCGCAGTGCATTCAATGGAGACGGCAATACAGCCGTCTCCATTGAAAGCAATGCGCTGCGGGCGAGCCCGGGATAAATTGTCGGTAAGGGCTTAAATATATAAGCCCTTACCTGCAATGCATCCTAAAATGTGTTAAAATAAAAAAAAATTGTATACTCACCTTCTGCCGGCAGCCGAAGCTCCGCGCGGCCGTCCTGCAGTGGGTGTGAAGGGGGTGTGAGTCAGACCTGCCCCCTGATTGGCTCAGCGCTGAGCCAATCAGAGGCATGCCTCACTCACACCCATTCATGAATTCATGAATGGATGTGAGTCAGACCTGCCCCTGATTGGCTCAGCGCTGAGAGGCAGCAGTCACTCACCCATTCATGAATTCATGAATGGGTGTGTGAGTGTTTTCAGCCTCTGATTGGTCAGGGCTGTGACCAATCAGAGGCAGATCATTCAGCAGGCGGGGATTTTAAAGCCCCGCCGGCTGAATAGTGCCGAGAAGCAGTTCAGGAGAACTGACAGCGGCCGCGGCTGGACTCCGGCTGCAGCGGAAAGGTGAGTATACAATTTTTTTTTATTTTAACACATTTTAGGATGAATTGCAGGGAAAGGCTTATATATTTAACCCCTTCCCGACAATTCACCCCGCGCACGCCGGCAGCCCATTGCTTTCAATGGAGCGGCTGTATTGCCGCTCCATTGAATTCAATGGGCAAACATCGTTCTTCTCTGCCACAGCTGTTACAGCTGTGGCAGAGAAGAATGATTTGTCTTCTATATGTTCTCAATGGGGTCGGCGCTGCTGCCGCCGGCCCCATTGAGCGCATATACAGAAGAGAACAGGAATCGCAGATCGCAGATAGGTGCGATCTGCGATTTTTTGTTCTATAATTTATCGGACGAGCGCATAAAAAGCGCTCATGTGTCCGATACCATTGCAAAGCAATGGTTTTAAAAAATCGCCGGACGCATGCGCATGCGCAAATCGCGCGAAAAAACGCCCGTCTGACTGAGCCCTCAAGGCCCAAGAAAGAAGAGAAGTCTCTTCAATCTTTTTACTTAGTGAACCAAAACAGCCAACATTGGGAATGGAGTCAATTATCTGGTTTGCCTACTTATGGACAGACTTTATACACTTTTGTAAAAAAAAAAATATTTAAGCACCTAGAAGTAGTTGTTTTGCTGCATAACTTGGCATGCAATTACATCTCAGGCAGATATACAAGTGATTAGAGTTGTGACATGATTAGTTGGACGATCTTGCAACCCGAGGCCCTAAAAGTGGTTCCACTCTGGGTCTATAAAGAGGCACTCAGAGGCTACTTGTGTGTAGTGAACCTCTTTTTCCGCTTGTGTAGAGCTTGTTGACCACTTGACGCCTCTACAATGCAATTGAAGAGATTTCTCCCAAGTTTAAGAGGGGGCACATTATTGTATCCAAGCTAGAGGCTGTACAACAGGTTACTAGAGCCTCCATGCCTGCCTGTATCACAATCTTGTATACAAAGCTAGAGGCGGTACAACAGGGTACTAGAGGCTCCATGCCCAGCCGTATCACATCTTGTATCCAAGCTAGAGGCTGTACAACAGAGTACTAGAGCCTCCATGCCTACCAGTATCACATCTTGTATCCCAGCTAGAGGTGGTATAACAGCGCACAAGAGCCTCCATGCCTGTCCGTATCACATCTTGTATCCCAACTACAAGCGGTACAACAGGGTACTAGACCCTCCATGCCCGCCCGTATCACATTTTACATCCCAGCTACAGGCGGTACAACAGGGTACTAGAGCCTACATGTCCACCAGCATCACATCTTTCATCCACGCTAGAGGAGGTAAAACAGGGTACTAGAGCCTCTATGCCTGCCCGTATCACATCTTGTATCCCAACTAGAGGTGGTATAACAGTGCACTAGAGTCTCCATGCCCGCCCGTATCACATCTTGTATCCAAGCTAGAGGTGGTAAAAAGGATACTAGAGACTCCATGCCCACCCGTATCACATCTTGTATCCAAGCTAGAGGCGGCACAACAGGGTACTAGAGCCTCCATGCCCCCTGTATCACATCTTGTTTCCAAGCTAGAGGTGGTACAAAAGGGTACTAGAGCCTCCATGCTTGCCCAAAAAACATCTTCTGTCCAAGCTAGGGGCGGTACAACAGGGTACTAGAGCCTCCATGCCCCCTGTATCACATCTTGTTTCCAAGCTAGGGGTGGTACAAAAGGGTACTAGAGCCTCCATGCCTGCCCAAAAAACATCATTCAAACTTCAGTTTTCTGCAATTAATTCTCCTTTTGCTCTGATAGTGTAATCACTTACTTATATCAATGTTACAATCACACATATAAAAATTTTCATTTGATTCTGAAAACTCCTACCAGGTACTTGATTTGTTTTTTAAAATGAGGATTCAAAGCAGTGCCTGCCTTATGTTAGAGGGCACCCTGCGTGGAATATTTTTGGCAACGCCCACCTCCATCATAAGAAAAAAATGATATATATTACACTGGTGGGCAGTCTACCTGTAATCTGCCTAGGCAGAAAGCAGCAAAACAGCAGTATAACCAGATCAAAACAGCTCAGTGAATAAATACTGTACTAGAATCTTATAACATAAATACAGCACCATAACCAAGCTGATAACAGATATTACACCAGAACTAAGCTCAGTACAGAAATACAGTAGCAGAACTAAGTAATTGTGTCAGAGGGGAGGAGACAGAGCTAGGAGGAGAATGATTCATGTAGCTCCTCAAGAGACTGCTGCACAGAAAAAGATCATCTGGACTGGCGGATCTAAGGGGTTAATTGACTCCAGCTTACTATACAACTGCCTGATGCCCTACTACTAGCTGGTGGCCAGCCCCCTGGGTAACGGCACAGGTGCACGTAGCTAAGGCCAGCCATGATTTAAAGCAACACAATTTCACTCTTTTCCTATAGGAAAGGCAAAGTACTGGCATTGCCACAAACTGGTGGGGGCAGTTGTATACAAATCTGCTCAGTTTTTCAGAAACACTTGCTACCAGTCACTGAGTGCTCGGTCAGTGATCTCTCTGTCCTCGAGGCGGCCTTGACACTTGCAATAGCATTGCATGATTTTCACGCAATGCGAGAGTGAGGGAAAACGCTGAATTTTGAAACCAATGATTTTCAATGGTTTCACTCCCATTTGTGATGCTTTGATTCATGCAGAAAAAAAAAAATCGCAGCATGTCCCGTTTATTTGGGTTTACCTTTTTTTAATCTCCCATGTTTTCCTATGGAGCCTCCTTTTTATCGCATCTCTAAGCATGAACTTGCAATTTTCGTGTGATGTGTTTTTAACATTAGAAAGTCCTGTTATCTTTTCCGGCAAAATTGGGCAAGAAAAACGTTCAAGAAAATCACAAGCGGCAGCATCACTGACACTCGAATCACAAAGCATCACTAACACTCAAAAATCGCAAGAACAAGGATGCAATTTTCTTGCAGCAAAATCGCAATAGCCAGTGTAAGGAAGCCCTAACTGTGACATGTTGCATAAAGCTCCAGACACAATCCTGATTGTTCTGGCCTCTCAGCTGTTGCAGGCCTTTTTCTTGGTCACAGTCTTCTACCCAACTCAATCTCTTCCATCACTCTTGCGGGAAGGTGTAGGTAGTTAAGGTGTATGCCCAATGGTGGTTCCAGCACCAGCTATCAAGGCGAGAAAAACGACCCCTAAATATAGTCTTATCACAGGTCAATGTCAGCAATGCTCTGCGTCTACACATTTGCAGTCTCATGATATGCTAGTTGAGGCTAGCCGCCTGAAAACAGTCAATCTGTGTGTGACTGCCAACTTCATGGGGACACAGCACAGGAACGGGGCACAGTTCCCTAGACTCCCCTTTCCCCCAACTTTGAGCCCCATAATGTAGTTGAGGCTCAAAGAAGATGATAGCTTCCCTTTTATGTTCAAACAATATTTTAAGATGTTTAGTAAAGGAAGATGACAATTAATAAAGATATTACCATATGGTAACCGTGTACCATATGTTAGGGACGAAAAGAAAAATATTTGGCAGGTACCGCAAATTAAAGACCTGTAATAATTGTAGAAGCTCTTACCTGGAATGCACATGGGGTGTTGTCAATACAGTAAACCCTCAGGTTATAATCCAAGGAATTGCAAGACATACAGCCAAACACAGCTACTTTGAGCTCCTTCACTGCACAGTCCGTGAGAGGTTCGCCCACCAAAGCATATGTGCCAAAGCTGTCCATTAACATATGGCAAGCAAAGGGATCCAAAAGGCAATAAAAGGAAGTGGTTTCATCCTCAGTTGACATTACTTCCTGAAGAGGAAATGAAAAGTTTGCTTCAGTTGTTTAATTTTCCAATAATCAAATATGCATTACATATATAGCGTTAGTGTTATATCAGCAGGAGAAATCTTACTACATCATCATCTTTTGCTTTCTAAATTGCTATTGGAGCAGTTCCTATGACTTGTTGGAGAGAATCAGCTGACCACATTGCTCAGCCTTATGACAGAGAGTATCTATTTGGTTATACTCTCATTAATTACTTTTAGTTTTTGCAGTGTGGTGCAGTTGATAGTTGTGACAAGTACCTAGTTCTAGTCCAATCTCGTCTAGTCTGTCCAGTCAGCATATGCTGCTCCTTGGTTTTCTAGTCCAGTCTGTGTTTCTAGTTTGCGGTTTTCTACTCTTCCTTGTTTGCTTCTGTATGCATTGGGGCATTCTAACATTTGCTTGTTTAGCCTCCTGTCTTGGCCTTAGTGCTTTTCTGTTCTCAGGGACAGTATTTTAGACAGGGTTATCCAATTTATAGCTGTTTTGGGAAATTGGGGTGTAGTGTTGAGGGACATTGTCATGGAAATATTAGGGAGAGACAGGGAGAGCTAATGTTAGGGCTTATTTACATGGGCATATTTTTGGGTTTTGTGCTGTCTGTGTTTGTAACACATGGACAGCAGTCAGACCCATTATAATCAATGAGGTATTCACACATACAATTTTTTACACAGATTGATGGTACATGTAAAAAACAATCCCAGTATATCCTATTCTGGTTTGTATCATAGATAAGAATAGGACATGCAGATCAGACAGCAAATGAATAGGTGTCTGTGTGTTGTCTGGTGCGAGTTGTGCCCAATATTCTAAGGCATAACTTGCACATGCATGCTTGAATGAAGCCTTAAGGTCAGCATTTTTTGGATCATTATTTTGGCTCCATACCATCTGTTCCAGTCCTGTTCCAACTGCCAGTTTCATTATATAAGTCTTCCTCATCATCCAGCAACCATTACCCTCTGCCCCTCTAATGGTGAGTCCTTAGTTATATTTGTGTTTTTACTTTTGTTACTATGTGTTTCATATTAATCTACCTTGTTACATGTAGTTGTTATGCTATTTGGACCTAGCGGTATCTGAGTACTGGGAGAAACTGTATGCAGGAACGTTGGCTGCTAAAGATGAAACAGAGTTCTGATGCTTAGCGTCCAGCCGATACTGTTTCAAATAGTCCTTACATTACAAACATGCCCTCACTCAGGGGCGTAACTATAGAGGATGCAGTGGATGCGATTGCACCCGGGCCCAGGAGCCTCAGGGGGCCCATAAGGCCTCTCCTCTCCATATAGAGAGCCCAGTACTATGAATAAAGCATTACAGTTGGGGGCCCTGTTACAGGTTTTGCATTGGGGCCCAGAAGCTTCACGTTACGCCTCTGCCATCACTAGTGGGCATATTAAAAAATCCTGAGAAGTCAATATATATTTTCAATTATATAAGAGAATCCAATAACCTCTTATGGAAAAAGAACAGTCTTTTCTTTAAAGGGGTCTTCCTATCTTGACCTTTAATAGCCAAGATGGGAAACTGCTGTTAAAAGTTACCAACTACACAACCGGAGCCTAAAGAAACAGCCCAGTGCTGTTTCCATAGCTCTCATTAAATGGGAGCTGCAGAAATTGTAGCACGCTATGCCAAGCTATATCCATTACTCCCATTTACTTCAATGAGAGCTACGGAAACAGCACTGGGCTGAAGCACTCAGCTATTTCCGACCGGCCAGGCTACCAATCTAGACCATGAAAAGCCAAGAAGGGAATGCCCTCTTAAGAGGTAAGTAAAAGATGGCATATGGTTTCCATCAGTTTTTTAAGTTTAGTCCAAAGACAGGGCAAATGGAGTGTAGCAACACATGACTGTAAAAGTGGAGACTACACAGGCACGACGTAACTATAGAGGATGCAGGGGATGCAGTTGCACCCGGGCCCAGGAGCCTTGGGGGGGCCCATAAGGCCTCTCTTCTCCATATAGGGAGCCCAGTACTATGAGTAAAGCATTATAGTTGGGGGCCCTGTTACAGGTTCTGCATTGGGGCCCAGAAGCTTCAAGTTACGCCTCTGTACACAGGGCTTGTTGGACATCACATAGGTCTGCATAAGAGCTATATATACAAAATGATATTTTATTAGCAAATATTCTTCATTTTGTCACTTTTTTATTTGAAATGCATTGGCACAATAAAAAGCGGGTTGCATATTTTGTACCTTACAAATATTGCATACTGCTCTTTTCATTGGCGTATATTCTACTCTAGGCAATCATTTTTTATGCTACACAAAAACTATTTATAATAGCAACCAACTGGAAAGAATTATGTTGTGAGCACAGACCAGTGATGCAGAAAATATTACCTCAGCGGAAACATCAGTTTTCGGGAGATAGCTACAACTCATAATTTCATATGTTGGATAACACATACTAGAGATAGGGTGCCTGCACACGAGCAGAATTTCAAGCGCGTGATTTTAGGCACATAATCCGCCCCAGACCGCAGCCAATATACTCCTATGAGGATCCGCAGTTGTCCCCAGACGGACGGATGTGTATCGCGTTTTTTCACGCGCGTGAAAAAATCTGCAACCTGTTCTAATTTTGGTCGGATCATGCGCGTGAAGCCTCCAATACAAGTGAATGGGTGCGTTTTTTCACGCAGTACATCCGGAGTGCAGCTGCGGATGGAGTCACTGGTTGCTATGACTACAGGAAGTAGGCATGGTAGGAGGCGTCCCAACACACAGCACAGAGCTTCACAGGCACATTTCAACTGCAGATCTGTCCTTTCAGTCCCCTCATCTACCAGAGAGCAGCCAGCAGCCACCAGCCTGCCACAAACCATAATGATCGACATGGGGAAACTTGTGGCAATCATGCAGGACTTCCCCAGCCTATGGGACAGTAAGGCCTCCTTCCCACGAACGGATTTACGCCGCGTAAATCCGCGGCAAAAATCCGCTGCGTTGCCCCCTGCTATTAGGTTCTATTGAACCTAATAGCACAATGCTCACGATGCGGAATTCCACCGCGGAATTACACACCGTGAAATCTCCCGTTCTCACCCGCAGCATGTTCTATTTGCCGCGGGTGTACGCGCTGATGGCTTCCATTGCAGCCAATGGAAGCCGTCCGTTCACGCTATCTCCCGCTGCAACCAGCGGAAGATAGCGTGAAAAAACGCTTCCCCGCCTACCGCCGCGCGTCATATGACGCGGTGGGCGTGTCACATGACGCGACGGCGGTGGGCGGGGAAGCGTCTTCACGCTATCTTCTGCTGGTAAGTATGGGGTCTCTGGGGGGCGCCGTGACGGGCTTCACTGCGGAATATTACGCGGCGGAGCCCGTCACGCTCGTGGGAAGGAGGCCTAACTCCCCAGAATACCTCGACAAGAAAAGAAAGGAACAATCCTGGCGTCTACTGTCCCCGCAGGTTTATGGGGATGCGTGGACGAACGCAGTAGAAGCAGAACAGAAGAACTTGCCTGAGTATTATTCGCTATTGCGTCAAATGTACTTTTTTTTTCATTTTAACCCCTTAGTGGCCAAGCAGTTTTACTTTTGTTTTTATTGTGCTTTTTTCCATCCCCACTTTTAACCCCTTAGTGACGGAGCTTTTTTCCTTTTTTCCTTTTTTTCCCCCTACTTCCTAAAAAATCGTAGTTCCTTTATTTATCCATCGACGTCGCTGTATAAGGGCTTGTTATTTTTTTGCGGGACGAGTTGTATTTTGCAATGGCACTATTTATTGTACCATATAATTTACTGAAAAACCTTTAAAAATTGTAATCGGAGAGAGAAAAAAAGACTTTCCACCATCTTTCGGTGCGTCCTGTTTCTGCAGCGCGCAAAGTGCAACAAAAACGACCCGATATTTTTATTCTATGGGTCAGTACGATTACTACGTTACCAAACTTATATAGTATTTTTATAGTACGGCCAAAAAAAGTTACATGGATCAACCATGCCCACAAAGACATCTGCTCACCGGGTGAAAGCATGTTGCCAGAATAATTTAACGCTGCTCACACAAGCAAGAGGGACAAAACGGAGTCTGGGTGTTGGTTTTTAAGCTGTTTTCCAGGGAATGGGCAGTTCTCTAGGGGTTGGGTTTACAATAAGGGTGTCTTCCGGATTTTTCTGCGCGTTTTTTTCCGCAACACATCCGCATATATCCGCGCGTGATTTTTTACGCATCCGCACCTATCCG
Organism: Eleutherodactylus coqui; assembly: GCF_035609145.1. Taxonomy (NCBI): domain Eukaryota; kingdom Metazoa; phylum Chordata; class Amphibia; order Anura; family Eleutherodactylidae; genus Eleutherodactylus; species Eleutherodactylus coqui. The sequence continues at coordinate 271,347,031 of NC_089838.1, forward strand.
CAAGCACATTTAGGTACCATACGCGCGTGAAAATCCGCTAGTGGAATCCGGAACGCTCGTGTGCAGGCGGCCATAATCTGCTAAAATAAATCACACTACTTCAAACTCTCGTACAAAGACATTAGATTTCTCAATATATATTTCTATCATTTTTTAATAATTGTCAATATCCTCATTGTGTACTGGAAGTAATTTACGGAGATGTAACATGAAGCTGCTGGGCCTTAATGCAAAATTTGTACAGGGCACCAACTATAACGCTTCTTTTATAGTACTGGTCTTATTATATAGAGAAGAGTGACCAATAGGCCCCTTAACGCTACAGGACCTGGGCATGACGACATCTTCCACATCCACTATAGTTACACCCGTGGTATAAAATCAATGTAAAATAATTTATGTTCTTCCAATATGCAATGCTTATTGCTTAACCATTAATGTGGTTCTTTAGGATACCATTAACCCCTTGGTGACATCTGCCATACATGTACTGTGAATGTGCTTGGGGATTATATGGAGAGGGCTCCAGAACAAAGCTCATGCCATACATGGCAGGCATCAGCTGTCTTTGAAAGCCAACACCTGTCCACAACAGCAGAATTTAATTATCCTATACAACCAACCCCATGGTAAGATTGTGAGTAGAGATCAGCGAGCGTAGTCGCTAAGGCAAACAAGCGAGTAGTGCCTTATGCGAGTACCTGCCCGCTCGTCTCAAAAGATTCGGGTGTCGGCGGGGAAGAGCGGTGAGTTGCGGGAGTGAGCAGGGCGGAGCGGGGGGGGGGGGGGAGAGAGTGAGAGAGAGATCTCCCCCCGTTCCTCCCCGCCGGCACCCGAATCTTTTGAGATGAGCGGACAGGTACTCGCATAAGGCACTACTCGCTCGAGTAGTTTGCCTTAGCGAGTACGCTCACTCATCTCTAATTGTGAGTATTATTCAAGTGTCATGGCAGCCCTGTGCCTTGTGACAGCCTCAAGGGCTGTCATGTTTTTCTGCTTATTAAGACGTGCCTGTGGCATGGCTTAATGCAATGCCTGCAGAAATATAATATACTAGAATACTGAAGTATTGCAGTATATTGTATAAGTGATTAAACAGAAAGTTTAAGTCCCCTGGGAAATAAAAGAAAAAGTAAGAGTGAAAAAGTTTTTTTAATTAATTACAAAAAATAAATATTACAAATTTAAAAAACCCTTCCCCCATATGTATAATAATAATAATTGATATTGCCATGTCTGTAAAAGGCTGATCTATTAAAATAACGACCCATTATTTATCTACCATTTTGAACGTTTTCAGAAAAAAATACAAAATGCCAGAATTGAGCTTTCCTGGTTATCCTGTCTCAATGCAAGATGGCAGCCCCCATTGTCATGTACAGACAATGAACTAAGAAAACTGAATGACAATGAACTAAGATCTACAATCAGAAAATAAAACCAGATCACTATCAAAAGGAGATATATTCCATATAAAATGTATTTTTAATTGCAGTCACACATTAAGAATTTGCCAAGGACATAAGACATTGAATTGTGGAAAATCACTTGCCTCCCATTTGCCCTGCTGTGATCTTCTTTTGAGCCGGACATTCCAGTGCTCACAGCTTACTTCAGCACAGTGAGGGATAGTTAAGGCCACAGGAGTAGAAAAGCTCATATCAAGAGGTCCGCAGGTGACTTCTGGTCCCAGAAGAACCTCTGAACCTTCCAGTTGCAAACTATTGAGACATGAAAAAAAGTAAAAAACTTATGTAGCACCAAAACCAACCATCCCAACCAACCCATCCTTTCCAGCATAGTAAAGCCTTGCATGACTTGGTACACTGTACAATAAAAGATGAGGAAGCCTAGCAGATTTTTAGTAAGGCTGTGTTCAAGTCTAACTTTAGGAAGAGCTGTAGACGCTGATCTAATGTGGTTTTACAACCCTAGCATCAGCAATCTCATATAAATGAAGAATCGCTCCTGTAGACTCAGACTCTGACATGTTAATGGAATTATATTTTCCTCAGAGAGGACATGTCCATGCCAACCTTTAAAATCATGGTGAAATATTACCCAATATTATGATATACGATAGAAGTTTAAAGAGCCCCTGTCACCGTCTTGTTGCAGCCCTCACTAAGAGCAGCATAAGGCAGTGCCTGTTACAGTGATCATATTGATATAGCTGTGTGTATCTGAACAGTAGTCTTGGAGAAACTTGCGTTTTATCAGTAACTGCGCAAACATAGAGGACTACTTAAAGTAGTCCTGCATATTCAGGAGTTGCAGGGTAGCTACACCTACCCCGCCCTCCAGCCAATTATTGACCACTCTCTCTATCTCTATGCACAGCAATATGCAGATAACTGTTAATCATTGACTGATGGGGTGGATGTAGCTACCCTGTAGCTCATGAATATCCAGGACTATTTTAAGTAGTCCTTTATGTTTGTGCAGTTACTGATAAAGTTTCTCCAAAAGTACTGCACAGATCCGCACAGCAGACATATCACTGTGATCAGGGTGACTGTCACTACCTTATGCTACCCTCTGAGAGGGGTGCAAAAAGATGATGACAGAGTCTCTTTAAGTCTCTTTTCAGCAGAGTTTCGTTCTACTATTTCTAAACTACATCTATTTCCCATTTATACTGGATTTGCTTTTTGCAGCCAAGTTAAAGCTCCGATGACTAAACACTGAATTTTCTGGTGTCCACGCCTGATTGGTTTTATACAGTAGCACTGGGTAGGCAATGTAAGCACAGGATTAGATCCTCTGACAGCTGGATAACAGAGCCTTCGTTTGTGGCAAGCAGTAAATCTTGCAGTTTCTCATATAGCATGCAGGCAGTAACCATGACATATGAAAGCATGTGCTATTACTGGATTTCTCTTTACTGTGTCCTCACAGAACAGCTCTGCTCAAAGTAGAGTCTAAGGAAACCTCAAATAACAACCTGGAGGGTTAAAGGGGATACTTAGGACTAAAATGTTGATAACTGATCCTGAAGACAGCTCATCAATATCTGATTTGGTGAGGTTCTGCCACTTGGTACCTCTGCCGATCAGCTGCCTGAAGAAGCCCCAGCACTCAGGTGAGCACCATGGCCTCTTCAAACAGCTGATCTTGGGGGTCTCACAGGGTGGACGACCCACCAATCAATATGGATGACCTATCTTAAGAACAAATCATCAATAAAAGAGTTCCGTAAAACCCCTAACAAATAATTAAAATCAAAAGAAAACACAGTTTGGCTTCTTTCAGATATACTGTAGTCTGGCATTAAAGGGGTTGTCTGAGTTCTGCTTCTATGCAAAATCCATTCTCCAAGTACTAACATAACAAATAGGCTTATAATTACCTTTGCCCGCTACCGCAGTCCCGTGCCGGTGCTCGGTCTCCCGCTGTAGTGTTTGCTTACAGCCTGCAGTCCTGCCCGGTATACAGGACCTCGCAGGCACTGAGCTCTGTAATCGGCTGCAGCACCTGTAATATCCTGTGAATGGGCTTAGGTAGCTGTAAATGTAATGTCAGAGGGGAGACTTGAAGCAACGGCACAGCAGGAGCGGGAGAGGTGAGCATATGCCAATTTGTTAGGTTACTGCTTGGGTTATAGATTTACACAGGAGCTAGAACTCAGACAACCCCTTTAAGATCTCCAGTTGAGTAGAGCTCCATTCATTAGCCTAAAATGGTGCCAATTATCATGGGTATATGCAGCGTTTAGGGCATATGTGCATGTTTGTGCACCTCCTATGGCAGGGGTCCCCAACTCCAGTCCTCAGAGACCACCAACAGGTCATGTTTTCAGGATTTCCTATGGTAAGAACACCTATAGCAATGTCTGAGGCACCAACAATAATTACGGCACCTGTGCAATTCTAAGGAAATCCTGAAACAATGACCTGTTGCTGGTCCCTGAGGACTGGAGTTGGGGAACACAGTCCTATGGGACTCTTTGGTCCGCTAATATGCACAAGATAGCGCAAAAAAAAAGTTGTGAGGATGAAGCCATTGAAACCAATAGATTCTATTATCCGTGTTTTGCGGGCGAGATTTTCCCGAGCACAAAAATGAGCTAAAGCATACTAGTCTCTATACGCCCTAATACAGTACTTATTTATAGATTACATACATATATAGTGCTTTGGTTGTTTAGGAGTAAGGGCGTTAACAGACGAGCGTGTTTTTGTGCGGGTGAAATCCTGCCAACAAAACATGCAGAATATAACCCATTGATTTCAATGTGTTCATTCTCACTTCTTTTTTTTGTGCCTGCGGTCACAAAAACTGGACCTGCTCTATCTTGTGCGTGTCTGTGCACCAAGGAGCCCCATAGAGGTCTATGGAAGGTGTGCAAAAACGCACATCTGCACGCACGGTTATGCGCTTAACGCCATGCATACTCACATACTCACAATCAATGGCACCACTTTAGGCTAATTAGCCATTTAAATCAGGGCGGGGCGATTTTTGGGTGAAACTTAGACCATATCTCCCTTATCTTTTTTTTTTTAAACAAAGGCACAACTCTTTGAAAAAGTGTCTGAAAGTATCTAAAACACAAAATAAATCTGGCACAAAGCCTGTTTGACTGTTTTTTTGCCACAATTTGTTGAACTTTAATATTAAACAACACCTACTGAGTTTAGTGTAGTTTTAAATCAAGACTAGAGATGAGCGAGTATTCTCGCTAAGGCACATTACTCGAGGGAGTAGTGCCTTAGCCGAGTATCTCCCCGCTCGTCTCTAAAGATTCGGGGGCCGGCGCGGGTGACAGGTGAGTTGCGGCAGGGAGCGGGGGGAGAGAGAGATCTCCCCTCCGTTCCTCCCCGCTCTCTCCCGCCGCTCCCCGCCTTCCGCCGGCCCTGAATCTTTAGAGACGAGAGGGGAGATACTCGGCTAAGGCACTACTAGCTTGAGTAATGTGCCTTAGCAAGTATACTCGCTCATCTCTAATCAAGATCCAAGTTATTTAGCAAGGATCTGTTTTTAGGGAGGTGAAAGTGAAACATAATAGATCTTGATGGAACCCGTTGATTTTAATACGATCTGTAACATCTCTATTGTTTTACTGGGTAAACTGCTACAATTGTACCTGCCAAATCACCACAACTGTGACATCACAAAAATCAATAGTGACCTAAATGGGAAAATTGATGTAACAGAATTTCTCACCCCATCTAATGTAGGCAGGTCAAGATGACAGACTTATTTTATTTTCTTTACCTGGGGATATAAGTCCAGTTCCTAGTTCATTCCTGTACTGTAATATGCACGGTCCACAATATTTGTGCGAGGACATAGAGTAGGATTGTGTAATATACAGTATTCTGCATGCTTTTAGGAGGATACAGACGGCGTTGCCTTAGGGCAAGCCATCTTAAAAGTGTTGACCGTATAAATGTGAAAACACGAAAGTGGTGTTTGGGGATTGTTTAGTCCCTTGTGTATGTTCCCATTTTAATAGCAGGTTTTCGTCTTCACCTTTCCAGTTGGTAAAAGCTTTTAATTCAAAGACAGGTGCTAAAAACCCATTAGGTCCCATTCAAGATCTATGAAAGTATGAAGAAAGTCTCAGGAGACCATTAATGGAGCCAACAAAAAGAGAAAGAAGGTCAGCAGAAGTATAGAGGAGAGAGAATGGGAAGGAGGAGAACACAAGACAGGATCTTGATTCACAGCTGAAAGAAAGTAGCAGATAGATTAGTGTAACAGATAGGAAGATTGATGAATGGGAATAGATAGGTTAGCAGATAAAAGGAGAGGAAGTATAGTGTTCATAGGTCATTGGCTTATATTGATTACAAACAATACTGGGTTTACTGCATATTCTGAACCTTCCTATACTGTGCAAATCTCATTTAGTCAGCAGGTCTGATGTTCCTTGGTGGCTGGATATGGATACTATTCCACTTTTGCAAAGTCTTAAATATTTCTTATAGGGATGTTAAGTTAATGTATTGTAGTGTATTCAAGACTTCCAGTGGCATATTGAGTTGTATTATATGGACTTTAGACTATAGCTTTTCTCTTTGGCTATATTGGGAAGCAATGGGGGGTTGGTATCTTGTCTTCAGTTGGAATAAAGTTGATGGCCTTTTTATGAGGATTAGGATGCAGCTCTCATAAACTGGGGTTAAACTGCTGCAGAAAAGTATAACATTTTCCAGTTGGAGATTTCAGATAATGTACAGTTATAAGACGTGAGCTCTGTACATCTCGGAGGTTGCACATGTAATGAGCCATAATACACCAAGAACTTCTATGGGACCCAACTATACCTCAAAATAGCTTGGATTTCATATGAAGACATACAAAGTTTATTCTGTTGTAGCCCATAACTGTCCTACACAAAAAAAATTAGTTCCATATTACATTGAATGCCGTATTAAGTAAGTATTCTCACCTAGAAGTATATCTCGAAATATGGTGCTGTATGGAGAAACCATAAGGCAGCACACAGTGTTAACGGGTTTGTACAATAACATAAAGAAGGTAAGGTAGATGGAGTGATCCCATATTGGTGCCTGGAGGTGTGGAAGGCTTCAAATGAAACCATGAGGATAAATTTGCAATAAAAGTTGAATAGAAATGCTGCCAATCAGGTGCATGCCGCTGCCTGATGGATGAATGGGGAGACTAGCGTAAGTCAACTGGATAAAGAGGAAAAACCTGGTGCACAGTGTAGCATTCCAATAAAAACACTTTTGTTTGATCAATTAAGTTCAATGATCTTTATTGTGGAAAACATCACCAAAAAATGTGTTTTGAGGCAGGGGGCCTCTTCATCAGTACAGTTGGGATACAGGTACACAGCCCTGCAGTAAATAAGGAGCCGTACTGTTCCCCTGTAAGAATAGTCATAATGTCCCCCAGTGGTAAATAATAGGCAGCATATCCTACTGGAGTTATAAATAGCCGTATTGTCCCCTTTAGTAATAGCCATGCTGTGACCCTGTAGTAGTCATAATATCCTCTTTACTGTTAGCTATATTGTCCCCTTTGGTAAAAGCCATAATGTTCACTATAGTAGCCATAATGTTCACTGTAGTAATAGCCATACTGTCTCCTGTAGTAACTATAATGCTACCCTCTAGTAATACATAGCCATATTGTCCTTCTGTAGTACTAAATAGCCATAATGTCCTCTTTAGTAGTAGCCATACTGTTCCCTTCAGTAATAGTCATACTAACCCCTGTAGTAGCCACACTGCCCCATTTAGTAAAAGCCATACTGTACCCTGTAGTAGCAATAATGTCCCCTTTAGTAATAGCCATACTGTCCCCTGTAATAGGCATAATTTCCCCTGTAGTAGTAGCTGTAATATCCCCCTGTAGTAAAAAAAAAAAATAGGTATAATGTCCCCTTTGGTAATAGCCATATTTTTCCATTTAGTAAAAGCAATAATCTCCCTTTTAGTAAAAGCCATAATGTCCCCTGTAGTAGCCATAATGTCCCCTTTAACAGCAGCCATAATGTCACCCTGTAATAATAGCCATAATGTCATCTTTAGTAGCAATAATGTCCCCTGTAGTAGCTATAATGTCGTCTTTAGAAATATCCATAATGGTGTCTTGCAGTGGCGCTGTGTCTTAAAGATGCAGATACAATTACGTGCAAATTCAGCTACAGAAGACTGCCAGGCAGCGCCAGTGGCCCATATGAGCAAGGCAGCAGCTCAGTTCACTGGGAATCAGCTTGATCAGACAGATTTCCAGTCCGGGCCTGGTGGTGATCCCTTCATTTCAGTGGAGTAATGTGCTATGTGCACTTGCACTGGTCGCACACCCCAAAGGCCAGCCCTGCATGAGATGACCAGTTTTTCAAAACAATATGATTTTGTAATCCTCAGTCACAATATGTCTATCTAAAAGTATCTATTGTGACCACCCATTTGTTGTGATATGAATAAAGGCCCATTTAGATGGGACGAGTGTTGGGCAAACGATGCCCGACCCTCGCCCCCGCACATAGTAGCTGCCGTGCACCTGCACAGGAGCAAGTATCGTTAGCAAGCAGTGGGGAGGCTGCATAAACGATGCTGAACACTGATCGCTTAGTGTAAATAGCAGCCGTTCAATACTGAACAGCCGCTATGTTATGTCAATGGAAAGGGGCGGGGGAGCGAGAGGAGAGAAATCTCCCCCTGCCGTCCTGCTGTGAGCCAGCGATACTAGCTCCTCTGCAGGTGCATGGGAGCTAGTATTCATGGGGACAAGTGTCGGGCAAACGATGCCCATCTAAATGGGCCTTTACAGAATTAAATGGTTTTTTTTTTAGCAATATTGTGTTAAATTGATTTAATGAGAAAACATTGGTTTCTGATTGACACGTTCTGTGGCAGACAACCCACATTTTTCATAGTTCACCGTACTACTTTCTATGGTTTGCTATTATTGCAACCCAACTGCCTCTTTTTCCTGCCTGCTTTGCTACAAATACGACTGTCAGATGCTTGATATTAAAAATTATCTCTTCTCACTTCAGGCTAACACCAGCAAGGGGCGTAATTCACTTAATCTATATACCAGACACTGATAAAAAAGGAGTGCTCCTATTTTAGACAGCATTTTAGAGAATAAGGGAAACATTGTGTCCTTATCATGGTCTTGTCGGAAGTAGTCCAGATGGAAACCGTTTGAAGGCCTGTCTTAATTTAATGAAGTGGCAAATGGATTTGAAGGGACCGAATTTGCAGGGCTGATAAGGTTCTGGAATCAAGGTCTTTCATCTTTGTAGACATGTTGTTGTTGTTGTTGATTCTGACAAAGAGATGCAAGGATGCTCATCTCATTCGGGGCTAACCAAAGGTTTTGTGCAGTTAATGTGAAATTTTCAGATGTTAAGAACTCATGGATAAGGAAAATAGCCAACATTGAGGATCATTCAAGATGAATATATATATAAGCCCTTATTAAAAGATAATTTTGTGTGCCGTTTATGTTGTTTTGTTGTATAGCTGTAGCATTAAAAAACATATCCACCATTCCAGCAAATATGAATATTCACAAGAGTATGGATAAAGGAGTTGACTATAGCACACCAGACATCCCACCAATTAAAAGAGTAAATCCTATATAAAAACTTTTTTTTTAGTTTTGCACTCCACTTTTTTTAGTTTTCACTTTCACTGAATACTAGATGTATACTGATTTAACTGCACAATTTCACCATTTAATGTGGCCTGCCAACTCTCCCCCAACTGTAGATATTGGGGAAAAGAACATCAGACGGGATTTCAACATCCTTTTGTCCGCAAGGATATAGACTGCCACTAGAGGTGTCTGACAGCAACTTTCTCCCCTCTCCCCATTCAGAACACATACACTCTCAGTTCTCTCAGATAAACTGAGTATGCATGTGTATCGAGAAATTGGGACAGATAGCCATCAGCTAAATAAGCTTTTGGTCAAAAGCTATCTAATGTGTATGGCCAGCCTAGGTTATTAGCTTTTCTCTATGTATTTCCCCTGGTCTTGAAGCTCTGTGGTTTGTCTAGCTACTCAACCTCTACCTCAAACAATCCCTACCATGCTATTTGACCTCTGTTTACAGATTTTGTATATAATGATCAGCAAGTTAATAACCAACAGCAGATACTAATAACTTGATTGTCACATAAGGCACAACTAGTTCACACAACTGGATGTGATAAGCTTCAGATCGTAAGATGGGTCTAAACTGGTGGCAAATTATACAGATCTTTTTAGACTGATTAATAATAGCACAGAGTATAGCAAAGTATGAAGAACTATATCAGCAAGTCAATCAGAACTGCCTAATTCAGACCCCTCTCCCAAGTGGAGAGTTTGCCCCAAAAAGGGCAACTCCACTACAGAAGAGATATTGGAAACCAGTTCAAGAATACTGGCAAATACTACACTAACCATTGACCTTAGATACTAAACAGACCAAAAGTACAAAGCTAACTAAAACTACTTCTGGACACTAGAATAACTGTGAAATATATTGGAGAGAACTCTGGTACAGCATGTGACAAGTATACAAACAGTCAAACCAGCCCCTTTAGAACTAAGGGGCCGGCTAATATATTTTACAATTACTATAGGCTGATGGAATTAACAGAGTACCCAGCTAGCCTATCAGCGCTAGGAAATGTTACTCCCTCAGTGTTCTGCGCTGAATGATACACAGGTTGCGCCCAGCATGTCCGATGGTCTCGAATGTTCTGCTGACATTGCCTGGACCTGCCCAAGAACCTGGAAGTCACGGGACTGTCGACATCATGAGAAAGGCGGGTATGTTCCGCCGAAATGCGTTGCAATAAACGTTTGAAGAATACAATAAGCTGCTTATCATTTCCTGGGCTCTTGAGTGCGGGGGTACTTTTATACTGAATTTGGATCAACTGTCTTTTGTTTAAATTGCCCCAATTTTGACCCCAGTCTTTCTGAGAATTGTAGTCCACCCACCCAATGTATTTATTTGCAAAATAACACAAAGAATGCTCCGTTCATAGGGTGACCTTACAATTAGTATTGAGTGAACTGAATCAGTAGAACCCTGTTTCAGGTCGACCTTTGCTATAAGTTCGGTTCGGCAAGAACCCGAACAGAGCATTAGCAAAGCTCTGCCTGAAACAGGTATCTACTGGTTTAGTTAATTAAGTATAAGTCCTGGTATATAACAATGTCCAAGAGCCATGAAATCCCTGTACAACACTCCCAGTGTGTTATGCAGGACTGTTATATCTCTTAGACAGAGTTATACACAAGTTTTGGGAGTTTTGGTGAACTTTTGGTTGGTTGTGAACTCATTCGGACAGATCTTTTTGCAAAAGTTCAGCAAACCAGCTGAACCAAACTTTTAAAAAGTTCGCTCATCGCTACTTATAATGTTATAGAAAACCGATTTTCTAGGTGAAACCCTCACTTGGTTGCTTATTAGCTGCTATCTCCTTTAGCCAAAGCGGTACAAGAATCCTTCATATGCAATAGAATATAAGAAGGGAGCCAGAAGGGGGAAAAAAACCGCGCTGATGGAACAAGACAGGATCTTCAGTATGGATAAAACTGGCGTTCACTGGACAACGCATTCCAGCATCGGATTGATGGATTCCTCTGGCCAGTGAACCGTGTTGCTCAGCAAATCCAAGTTTTATCCATACCTTGGATCATGTCTTGTCTCATCATGGCTGTGTTTTTTCTCTTTGTTCTTCTCTTCAGTTCCATTTATTATTTTGGTCATCCGTCTTTGAATCCTTTCAAGCACTTCTATGTCTAGCAAATAAAAAGTAACCCAGGCCCAATGCTCACTGCATGTGTCAAATAATCTTAAAACTCCTTCAGCCATGTAGTGAATTGTCTTGGCAGAACACCTAGCAGTCATGTAATATATTCATGTGACAGCTTCATCAGCCACTGGGTGAATATTACAGGGCTTGCACAGTCACTATAGGACTAGTGTACATGTGCACGGACCGAAGTGTAAGTCATTTGTGATACGTTCCCTGGGAATAACACCCGTTTTCTCAAATCAATAGACTTTCTCCTCCAATCTGGGGCCTGCAAGACTAGAATTCATTTGCAACAATCATATTGATCATATGTTATTAAATCTTACAGAATACATTTCATACCATGGACAAGTCTATTTTCTATAAACTGACTGCATTATATATTACCTACACCATAAATGTTCTGTTGTTTACCAATATAGTTTGGTTACCCTTCTAGATTGTACATCATTGTGAGTTGTGAATAGTTTTACCACAATTCATTGTTCCCATTTGACCTACTGTAGGATGTGCATTGTAAACTTCCCTTAGAGAGAAGGGAGGGCTAGCCGCTGCATTTTCCTCTCTTTGTTAGATTGTGAAGCTGTGATCAGTCTGTCCCGTGTGGTTTTGCTAGCAAATTGTAGAATGCTGTTAACAGGAGACGTTACCTCTTTTACACATTGTAATGGGATTTATCAGAAGATCTATAGCAACGGCAATGGCTTTTTTTGACTGACAATTTGAACTTTGAATACAAGGGCAACAAGAATGCCATACAGTAGAGCGAGAGGGACTTTTGCTCCAAAAAATTAAACTTATATATCATACGAGTGAAGGCCAAAAGAAAGCTTGACACATATAGTTGTAAGAAAAAATATGTAAGCCCTTTGGAATTACTTGGATTTCTGAGCTAATTACTAATATAATATGATGTGATTGTTATCCAAGTCATAAATAGCATCATGGGTGGTGGTGGGGGGGCATAAAAAGAGGGGCACATTGCAAGAACATTGTATTTGGCATCGTAAAATAGTATGTTGAGCTGACAAAAAGACACATGTCCATCCAGTTCAGCCTATTAGCCCCGGATGTTGATCCAGGGGAAGGCAAAAAAACCCCATGAGGTAGAAGCCAATTTTCCTCATTTTATGGAAAAAAAATTGTTTCCTGACTCCAATCTGGCAATCACAATAATCCCTGATCACCAACCCTTCAGAAGTAGTTAGTGATTATAATATGTAATATTGCTGCACTCAAGAATGGTGTCCAGGCCCCTCTTGAACCCGTTTATCGAATTCACCATCACCACGTCCTCAGGCAAAGAGTTCCATAGTCTCACTGCTCTTACAGTAAAGAACCCCTTCTATGTCGGTGTAGAAACTTGCTTTCCTCTAGACGTGGAAGGCGCCCCCTTGTTATAGTCACAGTCCTGGGTATAAATAGATGCTAAATGAGACCTTTGTATTGTTCCCTTATATATTTATACATATTCATTAGGTCCCCACTCATCTGTCTTTTTCTAAACTAAGTAACCCCAATTTTGATACTCACTCTGGGTATTATAGTCCACAACAATATTACATATTATAGTCACTAGATTACTTCAGAAGCATTGTTGATCCTGGCATTTATTCAGATTGCCAGATTTGCAGTCTGGAAGGAATTTATTCCTTAGAATAAGCAAGATTGGCGTCTACCTTATTGAGGGGTTTTTTTGCCTTTCTCTGGATTAACATTGCAGGAGAATAGGCTGAACTAGATGGACATATGTCTTTTTTCAGCCTTAGGCTCGGTCACACGGGCGTTTTTTGCCGCGATTTGCGGATCGCATGACGGATGCGCATCCGCAAATCGCATGAACGGGGCCAAAAAAATCGCCCGAAAAATCTGCTCCTAGCCGCGTTTCATTAGAAACGGGCCGGAGCAGTGCAGCGCTGTCCAGCGCATTGAATTCAATGAAGCCAGCAATACAGCCGGCTCCATTGAAAGCAATGGGCTGCGGGCTATCTCAAGATGAATTTTCGGGAAGGGCTTAAAAATATAAAATATAAACTGTGTAAAAAGTAAAAAAAAATATATACTCACCTTGTCCCGGCAGACGGAGTTCAGCCGCGGCCGACCGGCAGTTCTCCTGAACTGCTGTGAGTAGTATTCAGCAGCCGGGGATTTAAAATCCCCGCCAGTTGAATGAGCTGCCTCTGATTGGTCACAGCCCTCACCAATCAGAGGCAGCTCTCACTCACCCATTCATGAATTCATGAATGGGTGAGTGAGTGCTGCCTCTGATTGGCTCAGCGCAGGGACCAATCAGGGGCAGCTCTCAGCTGTCATTTTAAGCCCTTCCTGAAAATTCATCCCGCGCTCGCCGGCATCCCATTGCTTTCAATGGAGCTGGCTGTATTGCCGGCTCCATTGAATTCAATGGGCAAACATCATTCTTCTCTGCCACAGCTGTTACAGCTGTGGCAGAGGAGAATGATTTGTGTAGTATATGTTCTCAATGGGGTCGGCACTGCTGCCGCCGGCCCCATTGAGTGCATATAGAGAAGAACAGGAATCGCAGATAGGTGCGATCTGCGATTTCTGTTCTGTAATTAATCGGACGAGCGCATAAAAAGCGCTCATGTGTCCGATACCATTGCAAAGCAATGGTTCTATAAAATCGCCGGACGTATGCACAAATCGCGCGAAAAAACGCCCGTCTGACCGAGGCCTTAGGCTGGCTCCACATGGGCGAGAAAATCGTGTGATTTTCACCTGTCATGATAGTAAAAAAGCAGAATATGAAGCCAATGATTTACAATGGTTTTCTTCCCATCTACAATATTTTCACTGATGCGATGTTGAGGGGATAAAAAATTGCGGCTTGCTCTATCTTTCTGCGATGTGCTTTTTTTTATCTCCCATGTAATCCTATGGAGGCTTCTTTTTATCGCATGGTAATGCTACAAACGCGCATTGCGATGCAATGCAATTTTAACATTACAAAATCCCATTGACTTATGCAATAAAAAATTGTGCACATTTGTTGCTCGATTTTATCGCAGGCGGCAGTGATATGATGCAAGATTATACTCCAAAAAAGCATTGCTGATGCTCACAAAGCGCAGTGAATAAAGATGCAATTTTGCAGCAATTCTATCGTGGCAAAATCACGATCGCCCGTATGGAGCCAGCTTTACACACTATGTTACAATGATAGACAAACACAATCTAGCTAAACTCAAACACATAAACATTTATGCTGGTCATGTCTTCTATTGAGTACATTGAGTAAACATCTACAGTGCAGGGAGAAAAATGAAGTGAAACTGTGTTAAAGGAGATGTCCCGCGCCGAAACGGGTTTTTTTTTTTTTAAACCCCCCCCCCCGTTCGGCGCGAGACAACCCCGATGCAGGGGTTAAAAAACCCACCCGCACAGCGCTTACCTGAATCCCGGCGGTCCGGCGTCTTCATACTCACCTGCTGAAGATGGCCGCCGGGATCCTCTGTCTTCATGGACCGCAGGGCTTCTCTGCGGTCCATTGCCGATTCCAGCCTCCTGATTGGCTGGAATCGGCACGTGACGGGGCGGAGCTACACGGAGCTACACGGAGCCCCATAGAGAAGAGGAGAAGACCCGGACTGCGCAAGCGCGGCTAATTTGGCCATCGGAGGCCGAAAATTAGTCGGCACCATGGAGACGAGGACGCTAGCAACGGAGCAGGTAAGTATAAAACTTTTTATAACTTCTGTATGGCTCATAATTAATGCACAATGTATATTACAAAGTGCATTATTATGGCCATACAGAAGTGTATAGACCCACTTGCTGCCTCGGGACATCTCCTTTAATGACCTCTTCAAGAGGTAATTGGTAAAAGGTGTTTCAAATAAGATGAGATTGGAAGTGTGGTCTTCACAGGTGCTTTGCACATTAAATGAAGGCACACAAAGCCTGGTTACTGACAAATCTGTTCTCTTCAAGAAAGAGTACTGTCTGCTACAGTATGTTTATTTATAGCATAAGAAAAATGGGTGCAGGGAAATTAACATATACAGAGTGGTGCTGATTTTATTAACTCAGCTGTTAGGTTACAAATTTGTACTTTAAAGGGGTTGTCCAGGACTCCTCAGAGTAGGCAATTAGTAGTATGTAATCGATTTCATTGGGACATGTGACTGCAGTACCAAAACAGGTCTCTGCAATATAGACAGTGCTATCTGTTTCCATCACTGTCTGCCTAACTGTGATTGTTCTCAGTAAGGGAAACCAAGTAATCTTGTAGATATGATACCTTTTAATGGCTTACAAAAGTACATGATGTGATAGCAAGCTTTTGAACCGCTCAGGGTCCTTCCTCAGGCTTACAGCATGCCAGGCGATCAGCTGATTATTGGTGATCCGAAGCAGTGGACCACCGCCGATCAACTGTTGATAATCCATCGTTAGGATAAGTTGTCAATAGTAAAAGTTTAGAATAACCCCTTTAACTCTTCTTGACTCATACCTTGACTTATAACAATATAGACATTGGTTTCTGGTGCCTGTGGAGCTGCTTAACCCATTCTTCTTATTTAGGAGGACAAACCCACCGGCAATGAGGTTGGCTTTGCAGAGTCAGTGCTTGCTGACCCAATAATGTACAATACAAGACAACATGGGTAAACAAAGTATTGACGTTTTTTGCCAAACCAGTGCTGGGTTTATCCTCCATTATGATGTTTGGAGTTGGTGGCCACTGTGTTAAAAACATGAGCAATGACTCTCTGCAAAGTGAATTTGTCTGGTTGTGCCAGGATAATGAGCCGATTTAGGCCATTTTCTCGTTTGGTTATTGCCCTTTCTTTGACATATACATCTGGAAACAATAATCTTGCATGGGTCGACACGTAGCAATATGTGTTGGCGGTGATGATAAAATTGGAAGTTTATAGACATGTTTGACATTCTAATGTATTCGTAAATCTTTGTTCTTGGAAAGTGTGCTGCAGAACTTATGTTTATTTTATGAAAAAGTGCTTATGACCTAATTGCTTTACAGGTCATTAAGAATGTGCAGGTATTTCTAAATGAGGGAAAGCTTCTCTTTTCTTCCAACAAAACCAGAACACGTATCATGCGCATACCATTCATTATAGCATGACTTTTATGCATGCTGATGTACTTAGACATCCCATTAGTGCTATTTGTGCACTAACAAGCTGGAGAAAGGCGTTACTTCCTGTATCTTATGAAAATATTTTTCTGGCTACGTGGGTTTGGTTAACGCTGAATCTAAACTATATATAAAAAAAAAATAATCACTTATAGTCTATCTGGAGGGCTTGTCATGAGATCCAACTAGAGCCATTCGAGGCTCCCACTCCAATCATTCTGTATCACTGACCTGAAACAAAGAACACTTTTCTCATTTCAGACTGTTCTGTTTGTTTCCATTAACACATGCCCATCATTCTCCTTACCTTGGTTCCCCTTGATTGACTGACAGATAGATTTCCCATGAGTTGTCTTCTGCAATCGCCTCATGCGGGATCAACAGGCTCACCCCTGGAAAATAACGAGACGGAGCTTAGAGATAAAATCAGGGAGAGAATGCCTGACTAGAACAGACATCAATAAACTTCATCTCCCTACAAAGTACATGACAGGAAACTCTAAAAATTCACAAAGCTTTAACACCCTTTGCTTTGGTGTGTCTGGTTGATAAATCCATAATCCATAGTTAAAAAGTAAATACATTTGCATAATGCATTATGTATGTTAATACAGAGAATATATTAAGGATTTGCATTAACAGTAATTTCATAAAGTACTGCTATTAACAGAACTGCCCCTTCTGGGATTGCGAGTACCTGAAGACACTGAATGGTAGGTAGTGAATGGGAAATCACAAAAATTGAAATTGTCTATGGTTTTTCAAAACTCCATTAAACAAGTCATAGACTGTTTTAGCACTATCAGCTCTGGTCTTTGGGTATATAAACTGTGCTGTTGCACCATGCACATCAGCGACACCTGATCAAGGGGGCATCCTACAGGGCTCCAGAGAGCAACCAAGGCAAACAAGATTTTGCAAATGGCAACGAGATTTTATTTTTTTTCCGGGTGAGAGCCATATGTGACTCCCAAGCCACTGATTGGGACTCACTGCTATATGCTAGGGTTATTTGTACACTGTATGACTATACACCATAAGAGGAATTCCAACAGATAGTGCCATAGAGGGCACTAGCCAATATTATGTCAACTCTGCAAGCAGTAAGAACTGAAATTGCAATGCTTGCCTGGGTCTATTTTTGGATTAATTTTACTACTAATAACCTATTTCAATACCATATTGTATGCCTAGAGGTTGTTATTTATGTAATCATCTACTTTTTATGTAATGCTTCTTCAAAGAAAAGGTACTGTACTTTTTAAGGGTGGCTTCACATGAGTGTGTTTTTGTGCGTACATAGGCGTGTACATAAGTACGTACCCATGTACGTGCAAAAACACGCGTGAATGCAGGTCGTGCATTGCCTTCAATAGAGCAGCAGCTGCTGTCGGTGGTTCCATTGAAGGCAATGGTCTGCCGGCACCCCGTAATTCTTTTTTTTCAGGGAAGAGCTTTAAATGTAAGCCCTTCCCTGAAAAACAACAATTTGTGTGTTAAAAAAAAACAAAAAAACTTACCTGTCCGCCTCTGCCATGTCCCCGCGGGGATGAAGAACACATCTGCCGCATGCAGCAAATGTTTCTTTCATCCCAGCATGGAAAAAGAATTCCCTACTGTACCTACCACATCTGTGACAGATGCAGCAAAAGAATTCTTCATCCCTACAGTGAATAAAGAATTCCCCATGACAGCAGTCACAGATGATAGCTGCTGTAGGGGATCCAGCTGCCGGCATCCTGTAATTGTTTTTCAGGGAAGGGCTTTAAATATAAGCCCTTCCCTAAAAAACAAGAAAAAATGGTGATAAAAATTTTTTTTAAAAACCTGCACTCACCTTTCTTTAGCTGCCGGGGCTCAGCCGCGTCCAGCCGCGTCCAGCCGGCTCATCTCCTACACTGCTGTGAGGAGTATTCAGCAGGCGTGGATTTAAAATGGGCTGCCTCTGATTGGCTGAGCACTGTGAGGCAGCTCTCAGCTGTCATTCAATAGCACTCACTTACCCCTTCATGAATGGCTCCATTGAAGACAATGCATGCATTCCCTATTGTGCATGCATGTCCTATCTTTACAGGCATGCACCTGTAAAACACGGACATGTGAACACACCATAGGGAATGCATTTCTTGTAATAGACGCGTGTTTTTGTGCGCACGTATGCGCGCACAAAAAACACGCTCGTCTAAAGCCACCCTAACTTTGTAGGCAAAGTGATAGAGAATTAATAGTTTATGCCCCTAATCCCAAAATATGGTTATAATTTGCAAAAATGGCCATAAATAACAAAAATCAAGAAATAAAAATCAAGATAATAGGAACAGATGGTAAATGTTGTAGTAATCCCTACAACACTACAGGATATCCACATGAACATGAACACTGTAGATCAAAATGCACACAGTTGAAGAACATATAGTAATCTGTATGCAGTTAGTGCGCTTTTTTAAGAGTATATGTATGCATAACCAGCTCCTGCAATTATTATAAGGTCAGTGAAGAAGACACCCCAGCTAAGGTGCCCGATTCCCTTCTGCTTAAAGCAATAATATCCAATAGAGGACTCTCAGTTAACCGACATCATCACTTTAAAGTGAAGGTTCACCTTTTGCAAATTGCTAATACATTAGGGAACGCGTTAGCTAACAGGGTAAACCATGCATGGGTTAATTAAATTTCCGAAAGTTGCTTTCCATCAAAAGGAAGCATGTGCTCTGTCATTGCAGAGAGAAGGCTTTTGTGATGTGCCACTTTTCTCTTTTGTTATATGACACAGACATTGTGCGGCATCTGTATTCTGTTGATACTGCTGACAATTACATAACCAAGTCTGCTCTCCCCTATTCACTGTAGCACAAATTCTGAACCGCTTTGAGGGTCACATTGCATTTCTAACTTCTAATGTTTAGGAAAGAGTATGGATACTTGCCCTATGGACCCAAAGTAGGGTTATGTGAGAAGGGGGTGCAAACAGGCACTAGAATCCAATATTTCAGTTCAGCGGTATGATGAAGTATAAGCCAGCTATACGAGGAAGCTAATTTATTATTTATGTATCGGGTTTTCTCTATGTATTGTCCGACAAAAAAGTAATTGGACACATGAAAAGAATCAAAAGTAGTATTTGTTTATATGTGTTAATACTTAGTGGGTCCTACTTTAGTCCTAATGACATGAGATTCTCTCCGTGGCATAGTTTATATTAACATCTGATACGCTTCATCTGGTATTTCCCTCAATTCATCCTGCAAACATCTAGAAAGTTCTCTCAAAGATGATGGATGCTGTTCATACTTCCTGACCCGATGTTCCAGTTCGTACCTAAGATATTCAATAGGGTTTAGATCGAGACTCCGTGAAGCCAGCCTATTAGTGGAAGATATATCCTCAAACCCATGTAAAACAGTGTTGGATGTGTGACAAGGCACATTGTCTTGTTGGAAGTATTGCTGACTATTTCCGTAGTATTGTCACATTTGTCGGCAGCACATTATGGTCTAGAATGTTAAGGTTCTTACCACTACAACCAACAGACCGAGACCATGCCATGTAAAACATCTCCAGACCATAAAGGAGCCTCCACCATACTTAACTGTTGGCACAACACACTCAGGCAAAAGGTGTTCCCCAGGAATCTTCCACCCAGGTATGTAATCTGATGTGAAGATGGAGTAGCATGATCACTCATCACTCCATAGAATGTTCTACCACTGCTCGACTGTTCAATGACAATGCTCTTTGCACCATTATGCATCTTCCTTGAGAGAATTCACCAGACATTTGCAGGATGACTGGAAGGAAATACCAATAATCTGAAATGTATCAGGCGTTAGTAGAAAGTATGCCACAGAGAGTGTCCAATATCATTAGGGCCAAAAACATTAACAAATGTAAATACTAATTTTAATTCTCTCAGGTGTCCAATTACTATATTTTTGGTACGATCGTGTAGATACCACTTTAATCTGCTATATTAGTTTTTGATACTGTATGTTGCTTATTATGCAGAACTTTCCACAATCTCTGTAGTGTATTATACAATTTGCTGAGCAGCCAGTCTATCGCAGTAGTAGACAGCTGTAATATAATAGGCTGGACATCGCTGCCTAACACTAGGAAATAGTGTATGGACAGCATGTACTGGGTACAATCAGCATTGTTAAAACCCCTTAAAACATCATTAAATCTCCATTTCCAGAAATTAATACACATTTAGTTCACTAATGCGAGTTCTTTTATAGACGGCATTTGCTCAATAAACACCATCCGCTGTTATGCCATTTGTATCTGTGTAATAGCAATATTATGATAACTCCCGACTAATGGTGGCATCAATTAAAGTGCTGCTAGAAATGAAGTTGGATAATCAATAGAGCCTCGAAGGCACAGGACTTCTGTGTGGGTACTAGATGAGGAACTACACTGTGCTGTTACAACATGGACATTTATTTGATGGATTTATAGAAAATTTGTGTAAGTTCTTGTCAACCACAATTTAATAATAATGACCAGCGGTAATGTGCATGATGTAGCAGTAATGTGAGAATATAGGCAAGGTAAGAGTCAACTGTAATCATAGAAATTGCACATTTAGGACTCTCTCCTAAGAGTACTGTTATTGTGTGTCATTCGCAACACGCAATGCCAATAGCTCATTGATTTCAACTGGGTCACTCACACTTGCGTATTATGCGCACATGCACGTCAAGATAGTGTATGGCGGCACGCAGCAATTACGTATGTCAAAGGGAACTTGCTGAGTGCTCGTGCGTGTCTCTTGAGCTTGCCACTACTTACGGTGTGCCACTACTTACGGCTATGTGAGTCCGGCCTAAGAACTACATTTACAAATGATGGATGCTATATAATATAATGGGACATATTTATCAATACAATTTCACCAGTTTTCTGGAGAATTGATTTGAAAATTCTATAAATACCATTTTAACTAAGCACCAAATCCTTTATTCCAACATTTGCAAAGCACTAGAAAATACTGTGCATACCGTGAGATATATTTCCATAAAAAAACCTCACTCAGACATGTGGCGATTACCACAAGTCCACCCAACAAAGTCCTAGGTGGACTGTGAGTCCCAAATCTCCTTAGATACTACCATGTGGCCACCATCACAAAGAATATAGATTGCACCTGCAAACTAGGAATAGACTTTTGGTGATATCCGAAGACCAATCAGCTCCGATTCCCACACAGGCTGCTCTTCTAGCTCCCCCAAACTACATTGTTTGAAAAAAAGTTGAATAAAACTACACTTAAAACTTGGTCTACTGTACCTTGTTCACCTGTTATGTCTGAACTGGACTCAAAACACCTTGTCTGGTTCGAACATAATTAGTTGCCCTAAGAGGGTGGATATACACACAATATACTAACACTGAGTATTCAAAATATGAATAATGAAACCAAAGGTTGGGGAACAGGAAATCTGAACCAATCCAACTTATACGATGAGACCCTATCTAAAAACAGAGCATTCACCCTGATCAGGACAACCCCACATCAGGAACCTGGATCGACCCGGACTCTCCCTAGTTGGAAAATTGAGATAATGCTTGCTACAAAAAATAACAAAGAATACAATATAGATGGAAACACGCCCACAATTATAACCAGCCCCCTCCATGAGAAGGAGATGGAATAAATGTGTACAAACTGGCAGTGATTGACGCATGCCTCCCAGCTGACCAATCCCACCCACACCTGCAGAAAAGTGTTCATGTCAGCGTCCAGTACCGAAATGACACTGAGCATGTGCTAGCATGTGGATCACACAGGCAGGGGCTGATGCCTTGACTTCACCCCTATCCTCAACTGATATGGCCAGCGATTTGTGACAACAACTGTCTCAACGTTTTAGACCTAATAGGCCTCTACCAAGAAGGATATAACAATCAATCTCTACAACTAAAATCCACACCTTACTAGATTCAATCCTGTTGAAGAGTATATTTCTGTCATTCCAAGAATGGCAAGAAGACCACACATGCCCTAAAGTACATATTCTTCATTACACATCCTGCAAGGTTTCGCTAAACAGACATATGACTAAATTTAAAGCTTTTCTAGCACAAAGTTCTCCCTTAGAAATTTCTCCAACATGTACCAACAACTAATCTGCAGGAATATACCTTGGAGAGAGGCCTATATTCCTCTAGGGGAGAAACACTTAGAACTCACTTTGTCAGATAACATTAAAAAATATAGAAGAACTCAAACACTTTGTTAAAACGTGAAAACTAGATAGAAACTCTGGGGAACAAACAGAAGGGAAAAAGCAAAAGTGCTATCTAGGGTAGTAGTTCAAGGTGACAATAAATGTGGTACATCACTCAATAAAGGTATGCTCTCACCAGCAGGGTTGTGAGAGATATGAGCATTTTGAGAATTTGCTCAAAATAACCACAGGTCCTGTGTGAGTATCAAAGGAATTGAATCTGCTAGGCTCTGCTGGTAACCAGGGTAGTCGTAGAACTTCTCACTGGTCTTAGCATGGGTACAACAAATAAGGTAGATGGAATAATACCTCCACAGTGCCACCTATTGAAAGGCAGCATTCCTTCAAGTCAATGTTAGGGCTTAGTCAGACGGGCGTTTTTTGCCGCGATTTGCGCATGCGCATGCGTCCGGCGATTTTTTAAAACCATTGCTTCGCAATGGTATCGGACACATGAGCGCTTTTTATGCGCTCGTCCGAAAAATTATAGAACAAAAAATCGCAGATCGCACCTATCTGCGATCTGCGATTCCTGTTCGCTTCTGTATATGCGCTCAATGGGGCCGGCGGCAGCAGCGCCGACCCCATTGAGAACATATAGAAGACAAATCATTCTTCTCTGCCACAGCTGTAACAGCTGTGGCAGAGAAGAACGATGTTTGCCCATTGAATTCAATGGAGCGGCAATACAGCCGCTCCATTGAAAGCAATGGGCTGCCGGCGTGCGCGGGGTTAATTGTCGGGAAGGGGTTAAATATATAAACCCTTCCCTGCAATTCATGCTAAAATGTGTTAAAATAAAAAAAAATTGTATACTCACCTTTCCGCTGCAGCCGGAGTTCAGCCGCGGCCGCTGTCAGTTCTCCTGAACTGCTTCTCGGCACTATTCAGCCGGCGGGGCTTTAAAATCCCCGCCTGCTGAATGATCTGCCTCTGATTGGTCACAGCCCTGACCAATCAGAGGCCGGTTTCACTCACACACCCATTCATGAATTCATGAATGGGTGAGTGACTGCTGCCTCTCAGCGCTGAGCCAATCAGGGGCAGGTCTGACTCACATCCATTCATGAATTCATGAATGGGTGTGAGTGAGGCATGCCTCTGATTGGCTCAGCGCTGAGCCAATCAGGGGGCAGGTCTGACTCACACCCCCTTCACACCCACTGCAGGACGGCTGCCCGGAGCTGCAGGCAGAAGGTGAGAATGCAATTTTTTTTTATTTTAACACATTTTAGGATGGATTGCAGGTAAGGGCTTATATATTTAAGCCCTTACCGACAATTCATCCCGGGCTCGCCCGCAGCGCATTGCTTTCAATGGAGACGGCTGTATTGCAGTCTCCATTGAATGCAATGCGCTGGACAGCTCCGGCCCGTTTCTAATGAAACGCGGCTAGGAGCAGATTTTCGGGCGATTTGCGGGCGACTTGCGCGCACCGGTCACGCGATTTGCGGATGCGCATCCGTCATGCGATCCGCAAATCGCGGCAAAAAACGCCCGTCTGACTAAGGCCTTAGATTGTTTATACAAGCCTTGTAACAATGACCGGGAATTAAAAGCAAAGTCAGACTCCATGCACAGACAGCTGCTTCGGGGCACTGCTCATCAGTGTGCAGCAGAATTCTGGCTTTGCTAGAGAGAGACCTGTGATGTGGGTCAGAAACGCAATATTTACTCCTTAGGGAGAGCAACTAGATGGTGATGGAGTGAGGAGACTTAGGATAAGATACATATCTGTGCCATGCTATCACAAGCAAGATAACATTTGTTGCATCTGTACTAGCAGGAGCAAACATGCTAATACCTATTGGGCAGTGCTACACATGTGATCATCGTTGGTCAATCAAAGAGCAGTGCATAGTGTAGTTAGAAAATGGCAGCGGCCATCTTGCAACCTAAAAATATCACCCGGAACTGACAGAATAAAGGGACAGTGGAGGAGATTATCTACCTGAAATATATTCCCTCTATTCCCCTGTGGTCTAGGGAGAAAATTGGAGGGTCGTGTTAAAGTTTATCTTCATTGAAGTGAAAATAACATGATGCATTTTTGTAATGGGGAAACTTTGTATTGCACTGCGTGCACCTAGCACGTGGTGCGATGCCGCCTCTGGCCCCATTAGTAACAATGGGAGATGCAATGCGAGAGCACGCACAAAGATAGAGCATGCCCAATGGTGCGGTGCGGGAAAACATAGCTCATGCCTATGACCCCATTTAAAAAAAGGGGGTTCATATTTGTGTGAGGCAGGCCTTAGGATAAAAATTCTTGACTGGAAATAATAGCATATCGGAGAACAAAATTAGCAATCGAAATTTCCTGCTGCCCAAAAATATAGATCTGGCTCTATCTTTAGACCAAAAAACATTGGAGCCTCCATGGACTCCTATGGGAACTGCAAAAAAAAGGAGGAGGAGGGAGTTTAGCACCGTGCAACGACGGTAAAAGATGACAGCTACCTCTATTAGTCATTAGGAGGCTTTCTGATGAGTGAGGAAATCCCATTCATTAGCACAACTTTCGGCAAAACGTTGCACTTGGCCGTGTGAATGGATGAGGCAACGCTAATTAAGCTCCATTCATGCAATTTTTTTGCCAAGTGAAAAAACGCATGTGAAAGAAGCCTCCTGATTAGAGATGAGCGAGTATACTCGCTAAGGCACATTACTCGAGCAAGTAGTGACTTAGCCGAGTATCTCCCCACTCGTCTCTAAAGATTGGGGGGCCGGCGCCGGTGACAGGTGAGTTGCGGCGAAAGCAGGGGGGAGCAGGGGGGAGAGAGCGAGAGAGAGATCTCCCCTCCATTCCTCCTCGCTCTCCCCCGCCGCTCCCCGCCGGCCCCCGAATCTTTAGAGACGAGCGGAGAGATACTCGGCTAAGGCACTACTCGCTCGAGTAATGTACCTTAGCGAGTATACTCGCTCATCTTTAATCCTGATTAAAGCCTGTCCATTTGATGTCTACTATCCAGGGTTTCAGACCGTCAGACTTCTGTGGCAGATTTGCAACAACAAGTGCCATGGATTGCATACAGATTAGTCCCATTCAATGGAGCTAATCTGCATGCAGATAACCCGATGCGGACTGTGCGTGGAACCAGCATCAAGGAGTGAAATGTCTATTTTTTTGCTATGCGGCTTCCCTGTGCAATGTGTTGGATGCCTACTCTGCAAGCATTTTGCATCACATCAGAATTAAAATCTGCTTTGTGAACACAGTTTATGCATGAGGCATTGAACAGAGATGTAAACTCAAAGCTTCTGAATATTTATTTGTAATAGGGCCCCCAACTGTTAGATATCACCCATAGGACTGGTCTCTTTATATGTGGCAGATGGACTTTGTAGACCACCTCAGACATTGGGACTCGGTGCCACCGCAAGCTTTGCACTCCCTATATTTACACCCATAGCCTTGTGATCACAGTGAAAAAAACTGTTGTAAATGTATAAAAAAAATGTGTGGTCTGGTAAAATAAGATAAGATTTTGTTTCTTTTTCCTGAATATCCTACTGCGGGTAATGTGAATATTTATACGATTAGAGCGATAAGATGTACAGTATGGTAATTCAGGACATGAATATCCAAAGACAAACAAGTAGTAGCAATAACAGGATTGTGATAAGGGCCAACATCTCCTGGCTACATCACAATTAATTCAATTTGGTTCCTTGAACCAGCTGAGCTCAATGTAAATGCAGCCTTGTACTGGGCATTGGCCCAGAGTGCACGTCGAGTGTCTGAAGGCCTTCTCCAGCATGTGCCCTGCTATCTCAAAGAACACATCTATTTACTCATTGCCTCCAAACCTGAGAGGAATCTGAAATTAGTCTGGAAATGATCAAATTCAGCTTAGCGTTCAGCCAAGCGTATATCCAAATATCATGGATAGTGCACTGCCATAGACCCTAGCTTTTCCTCTCCTGTGTCATCGGACGAGCTAGCTTTGATTAACCCGAACACCTGTTACCCAAGATTGCCTTTTATTCAATCTGGCAGCTGAACAAGTCATCGTGTTTTCCATTCAATAATTGCACAAGAAGAGAAGAAAAAACAAAACACATACTCTACCGCCTCTTTTTCTCCCCTTTTAAAATCATGAGCCTGGGAATTGCACTTGTGTTCTCATTCTTTACATCTGCTTGAGGGTCGAGAAACATGTACTTCCAATGTTACCCGTGAGTTAACTGAATGGGTGAAATCACTGCAGGCTTAAAGTTGGGTTCAGAATTAGTGCTGCTTGTCTTGATCAAAGCGTGCAATTTTTGCAAAATTGAATTGCGTAAGGCTAAACTGACTTTTGTTGAAAATTACGGGAAAATTGAATTTCATATAATACTGCTGTAGGGGTCAGTGTGCAGCCATACAGCAGCCACAGTGCCTTGCTGATGTCATTACATGTTGTTGCAGCCGTTCTGAGGCCTGCACTTGGCTTGCAGGCCAGACCAGGTTTTGGGTGTGCCCTTGCTTCTCCTGGAGCTGAGGGGTGTGGTAGTTGCAGGAGTAAGGTCAGTCAGCACCTGGTGCTGAGTAGCTTGGCTCCTACTTAAACAGTGCCAGCATGTTCTCCTGTGCTGGTCAATCCTTCAGTTACCTTTGGACAGCGACAGAGGAACACACCTTGCCTGAAGCTCCTAGCTAAGTTCTTTTATTCTTTGTTTGGTTTTCTGTTTTCACTTTTCTTTTGTGCTAGGGCTCCCTGACAGGGACTGGTCAGTGGCCCAGGCACGCGTGCGGGCTCGCACTTGTCAGCGCGGTCGGTCCGCCGAGTAGGCAGGGCCCCCTCCCGGGTTAGGGGACGATAGGGAGAGAATTCCCCTTAGCTTTTGTTTCCTTTTACACAGCTGTGCCTTTTGTTTGTGTTTTTGAGGTTGCACGTCCGGAGGACGCAATACATGTATCCTTCATCTTGCATATGGGCAGCAGTTTCATTGGATGCCTGCATCACATGACCTAGCTATATATAATGTAGGTATAGCATAACCAGCGGACATTTTACTGTTGAGCATGGTACATAGCTGCATCATTTTTATATGTCTATATAACATGTGGTCTGTTCTTAATAGGGACAGATATTCTATAGAGGATATATTGCTTCTAGTTGTGAAAGCTTGTATACCAGGGTTATATTGGAGAAAACAGAGAAAGAAGCTGCATCACATGTATATGCCTATATATCACTTGGTCATGCAGATGTTTCCTTGATTGGATTTGGACCTAGGACCCCAGCACTGAATGTCAACAAATTTCAATAATCTCTCAACACTAGTCACTATCCGCTACATTTCTGCTCGCTAACACAAATTGAGGATGACAGACAGAGGTGTAACTTGAAGCTTCTGGGCAAAATCTGTAACAGGGCCCCCAACTATAATGCTTTATTCATAGTACTAGGCTCTCTTTATGGAGAAGAGGAGGCTTATGGGCTCCCTAAGGCTCCTTGGCCCAGGTGCAACTGCATTCTCTATAGTCACGCCCCTGATGACAGGTAATGTTGCTCCCCTCTCTGGTCCCAGGCAAAATCTGTCTCCAGAACAGAAGGATCACTTGAAGAATAAAAGGCAAACATTCAAATTGGTGGTTAAAGGAGTTTTCTGGCACTTAAAAATTGATGATTTATTCTTAAGCTAAGGTCATCAATATCAGTTTTGGTGGTACAAATCTTGAAACTTGACTGTCGGATGTTTGAAGCGGCTCACCGATATTTAAATCCCAGAAAATCCCTTTAATCCATTGTTGTTTTGTAGTAAATAGAGATGAGCGAACCTACTCGTTTTGAGTGATTACTCGATCGAGCACCGTGATTTTCGAGTACTTCTGTACTCGGGTGAAAAGATTCGGGGGGTGCCGGGGGGCGGGTGGAGGCGTGGCGGAGCGGGGGGTATCAGCGGGGAACAGGGGGGAGCCCTGGCTCTCTCCTTCTCCCCCCCACTCCCCGCTGCAAACCCCCACTCACCCACGGCGCCCCCCGAATCTTTTCGCCCGAGTACGGAAGTACTCGAAAATCGCGGCGCTCGGGCGAAAAAGTGGCGTGGCCGAGTACGCTCGCTCATCTCTACTAGTAAACCTTCTTTAGGTTTCCTCTGCAAAAAAGAGAGGGCTGGAGAGGCTATCCTATGGTCATGTTGTCTTCTCTTACAAAGGAAGACCATCGACACAAGGAAGGGGTGTAATTTAGAAATTTGCAATCCAGACTTCCCCTTATGCGTGTCCCTTAGTATATGTATAGAACACTACATGACAACATCCTTACAATTCGCAACCTAGCAAACATTCACTAAGAAGTATTCCTCAGTTATAAAGCTTCCCCACTTTCTCTATGGTTTGCTAAAAATACATGAATGCTAGCGGCTTCTTTTCATTCATTTGATTGTTTAATGATAGATCACACAAAACAGCAAACAGCCATTTATTCATTATTGCCTCTTTAGGAAGGTATTTCACGATACATGTTGTTTTTATTGTTCCCATCATTATGACAAAGTAGAACTGCTTGCAGCATTAACATAGTGATTTGAAGTCCATCCTTCAATCACAAGTTGAGTAACGGAGTACGGAGTCTGCCCCCTCTTATGGATCTATATTTCTCAGCTATAACATCAATTCCTCCACTGACTAAACAGGCCGTTTACTGTATAGATTTGTTAAATAATGAAAATAACACTGCTAAAAATAATCTATATATCCCAACATATAGCCTATCACTTGCATATAAATATACATTTTTGTGTACAATGGTAGGTCGGTGGGTCTATGTATAAACATTTTTTGTAATAATTTTGGAATGCAAAGATTCAGTAGGGCTCTAACAGATTTTGGTTTTGAACAATGTCCCCAAGAATGGAGCTATTTGGTGGTTCTGAATTAGTAACTAGAGATGAGCGAGCCTGCTCGTACGAGCATTAGCATACTCGAAGTACTCGTTACTCGAGCCGAGTACCACGCGGTACCCGGGTGTTTGAGAAAATTTTGTCCCTCTCCTCCCCACCTGTTCTCAATGGGGCCTTGGCTGCTGCTTGTCCCCGCTTGTCTTCTGCACCCTCTGCTGGCAGCGCAAGGTGATCGCTCATCTTGAGCGATCATCTTGCGCTGTAAATTACACAACGATGATCGCTCAAAAGTCACTTGAGCGACATCTTTTGAGCAATTATCGTTGTGTCTAAATGGGCCTTTACTCAGTAATTAGTCACCTTTGTTTGCACAAACTAACCATTCTATACATGACACTTGCTCTCGGGAGATAACCTACTGCCAGATATGTCTGGAGGAGTATTCTCTCTTCTCTCCATTAAGAACACATGCACATTGAGCCAACAGCCATCTATAGACAAGATCAAGTGTAGCTATCTATAGTTTATGGATAGCCTTACTCTCCTGGATCCAAGATCTGATACTTCTGTACTGGTCCTCTCTATAGGAGCTGTTAGATGATGATCGTTGACGGAGATAAACTGATATTTCCACATCTGTGATATGCTATTTCTTAAGATATAGATTAGTCATTTGGCAGCTGATGGTTTACAACCACTGATAGATATGAGTGCTGTCATTTTCTCTAAGTGTTTTACTTGTGTCTCCAGCTCATGCTTCTCCCTCCTTCCCGCCTATTCCGCATCCAACAGGACTAAAATGACACTTTCTTGGCACCCTAGAGGGACTAAATTGTCTAACTATTGTGTTTTATAAACGTCTGTTCCTCTGTTCCTATACTTTCAGCGGCTGTCGTTCTCCTCCCAATAAAACAAGATCTATCTACAGTTTGGAGCCCCTCACATTGTTTTGTTATCTTCACTTCACTTTACTTTGCCAATTTTTGTCTTTTTTTTTCTTTTTTTTGACACCTGCACAAAATCAAGTCTGCGATCTGTCTCTCTGTGGGGTTCTCATTGTGAATGTGAAAGCGAATACAGAGCACAATGTTGCGGCGATACACAGTTGACAATATTCAATGTGCTTTTTTCATGTTTCATGTTTTCTTGTCTAGAATTATGTTTTTGCTATATGTCTACTAAACTGTGCTAACAAGGAATGAAATGATTTTTTGACTGACAATGACAATTGGTAATGGTAAGTGGCATGTCAAATTGGTTGTGACTGATGGACATTTGGTACATGGCGGAACATGTTTGGAAGAATATGAATAATTCTGCATTAGGAAATCATTCCTATTGTATAAAATGTAACTATATACTTGGCTTATATGTCTTCTCCTATGTCATAACATACATATTCTAGAAATGACATTCTCATACTCATTTTAGGGCTTTGTACAACCTCATTAATAGGGCACCTATAGATGTTTATGAGGCTTTATTCTGTATTCCTCCTGAATAATACAGAACTTTTCTGTAGGGAACTGATAAATAGGAACATTGCACGGCCCATAGGATCCCAAATTATGGAAGTAGTCTTCACTATGGAGGAGTATTGTCAACATATAGTATATCACTATGTGCCGGATCTCAAGAGACCTTGAGGCTCCCAGTAAGAACTTTAGCCTCTCACACACAGCAAAGATTGATGGAAAGAAACGTGGTTGTGCACCAGCATCTCAAGCTCTGCAATAGACTTTATGATATTACTACCACAGACATTTTTCACATGTCCATAGAAAACATCATAAGTGTCTTATTGGTGGTGTTCCATGTTTGAGGGGTGCTGGGACCCTGTTCGAAAATCTAAAGTAAGTGGTGGTGGATGCAAAAGGGAGGAGAAGAAACAGTTCCAATCAAAATTATTCCACCCCCGTTGCAAATTAAGCCTATTTGCCAAATGTAAAAACTTTCAGCTTTCTGTAAAAGTAATCAAACAAATACAACCTAAATAGCTCAACACATCTAAAAAACAAATGGTTCTCAAAAAAATCAACACAAAGTGTCACTTTTAATGACTACTGTAGCCTCAGAATTTTTCAACTCCCTGAATAGTATCCTTCCTAAGAACACACATTTGCAAATCAGGTGTTGTCTCAAGCACACCTGGTGCAACTAATCCAGGACTTCATTAGTTGCATCAGATGTGCTTGAGATAAAACACATCAAATACCTGGACTGGCTAGTGTTTTGTTGACTGTGATGTTTGATTGCATGTTAGAAATATGGTTAAATTAAGAGAGCGGTTCAAAAAATTAAGAGAAGACATCATTGCCTTGTCCAAACAAGGAAAAGGATAGAAAAAAAAACAAAGGATCTGAATGTTCATAGAGATACAGATGGAAGAATAGTTCACAAGTCGAAAGTAAAGGAACACTGGCTACACTACCTGGACGTGGTAAAAAGAGGAAGCTATCACCGACTACCACCAAATTCCTGAGGAGGCAGGAGATCATAGATCCTCAAGTGACTGCAAAAAACCTGCAGCAAGATTTGTTGGCAGCAGGCCCTGAAGTTTCTGTTTACACTGTAAGGTGCATACTAAACGCTGCAGGTCTTCATTCACAACTCCAAGACTTACACCTCTACTGACCCAAAAGCACAAAAAAAGTTGGCTCCATTTATACCCCAAACCATATAAATAAGAAACAAATGTTTTGGGAATCTGTTCTGTGGAGCGATGAAACAAAACTAAAACTTTTTGGGCCCATGGAGAAGCGGTATATCTGGAGAAGGAAAAATGCAACATATGATAAAAGTAATATCCTGCCTGCAGTGACGCATGGCAGTAGCTCTTTCATGCTCTGGTGATGCTCTTCTTTCTCTGGCTCTGGAGGGCCAGTGGAAGGCAAGATGTGTGGAGAGCAACATTTTATCAAGTATAAGGAAATCCTAGCAGAAAACATCATGCTTTCTATGAGATAGCTGAAGCTTGGGCAAAGTTCGACTTTCCAACAGGGTAGTGATCTCACTCACACCTCAAAGTCCACCGAGGCTTGGTTTCAGAAGACATCGTGGAATATTCTGGAGTGGCCATCACAGTTGCCTTACTTTCACCTCATGAAAAAATTGAAGGCTGGTGCAGCACACAAATCCAAGATTATTAGGAAAGTGGAGGCCAATGTCCATGAGAAATGTGCTAAGATTCCTCAAAATCATGTCAAAAGCCGGTGTCTGACTATGCATCATGTTTGCAGCAGATCATAACAGCAAAAAGGTACTCTAGTAGGTCACGCTTGTCATGAAGGGGTTGACTAATTAAAGTGGCATTTTGCATTGAATTTGTAGAAACCACTTGATATAGTAGTTGTGTTGAGTAGTGCTGAGTCATTATAGAAATAATTCGGTTGGGAGTGAGTGTCCGATTAAAAAAAAAAATGTGAATCAGGGTTCCCAATTCTGATTTCCATTAAAATACATAGGAGTAAAAATCAGGTTCTCTAATTTGGGCTCCTTGTACAACAGTGGAGAAGGTGGTTGTTAACACTGCTACCTTGTAGTTTTGGGGATCTAGGTTCAAATCCCCATCAAGGTCAGATTTAAACCTAAATCTCCAGCACTGCAAAATAGTGGTACTAAGCCAACATGCCTGTCCTTTCTGCTCGAAGCAGAGAGACAATAGTATGGTGATTTTTGCTAAAATTTGGATTTAGATGACCTGATCCAAGCTAGCAAAAATTAGCCCGATTTTATCGCCTAGTCAATCACTATGAGCAACACCAGTGTTGAGCTATTTAAATTGGTCTTGTTTGATTGTTAAAAAAAAAAGCAGCTGAAGGTTTGTTAATTTGACAAATTTGCAGTGGGGGTTGAATGATTTTGATTGCAACCATAGAAAGGGCAAGCCAAGCATACATTCCATACATGTTTGTCCTGATGTCTTTTCTTCTCCTTTTTGATTGCTGTTGGTCACTTTGGATTGTCTACTGAGGGTCTTGAATTCTCTACGGATATCCAGTAATTGTCTTTAATATACTTCTTTATTGCAAAGTGCACTAGCAAATTGATAGTTTTTGGAGCACTGCACAGAACAACTATATCAGTCATTAGAAGTAGGTAATATCAGTTAATGGTGTAAATATAGGTGGTTGAGGAAGTTGTCTTTGATCGCCGGTCTGGTCCCATTAGAGGACAGCATTTCTATAAAAGGCACATGCTGGTTGTGTATATTTTTGCACAAGGGCATTGAAGTGTTAAGGTACGTTTCATCAACCAAGCATCTTTAATCCAAAAGAAAGTGGAGCTTATAAGTAGAGATGAGCGAGCATACTCGGCCACGCCCCTTTTCCACCCGAGCACCGCGATTTTCGAGTACTTCCGTACTCGGGCGAAAAGATTCGGGGGACGCCGTGGGTGAGTGGGGTGTTGCAGCGGGGAGTGGGGGGGAGAGGGAGAGAGAGAGGGCTCCCCCTTGTTCCCCGCTGCTACCCCCCGCGCCGCCACGCCTCCCCCGCCCCCTGAATCTTTTCACCCGAGTACTGAAGTACTCGAAAATCGCGGTGCTCGATCGAGTAATTACTCAAAACGAATACATTCGCTCATCTCTACTTATAAGCAAAAGCATGCTATTCATGGCTGTTCCTATAGAGTTTGTAGCTACAGTTTAGGTGTTCTGTCTCATAAGTAATCGGGAATGTAAAGAGTGGAAGATATCTCCGGCAGCAAGTGTCAGGTCCCGACTTCCAGTCCTGTGTAACTTTTCTATTTCCAAGCGGATGTTTTATTGATATAACCCTCACTTTTGTAGTCTCTTTAGCCCCCTACATACCAAGATACTTGGTTTATTATTTACTTTTCTTTACCCTGGGTCTGTAGTCTGTTGTGAAACACTAATATATATTTAATATACCAGAAGGTAGTTCATTGATAGCTTCAGTATCTAAGCATCAAAGTCACTAGACATGGACTGAATACAAATCTACTGGCTGCTCATTACAACAGATCAGTAGATATAGTAATGCTACTGGGTGCTGCAGGCCACACAGGCAAGCAAAGAACATGGCTAGAGCATTACAGTAGAAAAAAAGGTTATCCCACATGGATAAATTCTTTCTACTTGTGCAATGGCATTTAAAATTAACCCCCTCTATGTGCGAGAGTGGAAAGACGCTGCAAAGAGTGTTCTTTGGTCTCGACAGTGACCTGTGTCTGCACATTGCAGACTGTAGATATCCCATTGAGGCCGCCTGCACGCGAACGGGTTGGATTCCGGATGTAGGATTCTACATGGTAATCAGACACTTTGCCCAGCCAACGACCCCGCATACCTGGCTGATGTATCCCTATATACTTGATCCAACCACTGGAGTCGGAGATTGGTGTGCTGCGGGGATCTTGATTTATATTGACCCCGCGTACCAGTCCTTCCTTGTCTTCTTCTATACTGAGGATAGTCCGGCTGGCGAGTCATTGGACATGTGCAGTAAAGATTTTTTTTTTCAAATGTTTTTCTTTCCCGCGCCGTTGCTAGGCAATGATGCGGGTCCTGCAAACTTTCTGCAATGTCAATTGCGGAAGAGCCGCAGATTGGATGGCTTCCATTGATTTCCATTGTCCATATGGAACTCGCACGAAAATGGAGCATGCATCAATTTTTCCTCTGCGAGCAGAAAATTGCGGTCGCTGTCCACTCATGAGAGCGGACATACAGATGTCCCATTGGTTTGAATTGGAGCGGAAGGCTGTGGATCGTCCACACAGGAAACAATCGTGGGTAACGCAATTCAAACACAGTCGTGTTCAGGGGGCCTTATTTTAGAAGATTATTGGTAATTCATTATTTTAGCTATGTATGGCCACCATAAATGAAGTTACTACGGTACGCTCATAGGGCAGTTTTTATACTCACCCAGTTCTCTATTCCCACCATTGACAAGAGACTCATTATCAGTAAAGCTGTGTGCGTGCACTCCCATGGAGAACAATGTGTATGGGCACGCACAGCGGACGCATCTTTGCAGGCTGTGCATGTACACAGTGTTATGTATGGGAGGGCGGCGCACAGGCTGCAGAGATGGGTCAGCTGGTGCTGACTTCCATGCGAGAACAGGTAGCCAGGTGAGTTTACTACATCCCTGGACCCTTTGGAACCTGCCTTACAAGCACCCTAACTTAGTTTATGGTGCTTACAGGTGGCAACAGGTTTTCTTTAATTAGACATCTAAGAACATGGAAGTATTTTAAAGGGGAAATCCGCCTGGGCTGGAGATATGCATTTTATTCCTTACTGATCTGGTCAGTACCCAGTTGTCATAATTCAGGGTGCCTTCACATGGGGCAGAATATGTCACAGGATGCACCAAAATCAGCAGGTCTAAATGTCGATTTTGATATTGAATTGCCAGCGGAATTGCGCATTTTCAATTTTGCATCAAAATCTACAAGTTAGACATGAGAATTTTGGTGCAGATTTTTCTGCATGGTAGAGTATTCTGCAGCTTTTTGCAAAGAATTGTGTCCAGTGTGAAAACACCCTAAAAGTCAGTTATATGTAATAAACTATCTATAATATTTAGTGACTTTATCATAATAAAATATAGATTCATTCACAAAGTTTCAATTATTTTGACAAAATTGTTCTGTCGAATAATCGAATAAATAGCTTTTGGTAGTTCTTTTTTCTTTATTATCCATGTCTTTCATTATACTACAAAAATCCTAATATCTTGTAATTTTTACACTTTCCAAGAAGCATAATAATAGTCTGACCCTCCCGTTATGCAGATAACATTTTCATCAGTCATTGCATTATAATCACAGGCAGGACTACAGTGAAATAAGGCACCAATATCTAGATTATACAGGATCCACCATTCACAATAGGTGGTGGTAACAGCTCAGCTTACCTCTTTCTCCTCCCTGCACAATAACCTTTGTCTGGGTCATAGAGCATGCTCACAACACTCTCCCATAGAAGCCAATGGATATCTCTTTTCTATAGGCTCCTATGGCCCCTATAGGCAACTTTTCTCTTTAAAGTATAGCTATTCTATTATTTTTACTAGTACATGACATTTCTATTATCACGTAGTTCGTTTTCCACTGCCTACAGGCTCAATGTAAATGTTATAACTACTCATTCTTCAAAGAATTTCATATGCAGTAATATAGTAAAGTTAGGCAGGAGGGGGTGCAGCTGAATTTTCTCTCTCTGCATTTATTTCAATGAGAAAGAGGAAGAGGAGCTACCAGATGAAGATCAAAATGCTGAGCACAGTAGTAACAAACAGGAATAGCCCATTTATCAGTTGGATTAATACTAGGGTGCTTTTACATGAGACAGCCAAAAGCTTTCCCAGTGATATCCCTCCTGTGCTTTCACACAAATTTAGAGTAAACAGGCAGTCTTCCATAGATTAATAACTGCCTGTTTAATGGTCCTTGTACATGGGAGTGTTGGGCAAACGATGCCACCTCCATTCACAGTTAGCTGAAAGTCATTGAAAAGTGAACAAATCCTCTGCATGCATAAACTGGATGCCTGAACAATTCTTGTGTAAAAGGACCAGAAACGGGCTCATACCGTGGTTCCCAGAAAATAAGACATCCCCTGAAAATAAGACCTAGTAGAAGTTTTGCTGAAGTGCTAAATATAAGGCCTTCCCCGAAAGTAAGACCTAGCTCTGTCCCTGCTGTGTGAGTCTGCTGTGATAAGCTCCCCCTGGTGGCCGGAAGCTGTAATCATGTCCCTGCTGTACAAGTGGTTTCAGGAACTGCTGGGGGTGATCGTTACAATCTCCAGACAGTGTGTGGGAGCCGGGTACTTTACAGCCCTTATTTTTTTGGCCCTGTGTGCGAGTCAGGCAACCAATGTGTCATTTTGATTCTTTAGGGCGTGATCGTTACAGTCTCCAGACAGTGTGTATATGGATAAATTGGTAGTAACAACAAACTCTTGATAGGATTCACAATTTGTCTGGTTATGCTGGTTTGTGATGACAACTACTGTACAGTATATAATAAATGTGCATTTGTTTTGTTCAACAATAAATGTGAATGATTCTTCATGGAGAAATAAGACATCCCCTTAAAATAAGACCTAGCACACCTCTGTGAGCACTGTCCTATTTTCAAGGAAACAGGGTAGTCACTTGGTTTTTAGGTGAGTTAAAAATGAAGTGACTCAGACAAGTGAGTAATTCTCGCTAACCAGACTCCTTAGGTCCTGTATTTACAAGGGTCAGCAGTCATACATAATTGCTCATTACTTGGGCAATCATAGGCCTATGTAAAAGTACCCTTAGACACATACAGTAAGTGGGGGCTACTTTATTGGAGACACCCTGTATGGAAATTAGAAATGTGACTCTAGAAAGCACCATAAGCTCAAGTGAATAAGTTTTCCGTGGATCGGATTCAGTGTGAATCCAAACTAAAATGGGAAAATTGAGTGATTTGAGCAACTTCCAACACCTGGTATTCGGTGCCAGACTAGCCAGGGACAATATTTCAAAACTGACAACCTTGTGGGGTTTTCTTATGCAGTACTGTTGAAAGTATACAGAGAATGCTGTGAACGAGGAAAAAACATCCAGAGAAATTAGATTTTGTGTATGCAAATAGCTTCTCTACAAAAGAGGTCAGAGGAGGCTGTCAAGAATCGTTCTGACAAACAGGCAGTGTGTAGTCAAGCAAATTGCAGAAAAATACAAGGTTGGTGCTCCAACTAATGTGTATGAATGCACAACTCAACCTTCCTTAGCACAGATGGGCTATAACTAGAGATGAGCGAACCTACTCGGCTACGCCCCTTTTTCGCCCGAGTACCGCGATTTTCGAGTACTTCCGTACTCAGGCGAAAAGATTCGGGGGGCGCCGTGGGTGAGTGGGGGGGTTGCAGCGGGGAGCGGGGGGGAGAGGGAGAGAGAGAGGGCTCCCCCCTGTTCCCCGCTGCTACCCCCCGTGCCGCCACGCCTCCCCCCACCCCAGGCGCACCCCGAATCTTTTCACCCGAGTACAGAAGTACTCGAAAATCGTGGTGCTCGATCGAGTAATTACTCGAAACGAGTATGTTCACTCATCTCTAGCTATAACAGCAGACGACCAGTTCCAATGCCAATGCTGTCTAGAAGAAACAGAAAGACAAGACCCCAGTCGGCAAAAGAGAGTAAAAATTGGATCACTCAATAGTAGGAAAACATCGCCTGGTCAGATATTCGTTGTAGCATGCTGATGGGAGGGTCAAGAATTTTCACAAGCAGCATGAAATGATGAACTTTTGATATAAAGTGTTGACAGTTCAAGCAAGTAAAAGTGGTGTAATGGTGTTGGGCACCGGCGTAACTATCGGGGATGCAGGGGATGCGGTTGTACCCGGGCCCAGAAGCCTTAGGGAGCCCATAAAGCCTCTCTTCTTCATATAGGGAGCCCAGTACTATGAATAAAGCATTATAGTTGGGGGCCATGTTACAGATTTTGCATTGGGTCCCAGGAGCTTCACGTTACGCCTCTGGTGTTGGAATGTTTTTTTGACACACCCTAGGTCCAATATTCCTGCAGAACGACTTCAACACCTAGTGGAATCTCAGCCATGAAGAATTGCTGTGGTATTGAAGGTCAAAGGAGGTCCAACACGCTACTAGATACATGTCTCTGATAAAGTAACCATTCAGTGCATCTTTTCATTTTGTAATAAGTATCATTTAAAGAGAACATCACACATTCCATTCTATCTTTGGATTTTTTTTTCTGATTTTAATATCCCCCTTGGTATATTTTAGGAATTGGGTGCCACAGTAAGGCTGGGCAGGCTCTACACACTTGGCTTGCCTGACTTTTTAGTACTTTCCTTGGCTGGAAAATGTATTCAGGATACAGAACTTCTAATACAATAAACTGCCAGCAATTCACACAGTAAATCAGTGCTGCAAAGATACATTTACTGATCTAAGCACATATTATTTTTCAACGTCTCCTATTAATACTGACACATAGCTAATTTGTTACAGAGTTATTACTGTATTGGTTTGCAAATAATTATAATTGAACTGAAGCAATGTTTGTATTTTTAATGAGACATTCATTATTTCCGTAATAGGCTGGATGGCATTATCTTTAGAGTAAGTTACATACGTTAAAAAAAAATAAAAAAAACTTGCACAAAGTAGCTAATTACATTTATATTCACTATTGACCCTTTACAATTCCATTTTCACAGCTTATTCTCATTTTTTAATAAACCTTTTTCTTTTTGTCATTCCGGCTTGTCAAGTTCCCATAACTTTTGGTCAAGCTCCTACACAATAAATGAGGTCACCAAAAATCATAACCTCTGTGTACAAACTTGACCTTGTACACCATGTCAGCTCCTAAATATAATTTTTTAAAACTAATAGATGTAACATTGTGCACTTAAAGGGCCACTCCAGTGATTTTTTTTCATTCATTCATTATGTACAGTGGCGAATATTCTGGAAGCCTTTTGAAAAATATGAATTTTTGATGTTTGATGGCTCAAAACTCCAGTTTCTTTCGTGATAATGATAAACAACATAAAATGTATGTATTGTTGGAAAGATAATTTAGTCTAGACTATAATGCAATAAAGTTTGTTCAGTCACATGAATTATATCCAAAGTTATAGCTAAAAAAAACAGAAAAGGCAAGCACAGCATTCTTGGTTTGATATGAACTGGCTTTTCTGGACTGGAATATAACCAATGGGCATAACTGTTTAGAGAGCCAATGAGGCCACAGTAGCATTCAGCTCTCGAGGTCATGTATTAGAGATGACAACTGAATATCTGCCTTTGTGTGATTGTTATCAAGTTGGTCGCTTTTTGTTTTCCTTTGTTTTGTTAGCTTGTAGAACTTGGTAAAATAGAAAAAGGAGAAATTTATTCAGTTGTGCCATAAAATTCAATGGGTGTTCCCTCCATTACAGGCCTAGCCATGTGTTTTCAAAATGGGGTCATTTGTGGGGGTTCTTCTTCGTTTTGGCCGTTCAAGGGCTCTACAAGTGGGCAATGGGGCCTAAAACACCTTCAAGCAAAATCTCTGTTCTGAAAGCCACCGGCTGCTCCTTTCGATTTGGGCCCCGTTGTGGATACAGACATAAGATTAGGGCCACATTGGGTAGGTTTCTGAACACAGGACAAAAAGGGGTATCCATTTTGGAGTGCAAGTCTTCATTCATATGTGTGCTGTACAAAAAACCTGTTTTTAAAATGACACAATTTTTAAAAAAATGAAGATTGTGATTTTTTTTCCCTTCTGCTTTACTTAGATTCATTCAAAAACTGTGACATCAAAATACGCAGTACACCCCTAGATAAATTTATTAAAGGGTCTAGTTTTAAAAATGGGGTCATTTGTGGGGTTTCTTCGAGGTTTTTGGCCACACAAGGGCTCTACGAGTGGGCAATGGGGCCTAAAATGCCTTCAAGCAAAATGCCTGTTCTAAAAGCTACTGGCTTCTCCTTTCATTTTGAGCTTTGTTGTGCATACTGACATAATATTAGGGCCACAGTGGGTATGTTTCTGAACACAGGACAAACAGGGGTATCCATTTTGGGGTGTAAATTCTCATTTTCATGTGCACTATAGAAAAAAAATATCTCTTTGAAATGACGTATTTGAAAAAATATGAAATGTGATTTTTTTTTCTTCTCTAAATTGCATTAACTCCTGAAAAGAAACTGTGGGGTTAAAAACCTCCTGCCCCCCCCCCCCCCTCAGTGAATACATTAGGGTGTGTAGTTTTTAAAATGGCGTCATTTGTGGGGATATCTATCATTCTGACACCTATGAGCCTTTGTAATCTTGGCTTCGTGTAGGAAAATAAAGTGTTTCTCATAATGTTGATAATTAATGTTAAATTTGTACGTCTCCTAAATGGTTAAAAAAATGAACGTTTTTCAAATGTTCATCCAGAATGAAGTGAACAGATGGAAATATATATCTTAGCAAAACTTTGTACAGTATTCTTACACATATTTGAGATATTGCAATTGAAAGTGTGAAAAAATTATAATTTTTCAAAATGTTTCCCAATTTTGGCGCTTTTTTCCCCTAATATGTGGGGGAAAAACAATGACAGAGTCGCTTGAATATGCAAAACCTTTACAGAGATATTCTATGTTAAAGTGACACGTCAGATTTCCAAAATTTGGCTCCATCACTAAGGCGCAACCAGGTTTGGGGTTAAATAAACAGCGGGATATTTGATACAGGTCTTGGAGTCAGGTAGGAAATTTGATCCAGGGATTATTCTGACTGCCATTATGGAGTCGGGAACTAATTGTTTCCCCCAAATGGGGTAAATGGGCTTCTGCCTCATTGTTTTCTTTTGCCTTCCTCTGGATTAACATGGGGGGGGGGGGGGGGTAGAAACAGAGTGAACTGGTTGGACATTTGTCTTTTTTCAGCCTAGCATACTATGTTCAATATGGCATAACCTCTACATACATAATCAACATTTTTTATGGCTATAGGCCTTGACCTCAATTGCTCTGTAGAAGTATTGTCCTTTCACATAGAATATATTGACACATCATAGATATCACTTACATACATATCCAGCGGTTGTGCACTATACTGCAGGTTTAACTTCTGCATTATATTGCTCAAATCCATGCTGTAACTCTAGGTCATGTACCTCACTGCATTATTCCATATACAGCCTCCTAAACGCATCTTATACATTACTCATCAGTTTAAACGCCCTACATTACACTTTATGTATGACACTTATAATATTGCATCGTGTTATAACCATATCACATTAACCGCTCAATTATCTTGCAAGGCCTTGTGTAAACTGAAGCTATGGCATTATTACTATGTTATGCTAAAATATCACTATCTGTAGCTCTGTTTACCCCCACTCTGGGCAAGGACTTAAGCTTATGCAATGTAAGGGTAAGCACTTCACTCAAGGTAGCCCGAAATGTCTCTTGCTAGTCCGAAATGTCACTCACGTGCTGCGGGGTGCTTCACCCCAATGGTCAGATTCTTCTATTTGCACAGTTTCTTCAGTCCCAGGTCATCGTGGGAAATTTGGTGGTCTCTTCTTGGACAGCTCCTTACAAAAAGGAAACTACCCCTTGTGCAGCCCTTTCTCAATGGCAACTACCACGTCTGGTCAGGCCCCTGTTGCTGTGTCTCTACTGCGCTGCTTCTACTAGCTCATTTTGGGAGTCTGCAGAAACTTTTATAGTGCTCTTTCTGGTGCCAAAATCCTCACTCACACCTGGGGATGTTGGCAGGTTTGTGTGGGGTCTAGCCCCATTCACATTTCCCTACCAAAGCGGCCGGACCTTCTGGTGGTGACATGCTAACCCAGTCACCACCGCATCATCACTGGGGAAACAACTGTGGCGGGTCGAGCAGAAGGCCCACCATCGGGGGTTAGACCTTGGGGAAACTATGATGGCAGTCAAGGGCTCTATGATCTCTCCTGACAGCGGCATCAGCATGGCCTAGCTTGGTCGCGTGCACAGTGAACATGAATGAAGCATCCAGGCTTATAATATTCCTGACTTTGAATATAAATGTCACATGACGCCGGCACCTCTTCTAGGTCACTACTTACATGGCGCAAAATAAAGAGTCTGCAATCCAATATTGAAGTTTTAAGAAAACAACCAAACTTGCACAGCTGTACTTTACTCACACTTTTTCAGCTTTGATTCTCCAGCAAATCACTTGCGTAGTACACTTTTCAGGTATAACATTTCCTTTACAAGATTTCACTTCTTTTCGCACCCTCAGTTTCACACGCTTACTAGGAGACACTTTTTCCTCTGAAATCCAGATGTCCTCAGTCCCAGTTTTCTGTTAGATCGCACGTGGGATTTGAACTCCTGACACAGTACAATCATTCACTCAAGCTTCTTTTTTCTCTGGCTCCTTAAATTACTTTTCTTTTTGTGGTAGAAGGAGAACCATTACTCAACGCCTCAGCCTCCTGCTGGGACGTTCACCTCCTCTGACTACATTCTCTCAACTCCCCTCTCTCTCTAAACTCTACCCCCTAACTTACCAAGACCTACCACAACGTCACTCACACAGGTAAAGAGGCAACACACACACACAATTTACTCACAACAGTCATTCACATTCATAAGACTACAACTTCAGGCCACTACACAATCCCCTACTGAAGCCTGTAAAAAGCAAGGACAATATGGAGCCATACTGTGCCCTTCAACATAGTGCCATCCAATGCTTAAATCCTCCCCTTCCTAGTCGTGTCACTTGGCATGCTGGAAGTGAGTAAATATGGCAATGCTTTTCAGACTGACAATGGCAAGCACTGGTCTTGTCTTCTCCCCAGATCGGAGAGGCCGTTGATTGAACCAGCAGCCCTTGGCCATTCTGACAATTAGTTAATGAGTTCATTAGCATGGATGGGCTATAACAGCAAATGACCAGTTCTAGTGCCATTGTTTTCTAAGAATATGGGATTTACAACTGATCGTAGTCAAAGAGTGGTCATAAATGACTGCAAATCCAAGTGGGGTACCACAAGGCTCTGTCCTAAGCCCAGTGTTGTTCAACATTTTTAGAAATGATTTGGAGGAGGGAACTGATGGGAAACTTATCAACTTTGCCGACAACACAAAGCTAAGAGGGATAGCTAACATTAGGGAAGAGAGAGAGGGGATTCAAAAAGATCTAGAGAAGCTTGAACAGTGGGCGGCGACTAACAGAATGATATTTAACTAGGAGAAATGCAAAGTCCTACATCTGGGCAAGAAAAATGAAAAAAAGCACATACAGAATGGGATGAATTGAGCTAAGCAACAGCACATGTGAAAAAGACTTTAGCATACTAATAGATTATAGACTGAACAGGAGTCAACAATGTGATGCAGTAGCCAAAAAGGCAAACACAATTCTGGGATGTATTAAGAGAAGCATAGATTCTAGATCACATGAGGTCATTATCCCCCTCTACTCTTCCTTAGTCAGACCTCATCTGGAATACTTTGTCCAGTTCTCGGTAACCCACTTTAAATAAGCCATCGACAAACTGAAGAAAGTTCAGAGAAGAGTTACCAAGATGGTAAGCGAGCGGTCAGCAAATTATGTCCTATGAGGAA
This sequence comes from Eleutherodactylus coqui, assembly GCF_035609145.1. Taxonomy (NCBI): domain Eukaryota; kingdom Metazoa; phylum Chordata; class Amphibia; order Anura; family Eleutherodactylidae; genus Eleutherodactylus; species Eleutherodactylus coqui. The sequence continues at coordinate 271,391,552 of NC_089838.1, forward strand.
TGGGTAAAGGATCTGGGAATGTTTAGCTTGCAAAAAGAAGGCTGAGAGGAGACCTAATAGCTGTCTACAAATATCTGAAGGGCTGTCACAGTGCAGAGGGATCAGCCCTACTCTTATTTGTACAAGGAAAGACTAGAAGCCATGGGATGAAACTGAAAGGGAGGAGACACAAATTAGATATTAGAAAAAGTTTTCTGATAGTGAGGGTGATCAATGAGTGGAACAGGTTACCACGGGAGGTCACGAGTTCTCCTTCAATGGAAGTCTTCAAACAAAGGCTGGACAAATATCTGTCTGGGATGATTTAGTGGATCCTGCACTGAGCAGGATATTGGCCCCAATGATCCTGGAGGTCCCTTCCAACTCTACCATTCTATGATTCTATGAAAAACAGACAAGATTCCATTGGAGAAAAGAGCTCAAAAATCGGATCACTGAAAAACATTGCCTGGTCAGATAGATCCAGATTTCTGTTCCACCATGCCAATAGGTGGGACAGAATTTGGTGTAAGCAACATGAATCGATCAACCCTTCCAGTTTGTAATTTAGAACATATCAGTACCTTCATTTAATTTCCTGCAACTTCAAGAAGGCCTCCTGTCCACATGGGTCAATATTCCACCTAGTGGAATCCATGCCATGATAAATTTCCACAGTTCTAAAGTGCAAAGAAGATCTAACGTGCTTCTAGATGGGGGTCTGTAATTAGGTGGCCATTCCTTGTATTTTAGTAATGGCTATTTGTCTTAGGAACATCAAGAAAAAGTCCATTATAAAGCTGACCATCAGAATGTTGCATATCGTTTCTGGAAAACAGCATTTGTTATATCACATAATAATATACTAACTCACTTAATAAGTGAAAAAATATATATTAATTGAAATGCAAGTTTAGTCCAGAATTGAACACGTCTACATGGCACCAACTTGTGGTTGCTACGGAGGACCTTTCTCAACAGAAAGCTCATTTCCCCAGAGAGAGCAATTGGAAGCAACTAATTATCAGGCACGCTGGCATTGAGCCACACTTGACAGTTAGTTTATATATACGGGAGCAGAATGCAAGATTTAAAAAGACAAGTTTGAAAGGTCGGTGAGATGCGTGTGAATTAAGCAATGGAGGGGGCCCTGTCACCATCACCTGTCTATGGATCTTTGTGTGACAGCCATGAAGTGTCACTGGAATGCGGATTGTATTCAGACTTCTTCTGTGCACTGAGAGAACAAGGGCTACCCCATCTATCAACCATTCTCTAGGATAGGAGCAGAGATGAGCTGTTCCTATCCAGCTTTCATGGTGTCATAGTACGTATATTTAGGTGGCTGATTTAATTAGCGAACTTTTTTTTATTAATCATTATCAAGTCTTTATGCATTCCTAACTTGTAAGTGAGGTGAATGGATGGGAGAAGGACCAGATAACTAGGGGATGGTCTCATTATGTATTACCTAATGAAGTATAATAAGACAAAGAATATTATATGCCATGTAAGATGAGATTGAATGTGCATAACTCAAAGGAAAATTGTGGCTGTCACGATCACCTCTGCCCCCACAATGCTTATCTACAGCTCACGGAGTATTGTTTAATGCATGGGGAAGGGCTGGTGTAATATAGAGAACCAGAATAATCCATTTTCAATTTCAGAAACTTGGAAAGAACTATAATTACAGAAGAGGAGGAAGAGGTTACAATCAAATCCAGTCCAAAGGAAGATCTCTGTATATTTTACCCTTGAAATATGACCATTGCATTTATTTTTTTTCCTGCTGTGACATAGGGTCCTTAGATATTGAGTGATTGTTCATCAGTTTGGCTGTCAGCGTGTTGAGCGATGTGGGGCATTTATCTGCCCTCTTGTATGAGCACATTGGTAAGTATATGGCCATTTTTGTGATTTTTTTGTTTCTCCTATGTCCCCTTTTTGTGTGTTAGATATTAGCTGCAACATCATTGTCTATTATTCTATTTCTATGATATTGCTTCTGTGACTGATGATTGCCCCCGGAATGTAATATCATTTGGTGCACTGTGCATTTTCTGTGACATCACTCTTCTTTATAATCCTTGTTTGTCACTTTACTGTGTTTATTATCCCTGTGCTGTGACATCACAGTTTACTATCCCTATACTGTGACATCACTGCAGTTATATTTCTGTATTGTGACATCACTTTATATATTAGACCTGTGCAATGATATCACTGTGGTTATAATCACCATACGTTGACACTGTAACAATGGCCAAGGGCTACACCGGCAACCACACTTACAATTCAACAGGCCGATGGTCACCATTATGAGTAGTCCCATTTCCCCCTCAATTTCAGGCTATCAAGTCCTGTGTCCACTGTCCCACTTGTGCCTATGCAATGGGACTATTACTCCATTACTTTTTGTCTCTCTGAATTGAAGCAGGAAAAAAAAAAATCACACAGTGACCATCAGTGCACAGAACAGGTGATAGCTTACCCCAATTGGTTTGCCGATTGTGCTTGCCCTGCTTGCTTGTCAACAACATATAACTTGGAGTCTAGTGTCACCCACTCGTATACATTAAAGGCGTTGTAGCACAATTATCAATGGGATAGCGGATAACTTGCTGACTAGTGAGAGTCTCGCCACTGATACCTCTGCCAATCTGCAGAATAAGGGTCCCATCCCCCCCCCCCTTTTTATTCTCCTACATTTTGTTATGTCATCTTACAACCAGCGCTAGCAACCACCCTACCACAGAACTACGGTATGTACGGATGTATATATAAAGCATCTTGCAGTGCCGCCATCTAAAAGAAGGACTAAAACAATGCAGCAAGGCTGGCATCACTCCAAAATATAGCAACACCTTATAAACGATTGTAGCAATAGAGAAAGAGACGGTAATGTGCAATAAGCCAAACAACAAGAGAATAACCCAAACATGAACTATTAGGCTGCTTTCACACAGGCGTTAGCAAAATGCTGCATTCAAAAATGATGCGTTTTAACGTGATTTCTAGCAGCGTTTCCAAATGCATTTAAAACATTTTTTTATGCACCCCATCATTGAAATGGGTGATGAGGTGCGTTAAAGAACTTAAACACACAAAAACAGAACAGACAGCGCAAGAACAATGTGGTATCCGTATGCTAGTCTAAATAACCCAACTGAAATCAAGGCGCTGTACAGCATTTAGCGCAGTGTCTGAAATGCCATGCAAAACACTGTAAGAGTGAGTGTGAAAGTGGCCTTAATAGTCACATCTTTTTGTACACAGAGATATTGTACACATAACTTTTATGTCCAACCTGGATGTGCTGGATCTGTCACTTGCAGATCTACCAGAAATGCAAATAAACAACAAAACAAGAATGGAACAAAAATACATGAAACACTGTCCCTATGCAAACAAACACTGGGGAGGGCCCCTTCCTAAAAGCAGGGCAATCGCCCCAATAAGGACAGCCCCGACCGCGTACCTTGGCCCCTAGTTGACCCTACAAGGGGAAAAAAAACAAGACAAGAAAATCAAAATAACAATGCAAACAAATGCAGTAGTTAGCCTAAGGGCTCAGTCACACGGGCGCATCGAAATCCGTAAACAGGCGCTGATGCGCCCGTGTGACTGAGCCCTCACTGCAGGAAGAAGACGGCCGTACTTCAAGACGGACGTCTCTCTGCAGCGCTGAAAAAAGAACATATGACCGGCAATGAAGCCGGTCACATGTTCTTTCTCCCGGTGCTGCAGAGAGACATTCGTCTTGAGGTACGGCAGTCTTCCTCCTGCAGTCACACGGGCGCCCGTGTGACTGAGCGCTAAAGCTGCAGCAAATAGCTGAATGATCCAGCAGGAACCTTTTGACTGCTAGTCCAGTCATGGAGAGACTGAGAATCAACTGCAGTCTGGCCTAGTCTCCAGTCAGGATAAATAGCCCAAGTAATCATCCCCAGGTGCGACCAGGCACGTCACACCAAATAGCACACGCACTGAGCCAGAAGATGTAGAAACATCTCCAAAACCAGCACGGGACTATCAGCAAGGTGGCAATCCCAGAACCACCACAACAATAACATTATACACAATTAAAAATCTAGACTAGAGAAGTAGAAAAATATAATCTACTTTTATCTTATCCCCAATGACAAAATACACAGGTTGTATACTAAATTCACAAAAAAGCCAGCTTAAATGAAGTGTAAAAATTATTTACCCATCATTAAAATTCTCACGAAGAAGAATTAAAATACTGCACGAAGAAGACGGCCGCATTGCAGGTGCGGATGACTCTCCGCACCGCCGGAAGAAAGAACACATGGCCGTCCATCTTATCGTGCAGGAACACGGGCGCATCGGCGCCCATGTGACTGAGCCCTCAAGGATACTTAAAAAGCTATTTATCCCTCTTTCGGGACGTCTGGTCACCATGAAGGTGATCAACAGCTGGGGTGCTGTGGCTTCCCAGCTGGTAATCACTCAGCGGCGCCCCTGCCAGATACTCATACAGACGGCAGTGTGTGCATCTGGGACTTTCCTCCCCTAACCTCTCTTCCTTGGTTCCATAGTAGGAGAAGAGAGGGAAGGAAGTGCAGCTGCACGCACAAACACTTCCACCCGCAGCAGTGCTGAGAAATGGAGCAGGGGCACTCTGAAGTCCAAGAGATGGTAAGTATAAGGGTTATAGGGGGCATCTATTACTACTGGGGCTACTGTAGGAGTCACAGTTACTATTGGAGTCAATATAGGGGACACTATTAGTAATAGTGTCCCCTATATCAACCCCAGTAGTAATAGTATTACTACTGAAGCCACTGTGGGGGTCACTATTACTACTGAGGGCCACTGTGGGAGTCACTGCTACTATTAAGGCCACTGTGGGGGATACTATTGCTACTGAGGGCCACTGTAGGGGTCACTGTTACTACTAAGGCCACTGTGGGGGTCACTATTAGTACTGGGGCCACTGTTGGGGACATTATTACTACTAAGAGCCACTGTGTGGGTCACTATTACTACTGAGGTCACTGTGGGGGACACTTACTACTAAGGGCACTAAGGAGATCACTATTACTACAGAGGCCAATATAGAGGACACTTACTACTGGGGCTACAATAGGTGTCACCATTACTACTGTGGTCGATATAAGGGGTACTGTTACTACTGCAGCCGTTATAGGGGGTCACTGTTACTGCTGAGGCCACTGTGGGGGTCAGTATTACTGCTGAGGCCACTGTGGGGGTCACTATTACTGCTGAGGCCACTGGCGGGGGGGGGGGGTCACTATTACTACTGGGACCAAAATTAGGGACACTATTACTACTGGGGCCACTATGGGGGTCACTGTTACTACTAGGGCCAATATAGGGAACACTAATTCTACTGAAGCCACTAATGCACATGGCAGCATATCTCAAGCTGACTTGTTTACAAGTGGTGGAAATGCTGCGGAATGTCCACAGCAGAAATTTCCGCAGTGAATTATGCAGCATTTCTGCATCCAAAAAACAGTCAAAATACATACCATTGCTGCAGATTTTGCCTGGAAATTAGTTGTGTATGCCCAGCTGATTTCATACTATCTGGCGCTCCCTCTCACCTCCTCCGTAGGCTTCCTGCTGTTAGTGCTCCCCTGCTTCTGGTTCCCAGCGGCCTGGTCAGGTGCCGTACCATTGGTCAGGTGATGCTGGTCAGGTGAGGCCACTGCAGGCTGCTGGGAACTGGAAGCCGGGGAGCTTTGACAGCAGGAAGCCTTCAGAGGAGGTGAGGGGGAGTGCCACATAGTATGAAATCAGCTGTGGATACCAATGGTGCAGATTTTGACTTTTTTTTTGGATGTGGAATTTGCCCCGTCTTCTTTAAATTTCCCTGTACTTTTTAAACGACAGAGGTAAAATCATATGTTGTAATAAGCCCGCCCCCTGACCTCACTCCTCTGTCCTGATTTGACCCTGGGAAAATCTGGTTACCTTAAAGGGGTTGTCCCGCGCCGAAATGGGTTTTTTTTTTTTTCAATAGCCCCCCCGTTCGGCGCGAGACAAACCCGATGCATGTGTTGAAAAAAAAAACGGATAGTACTTACCCGAATCCCCGCGCTCCGGTGACTTCTTACTTACCTTGCGAAGATGGTCGCCGGGATCTTCACCCTCGGTGGACCGCAGGTCTTCTGTGCGGTTCATTGCCGATTCCAGCCTCCTGATTGGCTGGAATCGGCACACGTGACGGGGCGGAGCTACGAGGAGCTGCTCTCCAGCACGAGCAGCCCCATTCAACACGGAGAAGACCGGACTGCGCAAGCGCGTCTAATCGGGCAGTTAGACGCTGAAAATTAGACGGCACCATGGAGACGAGGACGCTAGCAACGGAACAGGTAAGTGAATAACTTCTGTATGGCTCATAATTAATGCACAATGTACATTACAAAGTGCATTAATATGGCCATACAGAAGTGTATACCCCCACTTTGTTTCGCGGGACAACCCCTTTAACTTAGCCATATGCGGGCTTGTTTTTTTACAGGACAAGTTGTATTTTTCAGTGATACCATTTGAGGTACCATATAATGCATTGGAAAACTTCAAAGTGGGGAGAAATGGAGAAAAAAATAATAAAACACTTAAAAAAAATTTGGTTTCTGTCACCATCTTTTGCTTTTTATTCAATTTTTTTGTTGTTGTTTGGGTGACCAAAAAAGGGCAATTCTGGCTTTGTGTATTTTTCTTTCTGATATTGTTCTCTGTCCAGGATTAATAGTGTGATATTTTACTAAATTGGACTTTTACAGATGCGGTAATACCATTTTTTTGATTGATTGATGACTGGAAAAAGGGGGTGGAGTTAAACTTATACTATTTTAAATTTTTTTCTAATAATTAATAGAACTTTAGCCCCACAGGGGATTTGAACTTGGGATCATCTGATTGCTTATGCAGTACTTGCATTGTATTGTGTTCTGACTGCCATTCTAACAAGGTGGTCTCATCTTGATAGATACACATTCATGGCAGACCTGGGGGCCTACAAAAATGCGCCAGCTGCCATGACATCCTGTGATCTCATCACAGGGGGGCAGTTGGAACATCAAAGCCATATGACTGCATTTAAATGCCACTGTAATTGTTTAAAGGGTTAACAGCTGCTATCAGAATTATCCCTGATTGTGTCTGTTGTGAGTGGGTGTCTGCGCTGTGAATATACGTGCCACGTGTCAGGTTTTATTGAGCCAAGAGGAAAGGAAATAAAGAACATCTGTTGGTAGAAAATAGCCAGAAAGTACAAATAAAATCAAATCCTTTATTCAAAGAAATTCAAAAACATGGCACAAGCTAGAGAAAATTCTGACAAATTTCAGCCCATATGTTTCCTTAGTCATAGGGCTAGGGGATTGGACTAAGGACTGACATGATAAAAATGTATCAGTTTATTTTGCTTATTCTATGTAGTGTTCTTAAATGAATTTCTTGGAGTTCTGGATTCAATTATAACGGACTTCCTGTGATGGAACATGGCTTTTTGTTGAACATGATGATAATATAGTACGTAGTAAGCGCCACCTTGTGGTGGCAGGAATTAAAGTCTAAACAGGGAAATTGAAGTTCTGTTTTGGAGAAATCAATACAGAATGATGGAACTAGAAGGTGGACGTTGACTTTAAAGTTTATTTGCATTTAATATGCTTAAGTTGAAAGAGTTTTACAAAATTCTGCATCTAAATAATGTTCTTTAATTATTACATGATATAAAGGAAAACTTGGATAGACATAGACAGAACATTGGACCTTGGCTAGGGGTATAATAACAGAAGGTGCAGATGGGGCAGTCACACCCAGGCCCTAGTGCTTAAGGGTGTTCAAAGACCCATCTACTACATACAGTAAGATGGTACCAGAATCATAACAGGCACAAAGTTTGCAGGTGCCTTATGCCGATTTTACATTAGGACCCAGGAGCTTCCGGTCAGACCTCTTTTGGTGGCCATATGTGCCAGGGTTCCTTTATTAAAATTAGAGCAATGCTCTTCTTCTACAAGTTCATGTCATAAAATTATACAGTTCTTTAGGACAATGTCCGGTTTAGAAATTCATCTTATTATATTCTGTAAGGGACTCCAAGTTAAAGGAGGGAGTCCTCTGACCAGGATCCTTACCTCTTGACCAGAGTGCAGAACTGCTACAAAAAGCATCTTTCACTTAGGATGACTGTCTTATCCTGCTTTACACAACAGTGCATTAGTTTGAGTGAACATTGTGTAATACCCAATTTCCCCTGTGAGAGTGCTGCTGGGAAACTGAACACTTATTTCCAAGTTTCCCCACAGAATAAACATGATTGCAGGGAGGACACCTTGTGATCTGCTTATTGTTAAGAAACCCTTCTAATAAGTAGATATGTGCAAAGTGGATAACATTTCTAAGGAAATGGTTACATGTAATGATATTATGTACAAGTGATCCAGAATAATTTCCTTCTTTCACTTCCTATAATATACCTTTTGCTTACTGCATTAAAAATGAAAAACATACCTGTATTTGGCATAACCAGTCGTCCTCCTTGATGGCCAAAAATTCCACAAACTCTCATCTCTGGTTTGGATGAAATAGATGATAGGTTCTGAATATAGGGAGTTTTATTTCGACTGTGTAGAGTACCGAAGCACCTATTGTTACCATGTGGAAAGGTACCAGAAAGTGTTTTTCCATGGAAATCTGGCCTCTCGGTCACTCCAAGTGAAACCATGAAGGAACTTTGCACCTTGACCTTGATGTCTGTGAGAGGGTTAAATATTGAAGACTCAGTCATTATTTCTTTGTCCATAGGGTCTTGGAAACAAATTGGACCACTATATGTTCTGCTCACTGTTAAGTCAGGTTGTAGAGAAGAGTTCAACAAAAGTGAGTTACCTGCAAGACAAAGAATAGCTTTAAAGTTGGCAATATAATGATTACATTAAAATATTAAAACCCACACATTTTACACCAATGAATAAAGCCTATTTAACTTTGCAAATCCATAGCACAAGGATTTCTAATGTAAACCCATACCATTAAATCCTATGTGATAGAAGCCACCTAAGCGTTAAGGGAATTACAGAGTGTGCACTCATTTGTCTCCCAGTTAATGTAATTTTACTATACACTTACACTACGAGTCATGTCTTCTCCATTAGGGTACCTCTATCTATATTTGATACACATGTCATAACTGCAGTATTATGCATGGCTGAAGCTAGCTTGCTACTTTGTTACAGAAGCTCAAGTTAATGTAATGTAACTTTCTGGCCGATCTCTGCCTGGCAAATATATTCATAGTTCCAAAATGGTTTAATACTCCGCATTTCACATATTCAACAAAATTTCAGCTCACAGCTTAAAGAGCTATTCCAAGAGGAGCTGACCCTTCTTTTCATTATCTCCAAGGGTCTGTTCTCTGAGCTTTTGTAATGGCAAGGCGCCATTGTTACAATTCATCTCTTGGTGGTTCTTAGTGGTGAAAAAAGACAGATGTTGTAATTGTTAACATATATATATAAAAAAAATAAGTGAACATCCTCAAAAATGGGTAAGTGATGAAAATTTTCTGGAGATGCAAAATGGGGGGCTGTTACCCCAACAGTATTGCTAGACCGTAAGGAAGAAATGTTGCCTATCCAGGTAAATTATACAGCTGTGAGGGTGGGAGCATTGACAGCAAAAGACAAAAAAGTGGAAAAAATACTGGAAATAAGGTTCAACCTGGCAGCATGGTGAAAAAAGCACAAGTCCACGAGGTTATTAACCTGACTTCTGCATTTTATTGGTAATGCCATAAAAAAAAGATGCATTTCAAGGCCAATACTGTCTTTTCCAACTCACTGGTGCATGTCCAAGAACCTGTGCTTCCATTGGCCGAGTGCCTCCAGCATTACTAAGAGGCATTATTACCTCGAAATGCATCTTTTTTTGTTGGCGTTACCAATAAAATGAAGAAGACAGATTAATAACTTGATGGACCTTTGTTTATTTCACCACATTACCAGGTTGTGCCGTATTTCCAGCATTTTAACCAATTTGACATGTTTTGTAATCACCAACATGACTGGCGCGATATGATAACTTGATTTATAACATTGAGGAAGAGCAGAGCCAGCTGCATAGCTTTGCGAGCACAACTCCAATGTCTCTATTGTAACTTTTCTTTTCTGCTCCTCCCCCTTCCTGTTCCCACATACCAAGTTCCATTAGATTTGGTTCCCAATGTTTTGCATCTATCAGTGAGCAGTGGTTGCTACCACTCATTGTCAATCAAATCTGATATCATCTATGGACAGTGAGTGGTGGGGACCACCCACTTAACAGATTCAAAGCTCCAGAAGCTGAATCTAATGGGACTCTGTATGGAGTAATGGGGAGAATTACAGAAAAAAATAGCAGTTGAGTCAGTAGAGACACAGCTACTGATAGAGATGTTCCTGCTGACCCAAGGACATGACAGGTTCTTATTAAGTTGTAACTTGTTCAATGTCAAGTCAATGTCAAATTAACATTTGATATATCTGTACCTATTGTGTTTATTATGTGACAAGGGAGTATGTTCACCTATCAAGAAAGTATATTGAGATCAAGGGAGAAGAAGGACATTAGGGCATGCAGAAAGCTTGAATGAATAGCAGAGATAGACTAACTCTAATATGTAACTAGAGGTGCTTTTCATAAAATATTTAGGGAGTATACAAATAGTAATCATCAAATACATCGCTACTACTGGAATTATCCTGTTGGAAAGTTGTTTTTCATAAACTATTGAGGGCAGAATAACTACAACATATGTGACCCCTTACATTATATTACTACTGCAGGAAGCCACTTTCATATGGGAGATTGAGATGTAGATGTACTATATTCTAATTTCATCTCCACATATTATGCTGATGCCTAATAGCCATCAGCACAGTCTGGAGAAAGCACCTTACAAGAAGTGGTTGAGATGAACCAGGTGGAACCATGAACCAAGGGCGTAACTGTGGAGGATGCAGAGGATGTGTTCGCACCCGGGCCCAAGAGCCTTAGGGGGCCCATTAGGCCTCTCTTATCCATAGAGGGAGCCGAGTACTATGAATAAAGCATTATAGTTGGGGGCCCTGTTACAGGTTTTGCATGGGGGCCCAGAAGCTTCAAGTTACGCCTCTGCCATGAACTATACCCTCTTACCAAATAAATATGTAAACTCAATTTTAGCATTGTGTAACAGCCTGCATGTGCTCTAATGAAGTTGGCAGGGACATTTGCACTGTTTGTCATTGGGCACTGTAAGCACCTTTTCTTACTGATGTTGGCAATGCAACATTGATATCGTTGCACTTCTGCTATTGGGGGACTTTAAGGTCATATAAGTATAGCAAATGTTAACATGATATTTAACTAATTATGATAACTTACTTTAATTACCATGTACTACAATGCCATAAATGGAGTTAATACAATGTGCTGGTCATGTTAACAATTGCTATATCCATATCGTTGGGTTAGCAAGTCCTCATGCTAAAGGCAGAACTGATGATACAGATAGAGGTTTGCTTTTTGGTGTCTGGAAGTTAGAATGCACTTAGCATATGAGAGTACAGACTGTGATGTGTATATGGAACTTGGGTCCAAGTAAAAAGCCATGCTAGAGCTGTTGATTTTGCAAGCTTGTTAGATATTGCTCTGTTGATCATCATACACACACCAGTTGTGGTCTTACAAGAAACATGAGGCTTTCAGTCCTCAGTAGTGTCCTTAATGGGGTATTTGGACATCTAACCCCTTGCCACTAAGGACCCCCGGCAATCAGCTAACCTCAGTCCCTGCCCTCACTGCAGCAGTCCAGATGTTGACAGTTCTGTCTGCATTGGAGTTGGAGCCAGAAGAGAAAGACATTGATAAAATTGAACAAGTCCACAGATGGGCTACAAAAATAGTGGAAGGTCTTAGAGCAAAACTTATCAGGAAAGACCTGAAGAACTTATATGGGTTTTCTCATAACTTCATGCTTAACTTTCTCATTGCTTCAAAACTACTCTGCACTTTCTGGTTGCTGCTGACTAGGACATGTGACTGTTGCAGCCAATCACTGGCCGTAGCACCTTTTACAGCCAGTGATTGACTGCAACAGTCATAGGTCCTGGTCGGCATGAACCAGAAAGTACAGAGTAGCTGTGAAGTAATTTAAGGTAATAGGAAAACCTCTTTAGTTTTTATAGCCTGGAGGAAATGAGGGAGAAGGGGAACATGATCAAAACTTTAAGATATATGAAAGCATTTTATTAAGAAGATAAACACTAGAAAAAGGGGCTAAAATCTGACATTAGTGTGGGAAGAATCAAAAGCAGCATCAGGAAACATTTTTTTACTGAAAGAGTAGTAGATGCTTGGAACAAACTTCCAGCAGACATGGTTGGAAAATCACCAATAAATTAACTCAAGCAGGTCTGGGTTAAGCATATATCTATCCTAAGAGAGAAATAAAAAGGAAAGAATATAAGGGCAGAGTAGATGGACTAGGGAGTCTTTTTCTACGTAGGTGCATTAGAAGGTATATCTCCCATTGATATAAACGTGAATGAGGCCTTCTATTCTATTTCCAGCTCTGACCCCAATCTAGACAGTTGCAGTGAGTGTGGGGACTGAAATCAGCTGATCGCTGGTGGTCCTGAGCGGCAGACCCCCGTTGATCAACTATTGAGGATAGTTCATCAATACTGGAAGGGGTTAAATGCCTGGAACACCCCTTTAAATGGAGGTTTGCCTAGAATACTGCAGCAGTTCTTGACTGCCTCTTGCACTGTGGGCTTACCATTGAAATACTATTATCTATGACCAGAGACTCTGAGAGTGCCAACCCGAGGTGGTCCACCAAATTTAGTAATGTGAGTGGCTCCTGCAATAAGCTGAACCCGTTGATATTGTAACCAATACTCTGTCAACCCTTATGAGACTGTAGAATGTGTATATACACTGTGTACCCCCTAAGAAAGAGTGGAACCACTATGTTGTACAAGAGACTGCTTATTGCTAATTGTTACTGCCAAACTCTACCTATTATTCCTGTACACATTAGGTTTTGTGCCTTTCGTGGAGTTAAATTAAGTCAAGTTTATTGCTTTGGTCTTCACATGGTAGCACCAGGTCTCCATGGCTTGGTAAACATAAACGTCTATTGGTATAATTCCAGTCCAGGGAACTGGAAATCCCGCTGAATGAACTATTGGCTTCAGGAAAAGTCTAAAATGTCTTAAAATGGCACAAAAATCATTCATACCAGTCTATGCTATTCAGGCAGCTGCACTGACTACCCCAAAGAACAATCCCATTAATAATAATGATGTTTATATTGCAGACAAACTTACTTATTAAATCTCTCTTTCTCATGTGACTTCACTGCAATGCATCAGGGAAGCCAGATATGAGAAAAGTGTGGCATCGAGTGATTACAGACTCACTTGTTGTTTTTACATCAGCACTAAGTAAGGAAGACTTCTAGGCATATCGGCTCAATACGGAGACTAGCCTGGCACCGATATGTAAATCTCATGAATATATATTTATGCTAATCAGATCGATGACAGCACTAATTAGGAACAAACCGAAGTAGTAATAAATTGAAGCGCTTAACCCGTTCATTTCATGTATATTAATATGAATATCAGTGCTAAGTTAAATGATTTTTGACTGTTCCTATATCTGTGACTTGAGATCTAAGTATGTTATATGCTATAGTCACTAGAAAGGGATTCTGTCATCAAAGCACTTGCAGTATGAACCTAGAACAGGGATGCCTGTTGTCTCCTTGAGTGTTTTATTCTGAAATGCTACAGCGTTTCAGAAAGAATACATTTTGAAGTTTGACTTGTAGCTGAGCTCCGAGTCATGGAGGCCGGCCACACCAGCCTCTCTCCGCTTGCTGCATGTAGACTGACAGCGCTCTCCCTATACACAAGCAGGGAGAGGAGCTGTCACTCTTCATGCAGCAGGCGGAGAGAAACTGGCATGGCCCTCCTTTGTGACTAAGAGCTCAGCTCCGAGTCAAACTTCAAAGCGTATTTACTCTGAAGCATTTCAGAATAAAATACCCATGGGGGCAATAGGCATCAATGTCCCGGATTCATGCTGCCTGAACCTGATGACAGAATCTCTTGAACAGAAATATAGTAATGAAACCTTATACCTTCCGTAAATGCAGAGTACATTACAGCTTAAACTGATACAAAAATGTTGATGTCATTCAGTTTCTGCATTATACAGCTATATGAAGTTTCGATTTAGCATAGTTCACCTTCTGTGATCAGTAAGAAGGTGACGCATTCATGTTTTCCCCCCTTTTGAAATGACTGGGAATTACAGAAACAACTCTATGTACATCCCCATTGAAGGGCCAGTTTTAAGGGATGACAAATGAAATAATTGTCCGGCATCCCATCTCTTAGGGAATTCCCCAAGGACATGATCCCCAGGTGCAATCTGAATTTACCATTGATTCCTTCGCTATTCTAGACCACCATAAAATTTAAAATAAACCCCTTTAGTGTTTTGGTCTATCAGAGAAATTGCAAGAAACTTTTCAACTCTCTTAGGCCACCAGAGATTTTGACATAACCAAAAAAGAACATGGTGACCCTACTTTGCTTGTTTATAATCTCTAAAGCCATAGAACTCCTCTCTGAAGACCAATATCGTCACTGTGAGAATTTACTAAAAGTTAACTTTTAATAGCTAATGCTAAAAGCCAAGCTGAGATGATAAGTGACATAAAATACACTTAACAAAACTAGTTATTGCTCAGTACTAGCTAATAAAGGATGGGGCTGTAGCAAAGGGACCGCAGGGCTCTCACAGTGGAAGACCCACATGACATGGGGGGGGCAGGTAGCCGGGGTTGGAAGGTAGAGAAGGGGCTAATAGGGAAGTTGGAGAAAGTTAGGAATGTGCTGGAAGGAAGGAGGATATAGGCAGGGATTGGTTGGGAGTAAAGGAGTCGGTGGGAGGTTATATAAAGGAGGGGAGGAGAGTCAGTGACATCCTTTGGAAGAAGCAATGGAGATAATCCTGCCCTCCCTCTCTGATAGGGTGTAGGTGGGAGTGACTATGCTTATTGTCCTGGCAGCATTGGCGGGTGGGGGGTCCTTGGAGTCCTTGTAAATTTGTTGGAGGGAGTTGGGTGGGCACAGTCTCACCTGCTAAGACTCCCTTGTTTGTGTAATTTTATTGGTGTTTGATGCTGTGTGACTTGGCTAGTGGGGGAGGGTAGTAACCCCTCTGGTCATAAGTTACAGTAGTGGTAGCCACCCAAGGGCGGCTTGTGGTGCCCCTGAGGTGGTTAGTACAGCGGGGTCAATGGTTGTGGTTGTGAAATCTTAGCACCAGACTTTTAGATCTGCTCATCAGATCATCAGATAAATTGGCTGCTGTAGCCACTTTTATCCAAAATTAAAAGTTGTTTATCGTTATTGGGTTGTAGGGTGAATACAGAAAGAGGTTACTCTGATCTCCCCAAATCATTTATATCAGAGCAATCCTACTTTTTCTAAAAGGATGAAGAAGGAAAAGAATGAAATCCTTGCTTCCTATACTATGGGCCTCTAAAGAACATAATGGAAATATGCCAAGAGCTATGCTAAATCCTCCATAATTCTTAGTGCTAGTTAGTTGAATTTCCTATCTATTAAGATAACTCCCATACCTCCACTGCATAGAGAACACGTTAACTGACCAAAAAGATTCTATCTCTATCCTATGAAATTTCTCAAAAATACTCTTAATACATGATAGATATCCTACTTCTACTCCAGCCCTGATGGGGAGACAACACACATACACAGTCTTCTCACCCATAGCAAATAGAGTCATAGCTTACTGTTTTCAGGATCGGTAGGGACAAAGCAGACCGACCCCCAATGTTAATACAGTAGGTCTTAGAATATTATTGATGGCAAAACCATTAAAGCATCAGAGATACAGAGAAATGTGTCATGTCATCTCTGAGGAATGACTGGGAGTGCTAAAACAAGTGGGGGGAATGACATAAGCAGGCTGTACACATTAGATGATTCAAAAAAGAATGATGCAAAAGTAAAGCTGATTTCTTTATACATAAACTTTCATTTAACACCCAGAATGGCATTAAAGATAGAAGAACTATTCAAGCTTTTAATGCACCTTACAGATGTTTGATGTGGGCGCCATTGGTGACACTAGACCCATCTCTGTTGTAGTGAAATCTATAACAGAGGCTATGGGGGGGTGTATCTGGACTGAACTGGATTATCAACTCAACATCTGCTTGTCACCAACGATACCTACATCAAACATCTGTAAGGTGCATTAAAAACTTGCAAAGTTCTACTATCTATTCTTATCATTCTGGCTGTTGTATGTCAGTTCATGTATGAAGAAATCAGCTTTACTTTTGCACCATTCTTTTTGAATCACTTTGCAGACGGTAGATGTTGGGAAGGATAACAATTGGTCACCTGGACTTCGTTAGCATGATCCTTTTCTTCTTCGGGAATAAGCTACTACCAAAGACGTCTGGCAAGGCTGGCTACTGCCAAGGCAATGGCTGAGGGTACTTTTAGATAGGACGACCATCATTCCTGTACTTTCACACAGGAGCTATAGTCGTTAAATGAATGGAAGCAGAGCAGGTTGAAGATCTCTTCTGGCCATTGACTGTGAACAGACAGTTGTCCACAGCGAATGAAGATAAACAGTTGCCTGTTTCCATTGAGTTAGAAGTTGCAGACTAGTTGCTTTGGTTCAGTGAACTGAAATAAAGCACCTAATGATTAACGAGTTCAGTACCCAGTTGGGTCCCATATTTACAGGAGACAACTATTGGTCAAAGTGATTTTTTGGCCAACAGTTGACCCATGTAAAAGTAACCTTACTTCCCTCTCCCCATTCAAAACATATGCACGAGTGTGTATGTATATGGAATTTTTGGGAGACTTAAGTCCCAGTCCCTCTTATATTTAGAACACATGTACCTTCAACCAAGCATACATATGAATTGGGTTGCTGGCCCAACGAGTATTCTTGTGACAGCTATCTAAAGTGTATGGCCAGCCCTAGCTATTCTGTGACATGTTCTCTACTGGATACAATACACTTGTCCTCACAAGTTCAACATTATGAGAATATTTCACTGATAACATCTGTGGAGAGCCTATAACATTGATAAAACCCCTTTCAGTAAACATTATCTTCTCATGGACAACCCCTTTTAAGAGGTTATATGGGATTAGAAAAACTTTTCGGCTTGCTTCTAAAAACAGCGCCAAACCTATCACAGGTTGTGTGTAATACTGCAACTCAGCTCTATTTACTTCAATGGAACTGAGCAGAAATAACAAGCATGTGACCTATTTAGACCAAAGAGAAGGGATCGCACAGTAGTTAGAACTTACAACATCTATGCGTCACAGGCCAAACTAATGTGTAATGTGTTCCAGATTCATTAGCTAAATTGTCACAGGACCCATCTCCAGGGAAAGAGAAATTTACCAGTTACGAAATAATAATAAAAAAGTCTATATTTTCATTTTTATCCTTTGCCTGGAGGCTTCCCGGAGCATGATATTTTATTTATTCTTCTCCATTGCTGAAGAACACTGTGTAACAAGACTCTTTCCTTAATGAGCGAGAACTGTTCCCTATCTTTAAGTGGTGTTTTGCATCCTATGCATAATTCTCTTACATTCAAATCCAGAAAACAGCTGGCAGGGGAAGAAAAGAACTAGGGACCAACACCTTTTTTGAATATCAGGGGTTGAACTTGGAATAACTTCATCACACCTAGAAATCTACTAAGAAGTGAAAAATCATTTGAAACTTCAGACATTAAAGGTAAGGGATTCTGAACCTATAGCCTGTTTTCCTGTCATTTTTCCGACTCCCCCCGGCTCTCACCATCTGCCATTCACCAACTTGTGATCATATGTTAGTGTAGTTGATGAAGCTTTTTGATCTCATCTTAAGCATTCCTTAGTATTTCTCGTTGCTTCAATATCTGTGCAAGTAGACAGTTATACTAACAGTGTCCAAAGTAATTAGGGAAATTAACTTTTGTGGGTTAATCAGGATCAAAACGGGGAAATTTCAAGCTATTTGTTTAAAATTAATTTAGCAAAATTATTACATTACAATGGATATTTGTTAAAGCCAGTTTAAAGGGGTTCCCCATCCAAAGCATAGGGGATAAATTAAAGATTGCTTGTCCCACAAATTCAGAGAACGGGTATCTTCCCATGTCTCCTATCTTCCTCACTGCAGGCTTACTGCACCCCTGCAGTGAAGAGGAGAATGAATGAAGAGACAGCTGTGCAATGGTACTGTGAAGTTTTCGTCAGCCCCATTGAAATGAATGGAGCACCGACCGCACATTGCTTAGCTAGAGCTCCATTTAATGTGACAAGAATAGGGGGACTTGGGATTCTTTTTATCAGGATCAGTGCGAGTTTCAGTGGGGAGATCAGCCCTATCCTGTGTATAGGAATAACTTATAATTCTGGTACAAAACTTCTAAAGGAAAAGAAGAGGAGCTGTCTATAGCAATCCATCCAATTGCTTTTTTTATTTTAAAATGACAGTGCTACCACGGTTACTTTATCTTTTCTGTTACCTCCCCATAAACATCCCAACGGCTGAATTGAAAGATATTCAATAGGTGGTCTTCCGATTTATCTGGGGAGGGAGGAGACCAAGAATCCGTCAAAACTTTATATACTATCACTAGAGATGAGCGAGCGTACTCGTCCGAGCTAGATGCTTGTTCGAGTATTAGGGTACTCGAGATGCTCGTTACTCAAGACGAGCACCACGCGGTACTCGAGTCAATTCCATTTCCTTCCCTGACAATTTTGCGCCATTTTCTGGCCAATAGACATGCAGGGAAGGCATTACAACTTCCTCCTGTGACGTTCCAGCCCTATCCCACCCCCCTGCAGTGAGTGGCTGGCGAGATCAAGTGACCGCCAAGTATATAAAGCAGTCCCGCCCGCTGCTCGCCTCAGATACACGCTGGCAGAGATTAGGGAGAGTGCTGCTGCTGCTATAGGTAGAGTGTTAGCATCTGCAAGAACCCCAACGGTCCTTCTTAGGGCCACATCTGACCATGTACATTACTGTTGTGGCTGCTGGGAGCAGTTTTGCTCATTTTTTTTTTTATATCGGGCGTGCAGCCCCATTACAGCTATAGTGTTCTCAGGCTGCAGTCTGTACTACATAGTATAGGGGCAGTAAGGTCCTTCTTAGGGCCACGTGTGACCGTGTGCATTTAACTCCATGGCTGCTGGGAGTTGTAGTACCTCACTATTGCACAGCTAGGCCTGCTTGCAGGTTTCTGTATAATTTTTTTTTCTGGCTGCAGTTTGCATAACATAAGCGCTGTCTGCCTCCAACTGCACACCAATAATTCAAAAAATCTTTACAGCATTTTAAATCTACAGCATTGTGGGCTATCGCCCCGCCCCTTTTAAAGAGGGTCGCTACCTGGCCCTGCCAACCCTCTGTAGTGTGTGCCCCCGGTTCCTCCTCATGGCAGACGCACTTATAAATAGACATAAGTGTGGTGTGGCTATGGGGCCAGCATGTGGCATGAGGGCAGCTGAAGGCTGCGCAGGGACACTTTTTGGTGTGCGCTGTGGACACTGGGTCGTGCGGGGGGGTTGGGCAGCATGTAACCCAGGAGAAGAGGCAGCGGTGTGTCCCGCAGGCAGTGCTTGTGCTTGGTTGGAGGTAGTGTGGTGCTTAGCTAAGGTGTGCCTGGCTAATGAGGGTTTGTCCGAAGTAAAAATTGTTAGGGGGGTGACGCCAGACTCTTGCCGCTATTGTGGCTTAATAGTGGGACCTGGGAGCCTGAGATGCAGCCCAGCATGTTGCCCCTCGCCTGCCCTATCCGTATCTGTGTCGTTTCCATCACTTTCGTTGGTTTTGAAGATTTGCACAAATGAAAACCTTAGCAAGCATCGGCGATATACAAAAATGCTCGAGTCACCCATTGACTTCAATGGAGTTCGTTACTCGAAACGAACCCTCAAGCATCGCGGAAAGCTCGACTCAAGCAACGAGCATTTTGGTGCTTGCTCATCTCTAACTATCACAGTCGGGTGGGTGGGTGGGATGTCTGTCTCCAACTTCCAAAAGTACTTTTTGGTGGTCCAATTATCTCAAATCCCTCCAATATTTGCTGGGACAGGAGCACCTCTCTGAGGGGAACTGGAGTCCTCTATGATAGCCCTGGTGGGCCTTCATACAGTTTTCTGGGACAGAAGCTACAAGGTATTGGACCAGCGACTTTTGTCCCCACTGACGACCCACCTTTTTGACATATGGAGAAAGACTATGTTCAAATATTCTTTGATTACTGATCTCCCTCCCCTTCTGCCTATTATCCCTCACCAGGGCTTCCCCCTGGATACCCAGCAGAAGGCATACAGAAGTCCTACGGAAGCAATAGAGGGCAGCAAATTTAACCTGAATACGTGTGATACAATATATGCGGAAGTTATTACCTTGATTATTCGCTAATCCTTACTATGTTATATTTTGTTTCATAAATTTGTATTCATGGAATCCCCCTGCGCAGGGTATATCTTTGGCTAATATACTGCTATTTTTTTATGAAAATTAAGAAAATCATTTGAAACTAAAATGACCTCTAAAAATGCCTGAGCCAATCAGGGGCAAGTCTGAGTCACACCCCCTTCACACCCACTGCAGGCCGGCCGCGCTGAACTCCGGCTGCCGGGACAAGGTGAGTATATATATTTTTTTTATTTTAACACATTTCTGGATGAATTGCAGGGAAGGGCTTATATATTTAATCCCTTCCCGACAATTCATTCAGCGCTGTCCGGCAGCCCATTGCTTTCAATGGAGCCGGCTGTATTGCCGGCTCCATTGAATTCAATGGGCAAACATCGTTCTTCTCTGTCACAACTGTTACAGCTATGGCAGAGGAGAATGATTTGTCTACTATATGTTCTCAATGGGGTCAGCGCTGCTGCCGCCGGCCCCATTGAGCGCATATAGAGAAGAGAACAGGAATCGCAGATCGCAGATAGGTGCGATCTGCGATTTCTGTTCTATAATTTATCGGAGGGGCGCATAAAAAGCGCTCATGTGTCCGATACCATTGCAAAGCAATGGTTTAAAAAAAATCGCCGGACGCATGCGCAAATCGCGTGAAAAATCACCCGTCTGACTGAGGCCTTATAGTGTATCAAGTTGTACAGCAGAATGGTTGTTAACTTGGTTAACACTTTCAAATTCTGTACCCCTATTTTTCTCCTCGGTAATCCTCTCCTCTTATTAGTTTTATGTCCAATTTTTTTCTTGAAAATTGCTTGAAATATAAGCCCTCGCCCGAAAATAAGCCCCAGCTGCACTACATGAAAAAAAAAACAATACTCACCTAACAGGTGGCATCTGGGTCCTTTACGCCAGGCTGTGGCATGCTTCCGTGTAGTCCTCAGCGCTGAGAGAGCATTCTCTTCCTGCTAACGGAGCTTGAATACCCTGCCTCCAGCCAAAGATTGCTGTGATTGGATCACAAGCACCGTGGCTCAGCCAATCAGAGCTGATGCTCGATGAACCAATCACAGTCATTCAGTTAATGACATCACTGAATAGCTGTGATTGGTTCATCGAGAGCTGGCTCTGATTGTCTGAGGTGGTGTTCCTTAACCAATCACAGCAATCTCTTACTGGAGGTGGGGATTCAAATCCTGTTACCAGGAAGAGAATGCTCTCTCAGCACTGAAGACTACACGGAAGGCTGCTGGAGCACTGCAACCCATCATGAGGGACCTGAACAGCACCTGCTAGGTGAGTATTAATAAAAACCCCACGAAAATAAGACACTGTGCCCCTTGTGGGACAAAAATTAATATAAGACAGTGTCTTATTTTCAGGAAAATATGGTTTATATATTTAAATAATGTTCAAGATTATTTATGGTTATACAATACATTTTATGTACCGAAAAATGGTAACAGTAAAAGTTGCAGCTTGACATGCAAAAAACAAGCCCTGACGGAAAAATAAAATAGTTATGGTTTTTAAAATGAGGAGGTGGAAATCTGCCCAAAATTTTTTATAGGCCAAAAATAGTTCATGTCAATGAGTCTATGAGATTGCATAAAAATGCAGCAAATATACAGCCTTTTGACGCATGTTTTTAGGATATAGTGCTTAAAAAATACAGACATCAATTGGCCCATCTTGCATTTTTTAATTTTGCATGCAGTAAATACGTATGCAAAAAAACAGCAAACACACCAAACACACATGTATGCACTAAGTAAAAATTCTGCATACTTCCTTGACCAAAATTGCATTTACTTGTGTGATCGAACCTAAGCGGGGTCTTTTATTTTGTAATCAGAGCCCCTAAGTTGTCCCAGAATTGGCACTTTAATAGATTTTACTAAAAGTTGTCCTGCCATGATCTTAGCACGGAGTTTGATAAAGGATGCTAAGATTACTTTTTTAGCTCAATATATTTGATTTTCTTCAGCTTAGTACACTCAGCCAATGTATCGCATTACTTAGTAAATTTAACTTGGTCATTAGACTTTACATGACGTGGATTAAACTTGAAACGCCAATAGACTTTGTAAAAGACCGCCATGTCCTCTTAGGAACGTACAGGGGGAAAAAAAAACTGCAGGATAAGTTCATTAGGTGAAAAAGGAGACCAAGGTCATAGTAAACCAACCTTGTCGGACAGTTTTGAAATTGAAAGTCTGAAAGCCTCCTGTCAGGGCAGACGAATCAATAACATCCACGCCATACTCGCTCTGGCTCCTTCGATACAACGTAATTCCCACCACCAGCACAGCCACAGCAATGATGGCAGCTCCCAGGCCAGAGTACAGAGCAATGTCACTGGCATTCTCAGCGCCTGTACAGAAAATAAGAGGAAAGAACAAGACAGATTACTTCAAGTTGTTCAGTGAAATCAACACGGCTGAGGATCTATGTGGTCAAATGACAGAAAGAAACCAGTGCTTTGTAATGTAGGACGTAGATCAAGACAAGACAACGACTTGTTCAGATCAAGACAAGACTTGTACTGTAACTTCACTGGAAACAACCATTGCTGATCGGCATTGGAAACGATAACTCTATATTGCTTCGTTGCAAATGCAAGATACTTTATGTATTATAGGAAATGTATCTAGTACAATAACTGCATTAAAACAAATGGAACTTTGGCTGAATGACATATTTATAAAGCCCTCTACCACTAATGTTGCTCTTCATAATCGGCTGGGTGATAAAATTGGTTGATTTTTGCAAAATTGAATTCGATCATCTTGATACAATTTATAGCAGACCCCCCCCCCCAAAAGTATTACTCTCTTCTTGAGCAGTAAGGACAGGTGTGTTGGCTTGGCACTGCTGCAGTTCTAGGTTTGGCTCTGATCTTGATTTGGATTTGAGCCTTGGACCCCACCACTGCAGAGCGGCGAGCTGGCAATTGGGCTGCTGCTGCTGCCACCGAAAGTACCACTGTGGTTCAAAGAGGGTAATCATTGTTGTTAGCCGTTTAGTCGTTCACGACCCTCGGTGACCCTACAGGTAAGCTCCCTCCATGTTTTTTGGTTTTGCACTGCTTCTTTCAGTTGGTTGATATCCATGTTAGTATTAGTTTTGACTGTATCAATTTCTATTCCACTTGATTTTAATGGAAATCTGAGTCGGGAGTCTGGATTCACAATTAGTATTTTTTAATAATCACTCAACTCTACCCACCACCACCGTTTCTAGCACACATTTTCCATGAGCGTAGGAGAAAAAAGGGGCATGAATGTAAGTCTTACACTGTATGCCTCATTTACTAAGGATTTCCACCACTATTCTGTATGAAGCAGTGATGATGAACTACATCAGGTATAATCAGGCATAACTCAATAGCTACAACATTTCTCAGTCAGCATTTGCAGTATTGAGGAATATGATACATGATTTACTAGCATGATATACTGACGTACTGATCAGCAGTACAGCATTGTTAGAACATTTCCGGGAGCAAATTTAAAATCACAGCATGTTCTATTTTTGTGCAGAAGTCAATGGAAGCCATTCGACCTATAGCCCATCTGTAGTTGACATTGGCCACAGGCATGACAGACGGTGAGTGTCTGTGGTCATCCGCAAAACAAAAAGCGAAGGTATGCGGGGCACCCGGGGTCAGAGCCGCTGTGGGCTCCCACATGTATAATCCAAATCATTTGTGTGAGATTGGCCTTAGGCCTAATGCACACGGGCGTATTTGCACTGCAAGATCTTGAACTCCGGATCCCACAGCCCCATAGGATATGCATTAAAAAAATGCATTTCCATGCCCACCAGTGGAAATCAACTGTGATATTCTGCATCACCAAATTCTAAAAATATATTTATCATAAAAACTTTGTTTAAACAATACAGCATAATCTGAGGACACATTCCTTTTAAAGGGGTTGCCCATTTTGGACCATCACTTTTTGTTCGAAGAGTCCCCTGACTACTATATAATTACAAAGGGGCTTGCCGCTGGAATGCTAATACTCATTTGTAATTCATATTACACTGTGCCCATTGAAATGAAGGCACTGCCCATGTATCCTAAGGACATGCTGGGTCCTCCAGAATGATATATACGCTCTTCTCTTATCTGGCTAGTAGATAAAGGTACCTGAAAACAAGCTTTCTAAACCAGACAACCTCTTTAACAATGGCTAACATGGCTTACACAGGAGAAAGTTAAGTATTTAAACAGTCAGTTGATCCAGGCACAGCACTCAGTTAACTTGTTCTCCATCACTATTGAATGTTGAGGGAAGCATTAATTATTTGAAGTTTGCTTTTTAAAAGTTACCTTGATGAATGCCCGCTGAGTCTAATAATACAAACCTCTTATAAGACACAGCAGGATACATGATGTGAACTGCCTCAACTTAACAAATTTCAAATTACATTAGCTGCAACAATGTAGATTCAGTTACAAAGCAAAATTTTAAATATCACTCGAACTACAGGTATGGCAATATTAACATATGCATTATGCATTGGTAATTATAGCTAACTTCATATAACCTTACATCAATTCATATCATTCATGAACTTGTAATGGCTCACAGTACTTCAGTACTAGATTAAAACCACAGTTTTCCCTTTAATTAGCTGGAGTAGTAGGACCTTCAGAATGTAATTGCCTTTTTGTGATGGCTCACCCACTCAAAAATAGATCTTGTTACATTATTGAGAGCATGCCACCCTTTCCTTATAATGTTTCACAGAAATCCCTAAACCTAGGAACCTGGGGCCGGCTAGACTCACATTTTGAAGCTCAAGTGACTTGAAGCACCATGGACACGCTAAAAATGCTCACTGTTGCCCTCATCCACTCTCTCCTTGATTATTGCAACTCGCTGCTGATCTGCCTCCCCTGTACCAGAATCTACCCCCTCCAATTCGTCCTGAATGCGGCAGCCAGGCTCCTTTTCCTGTCCAGCCGCTACTCAGACGCCTCTGCCCTGTGCCGGTCACTGCACTGGCTGCCCGTTAAATACAGAATTCAATTTAAACTCACTACATTCATCCATAAAGCTCTCCATAGCACCGAGAAGCCCTACATTGCCTCCCTCATCTCAATCCACCACCCAGCCCGGGCTCTGCGAATGAAATCAGCTTTAGTGACACATTAATTTGAACCTCTAATTACCAAGACTTCTCCAGAGCAGCACCAGTCGTCTGGAATGCGCTACCCAAAACTATCCGTGCAATCCCTGATTCACAAAACTTCAGGCGTGCTCTAAAAACACACCTCTTCAGGGAGGCATACCATATCTTCTAAACCAAACCCCTCTGTACTCTGCTGACAACGTGCTCCCTGTCTGACTGAATGCAATCCCTGCTAGCCTGCTATCAACCGCCCCCCGGCAGTCACACTGATTCATCCACAACACGGCTTAATGTCAGACCATTATTTGTGTATAGCATCCCCCACTCTCCATCTCACCATACTGTGCACATCTCCAGCCCCTTCTGTATCACCCCACTATTTGTAGTATGTAAGCTCATTGGAGCAGGACCCTCTCCCCAGGAAAAATGTCTGATTTTGTAGTGTTCACTAAGTCTTGTTCACACTTGTGCTTTATGACTATGTTGTTTGACAATATATATTGTTTGTGATTTTCATCCCTAAAAAGCTATAACCTTTTTAGTTTTCCATCAACATCGCTATATCAGGTCTTGTTCATTGACTTTTTGACCACCCTTATACTTTTATTTATTTATTATTTTTATTTTTTTCTAAAATGTAAAAAGAACAAAAGCACAATTTTTGCATTATTTTTTACAGGGTTTACCTTGCAGAATAAAAACTATGTTCAATTCATAGTGTTGGTCATTATGGATGCAGCGATACCAAAATCATGTTTTTACTTTTTTGTTCTCGGTCAAAAGTAATTCAGTGCTAATGACATCATCACCGCTGTCCTCACTGTTCATTAGCACATCCAGATTGTTGCTATTTAAAGGGTTTTCTTAATTTTTAGTATTGATCTATCCTCAGGATAGGTAATCTATAGCAGATAGTTAGGGATCCGCATTTTGGGCTTTCCGCTGATCAGCTAATCCTCCTCCTGCTGTCAGTGCAGTGGGGCCAGATATTGGAGCTGGAAGTGTAATAGATCACTTTGACCCTATTGAAATCAATGGGAGAAAAGCCGTCAATTATACTTCCAGCCCTAACCAGAGAAGCTGGACGTCCACATTGATTGTCAGGGTTGTAAGTGTAATAAACAGCTTTGCTCCATTCATTTCAACCCAAGTGAAAACATCTATTACACTTCCGCCTTTGACTACCAGTGTGGACATCCAGCCCCACTGCATTGTCAGTGGGCCAAAGAATCAACTGATTGGTGGGAAGTTTGAGCAGTGGAGCTCCGACGACATGCTGTTGATGACCTATCAAGAGTATAGGTCATCAATACTAAAAAAAGAGAAAACCCCTTTAATGGATAAAACAGTTGCAATAAGTATTTTTTGTCTAGGATCCATTTTCTTCTTTATATGTGATCTACTGCTGCAACTCCAGAAGGTCACATGATTCCCCCTCTAATGTTATATGTTTGTCTGGGAGTAATCCAAGAGTGTAATGATGAATATACCTCATGATAATTATATGACACTAGTACAACAACAAGAATTCACATACATTGGAGTGGGACTCAAGGGGAAAAAGTAACATGCCTTGACCAATTTTTAGACAACCGTACAGTTGCAGTCTATCCATTCCATCCTGCTCTACAAGAGCCAATCTAGTGTTCCTATAAATATTAAGGAATGCCTAAAAGAAACTATTTTTCCCTACGACTCTATAATTTTTATCTTGAATGAAGTTGGCGCCGTGTAGGCAAGAAGTGTCAATTTTAAAGTAGACTTGCCCTTGACTTACATTCCCATGTAACTCATATTAAATTATATTATTCTACAGTATTACTTTTATGATAAAAGCAGTTCTTGTACAGATTAGAGTATTAGGATGCAATTAAGAAGCATTTCTCCCCATATATCCATGCTGAGTACGCACAGAATGAATATCTCCTGCTAATCCGAAGGATCTTTGAAAATACCATACCTTTCCTTTACTTGTATGTACTCAAAAGATAATCTGATTGAATTTTATGCTTAAAATCTGTGCACTCACCACAGTAAACGGGGAAGCAGTCAAGGATTATATTTCAATTAAATATTATATTCAGGAATGATAATGCATAATTGGCCAGAAAATGGTTTGGTAGTGACTCAATGATCTTGTGAATCTTCTTTTCTTCTAAGTTTTCGGAGATGATATAGAAGATAATGAAAACAGTTCCTGTCATGTTCTAGTGCCTGCTTTATCCTAGAAATGACTTACTACATGCAAAATGCGTATAAATAATGACTAGTTGTATTCCAGGATATACGTCAAGGACATGATTTATCAAGAAGTACATTATACAGCAGTTTAAGTAGATTTGTATATTAGGATCCACCAGAGGCGTAACTTGAAGCTTCTGGGCCCCAATGCAAAACCTGTAACAGGGCCCCCAACTATAATGCTTTATTCATAGTACTGGGCTCCCTATATGGAGAGGAGAGGCCTTATGGGCCCCCTGAGGCTCTGGGCCCGGGTGCAACCGCATCCCCTGCACCCTTCATAGTTACGCCCCTGGGATCCACAGTCACCAGATACATGTGTCTGTGATCCATTTGGGCCCACTTGATATGGCAATCAAAATAAATATTTCAGGTTTTATTATTGAAATCCTGTCCGAAGGACCTCCACTGATTAACAGAACAAAATAGCAACATCTACAGTTATGAGAAAAACTAAGTACCCCCCTTTTTGAACTCTATGTTTTTACATACCAGGACATAATATAAAAACATTTGGTCCTTAAAAGGTCTTAAAATTAGGTAAATGCAACCTCCGATGAACAACAAGACATGGCAAATTATACTGTGTCAATATTTACCATAAACTAAGTCAAAATGTAGAAGCAATGAACCATTTCCAAGCAATTTGGCGTCCATCATTTCACCGTGGGAAAGATTATTCACAAGTGGAAAACATTCAAGACAGTTGACAATCTACATATAAGACTCTAGAGGTCTCAGTTAGAATGTTAAATGTTTACGTGTATGTTTGAAGGGGTTTCCCGGAGAAAGTCTCTTCTTTCTAAAAAGATCATGGAAGCACAGCTAAAGTTTGCAAAGTTGCATCTAAAAAAACCAAGACTTCTGGAACAATGTCCTTTGGAGAGACGAGACCGCAGTGGAGATGTTTGGCCATAATGACCAGCGCCATATTTGGCAAAAAAACAAAACACAGCATATCAGCACAAACACCTCATACCAACTGCCAAGCATGGTGATGGAGGGGTGATGATTTGGACTTGTTTTACAGCTACAGGACCTGGGTACCTTGCAGTCATTAAGTTGACCATGAACTCCTCAGTATACCAAAGTACTGTACAGTCAAATGTGAGGCCATCTATCCAAAACCTAAAGCTTGGCCAAAACTGGGTCAGGAAACATGACAATGATCCCAAATACGCCAGCAAATCTACATCAGAATGGCTGAAAAAGAAAAAAAAATCAAGGTGTTGCAATTACGCAGTCAACGTCCAGACCTCAACTCACTTGGAATGCTGTGACAGGAGCTTAGGAGAGTCATGCATAAAGGGAGGAGATACAAATTAGATATTAGAAAAAACATTCTGACAGTGAGGGTAATCAATGAGTGGAACAGGTTACCATGGGAGGTGGCGAGTTCTCCTTCAATGGAAGTGTTTAAACAAAGGCTGGACAAATATCTGTCTGGGATAATTTAGTGATCCTGCTTTGAGCATGGGGTTGGACCAGATGACCCTGGAGGTCCTTCCAACCCTACCATTCTAGAATTGTATGATAAACAAATGCCTACAAATCTGAATGAACTGAAGCGATGTTGAAAAAGAAGATTCTAGAATGATGAGAGACTAAAAACGTCATGCGGATAAGATTACTTCACATTATTGGTGCTAAAGGTGCTTCTACAAGCTATTGATTCATGGGGTGTACTTGATTTCGTCACGCACTGCTTCATCTATTTGGCCTGGTTTATGCTGAATAATTACACAATGTAATTTCTCAAACTCTCATCTGGGGTTGTATTTACCTAATTTTAAGACCTTCTAGGATTAGATGTTTTTTATTATGTCCTTATAACTAAAACCATTGAAGTCAAAGGATGTACTTAGATTATGACTGCATGTGTGTGTTATTGTGTCTGAGATTACTGCTCAGCCCCACTAAAGTGTATGTGGGGGAGCTCCGATACCTGACACAAACACACGGGCGAAAACACTGTAACGGTACAATATACAGTAATTAAAGGATATGGTACCAATTATACAACAAGTCATATATCTGCAGGATAAAAAAAATGCACACCAAAGAAAAAACATGAAGAAACTGAAAAGGTTTGAAAATATTTTTGTGTATTAAACCAGAATTTTGGGATACAAACTGAAGGTTCTTTCACGCAGGCAGATGTTCTGCCAGGGATGAGCCCTGTTCAATGTTTTTGCAAGTCAATCTAGGTTCATTCATTTCTATTTATATAGATTGATTAGCAATTCCGTACGTATGATTGCTGGGGCTCATAAAGTTCCATTATTGTGGTATTCACAGGATAAACAATAGAGATGAGCGAACATGTCCGTTACGGACACATCCGCACCCGGACACCGGCTTTGCCGAACACTGCAGTGTTCGCGCGTAAAGGTCCGGGTGCCGCCGGGGGGCGGGGAGATGCGCGGCGGCGCGGGCGGCAGTAGCGGGGAACAGGGGGGAGCCCTCTCTCTCTCCCTCTCCCCCCCACTCCCCGCCGCACCCCCCCGCGCTGCCACGGCGGCCCCCGAACTTTTTTCGCCCGAACACTGAAGTGTTCGCAAAGTTCGGTGTTCGGGCGAAAAAGGGGCGGGGCCGAACGTGTTCGCTCATCTCTAATAAACAAGCATTTGCCTGTATATTGGGTGATCAGTGGTACAGTACCTTCACATGGACAGGTAATCGGTGAAAGGATGTTTGTTCTTCCTCATCTGTCCATGTTAAAGACAAAGAGAGGGCTTTTCCCACAACTTAAAATTACTTCAAAACTACTTTGTCCTTCCTGGTTACTTCTAACAAGGACATGTGACTGCTGCAGCCAATCACGGCTATGACCAGTACTATGGCCAGTGATTAGCTGCAGCAGTCATGTGTTCTGTTCAGCAGCAACCAGTAAGGACAAAGTGGTTGTGAAGCAATTTTAAGTCATGGGAAAACCCCTTTAAGGCAATAGGGTTATCTGAAGACCCTCAGGTGGTCCCTCAGTGATTGTCTCACATTATATTCAATTTAATTTGGGATATTGATACATTTTGTAAAGTACACTTATTAAAAATTGTATCTGGTTGTGAGATACGCCCATTTCAAACCATTTTACAATAAATTGTGTATATACAGTGTATATATTGTACATGTATATTTGATGAGTTGGAACTGAACAGGCAAGCATGCATAGATTCAAGGAGGTCCAGACAATGAACCATGCATCCCACAAACTTCAATTCCTAATAATAAAAATGGGAACACTGGGAAAGATGTCCTCTTTTGTCTCTCCTTATAGATCTGCAGCAGTGTGATGTCTGTGTAATGCAATTCCATTGGCAATTCTGAACTTGAGAGTGAAGAATTGTGTAGCAAATGCACATTTTGCACAATTACAAGCATAAGGTATTTCTATAGGGGGGTTGGTAGCTGTTGAATGCTTATATTGCCAGCATAGTGCCAACACTATGTAATTAGGCTACATTCCCATCTGCGTTGCAAATAGGAAGATGGAACAATGTCTTTACAGTGCCTTCCAGAAGATTGCACTCTACAGGCATTGTTCTTTCTTTCCATCTGCATAAATTGCCCAGAGAAGCATACATGTGTAGCTGGGCAAAGTAGGCAACACAGGTACTAGGATACAAAGCGGACAAGAGAATTACAAAAATATAAACTTTTATTGTAACAAATAGCTGTAAAAGGAAAATGGCTACGGAAATAGAGATAATGAGAAAAATTCCATAACTTATTTGGTTCTGTTTGTCAATCTTAACTATCGCTAACTAGCAACAACAACTACTGTAGAACATGTTCAATAGTGCAATAGACAATAATCTCAACATCAAACAATGTGTTTCAACTGACATGGGAAAAGGACTTCAACAATATGTAACAACTCTATGTCAGCGGCCAGCCGCACCAGGAATGGTCCTGAACCGATGTAAACACATCCAAAACCATCAAGTCTCTGAATTACACACTGTCAAGTATTAAGAGAAACACAATTCTGGGATGCATTAAGAGAAGCATAGAGTCTAGATCACATGAGGTCATTATCCCCTCTACTCTTCCTTAGTTTCCTTAGTCAGACCTCATCTGGAATACTGTGTCCAGTTCTGGGCACCCCAATTTAAAAAAGACAGACAAACTGGAGCAAGTTCAGAGAAGAGTTACCAAGATGGTGAGCGGTCTGCAAATCATGTCTTATGAGGAACGGTTAAAGGATCTGGGAATGTTTAGCTTGTAAAAAAGAAGGCTGAGAGGAGACTTAATAGCTGTCTACAAATATCTGAAGGGCTGTCACAGTACAGAGGGATCAGTCCTATTCTCATTTATACAAGGAAAGACCAGAAGCAATGAGGTGAAATTGAAAGGGAGGAGACACATTAGATATTAGAAAAAAACTTTCTGACAGTGAGGGTGATAAATGAGTGGAGCAGGTTACCACGGGAGGTGGTGAGTTCTTCAATGGAAGTGTTCAAACAAAGGCTGAACAGACATCTGTCTGGGATGATTTAGTAAATCCCACACTGAGCAGGGGAGTTGGACCAGACGAACCTGGAGGTCCCTTCCAACTCTACCATTCTATGATTCTAAGTATCAGATATGCTTAAATGCTTGAATCCACAATTTCCTAATGTATTGTTCTATCAGGCATATTCCTTGTAGTCTCTTTCTTTGTGTGCACACATTCGAGTTTCTTACCAAAGTCCGTTACCAAATGGTGCTTTCTATTACTCCAATTTTTTAAAAAAAGCGCTCCATAGTGCAGGATAAATGGACAGCATTCACCTGTAAGGGTTGCACTGATGGTGCAAAATGTAGGTGGACAATAATGCAGCTGCAGTCCCTTCATGGATAATGGACAATCGGACCCCAGGCACACAGAAAGGAGGAGGAAAAGAGCAGGAGAGGAGGATCACAGTGTCAGGATCAATGGGTGATCTGATGAAAGTGCCTTTCCGACGCTGCAACACATCATCCAAAAAGAGGATTCTTATTTATCCTATTTGGCTTTCCTGTGCAGCAGTGCCATGGTCCTCCTCTTTTCCTCCTTCTTCTCTCTTCTATCACTCCAAACTCTTAAGTACAGCCATTCTACCTATCCAATCATGGGGGCTGCTTGCTCACAAATGGGAATTCGCTTTGGAGGTTCAGGCTGGGTACTGGAAGTATTGTCAGCAGTCTCTATAGAAAGCCGGAGGTCCTGGAGCTTCGACTCTTCTTGCAAGGCAGGTATGGCAGGTGTTGATCTTTAAGCTCATAGTATAAAAGTGGCACAAATCACCCTTCAGGTACAGGCTACATTATCCCGAAAGGTTACTTCCACTGCTGACTCGCCCACTTCAGCTAGCTACATAGACGCAGCCTTTCTTTAGAAATTCTACTCAAAGAGCAGACACAAGAAAAAGGGAGGACCCGCACAGGAACCCCTACTATCTTTTTAGCTCTCCAGGCTCTAGGATCTATATCTATTAAAGGGCCACTCCTGTATTTTTTTTATTATTTTACTATGTAAAATCCCCCCAGTGTATATAAGTGAGCCAGTGTTACCTTGATTATGTATTCCTTTCTATCTGCATCTCCAAGCCTTTTATTCTTCAGATGGTCATGTGATCTCAGTTCTGACCAGCTCAGATCTGCTTTGAGTTATATGTTCATTTTCTAGTCAATTTCTCAGTCTATGTGATGCTGTTACATGGGCCTTGTCTGTAGGGGGCACAGTCATTTATGTCATAGTTACTGATGATCACACAGCTCCTGTCACACAGGTATAATAAAGGAGACCCCAGCTCATTCTCTTGACTGTATGCTTTTGGTCTGTAGCTTATGTAGAAGACTATATGAGCTAATGATAATTGAACTGCCCACCCCTCGGCCGTGCAGAAAGAAATAGTATAGCTGTGCTGATGCATCATGGGATAGATATGAAGGTGAACCCAAAAATTTTCAACATCACGATGGTGGCTGAAAAAGGGGCTACACTGCAGAGAAGTGCCTGGAATACACAGAGGAGACCTCCAGAGTGTGACAGGCAATCAGGCGATCAGGTGAGAGGGCAGAGATGGAAAAATGTGTTTTCAATGGAGCTTAAAGAAAAAGATATACTACATGTAACAGCAAACAAAAATATCATGCAACATCACATTCCCCCTTACACGTCCCTTATAATTGTCTTTACAATTTAAGGCATTGGTGGACAGATTACATAAATTATAATACCACAATAACTATAATTTATATTTAAAGGAGTTAGGGGCTATTCACACTTGTGTTCAGACTCAGAATTAAACATTTCATCTTTTCCACATTGATTTCAATGAGTTTCCAAAAAAATTGGGATGTTCCTATTTTGTTTCCATTCCGATTGGTTTCAATTTTTTTAACTGAACAAAGCCTAGGTTCACACTTTTACTTTTTGTTCGCTAATGGAACTACACAAAACGGCAGTGAAACGGTTGAAAAGTGATTTTTTGCTTTTTTTTTTTTTTTGGTTAACTAGTTTCACATTGACTACAAGGTTAAAAAAGAAGAAAAAAAATCCCTTTTTATTGATTTTTGTTCCCTTTTGTTTAACTGGAAACAAAAGTGCGGCAGTCTGCGCTTTTGTTCCAGTGAAAAAAAAATAGAACAGAGAAGAAAAATTGAGAAACAGATTGAAAGTGAAGGTCTTCAGTTTCAATGCATTTCTATGAGCAGGAAAACTAAAACATTTTCTTTTCATTTTGCTCCCCTCAAGATAGAACTGCCATACCTAAAGCAAAGATTCCAGTGTGAACTTAGCCTGACGCAATCTGCAGCGCTATTTGTTCAGTTAAAGCAGTGTTCCCCAACTCCAGTCCTCAGGGACCCCAACAGGTCATGTTTTCAGGATTTCCCCAGTATTGCACAGGTGATGTAATTATTGTCGGTGCCTCAGACATTGCTACAGGTGTTCTTACTATAGGATATCCTGAAAACATGACCTGTTGGGGCTCCATGAGGACTGGAGTTGAGAAACACTGAGTTAAAGGATCGGAACCAAAACTGAACAGAAGGAAACTTTCCTTTGTTTTCTCATTGAAAACTCATTGAAATCAATGGGGGAAAACAAATCAGTTTATTTCCATTTTAATTCCATTTCCCTGCTCCAAATACTGAACAGAGAGATGGAAAGCCCTAACAGAGCCTTAATGCAAATGTGAATGGGCTCTTATTCGGGACTTCAAAATTGATGACTTCGCTTTACAACCTTGGCACTCCAGCGGATTAGCAGATTGAAGGGGCGCTACTATGAATGGGACTGAGCTGCTCTGAGTTGTAATACCAAATATAGATGCTACAAAAGTACATTGCTGTGCCTGCTAAACAATGGAAAGGACATGGAACTTGTTGAGTCCCATGACCCCTCCAATTAGCTAATCGTCAGGAGTGCCGAGAGTCAGAACCCCCCAGTCTAATATTAAATCCATCATTTTTGTTGTACTAGAGAACCCTTTTAAAATTACCCTATCGTTCTTCTTTTTTTCATAATACACACTCTACCTTTGGATTATCCAACAATCTTAATGCGATTGGCGATGGATCATCAACCAAACAAATGACAGGTCTACCATAATACATTGAGAGCGATGCAAAATAAATATACCAACATGCAGGAGGCTGTTTGTCTTAGATTACTTGACATAAGTACATTGGCAAATATTAAACATGCTCTCCTGAAATCAGCAGATTTCTCTCATTCCTCTCATGGGGACTATTCTGCGTGTTGTGTCAGCCGATAGCATAAATGTTAGAAAACACTTAGTTAATGTATATTAACCCAAAGTGAAAAGTTTCTATTAAATATGATTATACATTCGGAACGCACCTGAAGATAATTTGACATGTGCACAAGCTTGGAAGGAAAGATTTTGTTTAGTGCATTAGGAAACATAATTGATTAAAATTAAGTCATTTTACAGTATCCACTTGTATTTGATGAGAAAGTCATCTTTTTGCCTTTTGGATTGCTTGTTAGCGCAGCTCTAAAACACAATGTAATAAATGATCATTGCTGAAAGCAATTTATTGTAAGCCTCTTAAAAGATTTTAGATTCATATAACCAGTTCAAGGATGCCTTTCAGAGTCACACGTTATGAAACTAAAACCTCAAATTTCCTATTTACGGAGTAGTTTAAACCCTGAAGAACGCAGTATTAAGATCTCCGGTCAATGTGGGAGATATTTCGATAGCTAATATCGCCATGCTCTATTGAACAAACTAATGTTACAATGACACATAGAATGAATTTGCTTTTTTGCAATTACACGGAAATGTCAACTTTGCTGAAAGATGTAAAATTGTTTAGTGTTTTAAGGGGAAACTGTATAAAACTACAGTATTTCATATGTTCCATTAGGAAATTATGTGTCAGTCTTATATAGTATCTGCACTATTTCTTGCTGCTTCTATCACTAGATATATCATCCACCATACTGGGGCCGTTGCACAGCAACACTCGGAATCAGGCTTTGGTCACATATCTTCTGCACTAGAGTCAATGAGAATAAATGTGTGCCACTCATATAGACACCAGAACATCCTGTATAATATAACTACATGGACTGTTCCATAAAGACTCTCCTTGGATGGTGTAATTGTTTTCTTTAAGACTCCGATTGGAGTCCCACATTTTTACAGTAAGTGAGGTTACACCTTTACACATCATTTTAGAGTTGACCTGTTGAAAAAAGTTTTAAAGTTGACATGCTGAATAAAGTTGAAATACTTTCTAAATACAGAATGTCTGGAAATTGTTCACTGCATTAAGAAAATGTATTTAAAAAATGAACCAGTACAGAAGAAAAGAAAACAGTTGTTTAAGTTAAAACAGGAACTCTATTTTTTTTTCCAATTGAAAGTCAGTACACTTCAACATTGGCACTTTTGATGGCAGTCCACTCTGTTTCATAACAGCCACTAGACTCTCCCAAAACCAGTAGCATAGTAATAGGGGCAACAGGGGGTGGCAATTGCACCCGGGCTGCCTAGCTAGGAGTGACCTCTTACCACTAACATCACTGGGCTTTGCTCACATTAAATTACGAATGAGACATTTGTGTTGCCTTCTTCCTATCATTGCAGAAGGCGCCTGAGGTGTCGTCTCTCAGAAATCTCTCAGTGTGAAATATGCCCTAGTTCACAACCCTGCGATATGTGCTATACCTCTGATAGGGCTCAGTAGTCCTGCAATGTTTACATTTAATAAGCCTCAAATGCCTAACTAATTGTTCTTACTTCGTCACCTCTGTGTGAGGAGCACGTCATCTCTCCAGCAGTGAAAGGGTTATAGACCGTAACTTACAAGAGCCATTTTAAGCTCTCAGTGAGCCGGCTCCCATCCTTATATAGTATGTGTGTATATATTTTTGAGGGGTAACCACAGACAGTAGCCATGCAGAGTAGCTGGGGGTCCCAAGCTGAACCTTTGCACTTTGGCCCATGAGACTTTAGCTACGCCCCTGCCCACAACCAAAGCATGCACATCGCCTTTTCTGCAGGTGTCTACATTTTGGTGCAACTAATGCTGCGAATGTCAATGTTTCTAACCTGAACACAAAAATGTTGGATTTGCTCTATAAGCTAAACAGGATGCTGTAATAGCAAGCCTTGCTACTGTCTGCTTCCTGTAAAAAATAGCTTCATACACAAGCACAGTGGCCTGAAGAACAACTGGTCAGACCTCTGTCGATGTACTATTGGTGGTCTGTCCAAAGGATAAGCCATCAATAGTTTACAACTGGACAATTGCACTAATGAAGGGGCAATACAGAGGGGGTTAAATGAAGGACAATGGTAATGGAGTCAACCACCCTAACTTGGTGTTTATTATAACAGGGTCACATGTGTAACAAGCCCCGGGAAATACAATATTAGTTCTACATCTTTTATGTAAAATTATGTTCTTAAACTTTTAAAAAAGTATAGCTGGAGATCCTTGAGAACACATTGATTAACATTTTTTTTTTTTTAGATTTTTTTGTTATATAGGGAACATTAACATTTTAGGAATGACTTTTAGTAAAGTACTTAAGTCCCTAAGAGGTAGACATGCAAGTAGCTATGCCAGTCATAAAGGCACCCTGTACTATCATAGTACACGTTATGCACTGCACATAGTTAAGGGTTTGACAGTTTTAATGGTTCTGGATATTAGCAAAATTACATTGGCTCTTTGTGGTACTTTACTTATGTACTTCATGTACTTTTTAGTTTGACTTTTTTCTCATAATGTTATGCCTTTAAAATGTTTCTGTACAAATGATGACTATTTTGTAACGCCGCGTCCATAAACTTTCACTATAGAAAGTGTTGATTTGTGGACTGTAGTTAACTATGGCTTAGTTTAGTATTTTGTGGGGAAATTGTCAAATACATTAACTTGAAACTCACGGGCCATAATTAGAGATGAGCGAGCACGCTCGGATAAGGCAGTTACTCGAGCCAGCATCTCTGATCTCGAGTAACTGCATTCTCATCCGAGCAGGCTCGGGGGGGGGGGGGCGAGCATGTGGGAGCAGAGGGGAGGGTGATAGAGATCTCTCTCTCTACCCCCCCCCCCGCTACCCCCCCCCCCCCCCCCCGCTACCCCCCCCCCCCCCCCCGAGCCTGCTTGGATGAGAATGCAGTTACTCGAGAAGAGCAATGCTCGCTCATCTCTAGCCATAATGCAAAATCTGGTTAAGTTCACTTATAGTAGTGTGACTAAATGTAAGTTATTGGCTTTGAATACTATTAAGAAATCACTGTTGGGACAACTTTTTAGATTTTTTTTTAATAATCTCATTTTGTTAAATTGTGACAAAAATGTCTAATAATATCTCATAAATATCCCTCTACTCATGTACTGTATATGTAAGCAACAAAAAAACAAATATGTTCTTCCTAGAAGGCACCAACAAGCCACTTTTCCTTGGCCATGGTTTGTTTAGATACAAGTATTTGCCCTTAGCGAGGGAAAACAGCTACATCTCTGCCAAATACTACAGTCAAACACATCCACAACCTCTAGGCAAGGTTCTCCTGGGGTGAGAAAATTCTTCCTCAGATTTTACTGTAGATGCATGCAAAAATCTGCATTTTTGACATGCCTTGGATTTTACCCCAAATCCTCTGCAGGAATTCATAGTGCCTTCTCAAGTATCTCTCCTGACTGTAATTAGTCACCTCACAACAATGTTCAACCTGTCTTTTTTTCTGATATCTTTACCTCTTCCTGCTATCTTAACTCAATTACTAAAGAAATCGCCTCTCGACTCATCTTGTCCTGTTAGCTACGAACCTGTCTCTAATCTCACCTTCATCTCCAAACTCCTGAAACGCCCTGTCGCCTAATAAGCTATAACTCTCTTCTTGATGCCTCAGTCTGGTATTCTCGCTCTACATTCTACAAAAACCAGGCTTCTACACTCCCCATTGGAAACCTGACCCCCTTCTTCCCATTGTATTCCCTGCAAATACCATTGCACCTCTTATCTATATATACACAAACACAGCTGGTGATC
Source organism: Eleutherodactylus coqui (assembly GCF_035609145.1). NCBI lineage: Eukaryota > Metazoa > Chordata > Amphibia > Anura > Eleutherodactylidae > Eleutherodactylus > Eleutherodactylus coqui. Next base: position 271,430,964 of record NC_089838.1, read on the forward strand.
CTGTACCCCTTGTTGCATCCATCAGTAATAATGCTGCTCATTTAGCTCTTCCCAATAAAATCACTCCCCCTTGTCCCCATCAGCAATAATTCTTTGCCCAGTTCCTCTTATTCTGTATAATTAAAAAAAAAAATCAATATATCCAGATCCTTTGCTGTCTGAGCTGCTCCGCTCCGGTGGTGCTGCCTTCTATTTCAGTCCTTCCTGACTTTTGGGTTGCATGGTCACACATGACTGCTGTGTCTAATGGGCCACATGGGTCACATACCACATGACTGCTCAACTGGAATTCAGACAGGATTGGACTGGAGGAAAAATGAAGGAGTGGAGTATACGTTTTTTATTTTTCCCTTTATAGCCACACCCAGCCACCTTATAAACTGGAGGTTTAGGGGGATGCCTATGGCAGACTCTACTGCAACGGTACTTATGGGCGACCACAGTATGTAACTGGCCCACCAGGATTCTTCCTTGTGAACTAAATGGCCAGTCCATTCCCTGGTGTTGTAGCACCCCTGGAAGGCTCTCATGTCCCACCATTGTGCCACGGCACCCTAGTTGGGAATCACTGTATTAGAAGACAGCATTTCTACAAGTTAATGGACGACCTTTTATTAAGTCACCTAATATTATTGAGAATATAAGCCAACACTAGAGTCTTCACCAGAAGGAAAAGATAACCAAATATGGACAGGCTCTTTTGCAGTTCTTAGATTTCAGAACTGTCACAACACCCAGACTCTGACCCTTGACTCCACTCTTTCTTGCACCCATCTCTGTTAAGGCTTATCAGTCAAATGCAGACAAGATTGTATAATAAGTTTCCATTTTTCCAAGGTTTCTTTATCTTTCTTTCCGAAGCGTGGAAGATACAATGCTGACATTGCACAACATGTAGAAAATTACATCAGTAGAAGTGGAGATGTAACTTATATCTTGGAACAGAATGATAGAAAATGACCCTCGAGCAGGGTATAATACAAAGAGACAAATGTAAAAATGCTGCAAATTACAAAAAAATCATAGTGTAATTCCTCCCACACATATACTCTGCTGTTATGCAGAAGATCAAAGTGAGAAGCACAACAATGATAGGCAATTTATACTAATTACTGCGAGGTGAAAGGGGGTCATAAAGCTGCAATTTCCTCAAACTTGCTGTCATTATTCAAATAACACTTGTCTTCTAATGTCACTGTACTTGACCATAACATGCACAGAACATGAGCAAGAATTGTCCCTGTCTAGCTGATGTGCTGCGTGAACACTGACAACTATGATGGAATGAAAGGTTCTGTAACCATACATATTATGCAGAAGTAGCCTAATTTAAGTAATTACATTGCCATTTTTTTCCAATTCCATTTGTGAATATATATATATATATATATATATATATATACGAAAAAATACACTCATTGTCGAAAAAATGTTGCTGTTAGTTGGGTACTTGAAAGAGGCTCTAGCACCCTTTTGTACCACCTCTAGCTTGGATATAAGATATGATGCGGATGAGCATGGGGCCTCTAGTATCCTGTTATACCACCTCTAGCTTGGATACAAGATGTGAAAAGGGCGGGCATGGATGCTCTAGTACCCTATTGTACCATCTGTAGCTTGGATACAAGATGTGATACAGGGGACATTGAGGCTCTAGCACCCTGTTGTACCACCTCTAGCTTAGATAGAAGATGTGATACGGGCGGGCATGGAGGCTCTAGTACCCGGTTGTACCACCTCTAGCTTGAATGCAAGAGGTGATGCAAGTGAGAATGGGGCCTCTAGTATCCTGCTATACCACCTCTAGCTTGGATACAAGATGTGATATGGGTGGCATAGAGGCTCTAGTACCCCGCTGTACTGCCTCTAGCTTGGATACAAGATGTGATATGGGCAGGCATGGAGGCTCTAGTACCCTGTTGCACCACCTCTAGCTTGGATACAACATATGATATGGGCAGGAATGTAGGCTCTAGTGCCCTGTTGCATCGCCTCTAGCTTGGATACAAGATGTGATACGTGCGGGTATTGAGGCTCTAGTATCCTGTTGTACCACCTCTAGCTTGTATATAAGATGTGATACGAGTGAACATGGAGGCTCTAGTACCCTGTTGTACCGCCTCTAGCTTAGGTGCAAGATGGGAAACGGGCGGGCATGGAGGCATACAGCTTCCGTATGATATCACGTTGGAAAATGCCTCTTGGAAGCTCTACTATGAGAGACAATACATGTGGCTGCAGAATGTCCTGAACATATTGGGGAGACATGATTCCTTTTTGCATTGTATGTACATACTGCATAGCAGGGTATGAGCTTTATGGCAGCTGCAATGGGGTTACTGGTCAGAAAATTATGAATAAACTTATAGTCCATACAGTGATAGAGCATTGTTCTTTGCCAAGAGGTCAGAGAGTGGTAGGGGATCTGATTATATAGAACCTTATCTGAGAATAGGGTGTTACTATGCTGCAATATCTAGGCCTCCAGCAGTACAATACAGCTGTCAATATATCATTTGTACTCTGCTGACTCTGTCCTAGTCTACACAGCAAAGCTGAGAAGTAAGCTACGAAAAATGTGACATCAGCTTATGTCTGCTTCAGTGGCCAGTTTGAAAAACTGAAATATTAAGAGAAAATGTAGAGGAACTGTATTATAAGAAAGTGACATTATTTAAATCAGGGTTTAAATATAAATATATACTTTTTAAATGTGTTTTTTATTTTTTATATGACTTAGTCCACATTAAAAATCTTAAAATATTACAATTTTCACACTAGCCAGTAAAGCAGCGTAATGTTCTCCATAGCTCACTTGTCATTTTTATTATATGGCATATACAAACTCAGAATGAACAGAATCATCTCATTATTATTACAAGGCAGCCAAGTTAATAACCACTTTTCTGTAGTGTTGAAAATATAGATAAGGTATGATAGCAGCACTATACATCAGAGATACACAACCTGTGGCCTGGTGGCAACCTGCAGCCAACCATGCAATTTTGTGTAGCCCCCAATCATCTAGTCACAGGCATGCTTGTCTGCGTTTGGTGGCTGCTGATATGTATTTCCCATGCCAGAGAGGAGTGTCATGTAGCATGGGAGCTGGGATAAGTAAATACTAATGGTCCATTCTGTGCTCATCTTCAGGACCCCCATATATTGGCAGAGTGGGCGTCTCCTGATCTTTATGTGGCATTCCAGAGAGGAGTAGATGAGGCGGTCATGCATGAGTGCAACTACCTTCATTTTAGTTTATGGCTGTTTCAGCAACTAACTTAAACTACAGTGGAGCATTAATAGAGGCGAAGGGGACTCCCATTCGCCCTACAGGTGCGAGTACTGGAAGAAGACCCAAAATCTATTGGGTATGTAATGCATATAGTTTCAATATGCCATAAATGCCTCAGATGTAGAGATGAACGAGCACCCAAATGCTCTGGTCCTCGTTATTTGAGTCGAGCTTTTCGTAAAATTTGAGAGCTCTACCCGAGTAACAAACCCCATTGACTGCAATGGGAGACTCGAGCATTTTTGTATGTGGGCCGCCAGGTCCTGAGCTTTTTTTTTGGTTCGTGTGTTCTCTCTCTCTCTCTGAAAATTTGTCATTGACGTGTGCTGCGTCGCAGCGGGGAGAGGCAAAAACGTACACGTCACAGTGGGGAGGGGCCAAAAACTGGGGCGGGGTCGAACACGGCATGATGCTCGTTCGAGTATGCTAATACTCGAACGAGCATCAAGCTTGGAAGCGTACGTTCGCTCAACTCTACTCAGATTATATAATTTTAAGTATTACTGTGGCATTTGTAATTGGTTTCATCTGAAAATGTGGCCCTTGGACCCTTAACCCCTTGAGTGGCACGCCCGGAAAAGTTCCGTGACGAGCTCCACTGCTCATAGCAACATAGCCCGGAAGATTTCCGGGCTATGTATCACTGTGGGAGCTGCAGAGCACAATGCCACAAGCTGTGACAGTGTGCTCTGCCTGCACAGTCCCACAGAGAACAAAGCAAGGGCTTTGAAAAACCAGCAGAAGATATTGCCGACATGTCGGCAATGTCCTGCTTTGTTTACAGGTTGCCATAGAGACCATCGGCTTGTCAGAAGCCAGCCGATGGTCTCTGTGGCAGGGAGAGCTGGTTGTTAGCTGTCAGAGGACAGCTAGGTACTAGCTCTTACAGCAGAGATCAGAGAAAACCTCCGATCTCTGCTGTGTTAACCCTTTACATGCTGCAGTCTATGTGACTGCAGCATGTAAAGGGCTGTCACTGCAGCATGTAAAGGGCTGTCACCATCGGACCCCTGGAATGTGATCAGGGGTCCTGATGGGTCCCTGTGGAAGTCCCCTAAAGGGACAAAAAAAAAATAAATTTTTTTTAAATTTAAAAAAAAAAAGTAAAATAATTATTAAAAAAATAAAAAAAACACTTGTCTCCCTTTACTTTGTAAAAAAATCAAAAATACAATCACACATGTGGTATCCATGCGTCGTAATGACCGAGAGAAGGAATTAATACATTATTTAACCCCTTAATGACATGGCCCCTTTTTTCTTTTTTCCCCATTTCTTTTTTTCCTCCCCCCCTGTTTAAAAAATCACAACTTGTCCCGCAAAAAACAAGCCCTCATATGGCCATGTCAATGGAAAAATGAAAAAGTTATGGCTCTTGAGACGCAACTGCAAAACTAGTTGAAATTCAATGATTAGACCATTTTAAAAAACCTGCCCTGGTGGGCACGACAGGGTGATGGGAAACCTGCCACTCAAGGGGTTAAAGGTTGTGCATGCTTGCTATACACTATATATACAGGTAAGACTCTATATGCATGTCTATGGTCATTGGGGAAGGTGGCGGTACTCTGTCACTTCATGTAGACTGTAATAGTTGATGAGATTTCTCTGTCAATTGACTCTTATTCATTTCAGCTACTCTAAAGCATACACCCTGCTGTACTGACTATACAGGAAATACAAAGAAATGTATATGTTTCCAATATGGCTGCCATCATAAAAGGTTTAGTAATGAAAACTAAATCACTACAACACTGAAAAAAGATCAGACATATTATCATCTATAAATGTAATGAATTCCTTAAGGCCCTTTTCACACGAGGAATGTGTTATCGTGCTGGCCGTATCACAGCCAAAAAAGGCATGAATGGAAAAAAGCTGCAATCAAGTCCTGATTAAAATTTGCATTTTTTCGTCCATTCACGCGAAAATATACACCGCAGCCCGGAAATCCCTCGGTTGGCATAAATCTTCAGTATGACTTTTAATGTGTAACTAGAGCCAGCTGTAATCTTTTCGCGGCATTAGACGCAGCTAAACACATTCGCCGATGTCCTATTATTCCCCATGTGACATTTTTACATGGCTACATTGGAAACCAATGCTTCAGATGGTTGCAATTTTTTATTGCGGCTAAATTAGCCACATAGAAACATTTGTGTGAAGAAGGCCTAAAGGGGTGTTCCTATCTCAGCAAGTTATTAGGATAGGAAAGGAAAATAACTTATCATTTGGTGGAAGTCCAACCACTGGGACCATCGTAGAGCCAGAGATCTCCCTCAGAGTATCTCTTTAGTTTGACAGTGTATAGAGTAAGTAACTAGCAGCACAAAAAAAGAAAAACCCACACCTGTGGTTGGATCTCTTGTAGTTGATGCACCAGCCACACGGAGCAGACCATTTTCGTAGTAGATATCGGGCAGAGAGATGAAGTATGGCAGCATCCAGGTATACATCAAATATCAGACTTTTATTCTCCCATGATTAAACCGCGATGTTTCGGTCCAAACCAAGACCTTTGTCAAGTTTGACAAAGGTCCTGGTTTGGACCGAAACGTCACGGTTTTATCATGGGAGAATAAAAGTCTGATATTTGATGTATACCTGGATGCTGCCATACTTCATCTCTTTAGTTTGACAGTGGTGTCCATGATTGCACCATTCTTTTCAATAGTAACAGCTGGAGATAGCTGAGTTCAAGTGATCAGCAATCTGGTGGTCTTTTTCCCCTTATTGAGATCACCGGAGATTGCTGAGTGTTTGAAATTGACTATGTCTGGTGGTTTCATTGAAGTGAATGGCACAGTACTGTGCATGTGCGACCACCGCTGGCAAAATCGTGGGACATACCAAGGGCAATATCTCTGGACTAGTTGGATTCCCCAGCAGTTGGGTCCCAGCTATCCCCCAACCTGTGGAAGGGGTACAACTTGCTCAGATGGGAAAACCCCTTTAATGATAAATGATGAATAAATGTATGACCTAATAGGTTGCCTCTCAGAGGACTGCTGCGCCAAGATGCCTAGACTGACAAAAATTTTGGTAAATTTTGTTTAAGCGTGTGATTCATGTATCAGCTAGAAAATAGTGGGAATCTGTTTGCGATTTGCACCTAGACAACAAGAAACAAAATGATATTTTTAACATACTTTTTAATTATGGTAAATTTAAATGAAAGTTGAGATAAATTTCAAGTCTATTATGATCACATTGTCATGAAACATTAGCATACTGTATCTGAACAGCCAAGTGCACACGACCTTAAAGTGAACCGTAACAATCTATATGATGTAACGTTTACAAGGTTCAATTAATTTTCATTGCAAAGACAAATCCCTTTCTTTCAGCGGGAAGAATTCTTTTGTACTCCATGAAATAATTGTAACTAGGATTCATTGCCATCCATTGTTGATATATTCCTCCTTTGTTGCTGCACTAATTGTTACGAGATTCGCTCTTTGTGAAAGTTTAGTTTTAGATTAATCATGACGGGATTATGCTTTTGTTTTTAATTTACTAGAATAATTATGTGTTTCTCCAGTTCCTTGTAGTACATCATTTCAAGTTCTAATTCCGAGGGCAAAGTAAATGTCCCATAGATATTTGTACATAAATTAAAGTTATAATTAATTTGCTAAACATATTGAGGCTTAAATGGCAATCTGTCAATACTTGAACCTGTATGAGGTGATTTAGGCTGAACAGACACATGAGTTAGCGGTTGGCTTAATGCTCATTCAGCATACATGGTAACATAGTAACATAGTTCGTTAGGCCGAATAAAGACAATGTCCATCTAGTCCAGCCTGTCTATCCTCCTGTGTTGATCCAGAGGAAGGCAAAAAAAAACCCAAGAGCATAAGCCAATTAGCCCTTTTGGGGGAAAATTCCTTCCCGACTCCCTAGTGGCAATCAGACTGTTCCCTGGATCAACCCCTAATAGTTCCTACCTGTCTGTAAACCCAGATTAACAATTACCTAAGATTTATAACCTATAATATCCTTCCTCTCCAGAAAGACATCAAGTCCCCTTTTAAACTCCTCTATGGATTTTGCCATCACTACGTCCTCAGGCAGACAGTTCCATAGTCTAACTGCTCTTACAGTAAAGAACCCCCTTCTATGTTGGTGATGAAACCTGCTTTCCTCTAAACGTAGCGGATGCCCTCTTGTTACCGTCGTAGTCCTGGGTGTAAACAGATCATTGGAGAGATCCTTGTATTGTCCCCTCAATACAGACAGCTATCTTTCCGAATACCCAATGAGCATACATGTGTATGGCGGTGGCTTATTTCCTGAGAACATACAGATCAGATCTACCTTCATGGAAGAGTGAGGAGGGTGCTATACACATTAGATGCTCAAGATTATTGGCAATCGGTCCACCAAGTGGCTGTTCCTGATGTACAGACACTGGGAGAGCATACGGTTTGTCAGTTATCCCACTTGACATCCCTATAGACATGCATGTTTCTCCCAAATTCTCTCTGGAAATAGCAAAATCGGGCAATAATCGTTCCATGTACAAGCGGCCGCTAACAGGGCACTAAGCAAAAAAACGTTCACCTGTTGGAGTTGCTTGGTTTTTAGCAGAACTAAAAACCAAGCGACTAATGGCCCGTGTAAACAGGAGCCGCTCAATGTATGAGCGACTCATGTTCAGGCCATTTTACAGGGCCATTGATTTCAATGGGTTTATTCCCATTTCCGATATTTGCGTGCACATTTCGGTTGCGGGAAAAAAAAATACAGCATGCTCTATTTTTCTGCGTATTTGGGCACCAAAGGTTCCCACAAAAGTCATTCAGCAGACAGCTATCTTTTCCGAATACCCCATGAGCATACATGTGTCTGGCGGTGGCTTATTTCCTGAGAACATACAGATCAGATCTACCTTCATGGAAGAGTGAGGAGGGTGCTATACACATTAGATGCTCAAGATTATCGGCAATTGGTCCACCAAGTGGCTGTTCTTGATGTACAGACACTGGGAGAGCATACGGTTTGTCAGTTATCCCACTTGACATCCCTATAGACATGCATGTTTCTCCCAAATTCTCTCTGGAAATAGCAAAATCGGGCAATAATCGTTCCATGTACATGCGGCCACTAACAGGGCACTAAGCAAAAAAACGTTCACCTGTTGGAGTTGCTTGGTTTTTAGCAGAACTAAAAACCAAGCGACTAATGGCCCGTGTAAACAGGAGCCGCTCAATGTATGAGCGACTCATGTTCAGGCCAGTTTACAGGGCTGTATTTGCACAAGCAAAACGCAGAGAACAGAAGCCATTGATTTCAATGGGTTAATTCTAGAGATGAGCGAACACGTTCGGCCCCGCCCCTTTTTCGCCCGAACACCGAACTTTGCGAACACCTCGGTGTTCGGGCGAAAAAGTTCGGGGGCCGCCGTGGCAGCGCGGGGGGGGTGCGGCGGGGAGCGGGGGGGAGAGGGAGAGAGAGAGGGCTCCCCCCTGTTCCCCGCTACTGCCGCCCGCGCCGCCGCGCATCTCCCCGCCCCCCGGCGGCACCCGGACACTTACGCGCGAACACTCCAGTGTTCGCTAAAGCCGGTGTCCGGGTGCGGATGTGTCCGTTACGGACACGTTCGCTCATCTCTAGTTAATTCCCATTTCCGAAATTTGCGTGCACATTTCGGTTGCCCGTAAAAAATGCAGCATGCTCTATTTTTCTGCATATTTGGTCACCAAAGGTTCCCATGAAAGTCAATAGGGGGTGCACAAATGCATGCATAATACGCAAGAAGATGCGTGAAACACTGCGTAATTCCACTGGGAAAAGGACACATCTGGAACTCATTAAGACTAATTAGCAATTTCGGTAAGTGCATCTTTGTTTGCCGTATGCAATTGAACATGCCTTGCAGGTGCAAAAAGTACAGTAGAATACACTGATACACACTCACAAAAGCATAGTTAGTTCCAAAAAAACGCTATGCTCATGAGCATGCAAATATCTATAGACTATAGGGAGCCTTAGAGAGGAGGAGAGAAGGGGGAGAGAGTTTAGCAGTCACACTGCTAAACTCCCTCCCACCTCCCTTCTCTAGCCGCTGTCATTGGCTCCCATTGGAGTCCATGCAGTGGCCAACGTTTTTGCTGCCCGGCGTAAAAGCGCCCATCCGGCTAATATAGTGTGGGAATATGCCTGTGTGATCTGATGCATTGGAATCGAATAGATCAGATGGGAGAGTATATTGGCCAGCCGTGAAAACGGCGGCCGATATACGCTTGTGTGAATAAGGCCTTACTGTGAATGGAGGTGGGTGGATGGGACGATCCCCGGCCCGCTACATCTTCATTAACTGAACAACTATCATGTCTGTGTTAAACAAACCAGAGACCAGCTCCTCTGCAGTTGCTCCCACATAAGGACTGGCTGGAAACAACAACTGACATACAGGAAAATGGAAAAAGTCCAACATTGGTTTAAAAGCTTTCAGTCTTTATTAAATGATCCAAACAGACATGGAGAAACAAAGGACATGTGCCATCTTATATGTTTCAGGCAAGCATGTGGCCCTTAATCATAGACTTGGTCTTTCTCCATTTTCCTGTGTAAAACAAAGAAGTGACGGATGAGCTGCAGTACGTAAGGGAGCCCATGGGCGCTTATGCGCCAAATAGTTGTCCTGTGTAAAGAGATCTTTAGTTGAGTGCACATGGGCTCTAATTGTAGATAGGAAAGAAAGCCAATGCCAGACACTTCTGGTAGTGGCATATCTTCCCATGAACATAAGGATCAGACAGCTGAAATCCAACAGTCCAATCCTTATGACCTCTGCGAGAGTTCGGAAGCTCCCAAACGCATTAGATGATTGGACAGTCTCACCAAATTCAATGGGTTTGGCAAACTATATTTAATGTGTTTGGCACCAAAGACAAGGGGAAGCTTATTGGAGCAATTGATTGTATTGGATGGCTGTGTGAAGTACCGATTTGAAGGTCACAGCCTAGCCTCACCATACATGTGCCACCTCTAACTGAGCCCTCTCAAAAATCATAACCAATGAGAGGGCTGCCATGTAGAAGTGCCTACTGTGTATGCGATATTTTTTTGATATTTTCACATGCAGCAGATTTGTTGCAGAAAGTTTTGCAATAGTCTCATTAACCCGAATGTGGTTTTTCAGAAATCCATGGACATGCTGCACAAGCAACAACAAGTATGGAAGGGATTTTTCAGTCACATGAGGTTTTGCAACAAATCTGACAGGTGGGACTGCTAAATACTTTTAGGGCTTGTTCATATGGCGTAGTTTTATGTATTTTATTAGCTAACTTTGTAGTTTGCAGAAAACCACTGCAAGCTGCGTCAGGTCTGCAAATAATTCGTAGTTGCCGGACTGGTCCTAGTCTGATGCCACTGACACACACTGTGTGTATTTGCTGTTTCCTTGTTTGGGTTACTTTTTGTTTTATATTAACAAAAAGAAAACAACACTAATTACTTAGGTCACGATCCCTGGGTGCAGAGCCATAACTCTAGGGTGTGCAGAGGGTGCGGTCTCACCTGGACCCAGGAGCCCTAGGGGACCCATAAAGTCTCTTTTCCCCATATTGCAAACCAATACTATCAATGAAGCTTTATAGTTGGGGATCGAGTTCCATATTTTGCACTGGGGCCCAGCAACCTCAAGTTACGCCTCTGCCTGGGCAGCACAATATGTGAGAATAGAAGGCCACAGAGTATAGCTTTGTGCACTGTCCCTGTTTGGTGCAGGGTAATTATTGAATTCCCCAAACCCCACTGCTAGCTATGTGTCTACAAATAATGTGTAGAGGTCAGACTGGCAACTTTGAACAACGTCTGAGACCACAAAGAGGGAACTGTAATTTTCGTCCAGCCGTTCTAGATGAGCATATAGAAAAAGGAGGAGGACTTTTAGTGGGTTCAGTCGAGATGAACCCCTCGAGGTTTGGGTTTGTGATGAAATGAACTTTTAGCAATGTTTGACCCTTACAATATACCAAAATTTTATGTAATACTTTTGTCCTTGGTCTCTGCTAACGTCCATTCATTTTTCCTTCTGAATAAGGTAGTTTAACCTAAGATTACAAACCTTGCAATTATTTTAATTACTATTTTAATATTTAATACTTTGTGTCTATAAGTCAATAAAGTACAACATAGGCTAAATATACAAAGCAATGACTGCACAAGAAAATAGAGTAATGAAGGCGACAATAAGTGTACAGTATAATGATGCACTTGATGATATCATTCCTTTTCCATCGTACAAAACAAATGTCCTTTTTTCATAAAAATAGATACCATTATAATGTAGTTCTAATCTTCCAGCAATTATATTTTTGATGGGACATTGAGGAAAAATGAATAAATGAGAAAGGAATGACAAGCTATTAAATGTAAGCATTAGGTAATGTGTACAATACGGTGGGTGAAAAAAGTAAGACAATAGGAACTGGAATAATCCTGAATAGGTTTAATTAAATGTTTAAACAGCCTGCTATATTAGGCTAAATACAAAATACAAATACAGAAGGAATACAAGTTTCTGATGGTAGACCTAATATCATAACTTCAGCATTGCCTAGAATACAGATGTGGCAGAGCTGAATTTGTCATTCCACTGTTGTTGCATTAAGATATTTCATACTTCCCCCTTGATCCTGTTCTGTTTTGTGTGACAATCCAAAATGTGCAAAAATTTTCTAGATTTGTCACATTTTATTACTCCTTCTGCCTTCTAATCCTGCCTTCCCACTTACAGTGCTAGAAGTGGCTAAGCAAGGTAAGAAAGGCACACTCTTTTTAAAGGCTTTGAAAACCTTTGTAGATGAAAAAGCAATATATATTACACATATCATTATATTATGTCCCCGCAGAAAGAAATTATGCACTTATCTGTGTTTTGTATTGAGTTTTCCTTCTCATGCATTTAGAAAGCATCATACTTGGTTTACAAGCTCGTCTTCATTCAGGTTTCTGGCTCCAGAAACACATTGATTAAAAAATGTACAAAAGTATATATATATAGCCTTTAACTTTTGCCTCTGACATTCCAGCTTGTGATAGAGGAGATTATGAGAGATGCTCCTAAACCACCTTTTGATTGAGAAGTCTAAACCAGCTCTTTCAGACAACTAAATAACTGTTTTTTGTTTCATACGTTATGCAGTAACTATAATTGTGTCTACATTACTCAGTAACCAAAAGTATACAAACTATTGAGACAGACCATGCAGCTGCCATGGGTACCATGCAAAGAAGTGGCCCAGTGCTGGTTGATGCCAACTTTATTTGATTCTAAGTGGCAAAATTCTATTCAAGAATATCCTGTCTGGAGGAACTACATTGACTGCAAGTAATGTGGTTGTAGAGATGGAAGAAAAGCTAGCGTCTTCTGTCCTAATGAAGAAGCAAGGGGGTGCCAGTTCGATCTAGTTATGGGGCCAGTCTCACTTTTATGCATGCCACAGCTGGCATAACTAGGCTCACATAATGTTTAGTTTCTACATTCACTTGAGTTGAGAGGGGTGCTGTTATCGTTTTGGAAAGAACCAGGTAGGCATAGAGAAACTTAGGGAATCATGCAATGCTTCCTGGGAAATTTGGTATGCAAATCGAGATGGTGCAGTGCCTCTGCAGTGTCACCTATTAGAAAACAGTTTACATACAAGTCAATGTGTGACCTTATAACAGGCCTTGTGCTGTGACTAAGGATATTAGCCAAACCAGAGTCTTCCCTATAAGGTAAAAATAGCCATGTACAGACAGCTGATTCAGGGTTTTCCCCCTCATCAGTGCAAAGTAGGTGTTGTGTCTGTGTAAATCACTTTGCTGGTTTTTGGGTTTATCTTTGCATTCTGTTCTCTGACTCTGGTGGGTGAGGTTCTGGCTGTCTTGCTGTTGGAACACACCTGAGAGTGATTGGAGACGGATTTTATCACCTCTTCACCTTGGATGCTGGCGCTCGATCCAATCACAGCGCTTAGTTACACAGCGCTGATGGCAGGGGAATTCAAAACCGAGCAGGGAGATGACAGTGGGGAGAATTCTCAAGCAGCTTGCCGCACCGCCGGGGAGACCATCCTGCCGGGGACACAAATGCCGGCTGGGAAGTGAGTATTGCAAGGTTTTTTTTTTTACCTCACTCGAGTATAACCCAAGGGGGCTTTTTCAGCACAAAAAAATGTGCTGAAAAACTAGGCTTATACTCGAGTATATCTGGTACACAGTTACCGCCAACTGGCAGCGGGTGTGACAGTAGGGTTCTGGTTGGCTGGATAAGAGGCCTATGAAGTTGGTCTGGAAGAGTACTGTTTCTTTTTATGAGGAGCATCAAGAGGGCATTAAAAGACTTATAAGTCATGTTTGGAAATGTAAAATGGACAGTACTCCTCCTGATCCATAGCACAGGATCAGGACTGAAGTGATGTCATGGCATCAGCCACAGCTCATGTGATCCTCATGCTGACACATTCTTAGTGTTATTTGGGAGTTGCATGCTGTTGAAGACACTTCTCTACTGCTATATGGATAGATTGATCAGCTAGGAGGCTTGTATATACATATATTCCAGCTTCTCCTTTCAGAAGATGCTGGTTACATTCTCAGTTTGAACACGTTTCTAGTCCAATCCTGGGTCTAGTCCTGGGTCTCAGTTCAAATAAGTCTGCTTAGTGAATTATTGTATCTCGAGCATTAATACACCATCTCCTGCACATTTGTGGTACATATTCTGTATAACATTTATCTACTGCCACATTGCCTGTTGATTTCCAGGTAGAGCCAGGGTTGTCCAGGTTCCTGGCATGGGGTTGCCCTCATCAGGGCGAGCGCTTGGCTTTTAGGTAGGGTTTTATCATATCAGTAACTTAGGGTCAGTTCCCCAGTTTCTCCACTTTTACATTTCCTTATATACTATTTTATATTATCCTCATTTGTACTTATTCTGTATATCTGTCTTTTAAGGACATTATTATTATGTCTGGCTCGGACATAACATTACTGTATTTGCTTTAGTGCTAGACAACTAAATTGAAAAAGCCATTACTTTGCTGTAGGTTAGAGGTTAGTTATCTGTGAGTTATTTCTCTTGATACTATTAGATCTAATTTGACTTATTTTATTTCCAAAGATATTCCGGAGACACAAGTCGAAAAGTAAACTGTATAACAAGAAATATACTGTACAGCCGGTGTGTGAAAGGTTAAATAAAATGTCAAGTACAGAGTTTTGTCTGCTGTACCTAGCAGTCCTATCTATCATAGCAGGCTTCTGGCACCTCAGACACACTGTGCATATCATTGATATTTACCAGAACAGGTTGTTCTTCAATTATCTCCATAATTGTCTTTGATTTTGCTTCACGGCTGATTCACGTACTGTTAAGAGAAGCACCTTTTTAGCTGAATTGCTGCAGTGATGTTACATAGAATAGGCTTGGTATTCCCATTGTGAAGGGAGATGAGATTGGCCTTCATATCTCTTACACTACAATTGACTTTATTGATGCCTTTATTTATTTCAGAGAAGGGAGTCATTCTCTTAGCGGTCTCTGAATCCTATCTGCATATTGACAGGGTGTTTAACACCCATAGGGGCATGAATGAGGTCTCAGTGCCTTTGTCTTAGAAGAGCACAAAACGCTTTTATAGAATTAGTTCATAGGTTTGTGTTTGTTTTTCAATAAAAGGCCGCTAAGAATAATACAGAAGCTGCACTAATAAAAATCTATCCAGAATACATGTTTTAATAGCTGAAGAGTTATGGCAAAGCGCTTGATCAAGACTCGAAATCAAGGGCGCATTCACACGGGTGTATTTTCTGTTCGCATTCAGTGCAAAAACAGACGGCTGTATATACAAATTTGATCGCCGCTACGGAGTATAGCTGTGCATGAATATATATTTTTTTTAATTCTCAGACTGCGGGAAGATAGAGCATGTCCTATCTTTCCCACATGCAGTTAAAACTACGTGCAGGAAAGATAGGGCAAGTCCTATCTTTTCTATCCCATTCTATGAATGGGTGAGAATATGACAAATCATTGAAATCAATAATTTTGTTCTGTCCCGTTATGCGGCCGTGATTATCGTGGCCGCATAACAGGACTACAGCACGTCCATGTGTTTAAGCCTTTTTACCTGATGGAATATGGACAGCACACAGACCCACTGAATTAAATTGGTGTATTCAGATGTACGTTTTTTAATGCAAACCAATCTGGTGGCATGCTTTATTTCGATTCGTATTCACAAACCAAAATTGCCCATCAAACTCAACATACAAATAAAATGTTTCAGAATCCCATTCACTTTGCTGCTACTGTTATATCTTATGGATTTTCTACTGCCAATTTGGCTGTAGAATATACAGAGCATATCCGCCACATGTAAACATACCCTAAGAGAACATTATGTGGGCAAAAACATGGGTGCATGAGGTAATACACTTGCTGCTATGGTGCATACCACGTTTCCTCAAAAATAAGCCCTATGCCGATAATAAGCCCTACCCCAATTTTCAGGGAGGGCATTAAATATAAGCCCTTGCCCAAAAATATGACTTGCTAAACTACATGAAAACAAACAGCAATACTCAACCAAGCTGGCGGCGTCTTAGTCCCTCGCACTAGTCTCTGGTACTGCGGCAGGCTGCCGTGTGCTCAGCTTTGACTCAGCACTCTTTCTGGTGACAGGGCTATGAATACCCCGCCTCCGGCATGCGAGTGCTGTGATTGGATCACGAGCACCACTACCTCAGCCAATCAGAGCCGGCGCTTGATCATTCACAGCCACTCAGTGAATGACATCACTGAATGGCTGTGATTGGCTCATCAAGTGCTGGCTCTTTGGGGGCAAAAATTAATACACAACAGTTTGGAGAAACACGGTATTAGTGCATGAACCGAGGTTATTTTTGTTCCGGACTATTCAACCTCTCTGCTAGTGCGTGCAAGTTTGGAAAAAAGAGCGGGAAGATAGGTCCTGCCCTATTTTTCTCGCACATTGTATTAACTATGTGCAAGTAAGATAGGGCAAATCTTATCTTTTCTTGAGTAATAACAGTACGTGCGAGAAAAGATAGGACTTGCCCTATCTTTCTTGCACGTAGTTAATACTCGTAGTTAAGCTCGTAAGTGGAAATGAAACCATTGAAAATAATGTTTTAGTCTCTTCCTGTTATGTGGCTGTGATTTTCATGGCCACATAACGGTGCTAAAACACACCCATCTGCTTAAGCCCTAAGTCAGGACTGAAATACATCCAGGGAATAGGCTTAGATGGCATGTGAGCTGCCCATAGTTAAGTGGAAACCAGCAGTTTTTCACGACATTAGTCTTGTCTAGTGGGATTACTGACAACATGTTTTCGAAGCACCATTAATTGATCCACTCTGATAAAGATATCTTCACTTTTTACAACAGTTTTGACATGTTAGAATGACATGTCAAAAGTTTTGATCAGTGGGGGTTTCGCTGCGGAGACCCCTGGTGATTGCCAAAAGGCAGGGGCTGCAGCCCTCACCCAAGACCTGTGCCTATTTGACTGTCTTACCTGCCTGTTGGCTCCTCTGCAGCTTTAGGCCAAATGCACATGGGCGGGTCAGATTCTGCATGCGGGAGCCCGTAGCAGGAATCTGAACCTGTGCCCAGCCGGCATCCGCTGTAGCAACACGGGGGTTAAAGAGTACGC
This sequence comes from Eleutherodactylus coqui, assembly GCF_035609145.1. NCBI lineage: Eukaryota > Metazoa > Chordata > Amphibia > Anura > Eleutherodactylidae > Eleutherodactylus > Eleutherodactylus coqui. The sequence continues at coordinate 271,447,941 of NC_089838.1, forward strand.
CAAATGGTCACTTTTACTCCTCTGTTAATTTATTCAACATACGTTTTAGCAGAACATAAACGTCTGGATCTCCAGATAAATGATAACCTTTGCAAAGTCCTTTCAATATAATCCTCCACAGTCCGTTCACCTTCACAGACCTGTAGTAGTCCAGAAGCGCAGCTCCTCACCCTGCCGTAGCGTCTCCAGACCCCAATTCCAGGGCAGAGTTCCTCAAGCGTCCTGCCGGAACCACGCAGCTCTCCGCCTAGTCACAGCGTCTCTCTCTGCTTACAACAGGAGTCCATTTAACCAGAAGTCTAGTCACACACAAGTCTAGTTACAACTGCAGTCTGGTTCTCCCAGACACACACACCTCCTTCTCACTTCCACCTGACTCTTGACATAGCTTGCTGGTTCAGGTGGAAGAACTGGCTTGAAGTATTATTGGACTGATCTACATCACAGAAGCGAACAACCTCTGCCATTCCATACCATACATGTGGGGTGTTTTTCCTCTTGTCTCAGGCACGAGACTGACTGTTGCCCCCTACAGGCCACTCTCTGCAGTGCACCACTACACTGCACATACCTTTATTTTCTTCTTCTTTCCTGAACTGTGGATGGTTCGCACGGCTCGCAGTCGGACATGCGCAGTACAGATTTTTTTTTAAAAACTGCTTTTCCTGTGGAATTCGCGTCCCATTCACAGGGTCAATTGCAAACAGGCTGCAGGTAGGATGCTTTCCATTGACTTCAATGAAATCCATCTGTGCATAATCCGCAGGACAATGGAGCATGCTGCAATATTTCATCCGCGAGCGGAAACAGCAATTGCTTTCCACTAATGTGCATGAAGAATCATTTTTGCATTGCATGCTGTGGAAGGTATTTGCTGCAGAAACCGTAGGCCATAACCCGCTCCAGATTCCGCAATTCAAATCCGCCCATATGCATTCACCCAAACATGGATGTGTAGAGGTCTGTAGAAGATGTCTATAGAGCTCTATATGTCCGTCTTCAGCTGCTGAGAGGAGCTGGCAAGCAATGAAGACAGATGAATAGGCACAGACCTCCGGTGAGAACGACAGCCCCCACACGTCAAAAGTTTGTAAAAAGTGCAGTTACTCTTTAAAGTGCTAGGTGGTGGAGTATATTATCTGCTGTTTTTCTTCTTTGCTGATGTCCCTCTGATTGATTCACTGATTTGGGATCCTATTTTCAGACATCTAAGATGGCAGCTGCAATTTTCTAGCTACCTAATGCATACTATGTACTCCTCTCTGATTGGCCAACAATGATCACGTGACACTCATGTGATCAATTCTCTCGCCAATCAGAGAGAAGGTATAGTGCATTAGTGGTCTACCACTGCCAATGCATTATAAGGATTAAGTAATCTAAAGATTGCATCGGCCATCTTGGCTGAAAATGGGACCCAGAGCAATAGATTGGAGGGGCATCCGCACAGAAAAGGATTACCAGATAGTATAACTGCCTCCTTCGGTCCCAGGAGAAGATTTTGTCCTAAAACCGGAGGGTTGCTTTAAATCTATTTTCCTTTTAATTTCCCAATGATCTTTATAATGATGAATTGATGTACCGTTAGGTGGTAAACTGATTAGGAATTTAGTTCTGAGAGCTGACAACTGCTATGTCAAAATTAATGATGGTTTGCCAAGTTTAAATCCTGGTCTAAGCCTTTGTAAACCAGGGAACATCTTGTAAAATATGTCTCTACGGTCAATGAGTCTTTCTAATAAAAAAGAAATGAAATTCGTGACTAAATTACAAAACGCAGTATATCTGGGCTACACCCATCTTTGATGTAAAAGTTCTGAACTTCACAAACTTTATCATGCTGCTTAAATGACCTACTTACTAATGGGGCAATCAAGGTACATTCAAAAAGATCAGCATGCACGCTGAAGAAATCCAAAAAAAGAGCTGTCCTTTGCTCTTAGTGAACTATTTTAGATGTGAGAGAAATAGGAAATTATTAATATGTAAGTGAGCCTGGGAGAACAAGAAATTCTGTACTTGAGGGTCTGAAATTACTTTTCAGAATAAGTTGCCGTATGTGTTCATGAGAGCTGGCACTAATGATTTATATCCTGCATTTTCACCAGTATTCCTCTCTGCAGGCTCCATTACTGATTCTCAGTTATTTCTGGCAACACATCTGCATGAGTCATTCGCCTCCCTCCCTTTCCCTCCTCCTCCTGCCTTCTCTCTGCTCTCTATAGACTTCAATGAGCAGCATGCATCATCACCCTCCTTCACTTCCTGTGCCCCATTTTAGCAATGTTACTAAAGATGAATTTCACTGCCTACAAAATTGGACAGCAAATTAGAAGTAAGGATGACACCTAGTGGTCAGCTCTATAGAAGAATTTTTCAGCATAAAAACAAAATTTTAAGTAAATAAAGGGATATTCACTTTTGCTAGTTACAGTATCACTTCGGCTTATATTACAGCAACACAAGTTGTTTCCAAGCTCCAATGATTACAAATGTTTGGGGGTTTTTTGCAGTCAGACTGCTCCTCAGAAAAGGGTCATATAAATAATGATATTTCCCTGAAAAAAATTGCAAAAATGTTACAGGTTTTTTATTATTAATTATTTGATTCATATAATAATTATCATTAGAGGGAACATGTCACAAGCTATGTGCTGCCCAAACCACAGACAGCATGAAAGCCAGACAGGCTCTCATTACCGAGACCTATGTTGTACTCTAAAACACTGGGAATAGGAAAAAGAGTCATCGGTGGACTGCCACCGACTTCTCCCTGCCCCCTCGGCTAGATTGACAGGTCTCTGCACAAATAGGGAATGATCTGTCAATCTAGCTAAGCAGCATGGGGAAATGCCGGCGGGGCTCTGCCCAACGACTCTTCTGCCCATTCCCCATTACACTTTAAAGTATGTTTTCTCTGAAACGCCGTCATATTTCAGAGTAAAACATCTCTCTGTAATGTTTCTACCTGTCCATATTTCATGCTGCCCGTGGTTCGGGAAACATGAAGCTTATGACAGGTTCCCTTTAATGTTTTGACTTACATCTAGGACGAAAGGTTCCCAACAGTAATAGTTTTTCCAGGCTTTTGAAAAATGTTGAAATAAACTAGATATCTGTTACAATGACAAGCCACAACCATTCCATGACAACCGTTCGCTGGTCTACTCCAGGCTTTGTTTGCAAGGTGTCCTGATATGTCACTGCAGTCAATCACAGGCCACTACAGTGACAGCAGTAAGTGTAAAATCCACATTGTATGAGGCAGGATAAGATGATAAAGGTGTCCATTTACATTATCCTACCAAAAGTAATTGGGCACCTGTGTAAGAATCAAGAGTAGTATTTATTTACATATGTTAAGACTTAGTGGGGTCTGCTTTGGCCCTAATGACATTGGATACTCTTGGTGGCATACTTTCTTCTAACATCTGATACACTTCAGCTGGAATTTCCCTCCATTCATCCTGCAAATGTCTGGTGAGTTCTGTCGAAGAAATGCATCAGCCCATCTACAATGGTGCAATAAGAGTTGTCATTGGATAGGCGGGCAATGGAAGAATGTTCTATGAAGAGATGATTCAGGCTACTCCATCTTCAAAATAGATAGAAGTACCTGGGTGTGAAGGATGCTTGAAGAACACCTTTTGCCCAAGTGTATTGTGTCAACAGTTAAGTATGACGGATGCTCCATTACGGTCTTGGAATGTTTTATGTTGCATGCTCTGAGTCTGTTGGTCGTAGTGAGAAGGACCATGATCACAGAGGTATACCTTGACATTCTAGACAATAATGTGCTGCCCACAATGTGGTAATACTTTGGGTATGGTCAGCAATACTTCCAACAAGACAACCTGCCACGTCACTAATCCAATGCTGTTTTACATTTGTTTGAGGATATGAAAGCACCACAATTGGACTGGCTGCACAGAGTCCTGATCTGAACCCTACTGAACATCTGTAGGACAAACTAGAACATCAGTTCAGGAAATATGAACAGCATCCATCTTTTTTGAGAGGACTCACCAGACGTTTGCAGGATGAATGGAGGGAAATACCAGCTGAAGTTTATCAGATGTTAGTAGAAAGTATACCACAGAGAGTATCTGATGCATTAGAGTCAAAGGACGCCTCATTAAGTATTAGCATATCTAAATAAATACTACTTTTGATTCGTGCTCAAGTGTCCGACGACTTTTTGTATGATAGTGTACTTCTATGGCACCCTATTATAACTCTGTATGCCTTTAATGTTATATAAAGGCACGCAGGGTGATTTTTGGTGTTGATGTTACTCAGGATATCTTAGGAACTTGAAAATATTGTGGCATACACCAGATGTATTTCGGTGATACTCTCCCATAATATTATGCCATACGGCGCACCACACGGTGGACCACAGAGCATCTACGGCCCTGTAATAGAAAGTCCAGTGGATTTTGCCTGTAGGTTTTAAACATTTTCCAGCTGATTTTATTTTTTCTCCAAAAGCCTGGAAAAGTTTTTTCTTAAAAAGCCAAGACCAAAGAAAGAAAGTTAATTTGAATGTATTAAAATGTAACAAATATGTTGAAATGAAACGAACAGCTAAATGGATGTTCCTCATAAGAAAACTGTGTATAATGATACATGAAAAAAAAATGTAAAAAAGGTAAAATTCCTGTATAAGTGAGAATTTGTCAAAGTAACGATTAGTGACAAAGCTGAGGTTACCAGGATACCAGTGCTTAATTTCTTGCATAAAAGTAATTTGACAGGTAATTACATATTGAAATTGATAGTGAATGTTCCAGCATGCAAATCTGGAAATGACTACTGAAATGTCAACCCTGTGTGAACCCCTCAAATAGTAAACCCTGCAGAATGCGCTTCACGTGAAAAACTCATTCCTCCATGCTGTCTCTTTTATGTATGCTATGACATCCCGTATGGCCCCAGAATTGGCCCTTACAAACTCAGCAGTATGCCATTGTTTATTCAATATGCTACCTTACCGCTATAGTACCTAGTACAAAATAATAAAAGAGTGACTTACTTTCCGGGTTTATCTCATGGAGAGGTTTTTTCTCTAAAAAAAAGAAAAAATAGGAGAGAAGTGTACTTAATATGTGGACTATATTCAGCTCAAAGAATCTGTGATATGTGAAGTATTTAAGAGATGTATTTGCATAAATCAGCATAGGAACATGCTACATGCAGGGTGAATATTTAGTCAGTTCAAGGTCATTAACGCATCTGGAATCCAATGTACCTGAACATTAGCCAATACATCAATTTTCCGCAGAGACTTGAAATATGAGCACTCTATATTTATTAAAGCACCAAATAAAAGGGAAAAAGCTGCAGATCATTGCAAAAAATATTGCATATTATTCAAGGAAATTAGACCACAGTCCTTGTGAAAAGACTGCATTATCCTTTTTATCTTCTAGTCTTATATACTGAATGTTCCTAGGTTAAATAGAATGGAGATGTACATACTACCATTGTTGGATTGAAATGCCCAGGACCCACCAATAAAACTCTTTCTGGGGGCCCCCTATACTGCTACATACAAATATTACCTGAACCCAGAGGCGTAACTTGAAGCTTCTGGGCTCCAACGCAAACCATGTAAGAGGTCCCCCAACTATAACGCTTTATTCATAGTACTGGGCTCCCTATGTGAAGAAGAGTGACCTTATGGGCCCCATTAAGGCTCGTTGGCCGCAGTACAACTGCATCCCCTATAGATATGCCCATGCCTGAACCCCATTCACAACAAATTCCTCATCATTGCATTCTCTGTATACTTCATTACAAGATGTGGCTACATTTGAGTATATTCACCCAATATATGCAGATCCAGTGTGCAGCTCATGCATAGGGTGGGGGACTGGGGGTCCATCCTGGCTTAGGCCCCACCTGAGAATTCACCTTTTTCCCTGTGTGTTAGTCTGAGCCTGTATACTAGAGTATATATAAACTGACCAGACACTTCAATAGAGACAACTGCCCTTTCACAATTGGAGCTTTCCTGTATGGATATTAGACATGTGATCCCAGAGTGCAGTATAAAATCTAGTAAGCAAGTTTTCCATAGATCAGTTTCAGTGTGAATCCACATTAGAATGGGAAAATTGAGGGATCTGAGTGACTTCCAACAAGATCTGGTCACTGGTGCTAGACTAGTCAAGGCCAGGATTTCAAAAACTGCCAACCTTGTGGGATTTTTCATGCAACAGTTTGGAGAGTTGACCAAGAATGGTGTGATCAAGGGAAAAAAAATTGACAAAGCTGACTAAGCCTTTGACAGATATCTGTTACCCGATACTCTCGTCTCTGGTTCTAAAGCACACAGATGGTTGGCAGAAAATGTTCTGAATCATCCGTTTTAGGTATTCAAAATCTCCTGTGTATGGCCAGCTTTAGTCGGATCTGTAGTTCACTCTTTACCACCATGACACATAAATTGATTTAACGTGATTTAGACTTGCAAGTACTGTTGTGTTTTGTAGTGTGTCCTCCTACATCAGTTTGCCAATCAGTCTATGATTAGTTACATTCTCTGTATAGAAAGCCATTTTTATCCTCAAACTCAATCAAGATATCTTGTTTCTTATAAAGTGCTGTCAACATTGCAACCTTGACCATGTTGTGTGAAGAGATAAGTGCACAAAAAGCATATAATTGCTATTCGTGGTAATTATTTGTCTATCAAACATGAAATTCAGTCCTATATTTCATCAGGCAATTCTAGAGAGGATGCTTTTAGATATTTTGCAAGATGTTTCTTTTTAACACTGGTGCTAAGTTAAGTGATATGAGGTCAGTTTTTTGTAAACACTCTTTTTCAAAAAAGAATCAAGCACCTAGAGAGAGTTGTAGTTTTGCTGCAAAACTTGGTATGCAGTTACATCTCAGGCAGATTAAAAAAAAAGGTTAGTGGTGTCGTGTGATTAGATGAATGGTCTTGTCACCGGAGCCCCTAAAAACCCTTGGCCTAAAAAAAGGCTCTCAAAGTCTACTTGTGTGTAGTGGACCTCTTTTTCCGCTTGTATAGAGCTTGTTGACCACTAGAAGCCTCTACGATGCAATCAAAGAGATTTTGCCCAGCTAACAGAGTTTGAGAGGGGCGCATTATTAGAATGCGAGAAGCTGGATGGTTACATTGATGAATTGCCCACCACCTTGGCTGTTCTGACTAAACTGTTAGGAGGTATTGGGACAAGTGGACACCCCTGACAGAACAGCAATAGAGAAGATCATCTGATAAGCACAATCAGTTCCAACTGTTTTGTTCCCTGCCTTCCAGAAACAGGTAGCACCATTGTTTCTAGGCCCCTGTGTCTGTCAAAACCATTTCCAGGCACTTGGCTGAAGGACATTTGCTCTCACGACGCCCATTATGTGTACTACCTTTGACACCAAGCCACCGTCACCTCCATTTCAAGTGGTGATGTGAACAGCGAAACGACTGCTATGGAGTGGAACTAGGTTGTCTTCATTAATGAATCCAGGTTCATATTGGGTACTGACAATGTCTGTATTGCCTCCTGTCCTCTTAATTAGGCCTTATAAATTGGTATCCTACTTTCCTTGGTTGTATTTGTAGGCTCAGGCCTGAGAGAGATGCATGTTAAAAGGTAGGAACTAAGGATGAGCGAGTATACTCGCTAAGGCACTACTCATTCGAGTAATGTGCCTTAGACGAGTATCTCCCTGCTCGTCCATAAAGATTCGGGGGCCGCCGCAGCTGACAGATGAGTCGCGGCGGGGAGCAGGGGAGAGCGGGCGGGAGAGAGGAAGTGAGAGATCTCCTCTCCGTTCCTCCCCGCTCTCCCCCGCAGCTCCCCGCTCCGCGGCGGCACCCGAATCTTTAAGGACGAGCAGGGAGATACTCGTCTAGGGCACATTACTCGAACGTGTAGTGCCTTAGCGAGTATACTCGCTCATCCTTAGTAGGAACTTATCTTTTTCAGGTTATGATTAAACTACCTGGTATTAGTGTTAGGACCTATCTAAAAGCATGGTCTCCTGGACTTTGGTGGATGGACCAATATACTTTCATCAAACTACTGTATATACTAAGAATCTTGCATTTTCTAATGTGGCTAGTATATACACTACAGTTATGTATTTTTCTGATAAAAAATGTATTTGAGTACTACTGCGATGTGTTTCTGATTGTACTGTTTACTCGCAGTCATGGTTTAACATGCACTATAGATTTATATTTGGGTTGTACTGACTTTTTCCTTTCTCTTGTTTGTGCGGAATGGATGTGTTCATGTCTGGAGACCTAGGGGTGAGTTTCTTAATCCTGCCTTTGCTGTGGAGTACACTGCTTCAATTGCTAGTGTGATGGTTTGGTGGGGGATGGGGGACATCACATATGACAATCGATCACCCCTAGTAGTGGTATGAGGGACAGTGACAGCTCAGTGATATGTTCAGAACATCCTGCAGCTACATGTGTTCATCTCATTGCGGCTTCCAAGAGGCATTTTCCAGCAGAATAATGCTTGACCACACACAGCAAGAGTATCACAAGAATGCCTCCACAACATTGTCAATCTTTCGTGGCCTGCTTGGTCACCAGATTTATTGCCAATTGAACATACATGCCAATTTTGACAGCCTATGAGTTTGCACGATCTAAAAGCTTAGCTACGGGAAAAGTTTAGTAGTGTTAAATGAACTGAAACATTAGAACCCTGTTTTGAGTCGAACTTTACTAAAAGCTTCAGCCTCGCAGAAACCCAAGCCTCAGGAACTTTGGCTGAGCCAGACCCACTAAAGAAATTCTTAGTCCTTTTTCTTCTTCCTTTTCATCTTCTTCCTTCATCCTATTCCATTTCCCTCTTCCTCTGCTTTTTCTTCATCTTTCTATTCCATTTGCCTCTTCATCTTTCTATTCCATTTGCCTCTTCATCTTCTTTGTCCTTTTCCTCTTCCTCTTCTTTTTTTCTTCTCGCTTTGCCTCTTCTTCCTCTACCTCTTCCTTTCTGTTTTTTCTTGTTTTTTCTTGCTAATCTTTCCTTTAAAAGAGCTCAAAATTACTTAGACACAATCCTAGATCAACTAAGAGTGTTATACTGGGCTTTTAGGGCTCTTAGACAGGGTGAGGCCTCGGTCAGACGGGCGTTATTTCACGCGATTTGCGCATGCGCATGCGTCCGGCGATTTTATAAAACCATTGCTTTGCAATGGTATCGGACACATGAGCGCATTTTATGCGCTCGTCCGATAAATTATAGGACAGAAATCGCAGATCACACCTATCTGCGATCTGTGATTCCTGTTCTCTTCTCTATATGCGCTCAATGGGGCCGGCAGCAGCAGTGCCGACCCCATTGAGAACATATAGTAGGCAAATCATTCTCCTCTGCCACAGCTGTAACAGCTGTGGCAGAGAAGAACTATGTTTGCCCATTGAATTCAATGAACTCGGCAATACAGCCGGCTCCATTGAAAGCAATGGGCTGCCGGTGATCGCACCATGAATTTTCGGGAAGGGCTTAAAAATATAAGCCCTTCCCTGAAATTCATCCATAAATGTGTAAAAACAAAAAAAATATATATACTCACCTGGTCCCGGCAGACGGAGTTCAGCCGCGGCCGTCCGGCAATTCTCCTGAACTGCTCTGAGTAGTATTCAGCAGCTGGGGATTTAAAATCCCCGCCTGCTGAATGAGCTGCCTCTGATTGGTCACAGCCTCACCAATCAGAGGCAGCTCTCACTTACCCATTCATGAAGTGCTGCCTCTGATTGGCTCAGCGCAGGGACCAATCAGGGGCAGCTCTCAGCTGAATGACCAGGTGCTCTGCCGGGACCAGGTGAGTATATATATATTTTTTGTTTTTACACATTTCTGGATGAATTTCAGGGAAGGGCTTATATTTTTAAGCCCTTCCCGAAAATTCATTGTGAGATCGCCCACAGCCCATTGCTTTCAATGGAGCCGGCTGTATTGCCGGCTCCATTGAATTCAATGCACTGGACAGCTCCGGCCCGTTTCTAATGAAACGCGGCTAGGAGCAGTTTTTTCGGGCGATTTTTCGCCCCTGGTCACGCAATTTGCGCATGCGCATCCGTCATGCGATCCGCAAATCGCATAAAAAAACGCCCGTCTGACTGAGGCCTTATACACCAGTTTTAGGGGTATTGGTGAAGTTCCATTTTGGTTCAAGCTAATTTGGACCGGAGCAAACTTTTTGCCCAAATTAGGCAAACCTACCGAAGTGAGCATTTGTAAAGTTCGCTCAACACTACTGTCTACTCAAAAGTTGCACTATCAATTAGAATGAGTAAATCTGCCATTCTACAGTATCTTGTATTCCAACTTACCAAGGGAAAAAAAGGGTAATTTTTATTTTATTACCATGAGCAATAAATGTATAAAATTTAGAACTCTGTAGTTTAAGATTGCATTACGTATTCAACAAAATTCAATGCTTTTAATTCTCCGCTTTTCTATCTATTATAAGAAAACAGTCGTATCTAATTTATACCCTATGGCTTTTATGCATGCAAAACTTAATTTTACCTGTTCTTCTTTCATTATAACACTAGACAAAACTGTACATTAAGCCAATCTTCAAATGGATAACCGTCATTTTCACCTCTCTTGCCAGGTTTATTAATATCTTCTTAGCTCTGTAAATCCATGTAAGACTGTCCTCTTAGGTTCCCAGCATGAGCTTGTGGTGGCCCAGGGGCCTGGCAGACTCATACATATTAAAGTTTCACAAAGGGGAAGCAGTTTCCTCACAGGTGTTTGCACCATGGAGAAGCTGAGAGTCTGAATTCATGTCTGCCCATAGTGTACAGCTTAATACAAAAGAATATAGATGCAAACAACACAGTAATTAGGATGCCACATGCCGGTTGTCAGATGGAGCCGTCTGGCAATATCTATTGAGGGACGGAGTAACTAAAGACTCTTGAGGACTCTGCCAAGTTTTAACTTAAGCAACAACCACAGCATTTATTTCTGGATGTCTCTGTGTAAATCTGCAGCACTTGCTGTCAGTAAGGTTTAAAACCCATGTGGTCCAGAAAATTCCATAGATTATGGAGTTGGTGTTTTGAGTGTTGATTAGAGTCATGTTCTAACATGAGAATATGTTGTCAAAACATCTTATATGTTCTATTCAAACCACTTCTTCGAAATAGGACACAATTATACCATGCGGCTCAGACAATCTTCCCAACATTAATACCTACAGTAGGACGGCCTAATGTGGATGCCATAACTATGCCTCTTGCAACCCTGCTTATTCAGGATCAAGCTGAATAGTGGTTGGCATTGATATATCACTCAGGTGGAATGTATTTCCCCAGGAGAAGTAAGTCGAGTCCATTTTTACCACTGTACAAAAACTGGACAAAACTAATTCTATTCTCAGATTTTGAATATAGGGCACCAATTGGAAAGGGTAAGCTAATATCCACCCAAAACCTAGTTTGGTTGTTTGGGGGGCTAGTGAGCTACATTACTGAAGTGAAAATCTGGGTATTTAATCAAAGTTTCGCAACACAACAGCTGCAACACTGTCTCAGCGCAATGGCCAAAACATGAAACCGGGTCCGGACCGATGTTGGCATCAAAACACGTGCCCTATCATTTGCCACTCAGCGCAGATGTATAATGAGCTCTCTGCTGTTGTGGGACTGGATTGGTTGGTGGGTGGGGAGTTCATTTCCCCAGCCAGCCAATCAGCTGTTATTGTAGTATATAAACTTCAGGCCTTCCTCTCAGAGGGAGCAGCTTATTCCTCTGCTAGGTAGAGTTCTGGTCTTCGTCTTCCTGGTGACAGCTAATTCTCAGCTAAGTCCCTGGTGTTTTACTTAATACTTGGTGGTTTATTATCTGGCCCATCTTATTGTGGCACTTGTATCATTAATATCTGTATTTTGTCATTTCTTTGTAATTTTCCAAGTGTAGCAGATAGCTCCCAGTTTTCGGATGTAGAGCCATCCTTATTTGGATAGTGGCTGTGCTTTAAGTAGGGTTTTCCTCATATAAGTTAATTAGGGTAAAATTCCCTTTCTTTCCCTATAGTTCAGTTTTTTTATTGTGTGTTTTTTTTCTCCACGTTTTCATGTAGTTTTTATTTCTCTCGTTGAGACAACTATTACGTCTGAACCAGATGAGTTGATTTTGTTTCCAGCTCAGATGTAACACAAAGGTTCTTTTTTCCATTTTTTTTAAATTTATTTTCATATGTACTAACTTTAACAATAATTGAAAAGCTTGATGGAGAGTATACTCTACATTATTAATCTATGGCAAGTGGCAACCTAGTGTTTGTTCAGTCCTTGTGCTGTCCGAGTGAAAAATGGACTAGTCATGAACAGTACACGGCCCCATATTAGTCAATGTGGTAGGACACACATCAGTTTTTTCATATGCATACATAGATCATGATACAAAACTCATGACATGCACTATTCTGATATAATTGTTGTATGAGACTTAACATTCAAGTCAATGGGGTTACAGGGCAGACAGCACTCTCTTGCAATGCGTGTAGTACATGTGCTGTTTGTGTGCTGACCCTATTTCATAAGAGATGCAGAAAAAAAGTTGTCTTGTTTCAGTTTTTTGTGGGGGGGGGGCTGTGAAAAAAGAGATAATATACTGAAGTACAAAATATAGATACATGAACTGCATATGCATGAGTTTGAAGCAGTCATTGATGCATGTCTAGATTAAAGAGGTTTTCCCACTAATGATTTTTATCCCCTATCCAGATAAAGTGTCTAATCATTGATAGTCCAACTGTTGGGACCCCCATCAATGTCAACATTTGTACGCCTAAAAGTTTGGGAGGATGGAGAGGTGGTGCACATGCATGATCACCGCTTCATTCACTTCTGTGGGACAGAGGAAGATTGCCAAGAGCTTAAATCTCCCACCGTCCCGTAGAAGTGAATGGACACTGGTGGTCATTCTCATGGTTGATTTGGCGAGCAGAGATCTTGGGATCTACAGTCTGACCCCCAGCAATCAGACCTTTATCTCCAATCCTAGGGGATAGGGAATACATGGCATCAGTTGGAAAACCCCTTGAAGGTCCTTTTAGGCTATGTTCACATCTTGCCAGGGACTCCATTTGGAGCCTCCAGCGCAGATGCTGGACAAAATAACGTAGCATGCTCCACTATTTAGTCCAGGAAAATGTCAGAGGGCTGGACCAAAGCCAGACTGATCGTCTTATAGTCAGCAAGGGCAGATTTGGTATTTATATATATAAACTTTTAAAATGATTGATGATATAACGAGTTTAATGCTCAAAAGGCAGGCACTGAAATGTATCAATAATAGTTTGTTTTTCTGTTATTCTGATTGCTTTTAAGATTGCTTGTCTTTCCTTCTTGCTTTGTGCTTCCACTATTAATGACTAGCAGATACCTGTTTACACAAGGAGATAGAACACCAATATACAATAACTTGTTGGTTCTCACTGATCATGCAATCACTGCACTGGACAATGATTGGAAACATTTGCTCGATATAATGATGTTTTACTCCATGATAATTTTGCCTAAGGCTCACATCACATACGCCTTATGTTTTCCATTCTTCTGTTCTGTTCTTGGAATAAAAAATGGAAATAAAAGGATAAATGGATCCATAAAAAATTCAATTTCTATTAATGGGGAAAAAAATATTTTTCATTCATTTCAGTTTGCATCCGTTCCATCATAGTTTTGCTTTATGTACTGAGAAAATAGCCTAGTCTGGAGCACTATTTCTTCCGTTCAAAATAACAGAACCATAATAGAATGGTCAATTCCATTTTTTTTTCAATGGGAAATGGATGCAAATGGAATGGTTTTTGTTTCAATCCATTATTTACTCTGATTTACAGATCCATCTTTTTCATCTACACATGCGTACAACCAATGGTTCCATCACAAACTGATGAGAAACAGCAACATAATGGTATCAAAAGGAAATCAAAGTATCCATTTTTTGATGGACCCATCAAACTTTCCCATTAAAAACAGAAGCGTAGATTATGCATTTGTTTCTCACCATTTTGCTTTAATTTTATAACGGTTCCATTAAAAACTGATATATAATACTGATATGAATGGATCCTCAAGTTGCCCTTATGGCTCTGTTCACATCATAACGGAAGCAGCAGTGCTATGTTAGATCTGTTGCCCAACAGATCTCTATGACACCCACGAACCCACATTGACTTGTAATGCATGTTATGGTCCCTATGTAGTGTTTGCCATTTTGATAGTTGGAATAGTGCTACACATCACCAATGAGACTCCAATTACTGTGTCAACAGAACTTTGACTATGAACCATGTTCAGACTATGTGGGCTTTAAAGGGCCTTTTTCAATTGAAGCTGGCCCAATGACCACCTAATGGGTCCAGCTTCTAAACCAACACTTCCGCAGCAATGGTCAATTAATTGTAACACATGGATGAGTGAAGTCCAAAGGTGCAAGAGACACTCGTTAGTGTAAGTTACCAGCATTGGCTAATGAAAGGGGTCCAACGCAAGTGACCCCTCTTTATGATGTTCATTTGCCCTAATAGGATTATGAAAGACAACCCCTTTAATCCTATTTATTTCAGTTAGAGATAAAATCAGTACATGTTCCACCCTGTACACAATAAGTCAGATGATATGCACATACTGTATGTGCTGATCCATAGAAATCTCTAACACTACTTAGATGGAAAGTGACATCATATCTTTGTAAAGGAGATAAAGTAGCCCCCTTTAATTGTATAATATTTTCTATAAAAACTGTTGATGTCTCTGTAAAATGGGGATATGTTAGTTTTTTATGCTTGACAGTGCTGGTGGCAGGTTATGGAGCATGAAGAGTCATGGGGTGCATGTTTATAGAACGTTCCGCATTAATAAATAGGAGAGAAACTTTTCAGTCGAGTTTTTAAGTTGAGTGTGTGACGCAGCTACTGATAGGAACAAGATTGAGTAGGGGCAAAGGAAGTGCGATACCCACAAGAAAATAGCAGTCTACCTTGCTAAAGTTCCCAGTGGTAATAACCAGTGTAATGGCTGAAGTGACCGAGAGACGAATCGCTCTGGTATCGGGAACCAGAGAGTGAGACACATAGACTTGGCTTATTTCATCCTCTGCTTGCAATGCCCGTTCCAATTGAACAACACAAGTAAAGTTTTTGAAACACTGAAATGTGGTTCTGCAGTACGTTGACTTGATGCTCTGGCAACTGATTGACCGAATTCATTAACGGCAAGTGATCCCATCCCATCATCTGGCCTGCCGGAGGTATGTGATGTCTCTGCCTGCTATCTTTTCTGCTGGGGTTGATTGATTCTGAAACCTGGAACCCCAGGTTCATCTTTTTGATTGGCACGCACTGTTAAGAATTCTTCACATTTTTATTTTTCTTACCAACCGTATGAGCATTAAAGGGGTTTTCCAGACAGAAATGCTATTGATGACCTATCCTTAGCATTTCACCTATCCTTAAGATAGGTCATCAATAGTTGATCGGTCAGGGTCCACCACTCGGGAACCTGGTAGATCACCTGATTGGACACATGCTGACAGCGCTGCTATACAAAGGGTTCAGAGTGGAAGCCGCTGCTCCAACCCCTGTGTAGTGGCTGGCATTTGTAATTGCAGGTGCAGCTCCCATTGATTTCAATGAGACCGCAGCCGGAAGTTACAAGCACCGGTCACTACACAAGGGTCCAAGCAGCAGCTTCCGCTCTGACCCCTGTGTATAGCATCTCTGACAGCATGCTACTCATCTGATCGGCTGGGTTCCCGAGCGGGCGGACCCCAACTATTGATGACCTTTTCTGGTGATAGGTCATCAATAGTATGTGTGCCTGTAAAACCCCTTTAACATGAGCAATACATTAACTACATATTAAGCCATAAACTGATAGAGGAGACAACAGACATAATCCAGATGCCCTTCCAGTATTAAAGGAATTAAAAAGCCTCTAATAAAGTGAAAACATCTGAATGCCCAAGTGATAACAGATGCTGTTTTGTACTGTTGGGACCTTGTTGCTATTTTAATGAATGAAGGGCTAAGATCTTTTCACCTCCACATCTGCAATCAGTCACCGAGAAGAGCTTGCAGAATGTCGCTATTCAGCATTAACTGTAGCCTCTGAATGGCTGCTATATGAGAAGCGGTGAGGATCATCCTCGCAATGGAGATAAGCTCTGTTGTAATCACAGATTACGCTTCTTGTACTTTGATAACATTTGTATGATAAATAGGTTTTGATGCTGTACTGTGTATTATAAACCTTAATGTCTGGGTTCTTCAACAACGGCTACAGAGTGGATTCTTAATGTTCAAAGACTAATTACCCTTCTGCTGAAATGTTCTATGAATGGGAAGGATATGCTTGTGACATTCAAGGAGGAATTAACCATGTCATGTTTAGGAGTATACTTTATGTTGCCGCACACTACAAGTCATATTGCTTTACCTCTGGAGGATTGAGATGAAGACTTGTGATATGCAGTGTGAAGTTTTGTTCGCAAAGTCCTTCAACAGCCCTCTGATGGCCCTGCACAGCGTCCTTTTTATTGCTCGCCCACTTTTTACCTTCTCTTTTAGGCTGATGTCCACAGGTGGATTTGATTTGCGGAATCCGTGATCGGCACCCATGTGGAAGATCCGCAGTACAAACTGCTCATAGGAAAGCCTGCAGCGTCCGCACCTCCATGCACACATGTGGATTTCTTTTGCAGATTTTTTAACGCGGAAAAGAAATCCGCAGCATGCTCCATTTTACCGGGGATTATGCGCTGATGGGCTCCCTCGATCACTATGAAAGCGAGCGAATCGCAATGCATCCGCAATTCAATTGCGGATGCACTGCGGATTTGTAGGCAGATACTTCCTGGTTGCTTGGAGACCAAGTAGGGAGGTGGGGAGCAGGCAGTTACTATCGGATTGCAATTTTCTTTCCACGCGGACAATCTGCAGAGAATCCGCGTGCGTCTGCGCCGAAAAAAAAATCTGCAATCGCTGGCAAGTATTTAAAATTCATTTCTGCACTGACTCGCAGGTCTTCTGCTGAAGAAATCAGTGTGGGGAGTCCACACATATCATGGATATGAGGCCTTAGGCCCAATGTCCATGGGCAGATCGGATTCTGCAGGTCTCGGCTGCAGCAGAATCCACCTCTGCCCGCGGCCGAGGACACTGCTTACCCATCTGGGTCTTCTGTGTGCCTGTCCGCATCTACTATTTTCTTCACTGTGGATGTTTTCTATTTATCTCCCACAAAATCAGATCCGGCCGTGGACATTGGGCCTTAGGGCGCCCACCCACTGGCGTTTGCGATTTTCGTGCGTGAAAAACGCAGCGTTTTCGCGGCGTTTTTTGCCGCGTTTTCGCGGCTTTTCCATTAATTTCCATTGACTTTCATGGGTGCATTAGGAGAAAAATAAGGACACATATGCAACTGACAGTTCCTATGTTAAAAAACGCAACGCAACGCAAAAAAAAACGCCAGTGGACAGGAACACATTCAATTCTAATTGCTCTTGAGAAAAAACGCAAAACGCAAAGAAAAAAAAATCGCCAGTGGGTGGGCGCCCTTAAGTTGGTTTTCAGATGAGTGTATAAAAGCACAATCATAATGAAAAAAAAGATCATGCTGCGTTTTCGAAAAATGGCTGTAAGAAATATGGCCATGGGATTAGCCCTATAGATTCACATTAGCTTCGTATTAGGGCTCCTTCAGAAAAGCATATTTTTCTGCATTTTTGCACGCAGAAAAATCCCACATACAAAACGTGGAAAAAAAACCCATTCATTCTCATTTCTTTTTTTTTTTTGGGGGGGGGGGGGGACGCAATTATCGCATTCTTAAATACTCTTATTGTCTCTGCCCTTACAGTCCTCCCAACATTGACCTTAGAGAAGATTGCAAAAGCACACTCACAAAAAAAAATTAATGAAATCAATGAGTTCCATTATTGGCGTTTTGCGGGCGGGATTTTTCCACGTGCATAAAAACGGAAAAATATTCTCACCTAAAGTAGCCATAGCAGCGCAAAAATAGAGTTTGCCTGAAACAGCCTGAGGGCGGATTCAGACGAACGTGTTTTTCACCTGTTATGCCGGCCTCATAACAGGACAAAGCCAAACCACTAATTTCAATAGATTTCAGTGCTTTCGTTTTCACTATCAGGATTCTCTCCCGTCTGCATTGTACCCGCGAGAAGAGATAAGACATGCCAATCCTTCCCGCATGTAGTGAATACATCATGCGGGGAAGAATGGACAGAAAGGTCTCCTTGCTATTTTTTTTGAACTCCTGCGCTCTGGCACGGAGTTCGAAAAGTTGGCGAAGGACAAGAAATTTCCTTTGTTCAAGCAATCTGCGGATGACATATGCCCGTGTGAGCGAGCCCTTGGTCAGAGAGAAAGGTTTTGCACAATAACACATTGAGGGCTTTGACAGTCAAGAGTGTTACACAATACGCTCGCACCTGCGCTGTGAATGAGTATATTTTGCGCTAGTGCCTATACAAATACTGAGTGTATTGGCGCCTGCACTGCCCGTTGACGCGGGCAGGAGAATCACCTCGCCCTGATTTAAATGGCTAATTAGCCTAACTCAGTGATTATGGTTATGCACTGCGTTTAGTGACCTCTATAGAGCACTTTGGTGTGCAAACACGCATAAGATAGAGCAGGTCCTATTTTGTGGGCGCAAAAAAAAAAAGTGAGAAATAACCCGTTGAAATTAATGGGTGATATTCTCTGCGTTATAAGTGCGGGATTCTCCCACACACAAAATTGCTGTTCCACATTCATCTGTTTAAGCGCTGACAGTCTGTGCCCATACCAATTGCTTACTTGTGTTCAAAAAGGAACAAGTATGCAGGTGCCTGCAACTATGAACAGGACTACAGGAAATAGTCTTCAATATTCATGAGCTGCCGCTAGCCACACCCAATCCACCTTTAAGCCACTGATTGGCAGCTACCTCTATATGCACATTATCAAATAGCTGGAGTGTGAGGTGAGCGATTATCACTGCAAGTCATTAAAGGGGTTGTCCCGCGCAGCAAGTGGGTCTATACACTTCTGTATGGCCATATTAATGCACTTTGTAATATACATTGTGCATTAATTATGAGCCATACAGAAGTTATAAAAAGTTTTATACTTACCTGCTCCGTTGCTGGCGTCCTCGTCTCCATGGTGCCGACTAATTTTCGCCCTCCGATGGCCAAATTAGCCGCGCTTGCGCAGTCCGGGTCTTCTGCAGTCTTCTATGGAGCCGCTCGTGCAGAATGCAGGCTCCGTGTAGCTCCGCCCCGTCACGTGCCGATTCCAGCCAATCAGGAGGCTGGAATCGGCAATGGACCGCACAGAAGAGCTGCGGTCCACGGAGACAGAGGATCCCGGCGGCCATCTTCAGCGGTAAGTATTGAAGTCACCGGAGCGCGGGGATTAAGGTAAGCGCTCCGGTAAGCTTTCTTTACCTCCCTGCATCGGGGTTGTCTCGCGCCGACCGGGGGGGGGGGGTTGAAAAAAAAAAAACCCGTTTCGGCGCGGGACAACCCCTTTAATATCGATGACTACTTCCTATAGTCCTCTGTGTGACTGCTTCCGTAGTAACAAAATACAAGTTTCTCCCAAACTACTGCACAGATACACACAGCAGACATGTTACTGTAATCAGCATGACTGTCACTATTTTATGTTTCCCTCATAGAGGCCTGTAAAAAGATTGTGGCAGATACCCTTTAATTATTTTAGCCCATTTCTCTATTCCTTATCTCAGAAATGCTCTGTAAGTATTAAGTCTATACTCTTAAGCTAGTGCCTAGGTGCAAACACAACCTCAGCACCCCCTATAGCTACTATATACCTGTTTGTAGACTTCATTCACCAAAAATGAAGTCTTTTTAAATTATTTTTATTAGACATTTTCACTCTCTTTCACTCTGCTAGAGTTTTTCTTGATCTATTACTTCCTGTAACTTATATGACCCATAACCCAACAATTTCTTTACCGCTCATAGCGTTTCCTGAAATGTCAAAGAAATATTGACTAAGATACTCAGCACATACATAAATAATACTCAACCCTACATATTTCTGATCTGTAGCTCAATTTACTTTGATATTTTCCATCTCGCTTTGACCTCGCCTTCTTCCATAAAATCTTGATGCAAAGTTAGGAAGCCGCTGTATATCTCCTATCCTTAGACTGTCTTATTCTTTACTGCTTAACAACTACCAAAGCTTTAGCTATCCATAGCACATTAGCGCTACATAAGCTTTATTGGATACATTTTTTTTACTTATGATACCATCAATAACCTCTTAGGGATTGGACAAAAATATGGAAACACCGTATGAAATGCATACCTTAATTTACGTGGGATTATAAATCCTATTTGAATAAGAGATGTAGAGGCATATTTTAAGTGGGCATAATATGACACAGATGCTGCCAGGCAGAAATGAACATCAACCCGAGCAACAAGGTTCCATTGGTCAGGGGTTTGAGCCACTCTGCTGCTGTTACCAACTGGCTCCCAAAACCACCCAGAGCAGGGCAAGAGGTGAAGTAAACACACATTTGGTGGAACAACTCTCAGCTAAGCAGGTGTCAAAATGGCAGCACAGTGCTAATGGTTAAAATTAGAGATGAGCGAACGTACTCGGTAAGGGCGATTTTGCAATCGAGCACCGCGATTTTCGAGTACTTCACTACTCGGGTGAAAAGTACTCGGGTGCGCCGGGGGGCAGGGGGGGGGCGGTGGAGCGGGGGGTAGCAGTGGGGAACAAGGGGGAGCCCTCTCTCTCTCCTTCTCCCCCCCACTCCCCTCTGCAACCCCCCGCTCACCCCCGGCGCACCCGAGTACTTTTCACCCGAGTAGTGAAGTACTCAAAAATCGCAGTGCTCGATTGCGAAATCGCCCTTACCGAGTACGTTCGCTCAACTCTAGTTAAAATCCAATGCATTTTGCACAGGGTTTCCATATTTTTGTCCACCCCCTGTATGTCAAGAATTTTGCAACATCCATATGAATCTTCAAATCTTTTACCTCATCTGCAATCATCTGGAGATATGTATATTCCAAAGACTAAATTGTAAACTTATTCTGTTTGCAGATCATCCGCAAGAAACTATTGTTTTCGGTTTAGCTTTTCTTTGATGCAACATGATTGCTATCGCTATTTCCATGTGTTGTAGCCAAGTTGGATGTTTTGCCGTCTAGATCTGGCCTCTAGAGGCATGATTCTGTCCCCGAAATTAAACAGGAAGCTGCTTTATTCCCTATTTTATTGACTATTTAGGTACTACGGTACTCCCTGGACCAGTTTGGGGCCATCACACAGTCTGAAAGGGGAGGACGCCTCCTAGACACCCCAATGGGGCTGGTGGCAATGACCCTATAGGTTGTGAACTCTGAATCTGAGCATTATGTGATATGCTGCAGATGCTGGACTGCTGTGTGCAATAAATACTGTCAGGTGCCAGTTTAAAAGAAGCCTTGTCACTACAGCATCTGTCTACATGTGTGGTCCCCATTCCCAGTCTGAAAGGTCGTTGATCTGCAGGCGAGGAACACCACTTTCCACAATAGATTATATATATATATATATATATATATATATATATATATATTACACACACACATTATATCCATCCTTTTACATCATATGCGGTATGCTGCGGTAGTTATATTTGAAGCTGAAGTCTTCTCTCTACTAGTTCTCACTTTCCCGAAAATCATACTTTGCCAGCGTCAAGGACAGAAATCTAATTTCTTAAATTCTAAGAAACAATTCTTTTTCCCTTGAGGAAAGGTGAATTTGAAAGTAGAAGCCTGACTTGTTATCTGTGTGATCCATTTTTATGACAGAGCAAATGTTTTAATGCATTGGTCATCTGAATTATTCAAATACTTTCTGGCCAAAGACTGACATCCGTGATGAACAACGTGTGGGACGTCAGTGGCAATAATATATTTCAGTACAAGTCATTGCAAATCACTGAGATGCTCTGTGTCAGTGACTTTGTTGATGGAGGAATATGGGGTTCATCGTTAAACAGAATGCATTAATGAATATGTGGGAACTATGCGGATCCATTCTCTTAAAGAGACAATTCAGGCACCATCACAGTGCTTATGACAGGCCCTAAATATGATTTAAGGGGGTTGTCTCAATAGACAGCATGTCATAGCATGATTCCTAAAGTTCTGGATCATCATATCGAACAGAGGGACCATTTCTATGACATCTATATGAGACAACCCCTTTGATATAAGATATTGAATGCAGAATCTTTCTCCATCCATTTGGATGTTAGGAACAGATGTGGTCTTGCTAGGGCAATCATGGGACATGGCATGATTTTTTTTCCAGATTCATATGGAATCCAACATATTTCTGGCTTTCTTTAGCTCAATGCTCCAATATTTATTAATGGTGCTCAGATATGGTCATATCGATGACCTAACTATCCAATAGCCTTGCTGCCTTTTCCTTCAACATCTAAAAACACAACTAACATACGCCATATGAACTTTTTTTCCATTACTGCAAATTTTATTTGATGGTATTCATGTTATTAATATAGTACTAATGTGGTTGCTGTAAACTGAGCTCAGAAATCAATCAACCTCTATTGCTATAGTGTGGAAACGGAGTCTTTATTGGGGATATGGAGACTGCAGGTGCAAAGTTTAACTACTCAGCTTCATATGGACATTTTGTGGCTCTGAGCAGCAGTATATGGGCAAAGCATGGTACTATATAGGTACTAGTGGTTCAAGAGCCACATGTAGCTTGCATCCCCATATTGTGTGGTTCGCCATACGTATGGACTGCAATAGGTTTTCCAACACTGACAATGTTGTAAACATATTCTGACTTTTAAACATTGCCATTTTGAATATGTCAAAATTTTACTATGACGGGCTCCAAAACAAAACAAAACTCCGGGGACCATTGCTCTACTGGGCTTTTAATGGACCAAGGACATCTGAGACTGAGAACCAAGTGTGGTCTTCTGACCAAATCCTTTCAGTCCATAGGATGGTGCAGACCCCAGGACAAATGTGGCCCTAGCACCATAGTTGTGACCATAGGACCTTGTAGCGTAGGACAATGATTTTTTTCCATTGTATTCATATTGAATCCAGTAGAAAAAAAGCTTATGAAAGTCTATATACAGTAAGATCACATAGAAGTCAATGGGTTACGCATATTGGTTCTGTATACATTGAGATTGTATGAGCCGTAATAATGTAGTGCATGATGGTTCCTTGTATTACTTAATTTCATATCAGACAATGTAACTGTACTTTTTGATAAAAATCCATTGATAATGTCCACTGTAGCTTTGCAAGACTTGTGTTGCTTACCTTGAATGCACAATCCGTCCGTACAGTTTTCAGACTCTTGCCTCATCCCGTCACACGGCTTTACTCCATTAGTGGCAGCGGGTATTGTGCACTCCCTTTCACGCTGGTGTTCACACTCTGGGCTACAGGCTGACCACTCACCCCACTCCTTCCATTGGCCTTCTACTAGAAAAGGAGAGGAAGAAGGAAATTAATATATGTATAACCTCACCACCCGTCTATTTAATGCAGTTCGCTTTTAATCAGAACTTTACAATACTTGTATTTGTAACTTCTAAGAGTCCTATAAGTGGTTTTAACGTGTTGTTTTTTATTGTTTTACTTCTTAAAAGTCAATATTGTTGCCACCTCTTGCCAGGCTGTGCTATCATTGCAATATTTAGTAGAAGCAGACAGCGGAGAGGAAAAGATCAATATATGAGCAGTAAGGGGAAGTTCAACAACTACACAGGGATCATCGTGTCTCTTGATATATAGATATCTATATATCTATAGAGAGAGAGAGAGAGAGAGAGAGAGAGAGAGAGAGAGAGAGAGAGAGATTCAGAGTTCCGATGAACATACACTTTCTCAACTACGATGTTCCGCCCCTCCACATATCTATATTTCAAGACATTTATGTTATTCTTCTATTGTACTGAAGCAAATGTTATCTTAGTAATTATTACCAGAGTGTTTACTAGAGATGAGCATTGCCCTTAGCGAGTACCTGCCCGCTCGGGAGCAAAGATACGGCTGCCCGCGGTGGGTGGGGAGCTGCAGGGGAGAGCGGGGGAGAACGGAGGAGAGATCTCTCTCCCTCCCCCCCCCCCCCCCCCCCCGCTTCCCCCTGCTGACTGCCGCAACTCACCTGTCACCCGTGCCGGCAGCCGAACCTTTTCTCCCGAGCGAGGAGATACTCGCTAAGGACAATGCTTGATCGAGCAATCGTCCTTAGCGAGTATGCTCGCTCATCTCTAGTGTTTACACATTGGGAAGCTTTAGCAAAATTACTACAGTTGCCTATAGGTACCAATTCTATAAAATAACGTATTGTATACATTAAAAACATTCATTAACACACATACAGACCAGCTCTTAAGGTGTCTATGCACCTTTAATAACTGTCAGTCAAATACGCATTCGGCTGACAGCTCTTTCTTCCAAGTCCTCCATACACATGTATAGTGATGAGCAAAATTTTGAAAAGTTTGGTTCAACTAGTTTGATGAATTTCGTCAAAAAGTTTGATTCAGTTCCAATTAATGTTAACCAAATCGGAAATTCACTAGTAAACCTAACATTGGCATGTAACACCATCTCACTATCTGTTTTTAAAGCAAAGTTAATTTTTAAAGCTGTTTTTAAAGCAAAGTTAATGAAGAAAAAGAAGAAAATACAAAGAAAAAGAAGAACTAGAAGAAAAAAAGATGGCAAAAGAAGAAAAAAAGAGGTTGAGGAAGGTAAAAGAAAGGAAATGAAGAAGAAGGAAAAGGAAGGGAAAATAAGAAGGAGGAAATAAAGACAGTAAAAGAAGAATTAGTAGAAGGAAATAAATTCTTCTTCTTCCTAGTTTTTCCTAAGAAGAAGAATTAAGCATTATTATTATTTTGAAGGGTTCAGCCGAACCAAACTTTTGTAAAGATTGCCGTTTCACTTCACTCAACCCTACACATGAATGCTCGGTTTAGCCAAGCACTCATGTGTTTTCCTTTTTTTCCCCAACATCATCTCTCAGGGGAGAGTAAGAAGGTCCCTGTACACTTACAAAAGTTGGCTGCCCCTCTCAAAATTGGTTGGTTCAGATGACTTTTCCCTGGTGTGTATGAGGAGCTTAAATGGTAAAGATCCTATTTTGGACATAAAACTAAAGTAAATCTGACTGGTCTCAGTCTTTTTATTTAAGAATACAGAATCCATTGCAGCCAGTCACTTCACTAAGACGTTGACCTTAAGAACTAAACAGACACTACATTGTTGATGACTAAATTGCATAGAATAATTACCATGTGTGCTAAGTATAAAATATTCTCATACTACCTTAGTAGTTCATCGTTATAGGAAAGTAGGTAATAGGTGATGACAGTGACAGCATGACAGGAACAACCCACGCTTCACTGACTATGTCTTTCTCCAGGTTACATGATTATCATCAACTGCATTGAAGATCAGTCCATAAAAATCATTTTTGGGACAGGTGACAGCAAATCATAGCAGTACAAACAACAGAGCTCATTATCTGGTGCAAATAATATGGCTTTCCAAGTTGGAGCTACTCTATTTAATGTATGTGACACTAAACTCGATAACGGCCATCTCTGGCTAATTTCTTTATTCCATGAAACCAAGAAAAAAATGATAGAAATATTCTGATAATATATGAGGTCCCCATAAACGTCCAGAACAAATAAATCCTGGTACTGATTTTAATGGAGAAATGACTTTGCATGCAATGCCACTACTTAAAGTCCACAGGAATCTCTCACGGATATGACATGTCTAGAACTACAATATTCAGTTCACACCAGAATATCTAAGATGTATCCACAGAGAGTTTACTGTTTTTATAGTATGCTGCCCTCCAGAGGCGTAACTTGAAGCTTCTGGGTCCCGGTGCAAAATCTGTAACAGGGCCCCCAACTATAATACTTTTTTCATAGTACTAGGCTCCCAATATGTAGAAGAGAGGCCTTATGGGTCCCCTAGGGCTCCTGGGCCCGAGTGCAACCGCATCCCCTGCACCCCCTATAGTTACGCCCCTGCTGCCATCATTTTGTAGCAATATTTTGTATTTTTGTCTCCATAGCAGAATATATGCTGATGTTCATTGGCTGCAGGAGAGCCCATCATTGGACAGACACAGGAAGCAGATGGTCTGCTAGGTTGAAGTAAGGAAAGAATATGTTTGGCTACTGGTTAGTGTCCCCTACTAGGTCTTCCGGCATGGCCCTGGTACAAGTGCCGGAACCTGGCTACCAAGTAGACTTGAGAGAGTAGCTTTGTTGGGGAATCCCCTGTATATGTGGAGATGCTTGTACTATATGCATCAGGAGTATGTGCTGAACCATGTTCTGCTTCATCCTAACTTGTTCAAGTCCTCATTCAATGGTGGAAACCGTCTTCTACCTCCGCTTTAAACTCTATAAAGACATTTGGACCTTAGGGACTTACTCAATAATTGAGGTGACTAGTAAGGAGAACTATATGTAAATGTTTAAATCAGACTGCTACTCTTGCTAAACAAGGACTCTTGTTTCCAACTGTTGAAGCTGCTAACCTCCAAATATTCGGACCAGTTATCTAATGGAACTGTGTTGCCTCCAATTCTGTATTTACTGCTCACTGTAAACTTCTCTCTGCTCCCATGATGGTGTGTGTAATAGAGCGTATTGCTACCACTTTGGCCTTGGCAGTAAAGCTTGTAAGGTTATACCCAAGCCAGCTCCCTGACAGGATAGGAGCCTCTCTCCGCAGCTAGTAGATCCCTCCAATAGACAAGTTGTCAGCCAGGGTGAACGCAGGCCCCAAACTCTGGACTTTAGGGAGTTCATTGATGGCTCTCCAGCGTGCTGTGTTACATATATACAGTATTCTACTAGGCCATATACATTTATAGTGGAAAATACCCAACCAGACCTTTCTTTAAAAAGTAACTTCTAAATGACTTAACTTGTAATACAGTTGCAATCAAAATTTTTTAACTAATTATTCAATTCAAAATTAAGGTTATCTGCCAAAAACAAACATATAAGACCAATTTAAAATGCTGCATTTAATATATCATGTGGTTTCTTCGAATTCAACACAAAATGGCACTTTTAATAACTAATGCAGTCTCAGAATTATTACACTTCTTCATTACAAGCATCTTTAATATTCAGTAGACCACCTTTTTGCTGTTATGATCTGCCGCAAATGTCCTGAATACCAGACACAGGCTTCTGATAGCTTTCCTGAGGAATTGTAGCCCATTCCTCGTGGATAATGGCCTCCAGTTCACTAATATTCTTGGTTTTACATGCCGCAACCACCTTCTTCAAATCCCACCAAAGATTATCCATGGTTTTCAAGCCCGACAACTGTGACAACAATTACCGAATCTTCCAGGACTTATTCTGAAACCAAGCCGTGGTGGACTTTGAGGCATGCTTGGGATCATTCATCTGTTGGAAGGTCCAATGACACCCAAGCTTCAACTTCCTCACAGAAGACGCAACATTTTCTCCTATCATTTCCTGCTACTTGATTCAACTTGCCCTCCACATGCTGCAGGTTTTTCAGAGTTAGGGGAAACAAAGCAGCCCCAGAGTATCACCGAGCCACCGCCGGGCTGTAGACAGGGTGTTCTGTTCAACGTATGTTTCATGGCATCCCTGGATTTAAGCTAAATATTCACATGTTGAAATGGCTTATCAGGAAAGTCTAAATTAGGAAAAGTCCTTAAAATAGAAAATATAATGTATTAACATGTTGAAGCGAGGATTCCTGCCGGTCTACACCTAAAGTGTCTACTGAATTACAGCTTTAGATATCTGTGGTATAGCACCATTGCTATGAGACTTCTTGGTCTGATACTCAGCTGCTTTGGATTGAAGCCATTGTAAGGAATTCCAAAGTGCTGTATCAGTATCTTTCTCGATGACATATTTGTTTATAATTGTTTCCAGCCATCAACTATTTCCTATTCAATCTGTAATCTGCAGTTAACAAGCTAACATGTTGAACCAGCTGAGGTTTGACTTTCTAGCTTTTACTGCTTGCATTATTGTTTGCTAATGTTGTCTTATCGCTTAAAAAAGTCCCTGAAAAGCATTTGCCCTGAGAACAAAGCAGAGAGGTAATGACCTGTAATAGGATACAAGCCGTAGCCATTACATATGGTGCTCCATCATTTATTCTTACTGTGCTTCCGTAACCAGTGACATACCCTGTTTATTTATTGCATATACTGTCTGCTATATAGATGTGGGAAATGTTCAAGTGGTCTTCCAACTGTGATTTTCATTCTTTAAAATATAAATTCCTATATTCTATACAGACTAGAGATGAGCGAGCACCAAAATGCTTGAGTGCTCGTTACTCGAGTGGAACTTTCAGTGATGCTCGAGAGTTCGTTTCAAGTAACGAAACCCATTGAAGTCAATGGGCGACTCGAGCATTTTTGTATATCGCCGATGCTCGCTAAGGTTTTCATTTGTGAAAACCTGGGAAATTCAAGAAAGTGATGGGAACAACACAGAAACGGATAGGGCAGGCGAAGGGCTACATGTTGGGCTGCATCTCAAGTTCCCAGGTCCCACTATTAAGCCACAATAGTGGCAAGAGTGAGACCCCCCACCCTCCCGCACTGTCAGCGTAAAGATCGTTCTCCTCTGCCACAGCTGTAACAGCTATGGAAGAGAAGAACGATGTTAGCCCATTGAATTCAATGGAGCCGGCAATACAGCCGACTCCATAGAAAGCAATGGGCTGCCGGCGATCGCGGGATGAATTGTCGGGAAGGGCTTAAATATATAAGCCCTTCCCTGCAATTCATTCAGCTGAGAGCTGTCCCTGAGCCAATCAGAGGCAGCACTCACTCACACATTCATGAATTCATGAATGGGTGTGAGTGAGACCTGCCTCTGATTGGCTCAGCGCTGAGCCAATCAGGGGCAGGTCTGACTCACACCCCCTTCACACCCACTGCAGGCCGGCCGAGCTGAACTCCGTCTGCCGGGACAAGGTGAGTATATATATTTTTTTTATTTTTACACATTTCTGGATGAATTGCAGGGAAGGGCTTATATATTTAAGCCCTTCCTGACAATTCATCCTGCGATCGCCAGCAGCCCATTGCTTTCAATGGAGCCGGCTGTATTGCCAGCTCCATTGAATTCAATGGGCTAACATCGTTCTGTCGGGACAAGGGGAGTATATATTTTTTTTATTTTTACACATTTCTGGATGAATTGCAGGGAAGGGCTTATATATTTAAGCCCTTCCCGACAATTCATCCTGCGATTGCCGGCAGCCCATTGCTTTCAATGGAGCCGGCTGTATTGCCGGTTCCATTGAATTCAATGGGCTAAAATCGTTCTGCCGGGACAAGGTGAGTATATATTTTTTTTATTTTTACACATTTCTGGATGAATTGCAGGGAAGGACTTATATATTTAAGCCCTTCCCGACAATTCATCCCGCGATCGCCGGCAGCCCATTGCTTTCTATGGAGCCAGCTGTATTGCCGGCTCCATTGAATTCAATGGTCAGTGCTCGTTTAATCGAGATGAGTACCACGTGGTGCTCATCTCGAGTAACGAGCATCTCGAGCACCCTAATACTCGAACGAGCATCAAGCTCGGACGAGTATGCTCGCTCATCTCTAATACTGACCATTTAATCATTCCAATATTAAGTAGCACTGGGGACAGGTTGGTACACTTACTTGCTCCTTGAAGGAGAGTGGCAAACTGGTTGGATGAATGGAGACATTTTTGGGAGTTAGAGGCCCAGCTGAAAGATTACCATCATCTCTCAGTATGCATAAGTGTGAGCTTGTGCCAGCAGAGACTCATGGCATACTGAGTGGCCATACTGATTCACTAGATGTTCTAGTTATAAAGTGGGCCTTAGGAAAAGTTGCAGTAGCCCAGAGGCATCGTGGATAACTCCAGAAACCCCCAGACTCCATTAGTGAAGCTAGAGAACTCTTTAATAACATAGGCAACTAGGACTAATAAGAACATATGTCCGTTCTCTTATGTATTCGGGTGTGGAACCACTGTGTCATTACTCCGAGTAGGGACAGCACCCAGCAGGACTGACAGCCAACCAAGAGACCGGATGCTCACTCCTTGCCACAAAGCTTGGTACGAGGCAGGAACTGGAACTGAGCTAGCACTGAGCTGGTAAGGGCTAATGTAGGGGGTAATGAGAGGTAAAGGGGTAGTCGCTGCCTAACAGAGAGGAGTGATTGTCCCGACAAGAATGGCCCGAGCTGGAACTTGGTTGCTGTATAACCCTGTCAAGGCTCTAACCGTAGCAGGACGTACCAAGCAGAAACAGGAAGTGAGGATGTGAGCAGGAACAGAAGATCAGGATAAAGCACAAGTAGCTTACAGCTACAGCAGACTTGAGATCAGTAGTCACAGAGATACTGCAGGAGCAGCAGCAGCCACAAGCCATCATAGGAGTACAACAAGAACCCGCAAGCACTGGATAACAGCTCTGAGGTACATATATAATTGAGTGATTGGCAAACAGCCTCCAGCTGGGTGGAGAAGTCAGGAACTCCAGAGATGCTAGAGCAAAATAAATACAAACTCAGATAACAGACAGGGCAAAGCAGCAGACCTGTCTGCTATACCTAACATGTTCACAGGCCACAAACAATCAGGGAGTCCTTACTCATTGGCCGGGTACAATACAAGGTCAATTCCCCATTTACCGGGAGTTGTAAGTAAAAGTCCAATTTTCACCTGTGCAACAATCAGTTTTACTGAAACAGTCCCTAGCCCAGGTACCGCGTCTATACTACAAGTCCTTTTCCCAGTTTTGTGGGCTTTCAGCAGTCCCTATAAAACTCAAAAGCTTTCTGGGTGACTGGGTGTTACAGTACTAGTAGTGTGCACAGGTATGCACAGTGTGGGACTACCTGACTCTCACCCACACCAATGTCCCTTCCTAGAGGTAGCCCCAAAGGTGGACAGGTCCAGGCCGCCAGCACTGACCCTACGCTGGTGAGTGGCAGAACAGGAAGGAACCACCATACCAACACAGAGGACAACTTATTAGCACTGACAGGCTAGGCAGATGGAATTACCAACACGACAGGAAAACCACAGGACCAAGGCAGAGCTGGACCGAGCCAAGGTAACCTCCACAGAAGCAGGACAGAAGTAGAACATACAGGGAATGGACCAAGGTACCAGAGCCAGGCACTCAGCAGGTCTGAGCAGCAGGACTGCTCAGGGATCACTGGAGAATAATTGGCAACTCCCAAGCAGCAAGAGCTGGCTCTTATAGGGAGAAGCTGATTGGCAGACAAACATGTCAATCACCAGCACACCTCTCAGACCCTAGCAGGGTATTTAACCAAGACTAGGAAGCACAGGAGCTGTTAACCCTGGCTTGTCTGGACAGAGCTTACAGAAACAAGGTGTGCTGGCAAATAATTAACTATGTGCTGACTAAACGTGACACTGGGTTTATGTTCGTCCTCTAGCAAATATATCTCTGCGCACACACATTTTTCAGGAGATACTCCAAACACGTCTTCTCATCACAGCGCTCTACCCACTTTGCTCACGTTCTAGTTTCAAGTCAGTAATTTCCTGCTTAGGCTGCTTTCACACGGCCGAACATCTCACATGAGATTTGTGCATTGCAAGACACACAAATCTTGCACAAATACGAACCCCATTATTTTGAATGGAGTCGCATAAATGAGCGATGTGGTGTGGGAAAAAATTGCGGCATGTCTTATCAGGCTACTTGGAATTCTGTAGCCAATGACAGCATTCAGTGATCAGGCTGAGTGCTGTTATTGGCTGCTACAGCAGGTTTACGGGACATCACCACTGACTATAAACAGACAGTAGAGACTGGAGTTTGCAGGGGGATGAGTTAGGGACTGGGGAGAGGTAAGTAACCTCTGATTTTCTTATTTTAAGACATTGAGGACTAGGTGACAGAGGTTCTCATAACTTGGACAACCCCTTTAAGTTTACAGTTAATTAAAATCCCCAATCCCTTTCCCATGTCAGATTTGCATACTCATCCTGGTCTTTATCCAATAAGCTTCTCCATAAGATATGGAAAAAAAAACAATGTAAAAATGCAAACCATTTAAAAAAGCCACCAAAAGACCTTTATAATGCAATGTAATAAAAAACACGTTCAATTCATGATGTTTTTGCAAGTGAAGAACAAAACACTGAAAGAAAATGTGTGTTTGAAGGAGAATGAACTGCTCCTGCTTTGACCCTATCTAGACTTATGACTAAGATTCAGTTTTCCCTTTGGCGATGTATCTGTCATTACATTTTGTACTTGTTGGTTGACTCTCTTTTTAACCTCAATTACTCTTTCAATTTCTCTAATGATGCAAAACTAGTGAAAGGAGTTCTGTTTGCTTAATGGCCACTCGAAAGCTGATGATCAATTGGCAGTAGCGTGATTAGAAGCTAGTGGACCACAATGCAAATGCAACAGGCGCCTCACCCACCATGTGCCAATTTTATACTGATGTTCTTAAGTAGCAGAGGGTCATTTCGTTCTCCTCAGAAACCAGGGCCACACTGCGACTGTTACCTCTGCATCATTTGTAGGTACGCCTTTGTCCGTTGGTTTGAAAAGAGCTACTTTTTGCCTTTTCAGCCACTCTAAAAATATAAGCCCTTTCCCAAAAATCATCCCAAACATGTGTAAAAAATATATATACTTACCTGTCTGCCACTGCCGGAGCTTGGCGCGACCTCCCGCTGGGTTTCCCAGCTCTGTATCGAAGATCTTTCAGCTAGCAGGGATTTAAAATCCCTGCTTCCTGAAAGTGCTGCATATGATTGGTTGAGCATTCAGCCAATCACAGGCATCGCTCGGCTATTCATTGAATGACAGCTGAATGCTGCTTATCATTGGTCACAGCGCTCAGCCAATCACAAGCAGCGTTCAGCTGTCATTCAATGAATGGCTGAGTGCTGCCTGTGATTGGCTGAATGCTCAGCCAATCAGACACAGCACTTTCAGGAAGCAGGGATTTTAAATCCCCTCTGGCTGAAAGATCTTCAGTACAGAGCCAGGGAGCCAAGCTAGGAAAGATTTTCAGGGAAGGACTTATATTTCTAGCACTTTCCTAAAAATCACTGCTGGAGTTGCCTGCACCCCATTACTTTCAATGGGGCTGGCGGCTGTAGCATCATATCTTTTAAACTATTTTTTATTTTTATTTATCCATATAGAGGGACTATGTGATAGTACATTATTTAATATTGTTTTTTTTTTTTTGTTTTTTTTTGAGTCTACAAATGTTTATAATTATATTATGATAGATAAAATGGAAGGGAATTTTTGTATATAATAGAGATAATGATCTACTGATAATTATGATATGTTGTTTAATATATAACTTTACAGAATAAGACTATTTTTTGACCATGTGATTTGGTTTTAATAGAGATTATAGCAGTTGTGAATAGGTTTGTTTTATGAATGAAATAGATGACGTGTTCATCATCACGTGGATTGTATGTTGTATCACTCCACGTGGTTTCAAGATGGCGCCGGGACGCGGCGTTTATCCGAGTCGGGTGTAGTGAGTAAAAGATTGATTTATTTATGTATATAAAGGTGTGTATTTGATTGTGTATGTAATGCTTGAGAAAGACGGCTGTGTACCGTTGAAACGTGTTGCAATAAAAGTTATTTAATTTATATAACGGAGTATCCTGGTCCCGTGAGCGCGGGGGTCTTTTTCTTTATACTGATTTGGATGTCGGAAGCCTGAAGGCTTTACACCCCGGGACGTCTCTCCTGCAGACACAGGATTGAAGACCAGGATCTTTTTGAAGGCAAACGTGGATATCGGGTGCCGGTGGCTCCTTTGATTAGGAGCGCACTGTGCACCAGGTGAGTTGTTACTCACCATTCTTTACATTTACCTATCTTTTTATATATTTTGAGGCGCTGAGATTTTATATCTTTTAAACTATATTATTTTTTAAAACATTACACTCCAAAGTTCAGAAAGGATCATTGAATGTACATTGTTAATAAAAAAGTGATATTTTTTAACCCGTAAATAACTAAAAAATGCGTTGCTTAAGTGGTTAAAACAATAGACTGTCCTCTATATCATCCCTACAACTTAAAGATACTCTGTCACCATCTTTTTGCACCACTCTTTGAGAGCAGCAATGTAGTGACAGTCACACTGATTACAATGATATGTCTGCTGTGTATATCTGTGCAGTAGTTTTGGAGAAACTTACATTTTATCAGTGGCTGCACATGCACAGAGGACTACTCAAGGTAATCCTGGATATGCATGAGCTGCAGACTAGCTACACCCACCCTGCCCTCCAGTCAACGATTGACAGTTCTCTGCTTATTGTGGTACATAGAGAGAGAGCTACCAATCATTGGCTGGAGAGCAGGGTGGGTGTGGCCAGCCTGCAGCTCATTAATATGCAGGACTAGTTTTTTCTCTGGCTGTTACTAATAAAATGTTATTTACTTTCAAACTAGTGCACAAATATACACAGCAAACAGATCACTGTAATCAGTGTTACATGAACTACTTTATGCTGTTCTCAATAAGGACCGGTGGCTGATCCCCTTTAAGAAGATGTGCTTAATACTGCATTGGAGAATGGCATTTTTGTTCTATTGGATTCCATATGAATCAGAACAAAAGGAAACCTCCTTATGAAATCAGCTTCACATGGCAGTATGGTATACATCTAATAATAAGGAAACACCAGTGTCCAGGATATCAGATGCACTTACAAATAGGTACGTTTTATTAATTTATCAAAGTTTCCAAATAGTAGCAATGTTTTGGACTTTTGTCCTTCTTCAGGCTAATAGATGAGAAATATAACTGCAGATAACAAGGATCATTCATCCACAGAGAGAACAGAAGAGTCAAAGCAACTGACATGCGGAGAAAAACCTGCATGATGCATGTGCCCAGCTTGAGATGAGAAAACCCATGCAACTCCTTCTTATTGGATGTGCACTGGGGTGACTCCAAGACAGTAGGGGTCCAAAATCGCACACAGCATCTTATTATTTCCAGACAGACGGAAAGTCCTAAACCTGATGGTGGTCCAATATGACCTATAGGCTTCTATGGGCGCTCTTTTGCCATTCCTTGCAACTTGTGAATGCATGAGGACTTACTAGGATCAGCCAGTAACAATAATATTCATGAAGGAGTCAGTGACTGCTGATCACCTCAATCACTTGTGCCTAAAAGCTTAGCTTTAGGGCTCCTTCACACTGGCAATTGCGATATCACCACAAGAAAATCGCTGTTTTGTTCTGGCGATTTTTGAGCGGCGGCGATGCTTTTTCTAGTGAAAAATCACTTATTGGGTTGCTGCAATTTTATTGTTCATGCGTTGCGATCAAAAGGAGGCTCCATTGGGAAACATGGGCTAGAAAAAAAACCATAGAAATATAGGACATACTGCGCTTTTTTTATAGCCACATCGCATTAGTGAAAACATCGCAAATGGGAATGAAACCATGGAAAATCATTGGTTTCATAGTCCTGCGTTTTCACTCCCTCTCGCATCGCTAAAAAAAATCGCCCAATTTTATCGCAAGTGTGAAGGCCCCCTTAATAAGTCATTGTACAGGTGGCCATAAGTATTTTCCCTGGTGATAGATACCATTAATTTGTCCACGGCGAGGACTTAAACACATGGACGTGTTTTTGTCAGGTTGACAATCACAGTCACATAATGGGACAAAACATAACTATTGATTTCAATGGTTTCATTTTCACTACTGGGATTCTTGCCTGCTGCGGGCGAGAAAAGATAGAACTTGCTCTATCTTTCCCGCATGTAGCATTAACTGTGTGTGGGAAAAATAGGGCAGGACTAGAGATGAGCGAACGTACTCGGTAAGGCCGATTTCGCAATCGAGCACCGCGATTTTCGAGTACTTCACTACTCGAGTGAAAAGTACTCGGGGGCGCTGTGGGTGAGCGGGGGGTTGCAGAGGGGAGTGGGGGGGAGAGGGAGAGAGAGAGAGCTCCCACCTGTTCCGCGCTGCTACCCCCCGCTCCACCACACCACGCCACGCCCCACAGCGCCCCCGAGTGCGTTCGCTCATCTCTAGGCATGACCTATCTTCCCGCATTTTTTCAAAGTCCTGCACTATGGCGCCGAGTTTGAATGGCCAGAGCAAAAAATAAAATCATGTGCAACTATATTCCATAGGGACAAGTGTGGTTGTGCATGTGGCTGTGTGAAACCGCCCTTACTGTATATAGTTAGCCAAGCTACTCGGATACAAAAAAAAGACAGTCTACAAGTAATGGGGTCACTCACCTGGACACTGTGAGGTGCAGCTAACTTTCTGCATAGAAGTCCCTACGCAGAAGGTGCCACCATTGAGAGGTGTTGGGTTAGTGCAGGTCCTGGAACGCTTCTGGACTCCACGGCCACAGCTCACGCTACATGTTGACCACTCTAGCCACGACGACCACCCTCCGTTCACTAGAAATAAGAAACGTAAATCATATACACTGGATTGCAACAAATATATAGTAAAAAAAACAGGTTGCTGTTTAGTTAAACATATTTCACAGCCCATCAATCCAATGACTCCTCGGAAACTTCAATGACCTCTCC
Organism: Eleutherodactylus coqui; assembly: GCF_035609145.1. Lineage (NCBI taxonomy): Eukaryota > Metazoa > Chordata > Amphibia > Anura > Eleutherodactylidae > Eleutherodactylus > Eleutherodactylus coqui. Next base: position 271,484,647 of record NC_089838.1, read on the forward strand.
TATTGTTATATAAAATGTTGACATTTCCCTGAGAAAGAAGCTTGTGGAAGGAGTCCGTCTCACTGTAGTATTCGGAATAAATATTCTTTTCTCAAGACTTATTTATTTTTAAGGCTTTAGTCAGACTCTTTTACTACCCAATTTCCTTGACAGCTATTTTCTTCACAAGTATCCTGACATTTCTGCTACAAGAAACGCATATTTCAGCCACAATCAATAGTTTCAGCCAGTGAACTTTTCATTTGGTCCTTCTTGGCTACAAGCTTACAGCATGCTGAGGGCTGACTGACAGGGGTAACCTGCCGGGAATTCCAAGGTTAGCACCTCAATACTTGTTTATAGAGAAGTCACTACAGCAGAACTACCACTCACAGCGAAAGGAAGAGTCTGTTCAGCTTCGGAGACTCTTGTGGTGCATAGAGCGCTCACAGGCATGGACCCAACTGATATTTTATTATCATTATGAACATACAGGGTGTCCACAGTAATACCTATCCAGGGACGAAAGAGAGCTTTCCAACATTGCAGGAGGGTATGTGTGTGGAGCTGCTTGTTCCAGCGCTAAAACCACCGAAGAGACCAATTTTTTAGACAAATTAGCATAACAAACTAACAATTTCTGACTGTAAAGAATAAAGACAGATGAAGAACTTGATACCAAAAAGTTAGTTTTATTATCTTACAGAAAATATTCCAAATGACCACCATCAACGGCTATATAAAGATGAGCGTGGTGAATGGACGGGAGGTGTGCAAATATGTAAGGGGGAGCGTGAAACACTGCACGAAATGCGAAGAAAAGAACACATCTGGACCCTATTTGACTAATTAGCCTTTTAATCAATGAAAAGGGTTGGTCACGTGTGTTTGTGAACTGGACCTGCATGCGCAAAAAGTACAGTAATATGCGCAGACACGTGTGCAAATGTACCTCATCCTATCTCGTTCATGCGCAAATAAGTTGCACTGCGGTGAGCGTATTTGCTCATACAGCCGTCTTAATAAGCCCTTATACTCACCCGGTCTCCTGGTCCTGCAGTGTCACCCTGCGATGTTAGCATGCGCACAGTGTGACTCTTTTCAGATGGCTATGCGCACTCATTCCCATAGAGATGAATAGGAATGCATGCACACAGCCTTCTTAAGAGAATCACACTAGCTGTGCATGCAATGACTGCGAGGGGACACCGCAGGAACAGGCGAGTATGAGACCCAGCGTCCCAGAAGCCCCATCACCTAAACTATAAGATCTATAGCTTAGTTTATGATGCTTATAGTTGACGACAGGTTCCCTTTAAGCTGACCCTGCAGAAAGAAAACCAGAAGGGTCATGTCTGTGGAATGTGGTGGCCAAGGAACAGGGTCATGTCCACAGAAATACCCATCCAAGGGCAGAAGAGATCTTTCCTTTTTATTTCACTATTGTGGCAATTCATTTCTGGCAACTTTAATTGCCACCAATGAATAAATGCGTTCTTATGCTAATTTATCTTAAAATTGATTCACTTTGGTTATTTTAGCACTGAAACAAGCAGCTCCATGCAAATATCCACCTAAGACCACTTTCGCATGAGCAAATTTCATATTTCAAGCAAGTTTGCCAGTCCGCACGCAGGTCTACTAACCAGAACTCACAGTATCATACCATCGATCCCTATGATACCGTGAGTTCATGTCAAGTTAGTAGATCCATGGCTGCCCTGGAACATTCATCCGTAATATACCCACCCTGTATGTGAGTTGAGTTTTTACTGTGGACGGAATACATAAGCATGGGGTGGTAGTGGGCAGCACCATAAAACAGTGGGGCCATGCGGTAGCACTATAAGACAATAAGGCCAAGGATCAAGCTGGACTATAAGCCAGTGGGGCCATAGAGAGAACACTATAAGCAAAAAAAAGCCAAAGAGGGGGCATGGTAAGCAAGTGGGGCCACAGAGTTGAGTATTATAAGCATACAGGGCCACAGAAGGGGCAGTATAAGCAGGCGGGGGTACAAAGGGAGAATTATAAGCAATTGGGGCTAGAGATGGAGCACTAGAAGCACATTGGGCCATAGAGGGTGTATTTTTACTTTGATGGAGTACAGAGGAAGTACTATGAGAGGAGAGTAACAGCACGATGGGGAGAGTGTACACAGAAGACAAACACGTCAACATGGTGATCTGGGCCCAGAGAGAAGAAAAATAAAAACAAACTGGAGGTAACTGAACTGTAATCAGGATCACTTGTGCAGAACTGGTATCTATTATGTGGTGACTGCATTATTTGGAGATATACTAGAGCTGAACTACTGTGTTATAAACTTTGTCAGAACAGGATTAGTACTGTCAGAGGTTAACTAAGGGGTAAAATAAATGTAAGGAGACACAAAGGATGTGTCTTAATGTAAAAGGGGCATAGCCATTTTCTGTAGGTTAGACATAATTTGCAAACAGTTCTTGAGTATCTAAGATTGTATATACCTGGAGATATACCTGAAGAACAAGTAGCCCAAAATGATCTTATTCATACAGCACAAGCTGCTTGAGGGAATCTGTTCGGTGTATTGCTGTATTTCCCATTTGCCTAATAATTTGCCTGTCTGGTTTGTATGTAGAAGATAATACCGACAAGGTAACACTGCTGTGAGAGGTAACTGCTGTGTGATGTAAATGTAACCAGGGTGTAGCTATGATTGACAGCTCCCCTTTAAATGTACGTCTGTCAGAGCTGGAATTGTCAAGAATGACGCAGATGTGATGCATTCACCCCAGGAGTGCTCAGTATGCTGCTGGCTCATAGGATCTGTCCACACGTTGCTTGTACATACTCCTGCCCAATGCAGCAGTGAATTGTAGCTGCAGAAAGGTAAGAGGGTAGCAATACGAATTCTGCAATCCCTCAGGGTTTCACGCAGTGGGATGCAGCGTAAATAATATTGATCATATGGGACTGTGGTTCAGGTATTTTTGGATCTCTCTACCGCATGCTGGTTTCTATTACAAGCAAGCATGATGTGTAACATTCTGGTAATTGTAGTAATTAATAGAATAACAGAATCTGAACTTCTTGTTCCATGGCTAATTCCCTTCCTGCAAGTCACAGCAGTTAATTGACTCAAGAACCATTAAAAGGAAAAAAAAAATCGCAAATGTATGGTCAATGAATTGTAGAGTTCAAGCTTGTCACTTCACATGCTTATGTTATATGTGGCATACTATATTTCCCACTAAATTATGTGAATATTAGAGGTTTACTAGCTGGTCAAGTGCTAAAGGACAATGACTCCAATTTATGGAATGTGATCAATATGATGATGCTTCTTCCTTTGCCCAAAAATAAGATTGTTCACTTGGTGATGTATAATCACCGAGTTCTGATGGCATACACTCCCGGATTCTAAGAGAATTAAGTAATGTGAAAGACAGACCATTGGTTTTTATATTTAAGGACTATATAGTGACGGGGTATTTTCCACTGGATTGGCACATAGTCAGTGTGGTGCCGATATTCAAAAAAGGTCAAAAAGTGAACCTGGAAACTACAGGCCGGTAAGTCTAACTTCTATTGTGGGTAAAATGTTTGAATGGTTTCTAAGAGATGCTATCCTGGAGTACCTCAAGGAAAATAGCTGTATAACTCCGTATCAGCATGGGTTTATGAGAGATCGCTCCTGTAAAAACAACCGGATCAGCTTCTATGTGAAGGTAAGTTCTAGATCAGGGAGAGTCATTGGATCTTGTGTATCTAGATTTTTTCAAAGTATTTGATACTGTGCGGCATAAAAGATTGGTATATATAATGCGAATGCTTGGTCTGGGCGAGAAGTGGGTAAGTAACTGTCTAAGTCATAGAAAGCAGAGGGTTGTTATAAATGGTACATGTTCTGATTGTGTCACCGTTACTAGTGGGCACCACAGGGGGCAGTACTGGGCACAGTTTTTTTTATACATATTTATTAATGACCTGGTAGAAGGATTGTACAGTAAATTATCAATATTTGCAAATGATACAAAACTATGCAAACTAATTAACAAAAGAGAGGACAGTACATGGGTGCAAATAGATCTGGATAATTTGGGGGCTTGGGCAGAATAGTGCCAAATGAGGTTTAACACTGATAGGGGAGCAGGGGAAATACATGTCCCTATTACACACTAAGGACTTATTTACACGAGTGTATATCGGCCACCATTTTCACACCCCGATGATATATGCTTCCATCTAAGCAGTTCCCCCCTTCCCTCCCCCTCACCAGCTCTCTGCCCCTCTCCTCCACTCTGCCATTTGCAGTTGGAGGGGGTGGGGGTGGAGCTAAGCTCTGCTTTGCCCCGCCCACCTCCGCTTGGAGGAGAGAGGCAGAGTGTCAAGGAGGGGGAAGGAAGGGGGGAACTGCTTAGATGGAAGCGTACATTGGCTGGGGGTGAAAACGCTGTCCGATATACTCTCGTGTAAATAAGCCCTAAATGGGAAACCACTGGGAATCACTGACATGAAAAAGGACTTGGGGATTTTAATGAACCTAATTGGAGCAACCAGTATCAGGCTGTTGCTGCCAAAGCAAATAGGATCATGAGATGGATAAAAACATGTCTAGGGGCACATGATGAGAACATTGGTCTTCTGCTTTAGACCATACATGGAATATTATGTTCAGTTTTGGGCACCAGTACTCAAAAAGCACATATCAGAGTTTGAGCGAGTACATAGGTGGGCAAATTTAAAAATGGAATGGGCTTAATTGATGGTTATCACAGTTGGGGTTAGGCAGTTTAGAAAACAGCTAGTGACCTAATAATTTATATATAAACATATCAGGGGACAATACAGAGATCTTCTCCATCATCTATTAATACCCAGGACTGTAACTGTAACAAGGGGGCGCCCTCTACATCTACAGAAAATAAGGTTTCTACATCCATATAGAAGGGGTTCTTTACTGTAAGAGCAGTGAGAACCTGGTAATGGTGAACTCACTAAAAGAGACCAGGAGGGACCTAAATGCCTTTCTTGAGTGTTATAAAATTACATGTTATAGTCACTAATCACTTCAGAAGGCTCGGTGCTCCAGGGACTATCCTGATTGTCAGACTTGGAGTCAGGATGGATTTTTTCCCCTAAAATGGTGAAAATTGGCTTCTACCTCATTGTTTTTTTTTTTTTTTGCCTTGCCCTGGTCAACATGGGGGGGGGGGGGGGGGGGTAATAGGCTAAACTGGATGGACACAAGTCTGTTTTTCAGCTTAAAAATACTTTTTTTGAGTTATATAATTAGAGATGGCAGAACTGATTTACAAGGTTCAAGAGTGACTCACATATCCACAGTGAACGAAGAACAGAATTTCTCTGTAAATTAGCCTAGCTGCTGCAGAACCTATTTTAGAACAAAAGCTTGATATCAATTGTCCTCTCCTGATTGACATGAAGTTTCCCTTGAAGCAAAGCCCCTGACCTGGCAGAGTGCCCTCATCTTTATGCCTAAAATGACTTAAGGAAGGCAGCAAGTGCATCTTATAGAAAGCCGCTGCATTATTAGGGCATACTTGTCACATGATGCTGTATATTTATGCAGAAACATGTAGGAAATTCTATCTACTTTCTTATAATAAAGTGCTTTATATAACACCTAAAACTAGAGACAGCGGGAAAGGCAATTCATAGGCACATGGCAATTTTCTTACATAGCAGCATACTCAAATTAATATGCCATCTAGTATATTATACTAAATGGGACAGTTATTAGGTACAGAAGCATTCAAATCAGTTAAAGCAGTTGTCCAGTTGTATACTATTCATAGCATATGCTTAGGAGAGGCCACCAATAGTAGATTGGTGGGGGTCAGCTGTTTGCTATGCTGGAGTGCTTGAGCGCTGGGCTGATTTCTGCAAGAAGTAGGCTGCTGTGTTCCCACTGCAGTGGCCAGGCTTGGTATTGCGGGTTAAGATGTCATTCACTTCAATGGGAACTTTACATGTATGTACCAAGCCTGGCCACTTCAGAGCAGAGCTGTCCACTTCCTGCAGAAATAAGTTCAGTGCACAAATGTACTGGCCTGGTGAACAGCTGATAAGTGAGGAACGTAGACAGGACACCTCTGGTGATCTACTATTGATAGCCTATTTACAAGTAGTTTACAACCCCTGGAAAAAACATTCAGAATAAGTGCTTATATTTAAAAAATCTCTAATACTTGGTGGTTACGTTGCAACTTGATAGTCACACGAAATCTAGCATTTATGGGTTTCTTGTGTCTGTTGGATCACCACAACTTGCAATCACTTACATTAGATGTAACTCAAGCAGGGTGGTGCTGTGATCTTTGCTTGTGTCATGCAGGGGTGTAACTAATGGCTCAGGGGCCCGGATGCAAAAGTTCAGCTCGGCCCTTTTCCCTCGTCTACACCTGTACCTATACCTAAACAACAGAGCATTCAGCTGCCAAACAAATTTACATACATGACCTTCCGCTTGGCATAAGCTTTTCCTGGGCTACATGAATATTTCTTTGTAGCACCTTAGGTAGGGCTCACATGAGTGTATGATGTATGATTACCGCGTATGGTGCAGGCGCAGTACATGTTTGTGATACACAGTCATCTGCAGGCAATTAAATACATTGCCATACGCAGTTCCACTCACATTTGTGAGTAGGAATTGCGTAATACGCGAGCGCAAAAAATAAAGTGCATATTCTATTTTGCGGCATATTACGCATAAGATAGCCTATTGTTCTTTATGGACATGTAATCAACACCGCCCATATGCAATTAAATTGGAACGGCATGGGAAATCTTAAAAAAAAGAAAACAGGTGGACTGAGCATGACAGCGTGTGAGACATATGCGCAGTACAATTTTGCTCCCATAAGCGGGAATAGGACAGGTCACCGGCAGCTCCACAGCAATACGATGCAAAGTGACCCATGCAGTGTTTTGCGCTTACAACCATGTTCATGTTTATGGTTGCATTTTTGAACCACAATTTAAAAAAAAAACATAAAAAACTGCTCCCCGAATGTAGCAGAAAAGTGGAATCCCCAATGCAAATGTGAAAGCACCTTTAGGCCACCATCCCACTGGTGTGAGAATCATGCAAGATTTGTGCGTTGTGAGATGCACAAACAAGAAACCGATTCCTTGGAATGGGTTCATTGACATGAGCGATGTTATTCTGCATGGCACCGCGATGTGATGCTATGCGGGAAACAAACTGCAGGATGTCCTATCTAGCTACGAGCCCCAACAATATGCAATACGTATTGCTCTACTTTAATGACCTAAAAAAAGAATGTTTATATACATTTTTAGGAAGGGTTTAGGTAGTATAGGTGATTATATAGTGCAGGGTTCATTTTTTTAATGTATTTACTAAAAGTAAAAAAAAAAAAATCACAGAAAGCAGCCATATACTCAAATCAAATCATGGTATTTGTATAGCGCCAACTTATTCCGCAGCGCTTTCAGGTAATTATTACTTATTACCCCCCACCAAGCTGGGTTCTCATTTTACCGACCTCAAAAGGATGGAAGGCTGAGTTAACCTTGAGCCAGCTACCTGATTCATGCAGGGATTGAACTTGCAACCTTCAGGTCGTAGGCGAGAGCTTACACTCTGCACCACACGAGGCTCATAACATACTGATATACTCATAACTCATACTCATACTCATAACATATACTCAATAACATACTGATACAAAGTACTGGTGCATCTTGTCTCCACCAGCAGAATGGGTGGAGACATGGGGTGTGCACTCTTACACCTCCACAACTGGTGATTGGCTGGGCAACACATTGAGAACTCTGGAGGCCGCTGCACCGTGCCCTGAGGACAGGCTTTTTTGACGCTGGTTGGCCAGCTCTTCCAGCTGTGCCAAGATGCACCAGTACCCTGATACAAGAGGGTAGCTATATACACCACATCCCTCAGCATGTATACAACCAAACTGCCGAATGGGGCTTACAGCCTATTAATGACACCACTGCCTGCATGCTGAGGAATGTGGTGCATTTACCTTACCTCCTATATCCAGTAAGTATATGGCCGCTTTCTGTGATTTTATTTTTTTGTCTGTTTTATATTTCCCGTTCTGTGATTTTATTTACTAAAAGTAAAATAAAGTTATTGCATCAGTTAATTTATTTATTTAATCAAATTGTCAATACCATGTACACAAATGGTCTGCTAAATTAAAACTTACAACATTTTTCAAATGTTCTTCCAACAAAAACGAAAAAATATATATGCTAAAATATCTGTATAATATGTATGTATGTATGTATGTATGTATGTATGTATGTATGTGGCATACTGCAGTTGAAAATATGACATTTTTTAAAATGTTCCTCCATTTGTTTTTTTTAACCTCGTATGGACCGGGGTGTTTTGGGGATTTTACCCCAAATTCATTTTTGATGCATTTTTTTCCGTGACATATAGAGCTATTTTTTATATGTTTTTTCACTGACTTTTTTTCCGTTTTTGTTGTTGTTGTTTTATTAGGGGTAAAAAGCTAAAGAAAGATTTTTTTTTAAATGTATAGTTGTTTATGTTTAAAATTTTTTATATATTTACACTAAAATAACGTATGGGAATTGGTTCCTCCTTTTGTTTTGGATGTTTTGATATATTATTTGTATAGTTTTGGATTACAGGGTGCATATGGTAATGGTTTTGGTTGGCATCGGCTTTGGGTCATTTTCTTTTTTATGTGCATATTTTTATTGTATTCTGTAATTTGTTTTCACTTATTTTTGTAACAAAAGCACGCGTCTATTACAAGCAATGCATTCCCTATGGTGTGTTCACATGTCCGTGTTTTACAGGTGCGTGCCCGCAAAGCTAGGACATGCGTGCACCATAGGGAATGCTGCTGCCGGCGGCTCCATTGAAGACAATGGTCTGCCGGCACCCCGTAATTGTTTTTCAGTGAAGGGCTTTAAATATAAGCCCTTACCTGAAAAACAATTTTAATGTAAAAAAAAAAGCAAAAAAAACTTACCTGCTCACTGCTGCCGTGTCCCCGAGGGGATGAAGAATTCCTTTGCTGCATCTGTCACAGATGTGGCAGGTACAGCAGGGCATTCTTTTTCCATGCGGGGATAAGGAAACATCTGCTCTTCATGCCCGCGGGGGACACAGCAGCTGTGGACAGGTAAGTTTTGGGGGTTTTTTTACACTAAAATTTTTGTTTTTCAGGGAAGGACTTATGTTTAAAGCCCTTCCCTGAAAAAAAATTACGGGGTCCCGGCAGACCATTGTCTTCAATGGAGCCGCCGGCAGCAGCCGCGGCTCCATTGAAGGCAATGCACGGACCTGCATTCACGCGTGTTTTTGCACGTACATGGGTGCGCACTTATGTACGCACCTATGTATGCAACAAAACACGCTCGTGTGAAGCCACCTTAACCCTACAACTGCAGGAATAGTGTTTCCTCAGGCTTGTGAAGACATAATCAGAACTTGGAAGAACACATGAATGTAGATCATAACAGTTAGTTGCAAGCTTCTGGATGCTGGCTGGTAATATCTACTTCTGTTAGCTGCTCTAGTCTAGTATATCTATATTTTACCAAAAAAAACCAATGCATAGGCATCTAGAGGTGGCCACACATGGGCCCTGAAGCCTTAGCAGGTGCATAAGGTCTCACTTTTCCATATATAGAGACTGGTATTTTAAAGGCCACATTATAGCTGGAGGGCCAGACTGCAGACTTTGCATTGAGGCCCAAGTTACATGGGTGTGGTCCACCATGTGTAAGCCAGTAATGGAAGGTGCAAAACTTTCCAACACTCTGGTTACATTAGAGCAATTGAAATATATAGTTAAATAATATACATAAATGTTGGATTATTTTACTTGGCTTGTGTAAAATAGTAAAGAGCATAGCATGTCCAGTTAGCCATATGCTTGAGGATGAAGCGGACTTATGGTTTACTTCCCAAATGAAAGCTATATAGAGATAAAAGCTTTACCCTGAGATACGATCTTCCGTTTTAGGTCATGCTCGATAAGATTACATCAATGTGGATGACCTTTGTTATACGCCTCAGATTTTAGCAGTTCACCGTCCAGAGCCAAAGTATAAGATCTTACTCTCAAAGGCTTTCTGCGGCAGAGTTTTATATGCCCATTTCTGGCCCCTGAAGTTAGGTGGTCTTCATGGTGCACGTCAAGGAGCGCACTAATGTGTCATACACTGAAACTTAGACATGTGTACAGCAGTAGATAAGGATGACGATTCATGTGCCCAGCTGGAAAGAAAGAGGACTTGTGGTCCAAAGGCAGTTCTGATTAAATATAGATTAGGCATCAAGTTTTTATACATTGAGGAAATAAATAAATGGATGACATTCCCTGTCATGGTGGTTTTCATGTTGGGTTGTTATAATAAATGAAAGAGAAGAACTTGACAGTGGATGTGGTGAGACTTACTAATATCTCTTACAATTTTAAGATTGCTCATAGGTAAACTGAGGATAAAAATGAAAGACCGAAGATAACTTTGAAAGGAGAACTTCAAAAAAATCTTATGGCATGCCACTGAGACATATCCTGGGCAGCCCGGTGGCCTGATGGTTAGCACTGTTGTTTTGCATCACTTGGTTCTTGGATACAAATTCGACCAAGGACAACCTACGCATAGAGTTTGTACATTCTCTGTCTGTTTGCAACTCCTCCCACTATTCAAAAATATACCGATAAGTTGAAATGACCCTCCAATTCTGGACAAACAAAGATGGACGCACAGCTTCTCTGACGTCCTGATGCACAGTGTGCATTAGTTTACATTGGTAGCCTAAAGGAGAACACCTAGTAGGGGTGTGGAGACATCTAGGAGGTGAGTGAGGGAAATTATAAGGCCATGCGTGCTTCTCTGGAAAATATATGCAGATAAGGAAGACGGAATAATAACTCTGCAGTGCCACCTATTGGATGGCAGCATTCCTTCAAATCAATGTCAGACCCTTTATACAGGTCTTTATAACAATGATTGGGGATAGGCAACCAAGCCAGAAACCATACACAGACAGCTGTTTTGGGTTTTTTGCCTCTCATCAGCCACACACCTTCTAGGTGCTCTCCTTAAGGAAAGATCATACCCCTCCCGACCCACGTCACAGGCATAACACTAGACAAGCCAGAAACCTACAGCACACTGATGATGGTTTGTATGGTTTTCTGGTTTGGGAATTGGTTCCCAATTCCCAATCATTGTTTTAAAGACTTAGTTAAAGGGTCTGACATTGATTTGCAGGAATAATGCCATCCAATACGTGGCGCTGCAAAGGTATTGTTCCGTCTTCCTTATTTGATAGCCTAAGTTACTGCATACCTCACAAGGGCAGCACTGGCCAGTTAGAGTTGCATGTAGTGTCTTAGAGTAATCATTTATACTAATGTACTGTATCAGGTATTTGGAGAAGCAGTGTGGCCATCTTTGTTGGTCCAGGACCAGATGATTGTTTTTAATTAACTTCTAATGCAACTGACTGTAGTAGGTGTCTGATATACGAAAATTAGAGATAAGAACTGATGTGACTATTGATCATCTCTGGATATGTTAGAGCTCTGGGAAATTAATCCAGACATCCCAAAAAATAATATTGGTAGGAGTTTGTAAATTAGGGACTTCTGCTATAAGGAGTCCACTCTTCCAGACATTGCACCCCAACCTCTTTTTAAATTTATCAAGAAATGTCCCAACTTTAGTTTCTAATGTAGTTTTATTTTGTTAAATCTGTCCTTTTTTATGGGTGGTAGTTTCTATAGGTTGTCTTTCTAATTAAGTGTCTGCACAAAGCATGCACATTGATATCACATTTTGGAAGAGGTGGTGTATACACCAATCAATGTAGAGTAATTTTAAGTAAATAAGGTGAGTTATAATGGTCTGTAATACTCACTGCAGTGGCCCGGGACGGTATTATGGGCACAGTTTCCATTTCAATGAGGACATAAAAGAGAGCATCAGCCTGGCAATCATCTGAACTTTGGAGGTATGAGGTGGTGGGCTCTGCCAATCAACTCTTGATGACCTGTCCTGAGGATTGGTCATCGATACTTCAGTCCTGGAAAACACCTTTAAGGTCGCCATAGACCTTATATATCTGTTAACTGAACACTCATTCAGCTAACACCTCTTTCTCCCGACTGCTCATACACATGCCCGTTTGACTTGGGTGATTTTCCATTGTTTTTAATAGGGAGAAGGAAGTAAGCTAATGCCAGACAGCTCTGGTAGCTTATCTCCCTTGAGGCAAAGGATCGGGCATACGTGATCCTTCTTTTCATCAACATCTGCCATTGGGAGAGAGTCATATATATATATATATATATATGATGTTTGACCGGTCCCACTACAATCAGCAGGTTCAGGTGCCATTCATCTAATGTGTATGGCTACTTTTAGCAGCTGCAGTCAATTTGTTTTACAATATGTAATGAAGTCAAATCACTTACCATACACCACAACCGTAGCCGAGGCACTCCGCCTCTTAGCAACAATATTGGATGCCATACAGGTGTAGTTTCCAGAATCAGACAAACGTGCATGTCGTATGATAAGGTTGTGATCTGCCCTGGTATCAATATTTTCGTCCAGCAGGGCATCAATTGGTTCTTCATTTTTAAACCATTCAACCTAAAATACATAATAAAAAAAGTATTTATTGAAACATATATGGCTTATCAGCAGTATCTGCTATGGATATACAATTTCAAGTGTTACAAAATGTACATTTCTTCATATAGATATGTGAACTCCAGTGCATCTAATAAGAGTCTAACTTTAATTAGTCTTATACCTTAACCTAGCTCCTGATGTTCCACAACTTCACAGATGCACCTAAGGCCTTATTCACACGGGCTACAAAATTGTGTGATTTTGTAGCACTACGAAAACTCATGTATGTGAAGTCCATGGTTTCCAATGGGTTCATTCACATGAGATGTTTTGTAGCCAGAAAGAACCAATTGGAAACCATGGGCTACACATACATGTGTTTTTGTAGCGCTACAAAGTCATGCGAATTTGTAGCCTGTGTGAATTAGGCCTTAAGCCACATACATTAGCCTTGACCTAGTAGACTGAAGAAGATAACTAGCTACTAGACACCTTTGTTAGCACTCAGGGTCACTCGGGCTATTCGCTATAGAGCTTGTTGTAATTGTTTTGTTGTGTTCTGTGGACTCCTTAGATGACACCCTGTGCAGAACACCACCAGCCATAAGAAAAAAAAACTATATATAGTCTATTAATAGGCAGTCTGCTTGTGCAGAGAGGAGCAAGATAGCAGCACACCTACACCAGAACAGCTCAGGAAATAAATACTGTACCAGAACCAAGCTCAGTACATAAATACAGTATTATTGCAACACTGCTTAACAGCTGCCCAAATGGTGTTTCCTCAACACTGGCCTTCAACTCATGCACCTCCAGTATCCAAATGATATCAGGAAATGTCCTGTCTCTCTCAGATAGAGGATCTGACTGCTGAGTAATACAGCGCCACAGAGCAGTATTTGTGGGTATGGCAGCCATTGGTTTCTTTCCAAGACTTCCCTGAGTTCTTGAAGTTCTTCACAAGAGCCCTTGGGTGAGCACTAAAAGATATTCCCATTGCCTCTTGCCCCCAATTTTTTTTCCTTCTTCTTTCCTCAGCTTCCATGTATTTTTAAACTACCATTCTTCCCTTCTTTCTCTAATTCTTTGATTTCTAATACCCTTCTGTTCATCTTGCATGGCAGTCCTGATTCCTAGGTGACTGCTCTTCCACTACCTTTATTTTTTAGATTGGCATCCTGGACAAAAGACCTCTCTGACATACCCTATCAAAATTTGGTTTGGTGGATGCGCCTATCCAACCAGTATTTGCTAATCTGTTACATAATCATCGAACCTTCCCTAATTCGCATTATTAGACACGGGTAATACCGGGTGATTGTTATACATGGCTAAGGGACTGGACCACCTGAAGACTCCACTTATATTCATTATTGTTATTTTTCTTACTATGTTTGTTCTTTATTGAAAATTCTCAATAAACCTGATTATACATAACCACAGCCCCAGAAACAAGCTTATAACATAATACAATACCAGAATCAAGTTCATAACATAAATGCAATGGCAGAACTAAGCAATTGTGTTGCGGGGGCGCAAATGGGGTGAGAACGGTGCCTCGGAACATCAACAGGGAGAAGATAGGCCATGAGGAGGATGATTTATGTAGCTTGACAAGATGCTGCTACATGGAGGAAGATCATCTGACCAGGTGGATTTAAGAGAGGCAATCACCCCCAACATGAATTCGCCTGTGCTACCCCTACAAGCTGTCGGATGGAGCCCTGTGTAACTGCACAGGTCACATGTAGCTGTGGCCGGGCATGTGTGGATTATTGGTGGATTTCATAGAAATCAGTAAGAACCAATGACGAAATGTAATGTGTATGCCCATGTTATTGTACTGCAAGTCCCGTAGCTTCCTGCACGTTATATTATATAATTCATGCTTAGAGGTCTAGAGAAATATAACGGTACAAGATTTAGAATGACAAAGGCAGTAACTGCAAATAAACCAATATTGGAAGTGAAGGTATCACATAGAGTAAATATAGCTGGTCAATGCAGGGTCAGGTTGAAAGCATTTCAAGGTCTTGATGATGCTTTATACTAAACTGTTTTATGGCCCATTCTGTGAGTACAAAGATGTAATGCCGATTTTTATAGCCATCATCAATGTTAACAATTCTTATAACACCTTGGCCTAGTTTCAACATCATGTACAGTATCAGCATCGTAAAAGCATGAGGCTTTAAAGGGTCAAGAGGAAAAAAAACTGCAACGTCTATGCAGAATTCTCCACTTTTTGCATACCCATGTGAACTCCCAATATGAAGAGCTGTTTCGAAAAATATATTAGCCATATTAGATTTTATGACTTTGATTACACTTACGTCCAAAGGAGTCTAGGTGTAAAATTTACAGCATTTTCCCTGTGGTTTTCTTACAATCAGAAGTGGAGAAAACCCATTACTCCTTCTAGACATCAAGACCTGTGGAATTGACACTCTGCTCAGTAAAGACTTCATGAAGCAGAACCATAACTGACAGTTCAGTTTCCCAAGACATTAAGCTGCAGCAACCGGCTTCATTGTAGAGACCTTTAAAATGGTCAACTTGCTAACTGAAATAGCCCATATTATTAAAATTAAAATAGCTTAGGGAGACAGCAGCCTTTTGACATTTGTCAAAAGGAAGAAAAAAATGTAATGAAAACTTCAGTACGGCTACATCTTCATGTACATGCTCAGTTGAATACAAAATTGATCCGAAATTGGGCATAAACAGCCATTAACAAGCATCAACATCGCCATACACATACATTCTTGGCTTGGCTAAGGGTACTTTCAAAAAGTGCTATTACGAACAACTAATATCCCGTGCAAACACGGGAGCCGGCAGGGCAAGTGAGCAAGAATAGCTCAGCTCACCTAAAAACCAACTGTCAACCTGTATAAACAGGCAGTTGTTCATCCACGAATGACTGCCTGTTTACTCTGAATGGATGTAGTGGCCATAAGAGATCTTCATAGCGCTGCACCTACATTAAGTGAGCAATTATCATTTCTGTGTAAAATCACAGGATCTTCAGCACCTGGCGGTCATCCTCTGTAAACGTATCCTAAGAATATCTGTGTTCTAAATGTAGAGAAGGGAGAACATCGCTGCCAAGAACCAAAGAATTGGGCAGTTGAAACCCTACAGTCCAATCCTTATCAACCCTGTAAAGGTTGGGAGACCCCCCTCTCCCATACTGTATACATTATATGATTGGCCAGTCTCAATGAAATTGGTGGGTGTGGCTAATATAGATCTATTGGGTATGTCAACCTTAAATAAAATCACGAAACCAAGCAATGTCATTAGTCCTAACTAAATGGTAGGTCAAAACACTACAGAAAGCATCCCAGCCCAGATTTATTAAGACAGGCATTTCATAAGCCTTCGCTAATATAAAGTATGTTATTCCAAGATCTGTCTGATTCATTCTACGCGCACAACTCAAATTTGGCACATGTTTTGCCTTTTTGTGTGCCTAAATATGAAATCCACATTAGTTATCAACTGGCATACATTTGCATTCAAATTTATGTTAGTTTCTGATGTAAATGATAGTAAATCTGTGGGGAGCCCCAGGAGAACACATCCCACTAAATCAAGCCAGCATTTCAAAAAAGTGGTGAGCATGGCAGAAAATAAAAAAGTCACACTTTTTATTCACACTTAAAAGTCACATTTTAACAAAAATAGCTGTGGGCCAAAATGTCTGACTTTTTTACACCTGGAAATTGGAGCAAGTGCCTTGATAAATTCCTCCCACATGTTTCTTTTAGTGTTGCAAATAATCACATTTTCACAGTTGTATGTGACCCAAGAAAAGGAAATTATGACAAAAACACAGTTCTTCCTCTTTACAAGTCACTAGTAAGATTGCACATAGAATATTGTGGACAGTTTGGGGCACCGGTACTCAAGAAGGCCATATCAGTGGGTACAAAAGTGGGCAACTAAGTTAATAAATGGAATGGGCGGACTACAATACCCAGAGAGGTTATCAAAATTGGGGTTATTTAGTTTGAGAAAAAAGACGGTTGAAGGGCGACCTAATAACTATACACATATATAAGGGGACCATACAGATAGATCACAGGGGTCGGAGCAGAACCTCAGTGTGTCCCGGTGGGCACTGCCTCTACTCACTGCGCCTGCAGTTTTGGTCCAGTCGTGCAGTGCAGAGTCTGGGACCGCTGACCTCTGCACCAAGGGTAAAGGTCAGTGGTCACAGGCTCAACAATGGCTGCCCATGCCGGACCAGAGCTGCAGGTAGAGGTGAATGAACTCATAGGGATGCTGCCAGGCCAGAAGCCAATTGGAAGGTTGTTGTTGGCCTCTGGCCAGGCAGCATTCCTGGGACTACTATGCAGGTATACAATTACAATCGGCCCTTTGAAAGCAACCATAAGACTGATGTGCCCCTCGGTAAATGTGAGTTTGATACCCCTGGTGTAGAGTTACCAGGGCTCTATTTCATAAAAAGCTTTTGTAGCCCAATCTTTGGAGCACATACCGTAGTAGTGATTTAGCCCATCACAATGTGTAGATGATTTTTTTTTAGACGTATTATAGTTATATAAAGTTTTATAGTGTTAGGTGTTTTTTTTTTTTTGCTTTAGATTCATTTTCAAACATTTCTCCTTAACAAGTAAAAAATGCAAATTTTTCTTTTCCTGTGGTTAATGTAATAATGATTGTTGTAATGACAGCTTTGATTTAACAGCATAAGATGATTATAAGGCATACGCTTGTACAGCATACGATAATCAGAGCCTCTGCTGCACAGGCCTCACATTAGGGGAGATACTCCAGTGCATATGGCATCTGTTGATGCATGCCAAGATTCCTTTTGTTGGATGAGAAGTATGGTAGAAGGCTCCTGCACCTCTAGGGCGGTCCTATTATGGCTATGTACATGAACCCTTAGGAAAAGTTCTTTACAAACGTTTAGTATTTTGAATGAGTGCCAGTACAAATACTAAATACAGCATATTGTAGTGTGTCAAATCTTAAGATACACCATGAATAACTTAATAAATAGTAATCTGACAGCAGGAGGCACCGGATCTAAGCCTCTGCTTATCTTGAACCATTGCATATGAAATATCAGAAGAACACATATATCAATTGCATTGTTTTGTTTAACCCATTGTTGTGAACAGTTCCATACATAGAATAGACGGGGCCCCAATAGCAAAACCTTGAATGGGTCCCCCATTTTGGTGTTCAGTTTTGTAACCCAAAATAGGAGGTGTTTGTTCCTGTTTTATTAGCTTTAATCCCTTAACCTAAAAGGACGTATATGTACGTCTTCCGGGTGTGGGTATGTATGAAGCGGATCCATACATGGAGGGTGCTAGCCGTCTCTGACAGCTAACACCCTCCTGCAACAGCTGCAATCAGTGTGAAGGCTCTTAACACTTTAAATCCTGCTGTCAATTCTGACAACAGCATTTACATCCACCGATTGGAATTTGAGTGCCCCGAACAGCCCCCTTGCAATGGGATTGCCAGGTGTTGTTTCATTGTCACGGCAAACCAGGACTTTAGGTAGGCACCCATGGTTGCCATGAATGAATGTCTATTAGAGATGAGCGAGCAGGCTTGGTAATGTGAGTTACTCGAGCGAGCCTCGCTCATCTCGAGTAACTGCCTTCTCCTCCGAGCGTGCTCGGGGAGGGTGTGGGAGGCTCGCTCGAGTAACTCACCTTACCGAGCATGCTTGCTCAACTCTAACGTCTATCAAGATGTGCCACAGGTCTGTCAGAATACAGTATAATGCAATACTGTGGAATTGCATTATACTGTATGAGCGATCAAAGAATTAGAAGTTCAAGTCCCCTTAGGTAACTAAAGAATAGTGTTGTTTTTTTTAAAATTATTGTAATACATAAAATATATTAAAAGTTTAACCCCTCCCCTAGCAAATAAAAAAAGAATGTATATACATATATATGTGTATATTTGGTATCACTACATCCATAAGTCCAATCTATTAAAATAATGCATATTTATCTTGATTGGCAAATATTGTCAGAAAAAATAAATGCACAACACCAGAACTGTATTTTTTTGGTCACGTGTCAAGAAAAACTTCTAAAAAACAATCAAATTGGTACCAATAGCAACCATAGATCATCCCACAAAAAGTACATGAAAAAAAATGTAGAAATGCATTTGGGCCAGCTCTGCGCTTCTATTTTTTCTTCACATCGCAGTTCATCTTGGAGGAAGGTCCTTTATGCATTTTCAGGGCTTAGTCACACG
Organism: Eleutherodactylus coqui; assembly: GCF_035609145.1. Lineage (NCBI taxonomy): Eukaryota > Metazoa > Chordata > Amphibia > Anura > Eleutherodactylidae > Eleutherodactylus > Eleutherodactylus coqui. The sequence continues at coordinate 271,503,517 of NC_089838.1, forward strand.
GGCGTTTATTGCCGCGATTTGCGCATGCGCATGCGTCCGGCGACTTTTTAAAACCATTGCTTTGCAATGGTATCGGACACATGAGCGCTTTTTATGCGCTCGTCCGATAAATTAGAGAACAGAAATCGCAGATCGCACCTATCTGCGATCTGCGATTCCTGTTCTCTTCTCTATATGCGCTCAATGGGGCCGGCGGCAGCAGCGCCGACCCCATTGAGAACATACAGAAGACAAATCATTCTTCTCTGCCCCAGCTGGAACAGCTGTGGCAGAGAAGAACAATGTTTGCCCATTAAATTCAATGGAGCGGCAATACAGCCGACTCCATTGAAAGCAATGGGCTGCCGGCGTGCGCGGGATGAATTGTCGGCAAGGGGTTAAATATATAACCCCTTACCTGCAATGCATCCTTAAATGTGAAAAAATAAAAAAAAAGGATGTACTCACCAGCTCCCGGCAGCTGGAGATCCCGGCGGTCGGCCTGCAGTGGGTGTGAAGGAGGTGTGACTCAGGCTTGCCCCTGATTGGCTCAGCCTGAGCCAATCAGAGGCTGATTTCAGTCACACCCATTCATGAATTCATGAATGGGTGTGACTGAGACTTGCTTCTGATTGGCTCAGCGCTGAGCCAATCAGGGGCAAGCCTGAGTCACACCTCCTTCACACCCACTGCAGGCCGACCGCCGGGATCTCCAGCTGCCGGGAGCTGGTGAGTACATCCTTTTTTTTTATTTTTTCACATTTAAGGATGCATTGCAGGTAAGGGGTTATATATTTAACCCCTTGCCGACAATTCATCCCACACTCGCCCGCAGCGCTTGCATTCAATGGAGCCGCTGTATTGCCGGCTCCATTGAATGCAATGCGCTGGACAGCTCCGGCCCGTTTCTAATGAAACGCGGCTAGGAGCAGATTTTCGGGCGATTTTTGGGCCGATTTTTCGGCGCCGGTCACGCGATTTGCGCATGCGCATCCGTCATGCGATGCGCAAATCGCGTGAAAAAACGCCCGTGTGACTAAGGCCTCACTATGAGGTAGCAAAAGCGTGAGACCTCCTCTCTCTCCAAGGACCCCATCGTAGTTGCATGGTCTTTCTCTATGGTATGAACGCCCTTGGAAATGAAACCCACTTATCTTCACTTCACTCTGCAGCATCTGGACCAATTGTAAAGCTTTGTATATACAGATATTTCCATTTATGTAAAATCACAGCTGTACTTTAGAAAGTCTACATAAATTACCACCGTGCATTACGGCTGATGGCATTCTGTGAAATGCATTTGCAGAAAACATTATGGAGAAACTCTAAAACGTAGTCGCTTCTGTAAAGACAAAAAGGCAAACCACGATCCATTGTTACCACTAGAGTGGAGTGACGCCTTGTACACACAAAATCAGCACGTTGACTGTATGTACTGCACACATAAACACCCATGGTCCCAAAGTCATCGACCAAAATACAACATACTCTACACTTATGTATTCCAGTCAATCAAAGTTGCTGTCAAATGAATGCTAATCAAATGTTCTTAAAGTTTGCAATGTGGTTCAGCTTTGGACTTTTTGTCTGTAGTTCTATTACCTTCTCCTGGTACTTCGAAAGTGTTTGTTTACAGTGTGCCCTGAATCCAACCTGCAAACTACAGGTTGGGCTTGCTTAGTAGGAAACACCAATGGCAGCTTTATTTTACATTCAGCTACTGACCAATAGCAGTGCAATGTTTAGTAGGGATGCATACAGAAAGGAAGTACAGAGTGGGGAATTGTGGTACATGTGGTTTTGAAGGTACATATCAGCAGGGATGCAGTGTCCATATTGGAAAATAATGATATAGGGAAATGGAGGAAAGTATAATAAAATAATGACTGCGAGATTTCTATCCATAACAGCTGTGTATAAACATGGTGCAAACACATTTCATATCTGGAATTTTTGTTAATTTGCTTCACAACCGGCATACCCCTTTAGATACACTAATGTGCACATAGAGGCTCATGCATATATGTACAAAACAGATGTATACACACTAGAGATGAGCGAGCATACTCATCCGAGTTTGAAGCTCGTTCGAGCGTTAGCCTACTCGAGATACTCGTTACTCGAGACGAGTACCACGTGGTACTGGAAAAAATTTCACCCTCTCCTCCCCACATGTTTCCAATGGAGCCGCGGCTGCTGCCGGCGGCTCCATTGGAAACAATGGTCTTCCAGCACCCCTGAATTGTTTTTTATGGAAGGGCTTTACATATAAGCCCTCCCCTGATAAACAATCATTTTAGTGTAAAAAAAAAAAAGGGCAGATGTTTCCTTCATCTCCGAGGAAAAAGAATTCCCTGCTGCACCTGCCACATCTGTGACAGATGCAGCAGAGGAATTCTAAATCCCTGTGGGGAATAAAGGATTTCCTAACACAGCTGTCACACATGACAGCTGCAGTAGGTAATCCAGCTGCTGGCACCCTGTAATTGTTTTTCAGGGAAGGGCTTTAAATATAAGCCCTTCCTTGAAAAACAAAGAAAAGTGGTAAAAAAAAACATACTCACCTCCCTTCAGCTGCCGAGGCTCAGTCACGTCTTCTCTGCGCTATCTCCGGCTTGGCAATGCAGTTCTTTCAGCAGGCGGGAATTTAAAATCCCCGCCTGCTGAAAGAGCTACTTGTGATTGCCTGAGATGCTCAGCCAATCACAGGCAGCTCTCGCCGAATGAATGACAGGTGAGAGCTGCCTGTAATTGGCTGAGCGCCTCAGCCAATTACAAGCAGCTCTTTCAGCCCTTCTCTTTGTTTTTCAGGGAAGGGCTTATATTTATATTTAAATTATGGTGCATGTCATAATAAGTGACATGCTCTATTTTGGCCCGCATTTGCGCACCTGAAGCTCCATGGTGTTCACAAATGCGGCCTTGTCTTGAACGAAATTTCACTATTTACAACACAATTTCGCAGTGTTAATCGCTAACAATGGGGACTAATCAGGCTGGCCCGCCTGTTCAAACATGTGCCAATGTGAACAGAGTCGGCAGCGAGGCACAGATCAGGGAGGAGTGTAGATCCACTCGCCAAGACGGCGGGATGGGGCTCCATTCAGAGTGCAATCACATCCTCCTTACACTTGTGTGAAGGAAGTCTTATATTTAAACTCAGTTAACCGGGTGAAATGAGCTGTGGATCTGCAGCAAACCTACAACAAAATGCACACCAGTTGAAGTGTGTATATATATATATATATATATATATATATATATATATATGACACAACCTGCTTCTGCTACATTGCAGGAGTTTTAATCCCGCACCATATCTTTACTATTGGATGGGATTAAAGCCCAGGACCAGGAGCCATACATTTACAGTGCTTGGTCCTTTATGATTGAATGTATTTCAATAGTGATATCTCTTATTAGGTGAATTGCCAGGTTCATTATTGCATGTGGTCCATTGTCCCAAGTTCAGGCGTGATCCATGAATTAGTAGTACTACACAAAGGGTGAGCAGGTTTGATTTTTTTGGGGGTATATTCTCTTGCTAAATCTGCAGCATGATGATAAACTGCAGACCATTTGTGTCCAACTGGAACTGGTGGTATTGATGAAATTGGTCCAAAAGCTCCTTAACTATGTAAGAATTGCACATGACAGGTGGGGGCTCTGCTATACATTTTGTGCCTGGGAACTCAAGTTACACCTCTGTTGAGTGTTTTTCATTATCACCAACTTATTCTGCAGCACTTACCCCAAGCTCTTTTTACCAACCTCAGAAGGATAGAAGGCTGAGTCAACCTTGAGCCTGCTACCTGAACCAAGCAGGCTACCTGAACCCACAACCTTCAGGTCGTGAGTGAGAGCTTAGGACTGCATTTCTGCTGCCTTAGCACTCTGTGCCACAGAGGGCTCTATGTGTACAACAAGAGGGAGATTATGTTGGGAAATGACAATACTGTCAGCTCTCTGGGTAAGTAGTTTTTTAGAAACAAAATGAGGAGACCTTAGAACTTGAAAGCTCCTTGTCTTAAGGGTTAACCCAGGAGACGGCTATAGATTGGATCCATTGTAGCATTGCTTACTAACAACAATGGGGGTCACAATTTTTGATAATGAAATTGTACTGATTATTTTAACATTATGTCACATTCCCATTTATTTACTGTCCTGAGATAATAGTGGCTGTCACAATGAATGATTGTATTAAGCTGCTCTATAAGATCGATGGATCCTGCAAACAGATGACGGAATAGCAATGCAAGTCAAATAGAAGCAGGCTGCCAGCTGTGTATCAAATACATAATGTGACATTCAAAAAAAGTAATATCTGTTCTAATTTACTGTTTGAGGCCTTAGTCAGACGGGCGTTTTTTGCCGCGATTTGCGGATCGCATGACGGATGCGCATCCGCAAATCGCGTGACCGGTGCGCGCAAGTCGCCCGCAAATCGCCCGAAAATCTGCTCCTAGCCGCGTTTCATTAGAAACGGGCCGGAGCTGTCCAGCGCATTGCATTCAATGGAGACGGCAATACAGCCGTCTCCATTGAAAGCAATGCGCTGCGGGCGAGCCCGGGATGAATTGTCGGTAAGGGCTTAAATATATAAGCCCTTACCTGCAATCCATCCTAAAATGTGTTAAAATAAAAAAAAATTGCATTCTCACCTTCTGCCTGCAGCTCCGGGCAGCCGTCCTGCAGTGGGTGTGAAGGGGGTGTGAGTCAGACCTGCCCCCTGATTGGCTCAGCGCTGAGCCAATCAGAGGCATGCCTCACTCACACCCATTCATGAATTCATGAATGGATGTGAGTCAGACCTGCCCCTGATTGGCTCAGCGCTGAGAGGCAGCAGTCACTCACCCATTCATGAATTCATGAATGGGTGTGTGAGTGAAACCGGCCTCTGATTGGTCAGGCTGTGACCAATCAGAGCAGATCATTCAGCAGGCGGGGATTTTAAAGCCCCGCCGGCTGAATAGTGCCGAGAAGCAGTTCAGGAGAACTGACAGCGGCCGCGGCTGGACTCCGGCTGCAGCGGAAAGGTGAGTATACAATTTTTTTTTATTTTAACACATTTTAGCATGAATTGCAGGGAAGGGTTTATATATTTAACCCCTTCCCGACAATTAACCCCGCGCACGCCGGCAGCCCATTGCTTTCAATGGAGCGGCTGTATTGCCGCTCCATTGAATTCAATGGGAAAACATCGTTCTTCTCTGCCACAGCTGTTACAGCTGTGGCAGAGAAGAATGATTTGTCTTCAATATGTTCTCAATGGGGTCGGCGCTGCTGCCGCCGGCCCCATTGAGCGCATATACAGAAGCGAACAGGAATCGCAGATCGCAGATAGGTGCGATCTGCGATTTTTTGTTCTATAATTTTTCGGACGAGCGCATAAAAAGCGCTCATGTGTCCGATACCATTGCGAAGCAATGGTTTTAAAAAATCGCCGGACGCATGCGCATGCGCAAATCGCGGCAAAAAACGCCCGTCTGACTAAGCCCTGAGGGCGAGCACCCACTGGCGTTTTTTTACCTGCGTTTTGCGTTTTGCATTTTTCCTGCACAGGCATAGAGATAACATGTGTTCCTGTCCACTGGCGTTTTTTTTTGCGTTGCGTTTGCGTTTTTAACATAGGAACTGTCAGTTGCATATGCGTCCCTATTTTTCTCCTAATGCACCCATGAATGTCAATGGAAATTAACGGAAAACGCCGCGAAAACGCCGCGAAAAACGCCGCGAAAAACGCGCGGAAAAACCGCGCGAAACGCGGCGAAAACGCTGCGTTTTTTCCCCGCGGAGAACGCAAACGCCAGTGGGTGCTCGCCTGAATGTGAAAGAGTTCTGAATCCAACTTTGTCTCAGGAAAGGGAAGTGAGGAAACAATGACTCCTATAAGATTTATGTTTAGCCTTCAGGGACAAATTACATTGTAGTACATCTCTGTGTAAGTGACTGTAGCAACTGGCCAAGACCCGATCGGGCTTACTGTGTAAGTGACTGTAACAACAGACCAAGACCCGATAGAGGTTACTGTGTAAGTGACTGTAACAACAGACCAAGACCCGATGGGGCTTACTGTGTAAGTGACTGTAACAACTGGCCAAGACCCGATGGGGCTTACTCTGTAAATGACTGTAACAACTGGCCAAGACCCGATGGGGCTTACACTGTAAATGACTGTAACAACTGGCCAAGACCCGATGGGGCTTACACTGTAAATGACTATAACAACTGGCCAAGACCCGATGGGGCTTACACTGTAAATGACTATAACAACTGGCCAAGACCCGATGGGGCTTACTCTGTAAATGACTGTAACAACTGGCCAAGACCCGATGGGGCTTACTCTGTAAATGACTGTAACAACTGGCCAAGACCCGATGGGGCTTACACTGTAAATGACTATAACAACTGGCCAAGACCCGATGGGGCTTACTCTGTAAATGACTGTAACAACTGGCCAAGACCTGATGGGGCTTACTCCGGAAAATGCAAGAAAACTATCTTACATGACTTGCACCGCAGTTATGTTGTGCTTTACACACTTTCAAGCACATCTTTGTCACGGTTGAAAAGGGGCATGGTTTCATGAAAATGGTCATGGTGTAATGTGGCACAAAATGCATCTGAATTTTTGCACAAAAACTGGCTTCAAAGTAAGCCAACCGATAGGCTGTATAACGTTGTCTGGAGATGTGCCAGATTAAGGCTGGCTGTCCACAGGTGAGATGTCATTGTGAGATCCGTGGCGATAAATCAACCACAGACCTGGCATGACATGCTTTCCATAGGCTAACTATGGAAAGCACAACCCGAAGTCCACCGGAGAATCATAGCGATTCTCCGCTCACGGGATTCAAATTGCGGCATGCTGCGATTTGCCACGATTTTCCGCAGTGAGCCTATCTCACCACGGAGACCTGACAGCTCTCCCCCCTGCTCCCCATGGCGGAATATCGCTAGCAAGATTTTGCCTCGGCTGTGGAAAGGCAGCCTTATGATTCAGCAGAGTCACTTATAAACTGGAACATTTTAAGACTGTCTAATCTAAGTTTGCTCTGTTTCATTGTTAGGCTAAAGGAGTCTTCCAAGAAAATAAGGGTCATTTACACACACAGATGATCACTCAAAATGCGTCAGAAATTGACAGTTCTGAGCAATCATTTTGCATAGGTACTAATGAGTTAATCAGCCCTTTAGTACTTCATGTGCATGTATTAGAGAACAGTGGGTTGTCTGTTCTCTAAATGCATTGCTCTTGTTCTCCAGCGGGACAACAGTTGTTAATAGCTGTTAAAGAATGCTATCAGCTGTTATCAGCGCTGCCCACAGAGAACTCAGTGTGCGGTCCGTCTTATCTTATCGTCCTGAGGGATGAAGATTTCATGTGGACCCAAAGGCAGTGATGGAGGAAAAGTGCACGGTAAGTGCACGATAGGCGCACATTTACACAAAATGATTATAGCACAAAAGATGACTTTTGAGCAAATTTTGAGCGATAATCGTTGTATACTATACTCGTGATCTTCAGGATAGATAATAATTAGTTAATCGGCTAGAGTCTGCCGGTCAGGGCCGTAGTCGGTCAGCTGATCGGGGGCCCACTGTCAGCACCACAACACACAGGGGTACTGAGCCAAAGCTGATGCTCCAACTCTTGTCTTGTGGCCAGTACTTGTAATTGCAGGCATAGCTCTCATTAAAATCAATGGAAGCTATGCCTGCAGTTACAAGCATTGGCCACTATACAGGGTTCGGAGCAGCAGATTCCGCTCTGTACCCATGTGTGTTTTGGCACTGACAGTAGGCACCAGTTCAGATGATTGCTTAGGGTCCCAAGCAGCGAACCCCAGCCAATCAAGTATTGATGACCTGTGCAGAGGATAGATCATCAACAGCTTCCCACTGGAAAACCCTTTTAAGGCCTTATTTGCACATGTGAATACAATTTTGGTCAATGAAAAACCAAATGATTTCACTGCAAGTGTATGTGCATTGTACATCAGTGTTTGTTCAGCTTTCGTAATGTGTGAGTGTCATCCGAGTGCAATCCCTTCATCAAGCACATGAAAAAAAACAAAAGGTGGCCATTTGATGTAATTTTAAATTCCTATCGAAGTCAATGGGTGCATGAAAAAAAACCAGAATGAACTCGCATGCCAGGTAAGTGCATTCAGTTTTTTAAATGCACTCATTGACTTGAATGGATTATTCTGGTCTAAGAATCACCAGAATAAGACACTCTGCAATTTTTTTTACACAGACCATTGGTCCATGAAAAGAATCACACGTGTAAATACACACATTGACTTTAATGGCTTCAACTTCTGTGAGTTTCAAACTCGGACAGAGCTAAAGCCCCTAATAAGTCTGTATTTTAATTAGCTGGCGAGGTTACGTCTATGGACACTGTAGATAATCCCCCAGTATATCCCTTACAGGGGAAAAAAACTACGCTGGTTGGATTTCAACAGGATTAGTCATCCCTAAGGTTTATGGTAGTCACTTATTTCCCTCTACCAATTAAAATATTACGTAATGTATGTTGAAATTAGCTAAAATTGCATGTACAGTGTATAGGAATGCAAATAAGGAAGATGTAAAAATTCAATCTTCTCCATTTGCATAAATTACCCAGAGGAGCTTGCATGACCTTATAAGTCTCCTCACTCACTTTCTATGTGTCCCCACACCCCTCTTGAGTGCTCTCCTTGGGCAGAGACTATGCTATTCCCCAACCCACTGACCCCCTAGGAATTTCCACACCCTTTTTGGGTGCTCTCCTTGAGAAGACGCGACATCCCTCCTGACCTAGTGTATAGGAAACAAGGGCTGCTGGCTCTCCCATGTGTATGGCCAGTACGGCAGAAGTGTTGCAGGCAATGACTATGCCATTGAAATCCATGCACACACATCAGAGACAACCCTATCTACAAAACTGAAAACGATTTTCAGCTGCAGATATGTCTTCAATGAATATGCAATGTGGAAATACACCCTTAAAAACTGAATTATCTGCACCTGCACATATAACGAAGTAGTAAAAAGAGATTCCAGCAGGAACTACCCTTCAAGGTTAGTTATTGTTCAATGTTACCCCCGATTACCAACTTCTCATTATTTCCTGCTTCAGAACCATATCTGTAATCTGACTATAAATCAGTTTTAATATATTGACCCTTACAATGCTGAAAGATGAAACAGCTTTTATACTGTACTTTCCCGGATACAGATGAGTCAGTTTCCTATCTTTAAAAGCTTTGTAGCTTCCCTATAATGTTTGATTTGTGACAACTTAATATTAGCTTAATATTCTGCAGGCATAAAGCTAATGTCCCACGTTTCATTCTGTTGCATAGAGATAAAGAGTAAAGACTTAGAAATAAATGAGAAGAGTTTAAAGGAAGAGGTCATTGCGCAGACAGGGCTAGACATTAACGCTATCACCACTGCAAGCCACCAATGTCATCTGTGTCACATAAGATTATTTAGAAAGACCTCAACTGAAATGTAGGCAGCCATGTTACAGGCTATACTAAAAAATAAACATTATAAAATGAGGATAGTGAAGGTACTGGCAAAGTGGTATACAATCATCATTTTGTTTTATATTGGACCCTATTGGTGACTGTATATGTCTTTTTAATATAGTATTTGCAAAAAAAAACAAGAACCAACTGCCTCAAGCACACCTGATGCAACTAGTGAAGCCCTTGATTAGTTGCACTAGGTATTCTTAGAACAACACATAATTTGCAAATGAGTGATCTTATGAGGGAATCTGTTGATTACTTCTGAGACTGCAGAAGCCCTTAAAAGTGGTATTTTGGGTTACATTTGGAGAAACCACTTGTCATGTTATTTGTGTTGAGCTACTTAAATTCTTTTTCTTTGATTGCTTTTTGCAACCAAGTGAAAGTTTGTAAATTTTCGAAAAAAATAAACCTATTTTGGATCAGGTCAAAGGAGGGCAATGGTGATTTTTTTTTTGTCCTGGCTAACAAAAATGACCACTCTGCAAGGTCATCATTGACTCCTTAATTCCCTAGAGTTAGCCAGGGGAAAGGAATTGCTACCAACTGTCTGATGGCTACCAAGTGTCCAATGTGAGGGCAGCATAGAGCCATGGTATACCTCTATTATGGAGTCCAGTAGGAAGAATCAGAACAGATGGATGATGACATGCTTTGGGGATCCAGAATTTGACTTTCTTTTACCAAGTTGGCACCCAGTTGCCTAGATAGAGCAATCAGTCATCAGCCTCTCCCCTCCTTAGGGTATCTTCTATCCTTTTAGCATAGAGTATTATTTTGATGATGTTTATGCCAGCTTTAGTCTGTACAGGGTCTCTTTCTTCCGTTTCTCTTAAATCTCCAGTTATCATATCCTTTTTTCCCGAAACTTCAAAACATTTCAATTTCTAACTCCAAAATGTATCACTTAATAGTGTATCTAGTCATACACCATAGCCATTGAAGTAAGATATATTTTATGAGTGTCTGCCTTCTGCCAAACCTTTATTGTTTGCCACTTTAAAAGTTAATATTCCCGTCACCCAAGATGGAAGATGTCACCATATAGAATAAGCTGAGCCTGTTTATTATAAATGACTATTTCACCTAATGCTGGGCTGTAGAAAAAACTCCTAACCTTCCCCAGCTTCCTCCTCCCCACCTTCCCGCTTCAAGTGAGGTTGCTTTTATTAGCATTAAATTAACTTCAGAGGCTCTTTTATGCAATAATTAGATTTTTTTTCCTCTCTTTTCCAATCGGGTTTGGCTCTTTCCAATTTCTCCCCTTATCTTTATGAGCCTGGTGCTCATGCATTGCCCTCGCTAAAATTGAAGGAACCGTCTTGTGTATGTGCATCTGTGTTTTTCTAGTTAAGTTATTGGCTTTTTTTCCCAAACGCTTTTAATTTGTGTGCCGAATCGAAGAAGGACAGAATCTCTGGAGCAGAAAAGTAAAGGGAGATGCTGGCAGAAGTAGATGAGATTTTTTTAATAAGGTACATTTATTTTCCTGGATGTTCAAAGATGTAGAAACGTAGTCTGCTGAAAGAGCATACCAAATAAATAGGCATAGGGTTTTATTACAGGGTGTCTCATCGATACATTGGATTAAATGATAGATAGATAGATAGATAGATATGAGATAGATAGATAGATAGATAGATAGATAGATATGAGATAGATAGATAGATAGATAGATAGATAGATAGATAGGAGATAGATAGATAGATAGATAGATAGATAGGCGATAGATAGATATAAGATAGGAGATAGATAGATATGAGATAGGAGATAGATAGATAGGAGATAGATAGATAGATAGATAGATAGATATGAGATAGATATAAGATAGGAGATAGATAGATAGATAGATAGATAGATAGATGGATAGATAGGAGATAGATAGATATGAGATAGGAGATAGATAGATAGATATGAGATAGGAGATAGATAGATATGAGATAGATAGATAGATAGATAGATAGATAGATAGATAGATAGATAGATATGAGATAGGAGATAGATAGGAGATAGATAGATATGAAATAGGAGATAGATAGATAGGAGATAGATAAATATGAGATAGATAGATAGATAGGCGATAGATAGATAAATATGAGATAGATAGATAGATAGATAGATATGAGATAGGAGATAGATAGATAGGAGATAGATAGATATGAGATAGGAGATAGATAGATATGAGATAGATTGATATGAGATAGTTAGATAGATAGATAGATAGATAGATAAATAGATAGATATGAGATAAATAGATAGATAGATAGATAGATATTTGGGAATACTCCTTTTGCTAGCTTAATAAATAACTTTATAGGATATTTGATATTACAGCCAGATAGGAAGCAACAGAGCAAGCTTTCCAAATCTACCATTTCGATTGCATCCCAATCATTCAGTAATCAGTCCTATCATGTAGAACTACTTTGCACCACATTGGGCATTTGGCCATCAGACACTAAATTCCATTTAGTATCTTGGGCACTGCTAAGGGCCAAAATGCTCCTAAGGGTCTAAGTGGGTGCAGAGGGTGCAAAGCACCTATGCTTTGGAACCTAAGGTGGATTATAAGATCTCTCTTCCAAATATGAATAAATGAATAGACCTTTATCAGCGCCATATCATCAGATTACAATAGTAGTGATATGTAGTTTAGCAGACAAACACTCACCTGGTGCTCGGTGGAATTCCCCTGGGTACCAGGGAATCCACCGGCAACTAGTGTCCAGGATAGCCTATCATCCTTTTTTCCCATCCCAAATCCAATCATCTGGAGAGCTGTCTCAGGGAATAAAGCCCACTGGATTTATCAATGCCTTTCTCAATTTATGCTTGAGAAATGCCGAAATGTGTTGGATCATTTAACTTGGTTAATGTAACCTATGGACCACCAGGTCTGTAATAATTTTTCTTAAGTCCCAGAGCACAGGGAACCTTTTGTTTTTTTCCTAATTCCTAACTAGTCTTCCAAATATGAAGCAACCAAAACCATAAATGAAGCATAAAGTTGGCGGACCCTGTTACAATTTATGTTTGGGGCCAAGCAGGTCATCAATAGTATTTCCCTGGAAAACCCCTTTAAGTAAAGCCTATGAGTGACAAATTCAATAATAGGCAGAAGCCTGCTTATATTATCTGGCGACATCTCCATGCGCCAGATGAAAACTTCTTCAACTAGATGCTGCAGTAGGTTTTTACTATAATCTACACCAGAGATTTTAGTAAATATGACAGGCCACATATCCCTGAACCTGCCCCTTATCCACTTAGAAGAAGTGGTGGGGGGTGTGGTGTATATGACTAAGAGGTTGCAGTACCAAAACTGCAACTTTTGGGCACCAGAATTCTGGCCTCCTCCCTATGATAAATAGGCCCCTATATGTACTGAACAGAGCTTTGTAGAACTCCTCTTCTCAACATAGGTCATTTATATCTTCCAGCAGCTTTATGTGACTTTTATATAAGGACCTGTCTTATCAGTATTAGTTATCTTCTTATTTTTCGTTAAAATTCACTTTTTTTCCTATTTCGGGATGACCTGTTGGGGTTTTCGGATCCAATTACCAGTTTTCTGTAGAGTTACAATATTTTCAATGTACAATTGTCATCTGGGTACAAAATAATATTGTAACTATAGACAGATAGTGAAGATAGTATAAAGAGAAAATTATGCCTTGGAGATAAAACCAAACAACTTTCTTTTACAAGGAAGATTTTAAAGCAAGAAAATGTTCCTTTCAAAGAGAGCTTTTATCTGCCATGTCCATACATGCCAAAGGATAAGCTTTTCGGAAAATGTATCAATCATCATGTTTGGTGCAATCTAGGAAAAGCTGTCTTTGAAGCATAGAGATTACATTTAGGGATGTTTTGCTGGGTCAGTTCTGGCCTGCTCACTACTGTCAATGAATCAGTTGCAAATTTTACAATGTAGAAGGGAAAACGTTAGTAGAATTTAAAGGGGAAAAAAGTCTGATCACTGGGGCCCCACCAATCACTAGAACATGAGTCCCAAGCACCAGAGGCGTAACTTGAAGCTGCTGGGCACCAATGCGAAATCTGTAATAGGGCTGCCAACTGTAATGCTTCATTCAGAGTACTAGGTTCCCAATATTAAGAAGAGAGGCCTTATGGGCCCCCTAAGGCTCCTGGGCCCGGATGCAGCTGCACCCTCTGCAATCCCTATAGTTACACTCCCGCCAAGCACCTACAATGACCATGCAGTGTGGAGGAGTTTGACTAGAACATCAGTCAAGTCTTTATGCTGCTATTCATTCCAAGTCAATGGGACTGACGGAGATAGCTGAGAACAGTGCTTTGTCAGTTCCATAAACTTTAAATATAGGGCTGCTCCATTCACACTCCTCATCACTGCGGTTGTGGGCAGATTGGAACCCCCAACTGTAGTTTTCAGTGGGCACCCCAGTGATTAGACATTTGTCAGCTATACTGTGGATTTTGATCGTCAGACATCTCCTTTAAGACAATCTCTTTAGACCACTGAAAAGGAAATGTTGGATTTAAGGCCTTTTTATACAAGCCAGCACCCTTATTGACTTGTGTATATATGCGCACAATCAGCCAACAGACAAGCAACCGTTCATTCGTTGGCTGATCAGGGTCTTATATGTGGGCATAAAAATCATTGTTTGTTGGCAGTGCATCTACCAGTGTGAACATGAAAAAGGATGACCTCAAGAACAATTGCATGTAATAAATGATTAGTAGCGTATCCTTCTGATCCAATGTCCTTGTCCTGTGCAATGTCATTTTGAATGAGCGTCGATCAACTCATAATATCATTGATCAAAGCACATATGCTCCGCCTGTCTGAAGGGACCTTAACAACTAAAATATATCAAAATCACTTAGAAATTTAAAGGATTGTTTGACCAATATCTGTTTGGACAAAAGTGCTCGAATAATAACCGAAGAGTCAGAGAGCTATTTAATGGGGTTGTCCCAACCTGACTACCCCGTTCTATATTAAAGCTGGTCCAGTGATTACTTTATCACCATGGGTCTGGTTTCTTGTACTTCAGCTGGCCATACATGGATGGACAGTGTCTATCAAGGCGGAAAATGCTTTTTTCAGTGGCACTCTACTCTGACTAATAGAAACATGCTGAACAGGGGAACCTCACCTATTCGGTCTATATGGCTTAAACATTTTGTCCCTTGAAAATTATAGTTTATAGCTAATAACCAGCACACAGTCATAAACCATTTTTGTATTTTTTCTTATAAAAATGCTTCTATTACAAGATATTTCAGGACTAATGTTAGAATAGCACCACCTGCTATTTGCATTCTGTGTCCACCTCAGTAATTGTTGCAGCTGCTCAGTCTTGCAACTCTCTGCTCCCTGATCTCTGTGGGAGGATCCCTATGGTGGTGAGCGGCTGCTTCTGAAGTTGCTTTGTCTTCTCTGATGTCAGAAGAGATACTGAGCAAGTGATAAGACAGCGATACTGCAGAGAAGCAAGACTGAATAGGTGTGACTACTTTAGAATATTTACTGAGGTGGGCTGCACAAAGAAAGTCTCTACAATAGAAACAACAGGTGGCGCTATTCTAAAATTAGTCTTGGAATATCTGGGGCTAGCAAAATATTTTTTAATAAGTTTGAATACAAAAATATTTATAATTATGGCCGTGATTTATTACAAACAAAGGGCCCTATATAAGAACCCTTGGATACCAGAATTCTGATGTCCACAAGTTGCAGTTGTGGCACACTCACCAAAACTGCAACTTTTTTGCCGTTCCTTTCCAAAAAGTTAGCAGGGCTCGGCTTTTGGGGGCATGGCTGTGTGCTCATCTCTTTTTACTATAATATAAATAAATCTTGTAATTTGTATAGCGCCAACTTATTCCACAGCACCCCCTTTCCCCTCTACCAAGCTGTGTACTCATTTTACCGTCCTCAGAAGAATGGAAGGCTGAGTCAACCTTAAGACGGCTACTTGAACCATGGAGGGATTGACCTTGCAACCTTCAGGTCATGAGCACGAGGTTAGGACTGCACTTCTGCTTAACACTCTGCGCCACACGAAGCTATAATCTGCAACAGAAACTGGCATAGATTATACCATAAATCTACTCCAGGTCCTAGATGGCACTTCTTACAACATTTCTCGCTGTTACCTGGCTGTAGTGTTTTTTAGACCGGCATGGGAAATGCCAGTCAAAGTAAATATGCTCCACTATTTTTTGTTGGTCATGAGGGGTATCATCCCTCCTTTAGAAAAGCACCTACATGGTATGTGAGGAGACACCTAGGTGTTGAGTGAGGAAACTTATAAGACCATGCATGCTCCTCTGGAAAATATATGCAAATAAGGCAGATGAAGCAATACCTCTGCAGCACCACCTATTGGATGGCAGCATTCCTGCAAATCAATGTCTGACCCATTATACAGGTCTTTATAGCAATGACTGGAACTTGAAAACCAAGGCAGAATCCATATACAGACAGCTGTTTCGGGGTTTTTGTCCCTCATCAGTGTGCAGTAGGTTTCTGGCTTTGCTAGTGAGAGGCCTGTGACATGGTACATCCTCTTTAATAGAGAATATAAAAACGCTAATCCTAATGAGACAACCCCTTTAAGGTAATGGATATGAGGATAGTATTATAAACCGTAAATGTGACCAACATAATTTATTTTATTGGGCATTGTGGTTTATTTTTCTAGGGCAGAGTTGTATTTCTATCCTGTTGATTGTACTTTAGGTTATCACAATAAAACAGAACCTAGCAGCAAGCAGGTTAATGTGAGCAACCGTAACATGCACAACGCAGGGAAATCTTGATAAAATTTATTAACACCATAGGATGCCTGTGATTTGAGACACAGTCCGAAAAGCTAAAAAACAAAAGATTAAAAATACCATAAAACAGAGGAATTCTGCGCAGTGGATAATACATGAAAGAGATACATGCTGTGCAGTTGTAATGAGATTCATAGTGTATGCCCATAATTCATATCATAACTGGTATATATTACGGAGTTTGCCCACCGTGGCCTTGCATTCCAAAAACATTCAATGCCTGCATTCTTAGGACTCTTTGAACAGCAGTGATTAATAAGCAGCATTAACTGAAAGAATAAAAGCCACATAAAGAACTCGTATTCATTAGCATTATTCTTCTTGTTTACCTTTCTCAAATTATTCCATCTTCCGCCGCACTTAAGACATTTACAATCTTGGATTTTTTTTTTTTTTATTGAAAGTCTTTTCCGTATTAGGGCAGCTGTGAGTCATTGGTGATACAGAATGGGAAAGTGGCATTATGTAACATTCATATGAACATTTTCTATTATCAGTGGAATACCGAAGGTCAGGTTATACGCAATTTACTTGCAAGTGGTCATTAGTGAGAGACAAAGCAGTACTGCGCTATTAGGTAATATAAAAAGTTGAAATAAACAGGGCTTACAGTGATTTGTAAGGGAGCTCATTATTACAGAATTTTACTTCTGTTTTCAAGTGTCCATTATGGGAGAATGTACGTGTTTCCACCGGTGAGAGAGTCTTTAAATTTTTCTGCTAATTATACATCAGATTTATTTAGTAAGTGTTGCAGACACAGCTTCACGATGCATAACATTTATTTAAAGGACAAACTTGTTAAAATGCTGCTAGCTTTATATCTGGAATAGTCTTCATTATCTAATTTTTATTGATTTTTACCAAGAATGATCGCTTTATACATATTTTTATGGATAGTTTAATTTTAAATTGTAAACATACTGAACACCCATTCGGTATTAGCGGTTGCCAACTGGGACTTTTTAATACTACAGAGGGCACAGTGCACAAGTGTCATTAGTAGGTGTCAGGTTGTGCTGCTGGGACCTGTTGTTCACAGGCGTGGAATAATTGTACTGGCTGGGTGTGGATTTCTCCAGCCAGCCATTCCCACTAGTCTGCTGTATATATATATATATATATATATATATATATATATATATATATATATATATATGTATATATGTATATATATATATATATATATATATATATATATATATATACATATATATATATATATATATAAAACAGCTGATATCCCTTCACTCTAGGGTTTGGGTTTCTTGCATGCCTGATGCCTGTTATGTGTTGTGTGTGTATAGGCCTGAACAGTGTCATGTTCAGTGTCTGTGCAGATGGCCGGACATCAGGTGTGAACAGGCATGTTCAGTGTATATGTGTGTGAACAGTGATGTGTTCTGTGGGTCTACAGAGGTGGCCAGACATTAGAAATGAACAGTCCTGTTCTGTGTTGCATGCTATCTCTAGTGTGTTGGTTTGAACTGTGTCCTGTCCTGCTTTAGTTCGTTTTACACCCTGGGCAGTTAGGTCCATAGGTTGCAGCGCGGAGCCACCCTTATTGGGACGATCATCCTGCTTGCAGGCCTGAGAGACAATGAGGACCTGTGACATGGGCTTGCAGGCTTAAGTGTTTTGGCCAAGACATAAACTAATACCCATACATTCTATAGTTATTTCATTTGGCTATGCATGCAGGTATGTTTGCTGAGTGTCTTGAGCATTTGTCATCCATTCTGAGAAATAATAAAAACTTATACTCAACTACCCCCATACTGTGGTACTCTACAGCAGGCAAGCTCTGATTTATACCTATCCAAACACTGTGACGTTCTACAACAAGCAATCTTTGTCTTGTGTGATGCTGCCAAACAGTCCTTGCCTCTTGCTTTCTCCTTGAAGTAGCGGCATCACTGCTCTTCTTCATGGTGTAAGGGTTTCCCCTAAGAGGTGTACTGGGCATCACAATGGAGCACCAACAGAACTGAGCATGCTCCCTGGGAACTTTCTATTACATTAAAGGTTTTGGAGTTGCACCACAGGAAACAGAAAGTGTAGGGACTGGGAGCGGAGAGAGTGGAGGTGCTACTGGGGAGCTAAAAGAAGAGATGCAACAGTCTGCAGTGGAGCTGCTGGAGAGAAACCGTGGAGAACAGAGGGAGCTTGGACCCTCAGATATGAGAGAGTGGCTAGAAGAAGCCATAGAACTGCTGAGAGAACGGTGACTGGAGACTGCCTTTTGACTGGAGCTGAGAGTTGTATTTGGATGGTTACAAGGATTCCTGTGAACCATAGGAGAGGAACAGTTTGTACAATAAATTAGCATAGGATGGCTTAAGTGACTACTCCCACTTGACATATTGTAAGTGGGGCTGACCTCAATCTGACTGTAGATGTGCACAGTCATAAGGGCATTACTAGCTAATCAACAGGCCTGTTGTTAAGGATGACACTATTCTCAAAGGACTTTGTTAGCAAATTGCCCTTGCTCACAAACATGGAATGAGATATTGTTAAAAGCACACAAATCTACGTAGGAGGGACATTTTGAATGGGCTTCATATGTTATATTTCCAATAAACTGTGTTGATCATAGTTAAGTGTAAATCCTTCAAAGAACTGTTTATTATATTAAAGGGGTTGTCCCGCGCCGAAACGGGGTTTTTTTTTTTTTCAACCCCCCCCCCCCCCCCCGTTCCTCGCGAGACAACCCCGATGCAGGGGTTAAAAAAGAACACCGGACAGCGCTTACCTGAATCCCCGCGCTCCGGTGACTTCTTACTTACCCGGTGAAGATGGCCGCCGGCATCTTCTCCCTCGGTGGACCGCAGGGCTTCTGTGCGGTCCATTGCCGATTCCAGCCTCCTGATTGGCTGGAATCGGCACGTGATGGGGCGGAGCTACACGGAGCTACACGGAGCCCCATTGAGAAAGCAGAAGACCCGGAATGCGCAAGCGCGTCTAATTTGGCCATTAGATGGCGAAAATTAGACGGCTCCATGGAGACGAGGACGCCAGCAACGGAGCAGGTAAGTGAAAAACTTCTTATAACTTCTGTATGGCTCATAATTAATGCACAATGTACATTACAAAGTGCATTAATATGGCCATACAGAAGTGTATAGACCCACTTGCTGCCGCGGGACAACCCCTTTAAGTGGTCTATAGTTCATTATAATGGAACTGTTCTTTGCAAAACATTTATCAATTATTCTGTGTTGTACACTAAGTAATATTGTTTCTAGAATTTGGTTAGCCGTGGCTACAAGAGCAATAGCTGATTCTAAGGTAATAGTATAATTATTTACCTGCTGTTATAACATTATTCATTTTTATTTCTTTGTAAATAAACATTGCATATTTGTGTACTTCTGATGGATTGTATCCTGAATCAGTGTTGCACTGCTGCCTACCTGCCAGACGTGCATGGCTTGCAGCATGCAAAGAAGGGAGGTGGAGGGGGTTAGTAAAGCTTCCATGCTCCAGTTTTTTTTTTAAATATATTCATGCCCAGAGGGGCAAACATAGTTGAAATGGTGGTCCCACCAAGGGTCCACAGCCAGGAGACACTGTGCATCTACATTATTTTCCGTATAGTTAAAGTTACCCTTTTACCTCTTTACTTGCGATTTTCTATAGTCTTCCTTGGCCACTGCTGTTTCTTTTATGTTTCTTAAAGGGGTTCTGTCATTAGAAAAAAAAAATCAATACTTACCTATTTCTCCCAGTCAGTCTTCTTAACGCATCATCTCCCCATCGATCTTCTCCTGGCTCCTCCCATCCCCTGGGTCACATCCCCTCCAGCCTGCCACATCCTCTTCTTCCTGTGACTTTACGTACTTTCTCCGCAATCTCCTTCCGGCAGGTCAGTGTACGTTACAGAACATGTGACGTAGCGTTTACTGCCTAGTAGGGAATGCCGACTCCTATGTCAGGCTACTGCTGTGACTGCGCATGCACAATGTCTCAAGTCAATAGTATATGAACACTCGCGGCGAGACAGCGCAGAAGGAGCAGTCTCGTTCATAGCTCAGCATTCCCTGCTAAGCAGTGTACACTGAACTGCAGGATGCAGAATGCCGAGAATGGATGCTACATAACAGGAAGAACAGGACCCGGCCGGCTGGAGGTGACATGACCTGGGGGACTGGAGGAGCCAGGAGAAGATTGGTGAGAAGAAGATGTGGTAAGAAGACTGCCTGGGGAGGAATAGCTAAGTATTGTTTTTTTATTTCTCCTATGACAACACTCCTTTCAAAATAAAGTATTAGACATTATATTCTTATATAGCAATTCATAAGTGACAACTTTAAAGGGAAAGTACTTCAGAAAATGACCTATTGTTCAATTAATTTGTTAATTGTTTTTTTTACATCTTCTTTAGCAATTTATTTTTGTCAATTCTTTATGTCACAATCAACATTTAAAAATAATCCTAATATCTTGCACTTTTGTTTTCTGGTTTTAATTAGTAAAAAAAAAATTATATACTTCTTCACACCTTCAATACTAAAAAACACCAGCAGTTTTCTGTTCGCTGTTTCTAACACTTTGTTGTCTCTCTATCAAAAACTAAACTTTTTGTTTCCACCAACAACCAACCAATCTAAACTTGATATCTCCATCTCTAGTATCACTATAACTCTTCGGCAGCACACCCGCTGTCTTAGGGTTATATTTGATTCTGATATTTCCTTCACTCCCCATATTCAGTCACTTGCTCGCTCATGTCACCTGCATCTCAAACACATCTTCAGAATCCGCCCCTTCTTCAATGTAGAGACATCAAAACTCTTATTGTTGCTGTGATTCATTCTTGGCTAAATTAGTGTAACTCACTACTGATCGGCCTTCCCCTCACGAAACTCTCCTCTCCAATCCATCCTGAATGCAACGGCCAGGCTTTTCTTTTTGTCAAGCCGCTACACTGGTTGCCTGTCAAATACGGAATATCATTTAAAGTCATCACACTCCTCTATAAGGCCCTTCACAGTGTGGTGCCACCCTACTTCTCCTCCCTTATCTCTGTCTATTGTTCTACCAGTGCTCTCTGCCAATGATTTCAGACTAAATTCCTCTCTAATCCAAACTTCTCACCTGCAAGATTTTTCCTGAGCTGCACCAATTCTCTGGAATGTGCTACCCAGGAGAATCAGGTTAATTCTGAATGCCCACAGCTTTATGCTTGCCCTAAAAACACATTTTTTAAGGAGGCCTACCATATTCCGTAATCTAACCCTTCTCTACTAACTCTGTTTCTACACTCCCCCACTTTGGAAACTCTTGCAAGCAGGGCCCTCACCTCTATTGTTGAAGACACGCATTGGTTTATTTCTGTTTGTTATGTTGTGTATTAGAGATGAGCGAGCATACTCGTTAAAGCAAACTATTCGAGCGAGTAGTGCCTTATGCGAGTACCTGCCCGCTCGTCACTAAAGATTCGGGTGTGGGCGGGGGAGAGCGGTGAGTTGCAGGAGTGAGCGGGGGGGGGGGGAGAGAGTGAGAGAGAGATCTCCCCCCCCCCCCCCCCGTTCCTCCCCGCTCTCCCCCGCCGCTCCCCGCCCCCTGCCGGCACCCGAATCTTTAGAGACGAGCGGGCAGGTACTCGCACAAGGCACTACTCGCTCGAGTAGTTTGACTTAGCGAGTACGCTCGCTCATCTCTATTGTGTATGTTTTCCCAATCTGCAAAGTGCTGCGGAACATGTTGGCACTATATAAATAAAGAGTATTATTATTAATAATACTATTTAATATTAATAGTTTGCAACTTCTGTATCTGCTTACAAGAATGAGTAAGTTAGTTGAACCATGAGGAATGAGTACTGCTTATTACAAAACCTTTTGAATAGGCGCCCAAGTTATTTTATGTAATCAGCATCCTGTGATTAATTAATTACCAAATAGGCATATCATGATTTTAAAAAATGCCGTTGTGTTTGGACATATATTAATAAATGTATGGGGTGGAGCCTCTGGATAAATATAAATAAAACTGGCTCAAAGGGTACCCCAAAGAGGCTTTTAAGATACACCGTTGTGTGTTTATGTCTGTGTCCTTCTTCCTGATCCATCATACTCCTTACCCCTACAAGGTAAGGAGAGATCAACCTAAATTTCAGTGACCTTAGAAATCGGAAGCACCATGTGTCCCAACTGCTACTTCCAGCCTGCAATTAACCGGCAGACTGTTACGCAAAAATCAGAAATGCCATATGTTGCATTGGCTACTTTTGGCCCAGGACATAACGACCCTATAGAGAGACTATTCCAACTGTATAGAGATTGCATTTACCTGTATAATATACTTTATTCCCCCCGAAAATTGATTGTGTACTTTTCTAGATATTCAAGTTCATATCATGTGATTTTGAAATGAAGAACTTAATATTCGATTCCGAAACTTTTTTTCCACAAGAAGCAAAGTTATGATTTTTTATCATTGACTTTGTAAGCATAAATTTCACATTTGTAACCTTGCTGTATAAATACCTTGTGTCACTCAGGGCTAAAATTTTACATATGTAAGTTACTTTCTGCCATCCTATCAAATTTCATCCAAGATGGTTGGGAGCTGGGATGATTTGGCATAGAATGACCCCATTCGATATTTATACTTTCCCATAGAACTGCAGGTAAACCTACCTACTCACCTTATTACCCAATGCAGCTCCAATGACTTAAATGCCAATCCTAACATTGCTACCATTACGACTAATTTAAAAAATATTTTATTGGCGTTTTTCTAAAGGTATACATGTTGCAACATTATTTTGCAAAAATAGCTAAACAAGAAATTCAGCTGTGCTGCATCCACGTTTCCACATCTTCAGGGATAGTCCCACTCTTTTCAGACTCCCTGAGAGCACACACACAGTTAAATATCCGGCTCTCAAAGGATTAGAGCCGCTAAGGATGTTTTAATGCTTGTATCATGAACTGCAGGCCCCCTGTCTGTAATAAACCACACGCTTTAAACAATTCCTCTCCCAGTACCGAACCTGCTCTGAATGAGAATGTTCCCATCAGTGCAACAGCACAGGCTAATCACATAATGTGCCGGAGAGATGCAAGGACAGCCATGGATTAACTGAGCTTCCTCACCGAGGGGCAGCGGGCGGTGAATTAGTATTATGTGTTTGTTCCAATTACAGGAGGTAATTATGAAAACCAGCTTAAATCAAACGGGGAGGAGGCAGCGCTGTTGTGGCTAAAGAGCGGCCCGTGATCTGCAATTCTTTTTACCTAGTGAATTAGACCCTTAAGAGCAGTTTGGCCCATAGCAGTGCCCAAAATGCTAAATGGAATTTAATGTCTGATGGCCAAATGCCCAATGTGGTGCAATGTAGTTGTACATGATAGGACTGATTACAGAATGAGTGGGACACAATCGAAATAGCAGATTTGGAAAGCTTGCTCTGTTGCTTCCTATCTGGCTGTAATATCAAATATCCTCTAAAGTCTATCTATCTATCTATCTATCTATCTATCTATCTCATATCTATCTATCTATCTATCTATCTATCTATCTATCTATCTATCTATCTATCTATCTCATATCTATCTTTCTATCTCTCATATCTATCTATCTCATATCTATATATCTATCTATCTCATATCTATCTATCTATCTCATATCTATCTATCTATCTATCTATCGCATATCTATCTATCTATCTATCTATCTATCGCATATCTATCTATCTCATATCTATCTATCTATCTCATATCTATCTATCTATCTATCTATCTATCTATCTATCTCATATCTATCTATCTATCTATCTCATATCTATCTATCTATCTATCTATCTCATATCTATCTATCTATCTATCTATCTATCATCTATCTATCTATCTATCTATCTCATATCTATCTATCTATCTATCTATCTATCTATCTATCTATCTATCTATCTATCTACCGATGCTAGAGCTAGTATTTCTCTGGGTAGTTCAATAAGACATTTTTAGTTCATGGCATTTTATAAAAACTTGACATTAACTGTTTTCATTACTGTAGCCCAATTTGTGAAGTTTTCAGTTGATTGACCAGAAAGACATTTATTTGTATGTGATGTCAGGAAGGAATGTATATAATTTCCGCCCTGATAGTCTTTCTTCCATAGATTGTTATTGCTCCTCAGTAAGAGGAACAATATAATATTGCAGATATGTGCTAGGGTGCCACCAGTGCTGTTAGGAAGTAGGTGCATGCATGGGTTCGGGATGATGTCACAGTGTTGGCATCGGGTCATGTAATATGCCTGTTGGTGCATGCCCAGTGGCGATCAGCACCGGATACTGAGTAAGAAACATCTTCCTCGAATTGTAACACTGATAGGCCGGCTGAGAAGTCTTTCGCCTCAGTCAACCTAGCTTTGCTTAGGGTGAGAGCAGCTTAAAGCCTAAGGAGGAGCAATGTGGGAATGGGTTTTGATGCTTAATATACTCAATGGGGGGTAAAGGAAGAATATCCAGTTCTCAGAATGCATAGTTACTTTTTTTTTTTTTAGTTGACACCCTAATCTAGGAGCCACATGCTGTTTACTCTAAAAATATTGGGGAAGATTACTATGTCAATTGCAGCAGAATTCTGCCAAATGGTGGCTTTCATGCAGTATGCCAGATTCGTTATGTGTTTTAGACATTTCTTGCACTCCTAAAATGTGTCTTATGTATTAATGAAGTGTGCAATACTTTTGGTGCAAAATACTGATCTTAAAGCGGTTGTCTGAGTTAAGGAAACCCCTGTCACCGGGTCTCTCACGCATTAAAATAACAAATCAGCGGTTACACACCTCTCTATACACCCCACTCATCCCCCGCCATCGGCTCCAGTCTTCGCTGCTTTTCTTTGCAGGTTACTGTGACATATTGTTACCCTGCTGTAGCAGCCAATGAAAGCGTTCAGCCATGATTACTGAGCACTGTCATTGGCTGCTGCAGCTTGTTTGTAGATGGGCCTAGGCTGACGGCAAAGTGAAATTACAGGGAGACCGGAGTTGGTGGCGGAAGACGAGTGGGAGAGGTGAGTACCTGCTGATTTGCTATTTTAAGGCATGGGGGAAGCGGGCGACAGGGGTATCCTTAACTCGGAAAACCCCTTTTAGTAAGTGAACTAACATGACTATCATGATATGCCAAATCTGTCACATAGGCAACGAGGTGGAATATTTGAGACACTATTAACTCTTTCCAATCCAATGTCGGGCCTGCCCCGACATCATCATTTCCCTCCACAGCTCCGATGTCGGGACAGGTCCGACACTGCAGTGCATGAGTGCATTTGCACCCGAACCACACATCGGGTGCAGATGCACTCCTGCACTGATCCTCATCAAGCACCCCCGAGGAGAAGGCAGAAAGGGTTAAAAACCCTTTCTGACTTCTCCATTACACATTACATAGTGCTCAATTAGTGCTATGTAATGCGCAGAGATTCCGGACGGCGATCATGTGACCGCTGGTGTTACCTGACCCCCAGCGATCACATGAATGCTGAGCCAGGATCCTGCATCGTGGGGGAATGCGGAAGTAATACTTTTGCATTCTCCCTTCTGCCTCCCGGCCCGGCGATCATGTGACCGCTGGGTGCCAGCTGACCCCAGCAGTCACATGATCGCCGAGCCGAGAGGCAGAAGGGAGAATGCGGAAGACGCCAGACAGGTAAACAAGTTCCCCCACGGTGCAGTGAGCATCTGCACCCTCCTGAACTCTGTCAGTTCAGGAGGGTGCAGGGAAAAATTATTTTTTCTCATCCATCCTCCCCAGCACCAATTTATTTGGAGCTGGGGAGAATGGATAAGAAAAAATAAATGGATTGGAAAGGGTTAATAAATCTGACGCATTGTATTGTGCAAAAAACAAAGAACTTTAATATCTATAAGAATCGCTAACTTACTAATGCATCTTCTAAAAGTTGTCCAGCAGTGTTGAGTCTTGACTTATAGATGAATTGATCATCATTGGCACTGACAAAACAGATCAGTCTACTGGACAAAGGTAAACTAAAGACATTTTATTGATTGACCTAACCCACTGACCTACGGGGAATTACCCAGAAAGCTCTTTAATGACATAGCAACAGTTATGGGGCATAGCAAATGACAAAATTATGTGCACTCCCTCACCTCTGCACAATCTATGGAGACAGTGATCCAATTACTACAGAGTATCCACAGATCAATTTTGCTTCCTTGGAGTACAGTAATGTAATAAGACATAATAATACAATAGTGGACTTCAGATGTGTCCTCCACAGAGAACTATTACTCATTAATTTCTATCATTAAAGGTTTATCTAACAAATTGTGCTTTTCCCATAATGATTTCCATTATGGACTATAATCACAGATTTAATAAACACATACACAGCCGTGATAGGAGTACATCTCGCCTTCATTATTCTCTGATTACAGACAGACAATGAATCAATGCACTTAATCTAAGAAATGAATACACATACAAATAAAATATAAATCCAGTTTTTTTTCCCCCAGTGCCTAGTTTACATATGAATGGAAATACGAGCCTTAATACAAACCTGGAACCTCAATATGAACCTGGAAATACGAACCTCAACAGTGATTGAACAGTGATAAACAAGGATAGGATATCTTCTTCAATTTGTTTACTTTCCAATTCACATGCATTGAACCTTAATGAAGATGGTTCAGCTTATTGTCTATCAAATCTGACGTCATCCATTGACAGTTAGCAGTGGAGACCACCCACTTGACAGATTCAGAGAGCTGAATCTAAAGTGACTTGGTACAGGGAATTGGGAGGAGTACAGAGACAAGAAAAGTTGCTATAGAGTCATTGGTGCCATGACTGCAAAGCTATACAGCTGGCCCTGCTGAGCTTAGGACATGACATGTCCTTTTTAAAGGATATGTGCATTTTTGCAACAATTTACTCTAATGCATCTAACGCACAATTTTGCAAACAGTCTTGATTAAAAATATCTACAGCTCCTATGCAGATCTCTGTGTCCTGATGGTTATAGACAGAGGTGTAACTAGAAGCTTGTGGGCCCCAAAGCAAAATCTGTAACACGGCCTTCTATGTACCATGTGCCATTTATATTACTGGTATTTTCTTATGTGATAAAAGGACCTTTGGACCCTCTAAGGCTCCATGGCCCAGTAGCAAGTAGTACCTCTTCACCCTCTATAGCTGTGCCCCTGGTTACAGATAGAAGTAAGAGAAGTAGCAAATTTGCTTAGCTGGAGTTTTGTTTTCAAGCACTTTTTCTATTATTATGTTATGGCCTCTTCCAAGTAAAAGGCAATAGAGACAGAAATGGAGATCTGTATTAGGATAACCATCTAGTCCAGGGACAAAATTTGAAGCTAGACTGGGGGGGAGGGGGGGGGGGGGTGTTGAAGGAATTTGTTCTCTTGGAAAACAGAAGGGGACTCTGGAGATTACAGTGCAATAGTCTAAAGTCTAACTTCAATTTTATCCCAGAACAAGACGGTTGTTTAAAAATATTTTAGCCTCCATTATCTTATAGTATATTAAGTAGTATATAGGAGCTCAGTAATAGGAAGTTTGCTTGTTGGCTCTTTTCTCACCTATATTACACATTACTAATAGATACCTAGGGTGGACTAGGCTACTTGGGGCCCTCTGATATGAAGGACTTGTGAGAGCTCACCAATCTAGCTATACAGACCAGATGCAGGTACTTTTGAATTGCAACATGAAGTTGTTGGACTTTATAGGCTTCCTGGTGGGCTATCTGACCCTGCCTGTAGTCTAATTTGCAATTACGTTCTAATGTTTTCCATCTCTCCCCTCTGCTTCTGTCTGTAGGTTTCCAAGAAATGGGGAGATATGGAAGGAGGTAACGTGCCTGCAGGATTTGACTACATAGGGTGTAGTCTGTAACCATGGAGACATACAGGTCTGCATAGGAGCTGTGAACACAATACAAAAATGTTTTATTAATCAATACTACAGCCATATACCTTCCATTTCCAGTCTAAGTACATCTTCTACTTATTCTGAGACCTCTACTATTACATTTGTTCAGGGCTCAAGTATGGCGACCTTCATGGACA
Organism: Eleutherodactylus coqui; assembly: GCF_035609145.1. Lineage (NCBI taxonomy): Eukaryota > Metazoa > Chordata > Amphibia > Anura > Eleutherodactylidae > Eleutherodactylus > Eleutherodactylus coqui. The sequence continues at coordinate 271,531,933 of NC_089838.1, forward strand.
TCCCCAACATGCCAAATTAATGTGTGCAATGAACCAACATATACATGAATTAAGATACCAACATGTTCGAAACACCAATATAGCAGTGGGAACGCTCTCCCTAACTAGCTTTGAGAAGGATATAAAGTAGATTTAAATGATGTCTATATAAATTACAGAACTAGACAAAGGTGACTAAACCTCATAATGAAATATGACCATTGGTACTTAGCTGCTGATGAATGCTGCCACAGCAGATATCTCAGGCAAGAAAATAACCAGCACCCATGTAGAGGCGGGCCCAGAAACAATACACTTCCATTTTGTCTGATTGTCCAGCTAGGGGTAACACCTCCCTGTTGGCCAATCCGCACATACACCACAGGAGATGATGTAGCAAAGAAGAGAAGAACGGACCACTAAACACTGAGGGATTCCTGACACACGACTTTAAGGGAATTTCTACAGTGACAGGAAAGAGGCACTCAAAAGCATGATCATGTGTGCTGGAACTGACGCCGTGACACCACCCTGACTCCACTTCCAGATTGTGGCCAGCATGGCGCAACATATACCATGTTGTGTGACACAGCAAATAATGACACAATGTACGCTTATCACAGGGTTATGTCACCAGTAGTATGCTGTAACCTAACTCTTTACTGGGTCCCATGCAACCATGCAAACTTCTAACCACAAGATTAAAAAAAAAAAACACAATTCCTATGGTAAATTTGCTATTGTGGCAAGTGAACTATCTATTAATATACAATGTGATGATGCTATGATTGTACAGCAGTGTCACTAGCTTATTCCTTCTTTGTTCTCAGTAGTGTGGTCTAGGAATATCGATAATAAGTTGTATAATTAGCACATGGGATGCAACCCAACACCAGTAAGCTGAAACTACAAGAATTTATTGTCATTAATCACACAGTTTCCTGCCAGAAAATGAAGCAATGCGCAACATGATTAGCTTGGGTGGATATGGTTAGATACAATTAGTTTTAAGGCAGCTGTCAAGGTAAAGCAAGGTACAGAATAAAGCCAATTTACCCATGTGTACAGTACATCACTTATGAGATGGGGAAAATCCTTGACAGGAAGCTATGAGACTATGGTAATTGCCAGTCATAACTTTACAATGTGAGCCTTAAAGAAAGAATCTAGTTATTTGTGTCTAAACTTAGTACAAAAATAATAAGAGCAACAATTATAACTAAAACATTAATATGATAGCGCAGTGGAAATTGTAATACTCACATCCAGATGTCAAGGCATGCCGAGGAGCATGACTTTTTTAGGACATTTCTTCTCTTGTGCCAACCACTGATTGACTAATGGCAAAAGCACATGAACGTGTTTTTCTCCCCTCATCCGGCTGTGATTATCACTGTTCTGCCCCACATAAACCGAAGCTACATAACATTCCATTCTAGGTGTTTAGTGGTTACAGCACCATCTAGCTGTGTTACAAATGTATTACAACTTGTTTTTCTACCTTAAAGACTGATGTATTATGGGTAGTTTGCAAGGCATTGTGGGAAGAAGGAACTTCCAGCCAGAGATAGACAGAGTTCAGACTTGCCTTTGCTCCCTCCTCTTCAAAATCCACCATCTTTGTAAAAGCATATCTGGTAAGAAAACTACCCTTGTTTCAGAGACAGTATGTTATGCAGAGCTGTTCAGTGGTCAGTTGTGTTGTTACTCAAGGAGTTATAACTGTTTAGTTAGCCATGCAGCACTATGTGTAGCAGCCATTTTACCATGTACCTCCATGTTACTGTTGTGTAATGTTTCCTATGCATTATACTTATGCAAATTATCTGTATTCTTATAGTTTTACCATTATCATCATTATTATCATCATCATCATCATCATCGATCTGTTAACCAATAAACCTGTCAGATTAAGAAGAACAGTTTGTTTATTTGGAAGACAGAAATGGTTAAGCTGAATGTCGGACTGCACACTGTGTGAACGTGTAAGAAGACAGAACAGTAAAACAGATGCTAGTCACCAGCGATGGTGGATCAGACTAGACGGAGCCGCTATCAGCCACGCGGTCTTATGTACAAGATTGCAGCGGCCACCATTTAGTCACAAGAAACAAGAGTGCAGCCCCCAGTAAACGCAGCACGATCTAAGCCAAGCTGAAGTCTGTTCCTACCTGGACTGAGTCTGCACAGAGACATTAAGCAGCCAGCAAACAGGCACACAATGTCTACTAGCCAGACATCCTCATATAAGACCAGGTCACGAGCAAGCTGTTCTAGCAAGTCCTCAATAAGAGTCATGGCTGTCCTTGCCCGCGCAGAAGCTGAGACAGCAAAAGTAAGCTGCTTTGCAGCACAAGAGACGTAACTGAAGCTAAAGCAAGCAGATCAAGAAAAAGAGAGAGTCTGCCTGCAGGTGTCACTGGAGAAACTTGCCACAGAGAAAGAAGCTGCCGTCGCATTAGCCAAGGCAGAGTTCCTAGAAGCCGCAGAATTCCCCGAATTAGAGAAACACAGCCAAGTACTCAGGTCAGGCCTAGACCAAGAAGAACCAGCACAGCGCATCTCAGAATATGTCCATCGGCATCCCAAGGCAGAATTCAACTATGATCCGGTATACCAAACAAAGCGTCAAAGACCCGACTTTGAAGCACAGTATGGTATGCGACAAAACGATGCTGACCACGACTACTGCCCTGAAAAAAGGAAGCTACAACCCTCGCTCCAGCTTAAAGAGACAGCTTTCGCGTCAGAGCGGTATTATACAGACTGCCCTAAGCCAGAAACTCCTAAAAGGTATGGTGATACACTTCACACGCAGCATAACAACAGCACACCGGGTAGTATTGGTGCTAACCAGGTTATCGTGGACTTCGCTAGGTTCTTTGCTAAACGAGAACTGGTTACCAAAGGACTTCACCGATCCCCCAGAGAACTACAGAGCATGGCGAGCATGGCGAGCCTCCTTCCAGAACGCCATAAGGGACTTGGGTCTCTCCTGCAGTGAGGAGTTAGATCTCTTGGTAAAGTGGCTTGGAAGCGAGTCTGCTGAACACGCCAAAAGGATCAGAGACATTAACATAAACTATCCAGGCGAAGGCCTAAAGATGGTGTGGGAAAGACTTGATGAGTGTTATGGGTCAATAGAAGCTACAGAAAATGCTTTATTTAAGAGAATTGATAATTTTCCCAAAATAGTAGGTAAGAGTTACCAGAAACTCAGAGAACTTAGTGACTTGTTAACAGAGGTACAGGTTGCTCAGGCAGAAGGAGATCTGCCAGGGCTAGCATTCCTGGACACCGCCAGGGGTGTTAATCCAATTGTCCAAAAACTCCCTTATAACTTACAGGAGAAGTGGATCACGCATGGTTCCCATTATAAACAGGTTCATAATGTATCATTTCCCCCCTTTCGGGTATTTGTAGGCTTTGTTGCTCAACAAGCAAGGATCAGAAATGATCCCAGTTTTGACTTTACATTGTCTTGTCCCACTACCCCTGGTGTCAAACCTCTTAAAACACCAGTAGCGGTCCACAAAACTAATGTTGCCTCCACAGGTTCTCCTTACAGGTCGCTTAAACCTCATCAAGAAGAGAACAAACACGAGGATCCTACCAAACAATGCCCCTTGCACAAGAAACCACATTCTTTGCTAAAATGCAGAACCTTCAGAGAGAAGTCCTTAGAAGACCGCAAAGAATTCCTGAAAGAAAACAACATCTGCTTCAGGTGCTGCACTGCAACATCACACTTCGCCAGGAACTGTAAGGTTAGTTTGACATGCACTGAATGCGGTAGCACAGACCACAACACGGCTCTACACCCTGGACCACCCTCTCAGGTATCATCCCAAGCACAGGAACAGGACAGAGAGCAGATAGACACAGCAATAGTCACTTCTCAGTGTACAGAGATCTGTAAAGGACTCGCAGGAGGGAAGTCATGCTCCAAAATCTGTCTTGTCAGGGTTTATCCTGTCGGCCACCGAGATAAGGCGATCAAGGTATACACAATCTTAGATGACCAAAGCAACAGGTCTTTAGCTAAATCCACCTTCTTTGACACCTTCAACATCGTAGGGCCTGGTTCTCCTTACTTCTTAAGGACGTGCTCAGGTACCGTTGAGACGGCGGGGAGGAAGGCAACTGGATACATGGTAGAGTCCATAGATGGTCAGACCTGCTTGCCCCTGCCAACCATACTTGAGTGCAATCACATTCCTGACAACCGGTCGGAGATACCTACGCCAGAGGTAGCAGCATACCACCCCCACCTCAGACGTATAGCTCACCTGATACCGAAACTTGATCCAAAAGCCCCAATAATCCTACTCCTTGGAAGAGACATACTACGAGTTCATAAGGCTAGGGGACAGATTAACGGTTCCCAGAATGCTCCATACGCCGAGAGACTTGACCTAGGATGGGTCATCATTGGAGACGTCTGTCTAGGAGGAGCACACAAGCCGACCTCAGTCAACAGCATGCTTACCAACACACTTGAAAGTGGACGTCCTTCCCTATTCCAGCCATGCCGCAACAGTTTCCTGATAAAAGAGTTGCCACAAAGCACTCCCGTGCCTTGTCCCTTGGCAGATCCCTCCTGTGAAGACCACGCCTGCGACGGTGAGCAAGATCACTTAGGGTGCACAGTCTTTCACAGGACAAGAGAGGACAACAGGGTCGCAATATCCATAGAAGACAAGCTGTTCTTGGATATCATGGATCAAGAAATAGTAAAGGACAAGTCCAAAAGCTGGGTCGCACCTCTACCGTTCAAAACCCAGAGATGACGCCTGCCTAATAACAAAGAACTCGTCTACAGCCGATTTATTTCCCTCAAACACAAACTCCAGAGAACACCAGAGACAAAGGAACATTTCTTCACCTTCATGGAAAGAATATTCCAGAACAACCATGCAGAATGGGCACCCGTGCTCCAAGACTCCCAGGAGTGTTGGTACTTGCCCATATTCGGCGTTTATCACCCCAAAAAACCAGGACAGATAAGGATAGTATTTGATTCGAGTGCCAGATGTGAAGGCGTCTCGCTAAATGATGTCTTACTGTCTGGTCCAAACCTCAACAACAGACTTCTAGAAGTACTTCTCCACTTCCACTGGGATTCTGTAGCATTTATGGCCGACATACAACAAATGTTCCACTGCTTCCTTGTCAAGGAAGAACATAGAAACTACTTAAGGTTCTTCTGGTACCGCAACAACGACCCTAACGAGGACATCATAGAGTACCGAATGAGGGTACACATCTTTGGAAACAGTCCTTCCCCCGCAGTTGCCATCTATGGTCTCAGACACTCAGCCCGAGAGGGTGAAGCAAAATACGGGTCAGATGTCAGGTCCTTTGTAGAAAGGGACTTCTATGTGGACGACTGCTTGAAGTCTACACCCACGAACGAGACCGCAATCAATCTCCTGAAAAGAGCTCAAGAAATGCTCGCTCAATCTAATCTGAGGTTGCACAAAATCGCCTCTAACAGTTGTGAGTTAATGGAGGCCTTCTCACCTCAAGAGCATTCAAGCGATCTAAAGGACTTGGATCTTAACACAGACTCCCTTCCCATGCAACGGAGCCTTGGTCTGCTCTGGGATTTAAAGGCGGACACATTCACCTTCCAGATCAGCAAGGAAGAAAAGCCTTTCACATGCAGAGGGGTCTTGTCTACCATAAACAGTTTATATGATCCTCTGGGATTCGTAACACCTGTTACCATCCAAGAAAAAATGATGCTAAGAGACTTTACCACAGAGACGTCTGATTGGGATGATTCGCTTCCCATGGAGAAAAAAGACATGTGGACAGGTTGGAGAAAGTCTCTTGAAACTTTGTCCAGTCTTCATGTGACACGCCCATATGCTTCTGTGCCTTCAACGGAAGTCAAGATGCAAAGACTGTATATCTTCTGTGATGCATCAGTCAAGGCGATTGCTGCCATAGCATACCTAAAGACCATAGACATCAAGGAATAATGCCATATGGGGTTTGTAATGAGCAGAGCCAAACTGGCGCCACTCCGCGAGCACACTATACCCAGACTGGAACTATGCGCTGCTGTGCTTGCGGTAGAGTTGGCTGAACTTATAACGTCAGGAATGAATCTGGAAATCGAGGAAGTCGAATTTTACACAGACAGCAAGGTAGTCTTAGGATATATTCGCAACGAAACCAGACGCTTTTACGTCTATGTCAGCAATAGGGTGCTAAGGATCAGGAGGTCCACTTGTCCCAAACAATGGCACTATGTTCCTACGCACCATAATCCGGCAGACCATGCAACTAGATCTGTAGCAGCGGGTGGCCTTAAGAATACAACTTGGTTTACGGGTCCTGCATTTCTGTACCGTTCAACGTCTTGCAGCATTGGATCCGACTCATTCGAATTGGTAAACCCAGATACCGATGAAGAAATCCGACCTGAAGTATCTGCTCTATGCACGGTGACTTTGGAACACCAACTCAAATCCCATCGTTTCAACAGATTCTCCACTTGGATGTCGCTCATTCGTGCTATAGCCTGTCTAAGCTATATAGCTCAGTCTTATAGGTCAACATTACCTGTGAGTCAAAGACCTTGCAAGGGTTGGCATCACTGCAAACACGCCTTTACTGCTACCAATCTGGACAGAGCCAAGAGCATAATAATTCGCACTATACAACATGAATGTTATGCTAAAGAAATAGACTACCTCAGCAAAGGCCAAACAGTCCTCAAGGATAGCGCTTTGAAGAAGCTTGATCCCTTCATTGACCAAGATGGGTCATTAAGAATAGGAGGTCGCCTACAAGCAGCCAAAGTGGAATTTAAAGGGGTTCTGACATTAAAAAAAAAAAATTGTACTCCCCTTGCCTGGCCTGGCCCGATCGCCAGGCATGTCCCCTCCAGCCGGCATCTTCTTCTGTGCCTTTAAAGCAGAGCAGGAGCGGTCAAAAAGATCGCTTCCTGGCTCTGCTCCGTCCGTCAGGCACTTCCGAGGTGAACGGACGGACCGCCCACAGCAAGCACGTCACAAGCAGTGCTTGCTGTGGGCGGCCCGTCCGTCCTGCTGAACTCCGGAGTGCTGCGCATGCGCAGTGGAGACGCGGCCCGTCCTGACTCCTGTCAGAGGGCACCTCTCCACTGCGCATGCGCACGATCCCGGAGCGGCGCGGCTGCTGGAGGAAGAAGACTGCCTGCCGGGAGGCATATTAGCACTTTCTGCTTAGGTTAAACAGCGCTGCTGATTAGAGCCACCTGATTGGCTCTTCGGCACCACGTGACTGCACAGCGTGCACCAATCAGGTGGCTCTAGTCAGGCTGCTTAACCTAAGCAGAAAGTTCTAATATGCTGCCGGGAGATGACCCCCCGATGTCAACAACAACAGGAGACAAGGTAAGTATAAGATTTTTATGCTTTAGCAGCCATTAAACCATGGGTTTCCTGGGTCAATTAGGCAGACCAGGGAACAATGGCTGCTAAAGCATAAAAAAATTATTTGTGTCAGAACCCCTTTAAGGAGAAACATCCTATGGTAATTCCCGGGCATCATCATGTCACGACTCTGCTCGTACTCATCACCAACACGTTCCCAAGCAAGGATGGGAAGGTACACAAGGTCAAAGTGTGGAAGCCTGGGGAATACAAGCTATTCCTCAGGCCAGTGGCGGAACGTGTTTTGTTGTTTTCACCGGAAAGACCCAATAGTGACGTCCATTGATGTCTGGCGGGGCGTGTTCTGCCCCACATAAACCGAAGCTACATAACATTCCATTCTAGGTGTTTAGTGGTTACAGCACCATCTAGCTGTGTTACAAATGTATTACAACTTGTTTTTCTACCTTAAAGACTGATGTATTATGGGTAGTTTGCAAGGCATTGTGGGAAGAAGGAACTTCCAGCCAGAGATAGACAGAGTTCAGACTTGCCTTTGCTCCCTCCTCTTCAAAATCCACCATCTTTGTAAAAGCATATCTGGTAAGAAAACTACCCTTGTTTCAGAGACAGTATGTTATGCAGAGCTGTTCAGTGGTCAGTTGTGTTGTTACTCAGGGAGTTATAACTGTTTAGTTAGCCATGCAGCACTATGTGTAGCAGCCATTTTACCATGTGCCTTCATGTTACTGTTGTGTAATGTTTCCTATGCATCATACTTATGCAAATTATCTGTATTCTTATAGTTTTACCATTATCATCATTATTATCATCATCATCATCATCGATCTGTTAACCAATAAACCTGTCAGATTAAGAAGAACAGTTTGTTTATTTGGAAGACAGAAATGGTTAAGCTGAATGTCGGACTGCACACTGTGTGAACGTGTAAGAAGACAGAACAATCACGGCTGCATAACGGGGCAAACCTAAACCACTGATTTCAAAAGCATTTCAGTGGTTTCTCTTTTCTCGGCCCTAGTGACTGCGGAAAAGATCATGCGAATCCTATCTTCCGATGATCTTTTTCAAACTCCTGTGTTCTTGTGCGAAGTTTGAACGGCCGGCAAAGGGGAAAAAATTTCAGGTGCAACTACGTTCCGTAGCAGTGAGCGTAGTTACGCCTGTGGCAGTGTGTTTTGCCCTAAAAGTGTCTTGCAAGCTTGAAACGTGTAAGCAAGTTGCTGTGAAGGCTTGATGCATGGAGCATGGATATTTGCACATAGATTACCACTATTGAAGGGGTTAATAAGCATGTAGATTCACAGTATTTCTTAGGCTCAGCTTCGCATTTCCGCAGCATTTACCATAGTAGCATAATGGATGAACATTTACTAAATCTCATCCACGCACTGCAGAAATAGCCCACAGCGTAAATTGACCTGAAGTGCAGATTTTAAGTCTACAGCATGCCAATTTAGGGCTTATGCAAATAAGGGAGATGGAACAATACCTCTGCAGCACCACCTATTGGATGGTAGCATTCCTGCAAGTCAATGTTAGACTCTTTATAGAAGCCTTGCAACAATGACGAAGAATTGAAAGCCAAGCCAGAATACCATACACAGACAGCTGTTCCAGGGTGTTTGCTCCTAATCAACGTGCAGTAGGTTTCTGGCTTGGCTAACGACAGGCCTGTGAGTCATAAACGCTATCTTTTCTCCTTAGGGAGAGCACCTAGAAGGTGAGTGAAAAGACTTATAAGGCCATGCATGCTGCTCTGGGTAATATGCAAATAAGGGAGATGGAACAATACCTCTGCAGCACCACCCATTGGAAGGCAGCATTCCTGCAAGTCAATGTTAGACTCTTTATACAAGACTTGTAACAATGACTGGGAATTGAAAACCCTCATCTTTGTGCAGTAGGTTTCTGACTTGGCTTAAACACACGACCGTGATTATGCAGGTGTGAAAAACATATCTGCAGTGTTTTGAAAATATCATGGATTTTTTGAGACAGAGTTTTGCAGACACTAAGGTTGCACACATAGCGGATTTTGGTACTGATTCATAGCAAATCCTTGTCAAAATTTGCTTCATTTGGTGCAAATTTTGAAGCAGATCTGCAATCAATCAATTGATGGGGTGAAGTCTGCTGTGGATCTGCATCAAAATCCATATCAAACTATGTGTTAAACGTTTTGACGCAGATTTTGATGCAGATTTTTCCACTGTGGAAAATTTGCAGTAAATTTGCAAAATGTGAGCACACCCTTAGAATTTTATGGTTCTCGGTTGTATTCATTTATTATATATGTGGTACATTACCAGTCAATTTATGTTTTTATAATACTTATTTTTGCATGAATGTGTGCCCATTGCTATGATGTCATTAATTGAGGCACATGTGGATGATGTCAGTGGGTGTACCAAATGAATGTATGTGCGCAGTATTTGGCTATGCTTGGAAAAGGCTATGCTCAGACGTAACATTGCACCTGGAATAAAAAGATCCTTTTTTGGAAGTTGCCTTCTACTTTTTTTGATGATGACCCTTAGGCCTCATGCATGTGGGTGATTTTGCGTGGGTGTTATGTGCAGAAAATCAGCCGCGAAAACATCCACCATAGGTTTCAAGTGGTTCCCTCACATTGATTGATTTTCCATGCAAATTTTCGTTGCATGCAAACATACGGAACATGCTCTATTTTTGTCTGCATTTGTGCAACCGAAGCCCCATAGGAACCTATGGGATGCACAATTGCTTACTTGTTCTGAACAGAATTCCGCAATTCACAGCGGAATTTCAGGATGTTAATTGATAACTTTCAGGACTAATTAGGCTGGCCTGCTTATTCAAACATGGCGCGGGTCTGTCCTGTGCCGATGTGACTAGGGCCAACAGTGGCTAAAAGTGGCTAAAAGTACAGTAAAGAGAGTGGATCAGCTTGCATGAGGATGTGATAGCACTCTGAATATGCTTACACCCATGTGTAAGATAACACGTAGCAGAAAATTACTGCAGTGCTTCTGCAGCGGAAATACGCATTAAATTTTCATCAAAATCTGCACCATTAGGCCTCTTTTACATGGGCATTGCAATCTTCAGCCGCCTGCATCGTGGCTGAAAATTGCGTGAACGGGAGAAAGCCGTGACCAAGTCGCAGCTGAACCTCCTGTTTTCTTGCCTGTTCACATGGCTGGGCTGCTGCGTATATATATGCCGCAGCCTGGAATTACGTGGGCTGAGGGGAGAGACCTTGGCGCTGGAAAGGTCTCTCCCCCTCCCCTTTCCAGCTGATAGCAGCAATAAAATTCCTATGGCAGCTACCGGCAAGGAAAGGGGGAGGGAATTTAGCGGTGTTTGCCATGCTAAATTCCCTCCCCAGCCTATGGGAGCTTCCGGTAAGGGGAGGGGGAGAGACTCCCTCCAACCTCCCTTTTCTTGCAGCTTCCATAGCTTCCCATATGAGTCTATTGGGACGGCCAGCATATTCTGGCAAAAGATAGGACAAGTCCTATCTTTTTCGGTCGTGGGTAAAAGCGATTTTACGCATCAGAAAATCACTCATCTGAACAAGTGCATTGGAATTCAATGCTTCAGACGGTTGCGATTTTCAGTCAACGTTTTTTTGGGCAAAATAGCCGTGCTAAAATGCTTGTGTTAAAGAGGCCTAAGGTGCAGATTTCCTGCAGATTTTTCTGCTGCCAGAAATCCGCCATGTGTGAATATACCCTTAGTCATCGCTTTAATCCAGTAATGAACTAAGTAATTACCACAGCAGAATACATTTTCACCATCATCCTGATTTTAATTGCCCATAGGAAAAAAGAAGCTTAATATTCTCAAAGCTACAGAAACTGCACTTATCCACTTTTGGCACTGTTGCCCTCCAGTAGGGAAGATGCTGTTATTCTGATATTTTTAATAGTACCATTCAATGACTTCTCTTCACAAATGAAGGGCTCGGGAGGTCCTCATCACCCAGAAGCAAAGACCAGGCAACTGACTGGTCTAACTTTTTTATAGGGTCCCATAGAACTTGGCTATCTCTCTCATAGGGTCCCATACAACTGGGCTAACTCTCTTATAGGGTCCCATAGTTGGGCGGTCTGCCTCTACGGTATACGCACTCTTGCAAAGGGCATATCAGCATCAGCTAATTTCGAAGTTTTGAGAAAATGATCCTATTTTACTGTAAATATGGTTCTAGGCTGCAGGTTGGCCTCTTCTGGTTTAATGCATATACAATATAGCAAAAAGGAAAGCTGTCACATTGTCTTTTTTTAATTCCCCTTCAGAAACCAGAACTATTTCATCAATAGAACAGAAAGGCATTTATCTTCATTGCACAGAGCCCGTCAATGACACTATGGGCGGGAAAGAGGGGGGCACACGTTACCTTATCTACAGCATTGTCTAAATTAGTCCACTGAGGGACGGAAGATCTTTAATCAATGCGCTGCCACCCTGCTCCAGTAAACATATTTTCAGTTCATTAGTTTTAATAAATTTCTCATTATAACAAATGGGGCAAACCAGCAAGAAATCTTAGTAGCGTCTTCCTATTCTCTCTGTTTTGCTCACCAAACTGAGAAACACAAAGACACCCTCCCCAGCGAAGAAGATAAAGGGTCAAATTAGGGATGCACTCACTTAAAGGTGTGTGTTTCAACTCTTGATTTTTCATCACAAGAAGAATAAATCTTTTTTCTTCTTTAGAGAAGGTTCTTCCTCAACTAATAGGGTATATTCATATAATGCGTATTTATGCGTTTTCGAATTAGTTCCCGAAGTTTGATTGGACTTACATATGCAGTACATGCTGGGATTTCTCCAAACTTCATTCAAATAAATGAGACAGTCGCAGAATTTGCTGCGTGTGAATATACTGTACCCATATAGTGCTTTATAGACAGTGTTAGCACGACAGTTGTTAAATCACTTATTGTTACCTTCTGCAGCAACAGTGTATAAAAATATACACAGGCTGATATGTATGCATGTGAAAGCACCTTTCCAATTTAGCTATACAAAACTATACAAAATTGCCACCCATCTAGTCTAATCTGTCTAACATTAGTACTGAACTCAGTTACCTCTACGTTGAGCCAATGAGCATATGGTTACAGTCTCTCTCAGAGGGCACAAAATTGATGGTTGCATGGAATAGTGCGGCACAGAGCTTAGCAGTTATAATTAACAATTGAGCAGTATCTATAATCAATCAACATTGGGGGATTATAGGCCGAACTGGATGGACATATGTCTTTTTTCGGCCATGTTATATATTGTATGTAAAGTAACTCCAGCAAGTGCTTGCTAATGGTATGATGACAGCCTCTATAACTCTACAGGCAGTTGCCACTAGTAACATGACATTCTCCATCCTCACAGATGACAACTGCTGGGCTCAGCAGGCCAGTTGGGTTAGTTTCTGGTTACCAGGTAAATCCAAGGTATCTAGCTTGGGCATATCCACGTTACAGTCTCTAATCTTGAGGTGGTCCTGAAATGCTTACAATATTCAAGGCAGGTTTTACTCCCGGAGCAAGGACTCACTTTACTAGGCCCAGTCACCCACTTACAGGCAGTGGTTTCTTGGTTACCATCCACCACACTGGATACACAATAATCAGTGTCTGGTGCTTTACTTGCCCTCAGAATGGTCAGAATAGGTCACATGCTGAAAGTGATCCAAAACCATAGAAAGAAATTTGGTTCACCTTTCCATTTGGAGTACTTACTCCAGTAAACCCAATCTACAACAGTAGTCCAGACCTGGTCCAAGCGTAGATAGTAGTACAAAATTGCCCTATCAGATCCTGGGGTCATTGCTTCTCCCAGCAGGTCCAACTCTAACCATGAATACTCCTCACTAATAACTAACTTTGAACAGGTATCCAATGGCTCTACAACACTCTGCCCAATACACTCTTCAACTGAGGCACTGTAAGCCCCTCTGATTTCTAGTATCTGCTTCTTTCGTCTATCACTAGAGGTCCCTATCCCTTAAAATGGATTAGGTGAAAAAAACAACATGCATCAGACCTACTGTCCCAAGATCGGGGATGTTTTTTGCATATACTGGCAGTAGGAACTATGGAGTTCCTTTTCCTGTATGTGTAGAGGGGTAGCCCCTCCACACAGTTGCTGCTGATAAGGGAACCCTCAGTAAAAGCTCTTATTGGCTCTTATGGTCTTTGTGTTACAACAAGTTTTCCATTGTTGAGGTGTAACATTTTTGTTCAAGTACTAAAGTCAGCTGATTGGATGAGAAGGGTCAGGTGATCAAGTGACATTGTGATGACTAATATATATGAGCATGCATCTCCCTATGGAGAGTGACAGGAAGTAGTGAGAGAAGGAAGAAGCTGCAGGTGTATCTCACATCCACTGAGGGTGAAGTCAGGTGGGGAAACACTTAAAGAGAACCTGTCACCACCATCTCACCTCTAAGTTAACATCAATGACTGATAACACCTGAAAAATGAATGACTTCTAATGCCTTCTCTTATAACGAGCTCATGTAACTCATGCAATTAGATTCCGAAGTGATAGCTTGCTGTATGCAAGTGAGCAAAGAAGAGTTATTTGGCCAAGATGAGTCACATTAATTGATGAGCTCCCAGAATAACCATGCCCCCTTTCCTTGAATAAACATGGTTTACTGTGTAATGGGGGATTGGACAAGCTGCCTATTAAGAAAAAAGGGATGTGGTTAGCTCAGAAGCTCATGAATTAGCATGGCTCTTCTCTACTCACTTCCAAGCAATATTTTTGGAACCTAATTGTGGAGGTACATGGGCTCATTAAGAAAAAAGAGGGCATTAAAAGTGATTAATTTTTTAACCCCTGCTGGCTAGTAAAGTCAGTTTTAGGGGCAACATGTTGATGACAGGTTCCCTTTAGGTCCTACGGACAATCCAGAGTTCTGTTCAGCGGACAGTCTACTTGTTCCAGCTAGAGCCAGTTGGCCACCATGAGAACACCAGTGACATTTGACCTTGTCTCATCTACAGCTTGAAAAGCATAAAAGGTCCAAGCTTTGTTGATAAATCTGATTTCGAGTATCATGTCTGGTGGTCCGATTCCTCCATTTTTGAGCAATCAAAATTGGTACATTGTCCCCTGCTGCTAGTTTCCCATCTAACTACCTGTCTAAAATATGCACAACCCTGGTAATCAGAGAAAATAATAGTGTGCTAAGGGTTAAAAGATCAAAATGCACGCTTGGACTCACATGAATTACGTCGGCATAGGTTAATTGAGATGATAAAAACTAGAGTGTAGACACACATCATACATAACTCATACGTATCCACAATCACACATCCATCTAGTAACCCTATGGTTTTCTATAAATTCGTTCAAGGTTTTTCCGTATTGTTATATTGAAAATGCAATCTCCTTTTAAGTGCATCATCATTTGTGTCTGTTTGTGCCAGGAAAACGTGTAATTTCAATGGAAAATGAACATTACATGCAGCAATGACCTCCCTGCACCTGTGATTGTTTCCGCACCTCCTCTCTATCTCCCCACCTTTCCGGCGGCAGCATCTTTTATCAGTATTGTGTTATTCTCTCCTCTTTTGTCTTACACACAGGTCATAGCAGGTTTGATTACTGATGCTTTTATACATCCATTCTGCTGTCTACCCGTTTCTCAATTTGACCGGTAGCTTACTGACGCAGATGTCCTTGAGTCTGCTAAACCATGCACCTTCTCCATCAGAAATCCATTCCCCTCCTTATTGTCTCTGTCCTAATTACAGCAGAATGATTGGTATTCTTCTGGCACTCAACATAATGATTGGAAACATATGTGTAGGTGTTTTGGGGAAAGTCTACAGATACAGCTCCCAGTATCACAGAGGGAGATCTAATCTCGAAATGATGTCTTTTTGGGGCTGATCACACAGATGGGATGACATTAATGGAAACATCATTAAGTTCTTCTAATTAATCTTTTTTTTTTTTCCCTTTCTAATTTACTGGATGTCTGGGGAAGGGTGTTTAGGCTCCATCAGAGGTAGCACAAGTTGCCTTAATAATTTGTATTCACAGCAAATTAAAGGTTTGTTCTTGTAGCCTGTCAGTGCTCAGAGGCCCAAATGTGAGTTATTGCTGACATCTTCTAGGTACATTCTCCGGGCGCTAATATGGTCTTGGCCAGCTGTCAAGAAGTTCTTTTAATATATGTATGTACACTGTATATTTTCTTCTATGATAGCAGCACTCATGTTAATTCATGATTTTATAGCACAAGTAATGTTAATGCATCTAATCTTGAAAGTCAAGTTCTCCTGGTAAAGAAGCTTGGAGGACACCTGAGGAAGTATGACAAAAATACATATTTCTCATGTACCAAATTAATCTTAAAGGGGTTGTCTCATTTACAAAATCTATTTGCATATACCCTGTTAAAGCAACCTTCCGGTTTCGGGACAAAAGTCAGTCCTGGAACTGAAAGAAGTTGTTTTTCTCTACCGTTACTCCAGTCTACCAGTTCCAGGTCATGCTTTCAGCTGTCCAAGAAGGTCAACACAATCTTCAGACTGCCTAATCCCCACAGTACATTGGTAGTATGAGACTACTACTGCATTATACCTTCTCTATAGCTCACCAATCAGACAACAGTGCACAGTGTGAATTAGGTAGTTAGAAAATGACTCAAACCACCTCGCATGGCCGAAAATAGAGCTTGGAATAGGCAGATTGGAGGGGAGAACTGCAGGTAATATATTCCCCTCCCTCTCAAGTCCCAGGACAGAATTGTTTCCCAACACTTGAAGGTCTGAACACTGGTCAACAGTGAAATTGTTACTGACTTAAATAGGTCCTAATCTGTGGTATCTTGGTATACTGAACACGAATATGACCATGAAATTTTTTTTATTGGCTCTCGTTTTGAAGATATTTCATATAGTTCATTTTCTGTGTTCCACCGTGTAAATTTATCCAGTAGGACTGTAACAACATCCTTAGGGCTCATGTCCACGGGCAAAATGTGATTTAAAATCCGCAGCGGATCTCCCGCGCGCGGATCCGCACCCCATAGGGATGCATTGACCACCCGCGGGTAGATAAATACCCGCGGATCGTCAATAAAAGGCATTTAAAAAAAAATGGAGCATGAAAAAATCTGGACCATGCTCCATTTTCATGCGGGTCTCCCGCGGGGACGGCTCCCGCGGGCTTCTATTGAAGCCTATGGAAGCCGTCCGGATCCGCGGGAGACCTAAAATAGGAATTAAAAGCATTTACTCACCCGCAGCGGACCGCGAAGCTCTGCTCTTCCTCACGGCCGCATCTCCCTTGCTTCGGCTCGGCGGATGTGCCCGGCGCATGCGCGCGGCACGTCGACGACGTGCCGGCGACGTGCCGCCGGCGTCAGGAATTCATCCGCCGGCCGAAAATGAAGATCCGGCCGTGAGGAACAGCTGACCTTCGCCGCCCGCTACGGATAGGTAAATGCTTTTAAATTTCTATTTTCAGCGCTCATGTCCGCGGGGCAGGAGGGACCCGCTGCAGATTCTACATGGAGAATCTGCAGCGGATCTGATTTTCCCCGTGGACATGAGGCCTTACAGTTACAGTTTGAGCCAGATGGCAGCCGTGTGCTTACAGGACCTGTGATGATGTCACCATCGTGTGATCAGTCACTGCCTCTGAGCTCATTACCTCACACCTAACCCCAACATAACTAGTACGCCATGTTAACTTCCACATTACTAGTTTACATATCAAAAACTAATCACTAATGTACTATATAAAGCCCAGTCGGAAAGGTTGAGCATTTTAAATATTTCAGACTTCGTGGGATACAGTTTAAGCTACTGTTACATAAAACTGTTGTTATTTTATCCATTTACTTACAATACAGAACACTAATGCCTTGAAAGTGCATTAATACCGTGGACTAGTTTTGCTATATTTGTGGGGAAGTGACATTTGCCAACCAGAAGAAAAGTATCACTTCTCAAGTGAAGAAGGCATATCATCTTTAGTTTGGATGCAAGATTGGTGACCAAGACAAGCCTTAAGCCTCGCATTTATGCTGAGCTACATGTATAACACAGCTTTCACAGTGGTTGAATGGCAGAACACCATCAATGCCATCTGCAGTCCCCATGGTGTGGAGAGAGCCAAGCAACCACACAAATGACTGTTACTTCTGCTTGGTTCCTCCTCTTTCTGGTGGGATAATGAAGCAAAAGAAGTTGAGAATTCTCTACCCCAACATTCTGTCTGCATTGAGACAAGTTCCACATGGTGAGGGATTTCCTATTCCAGAAACACCAGCAGAATATTCTCTTGATCCAGCTGAGGAGGATGAGAGTGAGCCGACCTGTTCTTCTCCTGCTCCATCAGTGATCAAGATTTTCACTGTGGTGCATTATCAACCCCACACAGAATAACACAGGAAGAACTAAATGACCTGATTTGTGATTTGGACTTATCCAAGAACAAGCCAGAATTGCTAGGTTCAAGACTCCAACAATGAAATCTTCTAGAAGATTACTTCATATCGAAAGCAGCACCATTAGTTTGAGCCTTTCTTCAGAAAGGAAGTTAATCTGGTATTCTTTTCCGATATTGAGGGCCTCATGAATGCCCTAGAAATAACTCATGACCCACAAGAATGGTTGACCAGTTATTAGAGGAGTCCTCTGTTCAGGATCCTGATATCTCTTGGCCAGAGTAGAGTGCAGATACAAAGAACATCTCTTACATTGCAGGACTTTTGCTCTTCTACATTAAATAGACAACTCATTTATATGAATGACAATCATGTAATACTTTAATGGGTTATCCAGCTTTAAGCTATTGATTACCATCAATACTAATTTGATGGGACTCTGCCACCTGGGAACCCTGCTGATCAGTTGTTCATTGAGCTGCTAATCTCATACACACAGCTGATTTGTGTAAAAAGCAGACAGCTCCATTCCCACTGCAGTGGCCAGGCTTGGTATTACAGGCAATGTTCTTATTGAAGTATAACAACAAGATGGGCCTCTACAGTAGGAACAGAGCTATATGCCTCCTGCACACATCCTATCCATGCAAGAACACACTGACCTTGTAAACAGCTGATTGGCAAGTGTCCCAGGTGGTGAACCCACCCATCACCACTGATGTACTATCAATGGCCTGTGCGAGACTAGGTCATCAATAGTTTGAATCTGGATACCCCTTTAATTTCCACTGTGATGTTGTTGCAGGGACATTGAACACTTTCAGTTTTCCTAATGGATTACAGCTGATCGCTGGGGTCCCAGCAGGGGGACACTTTGAGGTCATATTATTGTCAAAGGAGCCTTCAGACAAGCAGGGATTGTCCAAAGAGGAAATCCCTTTGAATAAATGTGGTCATGATCCTCCAGAGTAGTGCCATAAAAAGTAGAGTTCAGAGTTGTTAAATGTGGCCATAAAGGAGTGGCTTGCATTGTATAACTTGCTCTTACGAGACTGACTCTTTTGGACTTGTTCTTTGGTCTATGTGTATAAGGGAGGTTCATATGATGGGTTCTATTTTGTGGTTGCAAAGGCAAGAATAATTGCAAATGGTCATCTTTGCCATTGGCATATTATATGTCTATGGTTTCCTTCATTTCACCATCTGGTGGATGAGACAACTTGCTTGAGACAACAATTTCAAGTTATGTCACTTGCTAATTATCTTCAATATTGTGAAGTAGGGGAACATGAAGACCACGTAGCACACGAATTCTTCCACATAATTTTATACTGGTTTGCTGTATATGCTGGCCATAGCAGTATTATAATATAGTTTATACCTGCAGTGCCCCTTTTTTGTTTAGCATCACTACATGCAACATTTAAAAACTGTGAACTTTGATGAAAAGCAAAGTATCACATGTGAATTTCAACTGTAATCATAATTTCTGATGCCAAGCTGTCTCCAGTGAATGTTTTGAATAATAGTTGTGATCGAGAAAAAGAGGATGTCAATAATCATTATGATGAACAGGCGGTGCACAGTCAAGGAAATTGTAGATGAATACAATACTGATGGTCCAACTAACAAGTCTGAATACATAACTCGTTCCTTGGATGTATTACAACAGCAGATGAGCAGTATGAGTGCTGTCTAAGGCCTCGTTCAGACAGCGTGCTTTTAGCGCAGTATAGGTGCGAAAAGATTACGGCTATACTTTACTAAAAATAGCGTAAATGAGTGATTTTCAGCTATTAAGACTCAAGCTTAATTAAATTGCCTATTCACACGATTGGGAGCTGCGTGTTGCGTGTTATCCGGGTCCCATAGGAGTCTATGGAAACTCCCACGCATCACACACCAAAGATAGGTCCAATCCTATCTTTTGTCACACCAAAGACCCAGATGTCTTTTGCACCATGTTGATAGGTCAGAACTTAGTGCAAGCAGCATGAATCGATGAACCCTTCCTGTCAGCTGATCAGAACATGTCAGCACCTCCATCTAGTTTGTGGCAACTGCAAGAAGCTTCCTGTCCACATGGGCCAATTTTCCAGCAGAATGATTTCAACATCTAGTGAAATCTATACAACACAACATATTACTGCAACTCTGAAGGCCAAAGGAGGTCAAATGCTGGGGCTTCACAGTGGTATAAACGCATTCTGCCTACAGTACATAGGTCACCATCAGTCTGTTCCTTCATTACATCCTCCTCTGTGTGGTGAACTCAGGAAGGTTTTATTGGTAGCTTAGGGATTTTGCCCTCATTTATTGGCCAGGGTGACTCTACTAATCGATCAGAAATGATCTTCAGCTTCACCCAGCAAGCTATGCTGCAGGAGCTCCATGATGCACACAGAAAGGGCCTGAAGAGTGGGATCTGGAACATGAAGATGGAGTTGTGATTGGCTGATTTCAGACCAGAACATTAGAGGATTTGAGCCAATTCTGTACTTGCTTGCTAGACACTGTAGTATTTGATTTGCAGTGAATTATGATGTCAGCTCTATGTGAACAAGTGTGTATTGTGTGTACATTCATTGCATGTCCTGAAAGACCTATTCTTGCCTCTTTTGTGATAATGTTTATTATTAATAATAATAATCTTTATTTATATAGCGCCAAACATATTCCGCATATTAGATGCTAGATATAAACTGTAATATACTTGTGCATGTGCAAGTTTATGCTTGTATGTGTGTATGTATAAGTTTAAAGGAGATCAGTCATAAAAATATTGCTACAGCTCTGTTGGGTCATTAGATAAATAGCACTAAAGATCAGTTTGTATAGTAGCCAGTAATTGTAGTTTTACACAGGCAGATTCGCTGTCAATAATGTAAGTGCAATATTCGCTAGTTGGTATGTTTTTAGGTGGCCAAATTCAAAGAGTTAATGTTCGAACTCGAGGAAGCTTACAAACCACACACAGCATTGAATGTGATAGGGAGTTTTCTAATTTATTAATCAGCAGAAATATTTATACAAAGACATTTGAAACAAGGCTAAAAGACCCCTCACTTGTGAATATGCCTAATTTATTATAATTCATTCATTATCATTGGTTATTAAAAACTCATCAAGTGCAGTGAGGCGTCTTTAAAGGCGGGACTTTTTGCAAGTCAATCGGTGCTTGTTCACATGGAGCTATATGTGTCTGAATGTGCTGTGCTGCCAACAGCAGATGTTCTTTTTGTGCTGCCTAAATGATGTGAGTACTTGCTCATTTGTCGGCTGATTGCCAGCACTTTCACACAGTACAATGATCAGGTGAAAGTTCATTGCCAGTCATAAGCTTGTGTAAAAGGCCCTTATGACTGCTTTTATTTGAGCGGTCATTTATTTTTTTAAACTAATTTTTTGAAAAATAACTTGTTCCACTAATATAAACAAATGTAATTACAACTATTTTAAGTTATTAATGAGTATAATAGGCAATATTATATCGACTTTGCAGTATATAATATAGCAAATATTATATTCCATAAATATAGAATTTAGTTTTTTTGGGTGTAAATACTGATATATTTTAGAAAGCAAAAATATAGAGATAGAAGGTGTAAAGAACGCATATATCAGATGGCGGTAGTACAATGAAGTCTATGTATTAATATATCAGAAATAGACATGAAAGTACATATAGGTCAGGTTATATTTACTGACTACACTATTAGGTTTCTCTTTGAACTAGTAAGGCTGTCTGTCCAAAGGCGTTGTGGTATCCCGCGGCAGATCTTCGCCATGGGAGCCGCCGCCCGGGAGCAGGAGCCTGCAGACGTATCTCTGCGAACAGATAGGCTGACCGTGGAGAATCGCGGCAATTCACAGCATGCTGCGTATTGCCGGCCACGAGCAGAGAATCGCAATGATTCTCCGCTCTTGGACAGGGGGCTGTGCTTTCCATAGCCATGCTACAGAAAGCATGCATTGCGTCCCCCGTGGTTGGATTATCGCCACGGGGAACGCAATTCAAAAACACCCGTGGACAGGCAGCCTTAGTGATGAGAGGGAATTTTGTGTCATTATTGCTGTTGAGGAATGATACTTAATATCCCACATCTTGTGGAATTTTTCAGGACACTTCTTGTTTCTAAAAACACGTTTTTCATCAGTAATGATCAGGTTAACCATGTTATGCTATTGAGCCATAGTTGGGAGTCACCTATCCATCCATCTCATCGTAATTGCTTCCCGGCTATAAAAACTGTTTCACATAGTAACATTCATATAGGATATTGCCACTGGTCATCATCTAGAAGACCTCATAAACACATTTCTGCAGCTATTGTTACTTCCATATAGGAAACCAGTATTGAGATATAGCGCTGGATTGGCCTTTTTGATGTCACCCTGTATATCACATAAGACGGGTAGTGGGCCAATCACCTTTTATATGACCCCATAGGAAGATATCAGCCATAATATAACCTGGTGTTATTATAATGAATATTGTTTCTCTACTAGAATTATTTACGGCTGTGCAACCATAAAGAGGAGTACAGAAAGTACCCTTATGTCAGACACAAGCAGTTAACCATGATACGCTGCCGTAGTTCGAATGTTTTGACTCGAGTTCATCCGTCAGTTGCGGAGCTCAAACATCGCTCTATGACTCACATTTATTATGTACGTGCGCAGAACAGAGTCTGACTACAGTCTCAGCTCAGTGATGCAGCGTGAGCACAAACCATCTTTGCATGAGGTTCCACGTGAAAGTGTCTGAAGATGTCAGTTTTCATTATCTGGAAGGTTATTATGCCCAACTGCTCAATTTTCCTATGTTTATTGCTATTACATATTTGTACTCTGTTATTTCTATAGGGCACATAAAATACATGTTCTCCCCTGATCATTGTACATCATTGGCTTGTATTAAGTCCGTTAAAGAAACCTTATGTGTTTCAGATTTTTTTTTTTCTGTGCTTCCCAGCCATATTGTTATATCATCAGAATTGTTTAAGGCCGCTTGTCCACGGGCGTTGTGTTTTAACACAGCGGATTGGCACAGCGGAAGCCTACTAAAGTCACCGCGATTTTCCAAAATGAACCTAGCATTATGGTAAAATGCGAGCGGAAAATCGTGGCGGATTTCTGCTCGTGTAGATTGGGCTGCACTTTCCATAGTTATCCTATGGAAAGCATTTCATGCGTTACCCACGTGTGGATTATCGCCGCGGATAACACAATGAAATATCGCCCGTGGACAGGAGGCCTAATAGTTATACGTGGTGCTGGAAAAGTACAGTAAAGCTCTTAAAGTACATAGAGAAACCGGCAAAGTCTTCATGCAAGGTTTAAAGGGGCCAGACTTTCTTGCTCTGTCTTGAAGGAACTGTCACTTGTTTGCTAGTGTGCAATGCCGGCTTTGCTACACAAATACAAAATAGCAGAGCTATACTGATCCCAAGGACCGGGACCCCATGTGGGCTCAGATCACCCTTTGCAGTGAAGAGGAGACTGAATGGAGTGACAGTTGAACATGCTAGGCTCGGCTCCATTTATCTTTAATGGGAATGTCGGAGATACTGAGCGCTTGTATTCAGCTATTTCTGTCAGCCCCATTGAAATGAATGGAGGTGCACCATGCATGGCCACTGCTCCATTCTATCCCCATGTCACTATGTATGGGTGCAGTGAGCCCACAGTGAAGAGGAGAGGGAGACACACAAACCCTATTTTCAGGATTGGTGAAGGTTTCAGCAGTGACCGCCATTGATGAAGCTTTTATCTTCTATTCTATGGATAGGTTTTAAAAGTCAATCTTGGGAATAACCCTTTAAGCTGCCCAAACATATCATGTAACTGTCAGTGAAACACTCGTATCAGCTACATAAATGTGTTTTAGTGGGGAGAGGTGTTATTAACCTCTAATCGTGGCATATCTTGACAAAGAACAAGAGGTTTCGGCATGTTGAAATCAAACATTTATGACCCTTCTTTCCCCTGATATCTTCCATTGGAGGAGGGTGGAGACACCCCCTCATACATATTAAGTCAGTGATTCCCAACCAGGGCCCCGCGCTACAATGGTATGCCTTAGGACTCTCCTAGAGCACTGCAGTGAGATCAAAATATTTTGATGAGGTACCACAAGCCTAAAAAGGTTGGAAAACACTGCATTAGGAGGTCAGCTGGTGCCACTGAAATCGGCAAGTTTGACCATCATTCATTTAATATATATGGACATCTTTAAAGCTAAGCCGTTAGCACTCATGTCTGCATATTAGCTCTCCTCCAGAAGGAAGAAAACTATCTCTCCAGTGCCTCGCTAGTGTATTTCTGTCTGGGGGAGAGCTGATTTGCATTGTGTTTTCCAGGGAGCATTGTCTGTATTGCCTTCTACACCAGCTGTATCTCCTTAATAAGAGTTATGTGAAATGAAGAGCACAGGGCTGGGAACCAAGTTTTCAAGTCTTGCCATCAAATAGAACCTTTTTCTGCTTGCACTGCATGCCATGACAGGTGGGTACCAGGTGGATGGCAGCACACTGGGTGCATAATTTGCCAGCCCCCTAATTATAGATACATGACTCGTACATGAAGGTACAAAATTTTTACTTAAATGCTTTTGTAAAAAGACTGAAAAATATCATCTAGGCCCCTGCCTATTACATACACTTGAGTTTAAGGAGTTTAACTAGGGCTCTGGTGCAACCTGTAAGCAGGTGGTTACTTGAAAAAGCATTGGGCCAATGGTATTGATTAAAAATTAACTTTGTTATGAACCAGGTTCGGAATAAAGTTAATTTTTAATCAATACCTTTGGCTTCACTCTTCTTCAAATCCCCAACTGCCTATAGATCATTCCAGAGCCTTAGTTCCCTCTGACTTTCTTTATTTCAGCTCACAATGCAAACATGACCTTTGGTCAACCAGTATACTAGGCTGGTAGCATCTCTTCTACATTGAATCTCCCAATACGGTGCACTTATGTACCACCACTACTTTAAGACCCTCTTCTGTGGGGTACTGTGCCTTTTTGCTTGCTTCACAACATTTCATACACTTAACAACTTCTAGCCATTAAACTGAGCCTCCAAAGTAAACTGTGTCTTGGCCCAGGTGCCATCCAAAAAGTCAACCTTTTCAAAAAGGTAATGAGTGACTGCCCAGTGTCTATGTTTGACTTTTCATTATACATTTGCACCTTCTATTCAATTTTACTTAATGAACATTAAAAGGCCATAATGAGATTTGTTTTATCTTCATTGCAGCAGTTGTATTTCACCAACCTTTATTCTTGTACATGATATGAAGGCTTTCAGACAATGCTGCAGCTGCTCCATTAAGAAAGACAAGATACACCCAAGACTCTAACACCCTTTCTGGTTTTACATTATCATTGACAGGTGATCCCTTGAATCTTCCTGATCCTCTGTCGGTAGCTACTTGGCATCAGGAAATTGCTGCCAGCCCCGGTGCCTCAATTACTGTGACAGATGTACAGGACCGGAGCAGAACTGACAACAACACCGTTATCGGCAATGGGGTAACCAGCTAAGCTGGCAATCATTGCTTCCTCTCCTATGCTAACAAAGCAAGTAATATCCTGTCCTGTTATCTGCTTTCAAGCAGCCTCATGACAAAGTGCTACCTTCAATGCTTGGAGGAGAGGGAAAAACATTTCTACTGTACTGTATGTTCTTGGCTGGTTTAACCATTTGTACAAGTGAATAATAATTGACTACCATTGTTTAACCTCTTGTAAAAAGTATGCCCAGAGTTGAAGTGGCATGTGGGTGGAAAAACTTAACTTTCAAGGCAAGAAATCCCTTCACAGCATGAGCAATGCTTTAATAAAATAGAGGCCAACTACTTGTGTCTCTGTTCCACTATATGAAGCAGTTTGTACCCAGCATGTGTATTCATTCATTAGCAGGTTGTGCTATTTTGTTTCCTCTTCACTGAGAAGCAATTTTGCCATTGGAGTGGCAAGCATTTCTCCGTATCACCATCCACCGGTATATAATTTTCCATTATAACAAATGTTGTGGTTGCAATGGCCACTATGTTTTAACTGAGCTAAACTATGGATTTAATGGACAATCCAGGGAGACCAACAAAACACATATTAACCCACTGTAACCCAATAGAACTTTTATGTATAGTAGATGTCTGTCTTGTATGGAAGGGCATTTAATATTACATTATGTATTTGGAACTTTCCATAAACTCTCATGCATATCCACAGTTTGTCTTGAACTTTTGGGGAGAACTCTGGTTTCATGATTCTCATACACCACCCTTGGCTGTTTACTTATACTGCATTACATTTACAAAAAGGAAACTAAAAATAATGGGGATGACCTGATCCCAATTCACATTAAAGTTAATGGGAGTAAAGATCAGGCTCACTAATTTCACCTCCAGAAGATCCCTAATGCCCCCAAATTGCATGGGAATATAGCAGGTGGTGGTGGCAGTACCTCTTCATTGAATGTGGCTCCGCGGTTAACACTATTGCCTTGCAGTGGTGGGGTTGAATCTCATCAAAGACAACACACTGTATATAAACGTTTTCATACTCATACCAGTTAGCTGGAGCATTGTAGCCGATCAACCTGCAGATGAAGCCTGTATCCACAAACTGCATAATTATTACAACAGCTAATATTAAACAGTTATAGCCATATATATGGTATAGAAGGTCAGTGGCCAATAAGTAATCAATAAAAATGCAAGTGCATGCACTAAATTTATGAACAGAAATCAATTACTGCAATGCAAGTCATCTTTACTGCATATTATAATACAACACCAGGCACTCTTGGGCAGTCAGACTTTCTTGTGCTGTATTATAATATGCAGTAAAGATGAAAATAAATAAAAATGCTAAGTGTCTTTGATATTAGATGGAGCCCCTTCAAAAATATTTCACCTAGCACAAACAGCACCTAGCACCCCAGGTACAGAGAAGTCCTGAATCATATAAGATCCAATTTATCACTGGAGGGGAAGATGACTGGGCTCAGGCTCACGGAGGTCAGGATGACTGGACTCAGACTCACGGATTTTGGCCATGTAATGCGAGCTGAGTCGCTAGAAAAATCTATAATACTTGGACAGATCAGTGGCAAAAGTAGACCTGGCCGCCAAAGACATGATGGCTGATACTGTCTGAGCGGATACTGGCATGGACATCACACAACTGAAAGAAGCAGTGCAAAACCAAAAAACATGAAGAGAGCCCGCCTATAGGATCGCCAAGGGTTTTGAATGACCAAATGGCTAACAGCAATTCATCTGGTTATTGTGTGCTTATTTAACATCTATACTGCATGTATTGTTATTTTTTGCAGCAAACATAATCCCTGTTTCCAACTAGGAAGTTAGTCACCCAAAGTTCCAGCTATGGGGTTGCACTTATCAGGACGGGTGCTCAGCTTTTAAGTATGGTCTCATCTTACTAGTAGGTAAGGCTCAGATTTCCCATTTCTTCACTTTTTGGTTTTGATATAAATATTTTATGTGTGTATCTGTTTTTTAATGACACTAAATTAGGTCCAATCCGGATGAAGTATTATTACAACCAGCCCGGACATAACACTGCTGCAGCCAATGACAGAGCTCACTACTCAATCAAGCAACGTGCTTTAAGAAAAAAAAAACATCTCAGGCAACACTTTTAATTGATACATAGTATTTTTAATAACTTGTATCACTGTATCCGGATTGAATTTGTAAACACTACATAAGGAATCCCATAAAAGGAATAAATTCAGTGATGGCTGTTGTTTTTTAGTGCTGTTGCGGGAAGAAAACAGCCATATTTTTCTAATCTCACACAACCTCTGTAATTCCTAATGATATATGAACATGCTAACACCTTAGCTGTCAGTTGCACCGCTACAAAATATATATTAGCCGAAGTTCTTGTACCCAAAAGTAGACAATCTTGCATCTGACCTATTTTCAAGTACAAACTAATATACTGCGCATAGCCTTTTAAAGAAGTTATTTCAGCTGAAAACTCCGTTCAGCCACTTTTTCAAATGTTGATCAATGAGAACAATGAATCCTGTCAAGATGCACGTAAAACAATTACAATTAGATTCTTCTTAGGGTATTTTATATAATGTAAGCCTATTCCAGCATCTTTTGATGTTCACTCATGTCTGTCCTGATTATTAAATTAGAGTAATGAAAGAGGCTAAGACAGGTAGTTACATGTCATTTCACAATAACGTTACTTTAGCAGGTACAAGTGACACATTTAGAAACTCATTTGCATAACATTTGTATTCCAGAGGGAACTTTACAAAGAAGGAGGGTAATAAAAGTATTTTCTTTGTATAGCTGTCATAGTGCTTCAGGCACCAAATAGTTCCGGAAGTGGGTCCGGCATGAGATTATGGCATCAGCGTCGAATCATATGTTACACCTATCGGTGGATGCATAGTGTCAATTGGCACTGGTTGCTGACAAGGCAACATCCTTTTATGGTTTTACCCTTGTAGGCTGGCTGGGTGGTCATTTGTCTCAGTCAGCCTATCAGTGTCTTTCTAGGGTCTCTTATTCCGGCTCCTCCTCGCAGAGGACACCGGTTGTACTCAAGTATATTTTTTGGTCCAGTTCAGTATGGAGTGACTTTTTATCTGTCTTCCCTGAATAGTACTTTTGTGCTGTCTGTTTTGTCCTAATATTTTGTTTGTAGTTGCCAAATTCACAAAACTTCCATAGTAGTAGATAAGGACTATCTTCGGACTGGACTAGTGAGCACTCTTATTTATGTCAAAAAATGTCAAATGGCTTTTTGCATGTTTCTTTTATGCCCCTCAACTGAAAACTGTTGATCATGAAGATAGTCACTGATGTCCAGACACTTTGTAAGTACCCATATGGTATAAATCAGCAGTCCCTACCTTTTTTACCTTGTGAGGCACAGTCAAGGTTGAGTGATGGTTGGGAGCCACATTCAACTCCAGAAATGGAGGAAATAAATGTTTAGGCGTGAAACATATCACATGACTAAAACTTGCACTCCACTGTAATTGAATGTGATTTCCATGTTGGGGCGAGTTAGCAATTGCAAGAAGTCCAGACCTGATGAATTTCTTGCAATCTTCTAGTCACCGTAAGTTGCAAGTCACAATGTAATCACATCGGCTTACATTAGAAAGTAGCAGGGCCATAGTGTGATCTCTGGATGTGTGACAGGTGTCGTGCCCAAAGTTGCCATTTGTATATTTAGCCTGAATACAGAGAAATGATAAATTGTGAAATTGAAAAAAAATGCTGCCAAATATTCTAGTATGAGATATAACACTAGCATGAAATTGGCATTGTTTGGTGGTTAGGATATGGCTTCAATATTGTCAGTTGCCAGCACACCAAGTTTGTGAGTCACATGTGGCTTCTGAGTCCACTGGTCCAGGACCACCGTTGTAAGTGCATGACTTCAAAAACTGACATTGAAATAGATGATCAGGAAATGTTAAGGATGTATTTCTGGGTATTCTGTCCATTGAGGTCAAAGGATTTAACCTATATTTTATAATTCTATTACTGTCTTGGTGACAATACTAATCAATATTCAATTATGTCTATCATATGAAGACTCTATTACCTTCTATGGGATGAATATAGATATACAGATTTGTGTGGTCCCCATAGGGAGAAATAGATACTAACATCCAAATCTGTATTTTAGAGTTTACTGACTTCTATGGGAAAAACAAGGACCCATATAATAGGGTGTAACGGCTGGTTAAAAAACCGAGTTAGAGGTTCCTTAAAGAGCCTCTGTTGCCAATGCCATCCAAATGACCAGAAAATAATAGCACAGCATGCAGCACTATTTTCTTTTGGTAATATTCCAGACACCGTGATGGAAACTTGACAGACCCCATTGTAGTCCAGCATATGCTGGATCTCATATTGCCATTTATTTTATTGTTGTGCTCCTATAACAAAGCAGAAAAATGGAAAGCTGTAATGGCATTGGTGATGTGAACTAGCCATAATCTTAGAAGATTAGGTGATTTTTAAACATCAAATCCAAATAGGTTCTACATTTCTTAGAAATAAGCCAACTTTTGAAAAGTTCAGTTTGTCTGGTTTGCCGAATCTTGGAAAAAAGTTGAAACTAATGCATATGAAATAATGATCCCATTGTGCAGGCAGTTCTCCTGTAGCTCAGCAGCTAGTGCTTTAGGGCTCAGTCACACGGGTGCATCGGCATCGGCACCCGTACACCGGCACCGATGCGCCCGTGTGACTGACAGTTAGAAGACGGCCGTACCAGAAGACGGCCATCTCTCTCCAGTGCTGATCATAGAACACATGACCGGCAATGGAGCCGGTCAGATGTTCTTCCTCCCGGCGCTGCAGAGGGACGGCCGTCTTCAGGTACGTCCGTCTGCTGGCTGCAGTAACACGGGCTCCGATGTGCCCGTGTGACTGAGCCAGCACTTGGGTCCAATCTGACCAAAGGCAACATCTGCATGGAGTTTGCATTTTCTCCTTAATAATCATTTTCATTTATATAGTACATACATATTACACAGAGCTTTACACCACTTGACATGTTCTATCCCAGTGGGGCTCACAATCTATATTCACCTGTTACTGTAGTGTGCTTTTTTGAGTTTGGAAAGAAACCCATATAAACACAAGGAGTATATACAAACTCCATACAGATGTCCTTAGTCAGATTTAAACCTAGGACCCTAGCAGTGCAAGGCAACAGTGCTAACCACCAAGCGACCATCACTTCTCCTTTCTCCTCGCTCACTCCCACATTTTGCAGCACCATTTATAATCACTGGGGAATCTCAATTTAAGTGTTTATGCACATGGAAATACATTGTATTTGGCACGTGAAGTTGCTGCCGGTCCATATGTTAGACCCACAGACACTCCGTGGGCCATTATGTAGTGACTTTTTTAGAGTGAGAGTGGAAATCAGAGAATCTGGAAAAACTCCACACAATTATAAGCTACCATATAAACTATTTGTAGGCATTGGCTGTTGACAAATTCCAGTGCCCATCACTGCAAGTTACAGTACATAAAATAAGGCACAATCTGGTTAGATTGTGGAGATGCACAAGTCCACAGATGTAATATCTGGCATCTTTGTTTATTGATAGTACCAGCATAAAAAGGTGCGTTTCAAGCCAATATGCCTCATTTTCAGTAGTGCTGGGGACGCACATCAGGTATGGGTAGGATGAGCCTTCACATAAAAAGAAGTATTGGTACTATGAATAAACAAAGAAGTCATATAATACCCTGTCTCCTAAAAAATAAGACCTACCCTGATAATAAACCCTACCCGGATTTCTTGGGGGAGGAGTAAAATATATGACCTACCCTGAGAATAAGCCCTAGCTGTGTTACATTTAAAAAAAGGAAATGCTTACCTAGCAGGCTTGGTTCAGGTCTTCCTGCTGCTGTTCGAAGCTCCGCCATGCATTCTGCAGTCCTCGTTCGCCCACTGAAGATCACTTCTTGGTTACGGGATTCATAAATCCCACCTCCAGGAAGCAATGGCTCTGATTGGTTCTTGAACGCTGCTCAGCCAATCAATGCAGTGCTCGATAAACCAATGCAATGGCTGTGCCATTGCGATGTTATGGCAGAATTTATGAATTGGCCAATCGATGCCGCTGCTTCGCACGTCGGAGCTCCGGACCTGTCCTTAGCCTGCTAGGTAAGAATAATAAGACCTAGTGACTCTTTTAGGGTAAAAATTTATATAAGACTGGGTCTAATTTTTAGGAAAACACAGTAAATTTATGGATTTGTGCATAATCTCACTGGGTTGTGCCTTATTCCCAGTATGCTTTCCATTTTGACACTTTCATTACTGACCAGCACAGTGGGTGTGGCATGTACCTGGATTTGCTGCACTCGATGCCCCACAGCAAGGGTAAGCTATACTTTGGGGTTATATTGCCCCACCTAGCATGAGGGCGTTCCTAACTCCATAGTACCCAGTATCCATGCAAATACTATTGGAGATGTTCCACTCCTTTTTTTCTAACTTGCTATTACTACAAGTTCCCAGTGCTAACTTTGTTGTGTTGCCTTTAGTGTATTTCCAAGATTTCTAAAAGTAACCTCAAGAAAAAGTGTTTATTACAAAGAAGAATGTTTCATTACTCTTGGATGTAATACTCAGGATGATGAGTTTAATTTGACACAACATCGGGTTGATTTATCCTTTAATCATTCATCATTTAGGCCAATATGAGTTATGTTATCTGCATCATGCTGTCATTTTTTTTCCCTCATTTTGTTTTTCCTTCTTATTTTTGATCATTTAATAAATTTTAAAAATCTCAAATTTTGCTATAAATTATTGTCTTCGGTGGAGAAAATGCACAAATTCAGATAAGTATCATTTAATACAACATATCCCCATAACAATCTTCTTACTCTCTTTATATCAAAAGCATCAACACATCACAGAGGGGAAAAAAACTTAATTGACACCAACTGATACAAGTTAAAATGGCTTTCCTTTCATTAATTTAATAGTAAAACCTCCTTGATCTACAGATCCCTCAGCGTACATTAAACTAATAGGTTTATTTGTAAGTACTTTGAAAGTCACCACATATGCAGTTATAACTCGGCTTGCTTCTAATGTCTACATCTCTCCCCAACGTTTTGATTCTCTAAAATAGTGATAAGATATATTAACTCTACGGACTTGACCTAAAATGACCATGAATGTTCTTCATCAGTGCAAGCAGAGTTTTGGTTGGTTGGGTGAGAGGACTGTGATGGGAATAGAATTTGATTTTGCTCATATTCTAAGTCATGTTCGAAAGGCCTGTTAAAAGTTTTGGTCAGGATGACATGAAAGAATGTAACGTCCCAATAGATGGTACTGCAAAGGCATAATACCATCTCCCATATGCATCACAGAATCTAGTCACAGGGTCCTAATATAACCCCACTGAGTTTACGGAAAGCTGTGTGGAATCCTAGATTGCCCACTTCATCCTGTAAGTATACTTCCTGTTGGGAAGATAAGGGGGATACTCAACTGAATGACATCTTTATACTCTTTCAGTGGTCTTTTGATCCAGATATTTATAGGTTAGGAACATTTGCCAGCAATGTACTATATATGAAAAGCATACCACTGAATGCTCCTATAGGAATAAAATAAGGTGAGGGTATATTCTAATGGCCTATTGTCATTATACAGACATAGCATAGTTTAACATTACTACAATGATTTTCTGTGACAAGTTATCTTATCCCATTGAAAAGCTATTGTTATCTTTTCTTAACACTATGAAGGTCAATGAAAAGCTATTGAAAGAGCAAATAAACTGTGGCACATAAAGCTATCTCAAGACATTAAAGGGATTCTGTTACCGGGTTCATGAAGTTTGACTCAGAACTGAGCTCTGAGTCATGGAGGTGAACAACATGCAGTGACAGCTCTCTCCCTATACACAAAAGTGACATGGGTGGAGAGATGTTGGCACGGACTGAGTCAAACTTCATGAACCTGGTGACAAAATCCCTTTAAAGGATTTCATTTTTGTATATCTATTCTCAGAAAAGGTCATGAATATTGATTGCTTATGGCCTGCCATTTGGGATCCCTGCCAATTGGGTGAGCACTTTGGCTTCTTTCTAGACATGTGTCATCACATTCAATGGTCATATGGTCTGACAGCAACTCAGTACTATTCAAGTGAATGGGCTTGAGCTGCTATACCAGGCACAACCACTATACAATGCATGGCTTTGTGCCTGGTATGGACAGAAGTGATAGCAGCAGTCACCTGAGCACTGCTATCACTTCAATCAGCTATTCATCTGAGATTCTGAGCAGTGGGCTCCTGAATATCAACGTTTGATGACATAGTATAATCACAGATAGAAGACTTTAAGTTTCCAGTTAAACTGTGCTACATTTGTACATATGAAAACATATACTATTGCCTCACTGGATGTATCTAATATAAAGCCATCAGAGTCATTTGACCCCAGAAGGGTCTCCCTGAGTGGTAAAGCCACAGGGGAAGAACCAGACCAAGCATAATCTGAAGTCCTTAAAGGGGCTGTCTCGCGAAATCAAGTGGGGTTAAGCACTTCTGTATGGCCATATTAATGCACTTTGTAATGTACATCGTGCATTAAATATGAGCCATACAGAAGTTATTCACTTACCTGCTCCGTTGCTAGCGTCCTCGTCTCCATGGTTCCGTCTAAATTCGCTGGCAGCTTGCTTTTTTAGACGCGCTTGCGCAGTCCGGTCTTCTGCTCTCAGCACGAGCCGCTTCAGTGTGCTCCCCGCTACAGCTCTTCTGCGCATGCGCAGAAGAGCTGTAGCTTCTCGGGAGCGCGCTGGAGTGGCCATTCTGCTACCATCCTCTCTTAGAGGAAGGTGCAGAGCCGCCCAGCCACCCAGCAGAGCCGTCCAGCCGCCCAGCAGAGCCGCCCAGCCGCCCAGCAGAGCCGCCCAGCCGCCCAGCAGAGCCGCCCAGCCCAGCCGCCCAGGTAAGTGATGGGTGACGGACTGACGGGGGTGACGCGTGACTGACTGCCGCTGTGGCCCCGGAGCCTACCGCTGGGCCCCGGAGCCTACCGCCGGGCCCCGGGGCCTACCGCCGGGCCCCGGGGCCTACCGCTGGGGAGCCGGGGCCTACCGCTGGGGAGCCGGGGCGTAGTGCTGGGGAGCCGGGGCGTAGCGCGGGGAAGCCGGGGCTAGCGCGGGGAAGCCGGGGCTAGCGCGGGGGAGCCGGGGCTAGAGCGGGGGAGCCGGGGCCTAGCGTCGGTTACCTGCTGCCTGGCGGTGGGTGACTGGTCGGCCGTGTTCAATCCCGGGGTCCGGTCGGCGGCTGCGGGGCGCCTGGTTGTCAGGGAGACACAGCTGGTAGCGTCTCGGGAGCGCGCACGTCGGACTACAGCAAGCGACGTGAAAAGAGCCGGCGGCCATCTTGGGGAAACTTTTTATAAGTTGCTGAAACGCTGGAACTGTAAGTACAGACGAGCTGTCACTGCTCGGGAGCGCGCTGGAGCGGCCATTCTGTACCATCCTCTGTTAGAGGAAGGTGCAGAGCTGCCGAGCTGTCCCAAGAAGCCGCCCAGCTGTCCCGCCGTCCTGCCGCCCAGGTAAGTGATGGGCCGGGGGGGCTGCCGCTGTGATGGGGGGGCTGCCGCTGTGATGGGGGGGCTGCCGCTGCGATGGGGGGGCTGTCGCTGCGCCGGGGGGGGCTGCCGCTGTGATGGGGGGCTGCCGCTGCGATGGGGGGGCTGTCGCTGCGATGGGGGGGCTGTCGCTGCGATGGGGGGACTGCCGCTGTGCCGGGGGGGGGGGTGCGCCGGTTACCTGCTGCCTGGTGGTGGGTGACTGGTCGGCCGTGTTCACTCCAGGGGTCCGGTCGGCGGCTGCGGGGCGTCTGGTTGTCAGGGAGACACAACTGGTAGCGTCTCGGGAGCGCGCACGTCGGGCTACAGCAAGCGACGGGAAAAGAGCCGGCGGCCATCTTGGGAAAATTTTTATAAGTTGCTGAAACGCTGGAATGGTAAGTACAAACCAGCTAGAAAAGTCATTTACAGGGGTAATTAGTAATGTATGCTTAATTAGGGGGACTGGGCAAAAAAAAAAAAATCCACTCCTGCCTCGAGACATCTTCTTTAATGGTGGAGCAGGCGGATGATAACATAGTACATGTTACAACGGCTGTAAAGGCAGAGGAAGGCTACAACTGATGAGAAGCTACCAGTTGTTGGGTTAGCCATGCCACTGGATGTGAACCTCATTCTGTGATGACTGTGTGTTGATCGGGTGTGCACTGATCTCCACACATAAATCAAACTCATGCACAGGCGTCTTCCAAGAAAATAAAAAAGTCCCATGGGGATCTGCAAGTGAAAACAGGGGCAGGACTGTGAAATCTGGAAGCCCCTAGCCACAGACTGGCACATGAGGAGTGGATATGGATTCAGTTGTTCTTTCGCCATCAACTTCGCTGGACTAGGCACAATGTGCGAACGCCCAATTACCGTCTCCTAAAGCAATTGCTATATTCTCAACTCAAGAATAGAAAATGGAAAGTTGGTGGACAGCAAAAGAGATTTAAGGATCGACTTAAAGCTAACCTTAAAAACTGTGGCATAGACATTGAGAACTGGGAAGCCCTAGCCCTTGAGCAGTCGATTTTGGGGTCAGCCATTACCAACAGCACTGTGAATTTCAAAGAGGCATGAATGGAGGGCAAAAGGGAGAAACGTATCAAGAGGAAAGCACGTCAAGCCAACCCTTGTCTAGACTGTCCTCCACTTCTTTTTCCAGTGTGAAAGAACCTGCGGATCAAGAATAGGTCTCTATAGTCATCTACAGGCCCAACGCAAAACCCCCATACTTGATGACAATCATGCTCGGCCATGAGTGATAGCCTATGATTATCGAATCAAATGAATGAAGTAAAACAACTTGTTTTCGAGGAGCCTTAATTTAGTACCATGACACATAAGGTATGTTTTCATTAAATAGAAATGCTCGGTATAAGGCCCTCTCTTGAAGTATAAAAGCTCTCATGGAAGTGGTCTTTGCATGTTCAGAAAATAATTATGCAACTGGCAAAACAACAAAAACTATTCAGGATATACAATGTAGACAAGTGGAGTGTATAAAGAGAGATATTATGTGCTATTGATGTCCTAATAGGTCGGCTTGAATGGGAGGCATGCAGATAATGGCGCTATACAATATAATACATAATTAGGTAATGGCAGAGATTTTACTGCAGTGTTGAAAAGCAAAGGAGAAAACTAAAATGAAAGAAATACGTAAAGAAATAAGTAAACCTTAAGAAACCAAGCCTGACTGCATAGATTTGCTGTTTGATTGTAGCAGTTGGGCTATCACGAGGGGCTCTAGAATCCTGCAGCCCACAGCAGAAGTCTGCCACGTGTGGTTGAGAAGACCAACCAACAGTCATTACTTGAAGTGTTATACACCTAGTCCCAGGACTGTGCCACAGGGAGAGAGAGAAGGCCAGTGATTGGTGTAACAGCACTGCGGTAGAAATAACAATAAAATAAAACTTCCTATTCGTATAGCGCCAAATTATTCTACAAGCTGGGACCTCATTTTACTGACCTTGGAAGGATGGAAGGCCGAGTCAACCTTGAGCCGGCTACCTGAACCACGTGGAGATTAAACTCACAACCTTCAGGTCGTGAGCGAGAGTTTAGGACTACATTTCTGCTGATTTAACACTCTGCGCCACACGAGGCGAGAAAACTGCCACACGTCATTGTGGTGATCCAACAAAAGATCAGGCCTAGTGTTGCTTATTGTGATCAGCTGGGTGATTAAATCAAGCTGATTTTTGCTAAATCAGATTGGCTCATCCTAATCCAATTTTTAGCTAAAATCACAAAATATTGCCTCTCAGTTCATGTTGATTTCAATGAGAGCTGTGCCTGCAGTTACGAGCGCCGGCCGCTACACAGAGGTCGGTGTGTGCAGACTTCCACTGCTTTAACTCCGACCTCTGTTTATTTGCAGCGCTGACAGCATGCACCGGCTCAGCTGATCATCAATATCCAATAGATGGTTGCCGCACACAAAACCTCCTTACATCAAGGTGGGAGATAGAAAACTAATGGCACTGATGCAAGCTTACCAGGATCTGGACAATTCATCCTTACCATAATGCAACTTCAACCTTCTTGTAAGCAGCATCCAGGGTTTAAGTTATCCACAAGACATCTTCTTAAAATGAATACATCTTTATTAGTCCATTCTTTGCATCCAGCAATGTTTCAACTGCTCACCGCAGCCTTGCCTTGACAAAGACTGCGGTGAGCAGTTGAAACGTTGCTGGCTGCAAATAATGGACTAATAAAGATGTATTCATTTTAAGAAGATGTCTTGTGGATAAGATAAACCCCGGATGCTGCTTACAAGAAGGCTCAGCTGATAAGTCGGAGTCCTGAGCAACGGACCCCGGACGATCAACTATTGATGACCCATCCTGAGCATAGGTCGTCAGTAGTATTCTCTGTGGAAAACACCTTTAACAAATCAAGGGCAGCTGATGCAAGGAGCACCTAACTAAAGAGAGAACAGAGACTGACCCTGATAGTGGTACTGAGCTGTACGGCCAGGTTTTGCTAAAGACATGACACATCTTCAAGTCGACAACATTTAGTGACTATTAATTTATATTTTCACTAGATAGATAGAATAGAGATAGATAGAAAATAGACAGATGATAGATAAATAGATATGAGATAGAGAGATAGATACACATGAGATAGATAGATAGATAGATGATAGATAGATAAATAGATATGAGATAGATAGATAGATAGATAGATAGATAAGAGATAGATAGATATGAGATAGATAGATAGATAGATAGATAGATAGATAGATAGATAGATAGATAGATAGATAAGAGATAGATAGATAGATATGAGATAGGGAGATAGATAGTTAAGAGATATATAGATGATAGAGATAGATAGATAGATAGATAGATAGATAAGAGATATATAGATGATAGAGATAGATAGATAGATATGACATAGAGAGATAGATACATATGAGATAGATAGATAGATGATAGATAGATAATAGATAGATAGATAGATATGACATAGAGAGATAGATATGACATAGAGAGATAGATATGACATAGAGAGATAGATACATATGAGATAGATAGATAGATAGATAGATAGATAATAGATAGATAATAGATAGATAGATAATAGATAGATAAATAGATATGAGATAGAGAGATAGATACATATGAGATAGATGGATAGATAGATAGATAGATAGAAGAACTTCCTCATAAAGAAGTTGGTGAGAGTTGAATAGTTTCACCGGGGGATTATGTATCAATATGTGTAATAGACCTATGGGAAGAAAACTTGGGTTTTCCTTCATTTTTTCTTGAAAAACCCTGTTTAGCCACACAAATCCGTGGAGACTGCATACAGATGCCTGTAACTATGTGTACAGTTCGTAAGTATTTTGCATAGCGGTAAAACTATTATTAATGCATTATACAATGTTTGCATGGGAAATAATTCATTTGTATAAATAAATGTCAGAAATGAGTGTTTTCTGTGACAGATTTGGGAAACAAGTTGCAAGATAGACAATGCAGGTATACTTCTGTCAATGTAATTAAAATGACTGGCATTTAGAGCGGTTATAATAGCAGGAAAATTAACCCTCAAGGTGCTACAAGCACATTACTGGGCAATATTCCCGGTACCTGGGGTAGTTTTGTCCCAGTAGACTTGTCTCTCAGCAAGAGGCCTGATCTAACAAAGAGACCAGCAATTTTCGCTCGCTCTGGGGCAGAGGATGTAAGCCTGAGATGAGACAGCAGAGCTTTCTGTGACTTAATTAACTTTTACCAAGATAACGACCTTTGCCACATAAAGAACACGTTTAGCCTGACCACCTCTGGGAATCTGGAGCAGGGTTAGCAGAATTCTCATTAACATACCAGACTTTGTCCAAATGGCTTTTCTGTTTCAGATAAAAACGGTGACGCACAAATGGGCATTTCAGAGTCATCATCACATTGAGCTATTGCATGAATATATTTAGGCAGCACCCTGTTTAAAGTTCGACAGAGTCTGCCACATCATATTCAGATGATACGTTTTCTGTAGATGGATGTTTTTGGGTTCTTTACCATTAGAACCATGTGACGTTCTCGACAAGATATTCATATAAAGTTAACACATTCTTCCTACATGTAGTACAACAAATCTTCAGTCTTCACCATGAGATAGAAATAGAAGATTTTCTGGGACTGCTAATGGCAAAAGAATAAAATAAAATAAATCTTGAGATTTGTATAGCGCCAACTTATTCTGCAGCGCTTTCAGGTAATTTATTTATTTTACCAACCTCGGAAGGATGAGTCAAACTTGAACTCGTTACCTGAACCAAGCGGGGATTGAACTTGCAACTTTCAGGTTGTAAGCAAGAGCTTAGGACTGTATTTATGCTGCCTTAGCACTCTGCGCACATGGGGCAGGGAATGGACTAAACTAATAAAGACCTTCACATTCATGGTGGAACTCAGGTCTTTTCTTAGGCCCCAAACTGCCATGGCAATCCACTGATACTCTGCAATTATGTTGCTTAGGTCATTTATGAGGTGACAGTGGGAGCCCACTGCCTTTGTCTAACCACTTAGATGATGTGGTTAATAGCAACTCTGGCATCTAAGAGGTTAAACATCCATTGCAGTGGGATGACAGCTAAAAGCTGCTGCTGATTGGCAAATCCTGATAGTGTCCTAACTATATACATCACAGAAGGGGAAATATATAAAACAAACAATCACTGAAAACGGCCATATACTTACTGACTCAGGAGGGCAAACATATGCACCACCTCAGCATGCAGGTAGCAAACTTCCAAATGAGGAAGCCAGTTACACCTGTGAGGGACACCGATGAAACAGCCACTCACACAACCTCCTTATATTGGGGGGTTGGCTGCTTGGTGTATACTCCCACACAGAGTAGATACAAAGTGCCAGACCATTCTGATACATGTAGTGCACCATGGAGACCAACAAGCTATTAATGATGCCATAATAGTTTCAGGTAAACATGTTACCATTAAGCTGCTTTCACACGGCTACAAAATTGTGTGATTTTCTCACGATGTGACAGTATTACAAATCGCATGTATGTGTAGCCCATGCTTTCCTATGGCTTCTTTTATATTAGCAGTGTTTTGTCTAATCCTATCTTGCGAGAATACAAAATCACGGCATGCTCTATACAGCCGCAATTTGCGATGTTTTGTAGCCCATGTTTCCCTATGGAGCCTTCCTTTGTGTTGCATCGCTTTGCACGAAAACGCGGTTTTCATGCAGTGCAATGCAACTTTTACAGTAGGAAATCCTACTGTAAAAGCCCTTAAATAATCCCTATCTGCATTAAAAAAATAAATAAATAATAATACATCACTTATCAGCCGCTGTCAGCTCCGACGAGCGTCTCCTCTGCAGCTCTGGCAGACTTTTCTATAGTCTCCAGGCAAGCCTTCCTGGATTGGTGGTTTAAAATCTCCGCCTCCAGGAAGTTGTGATTGTTCTCGTGCGTCGTAACTCAGCCAATCAGAGCCAGCGCTCAATGAACCAATCACAACCATCGTATAAAAATCACAGGAACACAGCTGCCATATCGCTGCGCTTGTCTTGCGGTGATATCTCTGTCGCCCATGTGAAAGGGGCCTTAATCATAGTCTAATTTTTACCCTACACTGGACTTACTCCATTTTCCTGTGCCTCTATTGTGGTTTCCACTCAGTCCTTGCATGGGAGCGACTGCAGAGGAGCTGGTTTCTGGTTTGCATTTCCAATGAAATCAATGGATTCCATTCTCTGCATACTGTGCGTGCAAACTTTGCGCATGCAATTATGCCCAAATGAAGCCTAAGTCAATAGACATCTCTGAAACACAGTACAAACAATGCATTTTACTTTTATGGCCTTTTTTTACCACGTTTGGTGACTTTTTGGGGTCTACGTATTTTTTTTTTTCAAAACACACCAAACTATACTTTTTTCATAGGCTTGTCTGTAGGAAATAAAAAAAATGCATGTCAAAAATGTGCGAATAAAGAAAGACCACCCAAAACAAGTTTGCAAAACATGCATAATAATCATGGCCTTTTTTGCAAGCCCAATATATGCTACTTAAAGTATGTGAAAGAAGCAAATATGTAATTTCACCTTTATGAGGTCTGCTGTGAACTCTAGTCTATGCGTCACTGAGACACCCAAAACTTGTGCATGACAAAGCTCATGTACCTGACAAGCCTCCTGATCCCTGTGACTTATATCTGATCTACATATAGATTGTGTCATTATGTTAATTAAAGGTTAATCTCATACCATTCCTTAAGACATTTACATAATTAAAAAGCACATTGCTTTTCCTTTTATTCAGATTGATACATTTTTGTGGCGGGATGCAGAGTCTGCAATCATTCTGACATGTCCGTCATCTTCATGTCAAGAGATACGAGGCGCTACATATAAATGATATGTAATATGTACAGTTGCAACAAAAATTAACGGTTTAGAATTCCTCCTCAACATCTTGCAAATTTTTAATTGCATCTGCAGGAAACATTTGGTGGAAGTGATTGCTACTAACGGGGGATATTAAATCCAAGGGTTCACTTACTTTTTCTCCCTGAAAAGAGTTAATATATAGAGTTGCTTGTAGATGCAAGTGAAGAACAGTGTGCACAAGCTATTTCTAGAAACTCAATTCATGAAATGGGGTGACAGCTGCCAAACACATACTGACTTTACACTGTAGTGAAAATAATGTTATTTTGTTGGTACGTGAAGTGCGTGGAGCAGCAGGGGAGAGTTGCTGCAGTAATGAAATGTTACTATTTTTGATTAGCTCAAAAAAGAGATCAAAATGTGAGGACCCATAAGGTTTATCTATCACCTGCATGCTGTTGGAGGAGTCAGCTGCTATCCAATAAAATAACTGATGAGGAGGCTGAACCTCAAACTTTATACTTGTTTAAAGCATTGGCCTGGAGGAGTCATCTAGATAGAGGACCATAGGATGGAGGGTTAGTGGAAATGGAGAGTAATAATGGGGTTAAATTCATTAGGATATGTTCAAATGCTGAGGAATTGCTGCATATTTTACTCAGTGGAGAATCCACAGCAAATCCACAGCTGCAAATCCACATGAAATCCACCCCAAATGGTGCAGATTTTGATCCCACATGAGCGTATTTAGGGCTTCTTCACATAGGCGTGATTTTGGCCAGTTATGCCACTGTGATAATCACAAGTCGACTGACCCACCTACTAAGTAGGCTGCCCCGCCTACTCAAACATGGGGCTGCTGGTACCACACCGATATGAGCAGTTCAGCCATGCAAAAAAGGACAGTAAAAAGAGCCAAAACGGCGCTATAGCACTCGATTGTGCACCCTGCATACCGCATATACGTCTCAAGATATCGAGCGTACATGCGTTTATGCCCGTTTGCGGCCACTCTAAAGCCAGCTTCACTCAGGTGTATTTGTGTGTATATTTGCGCACTTAAAATTTACATACGCAAGACACCTAGGGAATAGAACCCATTGATTTCAATGGGTTCATTCACATGCGTGTATTTTAACTGAACATCTCAGCAGTGCAACCCCCCTCCTCCCCTCAAAAAGAAAACAAAAACGCAGCATGCTGTATTTTCCTGTGCATTTGCGCACCAAAACTCCCCTTGAAGTCAATGGGGATGCACAATTGCACATGAAACACTGTATAATTGTTCAGGAAAAAAAACATATCTTGAATGCATTAGACTAATTAGCCATGTCAATGGCTTCGAGCATCGGGTGCTTTTTTGGTAAGCTCAAAAGCACATGCCTTACACGCACAAAAAGTACTGCAAAATACACAGATGTGCACGTAAGAAAGCAAAGTTCGCTCTGTAAAAATGCAACACCTGTGTGCAAATGTGCTTGTTTAAAGCCAGCCTAATATACAGTGCGGTCTTGCAGGTAAAGCTGCTGTTTACCTGCAAAATTGTGCAGTGATTTTGGGCCTCATTCACACGAGTGTAATTTTAGCGCAGTATAGGCGCGTGAAAAGATCACGTCTAATAGAACCAATGGTTTCTTGTAGAAATGAAGGAATTTTAGACTCACAAAATACTCGCACCTTCCAAAGATAGGACAGGGGTGATTGCAATGCCCGCATCTAAGGTCTGTGCTGCGAGAAAAGATAGGACCTGACCTATCCTTTGGTGTGTGCTGCGCAGGAGTTTCCATAGACTCCTATGGGATCTGGATAACAAGGCAATTTCACCTCTAATTTAGCTTGGGACTTGATAGCTGGAAATTGTCCGTTCACAGAATTTTTTGTGCAGTTAGCTGCAATTTTTTCACGCGCCTATTCTGCGCTAAAACCACGCTCATGTAAACGAGGCCCAAGAGTCAATTTCTCAGCAGTACTGTGATCATGCCGCTCTGTGGCCATTCTCTAAATTGTGTAGCCAAAGGCTCATGAACCCTGGTGCAAAAGTTCTCCCATGCAACCTAATTTTATGGCTGGTGGTGACGCTCCATATGTGTTGAAGAGAATTCGAGAACAGCACTTGGCTATCTCTGGCAGTTCCAATAGAGTTAAATGGAGTAGAAGTGAACATACTCAGTCACCTCTCCATTCAAGCTGTGCTGTCAGGAGTTCAGTGGTGAAAAAAGGAAACAAACAACCTCTGTCTTCATGATCTGCGGAGGTTCCAGTGGTGGATCTCTCACTTTGATTGAGTTGGGGGTACTTGTCATAGAACCATTTAGAAAAACCGCCCTGCTTGATTAACAATGCTCAGTCTATCACAACATAACATTATCAGGCAGACTATTTCTATTAGTGCAGAAGTTGATGAGAAGAGATTACATACCAAGAACTCTTCGACCCTGACCTGCACTAATGAGGGTCATCATTTTCAGATTGCTCCTTATCATCTAAGATTAGGCGAACTTCAAAATATTTTTTTGCCGTCATTTATTGATTCGGTCATCAGTGTGTGCAAACTTCAAGTGTTGTGTTAAATGGAAATTCTTATTGTGATGAGAAATAGAGGTATTTCAAGTATGGAAAGAAGGACTAGAAGGAGTTAGCAGCTTTG
Organism: Eleutherodactylus coqui; assembly: GCF_035609145.1. Lineage (NCBI taxonomy): Eukaryota > Metazoa > Chordata > Amphibia > Anura > Eleutherodactylidae > Eleutherodactylus > Eleutherodactylus coqui. The sequence continues at coordinate 271,576,387 of NC_089838.1, forward strand.
ATTTCCTGTAATCACCAAAAAGATCAATGACTAAAGGACTTGGCTAAAACGATGAGGTTAATGAACACTGAGCCACGTTTGCAAACAGCAACCAAGACTCTGGCATCTCAGAGTGCAAAAAGCTAAAGTGCGCCCACTTCTCCATCTAGAGCGAAGATCAGAAGGGCCACGCTTTACGGTATTAGGAGGAATTATGGCAATAAGCTTATAAACAGATCACAGCCGTACGCAGTCTTTGATTGTAAATACAAACTTTCATCGTGCCAAAGTATAACTCCGGCCCCTGGTGGTGTTCTCATACGAACCGTGCAACCACTTAGCTAGCCGAAATGAAAGAAATAAACACAAAGCTTGTGGGACGTTGAAATAAAGGATTAGACTTTGGTACAAGCCATGGAAGTCCGCCTCTTCTTTATGCTCAAGAATCAAAGCGGAGCAGGGAATTCAGAGTAGATGAACCTAGTGATAAAAGACGTTCAAATATTTGCTTTTTGAAAAGAAATTAGGTCCCTTGTTTCTTCGACACTGTACTTCAAACACATGTGAGCGCTTTAGGACAGACTCTTCAAGAGTGTGAACGTTCCTTCCTTCCTCCCCCAGCTCTATCCATCTAACATCTTAACATGTAATGATTCTATCTCTTCTGTTGCATGGAAGCCAAAGACATGAGTAATGCTGGAGATCAAAGGAAGATTTATAATAATGGTAAATGACATTATTACTGTCCCTAAATAAATACCCAAGGTCAGATATACTAACATTTGTCAGCGTGCATGCTCTATGTTCCCATACAAATGAGACCGGTCTCGCTGCCAAATTCTACTTCAGCAGCTTTACCGAACTCCTGCACCATGCCTCAGCTGCATATATTTCATGTTTTCACCCCTAACTCTTCCCATACCCACTGTTTCGAGAGCCCACTCCATCTGTCTGTGTTTTCGGCATAAATCCCCCTTCTCTAGGACAGCTGCAGGCTCTCTTTAGTGTTGAACTGTAAAACATTGTGGCCTTAGTCCTGGTTTGTTAAAAAGCTGTTTATACATGACTAACAATGCATCAATTTCAATGCACTCTGTCAACATGTGAGTAATGAGTTTTGCAGGAAGGGACAGGGGGTCTGTATCGCACATACCGGCAAGGAAAAGAATTTTGGAATTTTCTAAATAAGAAAGTAACAGACAATCTACATCCAGTTCATATTTATGAGATTGCGCCTGCATGATAGTAAGAACGGGAGAAAATATACAGTGTATGTGTGAGGAGTGGAGGAAACCACTCAAATAGTATTCAAGTTGTATTGCATATTGTGCTGTGTATATGTAGTACTTTCAGGTAGCCGGCTCAAGGTTGACTCAGCCTTCCATCCTTCCGAGGACGGTAAAATGAGTACCCAGCTTGCTGGTGGGTAAAAGATGACTGGGGAAGGCAATGGCAAACCACCCCGCAAAAACAGTCTGCCAAGAAAACGTCACGATGTGACATCACCCTAGGAGTCAGTCATGACTTGGTGCTTGCACCAGGGGACTTTATCTTTTTACCAAGTAATACTTTGATATGTCTATATAACAGCGAAAGCTGGTGGCTCTTGGCAGGAAGTGGAAAGAAAGAGAGTAGGCAGTTCTGTTGAGTAGTGAGTGAGTGGGCTATGTACGTAGATGTGAGACGTAAAAGAGTTATTTTGACAGCTGTGAAGAAAAACTCATTGAAGTGAATTAAGGAGTAAAGTAGTAGTACGAATTTGGGTATCTATTGACTGCTTGCAACATCAACTATCTTGCATCTACTGAAGCATCCAGCCAACTTATTTCTGCTGAAGTTGTTGCGCCACCCATGTTACCATTCAATAAAGTTGGCGCTGGCTTCACGATGCATCAATTATGTAACATGTCCCAACACGTTTCAGTCCTGTGACCGGGCATTCGTCTGCCGATATGGTCAACTGAATACACTGTTCTGAAGCTACAACATCCCAGTGACTGAGATGGCTTGCCCCACAGATTAGGGGAATGGAGTCAATAGAGCCTTCAGCCAAACCCACTGGGTCTATGTCTCTTTAAGGAATAACCCCAACTTGTAATAGTTTGCAGCAAGGTGAATGAGTAACAGGAATGTGTGAGGGAACAGTCCTATGAGAAGAGACCCCCCTAGAGCAGTAAGAGGTGGAGTGATTGGTGGTGAACGGAAATTAAGGTGAAAAAGTGCTAGAAGAGAAGAAGAAAAAAAACATACACATATACACTATATGGATAAAGCTATTTGGAAAATCAGCAAATATGCAAATCCTGAGTTTGCCAAACGTTATACCGGGAAGGGCATGGGTAAAATATAAAGCTGCTCGTTTTGTAATAACTATTCCTTCATTTGATCGAGCACTTGTGGAACAAACTGGAGCGACGGGTACGACACCACCACCCACACCCATCCTCACAACAGTTTCTTCTCACAGCCTTGCACAAGGAATGGCGACCTATTCCTGCCCAGACTTACAGAAAACTTGTGGAAAGTATGCCTCAAGGTGTTACCACTGCAAAAGGAGGGCGACACGTTACTAAATAGAATAATAAAACACTTTTTCTGAAAAACATGCAGTGTCCAAGTACTTTTGTCCATATAGTGTACATACATATACACTTGCTCATTGTAGCAATTTAAAAATTAAAATACAAAAAAATGTATTTTCTTAATATATGTACTCCAAGGCTTAACTCAGACTCATTGGACACAGCGTGTTTAGTCTAAAGATCCAGAACATTTCCTTTTTCCTAAGTTGCTGGAATTTTCCCCTCTCAGCTTTTTCTAGCAGGGTCAAGCGCATCTTGGTAGAGTCATGATTGTGATATCTGTCAAAATGTCTTGATACATTGTGTTTTGAAAAACCATTTAAGATATTTGACCTATGGTGATTGACGTGAGTTTGCAATGTATTAACAGTTCTCCCTATATATTGCAAATCGCATGGGCAGTCTAATAAATATCTAATATAACTTGATCCACAAGTTAGATATTGAGAAAGCTCCTATGGTATCTCTGCTTCTCCTTTGAAGTCTGCAGATGTCCTTCCATGGTCAATATTAGTGCAGCATTTACAATTTTGAATGTATCTATAGGCACCTTTCTTTGTATACTTAGGACCTGTGGTGTATACTTTTTCAGCTTTTGGTATTGGTGGTGCCATCATATTTCTCAATGTCTTTCTCTGAACTTCTGAGTTGGGTGTCCATTCTGAGACGCTTGGTCCCTTGGAGAGGGCCCTGAAAAGTAATTTCCCTCAGTCCCAGGGAGAGGGCCCTGAGAGCAAGCCATGGTTCACTGCTGAACGGTTTATGCTGGCTGAGAAAGCCGAAAGCTCGAGAGGGGTGGATGGACCCTCGGTTGACACCTTGGATGGGTATGATGTGATGGACTTTATGCTACGTGTTTGAGGCACTAGGCTTGTATGTTAAGAAGGACTAAGTCTATTATATACCAGTTAGATGGCCAAGGACTTGTATGTATTGGTGTACACTGTGACGAGTAACAGCAGTGGGAAGATTTGTTATGATTGCTGTTGATTTACCACAATGAAGGACAGATTTACCAAGTTTGTACTAAACTTCTGGCTTGGATGTGGTTCACTGGTGTGCAACCATCCATCTGGTGAAGAAAAGATGGTAATCAGATGAGCTAACACCCTCCAACTTGTCACATATGGTGCTTCGGATGAAGGCAAAGAAATGGAGCACAACATGTCTATGGTGTCCTGAAAGGCCGGATGTCCTGTGGTGAATGGAAAGTGCTGGTTTCCACTGATAAACGTAATATGTTGCAGTAAAGAGCCAGGATGTCTGAAAGCTGAAAACTGCTGTGGGGATTGTAGAGGTTTAACTCCTTAACACTACAGGATGTTATAGGAGGATTTACATCCTGGCAGCTGGGTACTTAATGCAAAAGGACGTAAACTTACGTCTTGTGGATGGAGCGAGATCAGAAGCTGAGCTCGCACAAAACCACAGCAGGAGCTGGCTGTTACTGATAGCTGGCCTCCCACTGCAACCTGGGGGATAGATAAGAACAGCAATTCCTACTGTTAACCTATGTAGATCGCGACATGCAAAGTTTTCCCAGAGGGAGCAAAGGATTGCTATGGCAACATGACGCCAGATACTGGTGTCCCGGCTTGCTATTGCCTATGATCGATATTGTAAGCAATAAGGCAATGTAGTACAAATGTCCTGCAATGCATCATAGCAATCATAGCTGTTATGGTTCAAGTCTCCTACAGGGGCAGAAAAAATAAAAAAAGTGTAAAAAAAAAAATCCCCAAAAAAACCACTTTTTTGTGCACTTTTTCCTATTGTATTAACAAAAATGTAAATATCCCATATATTTGGTATCATCACAGCCATAATGACCTGAACGAGAAATTGAACACATTATTTATCCCCAAAAGAGGCAAAATGCTTATTTTATTTATTTTGCTTCTCAAAAAACGCAATAACAGTGATCAAAAATCCGTATGCACCCCCAAAATGGTACTAATAAACACTACAGCTCAGCATGTACAAAATAAGGCCACACAAAAATTCTTTTGGTATCGTTGCAATCATACCGAATCGCAGAAAAAAATTAAATCATGTAATTAAAAAAAAAAAAAAACAATGGCAGAATTGATGCAATTTCTCTCCCTGAGCTCAAAATTAATAAAAGTTTTACAATACATTATATTCACCCAAAAATGGTACCAATAAAAACTATAGTATAGAGAAAAAAAAAGTATGCCTTTTGAAAAGTGGAGATGGAAATCCCCAAAAAATCGTTGAATCCTTTGGACCAAAATAGACCGTGCCCATAAGGGGTTAAAGGGCTAATAAACCCTGAAGTATGAGAGACTGTCTTTGATCTGGATGAAAGACGGTTGCTGCTTTGGAGTGTTACAATGGAGTTGAATGCCAAACTCAAAGCATATAATGAGAAATTCCTGGCGCGGTTGAAAGCGGACCATGCGACTATGAGGACACGACTGGAGGGGTCCTCGCCAAATTACTCTTCTACTAAAGTCTAAAATGTTGTTCCAGTTGGAGTGCAAGAGGAACAATAACCGACAGGAGCTGTCAGGGTTGTGCACATATGGTGGTCCAGTTGTAAGTGGTTTCCACAAGATCGTGCTGCAGTCTATAAAGCCAAGTGGGCTGAGATGGGCTGATACCAGCAGGTGGCTGTCACAAATAGGAAAAATGACTTTTGCTGGCGATGCAACACAATGAATGGATGCGCACCTGAATGCCCTCTGGCCAGGAGGCCACTACAGATGGTAGATGGAATTATACTCTCTGACAATGTGAACTATGTCCAAGGTCCAGCATCAGTGTGTCCTGAGGGGTGGTGAGACCATCCCAGGAACTGGTAACAGGGTGCGCCATATGTTGCTGGATGCGTCTGTTGCTAAAGCATTTGCTAGAAATGACACAGAGCAAGAATGTGATAATGTTGTTGCAAAGTCATGTGACGCTTAACACGTTTTCTTTGCAGGATGGTGCAGTGGAATCTGCATGGTGTGAACTGGTGTCTAAGAAAAGCACATATGTGGGGAATAGCTCAAGTGCGCCCCTAGGGGTCAGGTTAACTGGCAACAATGAAATCATACTGTGTGATGCACAGGACGTTACTGAGGTTAACGCAATGGATATTGCCACAATGTATCTTGTAGTGAAAGTGTTGTGGTTTCTAATAGCGACCAGTTGATTCTTGACTATGAAAGATAAATTACTGTGAGTGTTGGCAGATACTGTAAGTGGGTGAATGAGCAGAATGCTGACACAGTTAACCCTGGGATAGCTGAAGTAGGGAATACATTGCTGCTAGCTGACCAGAATAGGTATATAGATGCTAATATAAATTTTCCTGCAATTTCTGAATGTCAGTGCTGCTTTTTCTTGCAAAAACGTCACTGCCACGTGCGATTTTTTTTTTTTCTCACATTTTTTTAGCACAATTTTGTCATAATTTTTTTAGCGCAAAAGTCAATAGTACTTTCAAATGTTAAAAACGCATTGCATAAAAATTGCAAGTTTCTGCTTTACAAAGCGATAAAAAGGAGGCTCCATAGGGAAAGATGGTAAATTAAAAAAACGCAAAACGCAGAAAGATAGGACATGCCACGATTTTTTTTACAATCGCAACATTGCAAGAGTGAAAACATTCCAAATGTGAAGGAAACCATTGAAAATCATTGGTTTCATAATTCTGTGTTTTCACTCATCTCGCATCGCGCCAAAATTGCACGTTTTTTATTGTCAGTGTTAAGGCGCCCTAAAGCAGAAGGTAGATGAGAATGAGTACCTCAGAAGATTGGCTGAAGGTGAAGCTGACCTGAGATGTGTACTGAAGGAGAAAGTGGCTCAGTGCAAGTAAGATTAGGAAGAAAGAATCTTGTGGTGGAAACAATCCTCTGAAGAAGAGAGGAAATGCCAAAATGAGAGACTGGGAGCTTTCCAGATGCTATTGGAAAGTGAAGTACTTCAAATAAAGGCTACAGAATCCAGAGCCATGGTGTAAACCTGCACAAGCAGTACAAAGCTATATCCTCCAGGGCTATGGTGAAAAACCCATTACAGTAGTATAAACCAGAATGGTAGCACTTGCTTAAGCCACCATCCTCAGGTATGGACAGACTTTTGTGCCTTCATTGATTTCAAATTGAACTGTTATGCCTTTGTATTAAGTAATAGTGAGTTGTACAGTTATCCTCATCCTGACTCTCTTGACTCTTCTTTTCATGGGGACATTGCACTACCCCAAATCAGCATACCAGGGAGCAGAGACTATTTCCATCATCCAATCTCCGTACACCACTACTTCATTGCAAGCAGCCAATTTGGACGTGATATACCTAGTAATGACCACCATGAACAACACGCCATCCAAGTTACCGCATTTATGTACATTGAATTGTTCCTGCACCGTTAATACCATATCTGTAATGCAAATTCACCTAAACAAGTGCATAAACCAGTTACATGCATCCCTAAGACACAATGTGCAAATGCTATTTTAAGTTAGTCTATAAATATTATAAAATAGACAACCTTCAAAATAAGCCAGACTGAAAAATACTTTAACAAATCACGTCTCTGGTTTTACAGGAGCAACAAAGAAGACAGACTGAGTAGCCCACACACTCCTTGTTTGTCCATGCAGTGTTTCATGGCTTTGAAATAATATGAGTCTTGTTGGGAAAATTCTCTGAGCGAACACATTCATCATTTCAAATCATGAAGCCTTGGAGGTAAGTACGAGATCTTCCAAATGTGTCAATCCAGCATTGTAATGTACAAACCTCTCCAGTAACTAGATTTACGCAGCAAGTCAACTCTGTGCCAGCCTCAGCCTACCCCACAGATGATCTAGACATTGCCTTCCCCGTCTCATTTATCCTGTTCTTCCTATCTCTATTATAGGTCCCTTAACACTATACACCTCATTTTTCTACCATGAAATTCCATCACCTGCAAAAAGAACTCAGAGATGCCAACTTGCCGCAACAGGGACTGGCAGATATTGTAAAAATCTGACTTGAAATCTGCTACTCGATTGAAATGCATGAAGCATACTAAGCAGCGTGAAGAGCACGTAGACTCTGAAAGTTACTATTAAATGTCCAGTATTTATGACTTGTTCTACCGCAACCGTAAAGTGAAAAACATTAACACAAGCATTGGCGTACATAACCCAAGCGTACTTCTCCACAGCTGAGATCAATTATCCGGGCTGGCCATGTTTGACAAACTGCTTTTGACAGTTGTTCAGCATTTTCCTTCTAAATACATTACTTTCCCATCAACAAAGAAAAATTAGATTTTTTCCCAGGTAGAGAAGAATTAGTAGAACGTCATTTTTCCTTGTAGTGATTGTGAACATGTCTTGTGGCTGAACAATGTTCAACTTCTGGCAATTAAAGATTGGTGGTTGGCACTGCATAAGCATAATGTGATAACTATTTAAAGTGGACCTGTCACCTCTCCTTGCATGTCTGTTTCAGTATTTTTATTCCCCATAAAATAACAATTCTGGGAGATCTTTTTGTTACATGTGTGCAGGGCACAACTACGATGCCACACCAACACGATGGTCTGATAATGTCATAATGGACCAACACATACATGTATAGTATCACCAAAGCAAGAGATACACCAACAAACAGGAATAGGAATGATAACCCTTAGCAACCTTGGCTTAGAAGACCCTGCCTAATGGTAGGGTGATTGTCTCTACAGCGTGTCCCTAAATGGAGCTACAGCTTGTCCCTAAATGCTAGATACCCTACAGCTTGTCCCTAAATGCTAGATACCATACAGCTTGTCCCTAAATGGAGGATACCCTACAGCTTGTCCCTAAATGGAGCTACAGCTTGTCCGTAAATGCCAGATACCCTACAACTTGTCCCTAAATGGAGGATACCCTACAGCTCGTCCCTAAATGGAGCTACAGCTTGTCCCTAAATGGAGCTACAGCTTGTCCCTAAATGGAGCTACAGCTTGTCCCTAAATGGAGGTACATCTTGTCTCTAAATGGAGGATACCCTACAGCTTGCCCCTAAATAGAGCTACAGCTTGTCCCTAAATGGAGGATACCCTATAGCTTGTCCCTAAATGGAGCTACAGCTTGTCTCTAAATGGAGGATACCCTACAGCTTGTCCCTAAATGGAGCTACAGCTTGTCCCTAAATGGAGCTACAGCTTCTCCCTAAATGGAGCTACAGCTTGTCTCTAAATGGAGGATACCCTACAGCTTGCCCATAAATAGAGCTACAGCTTGTCCCTAAATGGAGGATAGGGTAGAACATACAGCAGATGGACGGAGGGCATTCAGGTGTCTGCACACCTATGGATGAAGGGGACTTGGGAACACCATTCATAACAAACAAGACATATACCTCATACATCCTACCATCAACAGATGGAGGAAACAGATAGAACTAGACATGAGCATTCATCCACCCTCAGACAGGTGAAACAAACAAGACAAAACTCAGGTATCCGTTTATTGTTTGACTGGTGGCACAAACAAGACAGGACTTACAATATCAGATGACATGCATGCACACAACAAAATAACCAGCACGCATGTAAGGGCAACAATAAAATAAATTCACATCAGTAATTTTGTAGTGGCCAGACTTGTGACTGAACATTGTTTGAGGCTGCTGCCACGCACTGTATGCATTTGCTGTTTCCCTGTTTTGGGGTTTCTTTCTTGTCTTATATTAACAAATTACCACAGCAAGCTCAATACACCGCAATCTCTAGGAGACATGATATGTGGTAATAAAAAAAGCCTGTACTGTGTGTCTATTTGTCAGCTATGCCTGTTTGATACTGCATTATTGAATTTTATTCACTCCACTGCTAGCTGAATAAGGCCTGCAGGTAATTTGTAGTGGCCAGACTGGTGAATTTAAATGAAGTCTGAGGCCACAAACAGTGACCTGCAATATTCCCAATATCAAAGTGTAGTTGTCTATCTGCTTTGCTATTATATATAGTAACAGCATAAATAAACCCTCTCCCGAAGTAATGACCATGTTTCGTTTAGGCATATAAACGTGATGCTACATCTTTCTCTGGTCCTTCCAATAGCCACATTCATTGACTTCATTAAGACAACCTGGCTTCTCATTGGCTGCACACTGACCTCTATAGCAAGCATTTTGGTAAATTTAATTTACGTGCGATTTTTCACCAAAAATTGGGCTGGACTTACTCTATTTTTTTGGTGAAAATCGGTTTGATTTCATCACCCGGCTGACAAAGATAAGCAACACTAATGTAGACCAAGTTGATGCAGAGATGCCATCCTGATTCCACTTCCTGATTACAGCTGGAACGTTGCAACACTTTTCTTACATCTCTGCACAGTACCGCTCTTCTTAGAAATGTATAATTAAGTTGACAACTGGGTGTCACCATTCCAATTGTCAAAGGAGTGTTTCCCAACACAGTTCCCAACAGGTTATTGCTGCGGAATCTGGAGGCAGACGCCCGCTCCAAATTTCGCAGCAAAATCCGCCCATGGGCATGAGGCCTTAGATGGTGAAAACAACTGATGTTTTATTGGCAGAGGGAACTTTTTCCTACGTTTGAGAGCTTTGGGTTGGAATCCCCCTTTATCCACTTTTCTTTCCACTCCAGCTTTATTTTCCTCTCCCTTGCTTATTTTATCTGGGTTCTTGCTGATGATTACTTCTCTCTACCCTCTCTCCTACTTCTTCTCTGCTGACTCTCTCCATTATACATAAACTGACTTTGGTACTCACACTTTTCTTCCTCCGCTTCCCACCGCACTGGCTTGCTCCAACTCCAACTCCAGACTCTGGCTTTCACACTGCCTAAACTCCACTCCCTCTACCTTTTTATACTATCACTCTCACCCAACCCGTGTGAATGGCTTATCCACCAATCACAGGCTCCCTAGCAACTAGCTAGCTAGCTAACCAATCCTTAGGCTAGCTTAGGGTGACTGGCAGATATGCTAGGAAGTTAGGGGGATTCACCAGAGCACTGTGGGGTTAGGTTGCAGGTGCACATGAGTTTAACACATAATAAACCATTTAAAGGCGTATACTATTGTCATAAAAAATGGCTACCGAAGTGTTGTAGAACCCAACTCTGTAGTACTGCAAGTCAAACATTCAATCTGCACGTTACACTATTTGCGTAGCCTATTGACTCAAGGGGCTATGTAAATAGTGTTGGCACACTAAATATTGATGTGGTGTGCTGAAGCAGTCATGTTTGGAAGTAATACATGTGCATTAGTGACATCTCAGAGCAGCATGACCTCTTTTTCTGACTCGAATATATGCACAGCTTCAAAGTCCGTATGTTAGGTTGTAAGGTTGGGGGCTGCATATCAACTTTAATAATCCTAACCTCAGTCCCAACAAAACCTATACTAATCAGTTCTTACTTTGGATTGTTCTTCTTCTGACTTTAATAGGGAATAAAACCCTACTCGATTTTACTTTTGTTTATCCACTCTAATTTTATATATTTCTTTGCATGTGAGGATAAAGTGCATCTATCCAGTTAAGGTAGGGAGCACAAATAATAAAAACCACAGTAAAAACGAAACTACAGCAACATAAAATAACAATACAATCCCGTCATTTTATTACTGAAGGTCATTTGCTCTTACATTTTAATTAATCTCCCCATCTCAGCTAACAATGTACCAGGGCTAAACGCCATCTCGAGCGAGAAAATAGTGTGCGGCTGTGCCAGTGACATTAAGAGAGAGGCTGCTGAGTTGGTGATGAATAACCTTTTGTATATACAATTAAACATCTTTTATTATCCATGCTTGATTGTATCTATTCATCACCCACACATTAAAAATAATCATTCATTTATGTATTTCCCATAGGTTTGCTGAAAAGGTATAGAGGCTATTGTCTTCATCTCGAAAGAAGAACTGCGATAAGGAAAGTTTAATCTCTCAGTGTCTTTCAAGTCCTATGGTACAGAGTACCCTTAGGGGTTAAAGGAATAGGCAATTTGTGGCAACCATGGAATACCACTGCTTGTCAAATGAAGAGGAATTGAAAATATATCTCTCATAGAAGAGTCCCATTTGCATAATTAGTCATCCTCCAATTAGCACTACCTCTTGAGATTCACGTTTTCATATTTGTGTCCTATGTCTATTTAAGGACACATTTGTATAAGTGGACTATCGCTCATTTTACCCCTGGCATCTATCTGGACTTGGTTGGTTAACATCAGCTTTTGTGCATTAATTTCTTTCAATTAAAAATCTACCTGTCAGGAATGAATACGGGCGTCCGACCTCATCTTACCGAAATAAATTGGAAGAGGCTTTTTTCATTCCTATAAATAAGGAGGGTGGTTGTTACCAGGGAATAGGGAGTGAAAGTGAGCTTGAAAGCTTATGTCTTACTGCAGTGTGATATCATTTTTGATTTGTCTACTGAATTTTAGGGTGGAGTCATAGGTGATACATTTAAAGATCCCATTTTTACATTACTTAATAGTGTTAAGTGAACCGAACCAGCAGAACCGTGTTTCAGGTTTAACTTTCCTAAAAGCTCGATTCGGCGCAAATCGAAACTGAGCTTTTAACAAAGTTCTACCCAAACACAGGGTTCAACTGGTTTGGTTTGCTCAACACCAGTCCAGAATATTGGTGTATAGCACTGTCTAAGAGCCATCAAAGCCTTATAGACAATGCTATACACCAGTTTTAAGGGTTTTGATGAACTTTAAGTTCAGTTTGAAATAAGTTTGACCAAACTTTACTTTTTGCAAAGGTTCATGAATCGGCTTAGCCAAACTTTTCAAAGGTTTGCTCAACATTATTAGTAAAGTTATCCAACTAATACAAAAAACATGAATAAATAAATTAAAGAACTCTGCATGTGTTTAAAAAAAAGCAAAGACAAAAAAGAACACTACTTAAACAGTTTCTCCTGGTGGTCCAGCGTTGAAACTTTAGCAGTTCCCTGCTGGTCTATGTTAACAAATGGGCAGTAATGACATTTTATACTAATTGTGACTGCTGCAGTCAATAAGTAGCCTCAGTGGTCACATTCCATACACCTGGCTTGTTTCCCATTGTTAAGCAGGGATGCCATTGATTGGCTGCAGTCATCACAATGTTGTTTGTTTGTAAAGAAAGATCGGAAGAACTGTATCAAAGAATGCCCAGGCTGCATAAGTCCTATGAACAGACCTAATTGTGGGCCTAATGTTGCAGTTGCAACTCATAGTACCTGATGGTGGTGTCACTGCCTTTTTGTTTTGCTGTGACACCCTACTTGCAGCCTTGGTAGATTGCTGCCCCATAATATCCACCTCCTCCTGCGAGCTGCTATAATGACTCTTCCTGCATCTCCATGTTAGATTGAGTACTTCATCCTCTTCCACCTCTGCTCCCTCTTCTTTCTCCCTACCCTTCTGAGTGGACTCTATATCACAGTGAGCACCAGGAACTGCCACTTCTGTTTCCACATCCCCCTGAGTACACATTGCCTGTGGATGACACAACCTCATCTTCCTTTTCAAAGGAGAAAAATGATTGGTTGCAGTGCATTTAATGCCTTTGTCTTCTCCCTTTGGTTGTTTGGACTGCCTAGTTGACATCCATGATAGTGAAGGATCAAACAGCTTCTCAAACTGATCCATGTTGACTGCTTCAGAGTGTGCGAGGTATGTAACGCAACAGCAGAACCATTTACAAGGAATGGCAGTGGACTTGCCTCATCTCCTGTAGCACGTGGGGCTCTTGGTTCAGTGGTAGTCACTTGAAGTGCCAAATTAGCCCATCATCTACCGCCTCCACCACCATCATCAACATGTTCACTACCACTTGCCTCCTAATGTTTTCTTTTAATTCTTTTTTGTACTTTGTCCTTTTTTGGTCTACTCTTTCATGTAGTTTTATGAACTTTTTTAGTTAACTTCGCAGTTTGCAGAAAACCTTTGCTAGCTTGGAAGGCCTGCAAATAATTCGTAGTGGCCAGAGTCAGAACTGAACAATGTCCGAGGCTGCTGACACACACTGTGTGTATTTGCTGTTTCCCTGTCTGGGTTTCTTTTTATGTTTTAATAACAAAAAAATACCACCAACGAAATACACTGCAATCCCTGGAGAGAACATATTGTGAGAACTGAAGACCACCTAGTACAGCTTGTATATGTGTGCACTGTCCCTGTTTGGCGCAACGTAACTGAATTCCCCTCATCCCAATGATGTGTTTGGTCTGCAAGTAATTTGTAGTGGCCAGATTAGCGACTTTGAACAATGTCTGAGGCCTCAAACACAGAACTACAACATTTCCCACACCAAAGCATATTTTTTTGTCTTCTTTGCTGCTATATAGGTTGACAGCAGCAAAAATATACCCTCTCCCAATGTACAGACCACATTTCCTATAGGATATAAACGTGATGCAACAATTTTCTTTCGCTGCTCCTTCCAATATATTTAAGTTCTTTGTATACAATTATTCTCAGAGCAATATATCCTCTGTAGAATATAGGCATATAAACATGATGCAGCTGCTCTGTCCTGTGCTCAACTGTAAAACAGCCACTAGTTACACAGTGCCTATGTTATATATGGCTTGGTCACATGATGCAGGCATTCAATGAAACTGCTGCCCATATACAAGATGAAGGACACATTTGGTGACATCAGCAAGGTGCCATTGCTACTGGTTGGCTGCATGCTAACTTCTTCAGCAGGCATTATGGGAAATGCAATTTAACCTGATTTGATTTAGCAGAAATCAGAATGATTTTATCGCCCGTCCGATCCATATGAGCAACACTACACCTTTCAACATGATTACTCTTTTAAAAAAACTACCATTGTAGGTCTCAGATGGTACCTTCCCCTGTGACTGCAGAGTCTAGTCTCTTAAAGGATAGATGATAAAATTCTGATTGGTAGAGTCCTCATTCCTTATACCCCACCAGTCCTGGCAAACTGGGTTCCTGTGTTCCCTCTCTCCTCTTCATTGCACCTCCTGTAATGAAGAGGAGATGGAATAGAATGGCAGCCAAGCGTATGTGCTGGCACTCCATGAATTTCCGTGGGGCTGCTGGAGATAGCCAAATACAAGCGATTGGCCATCTACAGCAGTCCCATAGAGTTGAATAGAACAGTCACGCACATGCTTGGCTGCCATTCCATTCAATCCCTACCTCACTGCAGCGGATGCTGTAAGGAGAAGATCGGGAAACATGGCCCCCTTACCTTGGGACTGGTGGGGTCTCACTAATGAGACCCTCACTGTTTAGACCTATACCACCTATTCATAAGGAGATTACATACCGGTAGTAATATATCCACAGGGAGATCTTAGCTTGGTCTGGGGTACATATCTGGGTTCCGGTACTCTTTGTAGTAGTAGTAGTAGTAAAGTAAACATGCCCTATATTATATCTACATAAATATAATTCTTTTGTATCAGTCACATTAGTATTTTCTATTGTCTAACTAAATTGAATAGTTCATTGTGAAGCGTCAAGGTTCTATCTGAACAAACAAAGTCATCAAGGGCTCAGTACAGAGGTTCTATCTGTAGATGCAGCATATTTTTTTAGTATAACAATAAATGCTGGAAACAAAAAAAAACTAAAAAAACACAAAGATATCAATATACAAAAGCAAATTATTCCACTAATATAATAAGTATATGAAATATTAATTACCAAACTTTGAGATTTTGTGCAGATAGAACCCTGTTGAGCCAACACTGCGAAATGTGTACATTTACTGGACATTTATAGGGATGCCACTTTGATGTCGTATGACATGTTATGATTGAGAATATGAAAAAAAATACTTATGCTTAAGGCTATATTATCAAGCTGTGCTGAAAATCTGAAATTTTAGAATAAGGTATACTTCAATGAAAGTGCAACTTCACATATGGAGAGATGTACAAGAGCTTTTTAGGTAAGGCTTTGGTAAAGCTTCCTTTGCTGCGTCTCCCACCATTATTTCTAACTTCTAGTTACCTTAATTCAGCAGTTTCTGAAATTTCTTGCTAGAGCTATGCTTCCTTTCAGAGCCACTGCATGGAAACAAAACTTGCCTGAAGCCCATTGACTCACATGTATCAAAATAGGGCGTTTTTATATCTTATTTTTTAGAAACCTAAAAAAATTGACGGTAAAGAAAAAAAAACACATAGTTAATCTACTCTGCCCTTAAATTATTTCCTTTTTCTTTCTTTCTTAGGATAGATCTAGGCTTATCCCAGGCAGCTTTCATTTATTGTTGTTTTTTCTAACCAAGCCTGCTGGTAGTTTGTTCCAAGCATCTACTAGCCCTTCAGTAAAAACATACTGCCTGATGGTGCTTCTGATTTTTCTTTAACTAATCTTAGATTTTGTCTATTTGTTGTAATGGTAAGATTCCTAATAAATAATGTTCCCTCCTGAGCCTTATTTATGCCTTCAATATACATACAGATTTCCATCATGTCCCCCCTCTTCATCTCTCTTCCTGTAACAAATATAAAGGTTTCCATCATGTCCCTCCTCTCACTTCTCTCCTCTTGTAACATATATATTAGGGTTTCCATCATGTCCCCCTCTCCCTTCTCTCCTCCTGTAACATATATAAAGGTTTCCCTCATGTTCTCCCTCTCCGTTCTCTCCCCCTGTAACATATATAAAGGTTTCCATCATGTCCTCCTCTCCCTTCTTCCTCCTGTAACATATATAAAGGTTTCCATCATGTCCCTCTCTCCCTTCTCTCCTCCTGTAACATATATAAAGGTTTCCATCATGTCCTTCTCTCCGTTCTCTCCTCCTGTAACATATATAAAGGTTTCCCTCATGTTCTCCCTCTCCCTTCACTCCTCCTGTAACATATATAAAGGTTTCCCTCATGTTCTCCCTCTCCCTTCTCTCCTCCTGTAACATATATAAAGGTTTCTAACATGTTTCTCCCTTCTCTCCTCCTGTAACATTTATAAAGGTTTCCATCATGTCCCCCCTTTCCCTTCTCTCCTCCTGTAACATATATAAAGGTTTCCATCATGTCCTCCTCTACCTTCTCTCCTCCTGTAACATATATAAAGGTTTCCATCATGTCCCTCCTCTACTTTCTCTCCTCCTGTAACATGTATAAAGGTTTCCATCATATCCCCCCTTTCCCTTCTCTCATCCTGTAACATATATGCATACGGTAAATGTGCCTAAGGCCTCTTTTACATAGCCATAATGTTTGTGCACCTGTTCAGATGGTACGGGCCCCAGCGCATATACGCAAGGCCGCAATGCCGCTGCCTTTCCTTCTCTCCCCCTTGGGGCTCACCTCCTCTCTCCTTCCCTCTGGCTGTTTGCAATGGGAGTGAGCTAAGCACCCATCCCCTCCCGACACCTTGTCCGCAGCCAGCAATTGGAGGGGGGGTGGAGTCCCGCCCCCTCCCATTGCAAACAGCCGGAAGGGAGGAGAGAGGAGCAGAGAAGAGGAAGGGAATTTAGCAGTCACGTTCTGCCCCGCCCCCCACCCCCCACCTCCCTTCTCCGGCCTCTGTCGCTGGTTCCCATAGGAGCTTATGCAGTGGTCGACGTATTCCGTCTGGAAAGATAGTTCCAGGACTATCGCTTCGGCCCAGCATGAAAGCGCCTGCTGTTATATTGGCCTGGCGTATATTTTACACCACGGGAATATGGCCATGTGATGTGATGCATTGGAATCCAACGCACCAGATCGTAGCTTATATCGGCCAGCCGTGAAAATGGTGGCCAATATACGCTCATGTGTAAGAGCCTTAAGGGACTTTTCACATGAGATGGAATATACTGCACCAAGTCCGCTCTACTAACTGGGTTTTGATGCGGACTGGCCAGCAGGATTCTACTATTTTTAAGTCCACACCAAAATCTGCACATTAGCAGTGCAATGTCGGTGCTGTTGCAGAATATTCTGTCCTGTGTGTACAGTCCCTATAAGTTTAATACCCTACTTCAGGAATAGACTTTTTTAATATACAGTAACGTTTATATGAAATCATAAAGGCAGAATCCTAGAATGCTAATTATTCAGTGAAGTAAGGAACATAATCACTTCTATGTCCTAGTGTCCAGTCCCAATTTCTTACAGAGCCGTACAAGTATTTCATTGCTCTCTTGTCAGCAAGAAGCTCTGTTAGCTGTTAATGGCTTGAATGGTTGAGTTAATGAGGTGCAGTTGATTGCATATTTGATATTCAGGAGACACATTCATTAGCTGTCTTACTGTATATTGCAGCTCAGATGGCTTAATTTGAATACAGAGGAAGGTTCGGATTGGAAAAGAGGAGGCCTACCGAGGGCTTCTTGTCATTGGGGACTTTTCCAGCATATTCAGAGTTGTTACAGATTAATAAAAAGCTACTTAGTCTTTGGTATGAAGTGTATAGATACAAAGACTTCTTGTGCTGGAAAAGTCAAATCAAGAATTAGAGCAGGGGAGAAGTGATTGTCTTAGCAGTCACTTTCAAACACTTTGTCTATTGTCAATGTGTTAAATAATCCAGGTGTGTTTTACTCATATCATCATCTGGTTGTATCTGCTTTATGAGCATGATGGTAAATGATGGAATAAAAGTTAGTTTATGACATTTTATCTGCACAGACGTGTATGTAAAAATGTCTGCAATGCTGATTATACATGTGCATGAATGAAGTTTTATATTCCAGCTGTTACTGAACCAAGTAGTATAGGAGGTGCAGTTTTAAAAGAGTTAATAAACTTGGTTGATTATAATAAGAGACAGAATAAAGGTTTTTTCTGTAAACTTAGTTTTTAGAAGAATCGAAAAGACTAGAAGAATTAAGACTATTGTTGCCTGTAGATGACCCCGCAACGTCTACTGTCTAATTTTATGCTTTACCCCATATGCTGATCCAACCAGTTGTAGAGCTGTACATTCGAGGGCTTTGAGTTCCAGGATAAAAGTTGTACCTGGACCCATCAGTCAACTGTTAATGATATCATGTATTTACTATATTATGTGTCATGCTATACTGAATGGCCACTTTATTTGAGACCTCCATCTAATAGCGTGTTGGACATTTTTTGGTCTACAGAACTGGTTCATCTGACCAGGCTATGTTTTTCCACTGCTTGGTGATCCAATCTTTACATTCTTTTGCCCCCTGGTCATCTGTTGTTATAGCCAAACCATACTAAGGAACGACAAGTTGCGCATTTGGATACATTAGTTGGGGCACTAGCATTGTACTTGACTTCAGTTTGCTTTACTGTACATCACTTGTTCATCAGAATATTTTTTTACATCCTACTCTGACCCTTTCATCTTACATCCACAGGATCCTCTTTTGCTGAATGTTTTACCTCAATCACACCATTCTTGGTATACTCTCAATCCCATTGCCACAATATTGGCAGTTTTTGAAATCCTGGCTCTGGCTAGTCTAGCACCAATGACTAGGCCTTGTTCAAAGCCACTCACATCACTCGATTTTTCCATTCTAATATACATGCACACTTAAACTGATCCATGAAAAACCTGCTCACTTGATTTTAAGCCGCACTCGAGTCCAGGGTCACTTGCTTAATTTCCATATAGGGAAGCTCCAATCATAAAATGAACAGTGGCCATAGATGGGCCATTCATTGTATATAGGTGCCATTGAGCAGGCCATAGATCCCTTCACCAAAATGTGTAACCCACAGGTGTTCCCGTAAGTGCAATTTGCAATGCCAGCCACCAATTACCACTCAAAAATGTAGATCACGCTTACCCTTTACTAGGCAGGTTGAGACAGGACATATATCTGCCTCACACATGAAGACATTAAGTTGCACATGGGTCATAATGTACTAGTTTGTGGAGTTGAACCCTAGAAAGTTGAACCAGTAGAACCCTATTTTGGGTCAAACTTTTCTAGGTTTGGCACAAACCCAAACCTTGGGTGGAAGAAGGAGGGAGAAGAAGCAGCAACATGATGGCTCAATGTTTAGCACTGTTACCTTGCACCACTGAGGTCCTAGGTTCAGATGTGACCAAGGACACCACTTGCATGACGTTTGTATGTTCTTCCTGTGTTTGGGTAAGTTTCCTAAGATACTAATAGGTGAAAATAGATTGTTAGAAAACAACAAGTGATGCAAAGTGCTGCATAATATGTATGTGTTATATAAATAATGGTGATTATTATGAAACACAAATGTCATTAGTTTTGAACCTAGGACTCCAGTGCTGCAAGGCAATAATGATAACTGCTGAACCACCACACAGGGCTCTTAGATAGTATTATAAACTAATTTTAGGGAATATTGATTATGGCCGCCTGCACACGAGCGGGTCGGATCCAGCAGCGAGAATTCTCGCCGCGGGACCCGACCCGAGAGCCTGCAGGGACGAGCGCGTACTCTCCCGCGCCTGGCGGCCCCAGCTCTTTCATGTACCGGCTGCGGCGCAGCGGGCGCATGCGCAGACCGGAGCCGGCGGCTGGGTGAGTGCGTGCCCCACACAAAAATAGGACATATCGCGGTTTGTTTGCCGCGCGAGATTTCGCGCGGCCAAACCGCGGCGGTCTGCATAGGAGTGCGTATTGTTATGCACTCCTATGCAAACTTTCAGTGGCGGAAATCCCGCGGGAAATCCCGCGGCGGGATTTCCGCCCGTGTGCAGGCGGCCTAAGTTTGGTTAGAACTAATTCGAACCAAACTGAACTTTTTGCTGAAATTCGGTGAACCCACTGAACCAAATTTTACAAAAGTTTGCTAATTTCTAAACCTGGGCATCATGCTGGTTATGCTCACTACTAATGTTTCTCGACTTGATGATGCACTAATTGTGTCATATCTGCATCATAAAGGAAGCAAGCTTACAGCCAATGGTGGGAGCATTTTCAGATGGGAGCTTCTTTGCTCCCTTATGAAATAAGCTGGAATGGGAATGATGTTGTAGGGGTCTGGTACATTACAGTGAAATATGGAGGTGATGGTAAAGGATTGGTCTCTGCTCCCTGGCATGATGGTGTAGTGTACTATGTACCCTGATAAAAGAACTCCAAGGGGACTGTGGATATACTTCAACTCACATTTACTTAGCACAGAAACATCCAATAGATGAAGGCACAAAACTTTACAATCCTGTTCAATGTCCAGTCCTAAGGGTAGAGGCTTTGGCCACCACTACCTTGCTGTCCATACCACTGATGTGAGCTTCCGACCATGGCCCTGGAGTCTGTAGCATTTCTGTAGCTCCATACTACCTGTTGCAGTTTTTTTTTCACCATGGATCTGAAGATTGCAGCTTTCACTATACACTTCTCTTGATGATTAAATCCAGAAATGGCTGTGAAATAGCTTACTTGTTTACACTACACTCTCTACTTTCTTCTAAACTTTCTAGATCACTACTAGGACTTTTATACAGATTGCTTCTCCCCCTGCTTGATGCTGATTGGCTGAACACTGACCAGTTGTATCCCTCCATGTATCGTATTCTATCAAGCCACCACCTTCAAGTTGAGACATGCATTGAAGTGCATAAAATATTTAAACACACACTGACATTTCTGGGAGAGTGTGCATATATGTACAGTTCTAGGTCACTACATTTACATTCACACATTATGCTTTTGCATTTCCCCCTAAACATGCTAGAACATAAATAGTTATATAAACCTCACTTCTTTCCAGATATTCTAAAACCACAAGGTCATTTTTTTCTCTATTTGCAAAACAATACCCCCCCTCCAACCAGACATATTGGGCCTCCTTTCAGAAGGTATGTCATTGTTGTGCGCTCAAAGCAGTGCATTACCATAAAATATATTACTCCTATACATAAGTGTGCAAGCAACAACTTATGTGGGACAAGAACTAACAGAGCAGCCAGGACTGTTTTTTTAGTGATGCACAGTACTATTATAATAGTGCTGAACCACAGTGACAATAACACTACAAGTACGTGTATTAGAGAAAAGATGAGCTTGCAGATGAAAAGAAAGACTGTATTCAGCCCAAGCGCAGAAAACATCCAATTCTACATTACCTCTTATTTTCATAATTTGTCCCCCCATCTGAAGCGAAGTACATTTCTATTATGTACAAATAGAAATCCAGTTACTGCCGCCTAGAAACCCATCTAAATAACTGAATAAATATAGTGCACACTCCACCTCGCATCCTATTTGCCAGTCTACATGTAAAGCTCCACGAAAGGTCTCCTGTTTGCATTAAGGATTATTTACTGAGCCCATCATCCAATGAGAAAAGCTTCCCATTCATTCTTTCATTCTCTACAGAGGAATCAAGCCCCAGCTGTTACTGAACTCCATTCTCCCATGATGTTCAGCCGGGGGAGCTGCAGTAAGCAAACAGCTGGAGTTTAGGAAATTGCCTGTGTCTATACTGGTTGGTTAATAGGTTACTATGGTATTCACGGCAATGAATTATCCTGTGATTGCCACTATTGTGTTTACTTGACCTTGCTGCGAAAAGACAAATTGAAAAATAGGAAAAACTACTCAAAAGTGAAATACACTAAAATGTAAGTTCTATTATTTTGCATAGACCTATAGAAAAGGCTTTTATTAGTAAATTTGCAAAATCTCCATCACTGGAATTTCCACTATTGACCCTTTAAAGGGGTTCTGACATGAGAAAAATAAATAAATTTGGTCCTGGCCATGCAAGGTAAGTGATCGTCAGGTATGTCCCCTCCATCGGGCATCCTCTTCTGTGGCTTCTAGAAACAGCTGGAGAGGTCAAAATGACCGCTTCCTGCTCTGCTCCGTCCGTGAGTCCCTTCCGGGGTGAACGGACGGGCACCACGTCACAAGCAGTGCTTGCTGTGGGCGGCCTGTCCGTCCAGGCTGAACTCCAGGATATGCACATGCACAGTGGAGAGGTGGCCCGTCCTGACTCCTGTCAGAGGGCACCTGTCTACTGCGCCTGCGCGCAATCCCGTCTTGGCTCGTCTGTGGAAGAAGATTGCCTGCAGGGAGATGACTCCCGCTGCGCAACAACAACAGAAAAAAAGGTAAGTATAAGGTTTTTATGCTTTAGCAAGCCATAAATCGTGGGTTCCCTGTGTCCATTAGGCAGACCAGGGAACAATGGCTGCTAAAACATAAAAACATTATTCGTGTCAGAACCCCTTTAAGGACACGGCCTATTTTGGCCATAAGGACGCAACAGTTTTTGGAGATTTTCTTCTCGACTTTTTAAAAGCCATATTTTTTCTTTATTATTCTGCCAACATGACTGTATGAGGGCTGCTTTTTTGTGTGGCGAACTGTAGCTTTTTTTTGGTACCATTTTTGGATGCACATAATGTATTGTAAAACTTTTATTAATTATTTTGGAGGACAGGGAGAGAAAACGTCAATGCTGCTGGTGGTTTTTTCTTTACAGCATTAATCACACAACATAAATTACATGATACATTTTTTCTACGGGCTGCTGTGATTACATGATACCAAAGTTATTTTATTTTTTTTTTTAGGTTTACCCACTTTTGCACAATAAATACCTTTTTTTTAAAAAAAAAAATTCCACATTGTTACATTGAAGATTCGATTACATTTTATTTTTCTATGGATGGAGCATTTTGAAAGCTTGTGTTTTAAGTGATGAGCTGTAGTTTTTATTGGGACCTTTTTGGGATACATACAGCTTTTTTGATCACTTTTAGGGCCTATTCACACGGGCGTATATCGACCGGGTTTTCATGCCTCGGCCGATATACACTGCCCCTCTAATGCATTGGTTTACAATGCATCAGTGCACAGGGGCGTATCTTCACAGCGTAGAAAACGCCAGATGGGCACTTTTACCTCGGTAGCTGCATTGACTTCTATGAGAGCCAATGACAGCTGCAGGACAAGGGAGGTGAGAGGGAGTTTAGCAGCCTGACTGCTAAACTCCTTCCCCCTTCTTTTCTCCTCTCCACCCCTTGCCGCTGTTTGCAATGGGAGGGGTGGACGGGGGAGAAACTAAGCCCCACCCTGCCCCTTGCATTGCAAACAGCTGCAAGGGGCAGAGAGGGGCGGGAGCTCAGCACACTTGCTCCCGCCCCGTCCCACCTCCTCCCCTGGAAGAGAACTGGCAAGGGGGAGAGAAGGGGATGACAGCTTAGCTGTACTAAGCTGTCTGCCCCCACCTGATGGCTTATATGCTGTCCCGTGCATTACGCGGTAGCGTATATTGGCTGGCCATTTTCACGGCCGGCCAATATACGCTCCATGTAAATAAGCCCTTATTGTGTTTTTTTGGTTAACAAAATGAACAAAATAAGCATTTTGCCTGCATTTTTAAGTGTTTTTTTTTTTTTTGCCATGCAGGATAAATAGTGTGTTCAATTTATTGAACAGGTTGCTACAGATAAGATCATACTAAATATGGATTTTTTTTCCTCTTATTTTTTTTTTATACAAACAGGAAAGTTCACAAACGTTTTTTTTTTTTTTTTTATGCACCATGTTTATTTTCTTTACTTTTTATATGTCCCTGTAGGCTACTTGAACCATAAAAGTTCTGGTCATTATGATTATGCATTGCAGTGCTTCTGCACTGGAATACCTTATCACTTACAATGGTAACGATCACAGGCCACGGTAGACTTGGATACCAGGGTTTGGCATCTGGTTGCCATGGCAACCCAATATGCAGTGCTGATGACATCACAGAGGGAGTTTGCTGCCTCTGTGAGCCCTTTACATGCTGCAATGTACAATGACAGTGGCATGTAGAATGTAAAAAGCAGGAATCGCTATACTCATCACTCCCCGCTGTTGCAGCGGGAAGACGGACGGCTAGCAGTCGTAGCCAACTCCGGCTGTTGGATGGCGTGTGGTCACTTGTGATCCCACTCCATTCACAGGATATAAGTTTACATAATAGCAAATAAATTGTGGCACAGAACGTTTTCTTAAAGAGGTTGCCTGAGACTTTTACCATTGATGACTTGTCAATACGTCATCAATTGATTGGTGGGGGACCGCCACTCAGGATCAGTGATCAGCTGATTACCAGGTGCGCTGTCAGTGCGGCTAGGGCTAGGGGCAGATATCATTGTCAACATTGCAGCAGCCCAGGTTATAAAAGTCTATGGCAGAATGCGCACACGTCCCCTAACAGCACCATAACTCCGTTTATGATGCTGTAGGGAGGTGATAGGTTCCCGTTAAGGCTGGCCTGTCATGACCGGATTTCCATTGCAGAAACCAAGTCCGGCATTCACAGCAAATGGCATTCATTAAATGGTATGTACTTGCGCTCTTTCTTTGGAAATCACGGAAACGAAGTACGATTTCCACGAACGGAGGGAAAATCGCAGCATGTTCTATTTTGCTTCGAAATCTGCAAAGACAGCCTCCATTGAAATCAGTGAAGGCCATCCGACCTGCAGCCCATCCACAATTGTAATTGCGGATAGGCTGTGGGTACCCTCATCAACGCCTAGTGACAGCGCAGGAAATACAAATATTTTTTTTTTTTAAATCTATACTTCAGATGACCGACGGCTGGTGTCCATGGTCATCCACAGTACAGGAAAAGTAGGTATGTGTTGTCACCGGCTGGGGGCAGAGCTGAATTCTGCTGTGGGCTCCCACATGTGAAATCCGACCCCTTCACATGAGACCGGCCTAAAGCTGCCTCACACTGGCGAGCGTGATATGGGACCGTGAATCGCCCCCGTAGCGCGCTCCCCATGTGAAAACCCTGTGGATGCAAGGCGTTTTCATGTGTAGGATGAGGAGAATCCAACGCCACGGCTGTCACACGGAGTTCTCCCATTGCTCTTAAAGGAGCAGTGCTGCTGCCGCCAGCCCGTTGAGAACAATGGGGCCGCGCTGCAAGATCCCACAGCTAGATAGGTGCCATGCGGGAAAACCTTGCTCGTGTGTATGACCCCATTCAAAACAACGGAGTTCATATTTATGCGTCTTGCAATGCACAAATCTCATGCAATTTTCAGGCCCGTGTGAAGCCAGCCTAAAGGTGCATTTACACACACAGATGATCGCTAAAAATTCATCAGAAACTGACAGTTTTGAGCAATCATTTTGCATTAGCTACTAATGGGCTAAATCAACCCTTTAGTACTTCATTTGCTTGTATTCACAGAACAGCGAGTGGTCTGTTCTCTAAATACATCACTATTGTTCTCCAGCAGTATGGAGGCTTTTAACAGCTGTTAAAGAATGTTATCAGCACTGCCTGTGGAGAACACAGCGTGCGGTCCGTCTTATCTTATCCTCATGAGGGAGGTAGATTTAATGCGGACCTGCAGTCAGCGATGGACGAAAAGTGCACAGTAAGTGCACGATGGGCGCACATTTACTCACAATGATTATCGCTCAAAAGATGGCTTTTGAGCAAATTTTGAGCAATATCCGTTGCGTGTAAAAGGGCCTTAAAGGAGATGTCTCGAGGAAGCAGTGAATTTTTTTTTTTGCCCAGTCCCCCTAATTAAACATACATTACTAATTACCCCTGTAAATGACTTTCCTAGCTGGTTTCTACTTACCGTTCCAGCGTTTCAGCAACTTATAAAACTTTTTCCCAAGATGGCCGCCAGCTCTTTTCGCATCGCTTGCTGTAGCCCGACGTGCGTGCTCCCGAGACGCTACCAGCTGTGTCTCCATGGCAACCAGACGCCCCGCAGCCGCCGACCGGACCCCTGGAGTGAACACGGCCGACCTGTCACCCACCGCCAGGCAGAAGGTAACCGGCGCAGCCCCCCCCCATCACAGCGGCAGCCCCCCCGGCCCAGCGACAGCCCCCCCCCCGGCCCAGCGCTAGTTCCCCCGGCCTAGCGACAGCCCCCCCCCGGCCCAGCGACAGCCCCCCCCCGGCCCAGCGCTAGTTCCCCCGGCCCAGCGACAGCCCCCCCCGGCCCAGCGACAGCCCCCCCCGGCCCAGCGACAGCCCCCCCCGGCCCAGCGCTAGTTCCCCCGGCGCAGCGGCAGCCCCCCCCGGCGCAGCCCGGCGCAGCGGCAGCAGCCCCGGCTAATCACTTACCAGGACAGCTGGACGGCGGGACAGCTGGGCGGCTTCTCCGGACAGCTCAGCAGCTCTGCACCTTCCTCTAACAGAGGAAGGTACAGAATGGCCGCTGCAGCGCGCTCCCGAGCAGTGACAGCTCGTCTGCGCATGCGCAGAAGAGCTGTAGCGGGGAGCACACTGAAGCGGCTCGTGCTGAAAGGAGAAGACCGGACTGCGCAAGCGCGTCTAAAAAAGCAAGCTGCCAGCGAATTTAGACGGAACCATGGAGACGAGGACGCTAGCAACGGAGCAGGTAAGTGGAATAACTTCTGTATGGCTCATATTTAATGCACGATGTATATTACAAAGTGCATTAATATGGCCATACGGAAGTGTATAACCCCACTTGGTTTCGCGAGACATCCCCTTTAAGTCTCAAACTAAGTTTTCCTACATTCGTAATACTCTTCTCATATGGATATTTATGCCACAACTGCTTTAATGTCATTGAACTTCTGTCTGCCCTATGGTGTAAACTTGACTATGGTTCTTCTTGCCAGTTACAATACCTGGTCTGTAAAAATAAGAACAGTCTCTGCGTAGGACATAGAAAGTTTACAGACCCCCCATCCTACGTCTGTTCCATTGTTATTTCTGTGAGTGTCGGAGCCGCTATCCTACATGCTGTGGGGTTAAGGTTGCCACCATTGCTCACAAGAACAAATCATACGGCACAGCGTGCTCAGGTTTGTGTTGGTTGCTGCAGCTAAGACGATGCCTGGGGAGCAGTAAAGCTGGTTTGATCTATCCATGACATCTCCAAGACTGTATAGGCTTTCAGTCTGCACATACAAAGGTCTATAATTGCAGTAATTAAAGGATTTGCCGCTTGCTCTCCCTTTCTACAGAGTAATGACGAAAAGTCATAACAGAAATTAGTACAGTGTCTGCCATGTCAGCTCGGGGTTGGCATTGTAATGGGTTTTTTTTCTTGACAAGTAGCACATTATATTGTAGTTCTCTTCATCGGCCATACAAACAACTCTGCAGAAGGCTAATAAATTAGGAAATCTTCCATTGTGTGATGAAGAAGAAAAACGGTGTAGGAAGCTTGGCTTGAGATCAGATAATAAAACTTACTAATGAAAATGAATGGCTTCCCCTGAGCTGGTCAGCGCCATTCAAAAACATGCCTCTCCCTGTGACAATGACAACCTTCATTAACTTTTGTACATTGAAAAGGATTGGAAATAGGAAAGAGCTGCAATAGTTGATCTTGATCCAAAGTAATTCTATGCACTACCTGGATTTTGCAAGCCTAAATTTGCTTGGTTTAATTAAATACCCAATCTATTCTTGAGGAAGAGGATGCTCTGGAATAAAAAACCCATTTCCCATTTTTGTTAGGGGGTCTTGGGTGATAATGGAGGTTGATAATAGAAATAATGGCTGGTAAAAATGAGGTCTCTAAAGAAGTACAAAAATTGTAAATGAGAGTTACCTTCTTGAATGGGTTTTCAGAGCTTATAACAATATCGAAAAATACCTTAATATGTCACCAGAGGATGCCACCATGGCTCAGAAGCAGTTATGCTTCATTTTCATTCTTTTGATCTGCACTGTGCATTACAGTTGTTTTTGTGCTGCCAGAGCTGGCTGTGGGCAGAATTAGGAATGTAAAGGACTACAGTTCCCATGATGCCTCAACCCACTCATAGACATTGCTTTGGTTTTTCTTTCGTACCCCAAATAGTCATCTACTTACTCTCCGTCTTCACAGACAACGTATGCTCTGTTACTGAGAGACTGTGCTGCTGTTTGCATGCTCACTGGATACTAATACTAGAGAGAGAAAAGGAGGGGATAAAGTCATCAAAAGGAGTGAAAGTGAGAATATACAATGTTCTGTATGTCAGAAAGTGGTTGAGAGAAGATAACTGCACACAGGGGCATAGCTAAAGGCTCATGGGCCCGCGTGCAAAAGTTTATCTTGGGACCCCCAACTTCTCTTAATCCCTTAACGCATAGGCGTAACTTAAAGCTCCTGGGCTCCAATGCTAAACCTGTAACAGGGCCCCCAACTGTAATGCTTTTTTCATAGTACTGGGCTCCCTATATGGAGAAGAGAGGCCTTATGGGTCCACTAAGGCTCCTGGGTCCAGGTGCAACTGCATCCCCTATAGTTACACCAGTGGGCAGAGGCATAACTTGAAGCTCCTGGGCCCCAATGCCAAACCTGTAACAGGGCCGCCAACTATAATGCTTTATTTATAGTACTGGGCTCCCTATATGGAGAAGAGAGGCCTTATGTGCCCTATAAGGCTCATGGGCCTGGTTACAATTCTCTATAGTTACACCAGTGACTGCACATTTAGACTTAAAAAAACTCACATAAACAGGAGATAAGCTCCAAGAGCATGGTCATGTAAGGGCCCTTTTACACGGGACATTGTGTCGGGAGCAGATGCCCCATCGGTTGTCCCAGTGATGATCCTTCCAAAGTTTTTACACATGAACGATCATTGCTCACTGAATGGAGGCAGAGCACGTAGGTGATTGTTCTATCCAACCCACCTCCATTCACAGTAAATAGGCAGTTGTTTATAAATGAACTAGCTTACCCGTTGCGCGTTGCTGCGAAGACAGACAGACATACATTCGTTTTTATATATCTAGATAACAACCAATCACAGCGCAGTTTTTTTAGGTTACCTCAGTGGTATAATATATAACCAATCACAGCGCAGCTTTAATGTTACCTCAGCTTTATAATATATAACACCCAATCACAGCGCAGCTTATATGTTACCTCAGCAGTATTAAATATAACAACCAATCACAGTGCAGCTTTCATGTTACCTCAGCGGTATAATATATAACAACCAATCACAGCGCAGCTTTCATGTTACGTCAGCAGTAAGAGAAATAACAACCAATCACAGCGCAACTTTTATTCTGCCTCAGCAATATAAAAAATAGCAACGAATCACAGTGCAGCATTGATTTTACCTCAGCGGTATAATATATAGCAACCAATCACAGCGCAGCTTTTATTTTACCTCAGCATTCTCGATATCCAGCAATTTTCTTGCGAAACGGTCGGCGGATGCATCATTTTGTAGTTGAACACGCATCCCGTTGCTCGTAATGCCTTTTGCTTTTGTGCTTGAGATGGAAATCAAACGATCTTTGTCTGGGGGGCATAACTGTCGACGACACTCGCACGCGCGCCACCTATCGTAGGATAGATGTACTATGCCAGTAATCTTCCCAGGAGTGTACTCAACAACTTCCCATTAACTTTTCCTATTTATAACATAATCAATGCTCGTGCCAAATTTCACGTTTCTATGACACCGGAAAGTGAGAAAATTACATTCCGTACGTAAAATTTGGACGCTAATTCTTTGGCGCTTAGAATTGAATAATCGAGTTGGGACCCTTTAACTTTTCCTATTTATGACATAATCAATGCTCATGCCAAATTTCAAGTTTCTATGACATTGGGAAGCGAGAAAATTAGATTCTGTACGTAAAATTTGTATGCTAATTCTTTTGCGCATAGAATTCAATAATGGAGTTGGGACCCATTAGCTTTTCCTATTTATGACATAATCAATGCTCGTGCCAAATTTCAAGTTTCTATGACATTGTGAAGCGAAAAAATTAGATTCCGTACGTAAAATTTGGACGCTAATTCTTTGGCGCTTAGAATTGAATAATCGAGTTGGGACCTATTAACTTTTCCTATTTATGACATAATCAATGCTCGTGCCAAATTTCAAGTTTCTATGACATTGTGAAGCGAGAAAATTAGATTCCGTACGTAAAATTTGGACGCTAATTCTTTGGCGCTTACAATTGAATAATCGAGTTGGGACCCATTAGCTTTTCCTATTTATGACATAATCAATGCTCGTGCCAAATTTCATGTTTCTACAACATCGGGAAGTGAGAGAATTAGTGGCAATGATGGAAATCGAACGATCTACGTGGGGGTGGTCGTAACTGTCGATGACGCACGCACGCGCGCCATTTATCGTAGCATAAGTGTACTATGCCTATAATCTTCCCAGGAGTGTACTCAACAACTTCCCAAAGTTTCATGGCGATCGGATGAATGGTGTAGTAGCGCATAAAGGACAAACAGACACGCACGCACGCACACAGACAGACAGACACACACACACGCATACATTCAATTTTATATATATAGATGACTGCCTGTTGATACGGTCTGATCAGTTTTCATGCATGCATAAATGAATGAATGATGACTAGAGATGAGCGAACACCAAAATGTTCGGGTGTTCGTTATTCGGAACGAACTTCCCGCGATGCTCGAGGGTTCGTTTCGAACAACGAACCCCATTGAAGTCAATGGGCGACCAGAGCATTTTTGTATTTCGCCGATGCTCGCTAAGGTTTTCATGTGTGAAAATCTGGGCAATTCAACAAAGTGATGGGAACGACACAGCAACGGATAGGGCAGACGAGGGGCTACATGTTGGGCTGCATCTCAAGTTCACAGGTCCCACTATTAAGCCACAATACCGGCAAGAGTGCCCCCCCCCCCTCCCAACAACTTTTACTTCTGAAAAGCCCTCATTAGCATGGCATACCTTTTTTTTTTTTTTAATACAAATTTTTATTGAAAGTTTTTCAAATAATATGATACATAACAATCTTGCAATTTTGCAACTGTCTTACATCTCCAAGCATAGCGGGGTCGTTCCCGGTGGAGTGAGTACTTATTGCAAAGAGTACTATGTGAACCGGGGTGGAAAGCGAGTCCATGAATTAAGTCTCTCAATCTTCAGTTCTCTATTTATCTCCTTGGGGACCGCCCCAGGCTCCATTATGTAGAAGATGTGTATAAAGTAACATTTCAACAATAAAAAACAGGGGTAGGGGGGGGTTGGGTAGGAATGGGTAGGGAAGAGGGGGTAGGGAGAGAATATAGTGTGATCGTAGTTAGACAACAGTGTCTGAAGTGCCATCGAGTGTGGCTACCTGTTGGTTTTAAGCCGAGTAGAAAGAAGGAAAGAGAGAAAGAAAGAAGGGGGCAATATCGTCTTCTTCTGTGTAGGCTTCCTGCGTGTTAGCGTATTAGCGTATTCACTTCAGGAGTCGTTTCGCCAATCTGAGTGGTCGGGGCACCAAATTGATGAGGTGGTCTCCTCGCCTCAACGTCTCAACGCCCCAACGCCCGAGGCCGACCGCCCCAGACAAGGGCATGCCAGTGGATATGTGGTGAAGGTCGGGGGACCCAGCATGAAAATATGCTGTACTGAGGTCTCCCCCGTCTATCCCAGCTGGTCCAACTGAGCTGTCAGTTATTAGTTTGGGTGTTTTTGAAATTGACCAGGTTAATCTGTCTCCAAGGGTGCCATGTTTTGATGAATGCCTCGTGTGTACCCGTATTCCAACTGTGTAGTTCCTCCATATTATATATGGAGTCAACCTTTGACTTCCACAGATCCAAAGAGGGCGGAGTGTTCTGCAGCCAGAAAGAGGGGATTAGGGCTTTAGCCGCATCGAGGAGGAAGGCTAGCAGTTTGTCTTTTAAGGGGTGGAAGTTCGCCGAGGGTTTCCAGAGGAAAAGTATTTCCGCTGTAATATGGAAGTTTGGTTTCAGTAAGCATAATGTTGCTTCTATATCCTTCCAAAATGTGGCTAACCTCGTACATTCCCACCAGATATGGCAATATGAACCTGTAGCCGCATTGCACCTCCAGCATTTATCCTGGTCAGTTAGTTTGTGTGCAAATAACCATTGCGGGGTTTTGTACCACCTGACCAGGATCTTGTAATGGCTTTCTTGGAGTAGTATGCATGGCGATAACCCAAAGGCGGTTTGCAGAATCAATTTAATATCTGTGGGAGTGAGGGAGATTTTAAGATCTTTTTCCCAAGAGGCTAAGAAAGCTGGTTTGTAGGGTGTCTCGGGATTTAGAATTTTATTACGAATAATGGAGATGGATTTATTTTTTGGGAGGTCATTGGTTAATATTTTTTCAAATGGGGTCTCTGGTCTAGTAGACCTCGAAGATCTCAGGAAGTCCCTGAAGGCCTGGAGTATGTGTGTTCTCTGTAGGAAGGAGAGGGAAAGCTGCGGAGCTAGTGTGTCTAGGATCTCATCTGGCTGTTTGTGTGCTAATAACTGAAGCTCCCTCATCTTCAAAGGGTCGAGCTTCTTCCAGAGATATCTATTATCTTTATCAAGTGTCCGTCCTAGGTATTTGCTTAATGTGCTCAGTGGAGCCTCCGGAGAAACGTTAGGGGCCAGGGTTGGCTTAAGCTTGTCCCATATTTCGCATGGGCCTCGCAATAGGGGGTTAAAGTTTTTATCTCTGTACCTCCTTTTGGCGGGGTACCATAGGTCCTCCATGAGAGTGTCTCCGTCTCTTCCTATGGTTAGGGCACGCAGCAAATGATCCCCTGTGGGGGATGTAAGGTCCATCCAATATCTTAGTTGAACCGCTTGGTAGAAATCGTGGACGCATGGCAGTCCGATCCCCCCCTCAGTTTTCCTTTTAATCATGAGTCTAAAAGCTAAACGGGGTCTTTTCTGTCTCCAAGTGTAGCCAATAAAAGCTGACCGTAGGGCTTTGAAAAAGGACTGTGGAAGATGAATAGGTAGTATTCTTAATTTATACAGAATTTGTGGTAGGATGTATGTCTTAATAATGTTTTTCCTACCAAACCAGGAGGCATGTGGTATGTCGTATTTCAATAGTAGCTTTTTAACTAGGGCCAGTAACGGGACGAAATTGGTGCTATAAAGATCTTCCGTTTTTTTTGTGATCCTTATTCCGAGGTACTCTATAGATGTGTCCGACCATTCGAAGGGTGAGCTGGACCTCAGGTGGGAGCATTTAGCGGGCGGGATGGAAACATTTAGAATGTTGGATTTGGTGTAGTTAATCTTGAAATTCGAGATTTTCCCAAAAGAATTTAGGAGGGTAATCAGGCTGGGAATGCTTGTTGTTGGTTCAGTCAGCACAAACATAATGTCATCTGCGTAGGCAGCTGTGTTTAGGCTGGCCGGTCCTGCTTTCAGTCCCTTAATGTTAGGGTCCAGCCTGACACTCCTCAGTAGTGGTTCCAATGAGAGGATAAATAGGGACGGGGACAGCGGGCAACCCTGCCGTGTACCATTTCTGATATTGAAGGGTGGGGAAAGCAAATTGTTTACTTTTAACCTAGCGTGCGGTTCCTTATAGAGGGAGAATATCGCCGCTATGAAGGGGGAGGGGAAGTTAAAATAGGTCAGAACCCTTTCCATGTAGGTCCAGCTCACCCTATCGAACGCCTTCTCGGCGTCTGTTCCGATGAGCACCATCTCTATGTCCTTATTTTGTGCGTATCTTATAGCATGGAGCAGTCTATAGCAATTATCTCTGCCTTCTCTATTTTTAACGAACCCTGCCTGTTCCCTGTCCACTAATTTGGGGATTAAGTTTTCTAGCCTCTTAGACAGAAGCTTCGCCCATAACTTTACATCAGTATTAATAAGAGAGATGGGTCTATAGCTACCGCATAACTCCGGGTTTTTATTGTCCTTGTGGATAAGTGTTATGTGTGCCTCCTGTGCTTGCCTGGGGAGTGGTTTGCCCTGCATAAGTGCATTCATTAAGTCCTTCAGTTTTGGGGCCAGTGTCTCTTTGAAGGTCTTATAGTAGAGTGCTGGGTATCCGTCCGGTCCCGGACTCTTTCCAGAGGGGCTATTGGTTATGATATCCTTTACTTCTTGTAAAGTGACAGGTAGCATTAGGGAGCTGGCATCAGCTTCCTTTAATTTGGGGAGGTTGGTTGCGCCTATGAATGAGTCTATTTTATCTAAAGTGTCTTTAGGGTTTATGGGTGTCTCTGATTCGTTTAAGTTGTAAAGGTCAGCGTAGTATCTTTGGAAGACCTCCGCAATTTCTTTCGATGACGTTGCGGATTTCCCCGTATGATCTGTAATTGAAGTGATATGGTTCCTAGTTTTGGCTTTTTTAATCATAGAGGTAAGCAACTTGCTCCCTTTATTGCCGTGAGCATAGAATCTGTATTTCAGATATAGATGTTTTTTGTTGAATCTTGATTCAAGCAGTCTTTTGAGCTCTCTTCTTAAGTCCACTAACTCTTCTGATTTGTTTGCTATTTGGGATAATTTGGAGAGCCGTTCGACTGTCGAGATCTTATTCAGAAGTCGATCTATTTCCGCTTGTTTTTGTTTTTTGACCTTGGAACCCAGCGAAATGAATAGGCCCCTCATGTAAGCCTTATGAGCCTCCCAAACCACTGGGAATTCCAGGTCTCCAGTGTCGTTGAGTCGGAAGAATTCCTCCAACCCCTTGGTCAGGTTCTCCCTCTCTAGGTCTAAGTCCAACAGGGAGGTATTGAGCTTCCATACCCACTCTCTACATCCGTCCCTGATAAAGCTCAGATCTAGGTGTATCGGAGCATGGTCAGATATTGTTATTGGTTCTATTTTGGCCCCTCTAACACTAGGGAGGATGCCTTGGGAAACAAAGAGGTAATCCAATCTTTGGTATGAATTGTGTACCTGGGAAAAAAAGGTAAAATCCTTTGTCGAAGGGTTAATTGTCCGCCACACGTCCACGACCTTCGCGTCTTGGAATGCTTTGTACAATTTTTTGACCTGTCTCTGGGCGATCCAAGATCTGCCCTTCGACGAGTCAATTAAGGGGTTCAGAAATACGTTAAAATCTCCACCCAGCACAATTGGACCCTCTGCGAATTCCTTCAAGATATCAAGTTGATCAATCAACCAGCTCACTTGGTTTGAGTTAGGTGCGTATAAGTTCGCAATTGTTAATTTTTGATTGTTAATAGTCCCTTTCAGGAACAGTACTCTGCCCATCTGGTCCGAATATCTAGCTTTTAAGGTAAACGCTATGGATCTATGGAAGAAGGTAGATACCCCTTTTGAGGCTGAGGTAGGATGTGTGCTATGGTACCCCTGGAGAAAGACCCCCCCCCCCCCCCCCCCCGGTAGGGGGTAGTGCTTGTCTGCTTTAAAATGTGTTTCTTGGAGGAGTAAAATTTTTGTGTTAAATTTTTTGACCAGCTGGGATACACTGTACCTATTCTGAGGAGTGTTCAGGCCCCGGGCGTTGAATGACGTGATCCTCAGCGGCTCCACTATCCTTGATGCATCCATCTCAGAGTTCGTTCGTTGGAAGCTGTCTTAGTATCAAAGAGAAGAGACAATGAGACAAATTGCAATTTATCAGATCTGACTCTAGGTGTGATGTCAGAAACAGTGTCGTCACCTCGGACCGGTCTGTTTCGTCAGCGGGAGTTGTCTGAGTGTATGTGCGATTCCGGGGGGTAGTGGAAAAAGGGAGGGAGGAAAGTTTAGGTAAGGTGATATATGGAAAGATAGAGAGAGAAAGATAAAAAAAAAAAAAAAAAGGGGGGGGGTTAAATCAGATTGCTTATACTACCAATGTACTATAGCACCTATAACTTTCGGAACTATAGTATTTGCGGGTGAGTTCCCCGGTAAACCCCACGGGAAATTCCACGGGAAAAATTCCGGGGTCCAACCGCAAAAAACGGGGTGGAACTAAGTTAAACTAAATAAACTATACGTTTGATTAACGCCTGATCGGGGGAGCACGAAAAAGCGCTTGCTAGTGGGGGAGTTAAGAAAAACTCTACCGTCCAACATCTATGAACTGCAACGTCCAACTTGGGTAACAGCCAGCCGGGTTCGGAAAGCGAACCGCCTCATCATTTTCCATCGGATGTTTCTATGGGGAATGAGGGAAATTCCATTGATCTTGAAGTGAACGTAGGATACCACTAAGCCTGTTGTGGAAGGAACGAATGCTCCATAAGGTTCAAGTGTCGTTTGTGACAGGTTCGTCTCTTGGCTTCCTGCGCTGCTTGCCGCGTGGGGACTTTGATTGTGTGGCTATCTGCCAGTTGTCTTGGGAGGGTAGGTGGGGCAGTGACGGCAGATCCGGCAGGGGAAGCCAGTTGGGGAGATCTATCGGCTCCAGACCTAAGTGTTGCCAGCTATCTTGGAGGTCCTCAGGGGACCGAATGTTTAATCTTCTTCCTTTATGAGTCACGCCTAACCCAAAAGGGAACAGCCATGCGTACCTAATGTTTTTGGTTCTTAAGGCCTCCAGCAGGGGGCGCAGAAGCCTACGCTTGGCTAAGGTAGTAGGGGAGAGGTCTTGAAACAACTGTATGTCCGTACCTTCATAACGGATATTCCTGCTGCCTCTTGCTGCGTTTAGAATGGCAGCTGCATCCGGGAATGTCAGCAGTCTGCACAGTACATCTCTTGGGGGTTTCGATTGCGCTGGCTGCGGTCTTAGGGCTCTGTGCACTCTTTCTATTGAAATCTCTAGTGCCCTGTCTTCTCCCAGTAACCCTGCAAAAATTTCTCCACAGACCTTATGCAGCGTCTCCGCAGCCCATGACTCTGGCAGTCCCTTAATACGGACATTATTTTGGCGGCTCCTATTTTCATAGTCCTCCTGCATAAGGAGCATTCTATTAAGCTGGGTGTGCTGGTCTTTGACTGCGGTCTCTAGGACCCTGGAGTGGCTAGTGATGGTTGCCGTTGTGCTCTCCAGCTCCTCCACCCTCCTCCCCACACTCCTCACCTCCTCCTTTATGGCAGTCAGCTCCGTTAGTAGTGGACCCATGGCGGTGGCTAGCAGTTCCCTCATGAAGCCTTTTGAAGGGGGCTCGTCTTCCTCATCCTCCGATGAGGTTTCTCCTTCCCGCGCTGTACTTGGGACTTCAGCAGCCGCAGCTGCCGGCGCCATCTTGCCCGCTGCATGTGGGGAGCGAGCGCTCCGTTCTTTAAAGAATCTCGGCATCTCGGACTGTCCTCTGGCCGGGCGAGGGGTGCCAGTGTGTTCTCCGGTCTTCATTTTAGTGAGTTTCCCCATTTTTTCTTAATATTGCTGCAGATAAGCGCTAGTTATCGTGCTGTAGAGATGGAGCGTCTGTACTATGCGGCCATCTCGTTCCGCGGTCAGGCTCCGCCCCGCATGGCATACCTTTGCTAAGCACCACACTAGCTACAACAAAGCACAATCACTGCCTGGATGACACTCCACTGCCACTTCTCCTGGGTTACATGCTGCCCAACCGCCCCCCCCCCCCCCCACAGCGCACACCAAAGTGTCCCTGGGCAGCCTTCAGCTGCCCTCATGCCACACCACGCTCATGTCTATTTAGAATTGCGTCTGCCATGACGACGGACCGCAGGCACACACTGCAGAGGTTGGCACGGCTAGGCAGCGACCCTCTTTAAAAGTGGAGGAGCGATAGCCCACAATGCTGTACAGAAGCAATGAGAAATAGAATCCTGTGCCACCGCCATCAGGAGCTGCACACGTGGGCATAGCAATGGGGAACCTATGTGCCACACACTATTCATTCTGTCAAGGTGTCTGCATGCCCCAGTCAGACCGGGCTTTTTAATTCATAGACACAGGCAGGTACAACTCCCTATTGTGAAGTCCCTGTCGACCCACAGCATGGGTGACTCCCTGGAACCCACCGGCGGTACACAGAAATATCCCATTGCATTGCCCAACACAGCTGAGGTAGTAATGTCGTGCTTAATGCAGGTGGGCTTCGGCCCACACTGCATGCCCCAGTCTGACTGGGGTTCTTTATAAGTGTACAGATGTAGTAAAAACTCCGTGTGCACCTACAGCATGGGTGGGTGCCAGGAAGCCACCGGCGGTACATAGAAATATCCCATTGCATTGCCCAACACAGCTGAGGTAGTAATGTTGTGCTTAACCCTTTCCAATCCAATTTGTATATGGTTTTCCTAGGGGGCTTACTCTTTTTCTGCCGTTATACAACGGCGCTATATGCTGGCTAAAGCCAGTACTGCATGAGCTGACACGTAGGATAGGCTCCGACAGCAGAGAGGCTGGCAATATACAGTAAGAGAACCCCGACGGACGTCTACCAACAACGGAGCTGTACAGCCTTAAACCCTAATGTCTTCACAGGTCACACAGTGGACTGGAAAGGGTTAATGCAGGTGGGTTTCGGCCCACACTGCATGCCCCAGTCAGACTGGGGTTCTTTACAAGTGGACACATGTAGGTTAAACTCCCTGTGGACACACTGCCTGGGTGGGTGCCAGGAAGCCACCGGCGGTACATAGAAATATCCCATTGCATTGCCCAACACAGCT
This sequence comes from Eleutherodactylus coqui, assembly GCF_035609145.1. NCBI lineage: Eukaryota > Metazoa > Chordata > Amphibia > Anura > Eleutherodactylidae > Eleutherodactylus > Eleutherodactylus coqui. Next base: position 271,615,052 of record NC_089838.1, read on the forward strand.
GAGGTAGTAATGTCGTGCGTAATACAGGTGGGCTTCGGCCCACACTGCATGGCCCAGTCAGACGGGTTCTTTAGAAGTGTACAGATGTATTAAAAACTCAGTGTGCACCTACAGCATGGGTGGCTCCCTGGAACCCACCGGCGGTACATAAAAATATCCCATTGCATTGCCCAACACAGCTGAGGTAATGTCAGCTGTAATGCAGGTGGGCTAAAAATTAATTTGATTACACTGTAGGCGAGGGCCCACAAAAATTGCTGTATCAACAGTACTAATGTACATCCCAAAAATTGGCCATGGCCAGCCAAGAGGGCAGGTGAAACCCATTAATCGCTTTGGTTAATGTGGCTTAAGTGGTAACTAGGCCTGGAGGCAGCCCAGTGTAACGAAAAATTGGTTCAAGTTAAAGTTCCAATGCTTTTAAGCGCATTGAAACTTATAAAAATTGTTCTGAAAAATTATTTGAGTGAGCCTTGTGGCCCTAAGAAAAATTGCCCGTTCAGCGTGATTACGTGAGGTTTCAGGAGGAGGAGCAGGAGGAGGAGGAGGAGGAATATTAGACACAGATTGATGAAGCAGAAATGTCCCCGTTTTGGATGGTGAGAGAGAACGTAGCTTCCATCCGCGGGTGCAGCCTACGTATTGCTTACGTATCGCTGCTGTCCGCTGGTGGAGAACAGAAGTCTGGGGAAATCCAGCCTTTGTTCATCTTGATGAGTGTTAGCCTGTCGGCACTGTCGGTTGACAAGCGGCTACGCTTATCTGTGATGATTCCCCCAGCCGCACTAAACACCCTCTCCGACAAGACGCTAGCCGCAGGACAAGCAAGCACCTCCAGGGCATACAGCGCTAGTTCAGGCCACATGTCCAGCTTCGACACCCAGTAGTTGTAGGGGGCAGAGGCGTCACCAAGGATGGTCGTGCGATCCGCTACGTACTCCCTCACCATCCTTTTACAGTGCTCCCGCCGACTCAGCCGTGACTGGGGAGCGGTGACACAGTCTTGGTGGGGAGCCATAAAGCTGGCCAGGCCCTTAAAGACTGTTGCACTGCCTGGGATGTACATGCTGCTCGATCTACGCACATCCCCTGCTACCTTGCCCTCGGTACTGCGCCTTCTGCCACTAGCGCTGTCGGCTGGGAATTTTACCATCAGCTTGTCCGCAAGGGTCCTGTGGTATAGCAACACTCTCGAACCCCTTTCCTCTTCGGGAATCAGAGTGGGCAGGTTCTCCTTATACCGTGTATCGAGCAGTGTGTACACCCAGTAATCCGTCGTGGCCAGAATGCGTGCAACGCGAGGGTCACGAGAAAGGCATCCTAACATGAAGTCAGCCATGTGTGCCAGGGTACCTGTACGCAACACATGGCTGTCTTCACTAGGAAGATCACTATCAGGATCCTCCTCCTCCTCCTCCTCCTCCTCAGGCCATACACGCTGAAAGGATGACAGGCAATCAGCCGGTGTACCGTCAGCAGCGGCCCAAGCTGTCTCTTCCCCCTCCTCCTCATCCTCCTCATGCTCCTCCTCCTCCTCCTGTACGCGCTGAGAAATAGACAGGAGGGTGCCCTGACTATCCAGCGGCATACTGTCTTCCCCCGCCCCCGTTTCCGAGCGCAAAGCAGCTGCCTTTATGGTTTGCAGGGAATTTCTCAAGATGCATAGCAGAGGAATGGTGACGCTAATGATTGTAGCATCGCCGCTCACCACCTGGGTAGACTCCTCAAAATTACCAAGGACATGGCAGATGTCTGCCAACCAGGCCCACTCTTCTGAAAGGAATTGAGGAGGCTGACTCCCACTGCGCCGCCCATGTTGGAGTTGGTATTCGACTATAGCTCTACGTTGTTCATAGAGCCTGGCCAACATGTGGAGCGTAGAGTTCCACCGTGTGGGCACGTCGCACAGCAGTCGGTGCACTGGCAGCTTAAAGTGATGTTGCAGGGTGCGCAGGGTGGCAGCGTCCGTGTGGGACTTGCGGAAATGTGCGCAGAGCCGGCGCGCCTTTACGAGCAGGTCTGACAAGCGTGGGTAGCTTTTCAGAAAGCGCTGAACCACCAAATTAAAGACGTGGGCCAGGCATGGCACGTGCGTGAGGCTGCCGAGCTGCAGAGCCGCCACCAGGTTACGGCCGTTGTCACACACGACCATGCCCGGTTGGAGGCTCAGCGGCGCAAGCCAGCGGTCGGTCTGCTCTGTCAGACCCTGCAGCAGTTCGTGGGCCGTGTGCCTCTTATCGCCTAAGCTGAGTAGTTTCAGCACGGCCTGCTGACGCTTGCCCACCGCTGTGCTGCCACACCGCGCGACACCGACTGCTGGCGACATGCTGCTGCTAACACATCTTGATTGCGAGACAGAGGAGGAGGAGGAGGAGGAGGGTGCTTTAGTGGAGGAAGCATACACCTCCGCAGATACCAGCACCGAGCTGGGGCCCGCAATTCTGGGGGTCTGTAGGACGTGAGCGGTCCCAGGCTCTGACTCTGTCCCAGCCTCCACTAAATTCACCCAATGTGCCGTCAGGGAGATGTAGTGGCCCTGCCCGCCTGTGCTTGTCCACGTGTCCGTAGTTAAGTGGACCGTGGCAGTAACCGCGTTGGTGAGGGCGCGCACAATGTTGCGGGAGACGTGGTCGTGCAGGGCTGGGACGGCACATCGGGAAAAGTAGTGGCGACTGGGAACTGAGTAGCGCGGGGCCGCCGCCTCCATGATACTTTTGAAGGACTCAGTTTCCACAACCCTATACGGCAGCATCTCAAGGCTGATGAATTTTGCTATGCGGACGGTTAACGTTTGAGCGTGCGGGTGCGTGGCGGCGTACTTGCGCTTGCGCTCGAACACTTGCGCAAGCGACGGCTGAACGGTGCGCTGAACTACACTGCTGGATGGGGCCGAGGACAGCGGAGATGAGGGTGTAGGTGCAGGCCATGAGGCGGTAGTGCCTGTGTCCTGAGAGGGGGGTTGCATCTCAGTGGCAGGTTGGGGCACAGGGGGAGAGGCAGGGGTGCAAACCGGAGGCGGTGAACGGCCTTCGTCCCACCTTGTGGGGTGCTTGGCCATCATATGTCTGCGCATGGTGGTGGTGGTGAGGCTGTTGGTGTTGGCTCCCCGGCTGAGCTTTGCGCAACAAAGGTTGCACACCACTGTTCGTCGGTCGTCAGGCGTCTCTGTGAAAAACTGCCAGACCTTAGAGCACCTCGGCCTCTGCAGGGTGGCATGGCGCGAGGGGGCGCTTTGGGAAACACTTGGTGGATTATTCGGTCTGGCCCTGCCTCTACCCCTGGCCACCGCACTGCCTCTTGCAACCTGCCCTGCTGATGCCCTTGACTCCCCCTCTGAAGACCTGTCCTCCTGAGTAAGCGTTGCACACCAGGTGGGGTCAGTCACCTCATCGTCCTGCTGCTCTTCCTCCGAATCCTCTGTGCGCTGCTCCCTCGGACTTACTGCCCTTACTACTACCTCACTGCAAGACAACTGTGTCTGATCGTCATCGTCCTCCTCACCCACAGAAAGTTGTTGAGACAGTTGGCGGAAGTCCCCAGCCTCTTCCCCCGGACCCCGGGAACTTTCGAATGGTTGGGCATCAGTGACGATAAACTCCTCTGGTGGGAGAGGAACCGCTGCTGCCCAATCTAAGCAGGGGCCCGAGAACAGTTCCTGGGAGTGTTCCCGCTCCTGAGCAGGTGTTATTGTAGTGGAGTGAGGAGGCTGGGAGGAAGGAGGAGCAGCAGACAGAGGATTCGGATTGGCAGCAGTGGACGGCGCAGAACTGCGGGTAGACGATAGGTTGCTCGAAGCACTTTCTGCCATCCAGGACAGGACCTGCTCACACTGCTCATTTTCTAATAACCGTCTCCCGCGTGGACCCATTAATTGGGCGATGAATGTGGGGACGCCAGAAACGTGCCTCTCTCCTAATCGCGCAGCAGTCGGCTGCGACACACCAGGATCAGGAGCTCGGGCTGTGCCCACACCCTGACTTGGCCCTCCGCGTCCTCGGCCGCGTCCACGTCCTCTAGGCCTACCCCTACCCCTCAGCATGCTGTATTACCAGTGATTTGATTTCACAGGCAGGAAATAAATTGGCGCAAGACTGCAGGCCAAATATAATTTTTGCCCTTTTTGGAAAACGAAAGGCCCCACTGCCTCTAGTGAATGAATTATCTAAGCAGGTATTTTTTTCCCAATTAAGGAAAGCAAATGGCGAAGCCAGCAGTAAAGCGTAGCTGGGTGCGTCTGATTTAGCAATGTTGTTCACGCAGCTCACACGTGTCCACCGCCCTTAGGACGGACAGAGGCTGGACAAATAGATTTGTTTTCAGTTTTTTTCCACCAAAAGGCAGCACTGCGTATATTCAATGAACATGAGAAGTTTAATAACTGTGCTGTGTCCCTGCTTATGTGTCACAGAACGTGAGGGTAGCAGAGTTATTAACTCTGGCAGAGCAGGTATTTTTTTCCCAATTAAGGAAAGCAAATGGCGAAGCCAGCAGTAAAGCGTAGCTGGGTGCGTCTGATTTAGCAATGTTGTTCACGCAGCTCACACGTCTCCACCGCCCTTAGGACGGACAGAGGCTGGACAAATAGATTTGTTTTCAGTTTTTTTCCACCAAAAGGCAGCACTGCGTATATTCAATGAACATGAGAAGTTTAATAACTGTGCTGTGTCCCTGCTTATGTGTCACAGAACGTGAGGGTAGCAGAGTTATTATAACTCTTGGAGAGCAGGTATTTTTTTCCCAATTAAGGAAAGCAAATGGCGAAGCCAGCAGTAAAGCGTAGCTGGGTGCGTCTGATTTAGCAATGTTGTTCACGCAGCTCACACGTCTCCACCGCCCTTAGGACGGACAGAGGCTGGACAAATAGATTTGTTTTCAGTTTTTTTCCACCAAAAGGCAGCACTGCGTATATTCAATGAACATGAGAAGTTTAATAACTGTGCTGTGTCCCTGCTTATGTGTCACAGAACGTGAGGGTAGCAGAGTTATTATAACTCTTGGAGAGCAGGTATTTTTTTCCCAATTAAGGAAAGCAAATGGCGAAGCCAGCAGTAAAGCGTAGCTGGGTGCGTCTGATTTAGCAATGTTGTTCACGCAGCTCACACGTCTCCACCGCCCTTAGGACGGACAGAGGCTGGACAAATAGATTTGTTTTCAGTTTTTTTCCACCAAAAGGCAGCACTGCGTATATTCAATGAACATGAGAAGTTTAATAACTGTGCTGTGTCCCTGCTTATGTGTCACAGAACGTGAGGGTAGCAGAGTTATTATAACTCTTGGAGAGCAGGTATTTTTTTCCCAATTAAGGAAAGCAAATGGCGAAGCCAGCAGTAAAGCGTAGCTGGGTGCGTCTGATTTAGCAATGTTGTTCACGCAGCTCACACGTGTCCACAGCCCTTAGGACGGACAGAGGCTGGACAAATAGATTTGTTTTCAGTTTTTTGGCACCAAAAGGCAGCACTGTGTATATTCAATGAATAACAACTGTGTTGTCGCCCTGCCTATACAATTCTTTCCCTGCAGTATCAATGGAGGGTGCAATGGTCTGCAGAGGCGATTTTGAGAAGCAAAAAAAAATGCAGCACAGCTAACAGCAGCCTGGACAGTACTGCACACGGATAAATATGGCCCTAGAAAGGACCGTTGAGGTTCTTGAAGGCTACACTCACTCCTAACACTCTCCCTGCCTATGCAGCACTTCTGTCCCTAATGCCGGGTGCAACGGTCTGCAGAGGCGATTTTGAGAAAAAAAAATTTGCCACTGCTAACAGCAGCCAACACACAGCTATCAGTGGCCCTAATAAGGACCTTTGGGGGGTCTTGAAGCCTACACTAACTACCAATTCTTTCCCTACAGCAGCTCCGGTACAAACAGCACTGTCCCTCATCTAAATCACACCGCATCTGAGGCGAACCGCGGGAGGGGCCGACTTTTATGTTCGGGTGACACCTGATCTTCCCAGCCACTCACAGCAGGGGGGTGGTATAGGGCTTGAACGTCACAGGGGGAAGTTGTAATGCCTTCCCTGTCTTTCAATTGGCCAGAAAAGCGCGCTAACGTCTCAGGGAAGGAAGTGAAAATAACCAGAACACCGCATGGTGTTCGTTACGAATAACGAACATCCCGAACACCCTAATATTCGCACGAATATCAAGCTCGGAAGAACACGTTCGCTTATCTCTAATGATGACCAAACAAATTTGTTTGCCTTTGAGTCTGTAAAAGGGCCATAAGAGCTCCTTCACCGGAGTGCTTTTGCGCACTTTTTTTGTGTGCAGAAAATTGGCTGAAGGAACTGCAATTGTTGAAGCCCATAGGGTTCAATGAGTTTATCACATTGGTCAATTTTCTGCGTGCATTTTCTCCACCAGCAAAAATACACAACACACTCTATTTTGTGCACCCAAGGCTCAATAGGAGTGCATGCGGGTGCGCAAATGCATACCGGTGTGCACAAAATCGCACTCGTAACTGCGTGATTTTGCTGTGGTAATTACTAACACCGGTGACTAATTAGGCTGTAAACAGGGCCGGCAGTGGAGCAAAGTTCAGTAAGGAGTGTGGATCTGCTCACCAGAGAACGTGATTAGGCTCCATTTAGAGCGCAATCACGTCCTCCTCTCGTGAGTGTGATTTGTGTGAAGGAGCCCTACGAATGGCTTATAGGGACCTCTCAACTACAGTGATAAATCATGCTGCAGTTATATAATTTGAACAACTTTTTAAAAAATTGGAAAACTCCTTTAAACGCTAGATCTATATATTATTTTAACTGGGGTAAGTAAGCGGCTGCCAGAAACATATGGTGCTGCTTATCTACTGGGCTTCTGGGAAACAAAAAAAAATAGAAAAATGGCCAGGATAAAATCAATCTGTACAATACATGTTTCCCCATCCGGGAGATTTCAGCAGACAGAGTGCTGGTCCATACTCTGTAGACTGACCGTAGATTCTGACTAGAGGTATATGTTTCTGTCTGTTATGTGATAAGATATAACCAGTCAGAATTGAGAATATTGAGGATATTTCCTTTCATACATCATAGACCAGTCTAGAAATATAACCAGGAGTAACTATAGGGTCCCTCAGCAAATTTTAGAATGGGGCCAATGTCAACTTCACAATGGCTATCTTTTGAATATTTTGGCCTCTACCCTATGCCACTGGCCTTTCCAAAGTACACAGCGATAAAGCACAATGTGCTAATGTCTGATAGTACAGGGTGGAGCGCGGTAATTTGCTAATTTGGGAGTGAAATAAAAAAATAATGAACTTGTAAAAACTTTACTTTATATTTTATTTACAATGAACAGTAGTGGAATTTACAAATTATTTGGTTTTAAATATTGTATCTGGCAAATGTTGACCTTCGCTACGAACATTGAACGAGTTAGAGCAGCAGTATTGCAATCTCCGAAACGCTCTGCTCGGAAGCAAGCACTTGCTCTTGGCATTCCAAGACGTTCTCTCCACAGGATTCTTCATAGTGAACTGAATTTTCACCCGTATAAAATGTGCGTGGTCCAACAATTGTCAGCACGGGATTATGTTACACGACGAACATCTGTATTGCAACCGTCCCAACACCCTGGAAGACCTAAGGAACAATATTGACGCTGAGATTGCCAGAATACCAGTCAACATGCTTGAAAGAGTGCATGAGAACTTCAGAAAACGTATGCAGCAGTGTGTGGAGAGCGAAGGTCAACATTTGCCAGATACAATATTTAAAACCAAATAATTTGTAAATTCCACTACTGTTCAATGTAAATAAAATATCAAATAAAGTTTTTACAAGTTCATTATTTTTTTATTTCACTCCCAAATTAGCAAATTACTGCGCTCCACCCTGTATAATATACACCATCATGCCCAAACAAAGGGATAATGCACATAGAGATGTCACAACTAGAGATGAGCGAACGTGCTCGGCCACACCCCTTTTTCGCCCGAATACCGCGATTTTCGAGTACTTCCGTACTCGGGCGAAAAAATTCGGGGGTCGCCGTGGCGGCGCGGGGGGTTGCAGCGGGGAGTGGGGGGGAGAGGGAGAGAGAGAGGGCTCCCCCCTGTTCCCCGCTGCTACCCCCCACGCCGCCACGCCTCTCCCCGCCCCCTGGCGCACCCGAGTACTTTTCACCCGAGTAGTGAAGTACTCGAAAATCGCGGTGCTCGATTGCGAAATCGCCCTTACCGAGTACGTTCGCTCATCTCTAGTCACAACACAAATATACTGTGATTCACACACTTCAAGGACGATCTTCCCAGTTACATTACAAAGATAATGCAAAATGTGATATCATAGTATAAAAATGATGCGCACAATGACAGTATTGCACAGAAGTAAACACATGGTCATATCATGGCAAAAAATATAAATCATTTTGTCACAATACAACTATAAGATACATAATGATGTCACAATATATGGATAATGCATATACAATATAATAATGCCACAGCAAGGCATAATCCAAAAAGTAATGTATCAGCGGAAGGATAAAGTACACTATCCTACCAAAAGTATTTGGACACCCCTATCAGTAGAATGCATTGTGTCTTATCAGCATGTAACATGTCCTAAGCCATGCTACATAAGATGTAGACCCTTGGAGGTGTCAGTCATAGTTTGTGATGGCAATTGCACGCTACTGGATACACAGGTTAGGCTGCTGCACACAAGTTGTCCATCATTAAATGCTTGTCTCCAGTTGTGAAAGTAACGTCATCATTGGATAGTTAAGCAATGGAGGAACATTCAGTAGAGTGACACATCATGCTACTCCATCTTCAGATCAGTTGGACTTTGGTTTGAGGATGTGGTTGTTTCATGAATTGACTGGCCAGAAGCTGAACCCTACTGAACATGTTTGAGACAAACTGCAACACCAAGTTAGGAAATATGAACAATGTCCAGCTCCATTAGGAGTACGTGCCAGATGTTTGCAGGATGCATGTAGGGAAATACTAGCTAAAGTGTATAAGATGTTAGTAAAAAGTATATCACAGAGAGTATCTAATGCCATTACGGCTAAAAGAGGCCTCAGTAAGTGTTAACATATGGAAATAAATGCTTTGATTATTGCTCAAGTGTCAAATTACTTTTTGTAGGGTAGTGTACCCAGCAAAGGGTGTAAGAAGAAACCTGTTGGGGTGTGCTGCTGGAATCTGTTCATGGGTTTCAAACAGCGCAGCCCCACAAGCAGGGTTGATTGAGCTGACAGGGTGTAGATTTCTTCAGCCAGCCAATCTCCCAGGTCTGCTGCTCATATATAACAGCTCCTCTGCTAGAGGCTGCTGGGCTTTCCTCTGTTCAGTGTGAACAGTGTCATGTTCTTATGTGTCTGTGCAGGTGGCCAGACTTGAGGTGTGAACTGGCATGCTCAGTGTGAACAGTGTCATGTTCCTACGTGTCTGTGCATGTGCCGAACGTTGGGTGTGAACAGTCTTGTTCAAGGTGCATGGTGTTCTGCGCTGTATGCAAATCCCTGACATGTTGGTGTGAGCTGCGATCAGTTCTGCTGTGTTTTGTTTGTCATCTAGGTAGGTCCCTAGGTTCCAGTGCGAGCTGTCCCTTAGGGGACGATTGCCCTGCATGTAGGCAGGTTTTATGTGGAAGTTGTCTCATTAGAGTAGCAACCTGCAAGACAACCAGGACCCTTGAAGTGGGCTTGCGGGCTTAAGTATCTTGGCCAAAATACAAACTAATACCTCATACATTCTATAGTTATTCCATCTGGCTATGTGTGTAGGTATGCAGGTGAGTGTTTGTTAGTCATCGTTTATGTCTGTTTCTTAGTTATGTGCCCTGTTTCCGAGTTCCGCCGGAGTTTCACCAGTTTGTGAATGATGCAACAGAATGCACACATACTCAGGTAGGAGTGACTAGACGTAACAAAACCCTTGGGCTCTATAACAAAATGGAATCAGGCCCCATTCAACATTCCATACTCAACTTTCATCATCAATAGTCATCATCAACTGCCCCTTTCCTCTATGTAGAGTTGAATGTACTTTGTTGCTTGGTCCATATCAGTTGCTATAACTGACACCCTAGTAACAAACACTTGAATATGGTGTGCTGTGCTATCAGCTTTTACTCAAATTCTACTATTTAAGTTAGCGTGGATTACACTCTTTCCTTGCATGGAATTTCTTATTGCCACCCTAGCAGTTAGTTCCATCCATGGACCAGTCTGATCTACAGTATTCTCTTGCATTGAAGACATGAAAAACCCTTCTTCCCCCCAGAGCCAGCGTTATTCTCCGTGGTTCATGCTGGCAAATTAAAAACGTAAATTTACATCTCTGGTAAACTGCGCCGGACATTTTTATTATCCCGAGAAAAGACAGATTTTAAGTTGCCGAGCTCCGAGCTGTGACAGAAAGCTTTATGAATGATGAGCGCAGGGCATCTCCTGCATACAGAGTTCTTCTGCTTGGTAAACATAGCGGTGAGCCTGTACAGTAATTTAAGTGTATTTATTGATGCTAACGACAAAATTTCACAAGCCTTATAAACCGGTGTTGTCTTAAGGACCCGAAGCTAAGAGATCAGTCCTTCATTTTCTCGTTTCTGACGCCTTACTGCGGTGTCACAGCATTTACCAATCAATAATAATTTACTTTTGTATCTGCGCTAAATCCTCACCGCTGACTGGCACACATAATTATTTAAGGAGAAAAGATATTTAAAGCCTTGATGACAGCAACATGACCACCACAGCATAAAGAAATCTGGGTAATTAATTTGCCTCATGCAGTACAGTCATTGTCAAGTTCTAAGACATATCAGGAGTCCATCACTTTACACAATCCCAGGTCGTATATTTGTCTCCTACAGGATTCAAGCCTCTTAGCACAGCAAGAGATTCCAAGAAGAGATGAGTACATTTTTAAAATGAAGGTACTCAAAAGAGTATATTTGGGAATTGCATAAATTACTGACATAATGTAATTCATCGAAAGGGAACACATAGTGGCATCACTGGTTCAAGATACCGGGCAACCCGCTGTTATATCAGTGAAGGTTGATATCCTGTATGGTGGGTCACCATCCATTTGTGGCTGGCATCTTGGTATCGTTCACATGTGCAGGCTATGATTATATGCAGTCGCCCCTCCCCAATCTGGGCTGGGTTGAGTGGGTGACTGCATATTAGCCTGCCATGAACAAGTTGCTCCTCCACACTATTGTTTGGCTGACTGCATATCTTTAGGGCTTATGGCGATTGTGCAGATGGCGATTGTGCCTGCCTTATGGCGATCGTGCCTATGGCGACCATGTCTGCTTTGCAGACTATCAGGTAGTGCATTTTTGGCTTTTTCTGTGAAGAGTGTCTTTGTTGTTTTCCTCACCTCTGTGATTTTATGTAATTTATAGTGAGTTAGCGTAGGTACTGACGGACGTGGTGTGGCCTGGACGTGGCCCGTCAGCCTATGTGTTTTGGCCAAAATGCGGTACCAACACCCGCATTTTATTAGTATGTATTAGTATTTTTATATGTAGTTTGCTAGTTGTTGGGGGAGCCCAAGATGTCAGCCAGTGTGGCCCACTTGGAGATACAGGGCAGCCCGCTGTTATATCAGTGAAGGTTGATATCCTGTATGGTGGGTCACCATCCATCTGTGGCTGGCATCTTTGGTATCGTTCACATGTGCAGGCTATTAGTATATGCGGTCACTCCTTCGCAATCTGGGCTGGGTTGAGTGGGTGACTGCATATTAGCCTGCCATGAACAAGTTGCTCCTCCACACCATTGTCTGGCTGACTGCATATTTTTAGGGCTTATGGCGGTTGCGCCTGCCCTACGGTGATTGTGCCGGTGGCGATTGTGCCTGCCTTAATGGCGACCGTGTCTGCTTTGCAGACTATCAGGTAGTGCATTTTTGGCTTTTTCTGTGAATAAAGAGTTGAGGCCTGGAGCAGTTATAGTCCACCATTGCAGGACCCCATTGCAAAATGGACCCATTCTCTATGAAAGCTTCCTAAAGAACTGCAGCTATGCTGTTGACTCTAAGGGCGGCCTCAGAAGAGCACAGTTCACTCTGCGATTTTAAGAAGATGGGGGAGGGGGGGACCTGTGCACAATTGTGCACCAAAATAGGGCCTATTACATTTTTTTCCCTCGTTCGGAATGCACGGAATAAAAAAAAATGTGAAGGAACCCAGAGCTAAAACACGTAGGGAATATGTGTATTTTGGTTGCGTAAATTCGCTGCGTATTACGCAACCGAAATACGCATACGCCCCCTGTGAACAAAACCTAAATATTAACATCTTTACTTCTAGGGTGGAATGAGATACAATGCTGTGGCATGCCAAGTATCTACAGGTCTATGATACTTCGACCCCATGTGCCATCATATAGGCTTCATGTACTTGTACCCATGGTTAGACCCCATGGGCCACCACATAGGCTTCATGTACTTGTACACATACTTCGACCCCATGGGCCACCATATAGGCTTCATGTACTTGTACACATACTTCGACCCCATGGGCCACCATATAGGCTTCATGTACTTGTACTCATGGTTCGAATGGGTCATGACATTGTATAAAATGCTCAATGTAGACATGTACAATGTCAAACAGGTCATTCCAACATCACGTTCCCTCCACCAAGTCACAGAGATACTCTTCATTCAGCTGTTACTCACGTAACACAGTGTTACATTGCTAGAGCATGGCAGCACATCCATGTATTAATAGATTTTAGGAAAAAGTGTATTTTTTAGCCTTTTCTTCGCTAGTAGCAGCTGTGGGAATGAGAGTAATAAATAGAGGTTTAATATAACACTATAGAGAAATGACAGCAGGATTATGCCGAAAGAATCTGCAGTGAATGAAGTCCATCCATCAGGTGATTCAGTCGTCTTTTCTTCTTACTAGACATAATTAGAAAATGTTTCACTGATGTTATTTGTTAGCCTTTCCTTCGATCAATATGACTACAAACTAAGAATGAGCATCTCTGCCAATTAATGTGTTTTATTGTACCATAGGTAGGACTTGATGGATACATGTCTGTCTTGACCTTATCTACAACATCATTAATAATCCACTAACCCTATGTCATACTGCTGGAAGAGATCTAGTCAATGTTTTCTCTGTTGGCAGGTGAAATTAAGGCACACGACGGGCACGGTTATTGGGTGTTAGGACCTTAATTTGTGTGATAATGAAATCCTAATAGAGGCAGATATAGTTATGTTAAGGCGGTAACGATATGTGTAGCCTCAGTATTCCTTTCTTAGCCTCTCTTAACCAGTAGTTCTGCATGAGAGCAAGTATTGCTCATGTCTAATACGGTAACGATGACTGTAAGGGCAGCAGGATTAAAGTCCTGCCTCGGGCTCTGCAGCAAGACAGTGGGAAGCCAATACAGAAACTTCTAAATTGACGAAAGAAAAAAATCGCTTCACCTCTTATCGCCTACAGGCGCACACCGGTGGTAGATGCCTCCTTCTATGGAATGCACTTTCCATCGAAATTCACTTATTCAATGAAAGTATATGTACACATTAAGGATAATTTAGTATTAAAAGTGTCAATGAGCAAATGTGCATCAGCTTTGGTACACACACTGATTTGGCTTTGGGCTAAATCTGAAGGTAGCATCTGGGGTACTCAAGTATTTACCCTTTACCCCTCCAATTGAGATCTGGTCTTCACTGTAGTGTCCCCAGAAAGATATGCAAATAAGGAAGATGCAACAATACCTCTGCAACACCACCTATTGGATGGCAGCATCCCTTCAAATCAATATACGACTTTTTAACAAGTCTGTAAAACAATGATTGGGAATAGGAAACCAAGCCAGAAAACAATACACAGAAAGCTGTTTCGGGGTCTTTGCCCCTCATCAGTGTGCAGTAGGTTTCTGGCTTGGCTGGTGAGAGGCCTGTAACGTGGGTCAAGAGGGGTGTCATCTTTCCTTGAGAGCACCCACAAAGTGTGTGAAGACACCGAAGGGGTAAGTGGGTCGGGGGAATGATATTGTCTCTCCCCATCATCTCTATTCCCAATCATTGTTTTAAAAATTTGTCAAAAAGTGGTATATTGATTTGAAGAAATGGTTCTATGCAGTAGGTGGTGCTCCAGAGGTATTATTTCATCTTCCTTATTTGCATAAATTACCCAGAGGAGCGTGCATTGCCAAGTCTCCTCACTCACTTTTCAGGTGTCTTCTCACACACACTCCTTCTGAGTGCTCCCCTCAGGGAGAGACAATGCAATCCCCCCACCCACTCACCCCCTAGGTGGCCCCACACAACCCCTGGATGCTCTCCTTAAGGAGAGATGACACTCCTCTTGACCCAGAAAGTTACTTGCAGATTTAGTTTCAGTTATGTAGCAGCTGATGTATAGAGGGCCAATGCATGGTACCTGAGGGTGTGAACACAGACGTAACCAGGACACTTAGCTGAGGTCAAGGCAAGCAGCATAAACTTCAATTCAGGAATCAAGCAAGAGGTCAGGGCTGATAGAATAGATGGAATACTGGCCAGGCTTACCACAAAGGGTGGAAAAAAAAAAGAAGTGAGAATGAACCCATTGAAATCAATGGGTTCTATTCTCCACATTTTGCAGGTGGGATTTTCCCATGCATAAAAGTGAGCAAAAACATGCTGTCGAAGCCCTTAGTCTGTGACTGAGCACTTCTGAGCAACGAGGTTCCTTCCAAGAGGTGAGGGTATTTGCTGTTTCAGATTTGATCTGGACTGTTTCCTTACTGTTTTTGGATCGCAGATGTCTTCCCTAACCTGTGTCTATTTATCGTGCGGCACAAACTCTGTCTGTTACAAAGTCCATATCAGGGTCAGGGTTATTTTAAGGTGAGAATTCCTAAATCCCTTAGAGTGGCTTTTTATTGGACAACTGTTAGGCGCTTAAGCACTTGACAGCCATGGCAACCATTATCGCTCCTATACTTTCATACAAGACCAATAATTGCTCCCTGAATAGAGGTGAAGCTCTCTGGAGATCTCTTCTGGCCAGCCACCTCCATTTAGAATAAACAGATAGTCATTCATAGATGAACATCTGCTGTTTACACAGGCCAATGGTTGCTTCTGTTTTAGGTGAACTAACAACCAAACAACTCTGCTCACTTACCCTATCGGGTCCCATGGTTATGTAGGACGACAGTTGTCCATAATTGCACTTTTGAGTGACTACTTGGGCGACTATTGGCTATTGTAATGCCACCTTTAGACTCTCCCTTCTGTTTAGTCCTAAGGGAAATCTAATAGTTTTTTCCCCCCTTTTCCTATTCCCTGTGAGCTGGTTATTTTCGGCAAGCATGAACAAAGTTAGAATATTATAACACTATGGAAAAGTATTGCTGCATACATTTTACCATCAGATACATGGATGGAAAAAGTGAATGAGGACGAGGCCTCCTGGCTGACTATCAAACAAGGATAGAAACCATTAGTCTTATTGATCTCAGATGTCCCTAGCACAGCAGTGACATAGAACGGCACAGGCTTTCCCCCCCTATTCTTCATGGTTTGACAGAGAGGCTTAAATGAGTTTGTCACTGTAGGCAAAATAAAGAAAAAAGAAACTGATGAGTCTTTCACCAGCCTCAGGTTCTTCAGAATTTTAACACATGGCTAGAGTCTTAAAGGGATATTTCCACAGTCTAAAGAAATACCAATTCTTCAGTATTACTAAAATTATGAATATGTCCAAATACATTGAATCAACCAAAATGTCTTGTTATGGAGCACTTATCTCTTCCCCCAAAGTACCACAGTATTCTGGGGCAAACGTACCATAGAGGCAGACCATGCAATTGCTATGGGGCCTTTGGAGAGAGCGGGCCCCAGATCTAATTGCACCATCCATTTGTATACTGTGTAGAGAGAACATATGCAGGGCCTTTCTCCAAAAAGAAATTTATTCCAAGGGGGTGGAGAATTAGTATAGGGTCATTTTAAATGGCATGAAAAGGGAAATAAACACCAGGTCCTCCAATCCTGGGTGGCAAAATTTAATCTAGGGGAGCCTATTTAAAATTCTTACAATTTTCCTATGGGGCCCCATCAATTCTAAGTACACCCTTTGGCAGTGTTAGCGTTTGTTGAGACAGTGGCTTTTAACTACTGGTTATGTCCACCAGCAGTGCTAAGTTCCTGAGGCCAGTTCAATGAAATCCACTATTGTTCTCCCACAGACATGGCAGATATGTGGTTTTGCTGGTGCTAGAGCACAGGCTGATCATAGGGAGTCTAAACCATACACTGTGGCTGCTTATTACATCCATTAGGCACCACTGAAGATAATCCACTTGAACAACCAATGAGGGATGTTACCATTATGACTGCAGTATGTGCTGCCTCAGTTACCATAGGGAGTGTATCAGGAGTGGGAAAGGAAAGAGAGAATTGGGGGAAATGGGATTTAGTAGTCTAGATCGGTGGTCACATGTTGGCGATACAGGACTGCCCACTTCAGGCAATGCAGCAATGAAGAAGAATGCTAATGAGGGCAAGAAAAGTGACAAGAAAGCAAGAGTGGCTAAAAAGCTAAGAGAGAAGGCACTTGCGGTAGTAATATCATCTATGTTTAGTCTTACGCTGTGTTGTCATCAGTGCTTTTACTAATAGTTCCACTACATTTCTAGGGTGTTATCAGAACCTTAGCAAATGGAAATGCGCTGTAGAAAGGTGAGAGATGAGTATCTGAGGATCCCCAAATCTACTGTTGCATACACCACCAAATGTTTTCATGAAATTGAGACCAGCAAAGATCAACCATGAATTGGAGGGCCATGAGTGACTACGAAAGCAGGAGTGCATCAAGCTACTATCCAAACATGATAGATGATGAACTGGTCCTGAAACTCAAGCAGATATATATAAATACAAAAGGTACCACAAAATCCTTGTTTACCACGCAGTCCCTGCAGGAAAATGACTGATCAGCCAGGAATTTATTATGCAGCAAGATAATGACTCAAAGTTTTGAAAGAGCTACCTGGCGTAGAAAAAAGAAGAGTAAACCCTGAAAATAATGGAATAGCCAACACAATCCTCTGGTATAAACATAATCTAACTTCTAACTTCTGTGGGAGGAACTCAACCGTGAAGTGAGGAAACAGTTTCCAACCTCTCAAGAAAGTATCTGGAATATATTACAAGCCTCATGGAAACAATTACAACCAACCATTCTAAAAAAAATCCAGTCAGTAGGATGCCTAGAGGAGTCTAAAATGCGTTAAAGGCTAAAAGTTGGTTTCTTTGATGAAAAGAAAGCTTGATATTTTTAAAGCATAAATGTCTCAAATAGCAATGTTTTTTTTAACTCTATGAATAAATATAATATATGCAGTATACAGTGCAATACCAATATCAGCTTCCATTCCACTGACATATGCCAAGAGAGTGACTTTTTGACATATATTTGATAGGCTTATGTCTTTTTTTTTCTATGGTGCTGAAAACAACAGGCTGATAGTACCACCAAAAATCTGTATGTTAAAGCATGAATAAACAGAAAAACAACAGCTCACCACCACAGGACTAAATCAGAAATTGATGTGAATAAGGACATGCAAGGAAGAAGAACACTCCAGCAGCAAACAGAAGGTTACAGGAAAAGCAGGACTTCCAGCGCTCTTATTAATAAAATATATTTTTATTGCATCTTCTAAAAGGCAACACAATGGGAAACAGAGGAAAAAAGAGGAGCGCTTATATGTTTCAAGCCCTAAGACATGTGACTAAGAGCCAGGATTTTACGGCTTGAAACATGTAAGCATTCCTGTTTTTTTCTTCTGCTTCCCTCTTTCTTGTCTTTTTAAGATGCAATAAAAGCTATGCTTTATTTGTGAGAGTGCTGAAAGTCCTGCTTTTCATGTTCCTTAAAGTATAGCTGTACCACTTTTTAATACTGGATCTTCCAGTACGAATCTTAGCCAGTAATA
The DNA here is from genome assembly GCF_035609145.1 of Eleutherodactylus coqui. Lineage (NCBI taxonomy): Eukaryota > Metazoa > Chordata > Amphibia > Anura > Eleutherodactylidae > Eleutherodactylus > Eleutherodactylus coqui. The sequence continues at coordinate 271,632,989 of NC_089838.1, forward strand.
CCAGAGTACACTGCTGTGATATACAAATGTAAAATAATATATCTTTTCCACTATGGCTACCTTTCATTTTTAGTTTACTTCTTCATAGGGATAGAAGTACTTCATGCATTGAAATAAGGCATTAAAAACATGTATGCTGCATTGCAAAATGCTAATTACACTTTCCCAGTGTATAAATGTATACATTAAAAAGTGTATGGAATTAACACTGCCAAATGCTTGCTAAGAGTTTAACAACTTGCAGTGTGAGTGTTCTGCTTACGTTCCCTATGTCTGATTTTATTGTGCTCAGGCTGCCAGCAATTTAACATGTAACAGAACTAGGAATCATCAGCTAGAGAAGAGAAAGTCAGTGGGAATCAGAATGCCAGTGAGGGGCGTCACAGCGGTATTGGAGCATCTGCTGACTGATACAACTATCTGGCAGGTTGGGTTAAGCAAGTTTTTTTCTTCTATTTCTGATCCAAGGAAGTGGTCTGGCTTCTGCTTCAAAAGACGTCTTGTCAGGATCCAACCAGATGTCAGCTTGGAGGTTTAAACTGCTGATTATTTGGAAAATTTCAAGCTCAGTATGTATGCCATTCTTGTCTTGCCACAGTAACACTTGAAGGTTTTGCAAGTGTCTGTCAGATTGGTAGATTTGTATTTTTGGACTTTGTATTATAGCCTGCAGCTGTTGAAGGATGCACATCACTGCCCTGTCTGGTATCAGCTCTATAATACAACGTTAAGAGATTTATTTATACAGAGGGAAACACTTCCTTTATTTCGAGAGGTTGTAATATATTCAGTACATTTCACTAAAATAATAGAGCTCATGCTATGACTGTTCCATAGGGGTATAACTATAATTGGGTCCAGAGAATGCATTGCATCCTGGTCCTGCAGCCTGGAGGGGGGTTGGGAGGGATTAAAATCTCTATTCCCCATATAAGGAGATCAGTACTATGAATGAAGCATATTCACCATAAAAAATATAGTTGGGGGCCCTGTTACAGATTTTGCATAGTAGCTCAGCAGCTTCAAACTACATTAATGTTCTTCAAAATAGTGTATGGCCCAGGACAAGAGGAACCCTCACCTAAATAACATATGGGCTATGGGCCTTGCATTGGTTGTGCTAGGGGATGCTTTGCCTCAACCCTTACCGTACTTACTGACTTTTCATAGGCACCTCTCTATGGCAGCCTAGTAGAACTGCGACACCATGCATGTGTCTAGTCTTTGGCCTTCAGGCTGCTTGCCTGGAACTGAGCCCATGCACACAGGCAGTAATGAGTAGTCCAGTTTAAGGAAGCAGTCACACCTGTTTTTTATATGCTGAATAAGTGTAACTTTTATTCCAACTAGTAGCACAATTGGCACAAAACCCACATCAGCAATATGTAGCAGAGAGGCAGCAGCACTTACAGTCACCACCTTCAGGACAGGACTTGAAAAACTGAATTGTAAAGGACTTTAGTTTGCATTATCTGGATGCTGACTAAATGGGAATAAACTGTTACTTGTCCTTTTGGATTTTCTGCCGGTATCACATCAAGACATCACACCAGAGAGCAGAGACAAGGCCTTATTACCACCCCCTGATCTTTCATTGTAGTGCATCTGTGTGGAAGAGGGACATACACAGTAACAGGCACTGTTACTATCACCTCCTTTTCTGGCGTACTACATTACCTGTAACAGATTTTCAGTTCCACCATATATTATGCATACAGTACTGGGTTTCTTCTTTGAGAAGACCATCCCTCTAAAAGACCACATTTCAAAGCAATTTTGGAAAGTTTCAGTGGTCGCCTTCTCTAATAAGGCATATAACAATGGGTTCTCTCTTGCAGGCAAACCCATTCATACCAATACAGCAGTGGTCTTCTATTATTCTTGCTGTATTTACAGAATTCATATTGTTCACCGACTCGCTAAGAAAGAAATAATTATGTTTCCTGTTCAGTAAATGCTAACATTATACAATTAGGTAAAAAGTAGAATATCACAGAACTAAGCATAAGACCCATTACTTTGGCCACGGAGTGATTTTGAAAGACTTTGGTCTACGATCACATGCCAGCATTACAATACACAACGGCTGCCTATTACAGTTCCCTGATGATAGGAATAATAGAGAACCAGAGAGAAGGATATGATTGGAGATAAATGGAAAGTAGAACATGAAATAAAAACTGTGTAATGCTAAAAATAACCGCAGCTATAGAGACTTAGACAAGGGAAAAAGGCAGAAATTGGGACTGGATGGCATAGATTTGGCTGTAAACATGGAATCTTATAGAATACAAGTCGGGCAAATGACATCAAAAAGGAGCCAGATCTGTGGATGGGGAGAACAACAGCCTTGTGTGCTCGTAGAGTCAGCTCCTACCATACTGTACATCTGGAGAATGCTAATACAAGGCAATTTAGAAGATAGGAGAGTGCAGCACTTCAGGGTAGAAGAGATGAGAGGCTGCAGAGAATAGAAATGGTTTATTATCAAGCCCTGCAGCCTGGGCACCAAGAAAATGATGAAGAGCATATGTTGTGCTGTGAATAAGACTGGCAAACATGCTTTTGGCCTTGTGTACCTTGTCACAGATGTACATAGCAATACGACATTGGCCTTATTTTTCAGCACGCCTGTAGTTAACATAGCTAATATAGTGCAGAAGGTCTTAGGTTTGACCTATCACACGTCATCTACAAAGAGTTGACATAGATCCAAATACAGTATGTGACTACAGCATATATGTTGCAGGTGTGGGGCAGCGACAGAGGATTCAGGAGACAATGCAGATGGAGTAACCAAAATATACAATATGTAAGGAGGTGCTATGTACCTAGGTGCTATGTAGTGCTAACTAAAGTGTAGGAATAGTAATACCTTGTGAACAATCCGTAGTTACAAATGTTGATGAAGTAGTGGAAACAGCAGATCAAGGTGCAAAGCAATGAAGTTTCTTTATTTCTTTCCTCCCAGACAGAAAAACACGACGTTTCGACTACAAGAGTCTTTGTCAAGTACTTCTTTGCCTTTGGACAATCCGTAGTTACAGTAATACATTGTGAACACTATCAATAACACTCAGCTAATTTGATACCATAGTAACATAGTATTCCCCTTGCATAATATCTCAGTCTACAAGCGAAAGGGGCTACAGCAATAGCCACCTGGCAACAGTCTGATTTTCTCAAGACAATCTCAATGTCCTGCAGCAGGCCTGCTAGCTAACTATTTTTGATCATTTTTGGTGTACACACCTAGTGTCCCTTTGAGGCCAACCTCACTTACAGTTTATTGTGCGTTTGCCGTAGCTCTAACTGACCTCAGGGTTCTACAGCATTGCCTGGAGGTCAGAACTCCTCACCACTCCTCTCTACTAACGTTGGGCTATTCTGCTCCTCTTTGAGCCCTAGTAGCAACATCCCCAGCTCTTTTAGGTCCAGTCCTGTGTCACCTCAGTGCTTCAATCGCTGTTTCTCTGGCTTTTTCCTCACCTGCACTGCACACATCCTCCTCACATCCAGCAGCCTCTCCTTCCTCTGTTTATCACTTGCTCACTTCACAATGCAGCAAGAAATGGTCCTTTGTATATCAGAGTATTCCCCATCGCCATCGGCCCAGTGAGCAAGCTTAGTTCATTGTGCACAAACATTGGCACACGTAGTAATTTAGGTGCATCTCCCGGTCCACAGCAATCTTAACCCTTTAGGGTTAGTCCCTTACATATACATTCATATACAGAACTGTATATACATTTGTAAGGAACTAGTCGCATCAATTTGCTATAAACATACAAAATGTCTCCAAAAAGCATTCATATATTAAAGAACAAGGTTAATTTTTCTTAATTGTTGCAAACCCAATGTTCTCTGTAGCAAAGAAATGGATTGCACATACTTTGAGATAATTTATTTCTGGCTGTTGATGTAGCATCAGCATATGCTGCAACATTGTTTAAAAATTATCACTAGTCAGAACTAACTGCTTCTGCTCCGTGCCCCTGTGTCTTGTGGCGCTGACAGTGAGCACCCAATCAGCTGATCAGTTGGAGTCCTGAGTGGTGGGGCCCCATCCATTCAACTATTGATCCTGAGGATAACTCATCAATACTATTTGCCAAGAAATCCTCTTTAAGTATCTGCTACAAAATTTACCAATAACATAGTGGAACTGTATGAGGAGGCCGAAGAGTCTAAAGAAACTGTTAGGATAAGTAGATGTGGACCCAATGTGTCACACACATACAGACTGGTTTGACTTTCGGCCAAATCCAGAGAAAGCATCAGAGGAACCCCAGTGTTTTAACCCCCCAATTGGGAATGTGGGCTTCACTACGTGGTACTCAAGCTGTTACACTGGAAGTGTTGCCAGTTGTGTGGCAGCTGACACTACAAGAGACCAGTTAAACTGCTCAAAGCATATGTCACACTGCTCATATAGCATTTGCAAGTGTTGCACACAGTCAGTATTCATTTTTGGCTGGCACTCAGTTTGGTTTTCCACTGATGATTCAGAGTAAATCCATAAAATCTATAGGTGGCTATGCTAAGTCAATACTAAGTCTGGCTAGTAATCAGATCACCCAGCATAGGAAGAGTCCTTCATATAATGTTGGAACCAGAGGCGTAACTTGAAGTTCCTGGGCCCCAATTGAAAACCTGTAACAGGGCCCCCAACTACAATGCTTTATTCATAGTACTGGGCTTCCTATGTAGGGAAGAGAGGCCTTATGGCCCCCTAAGGTACCTGGGACCGGGTGCAACCGCATCCCCTATAGTTACACCAGTGGTTGGAACTAGAGATGAGCGAGCGTACTTGCTAAGGCAAACTACTCGAGTGAGTAGTGCCTTATGCGAGTATCTGCCCGCTCGTCTCTAAAGATTCGGGTGCCAGCGGGGGAGAGCAGTGAGTTGCGGGAGTGAGCAGAGAGGAGCAGGGGGGAGGGAGTGAGAGAGAGATCTCCCCCCCGTTCCTCCTCACTCTCCCCCGCCGCTCCCCGCCCCCCGCCGGCACCTGAATCTTTAGAGACGAGCGGGCAGGTACTCATATAAGGCACTACTCGCTCGAGTAGTTTGCCTTAGCGAGTACGCTCGCTCATCTCTAGTTGGAACCCATCTGTAAGTGCCATAACTGGGTAACATCCATTGGGCTGGCACTTACTTTGAGTTTCCATGTAGGATAAGAGACGGTCCATAGCTAAATGGTGGTGCTTTGTAAGGTGAGATAGGTTATGTCAATACTCAGTCTGGCTAGCAGCTGGATTACCTACCATAAGTATCCACCAAGAATCTAGAGAAATCTAGTTCAGTGGCCCTTGATATCTCTTATCATAATAGATTTTCTCCTACCTTTTCACCTTAATTGATTTTTGCTTGGGATGGTCCCCCTGAGGCGACACCATTTCCAATGACTGCCTTTCACTGAAGGGACCTCCCCAATGTGTAGCATCTTTTGAGTGTTAAAGAATCCGTATGTTAGGGAAATATCTATTGGAGGGACGAGTTGATGTTTGGGCTCCGCTCTCGTCAATTTTGTATCTTTATTTCACACAAATTGCCAAATTGCTCTGGTTTTAGGGCTTTTACCTACTAGCTTTTTTTTAACGCTGCAATATCACTGCATTTTTTTAATGCAAATATCAATGGGACTTTCTAATGTCAAAATCGCATTACACAAAAATCGCATCGCACAAACTTGCGATTTTTGTGCGATGCGATTTTAACATTAGAAAGTCCCATTGAAAAAAATTGCAGTAATATCGCAGTGTTAAAAACAGCGCTAATGGGTAAAAGCCCTTAAACAAAGTCAATAAAGTTTATTTTTTAATCCTATTCTGTGAAGACATACTGTGCCTGTGTGATACTTTGCACTTAATGTTCACATATCCGATTTGTATATCCCCTTTGCCTGACAGCACAAGATTGGTGGGTGGTACAATAATTATTTCAACATAGTGTATTATGTACTGAAACATTTTTCATATGTACCATGCCATGGAATTAATGGCACTTTAAAATAAGTAATAATAATGAAGATGGATGGTATGAAAGTGGCCTATAGTGTCAACAGTTGTACTACCATCATATCCAATGTTTTTAGTTATGCTATTTAAGCTCTGCCTCTCATCACAATTGTAAGAACAGCCTAGAAAATATTTTATTCATCAGTAATTTACTGTATCTTCAGTGATCAAATCCTGGTTCCTCAGCATCAAAACCATCGATGGTTGTGAACACTGATCGGTTGACTTGCATCAGTCGAACCCTGTTTCAGGTTGAACTTTGCTAAAAGTTTGGTTCGGTGTAAACCTGAACCTCAGGCTATTTATCTCAGCTGAACCCGCTAAACTTTTCTTCTTCTTTTTTTTTAACTCTCCTTCAAAATCTTCTTTCTCTTCCTCCTTTTAGTCCTCTTACTTTTTTCCTCTTCCTCCTCTTTTTCTTCTCTTAGACAGTGTTACTCACCAGATTTACAGGTATTGGTGAAGTTCCAGTTCGGCTCAAACGAATTCGAACCAACCCAAAATTTGGTGAATCAGCCAAACCGAACATTAGAAACTTTTGCTCATTGCTAACTTCAATAAGTGTTCAGAACTTTAAGCTTATTGGACTTCTCAATCCAAACATATGCAAACAGGAAGCTCATTGAGAATCTGTTACATTCTAGAGATAGACAGTAATTTTTTCTCGTTCACAATGTCTTTGCTTGAGGACAACCTTTTCCAAGATGAAACTAAATAGGGCCATGGACTGATTCTTTCCTTGCTTCTTTTGATTTTAAAGATTACCTGACAGAATTGGATTATTTGTTCCAATTTTCTCTGCATCATCACCGTCATCCTGCAGATAAGTACTTGTGCACGGGTAATTGAACTTCAATTGTACATGATTGAGACTCCACTCTATCAGCAAAATGACCGTAGTAGTGCAATCAGATGGGGTTACATATTGTACTTGCACTCCCTCTCTTGTGTCCCGAACACTTTCCCTTTCCACATTTTCCTGAAATGCATACAGTAGTCGATAGTCTTCAATTCAGTCATAGATGAGCTTGAGAGTCTACTACACTTGGCCATACACTTCTTGGAAAATGGTTTTCTGCTTTGCAGGAGAAGTAGGAGGGTGTAAAATCAAAGAGAGCAACATTTGAAGTAGTAAGGTCTAGCATGTAATATTACAATGAAAAAAAAAAGACTTGAGATCAAACCCAGAGAGACTGGAACATTAGCAGGCAGCTGAAAAGCATGAAATCAATAAACAAACCCACTTTCAGCTGATTACACTAAAGAAGACTGATTAGACGTACTCAAAGAGAGTCAATCATTCAAGTATATGTTTCATGAGTTTTGGAGTCCAGACTACACATCTGAAGAGAAGGGGAGAGGGAAAAGTTGTGTCTTTGTTCCTTTCTCTCTTCTAGTATAGCACGCGGTAGAACCTGTAATGTACCTGAGAGTCTATTCGTATAAATGGGTCCTAAAAAACATCAAAACATGAAATGTTCTAAATTATACTCTATTAAGGTAAATTGAGGGGGGGGGGGGACACGCAGTATTTATAATTTTCAGTTTTTTTTATTATACAGGCACGTAAAAGACATGTATAGGTACATGCATATGCCTGACCATGACTCCACTCACTATGTATATTGAGATCTGTCCCAAAGAGTCCAACAAAAGTGAATGGAGTGGTTGTCATGCATACTGTGACTCCATTCTCCCTGGGGATTTAGGGTGCACTGAGGTACCCTGAGGGTTCCAGCAGCAGCAGTTGAATCCTAATGGTCAATTATTTATCCTCTATCCTGTAGATAGGGGTTACAGTAAATGTTTTTGGTGGGAAAACCTCTTTTATCTCCTCCCAACCGCATAGCATGAATGACATCATGTGATCACGATGAGTGTATGGAGCAGGCTCGGGAGCCAAGCTTGCTGCATATTTGGCAAGTGTCGGCTGTTTTCAGTTGAAAACTGTTGGCTATGGCGTAATCAGAGTTAGCTCCGATCGCGGCTGTTAAATGCTTAGATGTGTCGGTCAATGTTGAATTTTATTCAGGGGAGCTTCTGTGATATCACGAATGAGTTTCACTCAGATAAGTTCAGGGGAGGACATATCACATGTATTATTAAAGGGTTTGTCCAGTTACTGGACAATATTTTCTCTATACCACCAACTGTGCTAAAATAACAAACGAATCAGTACTCACCCCTCCTCTGCAGCCAGGATCCAGTGTTTCAGCCATGCCATGGTCCTGGTGCTTGTTATGGCAGCTGACATCAGCTGCAGCCAATCAGAGGCTGCAGTGTCACTGTTAAGAACTTCTGGCATTATGGCACCCAAGATGTAATAAGCACTGATGTCAGGAGAGCGGTTGGTGATACTGCAGCCTTTGATTGGCTGCAGTGCTCAGGTGACTTCCAGTGACGTCATCTACCACAACAAACACCGGGACTATGGTGGAGCTGCAACGCTAGATTGCAGCGGCTGAGGAGGGTAAGTACTGATACTTTAGTTATTGTAGCACAGTTGGTGCAATAGAGGGAATGTTGCCAGTAACCAGACAACCCCTTTAAATTATCAGCTTGAAATGAAGGAAGCCCTTGATGTATGGTGTCCGCCCTTGATGCATGGTGTCCGCCCTTGATACATGGTGTCCGCCCTTGATGCATGGTGTCCACCCTTGATGTATACATAAGTGAGAGCAGCTTCACTTGTAATAGTTGATGACTATTTATTGCTCCTTTATTAACTACTTACTTTAGAAAGACAACTACTTAAAATAGAAAAAAATCAAGAAATTAGCCTTTTCTAGTACAGATACGTTTGTAAAATTAGAAAACATTATACATTTATGACAGTTGAGTCCACTTACCTCATCATAGCTACTAAGGGTACCTTTACACTAAAGCGCATGATCGTCACTTGTTCATTTACTTTTACACAGACCGCATATTGTTTATTAGTTGTTTGTCAACATATCATTTGTAGGAGGATCTTTATGCAAATTCATTCACAAGTCGTTCAATTGCAAACCACTGTGACTTTGCACCAGACACATTTTGATCAACCAGCAACTATTTTTAGATTAGATAAAACGAAACGACTCGTAATTAGTGAGCAAATTATCCCTCATCACCTTGTCGATGGCCGTTTTTACACTCAATAACTATCATTTGCATTCATTCTTTAGAGCGATTATTTGGCCAATAGTTATCCTGTGTAAACGTACCCTAAGGCCTCGGTCACACGGGCGATTTTCCGTGCGATCTGCGCATGCGCATGCGATGTGCGATCTTATAAAACCATTGCTTTGCAATGGTATCGGACACATGAGCGCTTTTTATGCGCTCGTCCGATAAATTATAGAACAGAAATCGCAGATCGCACCTATCTGCAATTCCTGTTCTCTTCTCTATATGCGCTCAATGGGGCCGGCGGCAGCAGCGCCGACCCCATTGAGAACATATAGTAGACAAATCATTCTCCTCTGCCACAGCTGTAACAGCTGTGGCAGAGAAGAATGATGTTTGCCCATTAAATTCAATGGAGCCGGCAATACAGCCGGCTCCATTGAAAGCAATGGGCTGCGGGCAATCGCACGATGAATTTTCGGAAAGGGCTTAAAAATATAAGCCCTTCCCTGAAATTCATCCAGAAATGTGTAAAAAGTAAAAAAAAATAGCTGAGAGCTGTCATTCAATAGCTGAGAGCTGTCCCTGATGGGTCCCTGCGCTGAGCCAATCAGAGGCAGCACTCACTCACCCATTCATGAATTCATGAATGGGTGAGTGACAGCTGCCTCTGATTGGTGAGGGCTGTGACCAATCAGAGGCAGCTCATTCAGCAGGTGGGGATTTTAAATCCCTGGCTGCTGAATACTACTCATAGCAGTTCAGGAGAACTGCCGGCTGGCCGCGGCTGAACTCCGTCTGCCGGGACAAGGTGAGTATTTTTTTTTTTAACTTTTTACACATTTCTGGATGAATTTCAGGGAAGGGCTTATATTTTTAAGCCCTTCCCGAAAATTTATCGTGAGATCGCCCGCAGCCCATTGCTTTCAATGGAGCCGGCTGTATTGCCGGCTCCACTGAATTCAATGCGCTGGACAGCGCTGCACTGCTCCGGCCCGTTTCTAATGAAACACGGCTAGGAGCAGTTTTTTCGGGCGATTTTTCGGCCCCAGTCACGCGATTTGCGGATGCGCATCCGTTTTGCGATCCGCAAATCGCGGTAAAAAATGCCCGTGTGACCAAGGCCTAAGGGTGAACACCCACTTGCATTTTTTTAATGCTGCAAATTCGCTGCTTTTTTTTAACGCAATTGTCAATGGGACTTTCTAATGTTAAAAACGTATCGCAGGTTTGTGCTTTGCAATTTTTGTGCGATGCGTTTTTAACATTAGAAAGTCCCATTGACAATCACGTTAAAAAAACACAGCAATATCGCAGCATTAAAAAAACGCAAGTGGGTGTGATCCCTAAAGCATATATCGTGTTTCCCCGAAAATAAGACAGTGTCTTATATTAATTTTTGTTCAAAAAAGGTTTAACTTTTTTACATGTATAGCTGCCTGGACACTATTTAAATTGACTTTTTAAATTAACTGTTAGCAGGGCTTAATTTTGGAGTAGGGCATCCTCAAAAAGCCTAAAAAATCATTTTGCATCCTCAAAAATTCTGGAAAACCATGCGATGTCTTATTTTCAGGGAAACAGGGTATTAAATGTTTTTATTGCAGTCCTTTGCCAAAGTGTGGGATCGCTAATTTTAATAGTTTTGCATATCTACATACAGTAAAATGATAACACTTTGCTAAAATTTCCAAGTTAACCATGCTCATTGTAATGGTATTCGTCGTCTAGATTTTGGCGTGTGATATAGCAATAGTTGCATGGTTCTACATCACATTCTCTATCATGGTTCTTTGTGCCAGAGACAGAGACTTGTCTCTATATAACAATTATAAGAGGACAACTCTTTTGTTTGCTTTAGATTACATCTGTGTAGTACAATAATCTATTACTGTTCTTTGCTTATCTCTACCATTGGACTAAAGGAAGAAGAATGACTTTCCGATTGCAACAGAGGGACCTCATGTAATGTGATAATGCAACATCATTCTGCATGAAGGAAATAAAACACATTAATTAAAACCTAAATAATCTTTATGAACTAAGCCTGTGTTTGCCCATACATTTTAGATAGTGGTCGGCCAATTATACATGTGCCCTGAATGGAGAGAGAGAAGAAAGCTTCAGCTAGATACTCCTCTAACGAGACCAAAAGGATTAGGCAAATGAAATCCAGCATGTGCCTTCGAGGGAGATTTGGGAGCCCCCCATGTACATTAGAAGATTGACCAATCTCACCAAAAATAGCAGGTTCAGCCAATCTACATCTTATGTGTTTGATCACACATAGGGGTACTGGCTGATGTGGCTTGTCGGTTGCGATAACATCGTAGCATGGTGGCTTCAACACAGCCTAAGACCTGTTGCCTTGTTAAGCAGGTTAATGGTTAATGCACCATGTGCAGAGTCTGCTGGTGCTGTCTGTCTTTGCTGCATGGATGCATGCTGGATTAGCCATGACTGGGAGTAAAGTGGAGGTGTGGTTTTCTATTACAGTTTTCAGGTGCACAGTGGCTATATAGTCTCACCACTCCTGGTGTTCAGTGCTGCTTATTTCATTCCATAGTGGAGAACTTAGAGTTTGGAGCTCTGCTGTGCTGGGTGCTTTTTCTACTTGCAGCTTAGTAGCTGCGGGTTCCTTTCCAGTTTGTTTTGTGGCTTTTCATTTCTGTTTTTGCTTTGCATGTCAGTTCATCTCTCCAGGGGTTCCTATAGAGACAATCAGGGTCCAGAAAGAAGACCGCGGGGCCGCCTTATATCGAGGCGATGACCCTGTTTTTGGCGGGGACCCATTACCTCCCTTCTAGGTTAGGGCCACTCCACTCCCTGGAGTGGTGCTACCATCCCGCATAGCATAGAGTGCGGCTTTTTCCAACTGTGTGTACGTTCCCTGAGTGTAGTAGTATTGTGTCGCATGGGCTTTACATCCGAGCTACGTATTTCAGTTAGGTGCGCAATGTTCTACGGTGCATTAGTCTATCTATTAAAGCAGTCGTGAACATCACCCTGCATCCGCGCTGAGCATGGTGCTTGTGAGCCACATGGATGTGACACTGGCAATGTTCCTTGTAAAGGCCCAATCCTCTCCTAAACATATATGTTTATTTTGATTCAAAAAGCATTTTAAAGTCTATGGTAGGGGGTTGACTGAGCAACAGCAAAACACCAATTATGTCAAGTAGTGTTGAGTCAACCGAAACAGCTGAACTCCGTTTCGGATTGAACTTTGCAAAAGTCTGATTTGGTGCAAACCTGAAACTTAGGCAGTTCATATTTGCAAAACCCATGTTTTCATGGATTTTATTACCACTACCTTCTTTTTCTTCTTTAGGAGTATTGGCGAAGTTTTGGTTCAGTTCAAACTAATTCCGATGGAATCAATTTTTTGCCAAAATTAAGCGAACCGGCAAAACCAAACTTTTGAAAAGTTTGCGCATCACTAATACAAGAGTAATTAACCAAAAGAAAGCTATAAACATAAGACAAAGAAAGGCTTTGAGAAAGTGTCAGCAGACATTAAATACGCTATCAGCCTCTCATCTCTATGCCTGCTGTACAAAACTGAAATGATGATAAGGGAGTGTTTTTTTCCTTCCAGTAGTGAAGTGCATAGAACTTTCCTCCTATTGTGCATTCGGACTTTGATGTGGAGTTTATGCATTGAGCACCACCAAAGGAGGGAATGTAACAGCGTTTCTTGAGTAGTGCAAGTTTTTCTTCTCTATTGCTGGTTGATTCTTCACATACAGTATATTATAAATCTATGAGAAGGCTGAACTGCATTTTTTTCCCATGAATCAGATTTCACAATCATGTTTGTATGAGAGAAGGAGAGGGTCTCAAAAAATACACAGGTAGAGAATATCCAGCAAGAGAGAATATGTTTTACATGTATTGTCAACTGAGCTCTGAGCTTGCAGGTCAACAAGCAGGCATGTCAAATAAACATGTCTTGAAAATTAAAGAACCAATTTAGAAATCATTCACCAAGATATTGCAACTTCCAGCTCTCAAGGTACACAGCTGCATATTATTATTATTTTTTTTTCTGTGACAAAGGAGCAAGAAGAAACAACTTCAGATTGCATTTATGTGTATTTTCAAATGAAATAGGGCTGCATTAAATTTTCATATTGTCCAAGAGGTAAATAGCAATGCATTTCAATTGTATTATGTCAAACTGATGGATAAGTCTGCACAAACTGTTAAAAAATCATGAATCATTAAGAAAATGTTTGCAAGCTCTAATATATCATAATAACCATAATGGCAGCTCCCATATGTGGTATATTTAATATCATAGCAAGTTAAATGCAGAGCTGACATCCAGATGCAAGAATCAGTCATTCATTGCTGCTAGCATAAGCAATCTATGGATGTAGGTCCAATTACATAAGGTATAATAGAAGTGTTAAATAAAGAACACTATATAAATCCCTAATTAAACGCTTATTTCCATTATAGCTTGTGACTAGAGATGAGCGAACGTGTCCGTAACGGACACATCCGCACCCGGACACCGGCTTTAGCGAACACTGGAGTGTTCGCGCGTAAGTGTCCGGGTGCCGCCGGGGGGCGGGGAGCCCTCTCTCTCTCCCTCTCCCCCCCGCTCCCCACCGCACCCCCCCGCGCTGCCACGGCGGCCCCCGAACTTTTTCGCCCGAACACCGAGGTGTTCGCAAAGTTCGGTGTTCGGGCGAAAAAGGGGCGGGGCCGAACGTGTTCGCTCATCTCTACTTGTGACCCCTATGCATGTTGCTTCCTCCATTGTAGTTTAAACGACCTTTGAAATGCCAGACCATTACCTCGATATCCATCATCTATAATGGAGAGAGCCACATGCCTTGTCTCCTCCTATTTGGAGTGCTGATTGGGGAGCAAGGTGATCCCCATTCTCCTAATAGGTGGGAATCCTGGAAGTGGAACTTACTTCAATTTTTTATAGACTAGGATATACCATTAATGTCTCAGATGGAAATACCCTGATGGCCCTTTGAACTGTTTCAGTATGGTAATATGGCCCTCAAACCATAAAAAGTTGTGCACCCCTGATCTAGAGTGATAGCTTATCACTGGAATGGAGCTATGCTTCTGTTCTCTGCATAATGGGTGGCCAAGAGTGCTGCCGCAAAGGTGAAAATTGTGAAAGTGAACGTTGGACTAAAATAACATTAAGGCAGCGTTGCAGCCCTGTTAATACCAGAAGTTGGGGCTCCACCATTCAAAACTGAGAGCATATCCTAGAAGTACGCCGTAACTTTATGTGATGTAAATAACCCTTTAAATGTACTGGTAGCTCACCATAAATTAAATCAGTGGCATTTTCAATTTCCAATACTGTGGTTAAATTGCTAGTTCAGATGTACTGTCGATCCGAATAGTCCTGGGCAATTGAGCATATTGAGTAGTATCCTCTGCTTCCAAAACCATCTACATGGGTGGACAGAGTACCAAATGTGTTACTTGGGCAGGTGACAAAAGCCCAGTAGGTAGGTGGGCCAACCACCATCACTACTGCCTAAGGTCTATTAGCTAACATGTAAACATTTTTGTGCATTAGGGCCAATTGACACAGTTGTAGTTCCATGCCATGGGCTGTGTATTCCATATCCCAATTATAGTCTATGAGGCTATACAAATAAGCCATGGTTTATGCAAAAAATAGCTAAATATCACAGATAAAATCAGTATTTTCAATGCATTGTGTCCATGTAAATTGGACAGAATATGTAGGGGTATCTGTGTGCCTGATGCAAGCTGCACCTAAGTTTTTTAGTTGCAACTTGCAATACAACCATGTGGATTCGACCTTATTGGTAGATTGCTAGAGTTACAGAAATTAATAGTCTATGATAAGCTACTGGAAAACAGGGTGCCCATATCAGTGATGAGACAAGTATTCTTGGAGGCCAAGGCAAAATCTTAAAGGCCCACTCCAGTGAAAATACTTTTTTTCCATTCCTGCCCCCTCACCTGATTACTTGTTATGCTCTGGCTGTCTCCTCTGTATATTACAGTCACTTCCAAGGCGTGCAGCCTTGTATTTGATACTTATCAGATACCAGTTTGAGGCTGAGATTACTCACTTGCTCACTTTCTTTATGTTCTGCTAACACACCCATGATACATCAGTACAGCATCACATGGCCAGCTAGAGCCAGCACTAACTCTGTCTGCAGGGTGGAAACTGCAATTACTTTCTTTATTTTATGAGACCATAATTATACAGTCAGGAGGTTTAGCTGTAATCTCCTCTATTGTAACTGTGTGACGGGATCCTCTAATTATCAGCAGTAAATTGGATAGGAGTTTTTGCCCCACCAGCATCCATGAAGAGTCCATGTAATATTATCACACAGGATTAATGTTGCTCAAAAAACTGACCTTGAAAAAACATAAAATGAATTCTCTGGTGGTCAGAAAGAGAAGACATGACCCACCTGAAGAGAAAGACTGCAGGAGTTTTTAGATATAAATGAATAACTAATCAAGATAATAAAGGCAAAATAAGCAAGATAACAATGACTAAAGGCCTACTTACATGCACAGATAATCTTTCAAACGACTGAAAGATTGAAATATTTTGCGATCTTTTTGCATAAAATGTTAATGACCATTACTGGCCATTAGCACTTTATCATCTTCATTTGCATATTAATGAGCAATCACATACTTAATCACATGCTAGCTGTGCACAGAGCTGCATTGTTCTGCTCTCAGCTGATGGCAGATTACAATGTTATCCCTTGGAGAGAACTGCATGTGGTCTACTGACAAATAAATGTGTTTGCTTTACCTGTCAGTAGCTGAATAGCTCAAACCAAATGTTCAGGATGCCCGCGTTTACATATAACGATTATCGCTCATTTTAGGTCATTTGAAGGAATTTTGAGTGATAATTCTTATGCGTAAATGGGCCTTTATATATACAGGAAGACTAATTATATAATGAATGTGATCCCTAGAGGATTAATTAAATTGCCCTCAGATGAACGGTTATTTACCTGCCACCCATCAGCATTGTAGTATAATATGCTGTTTTATAGTTTCACTGTTTCTAAGACACTTGGGAAGTCTGTTTTCTATGGCAGGGCATGCTGGATTTTCTAGTTCCACAGAATAGTGATCTCAAGACCTCCAGAAAGTCATGATATACATCATTCAGAAGATGCTTATCTTTGCTTTCAGGTGATCCATACAATACTGTGAAAACTGAAATTCTATAATTTCCCATTCCAGGTGTAATTTTAAAGTAAATGTATAAATATTACGCAGTTCTAAAAATACTACATGTCACAACACCAGCGAACTTTCCTTCAGTTTGCTGTCATTCATCCATCAACAGTGATTACCAGAGATGAGGATGTACTAGGGACTACTGTGCACATTATGCTAAGACAGTCACTAAAATATGCACAAGGCAACCTCAACGAAAGGCCCTGCTTAATAAATGTACTGGCACCGTCTTCTCCCTAGAGTCAGGCACATCCTCTGGCACTAAACGAATGCGCCCGGTGGGGTAAAGCAAGTACCTGTTTCATAGTCTTGTGTGAAGGGAGCCATTCTGTGCTGTAAATAATCAGTATTTTATTTTATAGCAGGGGAATCATGCTGGAGCCAAGAACCTGTACCATGCTAATAGCCACTCGGACCTGCACCAAAAATGTAAACGCACAGCTTAGGTGAATTGCACCCCTCACCACTACAGGAGTGCATCACTTATATTTTTTTCTTATTTAAAACCAAATAGTGAAACATTTTCCATTTTTCTTATTTGCTTTTATTCTCTGATTGTAAATTTCTCTCATTCTGTTGTTTTACCTGACAATAGGGGTAACCATCTTGCTTGAGCTGCAGTTAAAGGCTATAGAAACCCTTATGCATGAAAAAATCAGTACATACATATCTTACTAAGTCCCTGCAAGAAAAAATGAAGCATTTATCTGTTTTTTATTTGCATTTAGTTTTCCTTCTTATGCATTTGTAAAGCCCCATACTTGGTCTTCAGGCTTTCTTACATTCAGGTTTCTGGCTCGGGGGTATTCCCAGCACTAATTAGCTTGTTTCTCACATGAACAAGCACAAGCTCAGCCCTCCCTCCTCTCCTCTTTCAGAGCCTGCATAGCATAACCACGATGACTCAATACTACAGAGCTATCTCTCCATCCTCTCTCTGAGTAGCTGCTGGCCCTGTTCCCCCTCACTGCTGATTAGAGCAGAAAATTCACGAGTGAATTACAGCCCTCTGCAATAGTAGCTTTCTCTGCTCCGTGTACTCCTAATCTCCTCCACTGTCATAGAGCCCAGTAGAAGGCAGTGAATG
The DNA here is from genome assembly GCF_035609145.1 of Eleutherodactylus coqui. Lineage (NCBI taxonomy): Eukaryota > Metazoa > Chordata > Amphibia > Anura > Eleutherodactylidae > Eleutherodactylus > Eleutherodactylus coqui. Next base: position 271,650,437 of record NC_089838.1, read on the forward strand.
CACATTCACAAAAGGGAGCTGGCTAGGGAAGCAGCTGTTAGTTTACTTGGACTGATAGAATTTGCTAAGATTTTAGTCCCCCAGTTTGCAGAGTCTTGGAAAACAATGCAAGCATAGAAATCAAGCAATCAGAAATCTTTAAAGGGGTTGTCCCGCAGAAGCAAGTGCAGTTATGCACTTCTGTATGGCCACATTAATGCACTTTGTAATATACATCGTGCATTAAATATTGGCCATACAGAAGTTATATACTTACCCTGTCCTGGTGCTGGCGTCCATGTCTCCATGGCGACGGCCAAACTTCTCCTCTGGTCGCAGGAACAATCGCGCTTGCGCACAGACGATCCCTCTTCTGGATGGTCCGGGCTCACGAGCTGCGTCCTGGCTCCTCCCTCTTCTCCGCGTCATCGGGTAGCTCCGCCTCCGTCACGTGGTGCTGATCAGCTAATGGGGTGGCTGTAATCGGCAGTGGAATGCAAACTGCAGAAGAACATCCACGGTGCACCATGGGAGAAGACCAGCGGTGCCATCTTGGACAGAAGACTTTTTAAAGATGCTGAACGGGGATTCAGGTAAGAGAATTTTTTTTTTATATATAACACATGGCAGCGGTATTCCTTTGGAATACCTGGGGGACTGGGCAAAAATTTTTTTTTGCTGTTTAGGTGCGGGACAACCCCTTTAATGAAAACCAATTACAAAAAGTCATAACATAAAAGCATTTAGAGATGTGCTTTACAACAAAAGTGACCCATTGATTTCTATGGAAAAGTGCTGTGGCATGCTCTGTAACCATTGCAAATGTTGGCTTCTATGATATCTATATGTAGCTATTACACTTAATTGTAATTGTGCTTGTGATGGTTATGGGATGACTACTGAGATGTTTTCTCTACAGAAGAGGCAGGATAAGACTATTATTAGACTTAGTGGTCATTGTGAAAACAGCAGGATTTTATCGTGACATCGAAATTTAAAAAATAAATCACCAAAAAGTCTTACAAAAGATGTTTAACGTAAAAACTTAATTCCACTAGAACACAAACTCTGTGTGAACGCTGCCTAAGGATCCTAAAGCTATGTTTGTGCTCAGTTTTATTTCTACCAATTTGCGGAACTCTTCAATTATTTACAATTTCACTTTAAAAACCAAAAGCAATTTGAGGAACAAGCATTTTGTTCTGTAATTTCCAACAATAAACAGATACGAAAAATGTAATCTTTATGATCTTCTTTCTTTTCATTCTGAATTGTTCATATTAAATCTGTAGGCACTGTGTGCTTTATAACCAAATAAAAACATCTTTATTTGTAACTTTTCTCTGTTGTCAAGATTTTTATAAATATTTCTAAAAAATAAATAATTCACCACAAGGCTTCGGTCAGACGACTGTTTTTGCCGCGATTTGCGGATCGCATGACGGATGCGCATCCGCAAATCGCGTGACCAGGCCGACGATTCGCCGAAAAATCTGCAGCTAGCAGCGATTTCGGCAAAACGGGCCTGATCAAAGGGCTGTCCAACCCATTGAAATTCAATGGAGCCGGCAATACAGCCGGCTCTATTGAAAGCAATGGGCTGCCGGTGAGCGCGGCATGAATTTTCGGGAAGGGCTTAAAAATATAAGCCCTTCCCTGAAAAACATCCAAAAATGTGTAAAAATAAAAAAATATATATACTCACCTTGTCCCTGCAGCCGGAGTTCAGCCGCGGCCGGCCGGCAGTTCTCCTGAACTGCTCTGTGTAGTATTCAGCAGGCAGGAATGTAAAATCGCCTAACTATCTTATTAAAAATACTTTAGTTGTTAAGAAATGTAACCCTAGCTGCCAGTTCAGCTCTACTCTTGATTGACAGCAGAAAAGAAGATGAAACAAAGCTTGTTATTTATGGTATGTAACAGGGTTTACATTGATGGCCTATTCTTCTGACTGATGGGTGCCCAATCTTGTGGAACTAGCTTAACCCATTCCCGCTGCAGGGCGTAAGTTTACGTCCTGGGAGCGGGGTACTTCCCGCAACAGGGCGTAAACTTACGTCCTGGAGATAGCGCTGGATCATATGTGATCCAGCGCTATCCCGCAGCGGTAGCTGGCTGTCAGTCACAGCCGGCGTCTCGCTGCAGCAGCGGGGGGACATCAGAGATGCCCCCGCCACTGTTAACCCCTTCCCTGCCGCGATCTAAGTAGATCGCGGCAGGGAAAGAGTTCACAGCGGGAGCGCGGCTCCCTCTGTGTCTCCGGCCGGAACTCGCGATGTCATCGCGAGAGCCCGGCCTGTCACCATGGCAACAGGACGCCAGACACTGGCGTCCTGTATTGCCTATGCCTGAGATCGCTGTATGAGCGATAAGGCATGGGAGAGCAGTAGCTCTGCCATGCCTTATGACAGCGATCATCAGGGCAGTGATTAAAGTCCCTCAGAGGGACACAAACAGTGTAAAAAAAAGAAAGATTTAAAAAATGAATTAAAAAAAATGTAAAAAAAAGAGTAAAAAAAACATTTTTTATGCTTTTTCTCAGATTAGCATAAAAAAAGGTAAAAAAAAAATAAAACCCCACATATTTGGTATTGTTGCGTCCGTAACGATGCGTACAATAAGTTGCACATGCTTTTGACTGTGCACCGAAAAAAACGCTAAAAAAAAAGCTAAAAAACTGAGGCAAAATGTTTATTTTTAGCATTTTGCCTCACTAAAAACGCAATAAAAGTGATCAAAAAAGTCGTATGTACGCCAAAATGGTACCAATAAAATCTACAGCTCGTCTCGCAAAAAATAAGCCCTCATAGAGCTCCGTACATCAAAAAATAAAAAAGTTACATGACTTTGAATGCAGCAATTTAGAATAGAAAAAAGATTTTAAAAAAAAAGGGTTTTTATTGCAGAAAGGTGGGAAAACCTAAAAAAAATGTTAGAATTTTGGTATTGTTGTAACCGTACCGGTCTGCAGAAAAAATGGAAAGTCTCATTTATGCTGCATGATATACGGTGTAAAAAAAAATTAAAAAATCTATGGCAGAATTGATGCGTTTTCTCTCTCTGCTATCATTAAAAAAAAATAAAAAATTTTACAATATAGTCTATGTACCCAAAATTGGCATCGATAAAAACTACAGTTCGCCACACAAAAAACAAGCCCTTATACGGCCGCGTCCACGGAAAAATAAAAAAGTTATGGCTTTTGAAAAATGGAGATGGAAAAATACCAAAAAATCGCTTGGTCCTCAACGCCAAAATAGGCCATGTCATGAAGGGGTTAAAGTAGAGTATAATGGTCCTTTTACAGAAAGCAATGCACGTTGGTAAACGAGCACTAATCAACAGATGTTACGCCTGTACCGGATGCAAAGATGACTTGTCCGGATCAGATGTAATAATTGTTCTATATGACGGATGTATACTCTAGAAAAACTTAGAGTATAAAATGACCAATACAAAATTAACAAGCGGAAAAGGGGAGATCTCACCCTAACATACTAATATGGCAAAAACCCTGCCTAAAGTGGAGCAATCATCCTGAGGGCAATCACACATCTGTCCCTAGATAAATAGGGGGGGGGGGGAATACACTAATAGAAATAGCAATAGTCACATCAGTATGTCAGATATAACAACCACAATGTAAGTATTAACACAGAGACTTATCTGAATGTAGGAAGACACCAAGAAAATGTGCACTAGACCAGAACTGAGCCAGCAGAGGAATAACCAGTGCCATCTGAAAGGAGGGGCTGGGATTTATACACAACAGTAAAGACTGATTGACTGGTTTGGAAAACGACCTCCCCGCCAACCAATCAGTCCCTAGAGAGCAAACTGGTGTTTATGTTTACATATTGGCCCCAAGTGTCAAAAGACAAGACACATGTGCCAAAGTCGTAGTCACATGGGCTGGGTTGATGTCGTGACGTACTTTCATGTCACGGCTGTCATGCCTAATCATAGCTGAATTGGGAATCTATTAAGGGCAAACCTTTATATGAGGTTCATCACTGTCAGTATAACATCCCCTATTCATGCAGGAAGATGTACTGATGACAATTATGATTTTGAATGCCGCATAAAAGATATGATCACCTGACAGCACCTTTGCAAGTGATCATCTGACATCACCTTCACATGGTCTAATGATCACACAAATGAACTTTTTTGAAACGTTTTTTTCTTGATCATCAGGCTGAATAAAAAATACTTAACATATAGCATTATAGTATACACATGACCCGCTGTGCCTTGTATACACATGACCCGCTGTACCTGGATAAACAATAAGGATATGCCAACAACTGCTTTCTAAATGGAAGTCATTTCATTGATCTGACTTTTGAAAACCCTTGAAGTCAACTGTTATAACCAGGGATATGTTGCAGTCAGCCACATATAAGCCTTGCAGCATAGAGAATGTAGTGTTACATACAATAACAATTCTGGAGCATTTTGCTGTACAACTGAAGAACATTGTGCCTTTTAGCTTATGTCAAGTAAACCAAAGACACCTCCAAAAAATGACCTATGAGTAAATAGCACTAAACTGACAAGGAACAAAAAGAATTCACAAAACAGTGATGGCGACAGATAGAAACATAAGATTGATGGCAGAAAATGACCCTCTGGTTGATCCAGCCTACCCTTACATTATCTAGTTTTTGTTTTTCTCTTAACACAGTTAAATGTTTATCCCAGTCATGATGACATTCACCTATTATTGTTTTAATTACCTCGTCGGATTGAAGTTTGTTCTGGGCATTTACTAGTTTTTCAATAAAAAAATATTGCCTGACATTGCTTCTGATCTTCACCCAACTAATCTCAGATTGTGCCCTGTGTTCTAGTGTATAGTTTCATACCTCGTGGACCTTATATAAACCTGTAACATATATAAGGGTTTCCATCGTGTCCCTTCTCTCCTCCTGTAATATATATAAAGGTCTCCATTATCCCCCCCCTCTCCCTTCTTTCCTCTTGTAACATATATAAAGGTTTCCATCATGTCTTCCTCTCTCTTCTCTCCTCCTGTAACATACATAAAGGTTTCCATCATGTGCCCCCATCTCCCTTCTCTCCTCCTGTAACATATATAAAGGTTTCCATCATGTCCCCCTCTCCCTTCTCTCCTCCTGTAACATATATAAAGGTTTCCATCATGTCCCTCTTCTTCCTTATTTCCTCCTGTAACATTTATAAAGGTTTCCATCATGTCCTCCTCTCCCTTCTCTCCTCCTGTAACATATATAAAGGTTTCCATCATGTCTCCCCTCTCCCTTCTCTCCTCCTGTAACATATATAAAGGTTTCCATCATGTCCCCCTCTCCCTTCTCTCCTCCTGTAACATATATAAAGGTTTCCATCATGTCCCCCTCTCCCTTCTTCCCTCCTGTAACATTTATAAAGGTTTCCATCATGTCCCCCCTGCTCCCGTCTCTCCTCCTGTAACATACATAAAGGTTTCCATCATGTCCCTCCTCTCCCTTCTCTCCTCCTGTAACATATATAAAAGGTTTCCATCATGTCCCCCTCTCTCCTCTCTCTTCCTGTAACATATATAAAGGTTTCCATCATGTCTCCCCTCTCCCTTATTTCCTCCTGTAACATATATAAAGTTTTCCATCATGCCCCTCTGCTCCCTTCTCTCCTCCTGTAACATATATAAAGGTTTCCATCATGTCCCCCTTTCCCTTCTCTCCTCCTGTAACATATATAAAGGTTTCCATCATGTCCCCCTTTCCCTTCTCTCCTCCTGTAACATATATAAAGGTTTCCATCATGTCTCCCGTCTCCCTTCTCTCCTCCTGTAACATATATAAAGGTTCCCATCATGCCTCCCCTCTCCCTTCTCTCCTCCTGTAACATAAATAAAGGTTTCCATCATGTTCCCCCTCTCCCTTCTCTCCTCCTGTAACATATATAAAGGTTTCCATCATGTTCCCCCTCTCCCTTCTCTCCTCCTGTAATATATATAAAGGTTTCCATCATGTCTCCCCCTCTCTCTTCTCTCCTCCTGTAACATATATAAAGGTTTCCATGCACCTGATCTCCTATTGTAAATAGTGGATCCTGTGTTATGTACATATACTGTAGGTGTTACCTTTCAGTGTAATCCTGCCTGTGATGTTAGTGAGATGATCATTGCAAAGCTTTCTATACAGTGCACGAAGTCTAAGCCTATTAATAGGCTTTGTGGTCAGTGTGAAAAATTTAGGATTTTAGGATTTTTTAAAATATAGATTGTCACTAGGGATGAGCGAGTATACTCACTAAGGCACTACTCACTCGAGTAATGTGCCTTAGCCGAGTATCTCCCTGCTCGTCCCGAAAGATTCGGGTGCTGCCGCAGGGCGGGGAGCTACGGGGGAGAGCAGGGAGGAACGGAGGGGAGATCTCTCTCTCCCTCTCTCTCTCCCTCTCTCCCGCCCGCTCTCCCCCGCCGCAACTCACCTGTCAGCTGCGGCGGCCCCCGAATCTTTAGGGACGAGCAGGGAGATACTCGTCTAAAGCACATTACTCGAGCGAGTAGTGCCTTAGCGAGTATACTCGCTCATCCCTAATTGTCACCGAAAATTTTAAAAAAAATCACCAACAATTCTTAAAAAAGTATGTTTAAGGGTGCCTACTAGAGATGAGCGAGCGTACTCGGAAAAGCACTACTCGCTCGAGTAATTTGCTTTATCCGAGTATCGCTGTGCTCGTCCCTGAAGATTCGGGTGCCGGCACGGAGCGGGGAGCTGCAGGGGAGAGCGGGGAGGAACGGAGGGGAGATCTTTCTCTCCCTCTCTCCCGCCCGCTCTCCCCTGCTCCCCGCTGCGACTCACCTGTCAGCCGCAGCGGCACCCGAATCTTCAGGGACGAGCACAGCGATATTCGGATAAAGCAAATTACTCGAGCGAGTAGTGCTTTTCCGAGTATGCTCGCTTATCTCTAGTGCCTACCCAGTGGTGATTTTTTCTCCTGCGATGCTAAATTGCGTTTTTTCTGAAGAGCGATTAGTATAGAATGTGTTCTTGTCCATTTGGGTTTTTTTTTTTTGTTTCGTTGCGATTTTTCACATAGGAGCTGTCAGTTGCATATGTCTCCTTATTTTTCTCTTAATGCACCCATGTTTGTCAATGGAGAGCTGTAAAAATGCAACGCCTCAAGGTGTGATGTGCTCCGATATTAACGCGCGAAAAACGCCGTGAAAAAGGCGTGAAAAACGCCGTGTTTTTCACACACGAAAATCGGCAACGCCAGTGGGTGGGCACCCTAACACAAAAATAGTGATTTATATAATAAGTCATTTTGTGTTGACACATTCCCTTTAAGTCTTTCTCCCTCGTTCTGCTGGTTATACCTCTAGCTGTGCAGCCGAGCATCCTACTTGCTTTCCCTGCTGCCTGACCGCACTGTCGCTCTTCCTTTTAAATGTGTTTTCCCACTCGGCCCCAACTTGTATCAGCAGGGCTGTGTAGGTTTTCTCCACAAGTAAATGTATTATTCAGAATGATCATTTCAGTGTTGTTCTAGCATCTTGTAATATTCTACAAACCAGAAAGCAAATATTTTAAATATTAATCCAGCAAGTCTGGGATGTAACGTTGTACGCCTGGTGAGACATACAAACTTATGTATGCAGGACCTGACTATTTGTGCCCTGGGAAGATATTGCAGGAACAACTAACCTGCATAGTAAGTCAACTATCAGTATAGATTCAATTTGGTAAAATAGAAAAATACAAAGAAGTGCACAGACCCAGGTCCAGAGCGCCAGGGACTGCCGTCAGCATCGTTCAATGTAGGAATGCAATGTAGACTATAGTTTTGAACCAAGGATAGTTATACAATAGAAAAGATACATAAAGATATCCCTTATACTGCCAGAGTCATCTGACGGTGCTTTTACGCGGGACGACTGTGGGGCTCACCTTGTACATGGGACAGTTACCATTGGAAATAATTTTTCAGACTTTAGTGGGCCTGTGTAAAAGTACTCTTAGACCTACTGCACACTAACGGGTCGGATTCCAGATGTGGGATCCTGCATGGGAATCCGACCCTGTGCCTGGCCGGTGACCCTGTGTACCTGTCTCTTTCTGTGCTGCGTATGGTCTGGACTGCTCGCCGTCGGACATGCGCTGTTCAGATTTTCTTTAAAACTCCTGCTTTTCCCGTGTTATCGTTTAGCGATGACGTGGAATCCGCAACCTTTCCGCAATGTTAATTGCAGAAGGGCCACCAGTCGGACGGCTTCCATTGACTTCAATGGAAGCCGTCTGCGTGGAATCCACTCAAAAACAGAGAATGCTGCGATTTTTCCTCTGCAAGTGAAAAATCACAATTGTTTTCCGCTCGTGTGCAGAAAAAGCCACTTTTATATAGCATACTATAAAAAGGTATTTGCTACAGTACCCGGAGGCGGATGACCAATCCGGATTCCGCAATGCAAGTCCAGTCGTGTTCAGCCAGCCTTAGCCTCATCCCTCTTTTTCATAGGTGCAAGGAGTAAGACAGGATGAACTGAGTGTCAAAATGTGCTTCTTTTCAAGGGGTTTTACCCGAATTACAAATTATCACCTAACTAATTAATAGGGAATAACTTGCTGATCGTTGGGAGTCTGACTGATCCCGAAAATGGGGGTACCATGTCCCCCTTCTTCTCGCTGTGGGCTTACTGCACCCTCTGCAATGAGGAGGAGATTGAATGGAGCACTGGTCATGTAAACACACTGCAATGAGACTGCCGGAGATTGCCAAGTGGTAGGCGCTCTGGTATTTCCATCAGCCTCATTGAGTGGAATGCCAACCATGCATGCTCAGCCAGTGCTCCATTAAATGTGACATCATTGCAAGTGAGAAAAGTGTCCCTGCAATGAAGGGAAAGTGGGATACGGGACGCCATTTTCAGGATCATTGTTTCATTAGTGAAACCCCTACTGATTGGCAAGTTATCCACTATCCTATAACTTGTAATTGCGTGGACAACGCCTTTCAAATGCCTTGGAAAGGCAAAGAAGCCAGGTATTTGATACAGAGATATGTGGTGGCATGAAATGGCAGCATGATAGTGCTATTTGTAGGATTTTTGCCACAGAGTCACTATTCTTTGTGATTTTTTTTTTATATTGGTATCCATATTAAAAAAAATATCCTAAAATCCGGCAGTTTTCACACTCAGCATTAAGCCGTAATATAGTCTGATACTTCAATGATTTGTCAAGAAAACTTTTCAGCTGTTATCACATTATCATTACAGACAGGATTTCAATGAAATGTAACACCTATATACACAAAACATATGATGCCCCATAAGTGATGGTCACAGCTCACCTCCTCCCCTTTCCTGCCCAATAATGCTTGCACAGAACGTAGTGTATGTCTAGAGAAGTTTCTTGTAGAAGGAAGTGGTTCCCATCTTGTCCCTTGTGTGAATGATTCATTAGTCTGCTGTAAAACACATATCTCAGGGCTGCTGTAAAGCATATCTCTGCAGCATAAGCAAGATGGCTGCGCCCCATAGTCATGTACATACATAGAATAGAAAAAAAATCTGCAATCAGAAAATGACAACAGATGCCCATGCAAGCTAGATCTTGAGGAGGTGAGGCCACAGGTGGTATCTCACAGACAGGCTCCTACAGATGGTAAGGTTCTGGGGGGCACTTGCAGTTGTGTGACTGTCTGACTCAATTAGTCTGGGTTCAGCATGTGGCAGTCCCTCCCTGTCCTCTGGGTCCTGACCAATGCTATCCAGTATTGGGTTGAGGACAAGAGATGGTGGTCTCATCTTCAACAGCCAAAGCTGTGTGTCTCTGTCATGGTGTTAGAAAAGAGCCCATGGCTGCAAACTGTATGTGAGTCTGAATCGGTTTCTGTGTCCAGGCCTTCATGTAGAAGCAGGCATTGATTCCAATCTAGATTCTATATAGCTTGGCGGTGGTGGGGGTTATGTGGAAATTATTGGGGTTGTTTGGAGGACTGTGGAGGACAATGGGGTTGTTTGAACAACTATGGAGGACAATGGGGTTGTTTGAACAACTATGGAGGACAATGGGGGATAGTTTGGAGGACTGGGGAGTACAATGGGGGTTATGTGGAGGACAATGGGGGTTGTGTGAGGACAATGCCCTACATAATTAGTGTTTTTGTGTACTTAATGTGTGGTCCAAGACAACTTTCTTCTTCCAATGTAGCCCAGAGACACCAAAAGGTTGGACACCTCTTCTTTAAAGGGACAATCAATGAGCAAAGGAAGAGCTAATGCCTGTTTCCTACACAGTGGTGATGGGAAAGGATGTATATATCTAAACAGAAGACTCAAGGTCCCCATACACATTAGAATCTAGTCATCTGAACCCGTCAATAATGACGGAACTGGATGACTTCCTTATGGGGCTAGCTCTACTTTCCACCAACAGATGATGTCAGGATTGAAGACCCTGACTTTCAATGCCCGATCCTTTTTGTACCTGGGAGATAAGCAGCGGGGAGAGGTGTCTGGCTATGGCTTAACTCATTAAACACACAAACATTCAGCTAGGCTGAACTTTCTGCAAATCATCTTCACTATAGAAAGAGTTAACCGCCTAGAGTGTTCAAGTTTGTTTTTCGGCCGCCCACGTACACCTTACATGTGTATCCAGATTATATTTCTATATCTATCGCTGACTCAAATTTCTAAAGACGTGTGAAGTCCTAGAAATGGCGTAAGTCTCTGACTAATAAGAATGAATGTCTTCCAAGGAGAAAATGTTCTCAGAAGACATTCCAGCTCATTTCTTAAGCTCTGAGTTCAATGATATGAATAAAATACCAGTCCAAATGATAGAATCCAAACCATCGATTCCTTAAATAATGGGTATTATCAATATGGGTCTTTTCTACAATTTTCTCATTACTGAAACAATTCCTTTTAAATGCTCTCCGCTCCAAGCAGGCATTAAATGCCCCTTAATTACTAGTATTTAACCAATCAAATGTTTCCATTTCAAAGACCATTAGCTTTCTATTAAGACATTAAACAATTTAGTCAAATACGCTTCATTGAGAGATCTCGCTGTGGGATTGTTTTAAGGTTTATCTCTGATGTCACGTCTGTCTCTTAAACGATGCTCTTATTTACTGATGTGCTGTTGTTTTGGCAATTTGTACTGTTGGCAGATATCATGGGCTTGCCGTCAGACACAGGATGAGTAATCTGAGCAGATAAGAGTGTCTGTCTGCAAATGAGCCCTTGCTTCAGTGCATATGCACAGCAAGGTGAATTAAATCAATGGCTTCTCTTAGGGATGTAAACCATGACAATGCCCAAACACATTTGTTATTTCTGCCTGCACAATGGTGATTTCTTACACAAATACCATCAAGAAGAATTTACATGTAGGTTTTGAAATTTACCTTCTTTGTTAAGGCCTAATGGCCCATTTAGATGGGATGGTTATCATTCACAGTCGTACAGATTCTCGCACTCCCATAGGAATTTGAGCGATAATCGTCCCATGTAAATGCATGCAGCAACTGAATGAGAGTTGTTCAGTCGTTCAGTTTCTGCATGTAGAAGACCTAATGACAAGCCGTTCAGTCTAAACAGCAGTTGTTCACTTTGAACAACTTTCTGCTTTCAGTAAATGAAGTGCTCCCAGATCCATTCCACCTCCATGCCGGTAGCGCTGTGAACGATGCCAGTGATACTCACTGTTGTGTAACAGCCCAGGAGCGAGCAACACTCGGTCGAGTTGCCGACAACTCATCCCATGTAAATGGGCCATTAGCTACATAAGGGGTTTCTAATAGCAAGATCATATTACTGAGATTTGTATGAGTAAGGGCTTCTTCATACAACCATGTTTGTGCAGGTATTAGCATGGGAAAAATTTGCATGTGCTAACACAGAGAATAGACTCTATATGGGATAACTATCGTTTGAATAGTCGCTCCATAGAATGAAACACAGCCACCAACTGGGAGATGAGCAAGAATTTGTTCACTAGTTGCTTCATTTAGCTCACCTAAAAATAGTCACTGGTTGATTAATTATCATCTGGTATAAACAGGTAATCGCTGTCTTTCAACTACTAGGCAAGAACTTTTCAGGGATTTGTGCACGTGTTTTGGCATTTGCTTCCCACCAAACGTTGATTGGCTCCCGCCTTTTTTTCAACATTTTGCCCTTCTACTTAACACTGCTTCCCTAAAACATAAAAATACATGCGAGTGAACCTAGACTGAGCAGCCCCTGCTGGTCTTCAAAAGAACACTCACTGCTACCGACAATGGCTGGTTTTGGTCCAGCGAGAGACCTCAGCAAGGAGTGTTCACAAGAAGACGGCTCACATGTATTTATGCGCATTAAGTGGACTTGGCAAACAACAAGCATTTATTGGGGAGAGGTTGACATTCCAAACACATAACTACCAAAATTCCCATGCCAGCTAACCAGGACAAGCAAAATGGATAAACAATATTTCAGCCTGTTTAAATGCTAACAACAATTTGTTCAGTGATCGCAAAGTTGAGTAACAAGTGAACAACAATCACTCTGTGTAAAAGCACACAAACAAGTTGTTTGTAGGACAATTCAAGTAACTGCTCAGATGATTGCTGTCCCGTGTAAAGCCACCTTTTTTGTAGAAATTATGGCTTTATTGGTAATCAAGCTGAAATTTAGAATATTGCTTGTTTGTTGACTGTGGCTTTTTAGCAAGCATAAACATATTCTCCGATTAGCTGCACATCTCCCCAGGGGAAAATGTAGAACTTTACCAACAGTTTCCCTAATTGACTGACAAAAATATACACATAAGGTACCCACGGTGTACAGTGTCAAAGAAAATTTGCCCTACACTAATAGTCAAATAAGGCAATCACAATACAACAGCAGAACCAAGCTACTAGCATAAATACAACCCCAGAGGCAAGCTCATAACAATTACATGGTTGCTCATAGCTCGAAAACTTAATTATTGCAATTTTATGTCTCTGTGCTCTTATTCATGTTAATTATGAAAGTGTAGTGTAAAATCTGCATAAATTAACAATAACAGTTAAGCTGGCCATACCCATTAGATTTTTAGCAGGTAAACATGCTGATTTTGGTGGATCCAGTTGATCATCTAACGTATTTGATGTCCTCCAAACACTTCTTGGATGACGAATGTTGGGGAGTTAAGGGTCAGGCAGTTGGTTTCTTTTGTTCTCAGGGAGAAAAGCCACTCTGGTAGCAGATTTCTCCCCTGTTACATTCAGAACACATTACAGCTTGGCCGAACCGCGCATACATCTGTATGGGAGTGTCAACTGAGATAACTGTTGGCCAAAAGAGTGTTCAGCCAACAGGTATCTTTGTGTGTGAGCCCTATATAGCTTTGATAATATGTTTTTTGAGTAAACATACAACCTTTTCCCATGCATAAACTGCACTGTCTGTAATATAGACATGTATCCCTGCTCATCTGCAAGATGATGTTGATGGTACCAGTTAATAGGCATGCAGAAATATAGCCGTAACACATACATCAACTGTATGTTTCCATTAAAACAATGTATCACAATGCTGGAAATCAATTTTCACATTGCACCTGTAATCTCTTGACTGGTAGGTGGGTGTTGGGTTAGGCCAATTCTCGATACTCTGGGGTCATGGGGAACTCATGATTTCAAAGTTTGCAGGTAACAGAAGCGAGTTCCAGTATAAGGTTCACAATGACCAGGAACCTCTGCTAAGGGTCTAGTGGAGGGTTCCACAATATAATGCTTGCAAGCAACCCTTTATTTAGAACAAGGCTGACAGCAATGGCTTGTTCACCCAGGAACTGGGGCTCTTCCTCCAAAGAGTCTGCATGCCTCATACAGCTTGGACTTCTTCCAGAGTACTCTGGAGGAGATCTTGGATCAAAGGAAACAGCAATGGACACCAGCGCCTTCTTCAGACAAACTATACCCTAAACTGAGCACGCCGCAATTGGGTAACACCCACTTTCTCATGTACGCTCTGGTGACTCGCTACAAACCGCAAAGCGGAAGACCTGGCCTTTTTATACAGAGGAGAGTGTTGCCTAGCAACAATCTACCCTCTCTTCCGGTTCGTGACACTTTTGACCAATTCCCTTGCTTCAATTGCACATAATAGAACATTACAAACAAAGATTAACCGTAAAACATCGGAAGAACAGAGACCGAACCGATCACCTTCTTGTACACCAGTTGTGTTAATGATTACTACATCTGTATGTGTAAGATTCAACACGTTAAATCATTAGAAGTGTAATTCACAGCCCAAGCATAAACTTTATAATCATCCTGAGATGACAAAAACATAGTTAATGGCCGTCTTTATAATGAAGCATCACAGATTTGTGCCATAGAATAGTTTATTCAATTTATTTAATCCATCTGTGTGACTCTTTGTGATAATTAATAGAGAAGATCAGTCATGTTCGGATAGAGCGACAGTTAATCACAAGCTGCCGCACTAAGGCTATTACAAATTTATTGTTTCTGGGACCATTTGTTATACTATAAAGCACGTGGTATTAGAATTATATTGCTTACCGTCAGTTGGACCATTCGGATTAGTTGTCTACGTAAGAGCTGGAATAGTGCATAGTTATTAGTGATTAATTCTATGACCAAAGCATAAAGGTTCAGGGAACACATGTGGCATAGTAGTCTCGGTATTTGCATATTTTGAGGACCAAATCATTTTTTTAGGCTTCGGGACCATAGTAAATTTTTCTATTTTTCTTCTTAACTTTTTTTTTTTATTTTTGCTTTGAAGCATTTGATTTGGATAATAAATAATTAATAATAATTTAGTTATTAAGTTATATTTAGTTAAGTTTTTAGTCCCATGAGATGTCATTGATTTTATTTTTTTATTACCTGTATCACTTTCCTAACTAGATTTTTCATTCTAATAAAATATTCAAATTTTTCTAATCTGTTTTTATTTTCTGATTGTAGATTTTTTTTTTATTCTGTTGCCTGTACATGACCATTAGGGCGGCCATCTTGCTTGAACTGCATTTAGAGCATAAGGAAACAGCATTTAGAGTATATAGAGATTTACTTTATGGCAAAACTTATGGGCCATAGGCTCAATGGACAGGAGCTGACCCACTGACTTTTATGGGAGAGTGTTTTAGGCATGCTTAATGATGACATATGCAGAAGTGAATTATGCAGGGATGGAGAGGAGGTGAGCTGTGATATCACCTATTGTGAATAGTGGATGGTGGACATTAAATATATGTGTTATCTTTCATAGTAATCCTGTCTCTGATGAGAATGAACTTTTCTGTGCAGTACAGGAAGTGTCACACTAGTATTAGGCATAGTGGTCAATGTGAAAAACTGCAGGATCTTAGGATTTTTTTTTTAGATCTTGGTATCAAAGAATTTAAAAAAATCACCAACTTTTAAGAAATATGATTAATATAAAATTTTGACTTATACAATTGGTCATTTTTTAATAATACATTTCCTTTAAATATGGCAGCACAGTATATTACTCCTATGTATAGATGTGCATTGGCATCTGTTATTTATTAAAGGTGCTTTTACACCTAATTATTTATCGTTAACTCAGGCAGCCTGTTTATACGGACAGATAAATTGTTTACTCGTTGACTCGCTAAATTGTTCAGTTGTTAACGTTCACTGTACCAGTGAATGAGAATGACTAAGCAATCATATCGCCAACATTTATTGTTGCCCTAGAAGCCTCTGATGAGCAGTTCTACAATCGGGTATTATTGTGGAGTTTAAAACACCAGTCATCCGGGCAGGATCCATGAGATAAGGGATAGTTAGATGATTGATGGGGCTCTAACCGCTAGGACTCCCAATGATCCCGAGAAAGGGGGTCCAGTCAGTGCTCAAGTGGACATAGGACCACCAGATATAGCCAAGATCCCCGGCAATCCCATTGAAATGAATGGAGCACTTATGCTTAACTTTCTCTTTGTTGATGCAGAGACCGTTTTGACCTGTTATTGGGATTGGTGAGGGACCTCCACCAATCAGAAAGATATCCCCTAACCTGTGGATATCAGATACCATTTAATCCCGGCATAACTTCTTTAAATCATTTACAGTTTTTTCCAGCTGAATGGAATTGCATTAAGTAGGTGCTAGCCCAAGTAGAATACTGGCAACACAGATGACAAGAAATACTATACAAGGAGAAAGACTCTCAACTGCAGATTAAAACATCAAATTTCCATTTCTTTTTCTCCACAACACTTTCTCAAGGAGTGATGGGTTTTCCTGCCTGGGCTGTGAAGTAGAATAGCCCGCGTCTCACGAATAATGAATTGTTTGGGAGCCAATCAATTGGTTTCCATGAAATAACAAGTGTCTTGTGTTGAGATTGTGTTTTCTTGCATTATAAATGTTCTTAAAAGTTCACATCAACAAGTTAAATGTTCAAAGGGAAACCAAATTGTTCTTCTAGTGCTGGAGCCGGGGCTTTTAGTGCGACTGAATAAATGACTGTCATGGTAACGATAGAAAACCTGCATTTTTCCAAAGAGCCCATTAAGCCTTCCCATCCATATCTCGGCTGCAGTGTCAGCTACTTATGCAGGGAGAGGCTCATTCAGCTCATATCTTTATTTTCCTAGCTTCTGCGTAGACCTTAACCTGCTCTAAACTGATAAATTAAAGAGATGTGCACAGAAGAGTTGCCTATTCTCTTCCATGAATTCATAGAATTCAGTCCTAACATCTAATATAGAGGATGTTGATGCAACACAGAAACAGTATAAAGACTGTTTATAGAATGTTTCTCCATTTTCATATAGCAGCTACTCGGCCTTGGAGCTTAACTTCTGTCTTTTAGCTAATATAGTCCCCACCGATGAGTTGATATGGAATAGAGAAGCTGCATCTATGTACACATGGGAATATTGTAAGGAGATGACCAGAATGGTCTTGCTATTTAAGTTTTAAGTTTGTTCTAGTCTTTGAGACATGTAAGTGCTCATGCCCTTGGGACCTTAACGTGGAAGAACCTGAGCACTGCAGGTCAAGGTCAGATATTAGGCAACACCTTCAGATAAATGGGTGATTCATAATAACATAGTATGTTAGGCCGAAAAAATACATATGTCCATCCAGTTCAGCTTATTACCCCCTAAATGTTGATCCAGAGGAAGGCAAAACAAAACCTCCAATGAGGTAGAAGCTAATTTTCTCCATTAAGGGGAAAAAAAATCCTTCCAAGCCTTCTGAAGTAATTAGTGACTATAACATGTAATATTGTAATGCTCAAGAAAGTCTTTTATCGAGTTCATCATCACCACGTCCTCAGGCAGAGAGATTCTCACCCTGGAGAGCTCATGACGAGACTCTGAACGGAAAAACAATTTTGCAGACAGTTACGGCTATGCTCTGGTTGGAGAAAATCTGCAAAGACCCTATGAGGAAAACAAGTGTGACAGCCAAGTCAGGCGATTCTCCATTTTGGAACCAGGGAAAAAGTCAGCTATGAAGTTCAATAAACTTATTAAGTTCAACTCCACCAGTGAGTGATGCTCCTGCTCAGGCTACCCCTTTATCTCTAGGTTGTTAAACAGACTTGTCAGACCCACTGTTACCCTATCCTGACTCTGCGCAGTCTGCTTCAGATGGCCCCCTTTTAATATTAAATGGACCTTCTCAGATAAATGGGTGACAATATAATACATGTGTAATACATAAAACTTTATTGTGTCTCGCCACTGCTGATAGAAGGAAGTCCCAAGGCATTTTAAGGCATTTTCTTAATGGGACAACTCCTTTAGCAGAAAACAGATACATGGCTATGTCTTTACCTTTTATGTACATTATGGGGACATTAGATGGACATTAAGTTTTCACACAGCTTCTGCTCATCTAACAGCCTATGTGAGTATCATCAATCTTGAATATATTTGCATTATTATTTTTCTTTGTTTTACCACTGAAAATCAAGTTTGAAGTGTCTACTACTAGGGGTCTCCCTTCTAGGACCTTTGCAGTCCACTGTCTGTTGTTAGGCATTTGGCTTCTGTAGTATCAGGGACATGAGGATACTGCTAGTTGCTACATGCAACAGAGGGGTAGGCATTCCGATGCTGCATTGTAGCTGATTGGAGCAGGGCTGTGCAAAGTAGCATAGGAGGTATGGGAAAGGAAGTCCTGACCAGTACAGTGCTGGCAGAATGGGTGCTTTAGAATGTGTCCCTCTCCTGTAAGTGGGGTGCAAATAGAAGGGCAGCAGACACATAGGAAAATCTACATGGGAAACTGAATTGATAGAGCTCAAACTGGATGCAAACAGCAGCAAAGCAGCATCCAATGAAGACCTGGACTGGTTTTGGAAATCTTTTGAAAACCCATACACCTTTCAAGACTAGCAAGATGTAAACAAAACTTGTCATCAAGCAAACACTGTCCAATCTACTACTGTTAGGTTATGGAGTAGGAGGAGCTGAGTTGGTTAACATATAGTTGTGTGCCAAAAAATTCAGTATAAGGGCTCCCACCCACTGGCGTTTTTTTCTCCACTGTGATACGATTCTAAAATTAAAGTCTCGCATCGCAGTGCGAGAAAAATGCAGGCAGATATCCCAAAATCACTGGGATATCACTGCAACATCGCCAGTCTTTTCAATGGGGCCAGCGGCAGCAGCGCTAGCCTCATTGAAAAGATATGGAGAATGCCACTGACTTCTGCCACAGCTGTGACAGCTGTCACAGCTGTGGCAGAAGTCAGCGGCATGCTATCCCATTGCTTTCAATGGGATCGGCACTGCTGCCGATCCCATTGAAAGCAGTGGTTTCTGACAAGCCCTGCAGAATGATTATCGGAGAAGGGCTTGAAATATAAGCCCTTCCCCGATAATCATAAAAAAGTGGTTAAAAAAATAATAAATAAGTTACTCACCTCTCCTGCTGTCAGCCGCGTCCTCTGGCTGGCTTCCCGGCACTGCTACTGAGCTCTTTCAGCAGACGGGGATTTAAAAATCCCCGCCTCCTGAAAGGGCTGTGCAGATTGGCTGAGGGCTCAGCCAATAGCAGCTACTTCTTAGCTATTGGCTGAGCGCTCAGCCAATGGCAGATAGCTCTTAGCTATTCATTCATGAATAGCAATATCTTAGCTGGCCCCATTGAAAAGACTGTCGCAGCGATATCGCTGCGATTTCTCGCACTGCTCTGCGAGAGTTTTCACTTACTCTCGCAGCGCAGTGGAGAAAAAAACGCTAGTGGGTGGGAGCCCTAAGGGTGAACACCCACTGGCAATATGATATCCTTGCGATGCAAGAGTGATTGTAAACGCATGATAATGAAACCAATGGTTTTCAATGGTCTCATTTTCATTAGCAATGTTTTCACTGTAACCTTGCATCGCAAAGAAGAATCTGCGATATCGCCCATTGTTTTCAATGGGGCCAGTGGCAGCAGCGCTAGCCCCATTAAAAATATAGGGAGTACAATGCGCTCCCCTGACGCAGCTGTGACAGCTATGGCTGGGGATGAAGGAATGCCCTGTCACAGCTGTCACAGCTGTGGCAGAAGTCTGCGATGCTATACCATTGCTTTCAATGGGGCCGGCGCTGCTGCAGCCCTATTGAAAGCAATGGAATGAAGGCTACCACTGCGGCAATGGAATATAATCCTTTTCCTGAAAATCATGGCTAGTTGTAAAAAAGTAAAAAAAAAAAAAAGAATAACTCACCTAGAAGAGCCTTCTGGCTCTTCTCTTTGGCCCCGGCAGTCATCTTCTGTGTTCTGGAGGCCGGGGATTTTTCAATCCCAGACTCCTGAAAGCGCTGCCTCTGATTGGCTGAGCCAATGGAGGAATCCCCTGCCATAGCTGTCAGAGCTGTCACAGCTGTGTCAGGGGAGCGCAATGTACTTCCCATGTTTTTAATGGGGCTAGCGCTGCTGCCACTGGCCCCATTAAAAACAATGGGCGATATGCAGATTATTCTTTGTGATGCAGCGTTACAGTGAAAATATTGCTAATGAGAATGAAACCATTGAAATCATTGGTTTCATTATCATGCATTTTCACTCACTCTCGCATCACAAGGATATCGTATCGCCAGTGGGTTTTCACCCTAACTTAGTTTATTCATTGAAATCCCTGTTTAATTTTGGCTTAGGTGTACAGTGAATGGAGTAATCCAATGATTGATCACTATATATGAATGACTGTGCATACAGGGGTAGCTGTCAGCTACTGATAGGACCGCCCATTGGACTGTTCAGCTCAGAATGAGCAGAGAAAAAAAGGGATAAAACACAAGTTATACTGAATGTTTCCCCATAAAACTATATACAATCTGCTCAGCTCCTCTTGCTCTGTCACATGATGTGGCAGATGAAATTGCTTGTTCGATGTGACAGGTTCCCTTTAAATAGAAAAAAGATCCTGAGCTAAATACAAAGAACCTTAAATCGGCTGTCAGTCAAGATGTTATGATTGACAGTCCTGTAACTTGTGTAAAAGAGAATTGCTGCAACAGATCAAATACCAAAGGAGGATTTCTGAAAATATGTCAAGTGTTCATGGATCTCCATATCCAAAGAACAGCACAACAGTCAAAGAAATGGTAGAAATGGTAGATAGCATTTAATGGCTATGTATAAAGGGATTTATATGGTCCAATTGTTGGGCACAAGCGTTTGCGTGATTGTTAGGATGTGTTAAACTGACGAAGGTCAACGAGTTCTGCAGCTGATTATTGCTCTTCAGCAAGCAAAGAAATACCCGCTGGTTGGCTGTAAATTTGTTCATTTCTAGTGATAAGCGAGCATACTCGCTATGGGCAATTGCTCGAGCGAGCATTGCCCTTAGCAAATACCTGCCCGCTCGAGAGAAAAGGTTCGGCTGCCGGCAGCGGGCAGGGAGCGGCGGGGGAGAACGGGGAGGA
This sequence comes from Eleutherodactylus coqui, assembly GCF_035609145.1. Taxonomy (NCBI): domain Eukaryota; kingdom Metazoa; phylum Chordata; class Amphibia; order Anura; family Eleutherodactylidae; genus Eleutherodactylus; species Eleutherodactylus coqui. Next base: position 271,671,307 of record NC_089838.1, read on the forward strand.
ACGGAGGGGAGATCTCTCTCTCCCTCGCCCCCCCCCCCCCCCCGCTCTCCCTGCTCACTGCCGCAACTCACCTGTCACCCGCGCTGGCAGCCGACCCTTTTCTCTCGAGCGGGCAGGTACTCGCTAAGGGCAATGCTTGCTCGAGCAATTGATCTTAGCGAGTATGCTCGCTTATCTCTATTCATTTCCATACCAACGACCCTTGGCCAATGTAAAAGAAATCAGTGTAAGCGCCAATCGAAATACTTTGTCACTTGATGCTGGTTACAATGGGTCAAGAATCAGTCTGCGTTAAAGGGCCTTAAAGAGGATTATGGTTTTGACTATGGCAATCCCGTATTCCATACATCACAACGCTGGCAGATTAGGCCCATTAATAAGTATGCATTTGGCAGAGGATGATGATATTTTTCCGATGGCAACATTGATATTATTTTTACTACATTCCTTTGAAATTTCTGAAGTATTTGTGAGGCTCTGCCACATCTTACGCTATATGTCACCCTACAATATCTGTTCTGAAACCTCTTAAAGTTATTTTCTGTTGTCCAGCAGGTGATGGTCCAGAACTGATGATGCCCAGCATGCAGGAAAATACTCTCAAAGTCCTTTTTAATGTGGTACGCCTGTTGGTCTGAAATTTCCATTTCTTTAGTTCCAGAAGAGAAAATGTCATAAGCTGTGGGAAGCATTTGTGAAGATTTTCAGAGCACTAGAAACATGTTTAAAATCGCTTTTTGTACTGAACTTCTCATGAAGTTTTCATGTAACAGTAAAATGTGTCCAAGACAATGTGTTGTGTCTGCATCGGTTTTCTGGAGTATGAGGTGTTTATTTTAGCTCTTTATATTATATTTCTTGCACTAGACTCTAAGTCGAGTAAGATTTTAAGGGAGCTGTATGAATCTTTTACTTTCCTGCAAAATTGAATAGGTGGACTTCAGGAGGAGAGCTATGTTGATCCGCAGCTCTTCTGCAATCAGCCTAGTCTACTGCTTTTGGTGAGCCTAAATTATTACATAAACAGTGCTAGAGTAACATATGTATCCAAGCATAGTTTAATATGTTAAATTTTAGAATATTATTATAAAAGCGTAGTGCTGCCACACTTTCCCTTACGCAACAGCAGTTTGCAACCAGAAGTACTGCTCGTGAAGACCTGCCACCTTCCAGTCCAAGACCCAACCAAGAGAGGGGGACAGGGGAAATCAGGAGGACTGGCCAAGTGCCAGCTGAGCGAGAACACTGACAAGCACTGGAGCCAGGTGCACGTGATGTTGGTTCAAGTCTCTGCTCCCCTGCCTGACTAGCAGCAGGGAGTGGGAGATGATTGAGCGCTGGTGAGCACTATAAGAGGCTCTGCCTCTATAGTGAGACCGGAGGAGATGTGAATCACCTCTGTAGGGACAGTGGTGCTTGATAAAGACCCGAGCACAGGGTCGATACATAGCTGCTTGCTTCCTCATGTTATTCTAATAAAGAATAGGATTTTTAATGAATGCTGCCTGGTTCTTCTCCTTTTCTGCATTGATGACCAACGGTGGACCCAGGGAGTCGGGACCCTAACTGGGCTACTGCATAGTACCTTGCACCAGCGGTGTGACTGAACTTTTGGAGTGCTGCTGTAACTCTTTTTCTTCTTGGGGACAGTGAATAAGATGAAGCTGGGATCCACCAAAGCCTTGTTGACTGTCCATGCCAGATAATGGAAATTGCTACTGTGCCATCAATGCAAGGCAGTAGGCACACCATACAACAGAGCAGGAGTGTGTAGTGCTTAGCACCCCTAACAGTGGACCATAGCTAACAGAAAAGTCGCTAAATGATATGGTGGTGGCCACTGAGAACTGTGACTAGAGCAGACCTGATGACTAGAGGGCTGAAACCAAAGCACTTGAGGGCCTTGCTGACCTGGGAGACAGAGACAGACCATGAGGAAGGAGAGCTAAGCTTCCTTCCTACCGGGACATAGTCCTGAAGATGCTAACAGCACCATGGATTCGGATACAAAGCTGTCAGACATGTGAGGCCAGCCTCCAACAGCTCAGTGTGCAGACACTATATGTACAATGAAGGCTTGATGGATATGGATTGGGGAGATTCTCATAGTTATACGGGAGTAGTGATGCTATGATTATAGTTACTGTGTTAGTAAAAGAGATTGCTATGTTAGATAATGACAATATGCATAACTGAGTTACGGGAAGATGTGGTGTAATGGAAAGGCAAGGCACTCTACAGAGGTGCTATGCGGCAAGGAAACTTATGGCTGATGGAAGTGATGTACCACGTATTCAGGCTGCAGTGATAGTGTAATGCCACAGTCCTCCAGATAATGTATGCAGTACTAGTATGAAGACGGACAGTAACCAAAGAGATTGAAGTGCCTTGCCAGACCGAGATCGAGACACATTGATATTGTGAGATTCCGGTTGAACATTTGTAATGTTTAAAGTAAAAGTGCCCTCCAATGGAGTGAAAATGGGTAACCAGAACTTTGTTAGGAAAAAGTTATATTTTTTATTAAAAAAAATATGCTGCCCACGTCTGTCACCGCCGCCCCATATATAACACCACCATCCCTCCATCACCAAAATAGAGCATCCAAAGAAGTGTATGTAGCTTTTGTTTCTTGGAGCTCTTGTCTCATGGCCTGGAATATTGAACAAATCCAACATAAAAAAAAATCTCGCCATGTTCCTCTACATGTTGTGGGGTGGTCTCGCGAAATCAAGTGGGGTTATACACTTCTGTATGGCCATATTAATGCACTTTGTAATATACATCGTGCATTAAATATGAGCCATACAGAAGTTATTCACTTACCTGCTCCGTTGCTAGCGTCCCCGTCGCCATGGTTCCGTCTAATTTCGGTGTCTTCTTGCCTTTTTAGACGCGCTTGCGCAGATCCGTCTTCTCCCTTCTTCTCCCTTCGGCTCCGCTCGGCAGCATCGGCATTTTGGCTCCGCCCCTTTCACGCATCATCGCGTAGCTCCGCCCCCGTCACGTGCCGATTCCAGCCAATCAGGAGGCTGGAACCGGCACACATCATGGGGCGGAGCTACGCGATGATGCGTACAAGGGGGCGGAGCCAAAATGCCGATGCTGCCGAGCGGAGCCGAAGGGAGAAGAAGGGAGAAGACGGATCTGCGCAAGCGCGTCTAAAAAGGCAAGAAGACACCGAAATTAGACGGAACCATGGCGACGGGGACGCTAGCAACGGAGCAGGTAAGTGAATAACTTCTGTATGGCTCATATTTAATGCACGATGTATATTACAAAGTGCATTAATATGGCCATACAAAAGTGTATAACCCCACTTGATTTCACGAAACAACCCCTTTAAAACTATTCCCTTTATAATGTATTGCTTTAAGAAGAGAACACTATATATCTGCCATATGGTATCTAATGAAGCTCAATACAGCAGTACAAGGAGTGCTTGCAGCTCTCTACAAAGGAGCCCCTGGATGACTATGTACTTGCATTAAAAGGCTTTTCTGGGAATTTGATATTTATGATCTATTCTTAGAATAGGCCCTCAATATCAGATTATCTGATTGAAGTGCTGCATTCTCTTCATTGTTCACCAGGCTTAGCTCCGTACATGGTGCAATGGCTGTACCTGGCATTGTGGCTCAGTCCCATTCACTTGAATAGAATTGAGTTGCATAGAATTGCCGAACCAGATACAACTGCTACAAAATGTACAGAGATGTGCCTGGCAAGCAATGAAAAAGACACAGTGCTCACTGGAGCATGACACCCCCTTCAATAAGCTACATAATGAAGAGGAGTCTGAAAGCTAAGACTTTGAAATGACCTGTTGTCAGGTGTCAACTTAGAGGTGTAGTCAATGGAGTAAGATGACCCAAAGATGCTTTATTATAAAAACCTGCAGGTTATGTGTTTTGAGGTTTGCAGACCTTCTCAGGTCTTCACTGCCCTCAGCCACTAGGATCTCCATTGGTGGCAACTTATGGTCGTCATTGTTGTACATTCTTTGGATAGGAACTGCTGAACATACAGTTATATGTTCACTCAGTTGTCTAATGAAGAGGCCTGTGAACCTCGAAACACGTAATCTGCTGGTTTTATAATAAAGCATCCTACATCACTGACTCTACTTCTCTTCTAAGTTGACACTTGCTAACAGATCGCACCAGAGCCCTAGCTTTTAGACCCCTTTCATTTCTCTTTTGTTATCATCTCTCCTAATACCAGCATGCCAGTGCCACATCTCCACTATATGTGCGCCTTCTGGTTTGCTCTGCCTATTTTTATTTTCCTTCTTCTCAAGCACCTTCAATAAGCTGGAAAATAGAGCTTCTGGTAGTTAAAACTCCATGATCTAAGGTCTTAAAGCTTTTTGCCATATGTATGAAGCCTTATGCAAATAGGAATATGAAACAATGCCTCTACAACAAGTATAGGCATTGTTCCATCTCTCCATTTGCAAACATTTCACAGAGGAGCATGCATGGCCTTATAAGTCTCCTCACTAAGTGCTCTTCTTAAGGAGAAACCACACCCTTCTTGACCTATGAAGCCTTACTCATAGAGTATATATACATGTCCTTATGATGTCCATTATCACAGATCACCAGCAAATCCACTGTAGTATAAAAAAGCAAACACAGCATACAATTCGGATAATGCAAATCGGTGCAAGTTTTTCATGAAGCTCCATTCTTGCCAAAATAATTCTCGGCAACTTTCTGTCCTCCATCAAGCAGATGGTGATATGTTTGAGGGGGATCAGAGATCATTGTATTGTCCCTCTCTAACATACATCACCATCAGCTTGATAAAGGACAGTTTTGTCCCAAGTGTTGCAGCCATTTATTATAGTGACATAGAAACCTAATTCAGAAACAGCAACTTTGGGTCGGTTCTGTAAACATGATCCAATCAACAAAGATATATGACCAATGAACAATCTTATAAATAAGGTAAAAGGTGTCACATGTAGAAATATCATACCCTATATAATAGTGTGTTATTGGCATAGGAAGCATTAAAGGGGTTGTCCAAATACTTTTTCAAATTTTAAACACAGGTACAGATGTACTAAAATAACAAATACAGCATTACTTACTAATCCTTAGCCATGGCGATCCAGTTATGTAGCCTCCGGGTTCTCCCAGTGTCTGTTGACAGCCGAAGTCAGATGACCACCATCTGCTACTTGGAAGCCGCAGTGTCACCCTTCAGAACTCCTGGCATCATGGCACTCAGAACGTGAGTGCTGATGCCAGGAGAAGAGCAGTGACGCTGCCATCTCTGATTGGGAGGTAGAGGTCACCTGATTTTCGCTGTCATCAGAGACCAGGAGAACATCGGGGCTGCAACATTTGATCATCAGGGCCGAAGTTGAGTAAGTACTGCTGTTTTTGTTATCTTGGTACATCTGCACCTGTCTTAAAAATTTGAAAAAGTAACCAGACAACCCCTTTAAGTTGACAGAGGATACTTCATTGTCCATCCTTGAATCACACAGTATAACCATAAATTGCTCTGCATTCAGCAATAGTGATTTTTCACAGGGAAGCTCCTGTATTCTGTGTTCTAGGACATTTGCATAAGCCATTAGTGGCTAGAAAGCAGATTATTGTAAGTCTAGTCATTTACAAACCTCAGCTGTGGGAACACCCTCTGGTGGTCGACAGTGGAGAACGATCATTCCTTCAATAGGGACTTCTTTTCCTTGAGGGTCTTGTTCAAAATTTTTCCTCAAGTCTGTAGGGAGAAAAGGGCAAAATAACAGCCCTGCTGAGACTGAAATGAGCTTTTGTGTTAGAAAACAAGAAGTTTTACACATTTCTTATTCAGCTCGTATGTACTTTGAATCCAGAGCCGTAGAGGCACTAACAGAAGAAATAGCTGCCTTGGGGACAATGCGTCTTTACTGAGCAATTCCAGACCTGAATATAATATTTTTTGCTGCTTTTCAGTATCAGATGGAGAAACATGTCTTTAGCGTAGCTTATCACATGCGTTCAAGGTCAATAGAAAACAAAAACTCCAGCTAAATATCTACTTTAAAATGAGTTTGAAGTATTTGTTGCCCTTTGGATACATATAGAACATATCTACATAAATATACGTTTGTAGTTTGTGTTACAGCTAGTATTGTAATTGAGAGCTGCTTCCTTTCTCCAGAGCTGAAATCTCCCAGCATTCTTTGCTGGCTGAGTGTCAACAATGTCAAGTATGCATTCTACTGTTTAGTATTTATATAAAGCACTAAACGTGAATCTGATGATACAAATAACGTGTCTGTTACATTATGGAAACTCGGCTGAACTGTTACTGAACTTGTCTGCCAACAAGCTTACTGACTGTTTCTAATAACAGAGATAGAAGTGCAGCTTTTGACTTTAATATAAGCTGTAGTATACAATAAGTGATTTAATGCAGATATTTAGCTATAGGGCTAGAGAGGTAGAAATTATACCTAGGCCCTGGCGCTCAAGGGGACCGATACATCATTATACCACTTAAGGCCTTAGTCAGACGGGCGTTTTTTGCCGCGATTTGCGGATCGCATGACGGATGCGCATCCGCAAATCGCGTGACCGGTGCGCGCAAGTCGCCCGCAAATCGCCCGAAAATCTGCTCCTAGCCGCGTTTCATTAGAAACGGGCCGGAGCTGTCCAGCGCATTGCATTCAATGGAGACGGCAATACAGCCGTCTCCATTGAAAGCAATGCGCTGCGGGCGAGCCCGGGATGAATTGTCGGTAAGGGCTTAAATATATAAGCCCTTACCTGCAATCCATCCTAAAATGTGTTAAAATAAAAAAAAATTGCATTCTCACCTTCTGCCTGCAGCTCCGGGCAGCCGTCCTGCAGTGGGTGTGAAGGGGGTGTGAGTCAGACCTGCCCCCTGATTGGCTCAGCGCTGAGCCAATCAGAGGCATGCCTCACTCACACCCATTCATGAATTCATGAATGGATGTGAGTCAGACCTGCCCCTGATTGGCTCAGCGCTGAGAGGCAGCAGTCACTCACCCATTCATGAATTCATGAATGGGTGTGTGAGTGAAACCGGCCTCTGATTGGTCAGGCTGTGACCAATCAGAGCAGATCATTCAGCAGGCGGGGATTTTAAAGCCCCGCCGGCTGAATAGTGCCGAGAAGCAGTTCAGGAGAACTGACAGCGGCCGCGGCTGGACTCCGGCTGCAGCGGAAAGGTGAGTATACAATTTTTTTTTATTTTAACACATTTTAGCATGAATTGCAGGGAAGGGTTTATATATTTAACCCCTTCCCGACAATTAACCCCGCGCACGCCGGCACCCCATTGCTTTCAATGGAGCGGCTGTATTGCCGCTCCATTGAATTCAATGGGCAAACATCGTTCTTCTCTGCCACAGCTGTTACAGCTGTGGCAGAGAAGAATGATTTGTCTTCTATATGTTCTCAATGGGGTCGGCGCTGCTGCCGCCGGCCCCATTGAGCGCATATACAGAAGCGAACAGGAATCGCAGATCGCAGATAGGTGCGATCTGCGATTTTTTGTTCTATAATTTTTCGGACGAGCGCATAAAAAGCGCTCATGTGTCCGATACCATTGCGAAGCAATGGTTTTAAAAAATCGCCGGACGCATGCGCATGCGCAAATCGCGGCAAAAAACGCCCGTCTGACTAAGCCCTAAAGGTGTAACATTAAAATCTGTAATAAGGACCTCAAATATAATGCTTTATTCATAGTACTGGGCTCTCTATATGAAAAAGAGAGGCCTTATGGGCCTTCTAAGGCTCCTGGGCTCGGTTACAATCGCATCCCCTGCATCCTCTATAGTTATGCCCTTGATACCACTTAAAAACACATCAGTAATATAAACACTACATGATAGGTTGAGGAAACTCTTACAGATTTTTTCATTTAGGCCTTGGAAGTCTTAGTTATACCTGTAATAGAATTTGTTTAGAAAGTTACTAAAAGGGGTTGTCCAATTTAAATTTTTTGGCTTAAATCGAGCTTTCTAGAGCACCAAAATAACAAACTAGCTCATATTCACCTCTCCGTGCTCCCCATAAATCCTCTTCCGGTGTTTCGGATCAGAGACGCCATTGGCAGGGAACTTGTGGGGAGTAGGGAGAGGTGAATATGAGCTGGTTTGTTATTTTTTAGGCATGGAGAAGCTAGTATTGGAAAAAAAAGAACTTGGAAAACTCCTTGAAAGGAATTATTCAAGGCTACAAAATTAATGGCCTCACTTTACAATAGGCCATCATTATCAGATTGGTAGGGATTAGAGATGAGTGAGCATAGTCAATAAGGCAAACTACTTGAGCGAGTAGTGCCTTATTCGAGTACCTGCCCGCTCGTCTCTAAAGATTCGGGTGCTGGCAGGGAGCGGGGGGGGGGGGGGGGGGGGAGAGTGGGGAGGGAGGGGAGATCTCTCTCTCCCTCTCTCCCCCCCACTCTCCCCCGCTCCCCCCTGCTCCCCCCTGCTCACCGCCTGTCACCCGTGCCGGCAGCCGAATCTTTAGAGACGAGCGGTCAGGTACTCGAATAAGGCACCTCCTCGCTTGAGTAGTTTGCCTTATCGAGTATGCTCGCTCATCTCTAGTAGGGATCTGATTCAGTATCCCCACCAATAAGCTGACTGAATCGGCTGTGGTACTTCATGGTTTCTTAGGCACAGCTGCGTACTTTTAGAAATGGCTGTGCTAAGTATAATATTTTTTTTATTTTTTACCTAATTAGGCTAAAAAATTACGCAATATAAATTGGTCAAAGTTAAAAAATAAAAGTTTACAGCCAATGTTAAGTAGTTCTATATAAGTACACCCATGTGTCATTAAAAGCTGTTTGCAACCAATTTTTTTCAATTATCCCAAAATCTAAAATGAAAACTTAAAACACTTTGCCATTGGTCCTAATAAAAAAATCCAATTGTTTTGTTTCTTTATCTCTTATGAAAGAATAATGCCCTGATTCATTAAGAAAGTTGTTCCCTAAGCAAATCTGTTGATCCTCCCACTGAACCGTGTCCAGGTTTCTGGAAGAAGGGAGAGTGTGGCATAAAAAATTACCAAAATTTTTGACTTTTTAAAGCTCAAAAATTGTCAAAAGTGCCCTGGTAGATTCTTCCTGTCTCCATAGTAATGACTTGCAAACAAAGTTTGTGTCTTAGTCCTCATTTAGATGGCTGCATTTGAAGTAGAGGCTGCTTTCACGCAACCGAGAAAATCGTGCAAGATTTGTGTGTTGCAAAATGCACAAATCTTGCATGAATACGAACTTGATTCTTTTGAATGGGGTTATATACACAAGCGATTTTTTTTCCCCCCGCATCGTGGCATGGGAAAAAAATCGCAGAGGTCCTATCTTTGGGTATTCCCTCTAAACGCATAGCGCATTGTTTTCAATGGGACCAGAAAACACGATACACGTGAGTGTGATGCAAGGTCTCCTATTAAAAACAATGCCAAGTGGCTTTTTTAGAGGATCACTATGTTACCTAAAGTGGTGGGGGTCAATAGAAAAAAAAAACAACTCACATCCACGGATAATTTGCACATTGACAAGCACGATATTAGGCTGAGTTTTAACGCCCAATATCACACTCACCCAAGTGTAGGAAGCCTGAGCCTGAAAATCTTGGGCACAACTTGCACTGGACAACATTGAGGCAGCAGTCTGTGTGCTGTCCTAGCTGTGGGGACGGCGCATATTGCATGTCTTATTTTCATCCATGATATGGACCACAATAGGACATGCAAGAATTTTTTTTTTCACGCAGACTTTTGGTCCATGTGAAAAAGTGCTCATATGTATAGCCTCATAAACTATAATGGGGGGTATGTGCTGTCTGTGAAATAAGCCCTTAATCTATTTTTTTCATTTCTCCTGACCCCTACTTTTTGCTAATGAACATTTGGTAGGTAAGTCAGGAATACAGGATAGATAGAAGGGAATATGACTGTAGGATCAGACTGCACAGCGCTTGTTTGCTGTCTGTTACCATGGAGACATATAGTCAGTAGAGTTGAGCAAACCAGAACAGTCAAACTTAATTACAGATCGAACTTTTAAATGTTCGATCCATACCCAAACCTCTGCGCACACTAGTTTGGAAGGAACTAAACAAAACTGTCAAATTTGGTGAACCAGCCAAATTGAAGGCTCTCTCATCACTAAGAGTCAGCAGGAGCGGTAGAAACCAAACACTAAAACATTTTTATTTAAAGCCTACCGCAAAACTCATTACTTTTTTCATTATATATGAACCTAGGGAACATAAACAAGGTTTGTGAAGGTTGATATTGTTTTATATATTGATTGAACATAAGACTTAAGGCCCTTTTACACACAATGATTATCGCTCAAAAGATGGCTTTTGAGTGATAATCGTGGTGTGTAAATGTGCGCCCATCATGCACTTACTGTGCACTTTTCGTCCATCGCTGACTTCAGGTGCGCATGAAATCCTCGTCCCTCAGGACGATATTTAAGACAGACCGCAAGCTGAGTTCTCCGTGGGCAGCTCTGATAACATTCTTTACCAGCTGTTAACAGCCACTGTCCCGCTGGAGAATAGCAATGTATTTAGAGAACAGACCACTCGATGCTCTCTAAATACATGCAAATGAAGTAATAAAGAGCTGATTAGCCCATTAGTACCTGTGCAAATGATCTCTCAGAACTGTCAGTTTCTGACACATTTTGAGCGATCATCTGTGTATGTAAATGCAGTGCACTGCACGGGATTCTCTATTACAATCTCAATACTTACAAGCTATGCGAACAGATGCCCTCCTGCTTTTGGAGGTCCCCAGATTACTCCAAGCAACACACTGGCACCAGTAGTCCTCAGAACCATGAAAATCCTCCACTTGCTGCCTGGTCACATTGATCAGGACCTCAAGAATTTTCAAACCTGTAGAAGCACAGAGCAAAGGCATTTTAGATTTTATATATATATATATATATATATATTTTTTTTTTTTTTTTTTTTTTTTATAATTGACAATAAAATATCCATCAACTTACATTGTTCTCTATAGTTAAAGCAGCAAGACGAGCTTTATGTCATGATGATGGTTATACCATACTTTTTATATTACAGTTGTATAGTATAACTATAGTGATAGTTTGACTCTCATATACCGTACAGTCACGCTAACACAAGACGGGATCGACAAATTACAACATTTTCCATCTATATTTACCTTTTTAACCAACTTAGAGCTGTTGATAAACTACAACTCTCAGCATGCCCTGATAGCCACAGACTGCAGAGAATAGCGTAAAGCAGGAATAGTAAAATGGGATATGTCAAGTTCTAAAGTTCTCTATCACATGGGTGCGGCCAGGTACACTTTATAGATGTTTAGGTTAATGAGCCATATTATTAAAAGGGTATATGTACTGATCATTCTGATATCATTCTATTGCATTTGGGACTTTTGAATTCGGATTACATTATGCACTTGCACTTTAATGTATTTTCTTGTCCTGTTTTATTTGATTTTATGTGCACTTTGGTTGTTATACTATACTGCTCTTGTTAGGAGGTTTATGTTTATCCTTGTAAGTTGCCTGCAATGATCATTTGCTTTATTGTGCATGTGTTTATTTTTTGAATAAAGGTTGTTTACTAGAGATGAGTGAGCATGCTCGTTTAAGGCTGATTACTCGACCAAGCACCATGCGGGGGGGGGGGGGGGGGGGGGGGGCGGCAGGGGGGATCAGGGGGGAGAGTGAAAGAGATCTCTCTCCCTCCTGCTCCCCCCTCCACCCCCTGCTGCCAGCCACTGCCCCCCCCCCCCCCCCGCATGGTGCTCGGTCGAGTAATCAGTTACTCGACAAGACCGATGCTTGATTGAGCATCAACCTTAAACGAGCGCACTCGCTCATCTCTATTGTTTACTTATTTTGCATGTGAATTCATGTTATTTTTGTAGTTTGGCACAAACCCTTTAAGTCCACAGTACATTCACTTTTATCATGTCTCTTGCCAGGTTTAAAACATATCTGAGTTTTTAATACGTTTTCTAAAATACACCAGGTTCTCCTTAGCCACTCGTTTGCTGGTGTTTGATCCCATTTCATTGCTATCTTGTTTTTTTGCAATCAACTTTCAAGCAGAAGGTGTGTTACACGCCTAGCATTTCTGTCAGTTGTCAGTTGTTCACTGTCCTGTACTTCCTTTCCCTCACTTTCCATGCTGCACTGCTCTGTCTCTAGTACAGTCAGCAAGGAGACAGTGTCAGATTTCTTGCTCCTCTGCTTTCCCAAGACAAGTGTTGGGAGATGGGCACTCAGAGATATTCTGGCCAAATGGTTAGTAAACTCAATATAATAAACACACACATGCTATTAGAGTAGGAGATACAGATATTGTGGGGATGCAGACACTGTGTCTGCAGATCTGTCAGCCTGTGAGTGCAGGGAGTAACCTGTGAAGATAGCCTCTTCCCAACAGCTAAAAAAAATGTCCTAGCATCTCAGTAACTACAAAAGCTTAATACCTAACAGCAGGCAGTGGATTGCAGGGAAGCTGGTAGGGAAACCCTTAGTGGCAGCAACTTCAAACTTGATTTGTAGTGGTAAAGAAAAACACAATTTTTAATGAAAGTATATTGCAAGATCGATGCGACACAGGCTATTACATGAGCAGAGGTTGACTGAAGAGTTAGTGCCCCTTTAACCAAATTTGTTGAAAAGTAAGGGTGGACACATCCACATGATCTGTATCTTCTCTGCTTGTCCTAATGTTCAGCCATATTGTTAAAAGGGTTGTCCAGCTTTGCACTATTGATGATCTATCTACAAGATAGGCTGTAAATAGTAGACTGGCAGGGTACCCCAATAGTTGTCTATTCACCAGGCCGATGTGCTATGGTACAAAACTGCTGTGTTGCTAGAAACACGCAGCTCCATGCCCACTGCAGTGGTCCACGATGGTGAATTCAATTGAGGCATACATTATAGAGATGTTTTTCGTGTTGGATTCCCTACCAACCATATGGTGTTTGATGGAACCTGTAAGGAAATCCATGGAGACTGTGCAGCTCTATACTTGGGAGCCATATGGCCTCCATGCACTGTTGTACAGGCTCTGCCATATACAAGTGTCCTTATACTCAAGCCAGTTTTACACTAGCATATTGCGGGCACATGTGCCTGTAATACCGTCAAGTGTTTCAGCCCAACGACACATCTAATGACTCGAACGCAGATCATCATAGCCACTCCTTCTTATTATGGGTGCATAAATGCGCCCATTATACTCTTGTTTAAAAGTAGCCTTGACGATTGCAGCAATGGAAGCATATTTAGGCTTACTTAACATGAAAGAGTTTATGTACTGTATGGTATTATTGTGGAAGTAATTATGGTAAATTACAAAAGATTTCAAACAGCGCAAAAATAGCAACAATGAGATGCAGGAGTGTATGGGGTGAGGGTGGAAATAATTAAGCTCTTCTTTAGATTTACTGTAATTGCACGTTTACATGAAAGCTTGGGTGAGATTTAATTAGCTTGTATATTAAGGAATTCTAAATATTATTTTATCAGCCATTTGTACAAAATACTTGGTTTCTGTGAACTTCCCTAGAATATGATAAAAGTACCATCCATTCAGCTAGTAACACATTAGTGGCTGGATTTCTCAGTATACAGAGGTGCTTGAAAGTTTGTGAATCTTTCAGAATTGTCTATATATTTGCTTATATTTGACCTAAAAATCAGATTTTCCCACAAGTCCTAAAACTTGATAAAGAGAGCCAAATCAAACAAATGAGTGAATAATATTAGACTTGATTATTTATTTACTGAGGAAAATGATGCAATATCTCATGTCTGTTAGTAGCAAAAGTATGTGAACCTTTGCTTCCAGTATCTGCTATAACCCCCTTCTGCAGCAATGACTGCATCTAAATGTTTCCGCTAATTGTTGATTAGTCCTGCACTTCGGCTTGGGGGAATTTTAGCCCATTTCTTCATACAAAACAGCTTCAACTCTGTTATGTTGGTGGGTTTTCTTCCATGAACCTCTCACTTCAGATCCTATAGAATTAAGATCAGGACTAGAGATGAGCGTGCATACTCGCTAAGGGCAATTGCACGATCGAGCATTGCCCTTAGCAAGTACCTGCCCGCTCGGGAGCAAAGATTCTGCTGCCAGCGGGGAGCGGCAGGGGAGAGCGGGGAGGAACGGAGGGGAGATCTCTCTCTCCCTCTCTCCCCCCCCCCCCCCGCTCCCCCCTGCTCACCGCCGCAACTCACCGCTCCCCCGCGCCGGCAGCCAAACCTTTTCTTCCGAGCGGGGAGATACTCGCTAAGGACAATACTCGATCGAGTAATTGTCCTTAGCGAGTATGCACGCTCATCTCTAATCAGGACTTTCAGTTGGCCATTCCAAAACTTTAACTTTATTCTTCTTTAACCAGTAATTCTTTTATAGAATTACTTGAGTGCTTTGGGTTGTTGTCTTGCTGCATGACCCCCGTTCTCTTGAGATTCAGCTCACGGACAGACATCCTGACATTTTCCTTGAGAATATACTAGTATAATTTAGAATTCATTGTCCCATCAATGTAGGCAAGCCCTCCTGGGCCAAATGCAGCAAAGCAGATTCAAACCATGATACTACCACCACCAGGTTTCACAGATGGTATGAGGTTTTTATCCTGTAATAAAGTGTTTTTCTTTAACCAAACATATTGCTTTTCATTTAAGCCAAAAAGTTTTCTTTTTTTGGTCTCATCTGTCCACAAAACAATGCTCCAAAAGCCTTCTAGCTTGTCCAGGTGTTCTTTAGCAAGCTTCAGATGGGCAGCAATATTGGAGAGCAGAGGCTTTCTTCTTGCAATTCTGCAGTGCACACCATTGTTGTTCAGTGTCCTACTGATGGTGAACATTAATAGCTAATGTGAAAAAGGTCTTTGGTTTCTTGGAGGTCAGCTTATGTCCTTTTTTTGACCTTGCAGACTGTTATATACTTTGCTCTTGGCAGGATCTTTGTTGTTTGACCACTCCTGGGGATAGTAATAATGATCTTGAATTTCCTTCATTTGTACACAATCTGTCTGATTATGGATTGGAGGAAGCCAAACTCCTTAGAGATGGATTTGTAACCTTTTCCAGCCTAATGAGCATCAACAACTCTTCTTCTGAGGTCCTCAGAAATCTCCTTTTTTGTGCCATGATGCACTTCCACAAATGTGTTGTGAAGATCAGATAGATCCCCGTTCTTTAAATGAAACAAGCCACCAACTCACACCAGATTGTTATCCCATTAATTAAGAACACCTGACTGTAATTTCACCTTCAAATTATCTATTAATCCTAAAGGTTCACAGAATTTTGTCACTCAGAGACATGTGATATTGGATAATTTTCCATAATACATAAATGCCCAAGTCTAATATTTTGACTCAATTGTTTGATTTGGTTCTACTTTTAGGATTTTTGTGAAAAATCTGATGAAATTCTAGGTCAAATATAACCAGACATATGGCAGGAATATGGAAAATTCTGAAGGGCTCACAAACTTTCAAATGCCACAGTTTGTCACATTGCTCGCTTATAGCATTGACACATGTTATTCAAGTATCCGCAATAGGTCATAATTTGAGAATCCCCTATAGAAAAGCACTTGTGGCAATGCCTGGTGTACTGAATATGCTAATATCATCCTAAAAACATGATTTGTAGGAGCCGCCGGAGGACTGAAGTTGATGTCTTTGTCTATGTCAAACATCTACATCAGGACCCCATAATGCACCTAATTATCTTATTTGGCCTGGCAGCAGCTGCCTGGCACCAGTTTCTACAATTCAGCTTACAATCCATTAATATCCTCAGGTCATTTTCCTTGTACAGTTAAGCCAATATTATGCAATTTAATACACAATTCAGTATCATCTGCAAATTTTATTCTCTAAATCAGTAACAAAGTCAATAAGAAGTATATGGAAAAAGAACAGGATCCAATATTAACCCCAGAGATACCTTACCAGTAGCTATGACACAATCTGGACTAGTCTCATTAATGACAACTCCGTTAAACCATTTAGTTACCCATTTAAACAAAGGTCCTATCATTCTTGTGATCCAACTCTATAGTTGCAAGAAAAAGTAAGCGAACCCTTTGGAATTACTTGGATTTCAACATTGATTACAATAAGACAGTGAACCAAAGCACAAAAATACATCAACCAAACAATGGTTGAAAAAGAAGACAGTTTGTGTTTTGGAATGGCCAAAATTTTTTGACCTTAACCTTCTCGAGCTGTTGTAGCATGACCATAAGAGGGCTGTGTATACAAGGCATCCCAGAAATATTGATGAACTGAAACACATTTTCAGGGAGAAGTAGTTCCAAACTCCTCCTCAAAGTTTATTTGCAACTACAGGAAACATTTGGTAGAGGGTATTGCTGCTAAAGAGGAATCTACTGGATATAAATTCAAGGGTTATCATATACTTTTTTCTCCTTGCACTGTGGATAGTTATTCAATGTACTCAATAAAAGACAAGACAAGAACAACTGTTTGTGTGTTAGTAGTTTAGTTAGATTGTGTTTGTCTATAATTGTGACTTAGATAACAATCAGACCACATTTTATTAGTATCCAACGCAGAAATCCAACACATTTTAAAGGGTTCACTAACTTTTTATTGCAACTGTTTACAGCTCACATGTGAGGATTGCACAGAGTGTATAGTACATGTAGTTTTGGACAACACCTCTTCTCATGCACTACATATACAACACTTCTAAACTGTCCAGCAGCAAGTGGGCAGAACAATGGATGATGCAATGCCAATCCTGCAAGATGAAGTTGAAAAGCCAGCCTTTATCTTGTATATGGACACTAGCCTTGCTTGGCCTAAATCTGGTGTTTAATAGTCACAAAGCTTCTTCCAAACATATGTTCCCATAATTCCCTTATCTCCTGCTCATTATCACTGCTTTGAAATGTCCATCAGCAGCGGAGTGCTGGGGCTTCTCTTGCCAAATGTGTTTTCTTCCTTTGCACCTGGCTGGGGCCATGAAGGCACAGGGATGATAAATGGAGCAGTGTCTCCAGTCTTCAAAGCAGTTTACAAGGCTCACTGAGTGCAGAATTTTAATGCAGAAGTCATTGTGATGCAAAAATACAGTACAAATACATTTTTAACCCTTTCCAGCTGCAGGGTTTTTTTTCATTCTCATTTTTTCTTCCTCACTTTCAAAAAGTCATACTTTTTTTTATTTTTCTGGTGAAATAGTTACATGAGGGCTTGTTTTTTGCAAAGCAAGTTGCATTTTTCAGTGGTACAATTTAGCATATCATATAATGTGTTGCAAAGTTTTTTTTAAAAATTAAGTGGGTTGAAATGGAAAAAAAAGCAAATGCGCTACTCTTTGGAGTGGCTGTTTTTATGGTGTTCATGGTGCAGTGAAAATGACATATTATCTTTATTCTGTGGATCAGTACAACTATGGTGATACCAAATTTATATACAGTAGGGTCATTTAATATAATACTACCTAAAAACAATAAAATACCTTTAAAAATTTATTTTCTATCGCCATCTTTTGAGGGCTTAGTCACATGGGCGTTTTTTTGCCCGATTTGCAGATGCGCTTGCGATCAGCATCTATATATACCCAATGCTTTGCAATGAAAGCGGTCACATGTCCATTTTTTATGCGGATGTGTCGAAAATTATATGACACAACGATTCACAGAACGCATGTAACTGCATTCTGTGCAAATCGGTGTTATTGTATGTGTGCTCAATGGGGCCGGCGGCAGCAGCAGAGCTGACCCCATTGAGGACATATACTAAAGATCATTCTCCTCTGCCACAACTGTTACAGCTGTGGCAGAGGAGAACGATGTTCTCCCATTGAATTCAATGGAGCCGGCAATACAGCCGGCTCCATTGAAGGCAATGGGCTGCCGGCAAGCGCTGTAGTAATTTTCGGGGAAGGGCTTCAAATATAAGAATGACAGCTATAAGTTATTGAATGACAGCTGAGAGCTGCCTCTGATTGGTCACAGTGCTCAGGGCTGAGGGCTGGGACCAATCAGAGGCAGCCCATTCAGCAGGCAGGGATTTTAAATCTCCGCCTGCTGAATACTACAGAAAGCAGTTCAGGAGAAGAGCCGGATGTACGGGGCTGATCCCCGGCAGCTGCAAAAAGGTGAGTATATATATTGTTTTACACTTTTTTTGGATGGTTTTCACGGAAGGGCTTATATTTGAAGCCCTTCCCTGAAAATTACTACAGCGCGTGCCGGCAGCCCATTGCATTACAATGTATTCTGACAGGCATTCCATTAAAATGTGCCACCGGCTGCTATAACATGTAACATGCAGCAGAACTGAGTCATGATATTACAGTAATTTTGCAAATGACAGAAGCTAAACCCATTACGTAATCTTAATCTACTGAATTATCGTGTTGCATAGAAGGAACAGATAGATGACCAATTCATCTCTGCTTCTTCTGTGCAAAGCTATATATTGTCATTACAATGGAAAACTCCATTGGCTTCTATTAGCTTGCCTAATTGTCAGTTTTTGGCCTTTGGTTTGGAATAAATAAAGATTATAAATCGAGAAATTGATTAGAAACTCTCAGAAATGGCAGACAAGCCCCTTTTTGGCATGCTGCTTACCAATTGCCACGTGCTCCATGCGCAATTGTTTTCCTCCGTAGAATTATCTACTCAAAGGGAACAGATTTAACGTGTCTCGCCCCCAGCAATTTAAAAATCAATTTACAGGCTGTGCGCATCATTGTGCTGAACACCCCTGAAAATGGACATTTATCTATTTGCAAATGTTCAGAAATGCGAAATGATGTGTTAGATGCTTTCGACCAGGAAAGGGGGTAACAATGAGGATAATATATGATGGCAAGGCTGGTTTCAGACATTGCGTACTTGTTGCAAAAGTTTTGAGTACAGAATCCACACCAAAATTCTGCAATTAAGAACAGCATAATGTTAGTGAATGGAGTTTCAGCAAATTCCATTCACTCACAGGGTTAAAAAAAAATGGGAACAGTACCTGCAATACCATGGCAGGGCACTGCACAATGTATGGGAATATCTGCTTCCTGGATACTGGATGACAGCTAGCTCAACGAATAGCTGATCGGCTGGAGTCCAGAGCAGTGTACCCTTGTCAACCAGCTATACCCTATGGATAGGTCATCAATCTTTAGAGTTACTTCGGTGAAATGTAACTAGTCCTCCTGTATATATGTTGGCTAGTATTACAGTCCTTCTCTTCGGATTGGGGGATGTAATCTCATTGTGACCCTCTGAGAATTATTTGACTTCTCTCAAGAAGCCACTTTTTCAGTCTGTAAAATTTCTTAATGATGAAACTGTATGAAGCCCGGCTCTTCACGGGTGGAGGGGAAACTCCTACAGTATCGCAGTTACTGCTGATGATTAGAACCTCTTGTTACACAGTTATAGTGAGGAAAAGAATTCATTCTACATTACTCTTTACTTTGATCTGTATTTTTTTTTCAGTTTTCACCCATCCACTGGATAGGTGAAAATAGAGAGATCGGTGGGGCTCCAATCATTGGGAACCCTGCTGATCTAAATATTAAGAGGTGGCGTTTGCCCCACTTCCAGTCATTATTGTATTGCAGCTTCGACTGGAGTGGCCACACATGAGTCGAGCCACACTGTTGTTTTCACTGGGGCTATGGTGCTCAGCTATTTCTATCGGCTCCATTGAAATAAATAGAGCCGCACCGTACATGCATGGCCAGTGCTCATTTCAATGTAATGTCACTTGACTAGAACTGCGATTCAGCAGTGACCAGTAGTCGGGCAAATGGGACCACCAATATTGGGATCAGTGGGGGTTCCAACAGTTGGACCCCCACTGATCTTTTCATTTTTAACTGATGCAGTGGATGGGTGAAAATTGAAAAAAAGCTCCTTTTCTGGAATATCCCTTTAATACATTTGTTGAATTCTCCGAGACTAATGATGCATACTAATGTAAATTTTGCAACAGGCAATCAGAGAAGCTGGTGTGGCCATCTTTGTTTATCCAGGCCCAGAGGATAACTTTAAACAATATACCACAGCTCCTGAGTTACAGAAAAAGCATAGCCCACTGTGCTACCCTGTTTGCGTAACTCCCGACTTTTGTTGGAACTACGCAAAGAGAGAAGAGAGGTCTGCCCAGCTGCTTCTGTCCTCCCTACCAATTCCAGCCACCACAAACTGACAGGCAAGGGACATTGGGGCCACAATGTGAGATAGATGCAGGTCCTAGAGGTGAGACCTGCACTTATTAGACTTTCATGGAATATTCACAGGACATGCCATAAATGTCTGAGATGAGAATACTTATTAAAGGGTGTTTCCAAAATTTTAAGGGTGCTGTAGCTTCCCCATAGAAGCATATTACAACTACAGGTCCATACTAGTACTAGGCAAAATGGCACAAAAAGAATGTGCCTTTTGTCCCCTACAGTTTGAGCACTGAAAGAATACACCAAACACATATACCTAATACACATGAGCATGTCAATCACAGTGCTGACTGGAGGGGGAAGCACTCTCCTTATGAGTAAACAAGACATAAACTATAGGGGAATTTACTAAGACTGGGGCTTCATACTTAATGCAAAATATGTTGGAGTAAAATGCAATACATTTATTACAGGGGTTGTGATCTAGAGCTGTTGATAAAGTGTCCCTAACCTATCCATAGCAACTTGTTGCTCAAGATACTGGGAAAGATAAATTCAATGTTTTTATCTCCCCTTCCTCCCTCACATCTAAGAGGCCTCTGATTTGCATTGGGCTTCAGGAAGTCTTTTGATCATGATAGCAATAAAATTAGCTAGAGACGGGTAGATGTTAATTGACCCCACTGCCAGTGAGGCTTAACACCTTGGATAGTTCCCACAGACTCCCTGTTATCAAAAGTCAGATTAATGGAAAATCTCTTAATAAAGTCTATTGGTTGTGTGAAGGTGGTATCCCGGTATGAGTTATATTTTTGGAATCAGGTGGGCCAAGTGAATGAAACTCATCTACACATGTTGCGGTACAAGCTCAGTATCACCCCTGAACGGCGTATCCACGCACCTGGTTATAATTCACGTGTCATGCTTTATATCGCTGAATAGAAAAAATCCTGACCAGAAATATGCCGGCCCATATTCCTGATCGGAGTATCTCATGAGGAGATATGGTTTAAATGGAAAATTATGATTTTTCCACTAAGGTTGCATGCCCCCCCCCACCCCCCCCCAAAAAAAAACAACAACTCCTGAATGACATTAGAGGGGGCGGGGGAATGTGTGTTCTGAGGAATCCTTTATAATTGGGGCTCCACAGACTCCTGTTGCCAGACTTCAGAGATACCCCTTGGTATAAGGCTGCTCCCGTTGTTTCAGTGGCTCTGCATGGATTAGAATCTTGGGTCAGTCATCCCAAATCTGGGATTTTAAAATACTGTATTGATATGTATACCTGTATACCCTTTTACTGCCGTGTAACAACCTTTTTTGTATAACCTTTGTGTATATATATATATATATATATATATATATATATATATGTGTATTTGCAGTGCTAGTCTTTTTCTAGAATAAATCTGCAATTTATTAGTTAAGCCTTGTCTGTTTTAAAACGCACCATAAACTCCAAAGATTGGTTTCATAATTCGTAATCTGGGTCTCAGCTTCCCTTAACAGCTGGTGGTGGCAGCATGTGTGTGTGCATGGCATTGTAGTGTGCTGGAGTGCGTTAGACCAGATCAGGTGGTGATTTGACCTTTCGGTTTGGATGTGGCAGGACCGTGTGAAAGCTTGTTACAGATCCACCTGTAGTCTGGCAACTCCACACTCGCAATCTCGCTAGAGTGATACGTGGTCATAGCAGTGAGGCGCTCTGAACAGCCGATCTGTGACAAATCGGTGATAGAGGTGGGATTTGTCGGTTCTCCCTTCTTGCATCCCTGACAAGGGATGTCTTTCCCTCTTTTCCATTAACTCACTGCTACCATCAGCTGATCGTCCAGCTTGCTGTTCAGTACAGTGGGCTAGAACTTGTCATCAGTGGACAGGGGAGGAAGTGCGCGTGACAGCTTCACTTTCATTAAAATCAATGGGGGGGCCATGCTGCTATTCCACTTCCTGCTCCTCTGCAGAGTCCTGGACAGTGGGTGGGATGATCAGCTGATGAACGAGGGTCCTGAACGGCAGACCCTCATAAATCAACTACTAATGGCCTATCCAAAAGATAGGTCATCAGTGGAAAAGTGGGCAGAAACCCTTTTAGGGGTCGCCAGCCTCTTAATAAATTTGTCACATCTTTTCCTTTCAGCTATGATCCAGCATAGATCTGTGCTATCTATCACTGGAGGTCATATTCCTCTCTTTTTGAAAAAGTAGTGAGTGTGGTAAATATGCAAAAAACAGATATACGCTAAAATGTATGGCTTGTTTTTAATGTCAGAAAACTGTCTAGGTGAGGTGACAGGGAGCCGGGTGATGTATGTTATATACTCACCCACTCCCATGGTCTAGCAGTGTCTTCAGCTGAAGTCGGCACGTGGTACGAAAATCTGACTCTTTTCTTTTCTATGCAAGTCTATGGGAGAGCATACGCACAGGATTTTTGTGCCACGTTCCCCGACTTCAAAGGAGGACACCGCTAGATCGCATGAGCAGGTGAGTATAAAACATACATCACCGGCCTCCTGTCACTTTACCTAACAGCGCCATAACTTAGTTTATAGTGCTGTGGGGATGTGACAGTTTCCCTTTAAGGGCTCATGCCCATGACCATGTTTTCACCACATATTACGCGTGCGTTGCACAAACGCATAGTAGGCAGTGAATGGAGTCAATGAAAGTCAATGGACTTTTATTGTTCCATGCACACCTGCATGTCAATATGCAAGAGAAATAAATTGCAGCGTGCTCTATTGCTCTGCGTACATACGCCACATGGCCCTTATATACTTGTATGGGCTGCGCATGATACGCTGTCCATACACAATACATATCAACTTTAAAAAAATAAAAATCACACTGCTCATGTGCGTGTGACACGCAGCCATACGCAGTCCTGACGACTCTCTGCCGGCAGAGCGTATGGCTGTCGAATGTGTTGGGGAGACCTGCAGCATTTTACACATACAGCCGTGTGCATGAGTGTTAAGTCTACAGGTGGGTAAAAAATAAAATGCAGCGAACATTAGAGATGAGCGAGCATACTCGTCCGAGCTTGATGCTCGTTCGAGTATTAGGGTGCTCGAGATGCTCGTTACTCGAGACGAGCACCACGCGGTACTCGTCTCGATTAAACGAGCACTGACCATTGAATTCAATGGAGCCGGCAATACAGCCGACTCCATTGAAAGCAATGGGCTGCCGGCAATCGCGGGATGAATTGTCGGGAAGGGGTTAAATATATAAGCCCTTCCCTGCAATTCATCTAGAAATGTGTAAAAATAAAAAATATATATATACTTACCTGGTCCCGGCAGAACGATGTTAGCCCATTGAATTCAATGGAGCCGGCAATACAGCCGACTCCATTGAAAGCAATGGGCTGCCGGCGATCGCGGGATGAACTGTCGGGAAGGGGTTAAATATATAACCCCTTCCCTGCAATTCATCCAGAAATGTGTAAAAATAAAAAATATATATATACTTACCTGGTCCCGGCAGACGGAGTTCAGCGTGACAGGCTGCAGTTCTCCTGAACTGCTCTGAACAGCTGTGAGTAGTATTCAGCAGCCGGGGATTTAAAATCCCCGCCTGCTGAATGAGAGGCCTCTGATTGGTCATATCCCGACCAATCATATGCATCCCTCACTCACACCCATTCATGAATTCATGAATGGGTGAGTGAGGGCTGCCTCTGATTGGCTCAGGGGCAGCTCTCAGCTGTCCCTGCGCTGAGCCAATCAGAGGCATCCCTCACTCACCCATTCATGAATTCATGAATGGGTGTGAGTGAGGGATGCCTCTGATTGGTCACGCTGTGACCAATCAGAGGCCTCTCATTCAGCAGGCGGGGATTTTAAATCCCCGGCTGCTGAATACTACTCACAGCTGTTCAGAGCAGTTCAGGAGAACTGCAGCCTGCCGCGCTGAACTCCATCTGCCGGGACCAGGTAAGTATATATATATTTTTTATTTTTACACATTTCTGGATGAATTGCAGGGAAGGGCTTATATAGTTAACCCCTTCCCGACAATTCATCCCGCGATCGCCGGCAGCCCATTGCTTTCAATGGAGTCGGCTGTATTGCCGGCTCCATTAAATTCAATGGGCTAACATCGTTCTGCCGGGACCAGGTAAGTATATATATATTTTTTATTTTTACACATTTCTGGATGAATTGTAGGGAAGGGCTTATATATTTAAGCCCTTCCCGACAATTCATCCCGCGTACGGGGTCTCACTCTTGCCGCTATTGTGGCTTAATAGTGGGACCTGGGAACTTGAGATACAGCCCAAAATGTAGCCCCTCGCCTGCCCTATCCGTTTCTGTGTCGTTTCCATCACTTTCTTGTGTTTTGCAGATTTTCACAAATGAAAACCTTAGCGAGCATCGGCGATATACAAAAATGCTCGGGTCGCCCATTGACTTCAATGGGGTTCGTTACTCGAAACGAACTCTCGAGCATCACTGAAAGTTCGACTCGAGTAACGAGCACCCGAGCATTTTGGTGCTCGCTCATCTCTAGCGAACATACATTATTATCTGTGTTTTTTTTCACACTTGAAAAACAGAAGACACACAGATGCAACATGGACATAAGAAAACACAGACATGCAGCAAAAATGCATGTTAGGGCTTATTCATACATAAGTGCTGCATATTACACGAGCAAAAATTGCACACGCAATACGCAGTGAATAGAACCCATTAATTTCAATGAGTTCGGTCACTTTTGTGTTTTTGTTCGAGTACTGAGAATGAACCCATTGAAATCTGAGTTCTATTCTCTGAGTATTGCGTGTGCAAATTTTGCGTGTGCAAATACACGTGCAAATACTCTCGTGTGAAGGGATCCTAAATGCATGTTATAAAAGCTTGAGGGCTCCTTCATACGAGCGTATGCGTTCGTCCGTACGGAATATATATTTGCATGAATGAATTTTTAACAAGCTTGACATCCGATCATAATTGGCGTTTTTAAAACCATTCATACGGGGGTTGCAGCACGAATGTAAAAAAAACACGCTGAAGCGATGGCGAGCAATGATTAGCAAAAATCATAAGCGGGGTAACTCCCTCGCCCACCCTCAATGCATCACTTGGTCGCATTAAATGCGCAACTTTTAACGTGCGAAAATGCCTGCACCAATACGGCCGTCTGAATAAGCCCCGAGTAAGACTCCTCATTATCTGCTTAACCATGTACTATTTTTTACATATATTTCAGAAGTTTAGTGATTTTTAATTTCAGCTACCTACAGTATTTCATTAGAATCTACTACATTCTATAAAGCAGCGGTTCTTATTATATATGTATGTAAATGAGCTTCCACACAGTTTAGTACTTAAGTATATTTGTCAGGAAAATCAATGGTGCAACAACATGCAACAGCAAAATCAGCAAAAGATGAGGGAGAATCCCTGGGGTAACATTGTAAAATACTGAATACAAAGAAAACCAGCTGCATGTACAATACAACGCAGGGCTCAAAGTAGAAATGTTTCAAGCAAATACTTGAATATATAAATATGCTATGTTGCATTACTACGTTACCAACAATGTAACATTTGTACATGTATTTGACCCCCTTCAGTGTATTATTTGAACAATATTTATATATTGTCAAAAAGGTCAAGAGGCATCTAAAGGTTTAGTATTTAGTGCACCCTAACCAGTAGCTCTTGCAAATCTACAGAAAGACAGCTTTGAGGGGGTATTCCCATCTCAGACTCTACAGGATATACCATAAAGTCTGAAAGACGTGGGTCCAACCTCTGTGTCCTTCACCTGTCCCAAGATGTGGCCTTTCCTGAACCTGTCTTGGATGAATGCTGTTGCTGGGGATAATCGGGAGTCCCAAACCACAAAGTGGGCTTATGGAGCTGACAGCACTATGACTTTCGGGTGGTGCTGATGAGTCTGGGGTGACGTCAGCATGGCAATCCCAGATCATGTGATGTGCTGGGCCATGCATGTGCAGTGTCCTTTTGCGCAGGATACCGATGGAGCACCACTGATAGGTTGGCTGAGTTGTTATTCAGCCCAGCCAACCTATCAGGCTCCATGTAAAAATATTTAAATTGGCCCCTTTGTTTAAGGGTTGTTGGTTATAAGTCCAGGGACCAGGCTATTATGTGGTACCAGTTTATCCTGTGCTTTAGAGCCTAGAGATCCTGGGGTCAGTATTCCTGCTTTAGACAGCTTTGTACTTAGGGTTTCTAAGTCTCTGTAATTTAGTGTTTAGTGTCAGGTGTGCTTTCAACAGGTTCTCGGTCTTTCTCTCATAGTGGGGTCATCCTTTTCGTGGTGGGTGCTCTGCTTGACGGACTGGTGCAGTTTGGGCTGTTCTGGTAAACTAGCTTGCAAATTTCTCTGCTCTCTTTTGCACTTTGCTATTGTGCTCTTATTTACTTTGTAAAGACCCAGTTCACTAGTTTGACTTCATATTTGGACCCAGAACTTGTTACCTCCAGTTGTTAGCAGGCCGCTATTTGCCACTAGGCATTGAAGGGCCAGGGCCTATGGTGAAGGGCTGCAGGGGGTGGCCACGGCACTTGCTGACACAAATATTTATTTAGAGTATTTATTTGGTGACCACACATCCTCTATTCTACATGTAGTATATAGATTCAAGATTCTGGAGCACCATGGTATGCCCCAAGAGCCACCTGCTTTATTGGGAAATTCACATCATAGCTCACTATATGCTGCTTATTTCTACAGTATCATAATTGATGATCAATGTTAAACTATTGTTTTATTGTTGGTCATCTTTGCTAACAGTGGTCAATTATCATTACGGTGGCTCATATATAAGCAATCCTAATGAGAATTGATGAATATACTGTATGGGTATCTGCTGTCTTTGACGACAGCTGACACCCACCTGCGACAGCCGTGATCTGCACTCATGGTGATCCATTCTGATACTGGGACTTAAATGTCCTAATTTGAGCTCGAGAGTCCCGAACGGTCCACACACAATGAAATTGCAGGGTGCGTCTTGGTTACCATGGCAGTCTAGCAACTTCTGAAGACTCACAGGACTACAATTGCAGGTCGTTTACGAAGCCATGTCTGTGGTGTGGCTTGATAGACTGCCTGTTAGATCTCAGTATAATGTACTACTATGGTATTACATTATACTGCAATAGCGATCAAATAAACACAAGTAAAAGTCCCCTATGGGGACTAAAAAAAGGTAAAAATAAGTTTAAAAAAAAGTTTTATTAAACATTTAAAAAATAAAAGGTAATAAAAGTTTAACCCCCTCCCCCTTTCCCATATTCATAATTAGAAAATAAAAAAAAAACATATTTGGTATCCCTGTCTCCATAAAAAGTCCAATCTATGAAAATAATGCATTGTTCATCCTGGATGGGGAATGTCATCAGAGAAAAAAAAAAACCGTTAGAATTGTGCTTTTTTTGTCTGCCCGTCTCCAAGCAAATATTAAAGCGATCAAAAACTCACATGTACTTCAAAATGGTAGCAATAGAAACTACAGGGTGTTTCGCAAAAAAAAACAAGTCCTCACACAACTATGTCGACGGAAAAATAAAAACCTTATGGCTGTCACAAAACGTCCAAAAAAAATATATATTTAATTTTCTTCCAAAGATATTTTATTTTTTTAAAGTAGTACAAGAAAAAAAAAAAACAAGAAATGTTGCATCTTAGCAATTTACTGACCTATATAATAAAGTTCTTATGTCATTTTTGCAACTGTGTGTGCGTTGTAGAAACAAGTTCCACCCCCCACCCCACCCCCGCCAAAAGGGGCGGAATTGTTTTGTTTTTCATTTCACTCCATCTAGAATTTTTTAAAGGTGTTTCACTACATTATATCATACATTAAATAGGGCCATTAAACATGCAACTTGTACTGCAAAAAACGAGGTTTCAGACATCTTGAAGGATGAATAAAACAGTTATGATTTTTTGAAAGTGAGGAGGAAAAACTTAAAATGAAAAAAAAAGCCCTGTCCTTAAAGGGTTAATAACACCACATTGTGGATATTCCCAATTTGTAGCAGTCATTCTTCATCAACTGCGTCAAAATCTACTTCCTTTAGTTGCTAAATTATATCACTATTTTACATTGTTAACTTTAAAAAAAGTTGCCCAGGTTGCTCTCTGGTTTTCCTTCGTTTTTCCGTCGCTCTTCTCTTTCATGCAGCTGCACAGTGATCTCCGCTATAATGCTGAATTAGGTATGCTGCGTTTCCTTTTTTATAAGCTACTTTACCTGGAGGTTGTAAGATAATTCTAAGGGTTTTTATTATTGGTTCCATTATTATTTAATGCACCGGAATGCTGAAGGGAGAGTGTAAATTTTGTAGACATAACCCTTTGTGTGTTTTCTTATCTATAATCCGCGGAGAAGGGTGAAGAAGGATCTAGATGAAAAGACTTGATATAGTTTATGAATGTTCTTTGATGATTTTAGTCACACAATTGCTAAGCAACTCCACGTCTGAAGGCAAGGTAAAATAGGAAGTGCATGGTAAAATAGAATGCTGAGAAATTAAACTTAGCGAGGAAGGACTGTATTACGGACATGTCATTGTATCGTAATGAATGTGGTCATTCGCTTAGAGAACCTTAATGTCTCAGCCAAGTTGACCGCTTCTGCTGTCGGAATGGTACAGATACACTTAATGTAAAAATCGTGTTGTTAAAGAGTGATAAATTATTGAATTTGGCCAAGATCAAGCTATGTTCTTAATTCTTCTTTCTTCTACAGCTTCTATAAGATGCATATATTTATTTAGTTTGAAGGATGCTGCAAATTATCTTGACTTTCAAACCTCATTCACACGATCATTTTATTACAGCTATTTCGCCACTATAAAATGTCAGCTGAAAATGGCTACCATGTATAGCATTGGATTCCAATGCATTCATTCACATGGGAAAAAAGTGCACTGTAAAATCGTCAAACCGGCAACCGTTTTCCGGCACCGATGTTTCTCACAGCGTCAAAAGATAGATCATGACCTATCTTTTGACAAAAAACGCTGGAGGCTCTCATAGATTCCTATGGGAGCTGAAAAGGAAGGGAGGGGGAGGGAGTTTACCTGCATCCGACACCTGGAAAAGAAGAAGAAGACTGCTGGCTCTATTTAAACTATATAAAGCTGATAGAAGCCAATCTGCCGACCGACAGAATTTCACGCTTCAGCGTATTTTTCTCGTGATATGCTTGTGTGAATGGACGAGAAAACGCTAATTAATTTTGAAATTAGATTGTGGCTAGTCTTTACCGTTGTGATTTTCGGCAGCGTGTGGCCAGCATAAAATCACATACGCTCATGTGAATGAAGCCTAAAACGGTTTTGAAGTTGGACTTAATGTTCATTTGTTGTAACTGTGGGACCAAGAATGGCATTAGGCTACTCCAGTCATCAAAATACTGTATGATAATGATGACCAAAGACAATGTGGCGCAAATATTTTCACTGATTGAAAGTAGTCCTGGTGCCTTTTCTTTTTACTAATGATTGGCATCCATGATCCTCATACTGTGGGAATAAGAAAGCTGACACATTACTATAATGGTATGTAAATATTCCAAGAAAACTATGAGATATCCTCACAATCTAAAGAGAGACTTGGGGTTTATTGGCAGATGCTTGGGAACCCTAATTCTCATACTGTAGAAATACGAATGGCATTGGTCCACTATTCTAGTAATTCCCACATTCCTATCACAATTAGTGTTCAGCAAACCAAACTAATAGAACCCTGCTTTGGGTTGAACATTCCTAAAAGTGTGATTCTGCATGACCCCAAACCGAGCTTTTAGTAAAGTTCTTCCTGAAAAGGGGTCCTACTGGTCCGATTTGTTCAACACCAGTCCTGAATACTGGTGTATAACACTGTCTAAGAGCCATAAAAGCATTGTATAGCACTCTCAGAGTGTTAGGCCTCCTTCACATGACTGTATGTATTTATACTTTTGCCTGCACTGTATAATCGCATAAATGAATATTTGCTGCGCTCAACTCTTCATCAGAAGACGAGCATTTAAAGGGTTCATGCAAACATATGCATAATACATTCGCGTGTAAGGATTGTATATTCGCATAAAATAACATGCAAGGAGGAGAGAGCAAGAAACAGGCTGATATGTCCATACTAGCCAGTCGAACGGTTTATTTACCCGCTTGCATGTAACACCACTTCTGTGTATTAGAATGGCTCTTAGATAGTGTTATACAACAGTTTTAGAAATTTTGGTGAACTTCCGGCAAACCGCCCGAACCAAACTTTTCTAACGTTTGTTTATCACTAATGATAAGTATTTTCAACATTTGAAAATAGACCAAGGATCTATTTACAGATCATTGACAGCCATGGTTCTTATACTGTGGAGATAAGGAAGACACTTGGCTTCTCTAGTCATTCTTATCACATTATGTGAATGGCATAGGGTAGCAGGATTTGAGGAGTTGACTCCAGCAGCCCCTGTATTCCAGGCAGTAGCTCTTCTAACTAAGCTACCAGTTATCCTGGACAGCTCCTTGTTGAACCTATTGACCTAGATTCTTGCCTATGGGAAATCCTTGCCTTGATTGCCTAATTAGTTCCATCTCTCAGCTTCCTATATAAGCTCAGACTTGGCACTTCATCCTTGCCAATTTATTGTTGTTCACTTGTGGTTGTTGAAGCACATACTTCCTTGCAAAGTTATTGGTTAGTCATTAAAAATAAAGGATTGCCTGCTTGTACCAGACGATAATTAATCAACTAACGACTACTTTTTGCTTGTCACCCTGTTGGTAGACCTGTTTACACCTTTTTGAGCGACAATTCATACTATAGTCATCCCATGTAAACCCACCCTATATCTATAAACTATTGCTGCTTGTCCATGTACCAAACTTGGATTACTTCTGACTACATCTCTGCATCATGTTATAGATTATTGCTGCTTATCTGTGTGCCAAGCCTGGAATGTTCCTTGACAACTCTTTCTTCATTAACTACTTCCATCCAAATTGCTATCACAATATTGGAATGACCCAAGGAAGGTCATTCTCATAGCTTGAAAACAGATTTGGGGTTACCCTAAGTCATTTTTGGGTTGAAGCAGCGCAAGACAGTTACCCCCATACAATGTCATCTCTGTGTATTGCATAACAAATAACTCCCGTGAAAAAGCTTGTAATATTGGCCATCTTGTTTTGTTGACTGGTTGACCGATCTTTTACTTAGACATCAACATGATTGATAACTGATGATATAAATTTTTATTATTTTGTGTTTTTTTAACATGATTTTTTGGCTTCCCATATGACACTTCCAAGCGTCACATCATTCCATTTTTGTTTTTTTGTTGTTTTTTATTTTAATAAGACAGAAGTTAATATGACAGGTGCTACGTTTCTGACGTGGAAGGAAACTTTCCTGCCTCGTTAATCACCGCTGTCAAAAGGATGTTCTCTTGTCAATCCCGCAGACGGCTGAACAATGCTTGGACGTCAGTTTTTGTTTAATTGAATTTATTTTCAGGCAGCTTGGTGACACATTCCCAGTTACTCATATGCTGGAGATTGTTAACTATGAGAAACTACCACACAGCATGGTGTATTCTATGGTAACATTCATCCTTCAGGCTCTTCACATTTACAATATAAATCACAAGAACAATGCATAGCTTTTTTCTCCTATGATTGAATACATATCACGTACCTATACACCTGTCTCAGAATAAGTTTGAGCGAAGCATTTCACATCTGTTCTCAAAAATACTTATTTTTATTCTTTCTTTCACAAAGTTATTTTTATGCTAATTAGCATGTCTTCCATTATGAACGTTGGTAGGATAATGTTGAGGTCTATAATTACATTTCCTAAATAACCCAAAAGTTTCTTGACACAACCATAAGTTCTTACCAGAGCCTTCATCTATGATCTCATCAAACCAGTGATTATCCTGGTGCACCCAGTCTCCATTACACTTGAAGAAGATCTGTGTAGCTGGCACGGCTCTGCAACGGAGGTTGATAGGATTGCTTTTGATAATGTAAGCATCTTCAGGCTCCATCTGGAAGTAAGGAAGAGTACCAGAGGCAGATGGAGCAGTGTCTAGTGCAGCTTCCCCATTGTTGGTCCCTAATAAACAAAAAAAGAAGGGAAATATTGTTACAAAAAATATCAATTTAATCGCTAAAACACAGAAACTTTTACTTATTATTTCACACAAAATTTTATTCTAACATTGCTTTTACATTCAAAGATCAAAATGTCTCATTAAATCCAAATCCATAGATAAAAGAACATATAGCTTTGAACTTTGAGATATTAAAGGCATATTTCGGATCATAGAATGGTAGAGTTGGAAGGGACCTCCAGGGTCATCGGGTCCAACCCTCTGCTCAGTGCAGGATTCCCTAAATCATACCGGACAGATGTCTGTCCAGCCTCTGTTTGAACACTTCCATTGAAGGAGAACTCACTACCTCCTGTGGCAACCTGTTCCATTCATTGATCACCCTCACTGTCAGAAAGTTTTTTGTCTAATATCTCATTTGTGTTTCTACTTATTACCTTTACTCTAAATGTTCATCTAAATCATGAAACTAAATTTCAGTCCTTTATTTTTGCTGCCCTGTGCCATTGCTGCTTTCTAGCCAGCTTCAGATTTCCACATTGTTATTTAAAATGGCCATTGGGGAGAACAAAAACTACATCTCCCACAATGCCCTATTGCCAGTTACTGAAGAATCTGCATTTACAACTATACAAACTGTGTTGTCATTATCAAATTACTGAGCATGTCTGACCAGTAAAACGATGGAGCATACAGGTAGGGACAATTGGATACTAATGGAGAACTAAAAAGTGTGTGTGTGTGTGGGGGGGGGGGGGGGGGGGCACAGATAACCCCATATCTCTACAGCTTTGTAAGACAAGTTATGATTGTATTGCAAATTTACTTGTCATCACCCTATAGTTTAAAGGTGTTATATTCAAATACTTTATTAACAAACTCTATGTTACTAAAAGTGGTTTATGGCCCCTGTTCAGGATTCTCATGTATTAGGCAAAACAGACAGGGCTGCATCAAGCACATAGGACTCTGGAGTATCCAGTATGTTTTTGTATCACATAAACAGCTCATTGGTTTCAAAGGAACTATGACATTCAGCATTTACCCTGCAATGGATCTGCAAAACAAATGCAGATCATTTGTGTTCCAGCAGCAGCACACCTTGTAAAAGTCTTAAGATGCCCATACACATTACTTTAAGGCTGATCAAAATGGACAATTTCAGCTAAAATGATCATTCGTCAGGTTAAATTTAACAGCAGTCATTTGTGCCAACTGATCACAGGCTCTCGTTATCTTGAAAGAAATCAGCCATGCTTACATTTTTTGACCAATAGTTGCTAATATTGATTCTGGAGGGTACATTGAATGATCGTTCTTCATCTTTTGCCTAGCATCATTAAAAATGTATGGCCAGTGGAGCAATTTATATAGCTAACATGGACCAAAATATATACAGATGTAGTAAACATTAACTTGACAGTTAATGTTTTATAATGCCTCAACTATAATGTTAACATATTAAAGATATTAATGTAGAGATATTTCTAATGCTGTAAATCGAGTTGTCACAAAGCGCCAGTCATGTTTGTGATATCTGCCTCTGTTTGACTGCATCGGTATAATGATTGTTCACTATATGATTATACATTCAACATTTGCTTAAAGGGGTTGTCTCGCGAAATCAAGTGGGGTCATACACTTCTGTATGGCCATATTAATGCACTTTGTAATGTACATCGTGCATTAAATATGAGCCATATAGAAGTTATTCACTTACCTGCTCCGTTGCTAGCGTCCTCGTCTCCATGGTTCCGTCTAAATTCGCTGGCAGCTTGCTTTTTTAGACGCGCTTGCGCAGTCCGGTCTTCTCCTTTCAGCACGAGGCGCTTCAGTGTGCTCCCCGCTACAGCTCTTCTGTGCATGCGCAGACGAGCTGTCACTGCTCGGGAGCGCGCTGGAGCGGCCATTCTGTACCATCCTCTCTTAGAACATCCTGCCGTCCTGCCGCCCAGGTAAGTGATGGGCCGGGGGGGGGCTGCGCCGGGGGGGATGCCGCTGTGCCGGGGGGGGGCTGTCGCTGTGATGGGGGGGCTGCCGCTGTGATGAGGGGGCGGCCGCTGTGCCGGGGGGGCTGCCGCTGTGCTGGGGGGGGCTGCCGCTGTGATGGGGGGGCTGCCGCTGTGATGGGGGGGCTGTCGCTGTGATAGGGGGGCTGTTGCTGTGCCGGGGGGGCTGTCGCTGTGCCGGGGGGGCTGCCGCTGTGATGGGGGGGCTGTCGCTGTGATGGGGGGGGCTGTCGCTGTGCCGGGGGGGCTGCCGCTGTGATGGGGGGGCTGTCGCTGTGCCAGGGGGGGGGCTGTCGCTGTGCCGGGGGGGGGGCTGTCGCTGTGACGGGGGGGGGCTGCCGCTGTGATGGGGGGGCTGTCGCTGTGCCGGGGGGGGGCTGTCGCTGTGTCGGGGGGGGGGGGCTGTCGCTGTGATGGGGGGGCTGTCGCTGTGCCGGGGGGGGGGGCTGCGCCGGTTACCTGCTGCCTGGCGGTGGGTGACTGTGTGCCGTGGTCGGCCGCGTTCAATCCAGGGGTCCGGTCGGCGGCTGCGGGGCGTCTGGTTGTCAGGGAGACACAGTTGGTAGCGTCTCGGGAACGCGCACGTCGGGCTACAGCAAGCGTTGGGAAAGAGCCGGCGGCCATCTTGGGAAAATTTTTATAAGTTGCTGAAACGCTGGAACTGTAAGTACAAACCAGCTAGAAAAGTCATTTACAGGGGGGCTTAGTAATGTATGCTTAATTAGGGGGACTGGGCAAAAAAAAATTCACTGCTTCCTTGAGACAACCCCTTTAACCATCAACCTGATTCTTTCTAATATGAATGACCTTATAGGCAGGGTGGCCTGGTTTATTTTGAGTAGATTTAAGGTCCTTAGGTGAGGCTCAAAACTTGGTGTAGTGTCCCTCCACCAACTACGGGCCCTTCTACTAGACAGCAAGAAGTTACTTGAACCACCACTTTCTTTAAATAAACAAAAAACTAAAGCCTCTGGAATTACAAATTGCACTGGGCAGGAGGCAAACGTTCAGGTCCAAAATGGGGCAACGACTCTTCAACTTTATCCCACACAGCAACATTGGAATCAAGAGCTGGGTTGTTTTGGATATTGCTAGACCCCATACCTTGCTTACAATGTGCTTTGTACACCATTCATTTCTCAGTTTCTCGCTGTTTTGTATAGGCTCTTTAGACCTAGCTCCCTCTCTTGGAGTCTTCCAGAGGCTAACTGTGTCACAGACCCTTGACTCATCCCCTTCCAACTCACATCTTTATCATGTAACCTATAGTGAATCAGGTGCCAGCTACGGTACCCAACCCTTGCCAAGGCAAGCCTTGTTTGATCCATTGGACCCAATTTCTGCCTCATGCCACAACATTACTATTCAACTCATTAACCTTCATTATCCTTGCTCTGTATATTATTCAACAACATACAAT
This sequence comes from Eleutherodactylus coqui, assembly GCF_035609145.1. Classification (NCBI taxonomy): domain Eukaryota; kingdom Metazoa; phylum Chordata; class Amphibia; order Anura; family Eleutherodactylidae; genus Eleutherodactylus; species Eleutherodactylus coqui. The sequence continues at coordinate 271,707,041 of NC_089838.1, forward strand.
GAACATTAATGAATAAACAATAAAACCAATTTCTGCCCTTCTTACAATCTTTATTGTCAGTGACCTTTCTAACAAAAATAGATTGTCGAAAGCAGACAACCCTATTAAAGTGGTTCTCCACTTTCAACAGCCCCTACTTGTTAGAAGTGTTCCAGGCTGGGACCTATTTCTTTGCAGCGCCACCATAGGGGAAACTAAGCATTTCAGTCTTCATTCCCATTAATAGTCTGTCCATTTAGAGCAACCCTCTGGTTCTGGACAAACAAAGATGGCTGCATGGCTTCTCTGACTACCTGATCCACATTCTGGTCAAAGATGAGGATTTTGAACAGAGCCTCCTTTATTAAACTCAGAATTCCTTAATAGGGTTATGAAAATGTGTCTTCTAAACTGGACAACCGCTTTAGGTTTATTTAATATTTCTCCGACTCTAGCATCTGGTTGCAAAATTAGAGAGTTAATGGACACCTTGTATTTGCTTGTTAGATACATGGCTCAGCCAAGCAGGGAATGACTGAATTTACTGTACAGCGAATATATTGACTCTATATAAAAAGGGATGAGACATAGAGCAAACATAGCTTTCGACTCTTTAGGACACCTATCTCTCATGTTATCCTAATGCCCAGACCATACTGATAGATACCTTATTAAGATACACATCAGGCAATCTTTTGCCTTCCGCAGACAGGGATTTTTATATTTATTTTAACCTGGGAGATTAGAAATATACATCACTGAGTCCAGATGCACACTCTTTTATTTGGCTAGCAGAAATGTCAAGGAACCCTAATTATCCGATTATACCCAAATATAAATCTGGGTCATAAGAGAAACGTAATGGGAAAGATAAGAAAACTAATGACCACGGGTGACTGGCAGGCAATCAGCGGTGCACTATCTCTATTGATTTGTTATTGTGCTCTGTCGCTGAACATAACAGCGAATCACTTTATTGGGGGACAGGACATAAATCTGCTACATGGATTTCAAATTGTGCCTATACTGATATGTTGATAAAGACCTTTTTTTTTCTCTGAAAACATACCTAAGCTCATCTCAAAAAACAGTTGCAAGTAGCAAAAAAAGGTTAAAAGAGTGTTCTGATAGACTCTCAATCCACAATATAATATACTCTTGCAAGAGTACCTATTAAGAGATGGTTTATCCCAAGGAATTTCTGAATCATTCCAAAAATAGCCAATTTAATCCTTTAATTAGCTTATAAAAGTAGGTATAGCAGACATCCAATAGGTCTAAATCAGAGACTCCACTCAGTATCAGTTTGGATTAATCACCCCTACAACCAGCCTCAAAAGGTCACTGACTTTAACAAAATTACGCTTATGTGATACCCCATGCAATAACTAGAAAAAGTGTAAATTACTTTACGTAAAATAATGTTTTTGCTTAAAAAAAAATTGCTTTTAAGTACTGACTAATAGGAGTAATTTTTTTCTTATTTGCTGTGCACTGCCTGTTGTCCTGTGAAGTCAGTCTCTAGTAACAAAGACACCAACACAGGTAACAGAAAGTTTAGGTGGGTCTTTGCTTGCTGCTGTCTCATGCTAACCATAGATGTCTGTGGAGAGACAAGGAGAGAACTGACAGAGGAACAGAAAAGCAAAGAAACTCACACGTGCTGCTGCAGCTTCTAGTAAGTGTTTACTGTCTCAAGGCTACTGAAATCACAGCAACACCTATGAATACTGGTGTATAATTTCCTCCATGTGGCTATTACTTATGAAGGTGTACTAAATTGTGCTCTTCTATATGAGTAATGTATGGAAACATGGGATGACTGAGAATTAGAGATAAAGCCGGCAGAGAAAAAAAAGTGGTAAATGCAAGATATAAGTCATATAATGGCCAAAAAGAGTGTTATTCTCATATACACACATGGCAGCTTATTTCATATATTTTATTTTTGATAATGCCACACATAGTCAAAAATTATTCTACTTCAAAATTTCACTCAAGCATTGACCACTTTCATTGTCCAATTACTACTAGTGGGGCTATCATTTCAATCAGTTCTTATGTTATATTATAGACGACCTATTGATCCAATAGTGATTAGTGTGCTTCTCAAAAGTTTGGTTAGTTCTCCAAATCTGGGTAAAAAGTTTGATACAAACAGAACCCCAACTTCACCAATATCCCTGTAACTGGTGTATAACAAGAAGAAATTTTGGTGGGTTCGGACGAGATCAACTGCCCGAGGTTCGGGTTAGCAAACTAGAACTCATAGGTCACTGCTTGTTACAGAGTTTAATCTTAAGGAAATGTGAATAGCTGTCCTACTGAATTTTTTATCATTTACATATTATGTTATTTGGCATATCCATATGTAAAACTGGTGAAGGATCTCTAAGGAACATTCAATTTATTGTATTAGAAATTTACTACTGTGAAAGGTCAGGCTATGTTTTAGGAGCTATACATCACCCAGGGCAGTTTAAATGTAAATGGTAACATGATGTGCTCTGACAAAACTATTGAAAGTATTGTGTAAGATTAATGTATGAAAGGTTAATATCTGTCAGATGACTCCAGGAGAAAAAGAGAACTCAGCATTACAACAACTCTACCGCCCATCAAGATGCCCTAGAGATGCATCTATAAAGCACTGTACTGCTAATATGTAATAATGCTATATTGTGAAATGTGCATACGCATGCATGAACAGGTATATAGCGATGATACATTTAAGCTGTGAATAGGTGCAAATTACTTTTACTAGTTGCCTGGATGCTCAAAAACATCTGTAGTCTGTAAATTCCTGGGGCTCGAGATGTGCCCAGAAAAAATATGCAGTGCAGTGGTACACGTAGAAATGACTTTGGAAGTCCATTGAAATTGACATGTGACAGTAAATTCCAATCATCTTTTGGGATTGGCTAAAACAGACCCAGGTGCAATTTGCCTCTAAAAACATCAGAAAGCCTAGAATTCTGAGAATCAAACAATTATGAATCAACCAGTAAGCAGCAGTAGGTCTTGGGTTTGCTGTATCTTTTAAGGGACTATAAGTGGCCAGTGAAGGAATTATGGAGATGGCACCTCACAAGTCACATTTCCTGACATTATATCTACTAAACATAAATTTTAAATCATGTCAGTGATTAAAATAAGTTAACATGTTTGCTTAGGTCTCAAGAAGGCAATCTAATGAATCCTTTGTATCACGGTATCAGAGCTGTCTACTAATCTGGGGTATTGAGGACCAGTATGCTGTTTAGTACTGGTTCCTCATCGGATGTATTGTAAACAAGTTGTCCCTAGTGAAGTGACTTTTAATGTACAATAATAGTTTATATAGCGCTGACATATTCCGCAACACTTTACAAATCAGAGGTGCATATACATAAAGCTGTATGAGCTGGTCACCAATCGGTATCTGTGTATATACAGATATGAAGTGCATTAGGGTATATGTAGTATGAGCGATGCAGTGGGATGAAAAGGACAAGTTTTGTAAGAGGTAATATAGAAGCAGGGTAAATGGAGAAGAGTTAGAGCATGGAATATGTTTTTATTGTATGCTTAAAACGGGATATTGGTGATTAAAGTTATTGCCACAAACAGTGCATTCCAGAGGACTGGTTCAGCTTGAGAAAAGTCTTGGAGATGGGAGGGGAGATTCAGATTATAAAGAAACTTAGTCTGAGATTATTGGTAGGGTGATATGCAAAGATAATGGAGGATATATAAGGTGGCACAGCATTGTAGGGAGCTTGATAGATGAAAGTGATGAGTTTTACTTATATTCTATGCTGGATGACCAACCAGTGTAGTGACTGGCAAAGGGTGGAGGCATTGGTGCAGTGACTGGCACAGGGTGGAGGCATTGGTACAGTAGTTGGGTAGAAAGATGAGCCTGGCTGCTGCACTCAGAGGAGAAAGTTTAGCGAGGGGAAGACCAATTAGTAGTGAATTACAATAATCAAGGTGAGAATGGGCAACAATAGAAGTTTTTGCTGTGTCCACAGTGCAGGTGATATGAGCGCACAAGAGATTGAGTACAGGGAGAAAAGGAAAGTTCAGAGTCAAATATGATCCCCAAAACAGCAACTGTGGTGATGAGGACTTATGTGAGCACCTCACATCGAGATGGAAATAGCAGGTTTAGATCGCTTGGGAGATGGCGGAAACGCAAGACGTTTAGTATTTGAAACCTTCAGTTTCAGATAGGGACAACATGGTGTTAGGGACGCTAATAGGCAATCATTGGCTTTATACACATCCATATTCTTACGGCAACCTAGATGTAGTACATTACATTTACGTAATTACATTTATTAACATAACTCTTAATCTGCTATGGCTTACCCAGCCTGCCAGCTTGTTAAGGAGGCCTTTCTGTAATATTTCACAACTAAGCTGAGTTTTACATTTTCTATATAGTTTAGTGTCATAAACAAAGACTAAAACGTGACTTTCTAATCCATTCACATTGTCATTAATAAAAAGATTGCAAAGAAGACAGCCCGATATATAATCTTAGGGCTTAAACACATGTTTTTGTCCCATAATGCAGCCATGAAAATCAATTCAACGTTTTTGTTTTTTCTATCGGGAGTCTCACGCATTATTACAATGCGCAAGAAAAGATTGGACTAGCCCTATCTTTCTTGCATACAGTTTTTCTATGTGCAGGACAGATAGGACAGGGTCTATCTTCCTATTTTTTTTTCAAACTCGCATGCTATAATGGTTCATACATTATACACTTTGTAGCGGTGAGTGTATTAGCGCACGTGCTCATACATTCTGCCCTAATTCTCCCCTCTTGACTGTGGCCCATTTTACATGTGTACCGTCTACAGCCAATATTTCCCTTTTGTCACTTACTCAATCTCTTAGGGTTCTTTTACATGGAACGATTATTATCCAAAAAATCATTGGATTATGGAAAACTGAACAGTAATCATTCAGTGTAAACACAGCCAACAATTGAACGATAATTAGTTTGCTTAGCATTCATTGTTCATTGTATGCAGACATGCTCCAAGGACCCTGACCTTTGTAAATTCCTGCATCTACTAAAGTCATACTAGGCTTCTTTAGGTAAGGCCCTTTTCATACGGGTGACAGCGAAATCCCTGCAAGCTGTGTTGTGTGGGATATCGATGGCTGTGATTGGTTCATCGAGCGCTGCAGTGACTGGCTGAGCTGCAGCGCTCAAGAACCAATCAGAGCCAGCGCTTCCTGGAGGCGGGGTTTTTGAACCTCTGAAGCGTTCGCTGAAAACTACAAGCAAGTGTGCCGGAGCTGCGGAGAAGACGTTTGGCAGAGCAGACAGCACCTGTTCGGTGATGTATTGTTTTTTTTTAATGCAGCTAGAGGTTATTTTAGGGGAAACAGTAGGATTTCCTACTGTAAAAGTTGCTTCACCTTGCACGAAAACTGCGTTTTTGTGCGATGCGATGCAACGCAAAGGAAAGTTCCATAGGGAAACATGGGCTATAAAACAAAGCAAACACCACAATATTCAGCATGCCGCAATTTTTTTCTCTTGCAATGTAGCAGCCTACAAAACATCGCTAATGTTAAGGAGCCCGTTGGAAAGCATGGGCTTCACATACATGCAATTTGTAGAAAATCGCGCGATTTTGACACCTTTATGAAAGCAGCTAGAGATGAGCGAGCATCTCGCTAAGGGCAATTACTCGATCGAGCATTGCCCTTAGCGAGCACCTGCCCGCTCGGAAGAAAAGATTCGGCTGCCGGCAGGGGGCAGGGAGCGTCGCAGGAGAGCGGGGAGGAACAGAGGGGAGATCTCTCTCTCCCTCTCTCCCCCCCCCCCCCACTCCCACCTGCTCACTGCCGCAACTCACCCCCCCTCCCCCCCTGCGCGCGCGCACCGGCAGTGGAACCTTTTCCTCCGAGCGGGCAGGTACTCGCTAAGGACAATACTCGATCGAGTAATTGTCCTTAGCGAGTATGCTGGCTCATCTCTAAAAGCAGCCTAAAGCAATAATTTATTGCTTGATGTAAAAGGATCCTTACCTTTGTAAATAGATTCATTTCAGCTCCTGCATCTACAACTGTCATACTAGGCATCTTCGAGGTAAAGCAACAATTGCAATAAATGTAAACCACTCAGTATATAAAGGCATGGATGAGTTAAAACCCATGGACATTAGTAAAATAGTTGGCACTATCTTTCCCTTTAGTTTAGTTCTGACACCGGTATCTCAAAATGAACAATGCCGGGGCCTCATACACTAAATTGACCTGCCTCTCTATCTGGACATGAGCCTTTATCTGCCTTTGCTCATTTTCCAAGAATGTATTAATGTCCCCATGCATAGGTCGTACTCCTCCCATCAAATACCCGGGTGACAGGAAGAAAATTGCACTGCCAGCTGCGCAACTATAAGGAATGAAAAATCAATTCCCTTTGCAATTTGTGGCAGAGCAAAACTTCATCGACAGGTGGTTGTACCTCGTTGTATTATTATTCAAAAGAGGGGGGGAAAGTTATCACATTCATACGGCATGTCGGTAAATGTCTCACTCCTACTTATCAAACCTCCAAAATTTGATTGTGCCTTTCGTTCATGTGAGAATAAGGCCTATTTACAGATATTCAGTCGTCTGTGAGTTTCCTGCCAGGATATGGCTATTCGCACAGCGAAACGGTAAAGATTTATGAGACGTCAGCCTAAGTTTCAAAACGGTCGGTATGGCTGCAGTGTCAGCAGAAGAACGCAGCAGCAGCAGCAGGCTTCGTGAGTCTGAAAAGTCGTATTATGCCAAAGCAAGATTCACATCCTCTCCGACAGGAAAGTTAAGAGTCTGACAGGCGTGATGCTTTATGGATGACATTGCTTCAGATAATAGACTGAAACACTTACGCATGAGAGAAAGCTGAGAAAACAACCAACAGGCTGAGAAGATGAGGTGAATTCAGTCATAAGCGCAGACTGGAAGAATTGGGTCTACTACATTGTTTAATAATGAAACCAAGCTTATTTAGTTCCAAAGTACGAGATTTTCTTTTTTTGTACTGTGAAATAAGGACCGAGCAAAGAATTAACCCCTTGAGTGGCGGGTTTCCTACCACCCTGTCGTGCCCACCAGGGCAGGTTTTTTAAAATGGTCTAATCATTGAATTTCAACTAATTTTGCAGTTGCGTCTCAAGAGCCATAACTTTTTCATTTTTCCATTGACATGGCCATGTGAGGGCTTGTTTTTGCGGGACAAGTTGTGATTTTTTAAACAGGGGGGAGGAAAAAAAGAAATGGGGAAAAAAGAAAAAAAATGGCCATGTCATTAAGGGGTTAAATAATGTATTAACTTCCTTCTCTGGGTCATTACGACGCATGGATACTACATGTGTGATTGTATTTTTGATTTTTTTACAAAGTAAAGGGAGACAAGTGTTTTTATTATTTTTTTTATAATTTTTTAACTTTCTTTTTTTTTTAAATTTTTTTTTTGTCCCTTTAGGGGACTTCCACAGGGACCCATCAGGACCCCTGATCACATTCCGGGGGTCCGATGGTGACAGCCCTTTACATGCTGCAGTGACAGCCCTTTACATGCTGCAGTCACATAGACTGCAGCATGTAAAGGGTTAACACAGCAGAGATCGGAGGTTTTCTCTGATCTCTGCTGTAAGAGCAGGTACCTAGCTGTCCTCTGACAGCCAAGCACCAAGCTCTCCCTGCCACAGAGACCATCGGCTTGCTTCTGACAGGCCGATGGTCTCTATGGCAACCTGTAAACAAAGCAGGAGGTTGCCGACATATCGGCAATATCTTCCGCTGGTTTTTTTCAAAGCCCTTGCTTTGTTCTCTGTGGGTCTGTGCAGGCAGAGCACACTGTCACAGCTTGTGGCATTGTGCTCTGCAGCTCCCATAGTGATACATAGCCCGGAAATCTTCCGGGCTATGTCACAATGAGCAGTGGAGCTCGTCCCGGAAAATTTCCGGGCGTGCCACTCAAGGGGTTAAAGGATCTGTCCAGACCGGAGCTCAAAAATGATACGCAAGCCAATATCTGTAGGGGATGATTACCTGCTTTTTAATGGCATCAAATTTTATACTTGGGTGCCTTTTACCTAAGCCCCACTAAGACAGAGTTCTGATGTATAACTATAGTTTTCTAACATGTCTGCAAGGAGTCTGCAGTAATTTGAGACACACCCTCTATTTCCTTATTGGTTCAGGCTGCTATTTTCTTCCTCCCATTTGAAGCTCTGTCTCTTCTGATTGGCTGCTTTGTATAAACACAAGTATATCACAAGCTCACCGGGGAGTCATTTCCATTACAGCAAGGCTCAAATGATTATAAGGTACAAGCTACTAAACTACCAGTAAAAAAAAGATGGACATCAGGTCAATTCTGCATATATTAGGGCACATTTACTATTGAAAATTTGACGGTAGCGAGCCTATATCTGTCTTGTTTGCACCACAATAATCATCTTCTAGACACTTTGTACGACTTGTACGACAATGGACATGGCTTTGTGGAGTAGCGAGTGTGATGTAAGGCTGGGTTCACATGGGACAGAAATCCCGCGGAAATCTTGTGGCTTGGCAGCACCGAAAAACGGTGAGATTTCCACGGGAGAGCCGCAGCTTCAAAACCCGCAGCAATTCAACACAAGTTTTGGAATGGTTCGGCCGCTGGCATTCTGCTGTGGCTTTCTGTCCCCATAGAGAGGAGTAAGGCTGCGGTGGGGAAAAAAAAATTGACATGCCACGGAATTGAATTCCGCGCTGCATGTCCATTTTCGCTCAGCTTTGCCGCAACGGATTGGCCGCGCCGTGTGGATGAGATTTTTGCAAAATCTCATCCACATGGCTGGCTAATGCCAGGATTAGGAGCCGCAGGCGGAATTGCCGCACGGAAATTCCGCTACAATTCCGTCCTGTGTGAATCCAGCCTAAAAGTGACATTGAGCACCAAAACTGTACAAAATTTTGGTGCAATTTTTGTTTTAAATTAGGGCAACTAATAGGAGGTATAAAGTTAGACTAGAAAGTCTAAAGATATGCCAGATTTCCTATCCAGCATGAGGCACTGATACATATCTGGTACATTTAGAGACTGTCCAGTCTAATTCTGCACTAATTATTAGACAATATTTAGATAGGTCAGTAGAGTAATTTTCTCTGGTGGGAAAATCTACCTTAAAGTTGTAGATATGTAACATAGATAAATTTGTTATTTAACAGTTGTAAGAGAGTATGGAGGATTGCATATAATTATAATATGTAAAGTCATATATCCTGGTGGTTTTATTGTTTTGTAACTGTTGTTGTTCACGTTTTTGCTCTCAGGTGTCTTTGAGTGGACTGAAGCTGCAGGCGTCTGGTCTCACGAGAGGTGGAAGTATTACAAAGGCAGCTGGTTTGCTGTCATATTGACAGTGTTGAGCATATTTTCCAGAGAGCAGATGAGCATCCCGGGCTGTGCCGAAATCGGGGCACAACTACAAGAAGAAGCTGTGCCAGCTTCTTATACCCATTGTAGACTTAGATTCCCTGATTGGCGAGAGAGAGAGATGGTTCTTGCATTGGAGGAATTACCAAAGAAAGACACCCACCTTGCACCACTGGTTTCCTGCAAGCCGAATCTGAGAGACTGAGACTCGCTTTATTACCATTATTGAAGGTTGCTGTTGGCAATGACCAGTGTTGTTATGTATCGGCAAAGAGTCTATTAGGGACAGTGTGACAAGGGAGCTCAAGCAGCAAATCGATTAGGTGGTGGCATCCCTAAGCTGAGTGATGACCACTAAAGTATCAACCACCTTGTGCCAATTCCTGAAACCTGGCACCCCCTTTGCATCACCCAAGTTGATCCAAAACTGTTTATTTGGTACTCTGTGATAAATCACTAAGAGTGCGCTCACACATAGTGGAAATGCTGCAAATCTGTACCAAAATCCACAGCATTTCTGCATCATAAACCACGTCAAAATCTGCACCAGTGGTTTATGAGGATTCAGCTGCAGGTTCACAGTTGAGATCAGCCTTTCAGCTACAGCGAATACTTAACAGCAGCAAGTACAAATACTTAGAAAATAGACGCTCATAGACTGTACCCACCACCACATCAGGGGATTCGGAAGTGCGTTCAGTAGAGGTTCCAGGTGCAGGCAGTAAGCGTCACTCTTTGTGAAGGCATCTAGTGGAGCTTTCTTATGTATCTGTACTTACTGCTGTTAAGAAATTGCGGCGGAATCCACATCGAAATTGACACCAGCAGTGCGGATTTTGATGTGGAAATGCTGCAGATTTTGGTGCTGATCCACAGCATTTCCAATACGTGTCAATGTACCCTAAAAGTAGAGACCTGAGTAGTGACAAATGGTAAACTAATTTCTGCTAAATTGACACACAACTCCTACATCTGAATGCTGCATATTCTATGTAAAGGCGGTGTATTTCATGACGCACATACACTCCGGCATCCTCTTCCTTCAGGAGTAAATATTGTAAGCAAGAGATATATTTCAGAGCTTTTCTTATTAATATTGTAAAAAATAACCACTGGCATTGCCAGCTGGCCTCAGTAGTGAACAACCCACATATGCCGAGAGAGCTGATGGAAAGCGAGCATTGAGGCAGGGATGGCGGCCAGAGATGAGGATCGGCATGGTGACAGCTGCAGCATTTTGGAAAGGAATCTACGTTTAACTTAATCTTTCCTGTCTTAGGGGGGAAAAGGCGGAGATGAAGAGACAGGGTTCTCCATGAAATCTTGGCTCGCCGGAACACTAATGTAAAATCAAATACTGGTGTGTCTGTGCCTTCTCATCAGCTATCTCGACTAAATATATGTTGGCAAACATCAAACTGCTTTTAATTGCAGAAATATTGGAATATAGATGAGAAGGCTGAACGGTTTTCAGTGCTATCTGCCTTCTAACAGTCCGGTATCTTTCCATTAAGCTGTAAGGTTGACATGTTTTTCAAAGTGATCCTGTATGTGATTTGTGGTTGATAATGATTCTGAAGTCATCCGATCGCTCCACTTTCTCTATCCCACAGCTGATTTTGCTGTCTGATAAGAAACACACACGTCAATATCTTATGATAGCTTATACCTCCACAAATGATCAAATTATACAAAATCAGGCGTTTGTAAAAGCCTAGCTGACTTCTTAAAATGTTTATTCCTGTCCTACTACATGCAGGATAACCCTTCACAGTCCAACTTCTGCAGAACTTTGGATGAAATTATCAGCAATTTTAAGTACGTCAGTCCTTTCCCCTATCAAGAAAAATTCTTTAGATGGTGTTTTCTAGGGTTAGAATAATATAATTGCTTTATTTCAGAAATAGCACCATGGTTGTGGGTTGTATTGCAGTTAAACCCCATTCATTTCAATGCAGCTGAGCTGCAGTACCAGACACAACCCTTGGAGATGTATGGTGCTGTTTCTAGAAGAAAGCAGACATGTTTTTCTAAATCTGTACAACACTTTCATGCCAACATCCATGTCTACATACTGTAGAAAAAAAGGGGTTCAGTGCATGTAAAGTATGTGGACCCCTTGTACTCCCAACAGCTAGTTTGTTGAGAGTAAGGTTTTCAACATACTGTATGTGGCAGCGGTTCTAGAATTGCTGCCTTGCTGATAGTCTGGTGCAGGTTTTGGAGATGTTTCTACATCTTAGGGCTTTGGTGGGTGTGGTATTAGGTGTGATGTCCTTAGTCGCACCTGTGGATAATTATCAGGGCTATTTAGCCTGGCCTGATACTGAGCTGAATTGCTATTTGAATTTTCAGTCTCTCTATGACTGGGCTAGTAGTAAGAGCTTGGTTCCGGATCTCTCATTTACCTGTTGTATCCCAGAGCTAAGTACAGTGCTTGTTTTAGTATTCTTATTTTTGTTTCCTGTGTTATTACCCTTTCCGATGTAAGGTCAACTAGGTGCCAAGGCACGCGGTTAGAGCCATCCTTATCTGGACGATCGCCCTGCTTTCAGGCAGGTCTGTTCACTGTGATAGTTATATCAGGGACAGTTTTCCCTCATTTTTTTGGTTCGGTTTTGTTTTGACACTGTTTGCTGTCATTTGTTGGGGATCTAAGGGTGACAGATCCAGCACATCCTGATTGGACGTGACACTGTAGACCTCTTTTTTAACATTTTCCAGTTTCTCCAGTACTAGTAAAATATACAAATTATTAAAAATTAGAGATGAGCGAACACCAAAATGTTCGGGTGTTCGTTATTCGGAACGAACTTCCCGTGATGCTCGAGGGTTCGTTTCGAACAACGAACCCCATTGAAGTCAATGGGCGACCAGAACATTTTTGTATTTCGCCGATGCTCGCTAAGGTTTTCATGTGTGAAAATCTGGGCAATTCAGGAAAGTGATGGGAATGACACAGTGACGGATAGGGCAGGCGAGGGGCTACATGGTGGGCTGCATCTCAAGTTCACAGGTCCCACTATTAAGCCACAATAGCGGCAAGAGTGCCCCCCCCCCCCCCACTGTCAGCATAAAGATCGTCCTCCTCTGGCACAGCTGTAACAGCTGTAGCAGAGAAGAACGATGTTTGCCCATTGAATTCAATGGAGCGGCAATACAGCATGTTCCACTGAATGCAATGGGCTGCCGGCGATCGCAGGATGAATGGTCGGAAAGGGGTTAAATATATAACCCCTTTCCTGCAATTCATCCAGAAATGTGTTACACTAAAAATATATACCGGCGTATAAGGCGACCGGGCGTATAAGACGACCCTCCAACTGTCACCTTATACGCCGGCAATACAGTGGAGCAAAGAATAAAAAGCATTACTTACGTTTTTAGATGATCTGCGGTGCTCCTGCAGGCTGTCACTCCCTCCTAATCCACGGCAGACAAGCTTTCTCTATGAAAGGCTTTAAATCCCTGCCTCCAGGAAGACACGTGCCTTCAGCCAATCACAGCCAATGACAATGATGTCATTGAATGGCTGTGATAGGCTGTGTTTCTGGAGGCGGGGATTTCAAGCCTTGAAATCCCCGCCTCCAGAAACACAGCCAATCACAGCCATTCAATGACATCATTGTCATTGGCTGTGATTGGCTGAAGGCACGTGTGCTTCTGGAGGCAGGGATTTAAAGTCTTTCGTGGAGAAATCAATACTCTGCCGTGGACCAGGAGGGAGTGACAGCCTGCAGGAGCGCCGCAGATCATCTAAAAACGTAAGTAATGATTTTTATTCTTTGCTCCACTGTATTACCGGCGTATAAGGTGACAGTTGGGGGGTCGTCTTATACGCCCTGTCGCCTTATACGCCGGTATATATTTTTAGTGTAACACATTTCTGGATGAATTGCAGGAAAGGGGTTATATATTTAACCCCTTTCCGACCATTCATCCTGCGATCGCCGGCAGCCCATTGCATTCAGTGGAACATGCTGTATTGCCGCTCCATTGAATTCAATGGGCAAACATCGTTCTTCTCTGCTACAGCTGTTACAGCTGTGCCAGAGAAGAAGGATTTGTCTTCTATATGTTCTCAATGGGGTCAGCGCTGCTGCCGCTGGCCCCATTGAGCGCATATAGAATGCATCCATAGCGAGCAGCGGGAGGGGCAGATTTCAATACTCGGGTGACACCTTATCTCCCCAGCCACTCACTGCAGGGGGGTGGTATAGGCCTTAAACCTTGCAGGGGGAAGTTGTAATGCCTTCCCTGTCTTTATATTGGCCAAAAAAAAGCGCTAACGTCTCAGGGAAGAAAGTTTAATTTACCAGAACACCGCATGGTGTTCGTTACGAATAACGAACATCCCGAACACCCTAATATTCGCACGAATATCAAGCTCGGACGAACGCGTTCGCTCATCTCTATTAAAAATACTTGCCTTTGATAATGTTATTTCCTTTTTCTTAAGATAACGGAGGGCAACTTAGTCTACAGGTTGGTTGTCTAGTCACAAAGACTTCACATATGGCAGGTTCATTCCTGAACCACAGTAACTCATGCACATGGCAGCTACACTGTCCTACCAAGAGACATATGTCATTGTTCCAGTAAGAGAAACCAAGTAATCTTGTAGATATGGTACCTTTTAAAAGCTAACAAAAATACATGATGTTATTGAAAGCTTTTGGACCTCTCATAAGCCTTCTTAAGGCATAATGTAACAGATCTAGATGGGGCAATTGGACACCTGAGCAAGAATCAAAAGTATTTCTTATTTCTATATGTTAGTACTTAGTCAGGCCTCCTGACATTGGATACTCTTTGTGGCATACTTTTTACTAACTTCTGGTATTTCTAAAACATAATATATGTACAATAGAAGAAACAAAGTGATATACAAATAATTACTCCTGATTCAGGTAATAAGGTGTAGTTCAGGACTTCTCGGCACTCAATGAGGGACCATGTTGCACCACAAATCAGAAAAAAAGTACAAATAAGTGATTTACCACTAAAGTGGCTACTATTACATTACCTAGCTGTCGGGAGATAGACAAGAAACAATCTGGAAAAAGTCTACCGGAATGATAGTCATTGAGATGCTTGATGGCACTCGTAATTACATATACTTTTTAATGATCTGCTGCTCTCTGTACAGAAGACACAATCATGCAGCCAGTTGACTAATGAAATTGCTGAGCTCTGTCTAAATCATTCAAGCCTAAGACAGAGAGGAGGAATACTTTCGTATTTCCAGCAATAGAGAGATCTGTGAAGCATAGCAGTATAAGGGATGGTTAGGTTTCACTGGTAGTTTCAGATTCAGGTTTGGGTAGAGTGATCTGACATAAATGATTTCTATGCTCCATTATTTCAGAAAGGAACAATAAGAAGACAATGCGGATAAACATCTGTTGCCTCCTATTCATGCAGATACTCAATGTTTTCTGCTATCAAAACCAGTAATGTCTCATTATCATATTTAAGATCTCTTTTAGTCCCTTGTAACTGACTGTAAATATGTGGTCCAAATCTAAATAATGAGGCCACAACTGAATATACATAAAATGAGCTGGATTTGCAGGGTGCATGAATTAGCTAAGGGGATTTGAGGAATCTAGATTATTGTGAACAATAACATGTTAAGACCATGAAAATTGACTTTATCATGAAAGTTAACAGGGTTGTCCAAGTTATAACTTATCCATAAAACTCCTTCTGCAAGTAATAAAGTAACAAATAGACATTTACTCACCTCTCTCTGATCCCCGCTGTCCCTCGTGGCGCTGCTCCAGGTCTCACCTTTGATGTGACGTTTACAGGCTGCCCCAGCCTCTTTACTAGACATTACAGATGCTGCAGCCAATAACAAAGCTCAGTGATCAGTTGTTGAGCTCTGTTATTGGCTGTAGTGCCTGTCACATCCAGTACACTGGGCGGGACTGCAGCCTGTAAACAAACACAGGGCCAGAGGACCGAGCAGTGGTGTAGAGAGAGGTGAGTATATGTCTTTTTGTTATTTTAGTGCATGTAGAAGGAGTTTTACCAATAAGCTATAACTCAGATGACACCTTTAAATACTACTTCACACAAGGTAGACATTTTACATTCCTCCACTGATATAGTCTAGGACAGTGTTTCCCAACTCCAGTCATCATGGAGCCCCAACAGGTCATGTTTTCAGGATCTCCTATAGTAAGAACACCTGTGGTAGTGTCTGAGGCACTGACTATACTTACATCACCTGTGCAATACCGAGGAGCTGCAGTAGTCATGTGACTGTGATGCCATAGCAGGTCCTTCATCCACTGTACCTCAGCAACTGCACTGAGGGATGGGACATGCCTACTGCTGCCCAGGTCTGTCCCACAGAATCTGGAAAATTTGAAAGGCCTGCCACTACGCTCTTACATATACATGGAAATCCGGCAAGGTCACCAATTTTCTCACTATGAATAACCGCAAACACTTTTAGTCTTTACTAAGCAAAAGCCATCTTAAAAATAACACAATGTTTTTATGATGTTCCCCCTTAAATTAATAATTCTACACTAGAATAGACTAGATCCCTGCGAACTCATTCAAGGACATCTGATGATTTTTTTTTTTTTTTTGCATAGAACCTACCTATAGATATGAAAATAAAAACACAGGAAGACAACTTTCATTACAGTCGGTGGGGCCACACTAGTTCTAGACAGTGAACCACCTACCAAGACGGTTCACTAAAACAGCTGCCGTACTGTAGATCTGTAGGCAACACTAAATAAGCAGAGGCTGGACATACATCTGTCTGGGATGATTTAGTGGTCCTGCTTTGAGCAGGGGGTTGGACCTGATGACCCTGGAGGTCCCTTCCAACTCTACCATTCTAGGATTCTAAAGCCCACATAGTTAATTTTGGACAAATATAACTACGGTAGTGAAATAAGTTTTATTGTTGCGACTCATTCTTGTGTGGACTTCATCAATGTATCAAATTAGAATATTGTTATAAACAGTTTCAATTAATTCCTCATGGCAGGAAAGAGAGAGAGAGAAAAAAAAAACTTTTATGGGCTCTGCAATCCATCGCAGGCAAGAAATATATTAGCAGTGTGTGCTGCTTCTACACATTATTATACACTTGCCTCACACTACATATTGAATAATAATGGAAAATTAAGATGCAGGTAATTACAGAAAGCTTAAGCGTATATTAATAAATTCTCAGTCATTAGTAGAAAAGTATATCCGCTGCGTCGGAGGGTTTTGGAATAGAAATTTGTTCTAAGATGCAGGTTTGGTACTTGTACACAGGCTCCGTTCTCTGGTGAATCAGGGTAGTAGACGGACTCTCAACACCAGTTCTACCATGTTATTAATAGTACTGGATAGTAGGTGCACAATGAGATCTTGGGAATACCCATTTAGAACACTGGGTTTATTACCCTATAACTTTAAAATATATATATATATTGTCCTGATAGGGGACTAAAGAGTCGCACATCTGGATTGCGCAACAGAAATTTTCTTCTGGTGGGCGGGGTGTTACTAGTACCGGCTTCTGTTGCTATATGAATGTCGGCTGAACCCTCCTGAGGCAGTATACCAACCGACGTTGTTGGGTAAGATTGCATTCGGGTCCAGTGATCTTTTTTTTCAACAAGTTGTTCAGTTTTTGCTTATTTTGTGATGGATGATTTATACAAACAGCGTGCAGCTGGGAAATTTTGTTTACTTTTCCATTACTCAAAACATCCTAAAAAAAGTCTAAGGGAGCAAGATCAGGTAAAAACGGAGGGTGATGCAAGGGTGTCATGCCGTTTTTATCAAAAATTGCTTAACACTCAGCTTCTTATGGGCAAACAGGTGACTGATTCTTCAATCATGACAACTTATCTGCCTTTGTCAGCTGTTGATGTCCTTATATTCTTAAATACAATTCACTAATTGCTTGATTAAAGGGGTTGTCCAATTGTAAACTATTGATGACCTATCCTTAGGACAGGTCATCAATAGTAGTTTGGCTGGAACCCCTCTGATCAGCTATTCACTGGGCTGGTGTGCTCATGTACAGAGTTGATTTCTGCAGGAAGCAGACAGATCCGTTACCATTGCAGTGGCCAGGCTTGGTATTGCAGGCAATTCACTTCAATGGGAAGTTTGTCTGTAATACCAAGCCTGACCACTGCAGTGATAATTGAGCTGTTTGCTTCCTGCAGATATCAGCTCAGTGCACATACACTCCAGCCCAGCGAACAGCTGATTGATGTGGTTCCTGGGCAGCAGACCCCTGTTGATTTACTACTGATAGTCAATCCTATGGATAGGCAATTAATCATTTTACAACTAGGCAACCCCTTTAATATTTACTGACAGACTAAAATGTCCCAAAAGAGAAAAATATTAATAGTATAGAATGCATCAAATGAGACTTGCTGCAGGGAGATGACGCCACTGTCTCATTGTTACTACAGCTGTGTTCTAGAAACCTCTTTATGTATACGGTGAGCCCCTGCATGCACATTGTGTTAAGCTTTAGCGGTGCAGAAAAATGCTCTGGGAGTATTGCAATGCCAGCATTTAAATGATCTAAATTGACCGTCGGAAAAAGTAAAAAAAAAAAAAAGGAAAAAACACTGGATTGAAATTTGTTGCCAAGTGCACTACCATTAAACACAACATTTCAGCGCTTGCCTGCGCGCCGTGCAGCTGTGAACAGCAGGACTATATGAAATATAATGAATGTATATTGTTTTGCTGGCTTATTATATTTTCCATACTGATCTCCAGGGTTAAGTGTTTTCCAGGTTTTGCATAATTCTGCTGCGGCCAGTCTGAGGAACTGACTCACTATGATTACACGTTTTGATAGGTGCACCGCTGTTACCTCTGCTGCGGAGAGTGGCCAACCACTGCGTGGAGTGAATCATACCTTACACTCAGCGGGGAAATAAACATGCACAATTGCCAGGTAGTGAGACTGAGAGTCAGCTCTGTGCTAGGGAGAAGATATTACCTGCATATCATGAAACAATGCATTCAATCAGAAAAGATTCAAATTTTAGACATTCTGAAAAATTATTTTAAAAAAATAGCTGCAGCAACGAAATATGGAAAATCCCATTGTTCTGACCTTCGTGAAGAGTCATAAATAGAGATGAGCGAACGCGTTCGTCCGAGCTTGATATTCGTGCGAATATTAGGGTGTTCGGGATGTTCGTTATTCGTGACGAACACCATGCGGTGTTCTGGTTACTTTCACTTCCTTCCCTGAGACGTTAGCGCGCTTTTCTGGCCAATTGAAAGACAGGGAAGGCATTACAACTTCCCCCTGCAACGTTTAAGCCCTATACCACCCCCCTGCTGTGAGTGGCTGGCGAGATCAGGTGTTCGCCTAATATAAAAGTCGGCCCCTCCCGCGGCTCGCCTCAGATGCGGTGTGAGTTAGATGAGGGACAGTGCTGTTTGTACCGGAGCTGCTGTAGGGAAAGAATTGGTAGTTAGTGTAGGCTTCAAGACCCCCAAAGGTCCTTATTAGGGCCACTGATAGCTGTGTGTTGGCTGCTGTTAGCAGTGGGATTTTTTTTTTTTTCTCAAAATCGCCTCTGCAGACCGTTGCACCTGGCATTAGGGACAGAAGTGCTGCATAGGCAGGGAGAGTGTTAGGAGTGAGTGTAGCCTTCAAGAACCTCAACGGTCCTTTCTAGGGCCATATTTATCCGTGTGCAGTACTGTCCAGGCTGCTGTTGGCTGTGCTGCATTTTTTTTGGGCTTCTCAAAATCGCCTCTGCAGAGCATTGCACCCTCCATTGATACTGCAGGGAAAGAATTGTATAGGCAGGGCCACAACACAGTTATTATTCATTGAATATACGCAGTGCTGCCTGTTGGTGGGAAAAAACTGAAAACAAATCTATTTGTCCAGCCTGTGTCCGTCCTTACGCCTGTGTAGACGTGTGAGCTGCGTGAAAAACATTGCTAAATCATACGCAGCCAGCTACGCTTTACTGCTGGGTTCGCCATTTGCTTTCCTTAATTGGGAAAAAAAAATACCTGCTCTCCAAGAGTTATAATAACTCTGCTACCCTCACGTTCTGTGACACATAAGCAGGGACACAGCGCAGTTATTAAACTTCGCAGGTTCATTGAATATACGCAGTGCTGCCTGTTGGTGGGAAAAAACTGAAAACAAATCTATTTGTCCAGCCTGTGTCCGTCCTTACGCCTGTGTAGACGTGTGAGCTGCGTGAAAAACATTGCTAAATCATACGCAGCCAGCTACGCTTTACTGCTGGGTTCGCCATTTGCTTTCCTTAATTGGGAAAAAAAAATACCTGCTCTCCAAGAGTTATAATAACTCTGCTACCCTCACGTTCTGTGACACATAAGCAGGGACACAGCGCAGTTATTAAACTTCGCAGGTTCATTGAATATACGCAGTGCTGCCTGTTGGTGGGAAAAAACTGAAAACAAATCTATTTGTCCAGCCTGTGTCCGTCCTTACGCCTGTGTAGACGTGTGAGCTGCGTGAAAAACATTGCTAAATCATACGCAGCCAGCTACGCTTTACTGCTGGGTTCGCCATTTGCTTTCCTTAATTGGGAAAAAAAAATACCTGCTCTCCAAGAGTTATAATAACTCTGCTACCCTCACGTTCTGTGACACATAAGCAGGGACACAGCGCAGTTATTAAACTTCGCAGGTTCATTGAATATACGCAGTGCTGCCTGTTGGTGGGAAAAAACTGAAAACAAATCTATTTGTCCAGCCTGTGTCCGTCCTTACGCCTGTGTAGACGTGTGAGCTGCGTGAAAAACATTGCTAAATCATACGCAGCCAGCTACGCTTTACTGCTGGGTTCGCCATTTGCTTTCCTTAATTGGGAAAAAAAAATACCTGCTCTCCAAGAGTTATAATAACTCTGCTACCCTCACGTTCTGTGACACATAAGCAGGGACACAGCGCAGTTATTAAACTTCGCAGGTTCATTGAATATACGCAGTGCTGCCTGTTGGTGGGAAAAAACTGAAAACAAATCTATTTGTCCAGCCTGTGTCCGTCCTTACGCCTGTGTAGACGTGTGAGCTGCGTGAAAAACATTGCTAAATCATACGCACCCAGCTACGCTTTACTGCTGGGTTCGCCATTTGCTTTCCTTAATTGGGAAAAAAAATACCTGCTCTCCAAGAGTTATAATAACTCTGCTACCCTCACGTTCTGTGACACATAAGCAGGGACACAGCGCAGTTATTAAACTTCGCAGGTTCATTGAATATACGCAGTGCTGCCTGTTGGTGGGAAAAAACTGAAAACAAATCTATTTGTCCAGCCTGTGTCCGTCCTTACGCCTGTGTAGACGTGTGAGCTGCGTGAAAAACATTGCTAAATCATACGCACCCAGCTACGCTTTAC
The DNA here is from genome assembly GCF_035609145.1 of Eleutherodactylus coqui. NCBI lineage: Eukaryota > Metazoa > Chordata > Amphibia > Anura > Eleutherodactylidae > Eleutherodactylus > Eleutherodactylus coqui. The sequence goes on from NC_089838.1 coordinate 271,727,832, forward strand.
TGCTGGGTTCGCCATTTGCTTTCCTTAATTGGGAAAAAAAATACCTGCTCTCCAAGAGTTATAATAACTCTGCTACCCTCACGTTCTGTGACACATAAGCAGGGACACAGCGCAGTTATTAAACTTCGCAGGTTCATTGAATATACGCAGTGCTGCCTGTTGGTGGGAAAAAACTGAAAACAAATCTATTTGTCCAGCCTGTGTCCGTCCTTACGCCTGTGTAGACGTGTGAGCTGCGTGAAAAACATTGCTAAATCATACGCAGCCAGCTACGCTTTACTGCTGGGTTCGCCATTTGCTTTCCTTAATTGGGAAAAAAAAATACCTGCTCTCCAAGAGTTATAATAACTCTGCTACCCTCACGTTCTGTGACACATAAGCAGGGACACAGCGCAGTTATTAAACTTCGCAGGTTCATTGAATATACGCAGTGCTGCCTGTTGGTGGGAAAAAACTGAAAACAAATCTATTTGTCCAGCCTGTGTCCGTCCTTACGCCTGTGTAGACGTGTGAGCTGCGTGAAAAACATTGCTAAATCATACGCACCCAGCTACGCTTTACTGCTGGGTTCGCCATTTGCTTTCCTTAATTGGGAAAAAAAATACCTGCTCTCCAAGAGTTATAATAACTCTGCTACCCTCACGTTCTGTGACACATAAGCAGGGACACAGCGCAGTTATTAAACTTCGCAGGTTCATTGAATATACGCAGTGCTGCCTGTTGGTGGGAAAAAACTGAAAACAAATCTATTTGTCCAGCCTGTGTCCGTCCTTACGCCTGTGTAGACGTGTGAGCTGCGTGAAAAACATTGCTAAATCATACGCACCCAGCTACGCTTTACTGCTGGGTTCGCCATTTGCTTTCCTTAATTGGGAAAAAAAATACCTGCTCTCCAAGAGTTATAATAACTCTGCTACCCTCACGTTCTGTGACACATAAGCAGGGACACAGCACAGTTATTAAACTTAGATAATTCATTCACTAGAGGCAGTGGGGCCTTTCGTTTTCCAAAAAGGGCAAAAATTATATTTGGCCTGCAGTCTTGCGCCAATTTATTTCCTGCCTGGGAAATCTAATCACTGGTAATACAGCATGCTGAGGGGTAGGGGTAAGCCTAGAGGACGTGGACGTGGACGTGGCCGAGGACGCGGAGGGCCAAGTGAGGGTGTGGGCACAGGCCAAGCTCCTGATCCAGGTGTGTCGCAGCTGTCTGCTGCGCGATTAGGAGAGAGGCACGTTTCTGGCGTCCCCACATTCATCGCCCAATTAATGGGTTCCCGCGGGAGACGGTTATTAGAAAATGAGCAGTGTGAGCAGGTCCTGTCCTGGATGGCAGAAAGTGCTTCGAGCAACCTATCGTCTACCCGCAGTTCTGCGCCGTCCACTGCTGCCAATCCGAATCCTCTGTCTGCTGCTCCTCCTTCCTCCCAGCCTCCTCAGTCCACTACAATGACACCTGCTCAGGAGCGGGAACACTCCCAGGAACTGTTCTCGGGCCCCTGCTTAGATTGGGCAGCAGCGGTTCCTCTCCCACCAGAGGAGTTTATCGTCACTGATGCCCAACCATTCGAAAGTTCCCGGGGTCCGGGGGAAGAGGCTGGGGACTTCCGCCAACTGTCTCAACAACTTTCTGTGGGTGAGGAGGACGATGACGATCAGACACAGTTGTCTTGCAGTGAGGTAGTAGTAAGGGCAGTAAGTCCCAGGGAGCAGCGCACAGAGGATTCGGAGGAAGAGCAGCAGGACGATGAGGTGACTGACCCCACCTGGTGTGCAACGCTTACTCAGGAGGACAGGTCTTCAGAGGGGGAGTCAAGGGCATCAGCAGGGCAGGTTGCAAGAGGCAGTGCGGTGGCCAGGGGTAGAGGCAGGGCCAGACCGAATAATCCACCAAGTGTTTCCCAAAGCGCCCCCTCGCGCCATGCCACCCTGCGTAGGCCGAGGTGCTCTAAGGTCTGGCAGTTTTTCACAGAGACGCCTGACGACCGACGAACAGTGGTGTGCAACCTTTGTCGCGCAAAGCTCAGCCGGGGAGCCAACACCAACAGCCTCACCACCACCACCATGCGCAGACATATGATGGCCAAGCACCCCGCAAGGTGGGACAAAGGCCGTTCGCCGCCTCCGGTTTGCACCCCTGCCTCTCCCCCTGTGCCCCAACCTGCCACTGAGATGCAACCCCCCTCTCAGGACACAGGCACTACCGCCTCATGGCCTGCACCCACACCCTCATCTCCGCTGTCCTCGGCCCCATCCAGCAGTGTAGTTCAGCGCACCGTTCAGCCGTCGCTTGCGCAAGTGTTCGAGCGCAAGCGCAAGTACGCCGCCACGCACCCGCACGCTCAAACGTTAACCGTCCGCATCGCAAAATTCATCAGCCTTGAGATGCTGCCGTATAGGGTTGTGGAAACGGAGTCCTTCAAAAGTATCATGGAGGCGGCGGCCCCGCGCTACTCAGTTCCCAGTCGCCACTACTTTTCCCGATGTGCCGTCCCAGCCCTGCACGACCACGTCTCCCGCAACATTGTGCGCGCCCTCACCAACGCGGTTACTGCCACGGTCCACTTAACTACGGACACGTGGACAAGCACAGGCGGGCAGGGCCACTACATCTCCCTGACGGCACATTGGGTGAATTTAGTGGAGGCTGGGACAGAGTCAGAGCCTGGGACCGCTCACGTCCTACCCACCCCCAGAATTGCGGGCCCCAGCTCGGTGCTGGTATCTGCGGAGGTGTATGCTTCCTCCACTAAAGCACCCTCCTCCTCCTCCTCCTCTGTCTCACAATCAAGATGTGTTAGCAGCAGCATGTCGCCAGCAGTCGGTGTCGCGCGGTGTGGCAGCACAGCGGTGGGCAAGCGTCAGCAGGCCGTGCTGAAACTACTCAGCTTAGGCGATAAGAGGCACACGGCCCACGAACTGCTGCAGGGTCTGACACAGCAGACCGACCGCTGGCTTGCGCCGCTGAGCCTCCAACCGGGCATGGTCGTGTGTGACAACGGCCGTAACCTGGTGGCGGCTCTGCAGCTCGGCAGCCTCACGCACGTGCCATGCCTGGCCCACGTCTTTAATTTGGTGGTTCAGCGGTTTCTGAAAAGCTACCCACGCTTGTCAGACCTGCTCGTAAAGGCGCGCCGGCTCTGCGCACATTTCCGCAAGTCCCACACGGACGCTGCCACCCTGCGCACCCTGCAACATCACTTTAAGCTGCCAGTGCACCGACTGCTGTGCGACGTGCCCACACGGTGGAACTCTACGCTCCACATGTTGGCCAGGCTCTATGAACAGCGTAGAGCTATAGTCGAATACCAACTCCAACATGGGCGGCGCAGTGGGAGTCAGCCTCCTCAATTCCTTTCAGAAGAGTGGGCCTGGTTGGCAGACATCTGCCATGTCCTTGGTAATTTTGAGGAGTCTACCCAGGTGGTGAGCGGCGATGCTACAATCATTAGCGTCACCATTCCTCTGCTATGCATCTTGAGAAATTCCCTGCAAACCATAAAGGCAGCTGCTTTGCGCTCGGAAACGGGGGCGGGGGAAGACAGTATGCCGCTGGATAGTCAGGGCACCCTCCTGTCTATTTCTCAGCGCGTACAGGAGGAGGAGCATGAGGAGGATGAGGAGGAGGGGGAAGAGACAGCTTGGCCCGCTGCTGACGGTACACCGGCTGATTGCCTGTCATCCTTTCAGCGTGTATGGCCTGAGGAGGAGGAGGAGGAGGAGGATCCTGAAAGTGATCTTCCTAGTGAAGACAGCCATGTGTTGCGTACAGGTACCCTGGCACACATGGCTGACTTCATGTTAGGATGCCTTTCTCGTGACCCTCGCGTTGCACGCATTCTGGCCACTACGGATTACTGGGTGTACACACTGCTCGATCCACGGTATAAGGAGAACCTGCCCACTCTGATTCCCGAAGAGGAAAGGGGTTCGAGAGTGTTGCTATACCACAGGACCCTTGCGGACAAGCTGATGGTAAAATTCCCAGCCGACAGCGCTAGTGGCAGAAGGCGCAGTTCCGAGGGCCATGTTGCAGGGGATGTGCGGAGATCGAGCAGCATGTACATCCCAGGCAGTGCAACAGTCTTTAAGGGCCTGGCCAGCTTTATGGCTCCCCACCAAGACTGTGTCACCGCTCCCCAGTCACGGCTGAGTCGGCGGGAGCACTGCAAAAGGATGGTGAGGGAGTACGTAGCGGATCGCACGACCATCCTTGGTGACGCCTCTGCCCCCTACAACTACTGGGTGTCGAAGCTGGACACGTGGCCTGAACTAGCCCTGTATGCCCTTGAGGTGCTTGCTTGTCCTGCGGCTAGCGTGTTGTCGGAGAGGGTGTTTAGTGCGGCTGGGGGAATCATCACAGATAAGCGTAGCCGCTTGTCAACCGACAGTGCCGACAGGCTAACACTCATCAAGATGAACAAAGGCTGGATTTCCCCAGACTTCTGTTCTCCACCAGCGGACAGCAGCGATACGTAAGCAATACGTAGGCTGCACCCGCGGATGGAAGCTACGTTCTCTCTCACCATCCAAAACGGGGACATTTGTGCTTCATCAATCTGTGTATAATATTCCTCCTGCTCCTCCTCCTGAAACCTCACGTAATCACGCTGAACGGGCAATTTTTCTTAGGGCCACAAGGCTCACTCAAATAATTTTTCAGAACAATTTTTATAAGTTTCAATTAGCTTAAAAGCGTTGGAACTTTAACTTGAACCAATTTTTCGTTACACTGGGCTGCCTCCAGGCCTAGTTACCACTTAAGCCACATTAACCAAAGCGATTCACCTGCCATCTTGGTTGGGCATGGCCAATTTTTACTGAGGTACATTAGTACTGTTGGTACACCAATTTTTTGGGGCCCTCACCTACAGTGTAATCATAGTAATTTCTATGTTCTTCGCCTGCACTCATGGTACAGAAAGGTGTGTGGGGTTGGCCTACAGTTTAGCTACATAAATGTCACTTGTGCCTTGGCTATACTAAGGCTACTGAAATGGAACGAAGACTGCGCTCCCGCTATACTGCTGCTTCAGAATTGTTACTGGGGCCTGTCTTGAGTGCTACTATTGCTTACATGGAACGAAGACTGCGCTCCCGCTATACTGCTGCTTCAGAATTGTTACTGGGGCCTGTCTTGAGTGCTACTATTGCTTACATGGAACGAAGACTGCGCTCCCGCTATACTGCTGCTTCAGAATTGTTACTGGGGCCTGTCTTGAGTGCTACTATTGCTTACATGGAACGAAGACTGCGCTCCCGCTATACTGCTGCTTCAGAATTGTTACTGGGGCCTGTCTTGAGTGCTACTATTGCTTACATGGAACGAAGACTGCGCTCCCGCTATACTGCTGCTTCAGAATTGTTACTGGGGCCTGTCTTGAGTGCTACTATTGCTTACATGGAACGGACACGTGGAGAGGACACGTAGTGCCTCAAAAACATCCCCCTCCTCCTCCAACAGGGAAAACATTGTTGGCAAATGCCTTTGCATTGGTTCGTCTGGCGGCAGTCCAAGAATTTCACCTTTACCGACACTACAAGAGAGCCCCCCCACCATCCCCCCGCCACGGCCCACTTAATCCTGGCCACATTCCGAAAACCAACAAAATACAACCGTGGTACTAGGTCCGCAGTCACCACCACATTACCACCAACGCGGTTACTGTTAAGGTGCATATAACCACGGACACGTGGAGAGGACACGTAGTGCCTCAAAAACATCCCCCTCCTCCTCCAACAGGGAAAACATTGTTGGCAAATGCCTTTGCATTGGTTCGTCTGGCGGCAGTCCAAGAATTTCACCTTTACCGACACTACAAGAGAGCCCCCCCACCATCCCCCCGCCACGGCCCACTTAATCCTGGCCACATTCCGAAAACCAACAAAATACAACCGTGGTACTAGGTCCGCAGTCACCACCACATTACCACCAACGCGGTTACTGTTAAGGTGCATATAACCAGTCTGACTGGGGCATGCAGACACCTTGACAGAATGAATAGTGTGTGGCACATAGGTTCCCCATTGCTATGCCCACGTGTGCAGCTCCTGATGGCGGTGGCACAGGATTGTATTTCTCATTGCTTCTGTACAGCATTGTGGGCTATCGCCCCGCCCCTATTAAAGAGGGTCGCTACCTAGCCGTGCCAACCCTGTGCAGTGTGTGCCTGCGGTCCCTCGTCGTGGCAGACGCACTTCTAAATAGACATGAGGGTGGTGTGGCATGAGGGCAGCTGAAGGCTGCGCAGGGACAGTTTGGTGTGCGCTGTGGGGGGGAGGGGGTGCGGTTGGGCAGCATGTAACTCAGGAGAAGTGGCAGTGGAGTGTCATGCAGGCAGTGATTGTGCTTTGTTGTAGCTAGTGTGGTGCTTAGCTAAGGTATGCCATGCTAATGAGGGCTTTTCAGAAGTAAAAGTTGTTGGGAGGGGGGGGGGGCCCACTCTTGCCGCTATTGTGGCTTAATAGTGGGACCTGTGAACTTGAGATGCAGCCCAACATGTAGCCCCTCGCCTGCCCTATCCGTCACTGTGTCATTCCCATCACTTTCCTGAATTGCCCAGATTTTCACACATGAAAACCTTAGCGAGCATCGGCGAAATACAAAAATGTTCTGGTCGCCCATTGACTTCAATGGGGTTCGTTGTTCGAAACGAACCCTCGAGCATCACGGGAAGTTCGTTACGAATAACGAACACCCGAACATTTTGGTGTTCGCTCATCTCTAGTCATAAAGTGTTGGCTTAATGTTGTAGACTCTGTGAAATCTCTAGCCTTCCATAGATGTGTAAGGGGCTACCCTCAAGGGTTACATTGTTGCTCTGGCAATGGACTGAGATATGCACCGAAATTGCACCAAATTATCATGTTGCCCAAATTTTAGCAGAGCATAACATAGAATGCCTAATGAACTCTTACTAATTGGCTGATGCCTACCAGATAAAAGTAGCTGCACTACTATGAGAGTGCAGGGACGAAGTGAGTGAGCTAAAGCTGCTGCCAGAGAGCCCTTGGAGACTGATGGGAGCAGCAAGCAGAGAAGAAGCAGCAGGAACACAGAGAATGTTAGAGGGGCTGCTTGGAGAGAACAGCGGCTCTGAACAGAAAAAAACTTCTGCTACCTGGAGGCTGAAGAGGAGAAAATGTCCACATTATTACCCCAACCTAATGAAGCATCCTGACTGCGATCAGGAACAAAAACAACAACACAAAGAAGTTACAGTTCTGACCCGAAACAGCATGAAACACAACTGTAAGTGAGGCCAACCTCAACTCTAATACTAGGTGTGCACACTGTAGGGGCATAGCAACCAACAGACCTGTTGCACAGGAAAGTGTTACACCAAAGGGAAGTTGACTGTTCAACAAAGTGTATTGCTTGTGGTTATTGAGCGATCCCCTTCGCAGGGTCAGGCCCAAAAATGTAGTGGCTCAGTTGCTGGCACTTCTGCTTTGCAATGCTCGAGTTGTAGGTTGAAATCTGTCCAAGGACAACATCTAAATGGTCTTTTTACATTCTCTTTGTGTTTATTCTTGTTGTTCTATACCTTCTCTTGAGCAAAATAGATAAGTGTGGTGGCTCAGTTGTTAGTATTGCTGCTTTGCAATGTGTGAGTTATAGGTTCAATGACCAAGGGCAACATCTGAATGGAGTTTTTATCCTTGATGGGATTTGAAGCTAGGACCCCAGCACTGAAAAGCAATAGTGTTAATAACGGAGCCACATTCATAAAAGAACACATACAGTTTTATTTGTAAAATTATTTTCGATTTTGTGATTTTTGCAAAAAATGAGGCAGGGATCATGCAATTTGATTTTTAAAAAGTTGGCTGAATTTTATTACCCGGCCAATCATGCTGAGACCCCCACCAGTCTTGTGTCCACCACTGCCTATCACTGAGGGGTCACTTCTCTTCCAGCAGTGATGTCAGAATGAGTGGAGCACTGGTCAAGCATGCGTGGTCAGCACCCCATTAATTTCAATGAGGCTGACGACATTGGCTGATTGCTCGCCCTACAGAGGTATGGCTTTTACCTCATTGCCATTACTTTCCGGTATAATTTTATTAAATTGATGCATTCTTTTAATGACCTGGCTATGTGGGGGCTAGGATTTATTGTAATATCATAAATGCCCTATGCTGGATATAGTCTATATTATGCTGCTCTGTGGGTCTTTTATATAAACTGGAGGAAGTGAATACCAGAGTATGTATATTCTCAATATGGAAACATAATCTTTGGAACAAGACTCATATTTTCATAATTCATATTTGGTAGATACTCATATAATTCCTACATACATATAGAAAAAGCTGCAGGACTAATGTACTTAAGTGATATGCTACAGCGCAATCTCAGGGTCTCACTAATGCAGTAAAGCCAGAGTATCCCATTTACTACACAAGCACAAAACTATCACTTCCTTCACCCACTCATTTTTCAACGTATGTCTTCTCTAATGAATGACTCGCTAATTTACAATGTCGGGAAATCTGTGAGGTCTTCTATTACTCTGCACCAATTGAGGAGGGGCTCCTGACTACCATATGGGTCTAGAGCTGAAGCTGCTGTTACAACGAGTCTCTGTGGAAAAGAAGAAGACACATTGTTTTCTTTCCCCTTGAAATCTGGATTTTGAGCAGTTGGAGGAGGTTAATTACATTCTTGCTGGGTCAAGAGGTTTGAAGATAGTCTTTTTATAATAAATAGCTATTATTGTCAAAGATGTAACGTTTCTGGTGACTGCTTGTTGCTGTCATTGAGGCAATCTGTATCTGAGAGTATAGTCATTTCGAAACTTTTCTAGTCATAACTGATACAGTTGAAGGCCACTTTATCAGAGACAGCCATCTAGTAGTGTATTGAAACAAACCTTCTTTCACCTTCAAAACTACAAAAATGTGTCATGGCATCCAATCACAGCTATCAAAGGACCAAAGGAGTGCCAAAAAACACATTGTCCACACCATTACTACACTTCAACCAGCCTGAACTGTGGACTCCTGAAAAGAAGGGTTCATCAATTCATGCTACTTGTCCCAAATTCTGATCCTCTCAGCAGCATGGTGCAACAGAAGTCTGGATTTGTCTGACCAGGCGATGTTTTCCACTGATTAGTGATCCACATTTTGCACACTTTTGACTACTGGAGTCCTGCTTTTCTCTTTGTCTTAGATAGCAGTAGCAGTGGAAGAAGTAATATGCTGTTTTAGCCCATTTGTGCCAAGGAACAATGAGTTGTGCTTTCGGACATGTTAGAGCACTAGCGTATCATTCGGCTGCAATTTTCTTGACTGGGCACCGCCCATTTGTCAGGACAATTCTTCACATTCTTTTCTCACCCCTTTTTTTTTTTGACGAGTTGTTTACATCCACAGGATTCCCTTTTGTTGGATGTTTTTTTTTCTGATCACACCATTATTGGTATACTCTTGACACCGTTATGTAAAAAAAACTCCACAAGGTTGAATTTGAAATTCTGGTCCTGGCTAGTCTAACAGCAATGGCCAGGCCTCATTGAAAGTTGCTCAGATCGCTCAATTTTCCTAATCTAATGTGGTTTCTCTCTGAAATGTCTCCATGGAAAATTGCTCACTTGATTATATGCTGCACTCTCGGGTCATGGGTCTAATTTCTATACAGGGAAATTGTGAAAGGGCAGGTGTCTATAATAAAGTGGCTATTCAATGTAGGTTGAATGGTCTGTGTGACTCTTCAAGGTGTTCTCTTGCTTCAAAACTTTTACCCTCTAGTGAATTGGTTATTGGAATAAAATGTTCATATGACAAATCGGAGAATATGCGAATATATAGTTATCGTACATTAGTTTCCTGAAGGACTCCTGACACAAAAGGTACGAAATCCTGCAGTGCTGTAAGAGTTCACCATATTTTCTATTTTAATACAGCATATTTCTACAGATTTGAAAGAAAAGAAAAACAGATCAGGGTTCTGTATGTGTGTCAGGATGTTCCATGTTCAATTAAACTGTTAAGTTTGTCAAAACCCAAGTAGGAGATCTGATATGGCTGTCAATCAGGTACTTTCTCTCCAAGAAATTGAAAGCAAGAGAAGTCTTTTACAGCATAGCAATAGGTAGCACTCCCATATAGATACAAGGATTCATGAGAACAGTCAAGTTTTTATTTTTGGCTGAAGGTTTAGTAAATTTTAATAAGAACCAAGTTAGGAGATAACTACAGTCATTTAGGTTGTACCAATACAAATAAATCTTGTCATTTGTATAGCGCCAACTTATTCCACAGCTCTTTCAGATAATTTATTTATTACCCCCCACCAAGCTGGGTACTCATTTTACTGACCTCGGAAGGATGGAAGGATGAGTTAACCTTTAGCTGGTTACTTGAACCATTAGGGGATTGAACTTGCAACCTTCAGGTCATGAGCAAGAGTTTAGGACTGCATTTCTGCTGCACTAACATTCTACACCACACATGGCTCTCTGTTTTCCATAGAAAATGTGCCCAACTGACCCAGAGAAGAGACAGTGGTGGTAATTCCTATAGCTAGTGCTCAGTCTACAGTCATCCAGCAGTATAGTATCAGTCCCTGGTGCCTTAAGGTACCTTTACATGAGCTATTAGTCATCCAAATTTTCTCTGAAATGAGCGATTAAGGGTGACTATTAGGCCCCCGATACACACGACCCCCGATAGGGCACTAAGAGAGAAGTCCCTCAGGAGTCACTAGGTGTTCTATTTCAGTGAGCTGCAATGGAAAGACTACTTTCACTCAATGTAAAAAAAGTCACTGAGTCTCTGAGCAGCTGCTCATTTGTAGTGAAAGGAGGTGGTCAGCTGTAAGAGGTCTCTGGCTTATTCCATCTCCATTCTGTCAATGACTGTCACATCTATGTGAAAACACAGGAGTGATGGTCACTGGAATGGCTGTGGGGCACTTATGCACCAGACAGTCGTAACGTGCAGAGGTACCTTTAGTGAGTTAACTGCCAACAAGGTCAGTTCTATTGGATCATTTCAACTGTGAGCCTTGATTGGATTTGCACTCATACTGCTAAAATCTACTACAGCGGTCATAAACATTTGATCTATGTTGGCCAAACCCTATCATTTTCAGTGAGATTGAGTGATGGTGTAATATGTTCTGAGGCCTATTGATTGTTCTCTGTGAGCAGGAAATGTTGGGGGAACAAAGGATCAGATGTTTTCAATTTCAGTATTCCTGATCACTTGTCCAGCAAGAGATAACACCCGTCTGTCCTTCGCTACTTATGGCGCTCGTACACATTAGATGTTGATCAGCCAAATCCACCAATTTAGATGGGACTGGCTGATTCTAATATGTAAGAGGCCCTCCTAAATTTCCTCCAAGAGAAGATAGCATAGCATAGCTTTCATGTCTTGGGGCCCTTTGATTCATATGATTTGCATGTAAAATCTGAACAATGATCGTCCCATGTAAACAGGCACTCGTTGATCTATGAATGACTACCTGTTAATTGTAAATCAGAGGCATAACTTGAAGCTTCTGGGCCCCAATGCAAAATCTGTAACAGGGCCCCCAACTATAATGCTTTCTTCATACTACTAGGCTTACTATATGGAGAAGGTAGGCCTTATGGGCCCTCTAAGGGCCCTGGGCCCGGGAGCAACCGCATCCCCTGCATCCCTTATAGTTACGCCCCTGTTGTAAATGGAGACAGGCAGATTGGAATGATCTCTGGCCTGCACCGCCTCCATTCACTGAGCAATGATTGCGCCTATGTAAAAGGGCCCTATGGAGGTATTGAGTGAGATCGCTGTTGGACAAACAAGCATTTCTCTGACAGCTACCTAAAATATATGGGAAACCTAATACCTTTTTTTCATTATTTTTGGTGAGAGATGACTGTTGGCTGAATGTATGATCAGGTATCTCATGAGTATGGCCAGCATTCGAGATCAATGCAAGAATAGAAGAATAGTAAATGGACACAAGAACTGTGAGTACTCCAGCTGGCCATACACGGAGACCACACACTTGCACCTTATCCTAGATCTACAATGGCGTTAGCAAACACTGATTATTATTTATTAGCCCTGGGTGCTAAAAATCCTTGTCACATTGATATACAGAGCTGTACTATTTACTTTGCAAGAGCAAAAAGCCCTGTAGCCCCAAGACATAACAAAATATTCCTCTGGCAATGACAGGAGGAGACTGCAGTCATCCTGGTGTTTTCATTCCGATTGCCCGACATTGGCAATGTTTCCTTATACGTATATTGTATGTGATTGCAACATTCTTTCAAAATTTCTAATGTTCGATAATTTAATAATAATTTGGCTTAAATTTTCAATGTGGGATAAATTGTACTTGTTAGTCGGAAATGTAATTTGTTGCATTGAAAAGCAAAGACAACTGATTAAATACTTGGTTTTCTGCAAATGTCTCTATTTAATGTCACCATGTACCAGGAGCTCTTCTGCCTCCCTATGTATTTGTTCTGATTATCAATCAGCCCACTACAGCAACCTTCGTATGATGACTGTACTATGCTAATGTATTCACCACTTCAGGATTTGTTGGGTTATTGAAGTCATAGTATTTACTCAGAGAGAAATAAAGTTAATTAGTGATGATCCGTAGAGTAAAAAGAGACAAAACCACTACAGTAAATACCGTACTAAATATATGACCTGTCAACACAAGAAAGATGCGGGCCTTTCATTGAACTCCCATGGGCTTCATAAGCCCATTGTGTCCTGGTATCTGCCCGGGTTCAAATTATAGTTTCTCTTCAGAATTACTGTATGACATTCCACATTCTTGGAACATTCCTCTGATGGTTCTTAACTGGTCCAGTTATTTTGGTGGACTATTTCAGATATTATCACTTAAGCTTTACTAATCTAAGAGGTACAGTACCACTGTAACAGTCAGGGCAACTCTAACATGGAGCTAGCCAATAGATAAATTTGATAGCGCCTAGAAATTGACAACAGCCATTTCCGCTTAATCCTAGACATAGGCTTATTTGGCCGATAGATATTCATTCGGATGCCCCCATGCACATGCATGCTCATCTTGTCCAAGTATGCATGTGTTCTCAGTATGGAGAGGAGAGTAGTGGCTCATTTACATCTGCCACAGAGGTTCCACTTGGAGCCTTCATCACAGATTCTGTTAAAGGGTACATTCACATGTAGCAATATTGGTGCAGAGTTTTCGTTGCGGAAAATCCGTAGCAAAATCTGTACCATTGATCCTGATGGATCCTGTTATACTCATTAGGGTCTGTCCAATAAAGAAGCAGAACAATGGAAAGTTTTAACGGCAGCAAGTGCTGATGTGAGTGAGCCTTACATCACTGACAGACATCTAGGTACCTTAACAGCAAAGATCTTTGTTGAAATTCAATGTGCCTGCTGTTAGGGAACAGTCAGGATACCACCATACACATTTAGAGTGTTGGTTGGTCCTGTCGAAATCAGCAATTTCAGTCAACATTCATCTGTGTATGGCCACTTAGCTATGAAGTAGAAATTATAGCTCACTCTTTGTGTGCTTTTCTTCCTAGACATTGGATCGAGAAAGAGGTAGTCAGGCAATTTGTCATAAGAGGTAGGAGTCAGGAAGATGGGTTTACTAAGTGCTAGCAAACTGGAAGTAACTTAAAAAGGCTACTGTTACATCCATGCAGGTTGTAACATTAGTATCTTACCCAGATGTAAATATATTCACTCTAAATAATACAAACAACACAAAATACATTGAGGAAACATATAAGGGTGAACTGACCCTAACTTACTGATACGAGGAGACCCTAATTACAAGTGGGGTTATCGCCCTGATGAGGGCGGCCCCACATCAGCAACTTGAGTTACTCTGACTGTCCCCACTTGGATACAGGGATTGTTGCAAATGTTATATGTAACATAAATGTAGAAACCACAGAAGTACAGGTGATAAAATGCTATAACAACACTGATAATTAGTAATCACCAGACAGACTTTACTAATATGCAGGTCAGAATTAAGAACCACTGACTGAACCAGAAACACCTCCAGATAGATTGTCTATAGACAGAAACCAAACCGGACCCGGACAGAAAACAGACAGGAGTCAGCCAGACAAGAAAATAACCAGCGCCCTCTGTAAGGAGGAGCTAAAATTAGTAAACTAATGGCAATTGGCTGGCTGGGCTTTCCCACCCTCTAGCCAACCAATCTGCTCATATTCATACACAGAAGTGTCCCTGTTGGTGGCTAGTGCCAAAATGACAATGAGCATGTGCCGATGAGTGGGTCACATGGGCTGATGCCATGACATCTCCCTGGTCCCATATCTAAGTTGTAATAGGTACTATGTTGGGAGCAGCTTTCAATTGTGAAAAAATATTCAAAAAGTAAAGAATTGCTGTTTACTGTGCATTTTAATAGAGACAGGTTAAGCATAACTTGTCTCTACTAGACCTGCCTTCAAATCATTTCCAAAGAATTAATTGTTGCATAGAGAATAGTCAGTCTTTGATCTGTCATCGTTCTGCTGTGGGGAAATTAGTGCAGCAACTGAAAACTTTGGAAAAACAAAAGTATTATTTTCTGTTCTGTTTTCTATGGTTCTGTAGTCTATTTCCATAACAATACAATTGTTCTCTTGTGAAGGGGAAAATTATGATGTTAAGCTTTTTGCAAGTCTTTGTTTATCACAAATATCTTGATCAGACATTGATGTTGCAAGTGCTGATAATGAGTCTTTCTATGTTTTAATTAGGGGACTTTATTTTTTTTATATAAAAGCTCCCTTTTTAAGATTGTTGCAAAATATGATTTTAGATGAGAGAAAAATATGATAGGCTTCTATAGACATGATAACTTAGGACTTTGAGTTCTGTGTACCTTAATTCAGTAAGCACAAATCCCAAAATATAAAACTTACTGCAGGTTAGACTAGAACATAACACTGTACAATTTACAAGATTTATTCAAGATCCCAGTTTAAATCACTATTAGTGATGAGTAAACTTTTCAAAAGTTCAGTTAGTCAAATTTCAGCAAAAAGTTCAGTTCAATCGAAATTAGTTCAAACTGAACTGTAACTACCCCTAAAATAAGAAGGGAGAGGAACTATAGTGGGTTCAGCCAAGACATCTGACTAACGACCACCTGTCCGTGCGTGCATGAGTTACATACTCCACCTCTGATCACATGACGGTGACATAATCAAAGGTCCTTCACCCCAAGTGAGTGAGAGTTACATGCTCCGCCTCTGATCACATGACGGTGACATAATCACAGGCTTTGTAAGCACACAGCTGCTGTCTGGCTAGGTGTTCTTTAATATTCCATAACAACTGGGGCTGCAGGAGGTTTGTAGGGGATGGAATTCTAATGAACACCTACAGCAGCTGTGTGCTTACAGGACATGTGATGATGTCACCACCATGTGATCAGTCACGTGTGTGGGAGGAGTCTGAGGTCACATGGCCAGGAGGTGATCAGTGTGTGCAGGACTCTGCTGTGCTGCTTTTGATCCCTATTGTATGAAGTATGTATGCAGCAGAGCTGCATATAATGAACCTGGAGCAGTGCTGTGTGTGTGTGACATGCATGTAGCAGAGCTGTGTGTGACGTGCATGTAGCAGAGCTGTGCATTGCACCACCAGAAACACTGGTCCTATAATTTTCTAATATAAGTAGTCTTTTAGTAACATTCAACTCAAAACAGGATTTAACTGTTTCACTCTGCCCAAGACGAATCATTATGTCAAGAGCAGGATGTGCACATACTAAGCTGTGCATTTGGCTGCAATTTGCTTGCACCACCAGTTCATCAGAATGATTCTTGACATCCTCCTCTGATCCTTCTCATCGGTGAGTTGTTTACATGCTCAGGATTCCCTTTTGCTGGTGTCGTTACTTGATTACACCTTTTTCAGTATACTCTTGCAGAACACTCAGTAACACTATTGCATAAGAAAACCCTACACAGTTAGCAGTTTTTGAAATACTGGCTCTGTCTAGTCTAGCACTGATGACCAGGCCATAGTCCAAGCCACTCAGATCACTCGATGTTCCCACACTCAAACTGATCCATGGAAAACTATCTCACTTGATTTTATTCTGCACTCCTTTATTCTGCATTCTGTCATGTGTCTAATTTCCATACAGGGAAGCTCCAATGGTGAAA
This sequence comes from Eleutherodactylus coqui, assembly GCF_035609145.1. Taxonomy (NCBI): domain Eukaryota; kingdom Metazoa; phylum Chordata; class Amphibia; order Anura; family Eleutherodactylidae; genus Eleutherodactylus; species Eleutherodactylus coqui. Next base: position 271,743,989 of record NC_089838.1, read on the forward strand.
GAACAGGCTCTAATAAAGTGGCCGTTCATTATATTCATGTTTTATATCCCAGATACAATAATGAGTCTGAATTTGATTTGATCTCTCCCCCTCTACGTCAACTCAAGTTACCCAACCAATCTAAATTCTATTTACCACATCCGCTGTACCTCATTTTCAAAGTTCTGTCTAGAAAATTGAGGCCATCATGCAAAAATACTCTTTGGAACATTTTAACAAGTCAGTTAGTTTTCAGCTCATCATGAGAAAACAGATAATGGTTTGGCTTTGAGCTAAATTTTATGTTGAAAACATAATTTCAGTAATTGAAGTGCTATACCAAGACATATAAATATTAATTTGGAAATAAGTGTGAATAAACAGAGACAGAGAGCTATAGGGTTGTATAAAGAGAACTGAACATGGAGGAAACAATATTGAATCTAATTGGCAAAAAAACCTTCCTTATAGCCGGGACTTGACTGCTACAATTTAACTCTATTTTTCCCATCAAAATCTTGTCTTACGTTGAAATTGCTTTTTAAACATTTGGCAGCAAAAAAAGCACAAATGTCACTTTTTGACTTTAACAAGGCAATGTAAAGGAATGATTTGGAGGTTGTTCTTTTCATGTTTTAATGCACACTGCTGTAGCTCCAGGATGCATAGAAATACAGGGGGTGGACAAAAATATGGAAACACCAAACTAAATACATGCCTTAAGTTACATGGGATTATAAATCATATTTCAATAAGACATGTAGAGACTGATTTTAAGTGGAGGTAATATGATACAGATGCTATCGGGCAAAAGTGAACATCTACCTGAATAACAAGGTTCCTGTGGTCAGGGGTTTGGGCGACTCAGCTGCTGTTACCAGTTGGCTTCCAAAACCACCCAGAGCAGGGCAAGAGGTGAAGTAAACATAAATTTGAGGGTAAAAGGGAAGCTTAGTGTTAATGCCTAAAATTCCATGCATTTCATATGGTGTTTCCATATTTTTGTTCACCCCCTGTAGGTGTCACTACCAAGAAATTGCCGATAGGTAAAATCTCGTCTCAACTACTAAGATACTACAATATACAATGAAGGGTAGGACAGCCAGAAAGATTATGTGACTGAACAAGCAACACAACATACTGTAAGCAACGAGATTCATTCTGTAGACATAAGAAAGCTCTAAAACTGAATGTTCAGACACTACACAAGACGGATGAGGTGGAGATTTAAAGCTGTCAGTGATTGTTTTTTAAAAAATACAGGGTATAGTGAAAAAGACTTCCAGAACTATATCTCAAAACTGGTGTCCTATATTGAAGCAACAATAGCATACTTGAATAGGAAGGCATGGCTGCACTACATGATGGTATGGCATACGGCCCTTGGGGATAGAGAGCAAAACCCAATTGCAAAGTTAAGAAAGCAAAAATCTGCTTACCACATCTTTCTAACTGCCGTAAGACCACTGCTATGCCATAAGGAAACATAAGTTCAATAGTACAGCCTATGCAAAAGTGTACTCAAGGGAGGCCCAGTGAGTATTGGTACCTGAATCTCTTGCAGATAACGGTGGATGACTTCCTGAATAATCTGCCCCTACTATAACAGAAGGAGGCCACTTTCAGTATGCTTTTGCACAGGCTATACTACCTGAATTTAGGATTCCAACCTGACAGATTGGACATCCTAGGTGACTGACAACCCAGGAGTCCAATCAAAAAGCCTGCTACCAAAAAGCCAGACAAAGCCAAGTAGTTACACAACACCTATACAAAGACCAGGTCTTAGAGTACATGCATAATTCCATCCTATGGCAATGTTCAAATGGGTCAAAACTTGCTGCAGAGTGTCCGCAGAAGACATTTCACAGCAGATCGGTTTTTTGATATGGAATTTGATGCAGAATTCTCCCCGAACGATCAGTGGGTACAAGCTGTCTGTGCCGCAATAACACAGAGGTTCTAGCGGAAGCCTCAGCGCCGACCTCTGTGTATTGGCCGGTGCTTATAACTGCAGGCACAGCTCTCATTGAAATCAATGGGAGCCGTGCCTGCAGTTACAAGCCAAGGCTACTGTAAGGAGGTCGGATTGGAGGCTTCTGCACCGACCTCAGTGTATTTGGAGCGGAAGTCTCCGACCCAACCTCCCATGTAGTGGCTGACGCTTGCATCTGCAGGCACGGCTCCCATTGATTTCAATGAGAGCCCTGCCTGCAGTTACAAGTGGACCCCAGCCAATCAATTATTGATGACCTAACTTTGATGATAGGTCATCAATAGTATTTTCCTGGAAAACCCCTTTAAGTAAATTGAGGTAAAGTATTTTGATAGTCTCTTGAGTTTTTCTTGCCATTTTCAAGCAGAGCATTCATTAAGACAGTAGAGATATGTCATTTTGGTTGTTGTTTTGAGCTAGTTCATAACTGTTGGTCCTAATGAATAGAAAACTTTCAATCTCACTGATATATGAGTATGGTGTGCCACTGTGCAGTCATTACTACTGATTTGTCATTTGTGAGATGGTGAACTGGACCTCAGGGATGTCATTGACGACATGTGAGCCAACAAGATGATTGATGGAAGAATGGGACTCTGAGAGAAAATACGGATGTTGGAGCAACTCCACCACTATTGAACGACTGCCTCTAAACATGGTAACTGCCAGAAACATTTTCAGAGCAGCAGTCACTTCTCTTATCCAGTACAACGATGAATGCAAAATCAGTACAAAACAATTAACATCATAGAATCTATGCAATTAGGATGTACATGCTCGACACCGAATGGCCAGCTGCCCTTTATGTAAATTAGACCCGTAACCCCGGAGTGCAGCATAAAATCAAGTGAACAAGTTTGCCATGGAACAGTTTCAGTGTGAATCCACATTAGAATGGGAAAATCAAGCGTTTTAAGCAACTTTAAATGAGGCCTGGTCATCAGTGCTAGACCAGCCGGTGCCAGGATTTCACACGTTACCAATCTTGTTGGGTTTTCTCATGCAATGGTGTTGAGAGTATACCAATAATGCCATGTGCTAACTCAAACAACAGTGTGCAGACTATATCAAGAATGGTGTGACAGAAGAAAAATATCCAGTGAGAGAGATTCTGTGGATGTAGCCAACTCATCAGCAAAATGGGCCAGAGGAGGATATCAAGAATCGTTCTAATGAACATATCACACACAATGAGGCATATTGCAGCCAAACACAATGTTGGTGGAACAACTAATGTGTCCAAATGTTCAACTCATCTTTCCTTACACAGATAGACTGTAACAGAAGACAACTAAGTTGGAGTGCTTACTAATAGAGACCAAAAAAAATCAAGAATCCAGTTAGCAAAAGAGCACAAAAATTGAATCATTGAGCAGTTGGAAAACATGACCCGATCAAATGAATCCAGATTTCTGTTGCACCATAGTGTTGGGAGGATCAGTATTTGGCACAAGCAGCATGAATCGATGAACTCTCGTTGTCAGGCGTTTTGAGGTGGAGTAATGCAGAAGGGAATGTTTTCTTGGCTCACCTTGAGACCTTTGTTACCCATGAATGGATGCCACAATGAATTGTTGTGGTTCTGAAGGCAAAGTCTCTCTAACACGCTTCTTGATGGGCATTTCTAATACTGTGATTATTCAGTGTAAAGTACATCATTAAGATTTGTATAGAGAGCTCACTCCTTTAGAAATGATTATCAATCAATCTATCCATCTAGACATGTCTGATTCTCGGTGACTTTATAAGCGAACATGCTCCATGCTTCCCTGTCAAGCACTGCTTCTTTTACCTTTTCCAATCCACTGTCTGACGCCTTCCAACATTCTGATTGAAGCCTGTACAGCTCCGATGTCGGAAGACGTATAGCAGGGTATTCTTACTGTATATTACTGGCTGCTATGTTGTCGGGGGCCTCTCCAGCATGTCACATATTGCAGTACTGTCTCTAGCCAGCAGATAGTGCCATTGTATAATGGCAGAAGGGGAAATCCCCCTAGGAAACCCTGAATCCAAAATGGGATTGCGAAGGGTTAACTGCTTGATGGACTTATTGGTGTCCATTTTGATGGTCGCAACCAGCATGTTCTTTGTCGGCACTTTCTTCTGGTTCCACTGCTCATTCCCAACATTATTGACTTTTTTAGTGAGTTTGCACGAAAACCGTGGCCAAACTAAGTCAGTCGCAGTCTAGTGACTTTAGCTTCTAGCAATGTCCCTGGTTTTATGGGATCCAACACTTCTCTATTTGTTACCCTGGCTGTCCATGGTATTCTTAATCATTTCTGCCAGCACCATACCGATTCACTTTCTGTCAGCCTTTCTTAGTGTCCAACTCTTGGACCTATGCATCATCATAGGAAAAACGATAGCTCCAACCAGTCTGCTTTTGATAGTTAGAGTGATTATATGACTATGCAATTCATAAAATTTTGCCATCATGCTATAATGTCTTCTCCTTTGAGTATTCATGTATCATTAAGGCTCATAAGCCCTTTAGTTACAGTATTTGGAGCACCAACAATTGCAATCTCTAGAACTGTAAATCTCTGAGACCAAACAAATGAACTACCAGACTACAAGAAGTTTGAAATTAATCTCCAACATGTAGCATCATATGCCGTATGAGAAGATTATTGGTAACCAACTCACTAGGCTACTTCATTACATTAAAGGGGTTCTCTTATAAAACACAACCCCTTTGTCAACCAAATTTCACTTGACAATTAACTTATTGCTGTAGGACCTTCTGAAATGCTGTGAAATAGTTACTATTGCTGGGAGGAGTTAGCGATAGCATTACATGCTAACCATTTAAATTGGCTAATAGAGGTAGGTTTTCAGCGGTGGATCTCTTACTATAATGTCTACAGACCCTAATAGGGAATATGGAAATGTGTCATTGTGGAGAAAAACCCTCTAAACTCTGATTGCATACAAGTGTGAATGTACACTATAAACGTCATGAGGGTTCTCTCAAAGAAGATTGATGCTGATCATATTTCCTGACCTTCCAGTACATTCCGAAGATGTTCAGTAGGGTCTAGATTTGGACTCAGTGCAGGCCAGTCCAATTGTGGAACATCCATATACTCAAACTAACATTAAAACAGCATTGGATTTGTGACAAGGCACATTGTCTTTTTGGAACTATTGTGGACCACATTGTCGGCAGCACATTATTGTTTAGAATGTCATGATACACCTCCGTGTTCATGGTTCTTGCCACTACAACCAACGGGCCAAGATCATGGCACATGAAACATCCCAAGACCATAATAGAACATCTGTCATATTTAACTGTTGGCGCAACACACTCAGACATAGGTGTGCCCCAGCTATCCTCCACACCCAGGTACCTCCATCTGATTTGAAAATGGAGTAGCATGATTCGTCACTCTATGGAATGTTCCTCCATTGATCAACTTTTGACACTCCTTGTACCACTGTAGATAGCCGATGCATCTTCTTTGAGAGAACTCACCAGATGTTTGCAGGATGAATGGAGGGAAATACCAGTTGAAGTACATAAGACATTAGTAGAAATTATGCCACGATAGTATCTGATGTCATTAGAGCCAAAGAAGCCCCCACTAACTATAAACATATGTAAATGTATACTATTTTTGATGCCAGCTTGGATGTCTAACTGCTTTTGGCATGATAGTGGAATTTAGGCATTAAAACTGCATTGCAGATTTCAGAACTCTCTGTTTCCATGCCCCTTGACATGAAAACAATGGATTATTAGAATGTGAGTAAAGCACTCATTCAGTAAGTAATTCTGAGTAATTACAATATGAGAATCCAAACCATAAATGTTTGTGTCTTTTCAGAGAACTCCAACAAATGCATTTGCACTTTCATTCCACAAAACGCGTCAGCCCGGTTCGCTGTACTCGCTGGAAAGAGTCATTTTCCAAAGATGTATTCAGCACGCCGATGTTACGGCACTCTGCCCCCCGAGCGCCAGTTGGGGTGCCCTGATCTCCTGCACCCCACTGTCCCTGCCTACTTGCCTCGGCCCTGGCTAACCCCAGGCGGACAACTGGGCGGCAGTCCCTGCACTGGCTAGGGACCTGGCGACTGCCTAGCTGGAACTACTAACAGGGGACAGAGTGCCGACAGAAGAGGCAGGTGTAACAAACCAACAAAACTTACAAGTACAAGCAGGGCTGGAGATGGAGCTCACAGGCAGATAGACAGGACCCGAATAGCAACTAGTGCTGACTGGGACAGACCAGACTAGGGGCTAACAGGACCAACAGAAACAGGCTGAGAAAGGATAGCAGGGCTGACAGACAGCTAGGGACTGGCTGAGGGAAACTGCAGACAGACTGACTAGCTGAAAGCAGAACCAATAACTGGCAGTGAGCTCACATCACTGCCAGTCTCTTAACCACAAGGTTCCGCCCCCGGGCGGAGAGTGGGAGGAGGCAACTCCACCCACTGCTGTATAAGACGAACGGAGGAGTGCGGGCGGCACCCTACGGGTGGACACGCCCATGCCGCCGCCCACCGGCCGTCCCAAGCTGCTGGGATAACCTCGACACAGGGCTCCAGGCTGCTGGAGCCGACGCCGGAGCGACGCGCGCCGACCGCGGGATCCCGTGCCGCGCTGTATGGTAACATTACCCCCCCTCTGACGGGGGACCTCCGGGCCCCCGGAAACTCGACCAGGCTTATCCAGGAGGCGGCTGCGAAAACGCTGTACCAACCCGAGAATGTGACCCACCTGGGCGGTCACCATGGGCTGATCCTCAGGTCCAAGACTTCGGTATTCTGTGGCTGCCCCATTTCCTTCAGGGCCAACCGTTGACATATCGTCATGTTTCAGGTCGTCTTCCGAGTCAATGTCCAACCATTCACCACTGTCTTTTGACCCATCCTCGCTACCAATGACGCTGCCTTCAAAATCTGAGGCATCTCCAACTTTAAAATCACTGTCATCTGAGCTATCATACTCCAAAAAACTCTTCCGGGCCCCCAAATATTGTAAGGTTCCTGTAGCCCGGCGAGAATCCAGGATCTCCTGGGCCTCGTATTCAACTTCATCACGGACCGGGGTGGGCGGCGGGGGACCGGAGGTGGGCATCACCGAAGGGACAACAGGTTTCGACACAGATTTATGGAACCCCCTGCGACCCCTCCTTTTGCGATTTCCAGAGGACCGGTACCCCTTCTGTCCCGCCCTGTACGGCTCAACCACCGACAGACTCTCCTCACAACGCAACTGCATACGAGACCCCACCCCTTTCTTCCGTCCCCCCTGCAGGGCATCGGTGGCGACATCAGCAGCAGGGCAGGCGGACGGGGTGTGAAGGTAAGTGGGACCTCGGGGACTGAGTGCGGTCTCGACTGAGCAGGGAGGATGGGAAGCGCGATGGCTATGGCAGAACGGGCCCCACTGGGTTAGCTCCCCAGTGGCCCAATCGAATTGGGGGTTATGCAACGCCAGCCACGGCATCCCTAGTACCATGTCTACCGACATTTTCTCCATTACCAGGAATGATAGACCTTCCGAATGGCGACCCCCCACAGTGAGTTGTAACACTGGGGTCCTCCATCGTACCAAGCCTGAAGCCAGAGGAGTAGCATCAATGCTAGCAAAACGAATTGGCGTCTTCAGCGCCAAAAATTCCGCCCTCAGGGGCTCAACAAGACGCATGCTTACCAGGTTAGCGGCTGCTCCGGAATCAATAAATGCCTGCCCTAGGCGGGAGAAGTTCCGGAATCTAACCTGGCAGGGTATTAGAAGTCTAGGACGTACCTGTGGTCCTAGGCGACCCTCCCTGCAATCGCCTAGGACTGGGAGTCTTTCTGCTGATTCGGACTGTGGGCGCTGAGGCCTCAGGGGGCAGGTTATCACCCGATGTCCAGCTTTCCCGCAGTAGAGGCAGAGATGATGCAATAACCGAACTCGGCGTCGCTCCTTGGGGTCCAGCGGGTCCAGTTCCATAGGTTCGGGAACAGAGACTGGTACGGAAGAGGAAGGAACCGGACAAACGACCTCCCTGACTCTACTGGTCTGCCTGTCCTGCTTCCCAGCCCTGAGCCTCCTATCTGCCTTCACCGCTAGCTCCATGGCCTCCTTTAAGGACCCGGGAATGGGATGGGAGATCAACAGCTCTTTGACCGCGTCCGAGAGACCCTGCAGAAAAACGTCCTTCAGGGCACTCTCGTTCCATGCAGTGTCGCCCGCATAGCGTCTGAAACTGGAGCAATAATCCTCCACACAAAGCGACCCTTGATGCAGCGCCAGCAACCGTGAAACCGCCAACCCCACTCGGTCCGGCTCATCGAAGATGCCCCCGAGTTCCTGAAAAAAGGAGTCCACCGACTGCAGGGAGGGGGACCCCTCGGGGATAGAAAAGGCCCAAGTCTGGGCAGAGCCCCGCAGCAGGGACATTATAAGCCCGACCCTCTGGGCCTCTGAGCCCGAAGAACGGGGACGCATCCGAAAAAACAGGCGACACGCCTGTTGAAAAACGAAAAACTTGTTCCTCTCCCCAGAGAACACCTCGGGGAGAGGGCACTTGGGTTCGGGACTGGTAAAGGCGTTCTGCCCCTGCGACAACGCCCACTGCTCCTGGGCCACCATGCGAGCTGACAAATCCCGGATCACCGGCACCAGGTCTTGCAGCTGGTTTGCAAGGGCGCTGATCGCCGCCATGAAAAAAAAGGTATTTTAAAGGCCAGTTATTATGTTACGGCACTCTGCCCCCCGAGCGCCAGTTGGGGTGCCCTGATCTCCTGCACCCCACTGTCCCTGCCTACTTGCCTCGGCCCTGGCTAACCCCAGGCGGACAACTGGGCGGCAGTCCCTGCACTGGCTAGGGACCTGGCGACTGCCTAGCTGGAACTACTAACAGGGGACAGAGTGCCGACAGAAGAGGCAGGTGTAACAAACCAACAAAACTTACAAGTACAAGCAGGGCTGGAGATGGAGCTCACAGGCAGATAGACAGGACCCGAATAGCAACTAGTGCTGACTGGGACAGACCAGACTAGGGGCTAACAGGACCAACAGAAACAGGCTGAGAAAGGATAGCAGGGCTGACAGACAGCTAGGGACTGGCTGAGGGAAACTGCAGACAGACTGACTAGCTGAAAGCAGAACCAATAACTGGCAGTGAGCTCACATCACTGCCAGTCTCTTAACCACAAGGTTCCGCCCCCGGGCGGAGAGTGGGAGGAGGCAACTCCACCCACTGCTGTATAAGACGAACGGAGGAGTGCGGGCGGCACCCTACGGGTGGACACGCCCATGCCGCCGCCCACCGGCCGTCCCAAGCTGCTGGGATAACCTCGACACAGGGCTCCAGGCTGCTGGAGCCGACGCCGGAGCGACGCGCGCCGACCGCGGGATCCCGTGCCGCGCTGTATGGTAACAGCCGAGAAAAACCTCTCAGTGCCCCATTTTAAACTGTCTTATTAATGTAATGAAAATCTGTGGGAAAAACTTTCCCTCCCCTCAATTATCCGCTCCAGCACAGAAATTCCCTACAGGAACCTTTAAATAGTACTTTCGCTTTGCAGACTGCCTATTATAATGTGAATATATTAAGATCTATAAAAGTACTAAGAATATCAGAAGCTGCATGTCTGTTATTCATTGTGCTCTGGTACATTGCAGATTCCACAGAATTTCTGGCAAATTGTTGTTTTTGATTCTATATCATTACATTAAACTGAGACGTGTATTTCTGCGGCAGGAAAAAAAAAGTTCAGCAGATCTGTCGCCTTGTTTACAATGATTATGGAAACAAATTCTGTGCACATTTAACCCGTCCGCTGTTTGTGGAAGAAGAAGAAAAGTGCAAACGAGCCATCTAAAGGCAAAAAACGTTTACTGTATCAAGTCATCTCTTCGAGATTTAAGCCTATATTTGAACTAGCGCTTCAAGCAAGATTTCATATTCGAAATGGAATATATGTCCAGATACATCAAGGAGAAACATATACAGGTACATTAGGGCCCATGGAAGTTTATTGTTTCTGTATTACTGGGAGATTGAAGTAGATCCATAGTGCATTTATGTGCTTGAGGCTTTTGAGTGAAATATCATGGCACTCAAAAAGAAGGATTATTTTAGGGTGGGCACTCTCAGAGTCATAATAAGCTTTTCTTCACCCAGGGCTAAGATTGTTTATGCTGTCATAAGTCTGTATCTGAATACCATGGTCAAGACAGTATGGCAGTTGGCAATCAGCACCCATGGCACATGTTCTACCAGCCCTGTTTTCCAGCAATGGTCCTCAGTGCTCTAACGGTGCCTGGAAATATATGTCTGAAGCTGGGTTCATACTATGTTTTAGAGTGCACTCAGCCTTACCATCCTAGGGCTCCATCTGGATCAAAAACAGAATTCGGACAGAACCCTAGATGGAACCGTAGGCTTTAAAGGGATTCTGTCATAAGACTTTACGTTATTATGGTGCCACTGTATCGCTACTTGCCATATCTAGCAGAACCTGGACATATGTTCATAATAAAGAGCAGAATATTTGTTTCAGTAGAAACTTATTTTTATATTCTCCCACTCTGAATGCTAATTGACTCACCTTGAGTCATAGAGATGAGCTGGCTAAGCTCTGAGTCACAGCTTCATGCGCCTCCACAGCTCCGCTGCCCCACCCTACCATTGACGTCAGCAGAAACCGTGATGAAATCCCATGCTTGCACTGTACAGCCCTCTGCCCCACACCTCAACTTCAGTGGTGCACGTCCGCCTTTATGGCTTCCCATCCAACACGTTGGTATCCCTTCAACCCAGCCCAAACTCTGCAGCCTAGGTAGTCCACTTTTTCCTTTGTTGGTCCTCTGCCTCTCCCCTCCGCCAATCTCTTCACCGGCTGTCCATTGTCCAGAGAATTCAGTTCAAGATACTAAAAATGACATATGAAGCCTCTACAAGTTGTCTTCTCTTGCAATCTGTCAACAACCTGTCCTCTCCATACATCTCTGACCTAATATCCCAATACCGCCCAAAGCATAATCTCCAGTTCTCATAATAACTCCTTCATTGCTGTCCTCCAGTCTGCTCCTCACACAACCATCTCCAAGATTTTTCCCATGAACTCTCAATACACTGGGACTCACTGCCCCAGTACATCAGACTCTTCATCACCTTTGAAACCTTTAAAGCAAACTGGAAACCCATCTATTCAGAAAAGCCTGCAATTGACATTAATCCTGAAAGAACTCAACTACCATATGAACAGTTTCTACTTTCACCTTGAGTCTCCTTTTCTATCCCTTGTAGATTGCAAACCATCGTAGACATTTAGTTCATGTTTCTTGTACATGTAATTATCTTCTGTAATATATAAAGAGGTTGTACCAGAATTATAAAATATCCCCTATCCACAGGATACGGGATTACTAGCTGATCAATGGGGCTCTTAATGTTGAGACCCCCACGATCCTGAGAACAGGGGTTTTGTGTTCCCTGTCTTCCTCACTGCAGACTTACTGCTTCCACCCACAGTGAAGAATAGATGCTTCTCCATTAATTTTCAAAGAGACTTTAGAGACACCAAGCAACAAGCACTCTGGAATCTCCATTAGCCCCATTGACATGAATGGAACACCGACCATGCATTTTCGGTCAGCGCCCCATTCACTGTGACATCACTGTGAGTGGGAGAAGCATTCCTGCAGTAACGAGAAAATCGGAACACGGGACTCCAATTCTCAGAATTGGTGGAAGCCTCAGTGGTGATACCCCCACTGGTTAGCAAGTTATGCCATACCCTGTGGATAGGAGATGCATTGTAATTGTAGTACAATCCATTTTAATTCCTGTTTTCATATGTACAGCACACTGTAATTACTAGCACTTTAAAATAAATGCATATATATATATTGCAATGGAGAGTGACTACAAAGGGCATTTTTTTATTCTGGAGGACCAAATGCATCCATGCATTGTTTTCAAAGGCCATTGTGTAATGCTTCAATTTCCCTATGGGGGTGCTGCAGATATAATGCACACTTGATACCAGATTAACCCATAGACGGCATTTGGATGCCTTAGAAGAGGGACATGTAGTTATGATCTCTGGACCTTTCTAACAAGAAAAAGGACTATACAAAGTGGACAAGCCCTTTAAAGGACCGGATCAGTCAATAGGAAACACCTGGGGTGTAGTGCTTATAGAACATTAATCTCAGATATTGTGGAATAGCAATATTAATACTGTCCGTCCACCACAATTACCCTTTTTCGTGACTGATCTCAAATGATCCGATCAGTTTTGACATAGACGTGAAATTACTGCTCTTGTGCCTGTGAATAAAATGTACAGTGTTAGCTTTCAGTGGGTAGAGCGCCTCAGATAAGCAGGTTGGTGGGGTCTCATTCTAGATTCTGCTTTTTGTTGTTGTTTTGATGAGTCATTATATTTCCAGGCTTAGCAGTTATGCTAATTAAGCAAAAGCGTGCAATTAAATAGACAGATTGCATTTAAAGCTTTGGAATCTCGCATGGCGCTTTTCTGTTTTGTAATTTAAATTTGCTTGATAAAAGTTCTCTTTTTTCTTCTCCCATTTTGCAAATCCCTCCCTCGAGCTATTTAGTACCAGGAAAATCCTCACACTGTAGAATTGCATCCACATAACCATTATACTCAGATAAAGGTTCTTGATTTTTTAACTTTATTTTTTTATGCAGGATGTGATTATTTTTGCTGAGCATTTGATTGGACAATTTGTCATCGACACCGCCAAATGAAAAATTAGACAATTAAGTGCCAACATTTTTAGTCCATAATAGGAAATTAATGAATTTTTAGTTCTGCTATATCATTGAATAGAAAGCTTGATTCTCCATCGCTCTCACATCGTAGTTATATATTGCAAATTAGATGTCATGGTTATGTTCTCTTTCTTCTTTGTAATGTAGTCATCATCTCCCGGCATTTCATATGCGAATTTGCCCATGCACTTTAAAGGCGTTGCACCAGAATTAGGGGATAAGGGGATAATTTCCTGATTGTTGGGGGCCTCACCACTGAGACCCTCTTTGATCTTGAGAATGGGGGTTCCATGTCCCCATCCGCTGGTCACTGCTGGGTGACTCCTTCCTCCATAGCTATATCAGAATGATTGCCTTTTTGTTAAAGAGTCCTTTAACCATAATTTGATCTCAAGATGTCTTGCTAGTGGGACCCCAGTGACATTCTGTTGTTTGTGAAGAAATCTGCAGCAAGTGTTACCTCCACCTACAGCACCCCCACAGGGGAAGTGAAACATTACATTGTTCCCATTGAAATCAATGGGCAGAATTTTGGAATACATGGTTATGATGAATCCTTGAGACCAGGAGATCTGTTGCAGATTCAGTCAGATTTGTCATATGTTGAATTCAAGAGTCCACTGACTTGAGATGAGAGCATTAATGTATTGTACACTGAACGATCACTGTATTAGAGATACGATTGAAGATTCCTAGTATGGAAATTAGACCCATGACCACTGAGTGTGTAAGAGGCTACTCACAAGGGGTTAATACAGGCAACCTCTGGGCATAGGAGATAGTGGATGAATGTGAGCCCGACCTTGTCACAGGTCCTACAGTCACTAGAGCTAGGCAAGAAGGGGTGCAAGAGCTAGAAGAAGCTGCTCGTGTGGAGATGGTCTGTGGAGGCAAACCTAAGAAGAAAAGGAGCTGCTAAGACTTAGGGACATTGTAGACACATCCTTGAGTGAGAGGGGAGCACAACATCTGGAAGTAGAGATACCAGGAGCCCCCCTGAACCCACCGGAACACCAAGGAGACAACAGAGCCACAATCTGCAGAGAGGGAGTTCAATAATTGCTGATACTGCTCTTACAAAGCCTAGGTGCTAGGGCTGGTGTAACTGGAAGCCAGTTAAGGCAATACCAGAACAAATACTCTTGTATGTTTCAACGACAAGCTGTAAGAGCTTAATTACACAAGCACATTTGTGTTTTCACATTTGCACACACAAAATATGTGTGCATATTGCACAGAGAATAGAAACCATTGTTTTCAAATGAAAGATGGTCATCGGTACTAGAGTAGTCTGGACCAGTGTTTATTACTCATTCAACAGTTTGAAGAGTATACCCACAATAGTGTGAGCAAGGGAAACCCTCCAATGAAAGGGGATCCCGTAAATGTAAACAACTTGTCAGAGGAGGATGTCAAGAATAGTTCTGACAAACAGGCACTGCATAATTAAGCACAAGATTGGTGCTCTAAGTAACGTTTCTGAATGCACAACTTGTCATTCTTTAGCACGGATGAGCTATAACAGCTGACCACCAGTTGGAGTGTCATTGCTGTCTAAAGGCCCATTTAGACTCAATGATTATCGCTCAAAATTCACTCAAAAGACATCTTTTAAATGATTATTGTTGTGTGTATTTACATGGCAAGATGATCACTCAAAATTCGCTCAAATGGCAGTTTAAGTGACAATTTTGAGCATTCACTTTGCTTAAGTGTGTAAATGAAGGCTCATGCTGTATGCAGAAGAAAAGCGGGATCGCTATCTTCTGCATACAGCTGTTGTCTTCTCAGAGCGCTGTCTTCTACATACTTCAGCTGTGTTCACGGATCACTCAGCTGGTATCCCGCTGAGTGCTCCAAGCAGGGTATGCAGAACACAGCTGGAGTGCTGTCTTCTGCATACTCCTGCTGTGTTCACGGAGCACTCAGCTGGTATACAGTTGAGCGCTCCGAGTGGAGTATAGAGAAGACAGCTGGAGCAAGGTCTTCTGCATACTTCTGCTGTGTTCTCTGAGCGAGATACCATCTGAAACAGTAGTATCAGCGGTATCCTGCTGATAACTCAACGTGCGGTCCTGATAAAACTCATCATTGTCAAGACAACGATAAGCGAATCGTTAACGAAAACTGCACGATGGCCACGTAAGTAGACCCAACGATTCTCGCTCAAAAGACGTCGAGGAGCGAATTTTGAGCGAGAATTGTTGAGTCCAAATGGGCCTTAAGAGAAGATGAAAGACAAGACTCTAATGGGCAAAAGAGCACAAGACTCGATAGCTGAGCAGAGGAAAAATATCACCCCATCAGTGGACATCAGATTTCTGTTGCACCACGCTGATGGTAGGGTCAGACTTTGACACAAGCAGCACAAATCGAAGACCCCTTCCTGCCTGTAGTTCTGAGCATTTCAGTACTCCTACCTGTGGCAACTGCAAGAATGTATCCCGTCTACATAGGTCAATATTGCTGCAGATGTCAACACCAAAGGAAATCCAATGTACAACTAGATGGGTGTCTCTAGTAAAATGCTGAGCTTTACTTATTATAATATCATTTTAGAGAATTGCTACACAAAGCATTCCCTATTTAATGCCACCAACAGCTCATTCTTTTCTCCCCCCCCCCCCCCTCCCCATACAATCCCTTTAAAACCTTTTCACTTTTTAATACCTCCGATTTTTCCATGCTTTGATTTTGTTCTTCTCTGCTCCTTTAAGGTTTGCTGTGTTTAGATGAAAATTCTATTTAATAAGGCTGGACATGACGTATGCCTCCTTAAGTCTCTTTGGTAAATACAACTCTTGTTGTTAGACGTCTTTGATCTAGCATCTGGAAGAAAGCCATATATGAAATATCGAGCATAGCCAGTAATGACAGGAGCTACTGTTTAATTCATATAGTTTGTCATTGTGACTTTGTAGATGAAAACAGATATGGCCTTTACAGGTAATGGAAGTCTTATTGCTCCATCTCATTCATGCAAACAGCAAGTACCTTGTGTCAAGAGGTTTTGTGTAATTGAATCTGCTTCATGTATCCATGGCTTTTTACATGTATTGCAGTAACTCTCTGTATATGAAATCTGGTAGAGTTGATTCAGTTTCTCTTCCATAATCCACAGAAATCTGTAATTATTATTGTTTTGTATTTTATTTAAGTGGAACTCCATTAGAAGCAAGATTTCCCATTGTAGCCATTCATTAGTGAGTCTTTTGGACTCCTATATTTCTAGATAACAGCTTCCGAAAATGGAACATGTACCGTACAGATCCAACATCCGACTTCGTTTGCCTTGGTTCCAAGATTGACAGAAATGGGGCACAAAACCTGAAATCAAGAGATGGTAGAGCCCTTGCATGGAAAGCACTGGTGAGCATGAATGCCATATGGAAAAGTAAGGTAGCAAAACTGTAACTAAAGTCAGGCTAGTCAGTACGATTGTCTTCTCCATAGCTACCTATGGCTATGAGACTTAGATCAGGATGATAGACAGAAGAAAGAATAACACTAGTGATGAGCGAGTATACTCGCCGGCGGCGGGCAGGGAGCTGCGGGGGAGAGCGGGGAGGAACGGAGCGGAGATCTCTCTCTCCCTCTCTCCCCCCCCCCCCCCCGCTCCCTCCTGTTACTCACCGCTTCCCCGCGCCGACACCCAAACCTTCTGTCTCGAGCGGGCAGGTACTCGCTAAGGGCAATGCTCGCTTGAGCAATTGCCCTTAGCGAGTATACTCGCTCATCTCTAATTAACACCTTTGAGTTGTTGGAGAAGACCTTTGCACATCTTGTGGATAGTGGGAATCAACAAAAAATAAGTCCTTGATCTCACAAGCCAAATACCTCGCTGAAAGCCAAGACCACCAAACAGAAATTATCTTGTACTTTGGCCATGTCATGCACAGGAATTCACTTGAGAAGGCACTCATGCTGGGAGTGTTTAGTGAAAGTAAGAGGAAAGGCTGCCTAGGAATTTATTGGCTTGATATGATTAAATCTGACACCAACATGAGCCTAAGTGACCTCAAGGAAGCAGCAAACAGTAGAGCTATATAGAAAAGACAGATCCATGGAACCATCTGATATCGATTTTGATTGAACCAATAAATGAATAGAATTGATCATCCAACAGACTCCACACTTAATACATGAGAAGGTACCTATTTATGTATTCAGCAAATCCACGGCTCCCTTTTGCGCCTTCACAGAAATTTCTGGTAAAATTTACACCAGTAGTCAGGTGGTGCAGGACGCAGAAAAGTCTCAAATTGTTGGGCAAATACCTGCTAGTGCAAAAAGTTGCCCCTTTTTTTGCCAGTAACTAGCATACAACATTCTATGAATATCCCAATAGTCTATAAAATTGAGACTACCCCTAGAACTTTCCGAAAGTTTGGGGTAAGTGGTGTAACTTTCCAACCACTCAATATGCAAGACACACCTTCTCTTAGATTTTTTTCTGGTATAAAGTTACTCCATTGCTAAACCAACACGTCAAAAATGTATGCTTTATTTTCGCCACTCAACTTTATTTGCATTATTCATTATTCTTGTTTTCGCTTCATCCTTTTCCTTTATTTTCTATAGATGTAATAAATAGGATTGATTGTCATGTGAGCAGTACATGGTGTTATATGCAGCACTAAATCAGTCGTTTACATGAGTCCATTTGAATGTAATTGCAGTATGAATCATATTACTTTTATGGAAACCTCTTGTGTTATTCCCGTTACGTGATGTACTGTATTTCAGAATTATATTTCAGTAAAGCGAGGTATAAAAAAACGGCGTATACGATCGTTTGTTCCTTTTTTTACCTTAGTTTATGTCAAAAACTGTCGTAAGCTGATTAATAAATGTGGGCCTTATTGTTAAGCAACTCGCTGAGTACGTTTAGGCCTCTGATGATCAACAAAGGTCTGAAGATGAAAAATTGGGTTCTCTATTCTTTCCTCCATTTGCTCCAACAAAACTTCTAGTAGAAAAACCATTAGTATCCCTGTGTGCAGCTTATATAGAAGTATAACCACACATTATATCCAAGATTACCATAATTATATCAACTTCATTGTACACCATAGCTGAAAAACATGATGAACCCCCTCAAACAAACAGCCCTTTTTTTCATTTAAAGTTTTTCTTGCTTACCTTTAAAAAAATCATAAATCTTATTTTTCTACTGATGTTGCAGTTTGAGGGCTTGTTTTTTGTGAGATAAGTTGTATTTTTCAATGCTACTATTTAATGTATCATATAATGTACTGAAAAACATTTAAAAAATTCCAAAGTAGAGTTAAGGGGGAAAAAAACAAAAAAAAAAACACAATTCATGTCATACATGTTGCGACAAAAATGGTATGATAACTTTATTGTGTGGGACAGTACGATTGGGACAATACCAAATTTATATAGGTTTACTTGTGTTGTACTACTTTAAGGGTT
The DNA here is from genome assembly GCF_035609145.1 of Eleutherodactylus coqui. Lineage (NCBI taxonomy): Eukaryota > Metazoa > Chordata > Amphibia > Anura > Eleutherodactylidae > Eleutherodactylus > Eleutherodactylus coqui. Next base: position 271,762,160 of record NC_089838.1, read on the forward strand.
CAGTCAGACAGGCGTTTTTTATGTGCGCATGTTACTTGCGTTTGCATCTATTAAGAAATAATGCTTTTCAATGGCAGCGGTAATATGCCCAATATTTACCTGTGCACAAAATTGCGCAGCAGTAAATATAGGGCAGCGGATTTCAAAACGCAAGTAACTGCGCCATCCGTCTTTTTGGATGTGAAACCCCTGGATGCTGGCACATCCAGGGGTTTTACCTTGTGCTCAGTGGGGCCGGTGGCAGCAGCGCCAGCCTCATTGAGAACAGTGAAGATCGCGAACCACTGGCACAGCTGTGACAGCTGTGGCACAGGAGCGCGATGTTCTCCCATTGAATTTAATGGAGCCGGCGCTACAACCGTTTCTATTGAGAGCAATGGGCTGCCGGCAAGCCCTGCAGTAATTTTCAGGGAAGGGTTTTAAATATAAGCTCTTCCCTGAAAATCATCCCTAATATATGTAAAAAATAAAAACAATATATACTCACCTCTCCACAGCTGCCGGGGCTCAGGTGCATCCAGCCAGGTCTTCTCCCTGCACTGCTCTGAAAGGCTTTCAGCAGATGGGGATTTAAAATCACTGAATGACAGCTGAGAGCTGCCTCTGATTGGTCACAGTGCTCAGCTAATCAAGGCAGCTCTTTCAGCAGGCGGGGATTTTAAATTGAATTAAATTGGATAGCATTGCGGTCCTCTGCCACAGCTGTGACAGCTGTGGCAGAGGATTTCTTCATCTCCGCTGGAGTCCCCTTGTCAATGGACACTGTGACAATGCTTTTTAGATTCCCCACAGATGATGAAGAAATCCTCTGAAACCACTGTCACAGTGTTCAATGATGAGGGGACTCCCCGAGAAGATGAAGAAACCCTCTGTCACAGCTGTGACAGACGATCATGATCTTCTCTGTATGACAATAGAGCCGCCGCTGCTGCCACCGGCCCCATTGACCAAAGTGAAACCCCTGGATGTGACAGCATACAGGGGTTTCACATCCAAGGAATCCCTTGCTGCAGCTCTGCACCATGCAGGAAAAATAATGTGTTACTTTGATAGATTGGACTGCTATATATGCAAAATATGCTTTTTCAGTTATATTTTCCTTATTATTAACATTTACTTACTTTTTTCCCCATAATTAATAAATCTTTTTCTTACATTTTTTTAGTCCCCATAGGTGATGTGAACTTGAAATTGTTTAATTGTTCATAGAGTATAATGCAATACCATAGTATTTCATCACACAACATTCTGACACGCAGTCTATCAAGCTATGGCAATCAGTCATGGCAGCACTGGGGTCCTTCCGAAAGCCCCCAGCAGCCATGGCAACAGAACAGCACCCTGTGATCTTATCATGGGGGGCCAATCAGGCCACCTGAGCAAGGATCAGACATTTAGAGAGTTAACAGCCGCATTTGTGTTCCTGCTTGATATCAACCCCACACACCCAGGACATAAGTCTACTCCTGTGGTGTTAAGTGGTTAAAATACCCACTAAAAACAAAGAATGTTGGACCTTGCAGGATGCAGAACAAGGCATGATAATAAATTCATAGTTGATCTCCTCAATAGATAAGTATTGTGGGTAAATGATCACAAGCTCATAAAGCACGCATTAGTGCCCCCATACATATATCCAAAAAGTCATATTATTGAACTACACCTCACTGTCCAATACGTCAATACACATTTTGTACAGGTTTTGTCTTGTACACTGACTAAGGGCTTATTCACACGGGCATATATTGGCTGGGTTTTCACACCCGGCCGACATATGCTGCTTCTCTGATACACTGGCTTACAATGCATCAGTGCACAGGGGTGTATTTCCATGGTGTAAAAACACTCGATCGGGTATCTGCGCGCTGGCGGTGGCAGCTACATAGACTACTATGGAAGCCAATGACAGCTACAGGAGAAAGAAAGTGGGAGAGAATTTAGCAGTGTGACTGCTAAACTCCCTTCCCCTTCTCTTCTTCTCTCCTCTCCGCCCCTTGCTGCTGTTTGCAATGTGAGGGGACAGGGCAGGGGTAAAGCTGAGCTCCGCCCGTTCCGCCTCCTCCTATTGCTGTCTGCAGACAAGGGGCAGGGAGGGGGTGGGAGTGTAGCTCCGCGCCAGTCCTGCCCCCTCCCATTGCAAATGGCCAGAGGGGAGGAGAGAGGAGGTGAGTCGGCGAGAGGGAGGAAAGGGGGAATGTCTCCCCAGGCCCCACGGCACTGCATATATGCGCCAGGTCTTATGCCGTTCAGGTGTTTTATGGTGCCGGCTGGCGCACGTAAAACACCTACGGCCATGTAAATGGGCCCTTATGCATAGTGAAGGACCAGAGAGGTTCCCTAAAAAGCGCTGCGGAATAAGTTGGCGCTATACAAATAACACGATTAATTTTTTTTTCTTTGTTCTTTGAATCCGTAAATCATCTACTGCCTCTAATGTCATACATGAATTTGACCACAAGGGGACAGAGATGCAACCTGGGAGTTAGCAGTAGGAAGTCTTTGCCTTATGGTTGTCATTAATTTCAAAGTAGAACGCATCCTCATCAAAGAGAGTGCAACATCCCAACAACTAGCGCATATTTACAGTGGATGACAAGAGGAGTATATGAAGTGGGTTCAGAAGCTAAGCTTACTCCATGGACAGCATGTGCAATCTGTGTTATACAGCTGACACCTGCCTGCAATTGCTGGAATCAGCAATAACTGTTATCCCAGCCATTAAACCCCTAGATACCGCAGTCAATAGCAACCGCAGCGTCTAAGCAGATATACCTCATCACCCCGCAAAAATAAAATAAACAGTATTCAAAAATTCACTGGTACCAATAAAAACTGCAGCTCACCTAGCAAAAACAAGCCCTCATGCAGCTTCATTGACATGAAAGTAAAGAAATTATGGATCTCAGCAATTTTTCATTTTCTAAAAGTAGTAAAACATAAAAACGATATACATTTGGTATCGCTCCAACAGTTCTCATCCATAGAATACAGTCAACATGCCAATTTTTCCTGCTCATTAAACAGCATAAACAGCAATTGCTGTTTTTTTCCAATCCACCCCACAAAAAAATGTATATTTTTTTAATACATTATACAGTACTGTACATTAAACAGTGCTGTAACAAATACAACTGGTCCCAAAAACTGGCCCTCATAGGCAGGGTTCACTCAGGGTGTAAATTCTGCGTAAATCTCATGGAATGACTGCAGTGGGATCGCACAGAAATACCACGAAACGTCCGCAGCAGAAATGCAGCTTCAAAGCGCACGCTGATCAGGAGAGATGGCTGCAGTGGAGACGGTGATAAAAGTGACCTGCCGTGGCTTTGAATTTTGCACGGCATGTCAGTTTCAGTGTGGCTTAGCTGCAACGGCTTTTTTGCTTTATCCTGGGATAGAAATTGCCGGTGGAATTTCTGCGCAGAAAGTCTTCATGGAAATTCCGCGGCAATGCTGCCCAGCCATACAACTACAACTAGAGTTGAGTGAACATACTCTGCCGAGCTTGATGCTCGTTCGAGCATTAGCGTACACGATGGTGTTCGTTACTTGAACGAACATCAAGCCGTGTTCAACACCGCCCCAGTTTTTGGCCCCTCCCCGCTGTGACATGCCTGTTTTGGCCCCTCCCCGCCGCAATGCAGCGCGCATCAATGGCAATTTTTTTGGCTGGCTGTCGAGAGAGAGAGCGAGAACGAACCTAGGAAAAAAAAGAAAAAAGCTCGGCACCCGGCGTCCCACTTACAAAAATGCTTGAGTCTCCCATTATAGTCAATGGGGTTCGTTACTCGAGTAGAGCTCTTGAATTTTACGAAAAGCTCGACTCGAATAACGCGGACTCCAGCATTTGGGTGCTCGCTCATCTCTAGCTATGACCCTTGGTAGACAAGGATGAAAAGAATGTAAACATCACTGCCACACTGCTTGTGATAGGGAAAGGGATTAAAGTTCAGGGGAGCATTATTTACAAGATTCTTACATGGCTGCATATCCGGTATACACAATCCTATCAAAAGTAATTGGACACTTGAATAGGAATGAAAAGTAGTATTTATTTACATGTTACTACGGCGCTCCTTTAGCCCTAATACCATTAGATACCCTCCGCAACATACTTTCTACTAATGTCTGATAAACTTCAGTTGGTGTTTCCTTCCATTCATCCTGCAAACATCTGGTGAGTTCTCTTAAAAAAGATGGACGCTGTTCATATTTCCTGACCCAACCTTCTATTTTGTCTCAAAGATGTTCATTAGGGTTCAGGTTGCGACTCTGTGTAGTCCAATCGTGGAACGTTCATATCCTCAAATCCTCAAATCAGGGTGGAACAGTGTTGGATTTGTGATAAGACGTCTTGTCTTGTTGGAAGTATGACCATTCCCAGAGTATTGTCACATTGTCAGCAGCACATTATTATCTGGAATGTCAAGGTACACTTCTATGTTCACAGTTCTTGTCACTACAGCCAACAGAGTAACGCCATGCCATGTAAAACATCGCCAGACCATGATGGAACTTCTGTTGTTCTTAACTGTTGGCACAACACACTCAAGAAAAAGGCATTCCCCAGGCATCTTCCACCTGCATGTATGTCCATCTGATTTCAAAATGAAGTAGAGTGATTTGTCACTCTATAAAATGTTCTACCATTGCTCAACTGTACAAAGACAATGCTCCTTTAAACAATTATAGATGGATCTTTTTAGGAGAACTCATCAGACATTTGCAGGATGAATGGAGGGAAACACTATAGTGTTTTCCCAAGAATAAGACACTGTTTTATATTATTTTTTGCCCCAAAAGAGGCACTAGGTCATATTTTTGGGGATGTCTTAATTTACTTAGCAGGCTTGGTGCACGTCCCTCCCACTTCTCTCCAGATCGTAGTTCCTGCAGTCCTAGGCCACCCACAGAAGATCACTTCCTAGTTATGGGAATCATAAATCCCGCCTTCACAAAGCAATTGCTGTGATTGCTTCTAGCGCTACCCAGCCAATTCATTAATCCCGTCTCCACAGCATGATGGCGGTTATTGGTTATTTGAGCGCCATGGCTCAGCCAATCAATGCAGTGCTTGAAGAACCAATCACAGCCATTCCTTCCTAGAGGCAGAATTTATGAATCGCGTAACCAGGAAGTGATCTTGTATGAGTAGCTGAGGATTGCGGGAACCGCACCGGAGCTCTAGAGAGCCGTGGGAGGGACCTGCATTCTTTTTTTTAATGTAATATAACTGGGGCTTATTTTGGGGGGTAGGGCTTATATTTCAACTCACCCCAAAAATCCTGAAAAATAAGGTTAGGGCTTATTTTCAGAATGGGGTTTATTTTCGGGGAGCACAGTAGCTGAAGTGTATTACAGTATTAGATATTAGTAGAAAGTATGCTATGGAGAGTATCTAATGTCATTAGGGGCCAAGGAGGCCCCTCAAAGTATTAAAATATGTACATAAGTGCTACTTTTGATTTGTACTCAGGTGACTAATTTCATTTGGTAGGGTAGTGTATGAACCTTTAGAAATTAGGAGATTTCAGAAACACAGCACCCCAAAGGGCGACGATTGAGGCTTGCCATTGAACATACTATTCTCCCAGAAAGGCTACACTATTCTGTATCTCCTATTTTAAACAAAAGCTGAAAAAAACTGAAAAAAAAACGTAATTCAGTATCCAGGATCTGAATGGTAAAGACTCAGTTAATATGCTATTAATTACAAAACACGGGGGCACGTCACCGTGTTAATTACAGCAAGCCCTATGCTTAGAAGAGACACTGTCCTGCCAGCCTAATGCTGATGAGTAATTATTTTTCCTCAAGATTTTTTTTCTTTTATTTGATGACTCCGACTTCTCCACTTCTTGTTAAAATGGGTCTCTAGTGATGAAAGTCATTTAGCATGAATTAATTTTGCAGAATGACTCTTTATACCTGCTACACAACCCTGCTGCAAATACTGGTTCAATCCAAATCTTTACAAAATTGCTTTCATCATTGCAGAATAATAAGAGGGATGGAGTGTTTGTTTCGTGAAAAATGGAATGGTAATTATTTTCCATGTTTACACAGAATTTGTAGCCGTCTGAATCCGCACTGCCGTCTTTTTAAAGAGGACACGGAGGTGCAATGTTAGACATGGAATTGATTAATTTCGGCTGATTTTTGTAACACCACAATGAGATGATTAGTTGGAGATTTTAAATAACGACTATTTTTTTTTTTGTGCCGTATCCATACTTGTGTTTTTTAGACTAATATTTTATGTATTATCATGGTTGCATATTAAAACATGGTTTAGATGATTTAGGATAATTAGAACTGGCTCGTTGTCAACGATGACCATATTTTATACGTTTTTACTAAAGTATAATGAAAATGCTGGCTGCCTTTTTTCCCAGTTGTATCCACATAAGAACAAGAACAATAGTAAAAAGAGCCGCCCACCTACAAAGAGGCATTGCTTTAAGGGAACCTGTCACCTGAAAAATCCTTTTCGATCAAGTTGGCACGTCACTTCCATAACCCAACCTCTCCTCCCGCTCACCGCCTTCCCCTATCTATTCTCGCTAGCGCTACTAATGCTGAAGTCTTGCAAAGGTGCCATGCATCTCTTTGGCCACGTCTTCTTGGCACATACGCAATGAAACAAGATGTATGCTTTGACTTGTCCGATGCACTGCACATGCGCTGGAAGACGCGGTCAGAGGGATGTATGGCACCTTTCCTAGATATCAGTACTACTAGTGCTGACAAGCATACGCAGTGGTAGGCGACAAGCGGGAAAGAGGCTGGGTTATGGCAGTGATGTCCTGACTCAGAGGGCTCATGCACTGCCTCTTTACCTCGAGGTGAATGATTTGCATGCTAGTTGCGCTAGTTTTATGGTAAGAATTTATGCAAACGCTTGTGTCATATTGCTTAACACTATGGCGGCAAAAGTGAAAAGGATTTATTTAAGCTGACAGTTTCCCTTTCATACCCTTGGGCCAAATGCAATATCTACAACAGGGCCTCCATTTACCATGTGGCATTTATAGTACTGGTACCAGAGGGTTCTTCTGGCACCCCTCTAGGCTCAGGATGTGGCTGTTACCCTCTATAGCTATGGCTCTAAATCTAGTCAATCTTTTCTACAACAGATGACCCCCTTGGAATTAGCTTATTGCCTTGGGTCCGGCAACTGAACCCATGACATGGCAGTAGCTCTTATCACTGAGGGAAGCTTCACAATTCTCCTGCTACAAATATGTTGGGCTATTGGATAACTGTATGACATACAGTATATGAAAACATCAATTTTAGCACTTCAAACTAATACCATTATGGCGCTTCAGAAATACTTTAATACAAATCACCATCTGTTTCTCAGTAGCCCAATTTATCTATCATTGTTTACTAGAATATATAGTATGTTGTAGAGCTTATGCTATTCGTAGCTTGATGGTATTGGAGTCTTCTAGTAACAATTCAACTATATATTTATGGTCCCTGAATTACTGTTGATGGGGGTCAAGCAGTCTTATTTGTGCTATAGATGTCTCATACCTCCCATTCACCAATAAATGCTCGTAAATAATTTAACCCACTATTCAGCGTGTCAAAAGTTATTAATTTATATTCCCAAATTCTTCTATGGTTTTGTGTCTTGAAACCACCCTTCAATATAAAAACCTATGGGTGAATGGGAGGTATGAGACACCTATAGCACAGATAAGACTGCTGACCTGGTGACCCCCCCCCCCAACAGTAATTCAGGGACCACAAACTTTCACTCCCTTATCAGTGTCTAGTAAAAAATGTTTGTGTACCTCTTGCAGCTTTCCTTGCCTGACTACCCCCAACATTAATTCAGGGACCATAAAACTTTCACTCCCTTATCAGCGCCTAATCAAAAACGTTTACTTTCTGTTGCAGAATTCCTTTTAAGTGCAAACCAATCACATCCATATCTGTGCCTTGTCATAAGTATGTATATTATAAGTGTGTATAAATATCTGTGCCTCTTCAGATCCAATCCATTTAGCCTGAAGAAGAACCCTGCGTTGGTTCGGAAGCTCGCTATTATTACATCATATATTTTTGTTAGCCATTAAAAGGTATCATATCTACAAGATTACGTGGTTTCTCTTGCTGGGAACAATCTCTTTGAGATGCTACTGGGAATAAGGCTCATTATGTTGGAAGGTTCCACATGCACAGATTTCGTATCCCATTGTTTTCATCTGCACTGGTCCACAAGCTTCCAGTGCATGCGTGAATCTCATGGGTAATCAGAAACTAGGGTGGCGGGCTTATTCAAAATACCCTGGTCAGAAGAGTCTTTCACGCCCACCTAACGGACTAAACCATGGGAATTATCATACACAGCAGGAGATTTTAAAAGATGACTTGTAAAGCTATTCGTACATAGGGAAGTATAACAAAGGTATTTCTGGGAATTGCAGTAATCCTTTGGTGTGTTCCTGTGGTTAGTTTAGTAGGTTAGAAAATGCTGACCGGTTCCCTTTTAAGGGGTTAAGGAATAAAATAAATACAATCTAAGTCATATAAGTGATGAATTTACAAATGAAACATACGTGTTCAAACAATATGCATTTAACATTGAAATACTAAGCAAACATTGACTGCCAAAGCATGGGAGATTTAAGAGCGGATGTTCTACAGAAAGCAGGACTCGGCAGATCACCTTGGTGTCAATGCAGTAAAATATAAAAGGCCAGCGGGTGTCTTTTTCATCACCTGATGTGTCTGGACATTCCAGTCACTCAACTAAAAACAACAGACTGCAAGGGAGTGACTGGAAATCAATAAGCAGAAATGCTGCATAGCAAACTGAGAAACACAGCAGTGAATGTGTTTATATATTTATACAATTATAGGGAAAAAATAGCAATGCTCTTTTTTTGGGAAAAAAGCCAAAGAAACACACAGAGTAAAGAAGAGCAAAGTTTACCACCCGATAATAAAGGCAACTCAGATAGTGACTCATATGTACCGAAAGACATTGCAGGATTTTTCCATTCTAATGAGTATTCACGTCAATCTTAGCAATTTCAAACATTGCCTGGTTATCAATGCTAGACTGGCTGGAGTCAGGTCTTCATGTACTGCCAACCTTGTGGGGTTTTCTTGTCCAATGGTAGGGAGAGTATACTAAGAATGGTGTAATCACCTTGCAAAGGAGATCCTGTGGACCTAAATTACTCATTGAGGAAAGGGGTCAGAAGAGGATGTCAAGAATGGCTCTGATAAACAGGTGGTGCATAGTCAGGCAAATTGCAGCCAAAGACAATGATCCAAAAAATGTATTTGAACACACAATACACTGCCAACCTTTTTTGGATTTTCTTGTGCAATCGTGGAGAGAGTATACTGAGAATGACGTGATCATCCTGCAAAGGAGATCCTATGGACCTAAACTACTCATTGATAAAAGGGATCAGAAGAGGATGTCAAGAATAGTTATGATAAACAGGTGGTGCATAGTCAGGCAAATTGCAGTCAAAGACAATGATCCAAAAAATGTATTTGTACACACAATTTGTTGTTCTTTTCATAGATTGGATGATAGCAGAGGACCAGTTTGAATGTCATTGCTAAGAATGGTGAGAATCCAGAGGGAAAAAGAGCACAAAAATCAGATCACTGAGCAGTGAAAAAAACATCCCAGATTTTTACTGCATCACGGTGATGGGAAAGTCGGAATTTGGTGCAAGCTGCATGAATGGCTGAACCCTTCCTGTCAGATACAGTATTCAGGGCATGTCAGCACCTCCGTGTAATTTGTGAGATCTACAGGAAGCTATGTTGTCTGCATGGGACTGTATTCCTGCAGAACGATTTCACCACCTAGTGGAATCTATGCTATGACGAATTGCAGTGGTTATGGAATCCCAAAAAGGTCTGAAGGCGCTACTAGATGGGGTTCTCTCATACAGTGGCCATTTAGTGTTGATATTTAGAAGCAGGAGCGTAACTAAAAGCTCAAGGGCCGGAGTGCAAAAGTTTAGCTGCCCCCTCCATCTGTACCCATACCTAGAGGCATAAGTTAAAGACTTGGGGCCCTAATGCAAAACCTGTAACAGGGCCCCCCAACTGTAATGCTTTATTCATACTACTAGGCTCCCTATATAGAGAAAATAGGCTTTATGGGCCCCCTTAGGCTCCTGGGCCTGGGTGCAACCACATCTCCTGCATCCCCTATAGTTACATCCCTGGTTAGAAGGAAGTGAAGTTAGTTAATGGCTGAATGAATGTGCCTGACAAAATGTCCAAACCAAACATCTCTAAACACCCCAAATGGACTCTATAGAACCTCTCCATGGTAAAGCTCCATTCACAAACAGTATTTTGTAACATTATTTTGTGCTGTTTTCATCAATGTTTTTAACTTTTTTATTTTCTTTTTCAAATTACTAAAGTCTGCATATACAGCATTATTGCTCTTGGCACTTGCTCCTGGGCTTCAATCCAGAGACAAAATTTGGTGTGGAATTAAAGCTTCTGCTCCTGCAGGATGGGTTTTTGACTGTCTGTGACAGCTGAGGACCTGAAGAAGACAGAAGTGTTTTTTACCCACTTCTGCCTTCTCTTTTGCAGACTACATAGAGCTCAAAGTGCGCTACGTAGTGAACAGAGAAAGCGGAATTACTGCTAACACGATCAGACCCTGTGATCATGTGATCACCGGGTGCCCCCTGCAACAACATAGCTGTTGGGTCTTAGCAGACCTAACCCCAGCAACTATTGTCACTAAAGGGGTATGTTTACATCTGTAACAGGGGCTTCTATGAATACCGTTTCTATGGATACCGTGTAAAATTGCAAAACAAGACAAATTGGCATTGTGAATGTCCCCCAGAGGTTCTATATGATGTCATGTGGGACACAGATGGTAAAAAAATAGTTACAACAAATAGTTACAAAAAATTTTTCTTTTTAAATTACAAAATATAATAAAAAAAATATATGGAAAAACAAAAAAAAGCTGTGAAAAAAATGATATTTAAAAATAGCCCTATGTGTCACAAAAGTCAGCAAGAATTTGAGTAGCTGAAGAAAAAAAATAGAGCTATAAAATCACCAGATAGGTAAAATCCTTAAAAAATGTCTGGTAATTTAGGAGCAAAACATCCTGTTCCTTAAGGGGTTAATATGACCTATTAAAAATAGAAGAATCCATCACTCATATAATGTTTAGAACTTTGATGATTCATATTAAAAATACGAAACTCATAAGATGGAAACCACCCTAAAACTTGCACCCTAGTATCATTTACCACTTCATGCAAACATGATATCCCTCTGCACCGGCTCTAGTCAATGATAAGTAAAGATCGGCTACAAAAATCCTACTAAAAAAAAATCATGTTGTATTTGTACAAGTGTTCTAAAATGCTGAAATCATGGCGTGTGTGTAAGTGTAAGAGCCGTTAGACAGGCCGAATCACTGGGAGATCGAGTCTCCAGGTAACTCTGACTTTCTACTTATTTTGTAGATAGAGTTGCCGTTATCCAACTTTTCGCTACAGCTGGAGAGCACTGGGTTTGTGGTAGACAGAATCAGAGCTAGACATTACCCGATCGATGGCATTGCTAATAGTTATTAGAAGCAAACACTGCTCTAAGTCCCAATGCGAAAGCTAAAACATACAGTATTTTATACCAGATTTCAGCTATTTAACTCCTTATTCACAAGTGGATGTGTGGTGTGAATGCCTTACTGTTTTGTGGAGATTTTTTGTACTTTATTTTAGTACTTTTTTCTACTAATTGTCTTTTCTAGTGTAGTTAAACTAAAAGATCCCTCTACCACTTAGGAAAACAGCAGTCTTATAAATTGAACGTAGTACTTGAGGGCCCTGTGATATATTTTGATAGGAGTAGTGTGATATATTTTGATAGGAGTAGTGATGAACAATCTTGTAAACTTTGGTTTGGCCTGTTCAACAAAGTTTTGCAAAATGTTTGGTTCAGTCAGAATTAGTTCAAACTGAACCAGAAGTTTATCAAACCCCCTAAAGTCTTGTAAACCACTCGGAGAATTAATGCCTCCTAGACAGTGTTTTACACCAGTGTTTGGGACTAGTGTTGAGGGAACCAAACCAGTAGAACCCTGTTTCACGTGGAACTTTGCTAAAAGACGAATTCTAGTTTGTGCCAAACCAAACTTAGAGCAAAGTTGGATACAAAGTTGGGTTCTACTGCTTTGGTTTGCTCAATATTTCCCAGGAGCTTCCATTTACGCCTTTGTGCGTACGTGTAACAACACTAGCTGGATGCTAAATGGCAGAACTCAGCTTCACCCTTAGCAGTCACCTTTCCTGTGGACTAAAAGTGTCTCTCAATACTTAGGTATTCCCAAGACTTACAGTAAAGCTGAATAGCATAACAAGCAGATGTCACAGAAATAGAGACATGATGGACGTATAAACACAGATAATCAGGGACTCGTAGTTAGACGATAGGGGCAGAATGTGGTGCTAACCAGGATGAAGATAATGATGATGATGAATATTATGAATCTACAGTAGATAATATGAAGCTATGACAGCAAAAAGAAACAATGCAGTCCCTATACTAGTTCTCCCTATGACTTTCCTTAATCTCTCCCTGATGCTATCCCTCAACAGTACACACCACTTACTGTCACTTATGTAGCCTTCAGCTATCATTACTGACAACTCTTCCTGAAATACTGTCCCTAGTATTTTTAGGGCACTATTTGAGTCTAAATAAACATTGCTGGATTATGAACCAAGGGAGACAGACCAAAACTAGGAAACACAGACATAGATTAGAAAACCCAGGAGCAATACACAGCAAATGGACAGACTAGACAAGACTAGACTAGAACTAGGAGGTTAGAACAAGGAATGCTGATTAACACAATTGTCACAGCTATCAACACCACAGACTGCTGCAGCAAACACTATTTAAAGGAAAGCTAGTAAATAGTCACTCTTCCCTAGCAAGATAGGCTGAACAAAAATGATCAGGTGGTTCATTTCAATAGTTCAGCTGTGGCAACTGCCAACAACATAGGAAGTAGGAGATAATGATGCAACAGGAGTTCTCCTGTTGATCATATTAGTACAGACCCTGTAGGCCTGTATTACAGACTTATACGCATGTCCTCTGCCATCGAATGATGTTTCGGTGAGAAGACTTTCATAATACACCATACCATGCAGCACATAGCATACATAATGGACCTGTAGAATGGTACATGTACTCTATTAGAGATTTGTACCACATGGATCCATAATATGGCTACATACATAAAGGTCTTAGAAGCACCATTGTATTTTGCAGAGTTGGTTATCATAATATCTTATGCACAACTCTAAAATTGCGATGACTTGGTGAAAACATAAATGTCACTCTTTCACTTGAGCTGCGTACATAGTACTTAGTGGCCTTTCTCAGGGGTGTAGCGTGAATAAGTGCAGAGGATGCAGTCACACCAGAGCCCTGGAACCTTATGGGGCCTATAAGGTTTATGCTCCCATTGTAAGGAGACCAGTATTATAAATGAGGCACTATAGTGGGGTGGGGTGGCGGAGGGTCTGTTACAGATTATGCATTGAAGCCTAGCAGTTTTAAGTTACACCTCTGGCCCTTACAATATGATGTCTGTCCCCATTAGAACCTTCTATTCAGGACTTCACCACTGACATATGGAGGTGACTATATCTGGTAAGTTTATGTTGTATTCAATAAATTACCAATTTCTTTTATCTTTGATCTTTTAACATTTTGCACCTTTTTCTCTTGGCAGCTTCCCACCTGTATTTGTAGCATATCACCATCTATTTTACCATTTTATTGCAGAGCTAAGTGCTTCCTGTGATCCATATACATTTCCTATTGATTTCACGCACAAACTGCAAAGAGGAGAGATCCTCTATTGGTTTATTAATAATGATAACAATTATACAAATGACAGGTTTGGAAAGGACACTTCAGCTTGCACCTCTGATTTATAGGGGTCGTGCTGTGAACTTGTGCGTGCAGACACCTCTCTGGTAGGACCACATCCTTTTCCAAGCTCAATGTTAAGAGCAAGCGCAAGGGTATTCTATTATTACCTGCAGTATTAGAAACTTTGCTGTTATTACTAGCAGAAGTTATATATGGGGAATGATACCAGGAATGCTGTATGTAATGGGGTACAACCATAAAATTATGTCATATTTCAGCGTGCCCAGATGCAAAAGGCATAGTAAAAAAAAGTTTTACTAGTTTTAATAAGGCTAAACACATTTAAAGTTACTTATATCTGAAAGTCACTTCACCTTAGAGTGAATGCCCACTTTTAACTTCAAGCTGCTTTAAGGTCCAACACTCTACTGAGTAATTTCTTAAAGGGGGGAATTTCCAGGCAATTTCTAGTGACGAGTTAGTCTCATGATAAGTAATCAATAGTTGATCGGCCAGAATCTGACACTTGGGACCCAGGGCGATCAGCTAACCAATCCTAATTTTCTCCTAATCCTTATTTTCCCCTACATCTGCCATCATGAGAAAGTTGGAAGGCCACCATACACATTAGGTGATTGGTCAGTTCAGCAAAAATGTCAGCTTTTGCATATGTATATCTAATGTATGTGGCTTAGCCTAGTAAGACAATGAATCCACTTTTGAAACTATATTCTATATAAGGTGAAATGGGTAGAATTAATTGTTGAAGCAATAAAAATAGTATAAGTAATATAATAATAAGTGTTTAGCAAACCGAATGAATAGAACGCTGTTTTGGGTCAAAGTTTGGCATGGCATAAACCTGAACTGGGCTTTTAACAAAGTTCTACGGAAACAGGGTTCCATTCGTTCAGTCCACTCAACACTAATCCTTAACACTGGTGTATGACATTGTCTCCGAGCCGTAAAAGCCCTATATTACTATCAGAGTGTTATATAGGTCCTATATGGCTCTTAGACAGTGTAATACCCAACTTTTAGGTATTTTGGTGAACTTCCAGTTAGGTTCGAACTAATTGTGACCAAACCAAAACTTTTGCAAATTTTGGTAAACCAGCCAAACTGAACCAAACTTTTGAAAAGTTTGTTGATGATGACTAATAGTACTATAATGATGGTTGTTGGTATGTTTATGGCATACAACTGTATATGTATAAGAAATACATTATGCCAGCCTCAATGGGGTTTGTTGTTAATTTTCAATAAAATGTTGGGCACTGCAATCTCTAAAAACAACAGAAAATAGAGAAAATAGTTTGCTTTCTCTAATTTCTGATACTATCAAATCAAAGCATTTTCCAGTAATTATTCTGAAACAACAGGAAAAAATGATGGAAAACATAGGACATTGCAGAGGGGGCTAGTAGAACAGTGGGGGTAAGAGTGAGAAGATAAATCACGGCAGACATATCTCACCTCGAGGAAAGCTAAGTGACTGGATGGAGTGCCTATTTATCATATTCCAGCCGCCTGGCAGCTGGTTAACCAGACACACAAGGATAGTCAATAAGCTCAGTTGAATAATACGACTGCTTTGACTTGTCTGCCTTTTAATTTGCTGAATAAATAAAACCTCTTCCACAGGAGGGCCGTTCCCCACCCACCACAACAGCCTGCACAGTAAAGTCTTTCAATTAAGTAGTTCAGCTGTAGTGCTAGAAAGCAAGCGCACAAGTGAGTTCTATACAGGTGCTCTGTGCGGTGGAGACCAAATGCTCAATGCATCATTGATACCATCTAACTGCAAAGACCATATTAATACAACATCATACAAGAAAGAAATTAGGCACATCACAGCATAACATAACCTTTTGTTGGAAGGGTTCATCGACAGAAAGCAGATAAGATAGTGTATCCCAGCTAGTTCCATTAGCAATTAGCTGTGATCTGTACAGGAACCAAAAGACCCCCATATATATGAAATTAATGTTGGGCGAACTCATTGATTTTGGCAGGATGGTTCAAATAATTTGTATAGGGACCTCCTGACTCTCTCTGAACAGATGATGTCAGGGGAGAGAAGAATCGGCCATATTAAACTTAAATGAACTATTTTTTGTTCTAGCAGTAGATAAGTCAGCACTAAAAATGGCTGGATCTCATGCATGCTCAATGAGACTAGTGTGCATGTACTGCATATGGGGCAGATCAGGAGAAAAAGTTGTCTGCCGAAATAGGGCCCAGCAAAAAGCTATTTAAAGTGGCCATTTAGTTTCGGGACAAAATTCTATTACAGGACAGGAGGGGAGGAGGGTATATACCAGTTGTTCTTATCTGCCTGCCATCCAATCTGCCAGTTTCCAGTTCTGTTTTTGGCTGTCCAAGATGGCCGACGCAATCTTCAGACTTCCCCATCCCCCACAGTGTGCTGGTAGCATTAGACTACTAATACACTATGCCTGTTCTATTATTGGCAAGAGCTACACATGTGATTAGCATTGGCCAATCAGAGAACAGTGCACAATGTTAATAAATGATTTAATTAGAATTAGCCTTCTTAAGGCCCTTTTACATGGTCCAACAGTTGTTTTAGCGACTGCACGAGTGCTGAAGTCACCGATAAGGTCGTTAGTAGAGATGAGCGAGCGTACTCGGATAAGCACTACTCGCTCGAGTAATTGGCTTTATCCGAGTATCGCTGTGCTCGGGGCTAAAGATTCGGGTGCCGGCACGGAGCCGGGAGCTGCAGGGGAGAGCAGGGAGGAACGGAGGTAAGATCTTTCTCTCCTTCTCTCCCGCCCGCTCTCCCCTGCTCCCCGCTGCGACTCACCTGTCAGCCGCAGCGGCACCCGAATCTTTAGCCCCGAGCACAGCGATACTCGGATAAAGCCAATTACTCGAGCGAGTAGTGCTTATCCGAGTACGCTCGCTCATCTCTAGTCATTAGCGCTCGTGCAATGCTTTCAAACTGAAAGTCGTGCTTGCGGGCTTCTCATCCTCTTCCCGCTCAGCACTTTCTATAGGAAGCGCTGTGCAAGGAGCTTCCAGAAAGCACAATAAGCCCATGAGCAGGCGAGTGCTAGCGAGGTTGTTTAACCTGACAGAAAAGTTAGTTTAAGCAACCGCTAATGACAAGTTAGCGATAGTTTTGCTTTCACACGTAACGATCATCGCTCGCTTTCACTTGTTTGAATTAATTTTGAGCGATAATTGTTGTGTGTAAAGGGGCCTTTAGTCAGCTGAAAATAGGGCAGATAAGAACAACTGCAGGATATATACCACCCGCCGCCCTCTGGTCCTGGGACAGGATTTTATCCCAACACTGGACAATACATGGGCATAATACACACTATGCAGCAAATGCCCATGTAACATGCATATTTAGGATAGATTTACACGGACGTATTTGCGTGTGCAAAATTTGCAAGAGCAACACGCAGAGAATAGAACCCATTGAATTCATTAGGTTTGTTCACATGGGCAGATTTTGCCAATGCACTTTAGTTATGCATCACGCTCTATTTTCCTGCACATTTGCGCACCACAGGTTCCCTTAGAAGTCAATAGGGGATGAGCAAATGTGCACGCAATACGTAAGGAGATGCATGATATGCTGTGTAGAGATGAGCGCATATACTCGTTTCGAGTAATTACTCAATCGAGCAGCGCGATTTTCGAGTACTTCCGTACTCGGGTGAAAAGATTCGGTGGGCGCAGGGGGGAGGCGTGGCGGAGCGGGGGGTAGCAGCGGGGAACAGGGGGGAGCCCTCTCCCTCTCCCCCCCACTCCCCGCTGCAACCCCCCACTCACCCACGACGCTCCCGAATCTTTTCACCCGAGTACGGAAGTACTCGAAAATAGTAGCGCTCGGGCGAAAAAGTGGCGTGGCCAAGTAGGTTCGCTCATCTCTAATGCTGTGTAATTCTGCTGGAAAAATAACACATCTGGAACTCATTAGACTAATTAGCCATTTCAATTGGTTCGTCTTTGTTTGCCGTGCGCAAATGTATATGCCTTGCGGGCGCAAAAATTACAGTAAAATATGCAAATATCTGCTGCCCGATATATATATACACAGTGCAAGATCAAACATTAGCATGTCCTATCTCTCTTTCGTGAAACAGGCAAGAATAGGACATGCCATAAGCTTGTTCCTCAGGGATCATAGGCCCATGGTAAAAAACATTCATGTGTATAGCCCCATAGGGTACAACGTTGCTGCCATGTGCGGTCTATGGAATTCCATGGATAACACATGGCCCCAAAATAATCTAGTGTGCTGGAAGCTTTACCTCCAAAGTAAATGTATTGTAAGGAATTGGGGGGGTTAATCTGGCAAGGGATGTCTAACTAAGAGTTTTCTAGCGATTTCTGCTGTGGGGTCAAAAGCGTAAGCAGTTTACCATAAATTGCCCATGGATTCAGTAGGGGAGATTTACTTACACTGGAGTCTATATGCCCGTCTTATGCAGGTCTTACATAGGACAACTGTAGGGTGCCTAAGTGCCTGACAGTCATCCCCAACATTTACCCCTCTTGTACTTTCACACAGGACACATAGCCGCTCACAGAGTGGAGGTGGAGCGCACCGGAGATCTCTTCCAGATGAACAATTGCCTATTTACATGGGTCGATCGTCATTTCATTTTTTTATGCCTGCATAAGCTGAATGATAAACAATAAGCAAATAATTATCGCTCTTCATTCAGTTGCTGGCAGTTTTTACACAGAAAAATTATTGTTCAGATTCGCACAATTTAGCAATAAACTGAATGATAATTGTTCCGTGTAAAAGCGCCCTAAGGGTGCATTCACATGAACGTATATGGGCTCGGTTTTTACGCCGAGCCGATATACGTCGTCCTCGTGTGCAGGGGGGGAGGCTGGAAGAGCCCAGGAGCAGGAACTGAGCTCCCGCCTCCTCTCTGCCTCCTCTCCGCCTCTCTGCACTATTTGCAATGGGGAGAGGTGGGACGGGGGTGGGGCTAATTCACGGCACTTAGCCCCGCCCCCGTCTCACCTCCTCTCATTGCAAATAGTGCAGAGGGGCGGAGAGGGGGTGGGGAGGAGGCAGAGAGGGGGCGGGAGCTCAGTTCCTGCTCCTGGCTCTTTCATCCTCCCCCCCTGCACATGAGGACAACGTATATCGGCTCGGTGTGAAAACCGAGCCGATATACGTTCGTGTGAATGCACCCTAAGAAAGGAGTGCAGTGGAGTGAAGTGCAACAGGTGTATTAATAAGTAATAGCCTCTTAATACTTTTGGTGCATCTTAAGGCTGTCTGTGCACCACAATATAAACTTTACACCAGCTATGAGTAGGTATAAATTTCAGCTCTAATTTTCACTAGTTTCTGGCATAAATTAGTAAATCTGACAAGCGATGGAGGCCATGTGCCCTTCTTTTAAGTCCCACCCCTTTTCTTTCCACTTTTCAAAATTATAGAGAAAAGGTAACAATTTGGCACAAATATAGCATGCATCAAAATTTTCACTTTTTGTATTACGGTAAACTGTCATAAATACTTTCTTAATTTCTCCCCAACATACTTCACCTGCACGAGCAGTGTGGCTGAAAACTGCATCACAAAATCATGCCAAATGACAGTAAGCCCATCTGCTGGTTTTTGCTGCGTGGTTCTTCGGTATATGCACACATACCCTAAACAGCTACATACAAAAAGTTCAATTGTTACAGTTTTATGCTTTGTGACCAAAAAATGTTTTACTATGAACTACCACAGCTTTATGATGCAGTCATTAGCACTAAAGCCCCAGACAGTCCATTATACTGTTCTTGTCACAAGTGGTTTGAAATCTTTTGCTGTGTCAGTCCAGGCTCGGACTTGCCCACAGGGGTACAGGTGAATTCCCTGGTTGTCCCCAAGGCAAGAGTGCCCCCTCCTACACCCCACATGAGTGGCGCATGGTTCAGCATTTCAGCCAGCCAATGCATCCATAAAATATACCAGCTAGTTTATTGATTTCTAAAGATGCATAGACTGGCTGAAATGACATCTAGGCACATTTGGAGACCAACAAGCACCCTCCCTGCCAGAACCTCACCTCCTCTTTCCAGTGAAGCCTATGGGGAATGGGCGGGAATTCACAAATGTAGATCAAGCAATATTTGCATGTAACAGTACAGGCCCCCAGAATTAATTTTACTGGTGGCTCCTAGGCACCCCAGTCCAACACTGTATTAGTCTTCTCTTCCTCCGGTGGAGTAGAGTCCATTATTACAGTATTGCAGGTAGGAGGAAGGAGAGCTCTCTATGCTGTCAGACTCTTTAACTGCGGATGCAGATCTGCTTGCAGCAGATGGAAAGAGGCTGGAGCCTGTGGATGGAACCGTTGCTGACAGCACTCTGATAAAACTGCCTGTAAATAGCCTCAGTAGGGGTTCCGCTTCGTTAAAGGTGATGGCATATAGTGCATTATAACCCCTTGACTGCTAAAGCTGTTAAAGAGCCATAGGAGAATCTATGCAGATCATTAGCCTTTTTAATCCACCCCCTTCAACACCCATCCCGGTGCTGAGCAAGACTAATTAAAACCAGCATGATGCACCATTAACAGTGAACTTGTTGGAGCTTGGAAATAGTAAATAACCTTAACTTCTGTTCTGCTGGATGGATCTTTATGGCTTTCCTGTGTAAAAATACTTAAATTGACAACTGAGACTAATATATATTTATCCGATTTTCTATTTACCTATTAAAAAACATTCATGTATAGAAGAATGACATGTATGTTGCATAAACTTTATGCAATGCAAATTTGACTTGTTTTTTATTTATTATAGGACATAATTCATGTAATAAAGCAGCAATTTTGGTCCAAGGACTTTAAATTCAAACAGACTGATACTGATACAAGTCATTTACCCTGAGGTTCTTAATTGTCATGCTACATAGCATCACGGTACAGCTGGTGGAAGGGCATGGGTCTGGAGTGGAGTTACATCATCCTCCTCGGACAACAAGATGCGTCAAGCTAGCACATACTCATTGTCATTCAGTGCTGGACACTAAGGAGTTAAAAGCTTCTTGCTGTTAATTGATTGATTGGTTGGCTGGGTAATGGGTAGCCAGCTAACCAGTCTGTAAGGGCTTAGTCAGACGGGCGTTTTTTGCCGCGATTTGCGCATGCGCATGCGTCCGGCGATTTTTTAAAACCATTGCTTTGCAATGGTATCAGACACATGAGCACTTTTTATGCGCTCGTCCGATAAATTATAGAACAAAAAATCGCAGATCGCACCTATCTGCGATCTGCGATTCCTGTTCGCTTCTGTATATGTGCTCAATGGGGCCGGCGGCAGCAGCGCCGACCCCATTGAGAACATATAGAAGACAAATCATTCTTCTCTGCCACAGCTGTAACAGCTGTGGCAGAGAAGAACGATGTTTGCCCATTGAATTCAATGGAGCGGCAATACAGCAGGTTCCACTGAAAGCAATGGGCTGCCGGCGTGCGCGGGGTGAATTGTCGGGAAGGGGTTAAATATATAAACCCTTCCCTGCAATTCATCCTAAAATGTGTTAAAATAAAAAAAAATTGTATACTCACCTTTCCGCTGCAGCCGGAGTCCAGCCGCGGCCGCTGTCAGTTCTCCTGAACTGCTTCTCGGCACTATTCAGCTGGCGGGGCTTTAAAATCCCCGCCTGCTGAATGATCTGCCTCAGATTGGTCACAGCCTGACCAATCAGAGGCCGGTTTCACTCACACACCCATTCATGAATTCATGAATGGGTGAGTGACTGCTGCCTCTCAGCGCTGAGCCAATCAGGGGCAGGTCTGACTCACATCCATTCATGAATTCATGAATGGGTGTGAGTGAGGCATGCCACTGATTGGCTCAGTGCTGAGC
This sequence comes from Eleutherodactylus coqui, assembly GCF_035609145.1. Lineage (NCBI taxonomy): Eukaryota > Metazoa > Chordata > Amphibia > Anura > Eleutherodactylidae > Eleutherodactylus > Eleutherodactylus coqui. The sequence continues at coordinate 271,783,952 of NC_089838.1, forward strand.
CAATCAGGGGGCAGGTCTGACTCACACCCCCTTCACACCCACTGCAGGACGGCCGCTCGGAGCTGCCGGCAGAAGGTGAGTATGCAATTTTTTTTTATTTTAACACATTTTAGGATGAATTGCAGGTAAGGGCTTATATATTTAAGCCCTTACCAACAATTCATCCCGGGCTCGCCCGCAGCGCATTGCTTTCAATGGAGACGGCTGTATTGCCGTCTCCATTGAATGCAATGCGCTGGACAGCTCCGGCCCGTTTCTAATGAAACGCGGCTAGGAGCAGATTTTCGGGCGATTTGCGGGCGACTTGCGCGCACCGGTCACGCGATTTGTGGATGCGCATCCGTCATGCGATCCGCAAATCGCGGCAAAAAACGCCCGTCTGACTAAGCCCTAACTTTGTTTCATTATTTAAAGCAGCTCCTTTGAGCAGAGGATGCTTGTTATACTTTCCTGTATCCTGGTCTTGAGTAGTGGTAGAGTTGGTAGTTGGAGTGGTGTTGTTATTTTGGGCCTTGTAGTTCACCACTTTGTCCCCCTCATCTCTGTGTCCAGTTCTGCTCCTTTATTATATCACCTCTCAGTTGTTCCTTGTGTGTTTCTAGATTTATCGCATTTGGCCTATACTTGGTACTAGTCTTTATCCCTTTTTCCATCTAGGGTCATTTCAAGTTCCTGTTGCAGGGTTGCCCTTTTCAGGGCGAGTCCTCTTTCTAGTCCTTGTCCTCCCCATCTTGTCCTGGTCAAATGTGACATAAAGCATATCAAAAAGTAGTTCTCCAGAATTTGCCAAACTACATCTCTTTGAGAACTCAAACTGCTAGGCATGGTGGGAGTTGAAGTTTTGTAACAGCTGGAATTAAAGGTTGAAACTCATTGGCCTGTAATATGATGCATTGCCATTCTGAATTGGGTACTAAGGTGTAAGGCATAGAAAAAGTGTAGTGGTGATGTCCTGTGGGCTTAAAGAGAAATGCCTAATATAACCCGTCTATTAAAGTTTTTTATGAGTTATCCCACCCCACCTGTCATATAAGTGAAAGCTCTTGGACATGGTGTTTGTAATGCATTTACAGTACTTTGCTTGTTTCTTGGTAGATACCTTCCAAGGAACGGTTTATCTTGACAATGTTAGATTTTCATAATTGGTCTATAGGGAAGTGCATTGGAGCTGAGGTAGCACACAGTCATTTCCAGGTCCACAGATGTTTGGCAGTTAAAGTTGTCCATAAAGAGAAGATAAATGTAGGTTGATGATTGAACAAGCACAGATGTAGCCAAACACATGAGTCTATATTGCCTATTAGTCGTTTAATATGATGTTATTTAATCAGATTCAATGTTTAATTAATCACACTACATGTTCATTGACACCAGCCGATGATTGAACAATCTATCTGGGAACGTTCTTTTAAACAAAGATCACGCATGAATGAAAGATCTACTGTCCAAGTATGGGAGGAAATTTTCAAACAAGGCCGACTTCTTTTCTGTCATAGCTTGGCTAAAACAACTGTGTGTTGTTAAATTTAATCTAATGAATAGTTCAAATTGTCTATTTTCATGAGGTTCAGTCTAAGTATGACCATCTTCTTTAGATATAGATTGGCCAAACCCACCGATTGGGACAGGATCGATAAATTAGAAAATGCAGTGTTTTCCAACTCCAGTCCTTAAAGCAAACCAACAGATCATGTTTTCAGGATATCCTATAGTAACACTACTTGTGGCAATGTCTGAGGCGCTGACAATAATCATATCACCTGTGCAATACTGAGGAAATCCATAAAACATTACCTGTTGGGGTACCTTGAGGACTGGAGTCTGGAAACACTAAGCTAATGTGTATGAGGGTGTCCTGACTCTTTCTTAATGGCAGATGCTAGGGGAAATAAGGATGGGGCAATTAGATTTCAACAGCTTAATCCTTCTGTACTGGAGAGATAAGCCACTGTCATAGCGGTCTGGCAGTGGCTTTCTTCTTCTCTCTATACATGCACACTTGGCCGAGCATGCATGGAGGTAGTGGGGGAGATAACTTAACGCCTAACTTGCAAATGTTAGGTTGAACTAAGAATGATCCTTACATCAATGTGGACTATGTAGAAACCAGGACAGAAAAAACTATCATGGTACTTTTAACCTGTTGTTTGACGTCACGACATCCGTACTAGACCACATAATGTGCCTGCTGGTCCATGTACATTCTTATTTAGTAGTGATTTCTGAAGGAGACACTTCTCCCTTCAGTGATAGTAACAATGGGCTGGTTGGACTGTCATATGCCTCAGTTAGCCTATTTTAGTACTAATTCTGACTCCTCCTAACAGAGGATGTTGGTTATACACTTTTGTGTGCTGGTCCTTTCCAGTTGTGTGCGGTATATCTGCCTCACATTTCTGGGAACTTCCTTGGTACTTTTCAGATTGACTTTGTATTTTGGTCCACTACTGTCTGCCCCTTTTGTTAGTGCTGTTTTCTTTGTACTTTGTCCTCTGCCTGCTAGTTTATTTGTCTGTCACCCCTTGTCTAGTCCTTTTTATGTGTTTTCCATCTAGGGGCATCCTAATTCTTCTAGGTTCCTGGAGCAGAATCACCCTTGTTAGGGCGGGTGCTTTGCTTAATAGGCAGGTGCTACCATGGGCAGATCAGGGAGAGACCCTTGTATCATCTATATTCACTGTGTTGTTTCTGACTCTAGCTACTCCATCTCCTCTTGCGTTCTTCTTGTCGCCCAACCTCCTCCGGTCACCTGTCTCTCTTTCTCATTTTCCTCATCAGGTCTGGTTGAATATGACAAAAACTAAGCAAATAATATATGATTGAGGCTTAATATTGACAAAACGGATAAATCTTTAACTAATCTAGTAAATGTTTAATCTGTCAACCGGATCATCGGACAACAGTATGTTCAAGAGTCAACAGCCTGGTCAACCTCAGTAAAATATGTATTTACAGGTAGATGAAAGAAGCAGTTTAGTTATAATTTGATATTTTCCCGAACAATGGTATTTTCCGGATAATATATATTCTTGTATAGATGACATGAAAAAACGAGAAATTAAAATTGCTGGCAAAGTAGGGAAGGGATCCTAATGAAAGGCAAAATGATAAATCACCTGACGTGCCTCGGAGGAGTTTTAACACAAATTAGGACGGGATGATGAAATGAGATAAGCAGAGAAATTGCATCCTTCCTAGATATGACCCTTATTTTGCTTGTAACCAGTCACAAAAACAGCAGGCAACTTTTTAATAGATATATAACGCCTCATTTTTTATATAATGACATGAGACAGGCGCTGCAAAGCACAATAGCCTCAAAGAATAAAGGGTGGGATACAGTGGGTGAACTTAACTGCTGCGATGCACAAACCTTTTAATGTTATGTTGTGAAGCTAGTCTGGAAACATAGCGTGGTAAGCCATACGTATTCCCGGTGCCAGCAGTATTTGAATACATCTGTACCCCCCGCTAAGAGCAGGGTGCTATCACAACTATGAGAAATGAATGCATTTCCCAAAGTGACACACAGAAAAACAGCAGCAACAGAATTTCATCTCAGTAATTAGAAGTGCTCAGATTTCCATGAGCTGCGCCCAGTGTTTAATCTTTCATGTACACAACATTCTTCCATTTTGTTCGATGTCAGTATCACAGAAAGAAGTCATAATTCAATGTCAGGTCACTAAGTGGAGGCCTAGCAATTATGTACTGTATATTACTGCGCCAGATCTATTAAAGTGCCTCAGACATAACTAATCCCGACATATGGCAGCACAGCATGGAGCGCGATTATAGCCCATGAATTGAACGGTTTATTGGTGGGTTTTTATATGCACCTATTTGGGGAATTAAAGGAGAACTTATTGGCACTATCTAATATCATTTACATTCGAGTCAGTCTCAAAGGCTACATTGCCAGCTAGTCCTTAATTTCTGATCCAATATCTATCTATCTCATATCTATCTATCTATCTATCTATCTATCTATCTATCTATCTATCTATCTATCTATCTCTCATATGTATCAATCTATCTCTCATATCTATCTATCTCTCATATCTATCTATCTATCTCATATCTATCTATCTCATATCTATCTATCTATCTATCTATCTATCTATCTATCTATCTATCTATCTATCTATCTATCTGTCTCATATCTATCTATCTATCTATCTATCTATCTCTCATATCTATCAAGCTATCTCTCATATCTATCAATCTATCTCTCATATCTATCAATCTATCTATCTCTCATATCTATCTATCTCTCATATCTATCTATCTATCTATCTATCTATCTATCTATCTATCTATCTATCTATCATCTATCTATCTATCTATCTATCTATCTATCTATCTAGCTATCTAGCTATCTATCCCATATCTACTTATTATAGATGAGCGAGTATACTCGCTAAAGGCAATTGCTCGAGCGAGGATTGCCTTTAGCGAGTATCTCCCCCGCTCGAGACTGCAGGTTCGGGTGCTGCCGGCAGCTGGCACGGAGCTGCGGGGGAGAGCGGGGAGGAACGGAGGGAGCATTGCCTTTAGCGAGTATCTCCCCCCTCCCGCTCCCTCCTGCTGACAGGCGCTACTCACCGCTCCCCTGCGCCCGCACCCGAACCTGCAGTCTCGAGCGGGGGAGATACTCGCTAAAGGCAATGCTCGCTCGAGCAATTGCTTTTAGCGAGTATACTCGCTCATCTCTACTACTTATCTATCTATCTATTCTATATATCTATCTATCATCTAATATCTATCTATCATCTAATATCTATCTATCTATCTATATATCTCATATCTATCAATCTATCTATCTCATATCTGTTTCATATCTATTTATCTATCTATCTCATATCTATCTCATATCTATCTATCTCATATCTATCTATCTCATATCTATCTATCTATCTATCTCATATCTATTTATCTATCTATCTCATATCTATCTATCATCTAATATCTATCTACCTTGTATCTATCTATATATCGCATATCTATCTCATCTATCTATCTATCTGCTATCTCTCTCATATCTATCTATTTATCTATCTGCTATCTATCTCATATCTATGTATCTCACATCTAATATCTATTCATCTATCTATCTAATATCTATCTTAAATCTAATATCTATTTATCTATCCATCTATCTATTATCTATCTATTTATCTATCCATCTGTCTATCTATTATCTATCTTACATCTAATATCTACAGTATCTATCAACTATATAATATTTATCTAATATCTATCTAATATCTATCTTACATCTAATATCTATCTATCTATCTATGAAAAAATCAATGGTGTTCTGACCATGATGACATTCAGCTTACTGAACGCAGAGAAAAAAGGAACATAGCAAGGCCAGATTCACATGAACAAACTAGCACAGTGCATTATGCACATTTTGTTTGCACAAAAAAATACACAACTTGCTCTATCTTTCTGCGTATTTGCATAAGAAAAGAACAAATATTGAAAAAAATACACTAATTGCCCATTTCAATGAATGTCACTGAGCGTTGTGTGTTTTTTTACACTTGCAAATGCGCATGATTTGCATGTGCAAAAAGTACAGTAAAACATGCACATGCAATTATGCAACACTAACTGTGCAAAAAATGTGTACTTACAGCGCCCGTAAATTCTCATATGCCCCTGGCCTAATAGTGTGTAAGGCTAACAACAGACATATGTCCATGCAATCCAGCCTATTATCCTGTAATGTTGATCCAGAGGAAAACAAAAAATTCCATTGCAGTAGAATCCAATTTTCTTAATTGAAGGCTTGCTTCACATGGGGCGTAAGCATATTTCTGCACACTTTTGCACTGTGCATTTGTGAAATGAGCATTGCGTATTCTACTATATTTGGGCTTGCACAAAAAAAAACACACACAAGCATGCTTCCATTGATTTCAATGAGCAATTAAGTTTAATTAGTTTAATATGTGTAATTTCCTTTGCAATATGCACAAAAATAGAACATGTTTTTGTGCGAACAAAATACGTGCACAAAATATGCTTACGTGAATGAACCCCTTAAAGTCAATGGGTTTAATTCACTGCATATTATACACCCCAAATCTGCCTATGTAATACACAGTGCAAACATGCTCATGTAAATAAGCCCATAGGCGAAAAAATTCCTTCCTGACTTCATTCTGGCAATCAGAATAATTCCAAAATCTACAACCCTTCAGAAGTAATCAATGACTATACCGTAATAAAGAAAGGCATCTAGGCCCCTCTTAAACTCTTTTATCGAATTTACCACATCTTCAGGCAGAGAGTTCCATAGTCTCACTGCTCTTACAGTAAAGAACCCCCTTCTATTTCGGTGTAGAAACCTTCTTTCCTCTAGATGTAGAGGGTGCCCCCTTGTTACAGTCACAGTCCCGGGTATAAATAGATGATGGGAGAGATCTCTGTATCGTCCCCTGATAAATTTATACATACTTATTAAATCATCCCTCTTTTTTCTAAACTAAAACCACCCAATTTTGATAACCTCTCTGGCTATTGTAGTCCACCAATTCCATTTATTATTAAGTTGGCCACCATTGTACCCGCTCAAGCTCTGATATGTCCTTCTTGAGTACCGGTGCACAAAACTCTACACAATATTCCATGCATGCAATGTGCAAAGAATAGACTGAAAGTTGGAGAGCTGTTACCCTAAAGTCTACATATTACAGGATCTCTCCTAACACTGTATGGAGTAAAAGTTGGAAAAGAAACTGGGTTTTTATATTTCTGGCCATGGTATCTTGGCTTTCAGTTTTAATCTGTGAAAAGCAGGAAGATTCAGGCTGTGTTCACATCTGTGTCAGAGATTACTTTTGGGGCCTCCAGCGCAGATCTATCCAAAAGTCCTGGATAAAACAGTGCAGCATGCTATTTGGTCCAAGAAATTGCTGGACAGCATAACATAAGCCTTTATATGAGGGAACAGAAGAGTGGAAAGCATAGAGCAGATGTGAACCTTGTCAGTGAACACAGGAGCTGTCCACACGGCTGCAGTGCTGAACTCCGTAACTGGAGAGACAAGGAAAGGAAAAGATCTTGCAGGGCTGAGTTTCTCAAGGTACTAAAGCTGGTTTTGTTATTTCGTGTAGCTTTGCTATTTAATATGTTGCATTTTCATCAAAGACAGTAACACATTCAGCTTTTGTACATCTGCAACATATATGCTGTGTTTTATATGCTAATGCAGTAAAACCGCAACATGAAAACCACATAGTAAAAACAACAGAAACCCGCTCTACCCCAAACTATACCACATGGATCACCAGACTGCCTGGAAAGTGACATATAGGTCATAGCCTTTATAAGCCCTTCACTTTCCAGGGACTCTGGTGATATCAAGAGATATACAGCACTGTACAGGTCCGGGAGAGATTTAGTCTACAAGTTTTAACATGTGATGTTAAAGGTAAAGTCCCCTTGTGCAAGCACCGAGTTGTGACCAACTCCTAGGGTGACGTCACATTGGGACATTTTCTTAGCAGACTGTTTTTGTGGGGTTGTTTGTCATTGCCTTCCCCAGTCATCTTTACCCCCCAGCAAGCTGGGAACTCGTTTTACTGACCTTGGAAAGATGGAAGGGTTAACCTTGAGGAGTCAACCTTGAACCGGCTATCTGAATCATGTGGGGAACCTGCAACCTTCAGGTTGTGAGTGAGAGCTTAGGACTGCATTCTGCTGCTTTAACCCCTTGAGTGGCACGCCCGGAAAAGTTCCGTGACAAGCTCCACTGCTCATAGCAACATAGCCCGGAAGATTTCCGGGCTATGTATCACTATGGGAGCTGCAGAGCACAGTGCCACAAGCTGTGACAGTGTGCTCTGCCTGCACAGACCCACAGAGAACAAAGCAAGGGCTTTGAAAAACCAGCAGAAGATATTGCCGACATGTCGGCAATGTCCTGCTTTGTTTACAGGTTGCCATAGAGACCATCGGCTTGTCAGAAGCAAGCCGATGGTCTCTGTGGCAGGGAGAGCTGGTTGTTAGCTGTGAGAGGACAGCTAGGTACTAGCTCTTACAGCAGAGATCAGAGAAAACCTCAGATCTCTGCTGTGTTAACCCTTTACATGCTGCAGTCTATGTGACTGCAGCATGTAAAGGGCTGTCACTGCAGCATGTAAAGGGCTGTCACCATCGGACCCCTGGAATGTGATCAGGGGTCCTGATGGGTCCCTGTGGAAGTCCCCTAAAGGGACAAAAAAAAATAAAAAATTTTAAAAAAATAAAAAAAAAAAAGTAAAAAAATTTTAAAAAAATTAAAAAAACACTTGTCTCCCTTTACTTTGTAAAAAATCAAAAATACAATCACACATGTGGTATCCATGTGCGTCGTAATGACCCAGAGAAGGAAGTTAATACATTATTTAACCCCTTAATGACATGTCCCCTTTTTTCTTTTTTCCCCATTTCTTTTTTTCCTCCCCCCTGTTTAAAAAATCACAACTTGTCCCGCAAAAAACAAGCCCTCATATGGCCATGTCAATGGAAAAGTGAAAAAGTTATGGCTCTTGAGACGCAACTGCAAAACTAGTTGAAATTCAATGATTAGACCATTTAAAAAAACCTGCCCTGGTGGGCACGACAGGGTGGTAGGAAACCCGCCACTCAAGGGGTTAACACTCTGCGCCACATTAGGCAGATTCTTACATGATTTTATATTGATGTTCCTATTGACTATGCTAATATGCCCTAATTGTTTAATCAATGCTTATCTTCAATTGGTTTACTTGTAGTGACTATTGTTATTTTCCCTGCAAATGCAATTATGATTACAAGGAACCTGTGAGGTCGCTAATGCTGTCCTGGCTGCAGGCAACACAGAATAGTGACAGACACAGTGATATGAGTGGTCCATCTCCTAGGGGGAAGTTTCACATAGACGGATTCTAATTGCAGAATCTGCGATTGCTGTCTGTGCGGAGGATCCGCGGCAAAATGTAGGCATTGAAAGGCATGAACTTTCTATTTTTCCTTCACAATCACATGCTGTGATTTTCCATTGAAGTCAATAGAGGCATCCAACCCGTAGTCCATAAACAAATAACATTGTGTATGGGCTCTGGGTACTTGTGTCATCACTTAGCAAAAGCACGGGAAAGACAAACAATAGAAAAAAACTGTACTGCCTATGACTGACGGCGAGCCACCTTGGTCATCCGCAATGCAAAGTAATCAGGTACACAGGGTGACTGGCTGAGCTCACATCCGAAATCTGTTGCGGGCGTCATGCATGTGGACTCTGACCCACTCGCATGAACCCGGACTTATACTGATCCGTAAAGTTGTTTCTTAAAACTTGCATTGTAAACAGAGCAGTGCCCAGCCAGAGGGAGATAAGTCCAATGCGGCTCATTACATGGGTTTCCAGGAACAAACCTACTGATGACCTAACCTCAAGACCCCTGCTGATCAGCTAATGACATGCTGCTATGGATGGCCAAAAGTGTTGAAGCAACATTCACAGCACAGTGACCCAGTTTGGTATTGCAGATCTCTCTCATTAACATCCATGTGAAAGAACTACAATACTAAATGGGGCCATTGCACTATGGATGGTGCTTTGACAATTCTGGCTGTCTGTAGCAGCCTGTCATCAGCTGATTCGTGGGGTCCCATGGTGTGGAAATAAGCTGAAAATAGGTCATCAGTAGTTTTGTTCCTGGAAAACCCTGTATATTTATATACTCAAGCTCCCCACCCACTCACTTCTTCCAGATGCTGATTGACAACTTTCTCCTAAGGGCCCTTTTGCATGGAATGATTATTGTTCAGTTTATCAGTCAATCATGGAAATGGGAAAAATAATCACACACTATAAATGCTGAAGTGACTGAACCCCCAATTTTGATAACCTTTCTGGGTATTGTAGTCCTCCCATTTCATTTATTACTTTAGTTGCCCACCTTTGTACCCGCTTAAGCTCTTGAGTAGCGGTGCCCAAAACTGTCTACAATATTCCATGCATTCCCTGACTGGGCAGAAAATAGACTGAGATTTGGAAAACTGTTACCCCAAAGTCTACACATCACAGGACCCCTGATAACACTGCATGAATGATAATTAATTTTTTGAGTATTCATAGTTCAGTTTAAGCAGCCATAAAAATCAAATGATGATTGGTGCATATGAACAGGCAGTCATTCATCTATGAATGACTGCCTGTTTACTATGAATGGAGGTGGCTAGCAAGAAGAGCTCTGCAGCATGCTCGTCTCCATTTACTGAACAATCCTGTGTTCTCCAAGCAAGAAAGATAGGGCAGGACCTATTGCCTTGCTTGCTTTTCAAACTCGCGAGTTTGAGCAGTTAAAAAAAAAAAAAAAAGATTTTTACCTGGTTCATGCGCTAATATATTCCGCAGCGGTGAGCATATTAGTGCATGTGCCCATCTGTTTAAGCCATCAAAGGACCATTAGAATGTATCCACATGGATGCAAGAAATATTGGCCAGCACATGGATGCCCTCCATGTGCTCCCTGATAATTACGGATCCTCATTCACTGCATGAAAACAGCCAAAAATCAGACATGCAGCATTTTTTTTGCATGGGTCATCAGTCCAGGTGAAAAGCTATCCATGCGAATAGCCTCACTGGCTATAAAGGCGCCATATGCTATCCATAAAATACACACAGACAGCACACAGACTGAAAATACACCCATCTAAATGGGCTCTTATGTGCAGTAATATAGAGAGACCTGCCAATCTGCATCTGGAGGGAGGGGCTGGGCATGGGAGCATGCATATATCCATATCAATGAGCTGCATTGAGTTCATCCGGGGCTATGTGTTGCTCTGTTTAAAATTTATGTTTAAAAACCTACTTCACCGATCAGTATAAGTGACAGACTGCTGAAATCAGCAACACTTTGTCACTATGCTGTGCTGCCTGCAGCCAGGGTAGCTTTAGGGCCCCGATTGTTCCCCTTCCAGCTATGACTGAGGGTAAGTGTTGCTCAAACCGCATCAGCTAACTCTGTTTGCATTTTAGAACCTGTTAGATAGATCTACGATTTTTTTTAATGAATCTATGCAGTGCTGGATATTTCTTATGATCTGTGAACCGCTCTGTGCAATGGTAGGGAATGTAAAGCAGCTGCTATAGAAAATTCTCATTTTTTTTTGTTCACAGCACAAAGTAGCTGAGATGTTAAAATATTGCATCTGTGTGAAATTCTTAGAAGTTTGCATCTTTAAAGTTGAGTTGGATTCTAAGTGGCATTCAGCATCATTTTCCACCCCGTATTGGATGTGATTGTTGAAAATGAGGTGATGTACCAAACCTAAAAGTATTCTTCTTGCAATCCAATGTTAAACTTTTTACATTGGATACAAAGGTGTAACTGGGCTTTCTTGCATCTGAGGCAAAGATGCAGGCTCCATCCTCCATAAAGCCCAAAGTGGGTCATTAATAGGTGGTTTCACACAGGCGAGAAAATCGTGTGATTTTCAGCTGATTCGAATATTCTGTACAAAAGCAGATTATGAAGCCAATGATTTACAATGGTTTCCTTCCCATTAGCGATGTTTTCTGCTGATGGGATGTTGAAAGAACAAGAAATCGCGGCATGTTCTATCTTTCTGCGATGTGCGATTTTTTTTCTCTCCTATCAAGGCTTCTTTTCATGGCATTTTAACGCACGAAGCATGCATTGCGATGCGATTTTAACATAAGAAAGTCCTATTGACTTTTGCGATAAAAAATTGCACAATCTCATTGCACAATTTTTATCGTGGGCGGCAGCAATACGATTGCAAGATTATTCTATTAAAAAAAGCAGCGCTGACTCTCAAAAATCATGGGAACAGAGACGCCATTTTGCCTTGATTTTCTCACAGCAAAATTGCAATCGCCCATGGCTGGCCGATATATGCTGTCCATTTGATGCATTGGTTTACAATGCATCAGTTCAGATGGGTGCATTCCCGTGGCATAAAAACGGCTGGCCAGCAAAGATAGCGCAGACAATGCGTACTCGGTCGGGCATTTTTATGCCAGCTAGAAAAGATAGTTCAGGAACTATCTTTCAGCCGGCATACAGTGACGGCTTCCATAGACTCCTATGGGAGCTGCCAAAGAAGGGAGGCGGGAGGAAGTTTAGCAGCATGTCTGCTAAACTCCTACCCCCTTTCCTCCTTCTCTCCGCCCTTGCTGGCTGTTTGCAATGGGAGATGGCGGGATGGGGTGGGAGCTAGTTGCTAAGCTCCTGCCCGTCCCACTACTTCCCATTGCTGGCAGCAGACAAGGGACTGAAAGTGGGCAGGAGCTTAGCACACTAGCTCCCGCCACATCCCCTTGCCGAGATCCGGTGAAGGGGCGGAAAGCAGATGCAGTTTAGCTGAGCTAAACTGTCTCTCCCCACCCAACGGTGTACTGGGTTCGGCACATACTCGCAGGACCTGGGTCGTCTGAATGGGCGCACAAATGGGAGATGCAGCCATGACTTGGTCACTGCTGCCTCTAGTTTACGCGATCTTCGGTCGCGCTGTGGCCATGACACTGCCGATCAAAAATCGCCTGCACTTACGTGAAAGCGCTTTAATGCATATTAAATGTAGCTGCTGAGGGAAGGTTGTGTAACAGAGGGAATTAAATAGGTTTTCCACACAAAACTCTTGATGGCCTATCTTCAAGATAGGACATCAATAGTTGATCAGCTGGGGTCCACTACTAGAGATTCCAGCCAACCAGCTGATCGGGCGCCTACTATTAGCGTCAGAGAATACAGGGGATGGAGCAGAAGATGGCTCCGACCCTTGTGTAGTGTTTGTAGGCACAATTGTCATTGATTTTAATGAGAGATGTGCTTGCAATTACAAGTACTGGCCACTACACACAGGTTGGAGCAGCAGCTTCCAATTTTATACCTGTATACTGCGGCACTGATAGTGGGCACTCAATCAGCTGATCGCCCAGGGACCCGAGTGGTAGACCCCAGCTGATCAACTATTGATGGACTATCCTGAAGATAGATCATCAATAGTATTTGTGTGGAAAACCCATTTAATTCACTTTGTTACATAACCTTCTCCCAGCAGCTAAATTTAACCCATTAAGGACGTGGCCCTTTTTTTTCAAATTTCGGCTTTATTCCTTCACCCTTTTAAAAAATCATAACTCATTTATTTATCCATTGACGTAGCTTTGTGAGGACTTGTTTTTTGCAGGACAAGTTGTATTTTTCACTGGTACTATTTAATGTACCATATAATATACTGAAAAACTTTTACGAAATTCTAAATGGAGTTAACTGAAAAAAAAAAAGTGAAATTCTGCCATCTTTGAGTGTGTCTTGTTTCCACAGAATACAAATTGCAACAAAAATGACATGTTAGCTTTCTTCTATGGGTCAGTATGATTACTACGATACCGAAGATATTTAATTTTTTAAAATTATTTTCTACCGTCCCTGGCTGTGATGGCAACATTTAAATGGTTAACAGATCCGACCAGCGGTGAGGCTTATAAGAGCTGTTGCGGGCCATCCCCCTCCATACATACCACGAAACTGCAGGACGTAACTGTGCCCCCTGCAGCATTAAAGGGTTAATATTACTAGTTTTGTATTACTGCGTAATTACTTTTTACATCTTTCTGGCAAAATGGACATATGTAGGATTATGTTTTTGTGCAAGACAAGTCATATTTCTTTTTAAATGAACCATATATGTATTGAGATGTTTTATTATATTTTTGGGGGGTGGGAGGAAAATTGTAATTCTGCATTTTTTGTCATGTTACATTGGTAATATTATCAGTTTTTATGTATTTCGGAGAGTGGGATGAAAAAAAAATCAGCAATTGATCTGGCACCCGACATGGAGAGCTGTAACTACACATTGAGTGGGATAGTTGCAGAGGCAATCATCCAACACCTTGTTCTATGCTAATTAATAAGACACATGCACAATACTTGGTGGATGTCAGACAGTTGCCTCTGCAATTGCCTTGCCTATCACGCAGCTATGGCTGTCTATATTTGACTACACTGTGACTTCAACATCAGCTTTGGGTCACGTCATGCACTTGCGAGCACATGCACATTTCACTTGGCCTTGGTAGTCAAGGGTTTATTATCCCTTCTACTGTTTAGTTGCTGCACTGACTGTCATGATTGATAGCTCAGCTAGCCAGTCAGTAACTTTATTAGTTTTGTTCTGCTATTGAGTTGGCTCAGATGATTGCCAACTCAGCCAGTCAATCAGGTTCTTTCTTGTGCTATTTAGTTCAGCTCCTCCGAACAGAGGTTGCTGGTTATAGTGCGTGCATACTGGCTATCTTCAGTGCAGTTTGCAGTTATTCTAGTGTTCAGCACCAGGGATTTTGTCAGCTTAGTACTTAGGTGGGTACATAAGTCACTTGTTCTGACAGACACTTGTCTCTTCTACCAGAAATGATATCTGATCTGCATTAAAGTGCCATGAAGACAAAGCTTGATATGAACGTCTCCTCTACATAGTGCCATAAAATATACAGAAGCGCTATATAACTAACAGGGAATAAATAAAAGGCAGTTGTCATGTGTTATATAGTACTAAGATCTAGCTCCAGTGCCAGGCTGTAAAATGTGCCCTCGCTCCTCTCGGCCGTGTACAGTATCATTAAAAATCTTCATGGGTCATGTATTTTGTCATTCTCTGATTCTATAGACTCACTGGGGAATAGAATTATTTGTGTTTATTTCAATGTGACTCAACAGAAGGGATACAGCTGAGTGAACGATCCTTTGATGACTATGTTGTCTGCATCGCCACATTGCTCTGCTGTAAAAGGATCACACTTAATGGGCCATATGCCTTTTCAGTGTCACTGTTGCTGCAATAACCTGTAGTCAGAAGGACAAACTCAGCAGGCCATAATGTATATGCCTCATTGTTCTATATTCTTGTCATCCCACAGGACGCAGGTCACTTCTTTGGATAGTTTGAAGGCCAGTCCTTGGCAGAGTAGATTATGTTTGCTTGTAATATTGGACAGGAATGAGAGAATTCATTGCAAAAAAATATGTCTGGAAGATAATCCAACATCTTCTTTATGTAAGTTACATAGAACTATGAATGGTTACCATGAGAACCTATATACAAGTTGACCTATGTTGCAATTTTTATACACATCCAAAATTTAAGAATAAGCTAAAAGCTGGTAAATGAAGCAAATTAGTAGCCTAGCCTAAAGGAAATGTCTGTTTCAGTATAATTAACTATATATATATATATATATATATATATATATATATATATATATATATATATATATATATATATATATATATATATATAGTGGCTATAATGAATGAAAATTCCATTAGCTAAAACGTTGATGAAATATATCAGTCTGGAAAGTTGTGGAACGAGGGGACTGGAATACCCAGAGAGACTATCAAAATTAGTACTTTTCACCCTGGAAACAAGACAGCTAAGAGGCGATCAAATAACTATGTATAAATACATGAGGGGACAATACAAGGATCTCTCCCATGATCTGTTTATACCCAGGACTGTGACGGTTACAAGAGGGCATCCGCTACGTCTAAAAGAAAACAGGTTTCATTACCAACACAGAAGGGGGTTCTTTACTGTAAGAGCAGTGAGACTGTGGAACTCTGCCTGAGAACGTGGTGATGGCAAAATCTATTGAGGAGTTTAAGAGGGGACTAGATGTCTTTCTAGAGCGCTATGACATTACAGGATATAGACATTAGGTGGCCAGCAGGTTTGTAGTTCCCAGTCTTATATTTAGGTAGGAACTATCAAAGGTTGATCCAGGGATTATTCTGACTGCCATTACAGAGTTGGAAAGGAAATTTCCCCCAAATTGGCTAATTGGCTTCTTTGGGTTTTTGCCTTCCTCTGGATCAACTTTTGGGACATTATCAAAAGATGTTGACTCCAAATGGGGAAGATTTGGAATGGTGGTTAATTGTCATAATAATTACTCAAACAGCACACAGGCAACTCAACCAGAAAGTCATAGAATATCATCAAATATGTAGTTAAAAAATTGCGTCCATTAGAACCAATGGTTTCTTATGGATTCCTTCAGACGAACAATTTGTTTGATACGCCAAAGAATCAGACTGCAAAAGATAGCACATAAGCGTGTTAGTTCAATGCCCGAAATTTCGTGCTGTGCTAAAAGATAGGCCTTGTTCAATCTTTGGACAGACCAACGCAGAAGGCTCCATAGACTCCTATGGCAGTTAATGGAAGCCGTCTGAAAAAGGGAGGGGGAGGGAGTTTAGCAGCAGCTAGCACTGCTAAGCACTGACAGGTGCCTCTATTTGAGGCATTTAAAAGTCATTAACGTAGTTCTGTCGACTGAGGGATTTTGGGGCTGTGGTGTTATTTCAACGCAGCCAGGCATGTGAATGGACAATAAAATTGCAAATAATAACCGTGACTTGGTCGTGACTATTCTTCATTTATGTGATTTACTGCTCTGATGGTCGCGATTTTTTAGCACAGCGAACTTAGCATCAAAATAATGCTTGTATGAAAGAGGCATCTTAAAGCAGGGACTTTCCTTCCAAAGAAGGGACACTAAGGAGGCATGCTCACCAGTCAAGTATCCCCTGGATCTATCGCAGATGCTCTGGTCCCTGCCTTTCAATTTCAGGGAGTTGCTGCAGTGGTGACATGCCATTCGTTGTGCACATGTCCACTCAGTCAGTTGCAGGCTTCGGTGGTCAAATGCTGTTCATGGCAAAATTACTGCTGAAACCTGATATTGGCTAACCCGTCACAAGCACAATGATTGGCATAAGACCGCTACAGCAACTTTATGTACCAGAGTGGCTATGATGGACTTTGGGGGACATCTGACCAGTGAGTAGATTTGAGTTTATTCTGTACCCTCCCTAGTCCTCAACCATTTTTTTCTGTCTGTCGTAATACTTATTTAGCACACACAAACTACAGTACTGTGCAAACGTTTTAGGCAGGTGTAGAAAAAATGTTGCAAATATTTTTTTCGTTAAATATAAGGCATCTGATTGGATCCAAATGTATTCTGCAACAGGAAAAAAAAAAACAAACATACAGCCAATATAATTAAGAACTATCTTCAGCATAAAGAAGAATAAGGAGTCCTGGAAGTGATGATATGGCCCCACAAAGTCCTGATCTCAACATCATCGGGTTAGTCTGGGATCACATGAAGAGACAGAAGGATTTGAGCATGCCTACATCCACAAGTTTGAAAAAACCTTCCTCAAGAATGTCTTCAAAAACTGTGTGCAAATGTAAATTGATACTATGTTTGAAAGCAAACGGTAATCACACCAAATATTGATTTATTTCAGATTTCACTTTTGCTCATCACTTTGCATTTTGTAATTGGCACAATAAACTATTAAAACTTCTATTTTTGAAAGCATCCTTACTTTGCAGCATTATTTGCACACCTGCCTAAAACTTTTGCACAGTACTCTACATCAACAACTTTTCCTTGGGCTAGTTCACTCCCTTACATGCCCTCCTTGCAGCAGCCCTATACTAGCCTCCATAATACAAGCTTCTTTCTGTGACCTTGAAATGTCAATGAGATATAAGGATAACGATATACTCCACTTTGCTTGTGTTTGTTGCCTTGTTAAGAGAACACATAGCAGTAAAGTGACATGTTTAAGGTCGCACACATTTGCTGACACTGAGACTTGAGAATGGGAGTTCTAGCAAATTTTCCAATGTTATAGCTTCACACTAACAGCCCTTAAGTCTTGAGTGCTTCCACCGCTGGAGATATTAACCCATAGTACCAGGCTTCTGATTACACACAAGTGACAGTGTGTGTTATTTTGAGCCATTTCATGCATCAATAGAGAAATTATTATAAAGGTGCAAAAGAAAAGAGAAAACAGAAAAAAAAACCAACAAAATAAAGTCTTTGCTTTTAGCTTCCCCATGGAAATAAGAAGGTTATGCAGCTTAAAAAAACAAAAAGCTTCTACGCCGAACATCTCGGCAGGGGAGACTAGGGGACAACACTTAAGAGCAACCGTAGCTGGCTCCCAGACAGGAGGACAAGCCCTTTTTACCTTTAAACACCTCATGAGACACAGTTTGTTCCTGAGAAATCAATTGCAATGTGTTAAGTGGCTGTTTGGAGCCAAGCCACGGAAGCAGAATGACTGCTCTTGGTGAGAACTGTAACCATAAATCTCAGGTGGAGCTGGTTTCACGAGCCAGACCCTTCCGGCAGGAATAGCGTTAATAAATTTTATCGTTGCCCTGAGAGTTATATGAAACACCAAGCCTAAAGCCAGGTAATAATAGTACTTAAGCCCCATGCCCTTCCCTGACTCTGGCTATCCCCTGGATCTGGCAAAATGGCCTTCACGCTACAAGAGGTATCATCTTCCATACTTCCCTGTAATTTGCTATGGAGAAAGCATATTACATCCCCGGCTCCCTCCATTTCCCTATTATTTTAGCTGCCAACTTCTTACAGCTGGGAGTGGGTGCAGTACAAATGTCTCTACATACAGGAGAAAGTGATAGAAAACAGAAAGACATCTCGGATTGACAAAAACAAACAAAAAGGAATTTTCTTAAGATTATCTACCGTTTTCTGATGAAGCAATTTATTCCATTGGGGAGGGATATATCTTCCATACGATTCATACCTTTAATAGTTAGTGGTAACTAAACAATCAATGAACAACCGGAAAAAGAACACAGGGGAGTTTATTAACTGATATACATGGGTTTTCTAGCATTAAAAATTGGCAAATTTTGGTACACGACATTTTTGGAAAATTTGCAAGATTTTGTTCTTTTGCACTTTCCTCATCACATTTGGAAAGGGATTATAAAAGTGGGTGTGGCTTAGTGATAGGGATGGGTCTCGCACTGACCAATAGTCTGTCTGTGCATGGTTACCTTTTCTTTTGAAGACGACTCTGGTTTATATTCCGATACATGTGTTAAGGCCTATTCAAAAGTCAGACATGGAGTTGCAGGAATGCTGCCTTCTGATTGGTGGTGCTGCAGAGGTAATGTTCCATCTTTCCATTTGCACACATTTCTCAGAAGAGCATGCATGGAGTTATAAGTCCCCTCACACCTACTAGGTGTTTTCCCTAAGGAAAAACTGTATTCCTTTTGACCGTTGGCATATTCTGTGGATTTGGAATAATTGTAGGAGATAT
This sequence comes from Eleutherodactylus coqui, assembly GCF_035609145.1. Lineage (NCBI taxonomy): Eukaryota > Metazoa > Chordata > Amphibia > Anura > Eleutherodactylidae > Eleutherodactylus > Eleutherodactylus coqui. Next base: position 271,803,139 of record NC_089838.1, read on the forward strand.
ACATACCCCTTTGAGACATTTCCAGCTTCAAACATCTGCCTCATTGGGTTTTCTTTTGCCTTCCTCTGCATCAACAGGGGAGGGGAGGGGGGGGGGGCAGGTAAAAACAGGCTGAACTAGATGGACATTGTTTCTCTTCAGCCTAACTTACTATGTTACTATGTTTATTTTTTTCACAACACCTTACAATGCTATAAAATTACAAAAAAAAGTAATACTTACCATACCAATCTCCTGCTGCTACAATGCTGATATTTCCCCGGGTCCTCTGCTGGTCTCCATCCCCTTGGCTCTATTGATAATGTGTCAACACAAGATCTGACCATTAAGGCCCTTTTACACATAATGATTATTGCTGAAAAGCCATCATTTGAGCAATAATTGTTGAGGTAAACATGCCCATCTTTCATTTTTCTGCCCAACGATGATTTTATGTTCAGCATAAAATCCATGGTTTAGCAGAAGAGCTGATAGCAGAGACTACAAGCTGTGTTCTCCGCGGGGAGCGCTGATAACATTGTCTCAGCTGTCAGACCCACAGCAGGGAATGTATTCAGAGAACAGACCACCCGCTGCTCTTAGAATTTGGCTCCTGGAGGCTAACGCGCATTAATGAGCTACTAATTGGCATTAGTACCGATCAGTAATTTATGCAAAATGATTGCTCAAAATCCATATTTTGAGCGATCATCTTTGTGTGTAAAGGGGACTTTACAGACAATTACTGACTGCAGCACTGACCTTAGTGGTAGTGACATTCCCCCACTGAAGTCAGTGATTGGTTGTAGTGCTCATGGTGCAATGCCATTGTTGTTGCCAGGTAATCAAAGACCAGCGGGCACCCAGGAAGTATTAGTATGGGTGTGACAGAGGACTGGTAAGTTATTACTTAAAGCCATTTAATGTTACTACTTGGCTTATATTTTCCCCCTTGATTATAGGAGGTCTGTCCATTTTGAACAATTCATTTTTTTGGAGGTGATACGCTGATCACTACATGTCCGATTGATGGGATCTTCAGGAATCGGCTGCCATCTGTGAAGGATCCCGGCAGCAAGTATTAAATTTCCTTATCTACTTCCCATTGAAATCAGCTGGCTCCCTATATAATGCATTGAACTACTGTGTCCACCAGAAAGAGAGACGCTCTCCGTGACGATAATTTATGGAAGTCCCAAATAATAGGCTCCATTCTATTAACTCAATAAGTGAAAGAACTGCAATCAAGTTTAGAATTTGCATACTGTATATTTTTATTGTCTTTGAAGCAACACTGCCAGCTGCACTAAAGTGGACACATTCTGATACTACATGTGGCTGGCCCCGGAGTTCTTAGGTGCCAAGAATAGCACTAAATATAAGTCTGAGGGACTGCACAGAGGGTTTGTCTTAAGGTACAAAACATTACACACAAGTTGTGTAGATTTATATGGTTTACAGGGTCCAGTTTATCATTTCCCATAATCCTCAATCAACTCCCAACTGCATGACTTATTTCTGTGTTATTTCTCTTCCTGCACTGACTAAGATCTATGTGGCATTTGACAAAAGGATCCATGGTGTACAGTTTATTCCAGTTTTTAAAGAATAATGTCAAATATCATAGAGGAAAACAGCCTGGAAGACATTGTCAGGGCATTATTGAGTAATCCCTACAGAGAAGAAATGACAGGACAGTGTGGATGGAGAATACATTGTAGGCAGTGAGCAACAAACTGCTCATAGTCTATGCCTTAGAAACACTTACCCTATTAAATCCATTGTCTTTTAGATGCTGAGACAAGGAATTCCTCATCGTCCTCCGAAATTGCTGACCATGAGAATAGGAGATTTGGATTTCCTCAGTATCTATTGCAGATTTAATTGTAGTGAGCATCTCAGTACATCCTTACTGCACCTACATGGGGGCTATATGCACATACTCGCAGCATAGATATGGTTATATTTATTGAGATAGGGCTTGCACATTACGTCTCGTTGAGTGTCCATTATATATATATATATATACACTACCGTTCAAAAGTTTGGGGTCACCCAAACAATTTTGTGTTTTCCATGAAAAGTCACACTTATTCACCACCATGCGTTGTGAAATGAATAGAAAATAGAGTCAAGACCTTGACAAGGTTAGAAATAATGATTTGTATTTGAAATAACATTGTTTTTACATCAAACTTTGCTTTCGTCAAAGAATCCTCCTTTTGCAGCAATTACAGCATTGCACACCTTTGACATTCTAGCTGTTAATTTGTTGAGGTAAGCTTGAGAAATTGCACCCCACGCTTCTAGAAGCATCTCCCACAAGTTGGATTGGTTGGATGGGCACTTCTGGCGTACCATACGGTCAAGCTGCTCCCACAACAGCTCAATGGGGTTCAGATCTGGTGACTGCGCTGGCCACTCCATTACCGATAGAATACCAGCTGCCTGCTTCTGCTGTAAATAGTTCTTGCACAATTTGGAGGTGTGTTTAGGGTCATTGTCCTGTTGTAGGATGAAATTGGTTCCAATCAAGCGCTGTCCACTGGGTATGGCATGGCGTTGCAAAATGGAGTGATAGCCTTCCTTATTCAGAATCCCTTTTACCCTGTACAAATCACCCACCTTACCAGCACCAAAGCAACCCCAGACCATCACATTACCTCCACCATGCTTAACAGATGGCGTCAGGCATTCTTCCAGCATCTTTTCATTTGTTCTGCGTCTCACAAACGTTCTTCTTTGTGATCCAAACACCTCAAACTTGGATTCATCCGTCCACAACACTTTTTTCCAGTCTTCCTCTGTCCAATGTCTGTGTTCTTTTGCCCATCTTAATCTTTTTCTTTTATTGGCCAGTCTCAGATATGGCTTTTTCTTTGCCACTCTGCCCTGAAGCCCCAAATCCCACAGCCGCCTCTTCACTGTAGATGTTGACACTGGTGTTTTGCGGGTACTATTTAATGAAGATGCCAGTTGGGTACCTGTGAGGCGTCTGTTTCTCAAACTAGAGACTCTAATGTGCTTATCTTCTTGCTTAGTTGTGCAACGCGGCCTCCCACTTCTTTTTCTACTCTGGTTAGAGCCTGTTTGTGCTGTCCTCTGAAGGGAGTAGTACACACCGTTGTAGGAAATCTTCAATTTCTTAGCAATTTCTCGCATGGAATAGCCTTCATTTCTAAGAACAAGAATAGACTGTCGAGTTTCAGATGAAAGTTCTCTTTTTCTGGCCATTTTGAGCGTTTAATTGACCCCACAAATGTGATGCTCCAGAAACTCAATCTGCTCACAGGAAGGTCAGTTTTGTAGCTTCTGTAACGAGCTAGACTGTTTTCAGATGTGTGAACATGATTGCACAAGGGTTTTCTAATCATCAATTAGCCTTCTGAGCAAACACATTGTACCATTAGAACACTGGAGTGATAGTTGCTGGAAATGGGCCTCTATACACCTTTGTAGATATTGCACAAAAAACCAGACATTTGCAGCTAGAATAGTCATTTACCACATTAGCAATGTATAGAGTGCATTTGTTTAAAGTTAGGACTAGTTTAAAGTTATCTTCATTGAAAAGTACAGTGCTTTTCCTTCAAAAATAAGGACATTTCAATGTGACCCCAAACTTTTGAACGGTAGTGTATATATATATATATATATATATATATAGACGAAAACCCTCACTGACTCACTCACGTATTCACTGACTGACTCGCCACTAATTCTCCAACTTCCCGATGTTGTAGAAACGTGAAATTTGGTAAGAGCATAGATTATGTCCAAAAAAGGAAAAGTAAAGGTCCCAACTCGATTATTTAATTCTAGCGCAAAAGAATTAGCGTCAAAATTTTACGTACATAATCTAAATCTCTCACTTCCCAATGTCATAGAAACTTAAAATTTGGCACGAGCATTGATTATCTCATAAATAGGAAAAGTTAATAGGTCCCAAGTCGATTATTCAATTCTAAGTCCAAAAGAATCAGCGTCTAAATTTAACGTACGGAATCTAATTCTCCAACATCCCAATGTCATAGAAATTTGACATTTTGCACGAGCATTGATTATGTCATAAATAGGAAAAGTTAATGGGTCCCAACTCGATTGTTCAATTCTAAGTGCAAAAGAATTAGCATCCAAATTTTACGTACAGAATCTAAATCTCTCACTTCCCGGTGTCATAGAAACTCGAAATTTGGCACGAGCATTGATTGTGTCATAAATAGGAAACGTTAATGGGTCCCAACTCGATTATTCAATTCTAGCGCAAAAGAACTAGCGTCAAAATTTTATGCACGGAATCTAATTCTCTCACTTTCTGGTGTAATAGAAACTTGAAACTAGAATAATTGATGCTGTTTTGAAGGCAAAAGGGTGGTCACACCAAATACTGATTAGGTTTAGATTCCTCTTTTTTTCCTTCACTTTCACCTTTTTTGAGTAGTATAGTATAAACAGATGTGTTGTCTATTACAATATCTCTTGAAATTCAATTACAATCACAGCAAGTCTATACACTGTCCAAAGTCATGTTCAACTCTAGGCCAGACCTCTGTTTGTAGGACATGTGGTTAATTATTCTGATTGACAGTACCATCGAGAATTGGTATACATTATCCCTGCATAAAAAAGGGCATCATTAATGGCACACCCTCGCAATATATATATATATATATATATATATATAGTCAGTACCATGCAAACATTTTAGGTGGGTGTGGCAAAGTCCTGCAAAGGAAGAATGCTTTCAAAATCAATATTCAAAACAGCATTAGTTCTTCTAGGTGAACTTGCACTAAGTAAGGAATTGTGTAAGATTGTGGTCCAGGTATATATGATTAACCAGTTATACTAAATAGGGGATAACAGTCATCATTTTCATACGTAAATTGAAACACAGTCATTGACTTAAACAAAAACAGCTGTGTAAGAGGCTTAAAATTGAGTAAGAAACAGCCAAACGCTGCTACAAAGGTGAGGTTGTGGAAGACAGTTTCATATCACAGGTCATACACCATGGTAACACTGGGCACAGCCATTAGACACAAGGTAGTTATACTACATCAGCCAGGTCAAATATTTCAAAGTAGTCTGGGGTTCCAAGATGTGTTCATCAAGCTCTACTGCCCATAAAACAGACCCGAATAAAATATGGTGTGACTTTTTTTTACATGGACCACCAGTCCCTGTGAAAACTCATAGATGTGAATAGACTAAGATGCTATAATGGATCCATGTGCTGTCTGGTTAGTACATGGACAGCACACAAATGAGAAATATGACTGGGTGAATGGGCCCTAAATGAGATGAGGCTATCTTCTTCGATGGTCCACGTTTAATGTTCTTGTGTCATTTATAAATGCTTTAAGAGGTGGATAGGGGTCCTCATGGGCATTCTGACTAGTCTGCAACCAAACAGCCTGATATATATATATACAACATTGAGAAACAAATAAGGGGGTAGCAGTCAGAGCATAATGGAAACTTTCTATACTGCTAACAATGAAAAGCATATACATGAGTAACAAGTGCAAGGTCATCTTGTCCTGAGATGGTGGGGTATAGTAGTATGAACCAGCGTTGGACCCTAAGTTTAATATTTTTCTATGCCCCCTTCCATACCCTTGACATACTCCAACCACTCATTCTACAAGTTGCTGAGCTCAGGCTGTAGCTTTCAGATCTGTAAGATAATGTCTATACTGTGGATTGGGTTACTGTGAATAATGCATGTCAACTGTCAGAATTCACCGCCCTTGAAGAAGCACACCTTAGTTTGCACCAGGGTCACATTTCCGTCTTCTGATCTTAATCTCAATGCCTGCAATGCTTCAAAGGCCAATGTGATTGCAGGAGGTTGCAATGAAATGATTATACTGTATGAGTGTAAAGCAATATCAGCTTCTGCACCATTACTTGCTGTTAATATTTTATTCTCTAATTGAAGGATTATATTACCCGAGGGACTAGAACTACTGAGTCTATGCATTTCCCCAAAGCCCCTTTTCTTCAGCCTTGTGTGAAGTTAATGTGTACACATGATATGGCTATTGTATTAGCACTTCATAATAAAATGTGAATGTGATGACCCTTCTGCCTGGGATCAGATGGATCCCAGATAGTGGATTATATATAACATCAGACCCTACGGAAGAATATTAGTAATTACATGTCACAGTCTACCACATCTCTAAGGTCAATGGGAACGATCTCTTGTATTTTCATACATATATATTGCAATATTCTAGCATAAACGTATCCGTATGGGTTGGACCTTTTTTCATTAAACACTGCAGAGAGCGAACTGAAGATTACAGTGGATGATATATTAAAATAGAAATTGTGTGGGGAACATACAGGTACAACCGTCTGCATATGAAATCTTTTTTTTTGGCGCTATTTCATCTGTACATCGTGGGAAGTCTGTGAATGAAGGTAACAGAGTCAAGGGCCGACAGTCGCTCAAGTAATCGCTCAAAACAACAATTATGGGGTGATTGTCGTTTTTTGCAAACATGGGACCAGACAGGGCAAGTGAGTAAGGATTGCTCACTTGTCGAAGTCGCTTGGTTTTCAACTCACCTAAAAACCAAACAACTGTGAAAGCACAAGAGTGATGATTGCTGAGACAACTCTCAGGCACTTAAAGGGGTATTCCAGTGATTTGTTGAATTTTTCAGTTTTCACCCATTCACTACATGGGTCAAAACTGATAGATTGGTGTTGGTCTGACTGCTGGGACCCTAACCATCAACAAAAACGGGGGGTACCATTTTCCCCATTTCTGGTCAGTGCTGTGGTGCAGCACCCACCAGAGTGAATGGAGAATTGGTCGCATTTGCATGCTGCTACTCTTTTAATTTCAGCGCGGCAGCAGAGATAGACGAGCGTTGACTGGAAGTATGGAAAATGGGACCCTCCTTTTTGTGATCAGTGGGGGTCCCAGTGGTCAGACCCCAACAGTTCTATCTTTTTACACCCATCTGGGTGAAGACTGAAAATTTTGATAAATCACCAGAACCCCCCTTTAAGCACCCAGCAGTAACCTGAAGTTCTATGAAAAATCAGATATTACATTGTGATACTGCAGTGAGCTAATTGTATACATATATTCTAAGGTCAAAGGCTTAGTGAAAATGATGGCACATGGCTAGAATATCCATCACTTTATAATCAGAGGGAGCATGATCCTCACAATCCTGAGAATTAAGGAGCTGGAGATTTGGTCCATTCAAAAGCTGATACTTAGATGCAATACCAAGATAACTCGTGCACATTTACATTCTTGTATATAACACTTAGAAACCATTGTTTCCAAAAATATCACTGTTTCATTGTTTTGCTGTCATTAGAAAGAGTTGTAAGTGCAAAAATTTGCTAGACCCTTAGATTAACCCTTTAATAAACTACCCTGTCTCTTTTCTCCTCACTTAGAGTTATCTGCTCTATCTCTACAAGGCAGTTTTGTTGTATTACACTGTGATGAACAGCTAATGTAAAACGCTTCTGATGCCCGTCTGAGCCTAGAAGACAGACTTTGTGGAAGACAACACCGAGCTGAGACATCTGTAACTACTGCACTGCTCCGTCTTCTGCCTCCTTACAATGAAAGACAAAGTGCTATGTTTTGCCAAGGTTTAATGATTTGTATCTTGCCAGTAAAAGCCTATCTAAGGTGTTACAAAACCTAAAAGGTTGGCTGAGTTTGCGGTTTCTGTAAAACATAACTGTAACCCAACACTCTGTGTATATGGATTATAGTCCTGTGAGTGCATTCAAAAGCCATTCTGATGGAAGTCTGCATAGTTTATATGGTCTCTAGGGACTTACCCTATTGTACCTTGCTTGCAGAAGCTCTATTCTAATATAAAATCAGTAGCAGGCAGTACATGGAAGAGATGGGACCCCATAGCAAAAACTTAAGTGAGTCCCCATTATGGTGCCCAATGTTTCCACCCCATCAAGAACATTATTCTTTAAAATGATTCTTTAGGTCAATTTTCTACCTCCTTGTTTGCTAACAATGCAGTTCTTCTGAGGAGAAAGGTCCTGGTCCTATATATGCTCCTGCTACCCAGTAGCAAAAGGGATGGGGCAATCAGAGCTGGGACCCCCTCTACCCCCTCTTCATGGGCTCCATAGCAGTCGCATGGTCTGCTTCTATGGTATGTACAGAGTCAAGACCTGAACCCTAATGAACATTTTTGGGATGAACTGGAACATCGATTCAGGAAATATGAAGTGTCCATATTCTATGAGAGGACTCACCAGGCATTTGCAGGATGAGTGGGGGGAAATACCAGCTGATGTGTATTAGATATTAGTAGCAAGTATGCTGTGGAGAGTATCCAATGTCATTAGGGCCAAAGGAGCTCCACTAAATATTAACATATGAAAATACTGTAAATACTACTTTTGATTCTTACTAAGGTGACTAATTATTTTTGATAGTATATATTAGGCACCTGTATCTCCAGAGGTCCCTCTTTAAGGGAGAGATACTGGCTGGGATCTCAAGTACCACAGTGTTTCTAGCAGCACAGCTCCACAGGTGTGGTTGATTGAGTTGGCTGGTGTGGTTTGCTCTAGTCAGCCAATCTCAAAGGTTTGTTGCTTATATATACCAGCTGCTTTGTCAGTGTCTGCTGGTTTCCATCCTGCAGTATGAGCAGTCTTGTGTTCCTGCTTGTCTGTGCAGGCTTCAGCATCTCTAGTGTGAACTGTGTTATGTTCCTTCATGTTTGTGCAGTCTTTGGTATCTTCTGTGCATATGGCTGGACACGAGGTGTCTGTGCATGTGGCTGGGGGGAGTTTGTTTAATCATTCCTTTATGTCTGCATTCTTGGTTGTTGTTCTGTGTTAGTGTGAACTGTGCCCTGTGCCGCTTGGATCATTTACGATTTAGGGCTAGTTAGGTCCTTAGGTTCCAGTGTGGGACCGTCCGTATCAGGGTGATTGCCCTGCTTGCAGGCAGGTATCTTGGATTAGTTGTCTCATTAGAGTAGGGACCACAAGACAATGAGGACCCTTGAAGTGGGCTTGAAGCTTGGGTGACTTGGCCAATTCACAAACTAATTCCTCATACCTATTATAGCGGTTCCATCTGTTTGTTTGTGAGGTGTGCTGGTGAGTGTTTTAAGTGTTTTTTAGTCAGTGTCTGCTGCTCAGTTATGTTCACTTTTTCAGAGTTCAGTTCGCAGTACTGCTGTCCACGTACCGGTAAGACTCCGCTGAGTGTTCATTTTCCAGTTTGACGTTACAGTATAGTGTAAATTGCCCGTAACAAGTGCTGATCCACAATATAGCAAATCAATTGGCACTTATTTAAGGACCTTTTACACTGGGCAGATAAGTATCAGTGATTAAGGGCCACACAAAAGAATCACCATGACTTATGGTCATTCATATGGCTTTTTGTTTTCATTTTTGTCAATGGCATACAATGTTTCTTATTCATACAGGGAGGTGTGCTATTGACAAACAATCATTTTTATTTACACATTAAAATGTGATCCACCAACAAAAGACTGATTGCTGGGGTATGTACATGGGTTAAGATCAGGAATGGTCATTTGCCTGATCATTAATCCTCGTAAAAGGGGCTTAAAGGGGTTGTCCCGCGAAAGCAAGTGGGTCTATACACTTCTGTATGGCCATATTAATGCACTTTGTAATGTACATTGTGCATTAATTATGAGCCATACAGAAGTTATCAGAAGTTTTTCACTTAGCTGCTCCGTTGCTAGCGCCTCGTTTCCATGGAGCCGTCTAATTTTCAGCGTCTAATCGCCGGATTAGAAGCGCTTGCGCAGTCCGGTCTTCTTGTTTTCTGAATGGGGCCGCTCGTGCCTGAGACCGGCTCCTGGTAGCTCCGCCCCGTCACGTGCCGATTCCAGCCAATCAGGAGGCTGGAATCGGCAATGGACCGCACAGAAGCCCTGCGGTCCACCGAGGGCCATCTTCAGCAGGTAAGTAAGAAGTCACCGGAGCGCGGGGATTCAGGTAAGCGCTGTGCGGTGTTCTTTTTTAACCCCTGCATCGGGGTTGTCTCGCGCCGAACGGGGGGGGGGGGGGGGGGTTGAAAAAAAAAACCCGTTTCGGCGCGGGACAACCCCTTTAAGAACTACCAGTCTTAGTAAATGTAGGAATATAGCTTTTTAAAATCTGCTGCAGTCCCTTATGCTAGAAAACTCCCAGCCATAGATAAAAAAAATATAATGATGACCTCATAATATCATGTGAACTTATTATCCAATCCTTCTAGTGCTGGACATACAAATGTAGCAAGGTTTAACTGACACGTAATGCATTAGGAAATGTTCTGTGTCACAATTTTTGCCCTTTAAATATATTTTTAATTGCTTCTTGTTTTAAGACAACAACAGCTTTTTGCAATTAACAATTGCTTACCATAAAATAACTTGTTGGAGAAAGTTGCAGTATCACAGTGAAGTTTAACTTTGCTACATCTGTAAGTGACTTCTGAGATGCATAGTATAATGTAAGTTCACAATACAAATTGATAAATATATTTAGAACTTGAAAATTTAGTAATTTTATTTTTTTTCTACTTTTGCTTTTACATGATATGCCTAATATATATGCAGTATCACAAATAACAGTTCTAATTTTAAGGGGAAAGTGCCAGTAGGCAGGGTTGTTGTTCCATCCCATGAGTCAAGTTTAATTCCATATCCTACTCAAACTGGGTCTAGTTTCAGCAATATTGGAGGCCCTGAGAGATGACGGAGAAACATATCATCCTACAAGCTAGAGTAATTGAAGTCTGACCATTTACCTTGAGAGCTCGAAGACTAGCTTGACCTGTAATGCTATAATAAGAGAATAACCTAGAACTTGACATCCAGGGTTTAACTCTTCTTTTGCAGATGGTACATGAAGAAAATCACTTAGTAAAGCAATAATAACAGGTAAAAGTAAAAAAGAGACCTAGATAGCACTAGATTGCAAGACTGTCACCAAGAAACATTTAGTCATGAGTAGCTGTACCAAAGAGCAGAAGATTAACTTACTTAGGCCGTTTTCACATCTGTCCTGGAACCTCATTTTGGAGGTTCCCTTGCAAATCCGGCACACAATACCAGATGAAAAAGTGCTTTCTCTTCTGGTAAATACTGGACGGTTGAGCAGAAACCAAATGGACCCCATTAAAGTCAATGGCGTCCATTCTGCATGGTTCAGTTCTGTCATTAGACGGATCCCGTTCAGTCATGGGATTCCCCTTTCCTGTTCCCCATATGACACAGGAAAACAAACCCCACTGCAGATGTGAAAGCAGCCTTATTGTATTATTTTCAGGGATCCAATATTCTTGGTAGCTGCAGTATATTTAAAACTTTCCTTTCACATCATAATACACATATAAGTGACTATATGAAAGGCTGTAGAACTAAGTTGTAGTTAAAGGAGTTTTCCAGAACATTACTATTGTTGGCTTAGGTTAGGACAGACCATAAATATAAGATCAGTGGAAGTCCAACTCTGTAAAAGATATTTAGATGTGCCAGCATCTTCACCCACTGATAACACCAGAGCCTAGTGATTGACCCAATGTAGGCGAAGATGCCAATGGGAATGGGCTAAAGATGAGCGAACACCAAAATGTTCGGGTTCGCGTTATTCGAAACGAACTTCCCGCGATGTTCGGGTGTTCGTTTCGAATAACGAACCCCATTGAAGTCAATGGGCGACCGGAACATTTTTGTATTTCGCCGATGCTCGCTAAGGTTTTCATGTGTGAAAATCTTGGCAATTCAAGAAAATGATGGGAACGACACAGCAACGGATAGGGCAGGCGAGGGGCTACATGTTGGGCTGCATCTCAAGTTCACAGGTCCCACTATTAAGCCACAATAGCGGCAAGAGTGAGACCCCCCCCCCCCGCACTGTCAGCATAACGATCGTTCTCCTCTGCCACAGCTGTAACAGCTGTGGCAGAGAAGAACGATGTTAGCCCATTGAATTCAATGGAGCCGTCAATACAGCCGACTTCACTGAATGCAATGGGCTGCCGGCGATCGCGGGATGAATTGTCGGAAAGGGGTTAAATATATAAGCCCTTCCCTGCAATTCATCCAGAAATGTGTAAAAATAAAAAATATATATATACTCACCTGGTGCCGGCAGACGGAGTTCAGCGCGGCAGGCTGCAGTTCTCCTGAACTGCTCTGAACACATGAATTCATGAATGGGTGTGAGTGAGGGCTGGCCTCTGATTGGTCAGGCTGTGACCAATCAGAGGCATCTTATTCAGCAGGCGGGGATTTTAAATCCCCGGCTGCTGAATACTACTCACAGCTGTTCAGAGCAGTTCAGGAGAACTGCAGCCTGCCGCGCTGAACTCCGTCTGCCGGCACCAGGTGAGTATATATATATTTTTTATTTTTACACATTTCTGGATGAATTGCAGGGAAGGGCTTATATATTTAACCCCTTTCCGACAATTTATCCCGCGATCGCCGGCAGCCCATTGCATTCAGTGGAGTCGGCTGTATTGCCGGTTCCATTGAATTCAATGGGCAAACATCGTTCTTCTCTGTCACAGCTGTTACAGCTGTGGCAGAGAAGAAGGATTTGTCTTCTATATGTTCTCAATGGGGTTGGCGCTGCTGCCGCCGGCCCCATTGAGCGCATATAGAAAAGATTTCTCAGGGAAGAAAGTTAAAGTAACCCGAACATCCGAACATCGTGTGGTGTTCGTTACGAATAACGAACATCCCGAACACCCTAATATTCGCCCGAGCATCAAGCTCGGACGAGTACGTTCGCTCATCTCTAGAATGGGCTTGTTCTAAGTAGAGGACAATACCTTTAGATTTACAGTAATGTATAAAAGTTTTGGACAGGTGTGTAAAGAATGCTGCAAGGTAAAAATGCTTTAAAAATAGAAGTGTTAATAGTTATGACAAAACCAAATTGAATGAACAAAAGAGAAATGTAAATCAAATCAATATTTAGTGTGATCATCCTCAGCTATCAAAACAGCGTCAATTCTTCGAGGTACATTGCCTTTTTTGTGTTCATTGTTGAAGAATGAGGGCTATGAAAGGGTGAATCTTCATTAATGACCAACTGAGATGCTGCATTTAATCTAAAAAAATATATAAATTTAAAGCTAAATTGACATTTCATATGACTTTTCAGAATAAGTTGCCATGTGTGTACACGAGGAATAACACTATTTCTAGCCATTTTATGACTTGTATCCTGCATTTTTCAACCGTTTTTTCCTCTGCAGGCTCTGTCTCTAATTCTAATTTGTCTCTGAGTTATTGGGTAGAAATTGTCTACTTTGATAGAGAAAACAGCAGATTTGGCTACCTAACCTTCTGTAGAACACGCACATAAATAACATCAATGTGGAGAACAGAGTACAACAGTACTGAGCAATGTAGCTGTGATTTCAGTAGCTGCAAGAAAGTAAATCACTTACTACTAGCTTCAGTAACACATGTGTGAGTGTCTCTCCCTCCTTCTCTTCTCCTTCTTACCTAACCATAAGAATTTTATGGGCAGGGTGTGCAACAGTCATCGCCACTTCCTGTGTTCCAGCTTGGTGTCTCTGTTATTAGAGACAAATTTCATATGGCAACAGGAGTTAATAGCAAATTAGAAGGATAGGACACCACTACTGGCCAGCCCTTTAGAGTGATTTTTCAGCAAGAAAAAAAAAAGGAATTTTAGATAAACAATGTAATTTGGACATTTGCAGGTTATCACTTTGGCTATAATATTAATACAAGTTGGTTGAAAAGTCAGTGACCATTTAAGATTAAAATAAATCTATGCATCTTAGTGATTTACTACTAAAGTTAATGATATAATCATAGAATGGTAGAGTTGCAAGGGACCTTCACGGTCATTGGGTCCAACCCCCTGCTCACTGCAAGATCACTGAACCATCCCAGACAGATGTCTGTCCAGCCTTTGTTTGAAGACTTCCATTGAAGGAGAACTCACCACCTCCCGTGGCAACCTAGTTGACCAAGTAGATCTCTGTTTTGTGGGACATCTGCCTGTTTTTCACTCCATAAATTAGTTAAAGGGGTTGTCTCGCGGCAGCAAGTGGGGTTATACACTTCTGTATGGCCATATTAATGCACTTTGTAATGTACATCGTGCATTAAATATGAGCCATACAGAAGTTATTCACTTACCTGCTCCGTTGCTAGCGTCCCCGTCGCCATGGATCCGTCTAATTCTGATGTCTTCTTGCTTTTTTAGACGCGCTTGCGCTGTGCGGTCTTCTTCCTGGTGAATGGGGCCGCTCGTGCCGGAGAGCTGGTCATCGTAGCTCCGCCCTGTCACGTGTGCCGATTCCAGCCAATCAGGAGGCTGGAATCGGCAATGGACCGCACAGAGCCCATGGTGCACCATGGGAGAAGACCCGCGGTGCATCGTGGGTGAAGATCCTGGCGGCCATCTTGGTGAAGGAAGAAGTAAGAAGAAGGAAGACGTCGCAGAGCGGGGATTCGGGTAAGTAATAAAATTTTTTTTTTTTTAACACATCCCTTGGAGTTGTCCTGCGCCGAACGGGGGGGCCTATGGGAAAAAAAAAAACCCGTTTCGGCGCGAGACAACCCCTTTAATGACAAAATAATTTACCAACATGTCACATAGGCTAAAATACTGGAATATTTACAGTTATAGGCAAAGTTGGATAATTATGTAAGCCAGATACTTTATTTTTTATTCTCTTTCACAGTGCATTCCAGAAAACTGTATGTAACTAATGAAGCCAGAAGTGAGTTTGCTTCCCAGTTAACACTTCAGTGATAACTCCTCTCCCGATGACCTTACAGACACAATCTTAACTCATCTACCATTCCGTGCTGCTCATTATTTATACATTGCTAGTATTAACTTTAACTTAGACGGGATTAGCTTGCAATGTGTTTGCTGGTGTTATTAGAGCTCATTGAAAGTTTCCTCCTTAGGGAATATAAAATACGGTTTGCCTGAACTTGTCTTGTAATATTGGAAGCAGAAAGCCCAAAAGAGCGAGAGCTTGATGGCTATTTCCCACCATCAGAAGGCATAATCGAGAGTCCTAGCAGTTACATTTATAGCATGCAATACCACGAGCAAGAGAAATACATGTAATAGGCTCCAGGAGCTGGATTATAATGTACTTTTTAAAGAGGTGTCTGTGAGAGGTGTAAGCTTATCTTGCCTATTACTTCAATTTTGCTACAGGAAAAAAATATTAGGACTTAAATCTATCTCTTTAAAAAGCAATAATCTATGCAGTATTCTTCTTCCTCCGAAGTTGGAGAAAGTGAAGTTATCTACTTGCTAAGATGACTTACACAGCATAAAAATGCTTGAATGTACTGCTTAAAGTGAAAAGTTCAAGCAAAACTAAAAGTATGGATCATATGCACTGAGATCTCTGGCTACTATTACTTATATGGGGTTGCCACAATGATTTAGCGAGATGGTTCAAGACACCATCACTAAATGGATGTCGTAAACTGAGCAGTCAGATCTAAAAATATATTCTCCATTGCTTGATGTCACCAGCGGAGATAAGTTTCTCTGTAGGAAGAAGGTAAGGTATTTATGACATCACTGTAGACACTGATGATGTCATTAAATATCTGAAACAGTGAAGAAGAATCCCAGATATCTCAGTAGTGTGGTTTCCTAGACTAGAAAGGTTGCAAGGTGAGAGATCTGCCCATTTCTGAGCAAATACTGAAATATCAAAGTCCACTGTAAACAGAAGCGCTGACAGATCCAAGTTATTTTAGCAATTTTACAATTTTATGAAAGGACAACATGTTTCAAGATGGTACACACTTGACCTGAAGAAGAAATATGTTCTATTTCAAAATGCATTTTCCTTTAATAAAATCATTCATTTTTTCATCTTGGATTTGGCAGTACTTGTGTTTACAGTGGACGTTATCCTTTTATCCCTTACTGCATGTCAGGGTTGCTGATCATAACGGAAGAAGCTGACCATAGTATCTTGTACCTTCATCCTAATTGTGCCTAATACAGATGTGGCAAATGTTACCTTGACATTTAATGCATTATGAAATTCAACTACAATATACTGCAGTGCTGTAAAATGAGTTATCACAATGCACCAGTCATGTTAATGTTTTCTGCATCTGTAAATGAATGATTTTCCACCTCAGTTTGCCTATTCCCATTCCCTAAAAATGACTACAAACTAATATTCAGAGTTTACATCTACATTAATCAAAAAACACCATACTGAGCCTAGTATTTTGTTACCTAAGCAGAGTACCCAACCTGACAAGGGCAACCCTGATCCTGAACCTTTCTCTGGGAAAACCCTATAAAAGTGGTAACAAAAGGTAGGTTAATATGATGATGGTTCATCAAGGAGAGTAAAAAGAAACTTGCAGACCACTGTCTGCCATGTCCTGAGTCAAATTAGAGTTCCAGTAATAACTGGTCTAGAACGAATAGACAGTAGGCCTCATTTCCATCTTAAAGGGGAATTCTGGAGACTTGGCAACCTTTTTTAAAACCTCCCTAATGTTTCCCTTATTGCCATAATTCCAAACGTCCATCTAAATAATCAAACTGAATCCCAGTACCCTTCATTGCCTACATGTGCCCCTGCTGTTTTCCAGCCAGATTCAGATTTCCATGTTATTTAAAATGGCCTATGGAGAGTGCAAAATTTACAGTTCCCACAATGCAAGTCCCTGCCGAGTGCATATTCATGACTGTACAAATGTGTTGTCATTACAGAATTTGAACACACTGTCCATGCCTAACCATTAAAGTAGCAGAGCCTACAAGACATAACCACTGGATACCAATCGAGAACTAAGTGTGGGGTGGGTGGGGGTGGCACAAGTAAAGCACTATCTTTGTAGCTTTGTAAAGTAAGTTATAAAGTAATAATTATTTTACATAAATTATATGTTATCATTTCATATAGCACATAACCTTCTCTTTAAATTGCCAGAAAATCCCTTTAAACCCAGATTAGGTCATTCCAGACTAGCAATTCAAACATTGGCAATTGCAAGTCTGCAAAAGAAATCTAGTCCAAGATGGCCTAATATAGATGATAACAATAATAAACAATAGATTACAAGAAATTAAATAGGATCCCTATGGTTCCCTGATGAACCCACCACCCTCATAGGTGGTGGGTTCATCAGGGAACCATAATGTCAAATTTAGACAATATTGCAATTTTGTCCAACACAAAGCAAATTCGCAGCCAGACAAAACCACCAAGTTGTAGCCAAAATGAATCAACTACATCACAGAGAATAAATAATATCATACTTAGCTGCCACTGTCCATAATGATGTTTACATAGTACTTGTGTGGTGCAGTGAGGTGGATGTAACCTTCTAGTGGCTGCAACCCATGATATCTGTCTGCTTCTTTCGATAGGTTAAGGCTGCATTCACACAGGGCGGATTTGCGGCGGAAATTCCGCACGGAATTTCGCCACGGCAAATCCGCCTGCGTCCGCTAATCTCGGGATTAGCAGGCCATGTGGACGAGATTTCTCAGAAATCTCGTCCACACAGGACGGCCAATCCGCTGCGGTAAGTCAGGCTGAAACCATGGCTGCGGCGACTGCAACCGCGGCTTCAGAATATGCAGCATGTCTATTTTTTTTTATTTCCGCCACGCTCTCCTCTATGGGAGCGCCGGCTGCAGCGGAAAAGCGAGCGGCCGGGCCCCTTCAAAGCCACCGCTGGTTTTTCCGCGGCGGTTCTCCCAGCGGAAATCTCGCGGTTTTGGCTGCGGCCAACCCGCGGGATTTCCAACGGGAATACGCCCCGTGTGAACCCAGCCTTAGTGTTATCTATTAAAAGGGTGTCCTTTTGAAATTGCCTTGTATTTTCCAAAGCCTTGTCAGCTTCACACACTGGTGCACTTGGGGCATTTTATATTCTTGTTATCTCCATTTCTCAGCAAGAACTACTTGTTTAGTTTTTATGTTTTATATTCAAAAGTATAACTTTCTTTTTCTACCGAAATCATGTAAAGTGAGTTAGACAGAGCCGAGGCTAGAGTAAAATGTACAAATAGTGCAAGAAGTGACTCCAACAACCCTCTCGGCTGTCACAGCGCTGTCAGTACTGACAGGTACTGGTTACCTTCGTGAGTCTGGCGTGACATAATGGCATGAGCGCTGGACCACATGATGTGCCTGCTGGTGCATATGCAGTATCATTTTGTAATGTGCGCTGAGAGAGAAACATTTCTCTTCTGTTGAAACACTGATAGGCTGGCTGAACTGTCTATTGCCTCAGCCAGCCTATCAGTGGTTTGCTTCGGGTATTATTTGCTTATCCTTTACAGAGGATGCCAATAATACATCTATATACTGGTCCAAGTCAGTAGAGTGCAGTAATAGTCTAAGTAATTCTAGGTGGTACTTTGCCTGGGCTAAGTTTTGGACTTTGGCTTTTGTACAGTGATTTTCTGCTTATCTTTTTGGTGAGTTTTTGGCTTCAGTGCATTTGTTTTTCTATCTTGTTCCACCTTATTCCTGAGTGTTACCTATCCTTCATATTCTGTCTAGGGATGAATAGGGAAAACATCTAGATTCCATAGACAGGGTTGCCCTTGTCAGGGCAGATGCTCTGCTTTATAGAAAGGTCCAATTGGGGCAGATCAGACTCCACTTACCTGTTGTCTGTTGTCCTATCTCTATGTCTAGTTACCCCCTGTGTTCTACATGTCATACAGCCTGCCCTATTCCTCTCTCTCTCTGATCTGTTAGTCGGTTTTCCCATCAAAACTGGTCGATGAGACATCTGATTTGGACTGTTTATTCAGATAAAGGGGTAAGGTGCAACTGGCTTCACAATGCCAAACCATGCCAACCCCTTGACAGCCAACAGCCTCACAACTTATTGGAAAAAATGTGTTTCCTTTAGCTACCACGAAGTGGTGTGTTTGGCCATGTACATCCAGCCACACTTTGGAATTTCACCCCATGGATTTTTTTCCCTAGGTTGAGGGAATTCTAGCTGCGCCAGTGGAGTTAGCAATCCTGTATTTGCTTATATGGAAACCAGAATCTACTGTATATGACTTTCCAGACAAATCTTTTTAATACAAACTACTGCCTTTATATCCTCTGAAATCATAGATTGTATTTGCATATATAGAATTAGGTACCATAATAGAAGCAAATCCTTATTTCTGTATTCTTGCCTGCATGTACACTGCAGAAAGAGTTAAATGAGTATATTAAAGAATCCCCTCTGAAGTAATTACATTTTATTCCCTGCAATGACTGTTTCAATTTAACCACTCTCCTGTCACTTTTCACTTTCTGTCTCAGCATAGAAGCGGCTTGGCAGAAATACGGCAGTACAATTAGTTAGATGTGATATTAAAGATTCAATGGAAATTAAATATTAAAAAGTTATTCCGCTGATCCATGCACAGATCAAATCCATCTGTTGCTATAAACTCAAATACTGCCATATGCCAGAAAAGATGACTGAGTCTGCATCATTAACTCGAACACAATGTATAGGAATATATATTTACATTCACATATATATAAATCCTGCAATGCTGTTCTCATAAATTACCAGGCGAAGTGATGCATTGCTGCTTCTCAGGAGTGCAAACTGCTATAAATTCCTAATTGAATCTTAATATGGATATTTGCAAAGACGAATGTTAGGCCATTAAAGGTCGCGCTATAAGATGGTAGGTCAGGTGTGGAAAATGCATTTTGTCCTTACTGAAAAGAAAATTAATTAATGGGATGGATATACAGAAAGCAAAGCTATAATTATCATAAGAAAGGCATATGGAAGACATAGAGACTGAATAGTGCACAGTTTATTTAAGAAAACCTTCTTTCAAATACCCTATTCTTAGTTAATGGGGGGGGGGGGGTCGTCATTCAGTGCCTCCATCAATTAATGACAAAGCACAAAAAATGCCTCTATTTCTAATGGTCTTAGTAAATCCAGGTACTACATAACCAAACCATTGATTCTGATGGAAACTGCAATACTGTGCAAACGTTTTAGGCAGAGGTGGAAAAAAATGCTATAAAGTAAGAATGCTTTCAAAAATAGAAGGCATCTGATTGACTCCAAATGTATTCTGCAGCAGGACAGCAACCTCAAATGTACAGTCAATGTCATGAGCAACTATCTTCAATGTAGAAAGAAAAACAGGAAGTCCTGGAAGTGATGATAGGGACCTCGTGCGCCGCAGAGTGTTAAGGCAGCAGAATGCAGTTGTTAGCTCTCACTCGAGACCTGAAGGTTGCAGGTTCAATCCGCACGTGGTTCAGGTAGCTGGCTCAAGGTTGACTCATCCTTCTGAGGTTGGAAAAATGAGTACCCAGCTTGCTGGGGGGGGGGGTAATAAAAAAAAAAACAATTCCCGAAAGCACTATGATTTGACAAAGAATGCTGGAGGCTCTCATAGATTCCTTTGGGAGCTGAACAAAAAGGGAGAGGGATGGAGTTTACCTGTGTCTGATGCTGGAAAAGACGACAGCTAGCTCTATTTTAGCTAATAGAAGCCATTGTTCCGAGTGATGTAATTCCGCGCTGCAGCAGTTTTTTATGCGATATGCTTGTGTGAATGGACAAGAAAATGCTAATTAAGTTCACAATTAGATTGTGGCTTTTCTTCAGTATTACGCTTTTCAGCCACATGCAGCCAGTGTTAAATCACATACGCTCGTGTGAATGAGGCTTCAACCTTAAGGGTTAGCAAGGCTAAACAGCTTTAAAGACTATGTGTACCATTGCGCTCTTTTTTTTAAAATCAATCTGTTTTTCGAAATGAAGACTTTTTGTGATGGTCTATGTGCTGTCCGGTTACGTATTACGGTTCCGTATGTATTAGAAAGTCTTATTTCCTGTCCATGATATAGAGAAGAACGGAACATGCAATGAGTTTTTTTATGCGGACCATCAGCCTGTTTGAAAAATGTCAGCGTGCTTGTACTTATAGCCCAATCTATTGGCCCGTATACTGTCTATGGATTAACACGAACAGCACATGGCCTCAAATATACTAGTGTGTCAGGGGCCAACTTCTCATTGGCCTCTTGCCACTCTTACACCATCAGCAAGCTTCATCAGGCTAGGGTTTGTATAAATACACACTGATGATCAGAGCCTTAGCTAAGATACTGAGCAGCATAAACAGCGTCTATTAGGCTAATTTTGTAAGTGCCCCACTATTGCAGATAAGAAAAGCCCCACTTACAAGTAGAGCAGATAGGGCCGAACTTCACTCACTACAAGACATTAATGGAGGAACATACAAAAAACGTAAAGGGAAAGCAGTGGCCATAAAATGTACAATACACACCCTGCAGAGCATAATATGTACATTAACATTATATTTACAGCCTGACATCAGCACTGCCGCATTGATAATCTTCTCCAAGAGAAGATAATATATAACTATATACTTTAGTTTGTACATATCGTCAGTACCTGAGGAGTGGTCAGCCTCTCCAACTCATATGAATAGATAATTTATCATTCAACGATTTGAGAACACTGCTTAAAGCCATCCACAAGAATTCATTTAGTCCTACCAAATTCCACATGTTTATCAATGTTTACTATGGATACATTTTCTATCTGCTGTGTGGCTGGTGCTGCTTCATTCTACTGTCTGGACCTCTAGGGCATGCACCCTTCTACTGCAAAATCCTGAAAAATACGTTTTTACTGTTCAAGTGAAGGTGTTTCCTTTTGCTGCTTGTTTCTTGGTTTGACCTTTTGCCGAAATATCCAACTTTCCCAAACTCTGCCAATCCTGACCTTGGCTTGTTTGCTGACTATATCTTACCTGAGCATCACTTGTCCTGACCTCCAGCCTGTTTATCATATGGCACAAACTCTGTCTGCCCTGATCTTGGCTTCTACCTGCCCCAATCCTTGCCTGTTTACTGACTACATCTTATCTAAATGTTGCCTTTCCTGACCTCCTGCCTGTTTACCTATATTGTAGAAACTCTACCTGTCCAAACCTCGCCATGTTTTCTGACTATGTTTTTCCTGAAACTGCAAGAACTCTGCTTGTCCCCACCTTGGCCTGTTTACTGACTACACCTTGTGTGAACACAGTCTACCATGACTACCTACCTGTTTACAGTACTGAAAGAACTCTTCCTGTCCCATTCTTAGCCTATTTACTGACTACTTCTTGCATGAACACCACCTGCTCTGACCTCCTGCTTACTTAGCGTATCACACAAGCTCTGCCTGTACTGACCTTGGCCTGTTATTGGACTCCATCCTAGCCTGCTGCTTTGGTCATAGAATCATAGAATGGTAGAGTTGGATGGGACCTCCAGGGTCATCAGGTCCAACTCCCTGCTCAATGTAGGATTCACTATATCATCCCAGAAAGATATTTGTCCAGCCTTTGTTTGAACACTTCCATTGAAGGAGAACTCACCACCTCCTGTGGCAACCTGTTTCACTGATTGATCACCCTCACTGTCAGAAATTCTTTTCTAATATCTAATCTTTGTCTTCTCCCTTTCAGTTTCATCTCATTGCTTCTAGTAAAGATAGTGCTTTCAAGTAATTTGTTTTTTTTATTACCCCCCTCCCCCAGCAAGCTGGGTACTCATTTTTCCAATCTCGGAAGGATGAGCCAACCTTGTGCTGGCTACCATATCATGCTACAGTTTTTGATCCACCTGTGTTAGCTGTCACGGTACTGAGACTACTGAGGTGAGGCTCAAGAGGTTCTCTGCTGCAAGGACCAAATCCCTCTAAAAGAAGGGTTAAAGAATGATGACCAGGGACCTGTTGGAGGGAGTAGAAAACCTGTCAGTAACATAGTGAGTCCAGTTTGAACTGGACTTCATTACAACTCAGAGATTGGGTGAAGAAGAAAAAAAGAATCACTAAGTGATATAGTATATGATGGAAGAATGTATTCACCAAGTCAGGTCGTGGTTCATAATGAATCAGTCTGATTTGCCTCCTGAAGAATTAATTTAAAAGACTTTTTGTATTGAAATGTACTAGTCTTTAATTACAGTATAATAATAGAATAGATAAAAACACATTTGTGATCTATTAAGCCCTGACATTCTTCCACATTATAAAGTGAATGAAATGAGTAGGAATCCATTATTATGGGGATATTGGATGCTAATGTAGACTTTTAGTTATATAGAAGTGCTTCCATAATAGGTTTTATGCTAACTATTATATTGCGTACATTCGGAGCTGGAGAAAACTTTTCCTTGTGACTTGGCCTGAGTTCTACCGCAGTTATGTCAGGGTTACAGGGTAGGCAGATCCAAAATATATAAAATATTCTCCATTCATTTTGTACGGCAATAAACGATTAGAACATACCCGTTCATATCCCTAGAGATTATTCTCTTACCTAGTTGTGTCCGTCACATACTGAAGGCACAGTACTGTTTTTGCTCATTAAATGAGAGCACTTTGAACCTGAATATCTGCAATTTATCTCTAAAAACGAACTGCAGTAGACGTGAGCAGCCATCGGATGGAAGAAGTGGTTGCATGCAGCAGGTTACATGGGGAGCCAGGAATCTACATCATTATCCTTAGACTGTTTCATGGAAATCTTCATGCATTGTTAAAATAGGAAAGAAGCACGATGCTGGACTAGAAGTACCAATAAAGTGAGGACAGTGTTACGGAAATATATAAACAGTGTCTGCTGAAACTTCCCCGAAAAAGGGGTCGGAATAATTTATGGGTAAATAGAAGATTCACAATGGGGTAATACCGTAATAGTCATATACTGGTTTATATTGTAATCATTTCACTGGATGTGACATACTTCAAGATATGACAAAGGGCTACTAGAAGTAAAAGAGCCGGTCTATTCTGGTCTTGGCTAGTTATGAAGAATGCATATTCTTGTAGTTATCTGGTGTTCATGAGATGTAATGAGACCATATATGTACAAGATCCTCTGGACTAACATATTAATTATTAAATCAAAACAGCTTTAATGATTGGGGAGACAGCGCTAGACGATGATTGGTGATATTACGTTATGACGCTTTTAAACCTTCCCATGGTAAAAAGTCATTAATAAACCTGCAAGACTAAGCTAAAGTGAGGGCACTGTTGCATAACACCAACGAACACTTAGGGAAATTTACTAAGCATTTCCTGCAACGGCTAAGTACAATTTTCCCAGGTGCAGGGTGTGCTGAATAATCCATGCACCTAGACAGAAATGTATACCAGATCCAACCTGATGTATATTTCTGGTATGATTTACCCCAGTTTCTGAAGTAAATTATACACAACTCTGTCGGTTCTGGGCTGCCAAACCCCCTCCTGGCAAGCCCCGCCTATGTTTCAAAAAAGTGGTGGGGTTGGCACAGAAAGAAGAAAGGTCACAAATTCTTGTGCAAATATACGTTAGTGCAAACATTTGCGACTTTTTTATGCCAGAAACTATCGTAAAACCTTTGATACATGTGCCTCACTGTCTTGTGGTCTTTGTTCCCCCATGGTCGTGATACATTACTTCATAATTTGGAGCACAGAATAAACTCATATCGGTAAATACTTTCAGAGCTCTTACAAAATACCTTGACAGGTTATTTCCAGTTTGCAGTACTTAGGTCACTTTGTCTGAAGTGGATGACTTGTTAAGTCATTCATAACAGAACCTGCTATAGTGGGGAAAAAATGGAACCCACTTTATGGTGGTGATTATGCCAAAACACCCCTCCATCTTTGAACAAAAGTACAATCCCTCACAAATATAAAGGCAATGTGACCCTCGGATCAATTTTCTTTCGCTCTTGGTTGTCATCAAAACTGTGCCTATCGATAGAGGAAATGAAATTGACCAAAGGTGTAACTTGCTGGGTCCCCAAATATAATGCATCATTGATTGCACTGGTTTCCTTCAGTGGATACGAGAGATCCTATGGGCCCTAAAGCTCCAGAGCCTTATTGTGACTGTACCTTCTGCATCTACTATAGTTAGGCACCTGACATTGACAGGTTCACATTTTTCATTGAGCTAAAACCCATAGCCTTATGGAATGCCATATCTATCTATCTATCTATCTATCTATCTATCTATCTATCTATCTATCTATCTATCTATCTATCTATCTACATCATGACAACTCTTCTAGCACCTGATCTAATGTTAAAAAAGACTTTACAGGCAGGAAAGTTGTTACATAGGGTCATGGAAGAGAAAAAATAGGTAATGTCTGTGCAAGGATGTAAATATGCCAAGGTCAGATTAATGATGAGTAAATAGTGCAATTTTCCACTGCAACCATCAATGGCGTACATAGATTAAAATAGGCTCTCCATTATGGTACCAGATCTTGCCTTCCTGAACAGAAGAATATTTTTTGCCTCTCCCATTCCTTTTCCAAGACCTGTTTTCTTATAATGCAGTTCCTCTGGAGATAAAAGTCCTGAATACCGTTGAGCAAATCAAAACAATTGAACCCGAATTCAGGCCGAACTTTTCAAAAAGTTATGAAGAAGAGAAAGAAGAAGTATGGTAGCTCCTTGGTTAACACTGTTTCCTTGCCTTATAGCAATGGAGTCCTCGGTTCAAATCTGACAAAGCACACCATCTGCATGGAGAATGTATGTTCTCCCTGTGTTTGTGTGGGTCTCTTCTTCATCATAATAATCACCTTTATTTATACAGCACGTGCATTTATTGAAGGGTTATAAAAGCATGGCTGCTTTCTTTCAAGCAAAGCACCACCCTTTTCTGTGAGTTATGTCTGGTATTGCAGCTCAGTTCCCATTCACTTCAATGGAGCTGAGCTGCAATACCGCACACAACCTTACGGACAAGGGTGGTGCTGTGTTTGGAAGAAAGCAGCCATGTTTTTCTAACTCTGGACTACCTCTTTGCAGTGGAGAAAGAGAAGAAGAAAGACTTTTAGTATTGATGAAGTTTGAGTTTGGTTCAAACGAATTCAGACCGAACCAAACTTTTTGACAATTTTCGGTGAGCTAGACGAACCTAACTTTTTTCAAAAGTTCGCTCAACACAAATCCTGAACTGATTTGGCAAAGAAAATAGGTTAAACCAGATATGGACTCCTTCTCCTGAAGGGCTCCATAGCACCTGCATGGTCTAGCCTTATGATATGCATACCTTTGACAATTGAACACTACAGTATAGATATAATATATCTGAACAAATCAGGTGAATTGCCCCCTCATTATAAAATGCGGTACAGATATAAAGCTACTGAATTCTGTACGCTTTATCTTTATCCTTCTCTAAGCATATTTTCTGTCAAAAGATCTTTAATGTGTCGCGCCTCAAATTCTGCATGATTACATAAAGCACTGCATAATAGACAACATATGGTGTCAGAACATAATAATAAAAAATCAAAGAAGCCAACAAAACTTTGTAATCTCAGTCCCCTAGGACACCAATAATAGTCTGGCAGTCTGATGGCTTCGGAACGCCATCCCACATTACAGTAAATGCAGAGCTCATCATTCTACGCATACGTTGAATCACAGTGTGCTATGTACATGTGTACAGTATTACGTTCCAGTCTGTATCATTGAATATTCTACTGTTCTCTTTCCTCCATTAAGCTGGAGTTATCATCATGGGAACATTAAATAGAAATTAACGAAATGCATTTCCAGAGAAAACACAATCTGGTCTATTGCAGTTAAGCAAACAAGTTGGTAAATCTCCGCAGGAGAAGATACATATAACATGCATACACATAAGGATCAGACTACATATAGTGTAGTAAACATATGCAGTATACGATGTGGTCTAAAGACCGATCCAGCACTATATCTTAAAGAGGTTTTCCGGTCAAATCAGGATAGGTCATCAATAGTTGATTGGCCGGTGGTCCAACACTCTAGACCCAACCGGTCAGCTGAGCGGGTGCAAGCTGTCAGCCCCGCAAAACCAGAGGTCGGAGTGGAGTCTTGTAGCAGAAGGAGGTCATTTTGAGTACACCTTCCTTACTTTAGTCATAACAGCGGTCCCACGGGACTTAGAAAGACGCGGAAAGCGGATTCTGCTTCTCACATTCTACTCTTCAACTTTGTGATTGGGTTTAACTCCTTATCTCTTGCAAGGTCCACAACATAAAAAATTGAAATCCAAATCCGTGTACCGTACCATCGTGTAGGGTATCCATGTCTTCCTATACAAGGACATGCTTTTCAATATAGGACAGGGGTCCCCAACTCCAGTCCTCAGGGACCACCAACAGGTCATGTTTTTAGGATATCCTATGGTTAGAACACCTGTGGCAATGTCTGAGGCACCGACAATAATTACATCACCTGTGCAATACTGAGGAAATCCTGAAAACATGACCTGTTGGTGGTCCCTGAGGACTGGAGTTGGGGAACCCTGATATAGAACACCAGTCTTGAGCTATAGCGCTGGATCGGTCTTTTTGACTATACTCTGTATACGACCACATGTGCACCAAGCAAGCAGACTCCACTCTCCAGCACTCCGTCACCTGCTCCTATAAGACAATGTGCTTCACTTACTCAGCCATTCGAAATCTTATATATCACTTTATCCACACTGAGAGTAATAAAGCGCTAGACTGCTATTCAAGGCTAAGGCGCGAGCGCATTAAGGACGACTGTCATGGTTCATATTGAGTTCAATTTCATTGGTTTTTATATTACACCCTGCAGCAATATCAGTATATGGTAATCAAGGAGCTGGGGATGAGGTATAATTCAGTCTGCCGATGCTCTGCCTTACAAGCTGGAATGCATTTACGCTTTCTGAAATGTGTTTGGTTTTATAGGCGCTCCCAGAAAATGGATAGCATCTCGCACGGTCAGAAATTAAATTATGGCTGTTGTGTGTCAGCTGTTTCAAGGCAGCATCTATTAACCCTTCTGGAAGCCGGGAATGGGTTAAATAAATTGCAGAAAATAGTTTAGAATTTTTGATTTCATCCTTGTTTGGAAATTGTTCAAAGCGACGCAGAAAGCGGGGAATGTAATATGAGGGGGAGACTGTATAGAGGAAGGGACCGACAGGAGTTTTGATTCCCTGTTTGGTAATGTAAGTAAGCGAAATAAAATATAGCAGCAGCAGTAAGGGACGGCTTCAAACGAGCATACGCGCAATTGTGCATGCTTCATCGCAACGTATTTGCACAGTGAACAATTTTGATTTGCACCTGTTCACATGCACGCGCAAAACATACCACCCTGATTTAAAAGACTATTTAGCCTAATGAAGTTCAGATGTGTTCTCCGCTTCACAGAATTATGCAGCATATTGCGTATCTTCCTATGTTTCGCTTGCGCATTTGCGCACCTCCTATAGACTTCTATGGGGCCCTTGGTGCAAAAATATGCAGGAAAATAGAGCAGGTCCAAATTTTTCCTGCGCATGAGAAATGCACATGCAAAAAACGGAAATGAGAATGAACCTAATGAAATCAATGGGTTCTATTCTTTGTGCATTGTGTGGGCAAATTTGGCGCACACAGATACACACACAAGTACAGGCATCTGAAGGAGCTCTGAGGCTAAGTGTGATGCCGTGATCTAAGAAAGATGATATTGTTCAGCAGCTTCCACTATTTAATGGTCTATGATATCCAAACCTCACAACTGCACTACCACCACGTAAAACTGCTATCTGACTATTATATGGTGGCAACATTATGCATTTTTTCAGCAGTGTTTTTAATGTGCAATTAACACGCTCATCATAGTAAAAACACTACAGAAAAACCATGTGGAAATACAGCTTAAGGGTTCATTCACATGAACATATATTGGCTCTGTTTTCACGCCGAGCCGATATATGTTGTCCTCATCAGCAGCGCGGGGGAGGGTGGAAGAGCCAGGAGCAGGAACTGAGCTCCCGCCCCCTCTCTGCCTCCTCTCCGCCCCTCTGCACTATTTGCAATGGGGAGAGGCGGGACGGGGGCAGGGCTAATTCGTGAAACTTGGCCCCACCCCACCTCCTTTCATTGCAAATAGTGCAGAGGGGCGGAGAGGAGGCAGAGAGGGGGCGGGAGTTCAGTTCCTGCTCCTGGCTCTTCCATCCTCCCCCCCTGCAGATGAGGACGACGTATATCGGCTCGGCGTGAAAACCGAGCCGATATACGTTCGTGTGAATGCAGCCTTAGGGTGGCTTCACACGAGTGATGTTGGCTGAAAAACGCGTGAAAAGGAAAAAGCTGCGATCAAGTCCCTCTCAAAATTAGTGTTCTGTCATCTGTTCACAGAGGTGGCTGAAGCGTATTAAAGAAAATATATACTGCAGCGTGGAAATCCCTCGCTCAGCAAAAACCTTCGGAATGCCTACAAAATGCGTAAACAGAGCCAGCTCTCTTGTCTTTCCAGCATTGGATGCAGCTGAACTCCCTCCTCCTGCCTCTTTTCTCAGTTCCCATAGAAGTCTATAGGAGCTTCCAGAGTATCTCTGCAAAAGATAGGGCAAGACCTATCTTTTCTGACTAAAAATCGCTCATCTGAATCAATATATTGGAAACCAATGCTTCAGATAATCTCAATTTTTTATCGCGGCTAAAGTAGCCGCATAAAACCGCTCGTATGAATAAGGCCGCTTTCAGACAAACGAATGCAAACACGTTTGTATTATGGATTTGTATTACAGACGTGTTCCATATGACATTACAACTACATGTCTTCAGTATTTCATCAGCATTTGCCTCTATATTTTTTTTTTCCAATGGTCAAAGAATAGTAATATGGCCTTAAATACGCAAAAAATAAGTCATGCTTCGTTTTCAAAAAACGGCCATAAAAAATACAGCAATGTCAACAGATACGTAGATTTACATTTGTTCCATATCATGGTTCCCAGAAGACAGATCAAATAGAGAGCTAATATATACACTGGTCTGAAAGTCACCTCAGTGGGCTGCAAGCCACTAATCAATGTTGGTGGGCTTAGTAATAGGTTGATGAGCTGATTGGCCGGCTGCTGACCACTAATCAGCCCATCGGGCCACTAAATAGCCAAACAGTCCATTAATCAATTCTTAAGGCCCATTAACGCACCACAAAAGTCACTACTGCAGGCAGGAGCCAGACTTGGGCCTTATTCACACGACAGTATGCGTTTTTACGGTCGGCCATGGGTCGCATTTCTTCGTATGAATGAAGAATTGCAGTGATCAAGTCCTGATCTTAATTAGCGTATTTCCTACCATTCACATGGGCGGCTGCCGCGTATCAGTAAAAAAAACCTTGTAGCGTGGAAATCCCGTGATCGCCAGAAATCATCGAAATGACTACTAATCCTTAAATAGAGCCAGCTGTCTTCTCTTCCCAGCGTCCACCTCCCTTTTTTTCCCATTCACATAGGAGTCTATGGGAGCTTCCAGTGTATCTCAGTAAAAGATAGGGCAAGGCCTATCTTTCTGAATGAATATATTTGAGTCCAATGCTTCAGATGGTCGTAATTTTTTTTGTCAGGCTAAAAAGCTGCGTATCTACAGCCATGTGAATAAGGCCTCAGGAAGAAGATGATCGGAGCGTGGAAGTCTAGATCAAGTCAGAAATAAGGCAGAGGACGACTGTTGGGAATGACGGTGGATGTTGCTATGTGAGCAGTATTAGGCCAGCTTTACATATGCTGGAAAGGCTGTGGAATTTCTGCAGGGGACTTTATTTTGGGAATTCTGCATCATTTACAGCAGAAGCCACATCAAAAAGATTTCAAAAATCTCCTTCATGGTGCGGCCATTTTTTGCAACAAATCTGCAGCATTTTTGAAAAACATTGCGGATTCTAAATCTGCTGCAAAATCCGTAGCATTTCTGCAAGTAAATCCATGGTCAAATACGTACCATATGTTATGGATTTGGCCATTGCGTATCTCCAGCGAAGTGCTGCGGGTTTGTGCTGTGGAATGCCTGCAGCAATAACTCTTCTTGTGAAGGCTACTTTAGAGAAAGAACAGCGGACATTCACTACGTGGGTCTCGGTGGGCAGAGATAATTTAGTTACAGGTAGTGGCAGCATTAGCCCTGCATGCACCGAGCGTCCTGAGGCTGACTGAAGTCAGGACTCTTGTGAAGAGGCGGAGATACCTGCACCAATCATTCATAGTTTTTTGTTTTTAGCAGCAGGATAATGTTGTCATAGGGGTCAGGATCGGCATCCCGGTGGCCATTAAGTCATGGGACAGCTTAGCCTACCGGGATTCTGCTTGGCTGGCTGGGTAGCTTGCCAGCTTAATGTTATGTCTGATTGATGAATATACTGTATTGCATGTGCATACATATAATTCTGCATTATGGCATCTATAAGTAACTGTATATTTACTAGATATATCTTCAATTTGTGTATCTTAATCTTTTTTGTTATTGTGATTTTTAGATTGATTTTGTCCAAAAGCAACTTTGTTGCCTATCAGACGTTTATGTGATGAATGCGTATATCATGCGTATATCGCACCCATCACTTAAAGCAGCTGGGCATAATTCCAAAGAAAGCAAAGAGTACATTAATGGTGGTTTCCCATGGTCGAAAAAATCGTGCGATTTTCACCTGATGCGAGAGTCAGTTAAAAAGAAGATTGTGAAACTAATGATTATCAATGATCTCCTTCCCATCTGCGATGTTTTCACTGAGGCGATGTTGAGAGAACAAAAAATCGCAAAATGCTCTATCTTTCAGCGATGTGCGATTATTATTTTTTATCTCCCATGTTTCCCTATGGAGGCTTCTCTCTATCTCATTGCAACGTGATTTTAGCATTAGAAAGTCCCATCAACTTTCGCGATAAAAAAAGTGAGATTTTATCGTGGGTGGCAGCGATGCGAGACTATTCTAAAAAATCACGGGAACAAAGACGCGATTTTGTGAAACTAGCCTAAGAAAGACATTTTATACTTGTAGAGATTATATTTTACTTCTAAACTTCAACCCAATGTAGCAGATCCATAGGTGGATCAAAGTTGAGTAGTTGTAATGACTGACTATTATGTCTGCATAGGACATTCCTCCACATAGACACGGAGTCACAAGAGCAGGTGGCCCATAATAATCCTGATAAACATTAAATTTAGAGCAATGGTGATGTCTACTGTCTACAAGGGTCTTCGCGACGTATATCCTCAACCTTAACTCCCCCCCCCCATGCCTGTAGTGCCTTTCATTTCACACTCATAATACAAACTTCATAATAAAACATGTAAAGCATTTCTATTGCCTTATATGGTCAAAAACAGACTTGCCAACCCTCCCTCAGTATCACATATCTTTATTGCTAAGAATTCTATATTGTCTGTTCATTATTTTCTCCCGCTCTCAAACGCTTTACATCTTGTGAAAATTCAATTCACACCTTCTATGGTATTTTTTGCCAGCTCATTTGCGAGCTCAGATTTTCTCTATACATTCAAGTGGAAATGATCTATGTATTTACTAAAATAGCAATAACATTTACACTTCATCTGCATCTGAATAACTAAATGATCTGTTTTACTTCCTTTTATCCCTTCAATTATAATCTCACACTTTGCAGTGATGATCCATTTGTTTTATATTATTTTAGGTATTTGCTTTATAAATGTATTTTGAGTTTTTGTTGTATGCTTTAGATTTTATCACCTTGTTCTCATTTCATGTGTAATTCTGTGGAAGTGTTCCCGCCAAGCAGAGAAAACAATGATGCAATGAGAAAGCAAATGCTCTGATGTAGAAATGGAACATACTAAGAAATGGAAAAACAGAAAATTTCCAAAAATAACTGATAATAGCTACAGGTTGTTAGATGAATTAGCCAGGTTGGAAGTCTCCGACCACTTGGAATGGTACACATTTTGGAGAATCAATGGAGGGTGTCATTTATAAAGGTTTGCTAGTGTCTAATATTAGGCTTATTTCATTAGTCTAGGGTTGGTGTGCGGTTGTGAAGAATTCAAACAAATGAGCTAAAAGCCACCATGGATAAATGTTTTTGCCAAGAGGTTTTTGGAGAAGATGCATGAAACTAGCAGATACCTTTGCTGGTGCTTATCTATGGAAAGTATAAGAGGGCCAAGAAGGGAAACTCTAACCAGACCCATTCATGTTTTCCTTAACAGCAAATATCTTTATAACAATTCCCTATGATATTAGGCTAAGTTCAAACCACACTATATGGCTTGGATGAACACATGTCCCAGAAAAATGTAACCGTGTGGCTATTTATTGACCCCATTACCCTGTACAAAATATCCCTCATGCATCCAATGGGGTAGACATTGCATTTTTATATGACATTGCACAGGGTTATTCAAAAGGAGCATGCAAAGTTGATTTCTTCAGATGTGAAATGGCATACAACAGCCAGAATTACATGAAAAGATAGAAGAGCTCTTCAAGTTTTTAATGCACCTTACAGCATGTATGCAAGTACTTGGATGAAAATAGAGTAATTAACCAGAGCCAGCATGGGTTTGTAACAAACAAGTCATGCCAGACTAATCTAATTTCCTTCTATGACTGAATCACTAACTGAGTTGATCAGGAAAATGTGGTAGATATAGTATATCTTGACTTTAGTAAAGCATTTGACAAAGTATCTCATACCATACTTATTGAAAAAATGACCAAATATAACTGAGGAAATTTGCTGATGCCACAAAGCTAGGAAGGATAGCTAACAGTAGAGGAGAGAGGGTATTCAAAAAGATCTAGACAAGCTTGCACAGTGGGCGGCAACTAACAGAATGGTATTTAACAAGGGGAAATGTAAGGTCCTACAACTGGGCAAGAAAAATGAAAAAAGCAGATACACAATTGGAGGAATTGGGCTAAGCAGCAGCACATGTGAAAATGACTTGGGTATACTAATAGATCATAGACTGAACATGAGTCAACAATGTGATACAGCAGCCAAAAAGGCAAACACAATTCTGGGATGTATTAACAGAAGCATAGAGTCTAGATCACGTGAAGTAATTATCCCCCTCTACTCTTCCTTAGTCAGACCACATCTGGAATACTGTGTCCAGTTCTGGGCACCCCACTTTAAAAAAGACATAGACAAACTGGAGCAAGTTCAGGGAAGAGCTACTGGGATGGTGAGTAGTCTGCAAATCATGTCCTATGAGGAATGGTTAAAGGATCTGGGAATGTTTAGCTTGCAAAAAGGAAGACCAAGAGGAGATTTAATAGCTGTCTACAAATATCTGAAGGTCTGTCACAGTGCAAAGGGATCAGCCCTATTCTCATTTGCACAAGGAAAGACTAGAAGCAATGGAATGAAACTGAAAGGGAGAAGTCACAGATTAGATATTAGAAAAAACCTTCTGACGGTGAGGGTGATCAATGAGTGGAACAGGTTACCATAAGAGGTGAGGAGTTCTCCTTCAATGGGAGTGTTCAAACAGAGGCTGGACAAATATCTGTCTGGGATGATTTACTGACCCTGCACTGAGCAGAGGGTTGGACCCGATGACCCTGGAGGTCCCTTCCAACTCTACCATTCTATGAGTTTATGAGATATTGGATGTGGACACTGGTTGGTGAAACTGCAGATATCAACTTGGTAGTCTAGTTCTGCTAAGATGTGTCCCAGCATATTCTGTATTTTTAATTCCACTGTACCAGAGATACGTTGTTTTAGGTCATCTAGTGTCACCAATGGCTCCCACATGAAACATCTGTAACATGCAATAAAAACTTGAAGAGTTCTTCTATCTTTTCATGTCATTCTGGCTATTGTATGTCAATTCATGTAGAAATAAATCAGCTTTACCTTTGCACCACCCTGTATTGAACAGCATTTATGGTTGTGTTTTTCACTACAGGCGAGGCTGACGTTTGTCTTTTGCAATACGCTTGGCTATTACAAGCACGTCAGAGATGCAGTCTGAGTCATGTAATGCCTCTCAATCAATCAGGATGAGAGACAGTCATAAGTTATGAACAATGTTCTCAAAGTTTAGGACCCCCGAATGTGGATTTAAAATGCTATTCAGCAGAAAAACATGTTTTTCTATTTATACTTTAGGGTGAATGATTCAGTAATAATGATTCGGTATAAGATAAATAGATGAAGTAGAGTACTAACATAACCATTGGCTGCATACTGATAACCAGTGTTTTACAGGATGAATTAACTTTGTCCAGTGAAGGGAATGTTGTTGTCCTCCAGAATATAAAGGACGGAAATGAAAACTCTGTTATCACATTACTGTGTATAGGATACCAGCATATCTATAGCCCAGCAGCAGCGGACGCCTGCAGTAACAGATTAGGATCCCCTGCTGCTACATTGGATTGAATTAGAGCAATTGATGGGACTCACAAAGCTTCAATATATTTTAAAGTGTTAATGTGCATGTTCAGAAGGGTTGTTGATCCAAAAAGTTATTCTGATTGGCATATTGAAGTTGGGAAGGACTTTATTCCCGCTAAAATGAGGATATTTGGCTTCTACCCCATAGGTTTTTTTTGCCTTCTCTTGAATCAACATTGGAGAGTAATAGGCAGAACTAGATGGAGATATGTCCTATTTTTAAGCTTTATATGCTATTTTTACAGATTTAGCTAAGTTTAACTTGATTTGTAATGTGTTAAAATAACTTTTTAGGCAAGAAATTACTTGATCTTTTAATTGCTTTACAATGGCATTTGTTGCATTACCATAACTGTTACATCCGAGTGGGACATGAAACACCTCCTCTGGATGGAATATGCATAGTTGTCCTAAGAGGACAGATATAGACACAATATTGTAACCACAAAAAACCACAAAATTTGAAAACCAAATCCAAAAGTGGGGGAACAGGAAATCTGACCCTATCAAATTGTCAGGAGCTGGAAAAAAAGGTCTAGAGACAAGTGCTGATTGACTAAATGGGACACAAACCCATTCACAATCCATCCACAAATCCACAGACAAGTGATCATGTCAGCATCCACCATGTGCTGGTGTGTGGATCATATGGGCCAGGGCTGACACCATGACGTTACTCAGGTCCAGATCTGATATGGCCAGAGAGCTGTGACAATAACAATAGGTTTTTAATAGCTTAATGTAACTTTTTGCAAAAAGTTATCATGGTCAACTTAAACGCTGCTACATCTGTAGTAAGAAAAAAGGAATTATGATAATAAACTTCCCTTAACCCCTTACGACCAAGTGTGGTAAATTTACGGCACCTGGTTCTGGGCATTAATCCTGGCCGATAGCAGAAATACGGCGCGGGATTAAAGAATCTGCTCCTGCAATCAAACAGGAACAGTTCTTGTCCTCGGCTGTTAGTCACAGCTGAGAACGCAGAGGAGAAGGAGAAGCAGTTTTTAACAACTTCTGCCTTCTCCTTTCCTGGGAACATAGCACTCAATTCCCCTCATTTCCACAGGGACTCCCTTCATCTCCGCAGGGAATCCCTTCATCTCCGCAGGGATTCCCTTCATCCCCATGGGGATGTCTTTGGTTGTTCTGGTGGCCAAGAGATTTTGGAGTTGCGGCATCAGTGCACTGCAAGATGCCGCAGCCAGCTGGGTAAAATCACAAAAAATAGCCACGACTTGGTCATGGCTATTCTTCTCTCACGCTATTTAACACCCAAAAGCCACAATTTTTTAGCATGGCTATTGGAACACTAAAATGACATTCATGTGAAAAAGACCTACGTGTAGTTGTGGCTAGTACTACAGCTCAGCCATGCTTAGCGCATTCCCCTGAATGCTCCGAGCTTGTAGGGATGTTGCAATGGAGGGGCTCCTTCATTCTGCTGAGAAGTGGAAACCCCATTAATTACATAGTAATGGATTATCCTAAAATCTTGGAAACCCTGTTAATATTCTAATATGCAATGAAAAGTCTTGCCTCTACCCAAGTGCTATGCAAACACAATGTAAAAATAAGGCCAGACTCTACTCTCTTCATCTGTACTAATTGTTACAACTAAATTAGGATGTGAACATTGGTAATTCTACATTTTTAGTTGCTACTAAATTGCAGAGATGATGAGACTTCTTACGGTGTCATGGCATATAAAACACAATGTTCTGTGTATTGTTCCAGTGGTTCGATAGCTTTTTATGGCAGATGCTTCTAGGCAGCATTGGACAGAAACCAATCAATTCAGCATCCGCCACCAGCATCGTTCACCAGTGCAAACCCAGCTGAGCCGTTGAACCTCCCGCTATGTGCAGTGGCTGAAATTTTTATTGATCAATATAATTCATTTCTGAGAAATTTGAGAAAGCAGATTGCAGTCACTTAACGGGAGTGCGTCAATGACTGAATCCTCCATCAGAAGCTTGCAAAAGGGTCTGAGTCTCTTAAGTGCTATGAAGACTCTTAACGCACTGCAGGGTAACACTTTGCAGAAATATTTTGTCAATAAAACAAAGTTTTTCCCGGTTCTCTGCTTCCACAGCTTGACACATGGTGTAAATCACTGTAGATGCTGTACCGTAGGTTGTAAAGCTTTGAAGACAGATTAGAAGATAAACACATGAATGGTAAAATACGACCACTCTGTTTCAGATGGGGAATATCTGCATATTGCGTTTGTCTTCTATATTATCTGGGTATGAGCTGTAATCATTGATTTACTTTATTAATAATAATTATAGTAGATGGAAATGCATTCTGCAATGTTGTGCAAGATGCTACCAATTCATTGAAAATGATGAACGGTGTAGCAAACATAGGATGAATTGAACATGATGCAGCAGCTATATGAATACCCATTTATTAAGTAAACTTTTAATTTCCTAAAAGGACATTGCAAAAGAACATTTTTCACTAGATGTTGTGGCAACCTAGGGGTTACTCGGTTATCGGGATTGCCATCTTTTCGTCAGGAGGGTTGGCACACATCAGAGGCGTAACTTGAAGCTTCTGGGCCCCATGGCAAAATCTGTAACAGGGCCCCCAACTATAGTGCTTTATTCATAGTACTAGGCTTGCTATATGGAGAAGAGGGGCCTTATGGGCCCCCTAAGGCTCCTGGGCCCGGGTGCAAACGTATCCCATGCATCCTCTATAGTAACGCCCATGGCACACGTGCAGAAAGACTCAGGAGACTTGGAGTTTCTTCCAATTCTGACGCCTGCCAGCATTTATTTCATATACAGCAGTCATTGGTGAAACATATGATGACTCAGGGTTCACAACACACAAGGTCTTCATCACTATCCTCCACCTAAAGGCGTCTAGAGAGCGTCCTCCCCTGCTAGACCTTGTGACGGGCCCAGACTAGTCTGTGCTGGACCCCAGTTCCTGATGTGGCTACTATC
Organism: Eleutherodactylus coqui; assembly: GCF_035609145.1. NCBI lineage: Eukaryota > Metazoa > Chordata > Amphibia > Anura > Eleutherodactylidae > Eleutherodactylus > Eleutherodactylus coqui. Next base: position 271,841,337 of record NC_089838.1, read on the forward strand.
ACCATCTCTCACTCTGGCTCTCAGCCAAACTTCCCCCTGCGTGTGGCAGGAATAGATACTTTTATGATACTTCCTGCCACACCCACAGGTGTTCTCTCTAATCTCTATAGCCTGAATGCCTATCTACAGCCCTCTTCAGGCCATTCTATGTGCTGCAGCACCACAATGTATAAAGTAGTAAATGGACAAAATTGAAATGCTGTAAATGTCTTTTGTAACTCAGTTCTTCCCCTATAAGTAACCACCATGTCAAAGACTCAGGCCATATTCGAGAGCCCATTAGCAATGAAAGGAACACAATGTCTGTTGTTGATATGTGTCATATCCTATCATAGTAAATTTATAACCAGAGCTGCAAAACTGCAAATTTAGGTCATTTATAAAGCATAATGCACTTGTGTGCCGATCTGTATTCTGCAGGAAGTAGATAGGTCTATTCTTACTGTAGTGGTAAGGCTTCATATTGCAGGCTGTTTCTATGGAAATGAATATGAACTTTGCCTACAGTACCAAGCCTGTCCAGTATAATAAAAATGGAGCTGTCTGCTTCCTGCAGAAATCAGCTCAGTGAACAAGCATGTCTGCCTATCAAACTGCTGATCGGTAGGGGTTCCCAATCTAATATTGTTGACTATTGAAGATCCTGAGGATAGGCCATCAATAGTTTATAACTGGGTAACCACTTTAACCATTGGACAAATTCTGCATTTGCACAGCCGTACTAGTTTTAACTGTATCTGTGTTCTCCCTGAGAAGGGTAAAAAATAATAAACAGCTATACTGTATCTCCTCCACTAAGTTCTCAATTCACTTCCATGTCCAGCAGTCACATGCCTATCAAAGTATATGACTAGTTGTTGAGGCCAGTGATTGACCGCAGTAGTCATATGCTTAGATGGACACATGACTGCTAAACCCAGAGGTCAGCAGAGATCATGAGAAAGCCTGCTGGGACTGAGTCAGGTAAGTATGAGTGCAATGGCCATTGTATAACACAGCTCAGCTCCTCCCCCTGACTCTTGCTCTTTCTGTACAGAGACAGGATAGAAGCCTGGGGGAGAAGCTGAGCTCTGTGTATCGACCAGACGTTGTCCGACCTTCTCCTTTACTGCCTCCTGTGCAGTGTTGGTCCGAGCAGTGGGGCAACCAGGAGCGGAGTGAAGCTGCTAATTATCAGGACCTGGTTGTAGCTTTATGACCACCCTAAGTGCAACCAACAGAGCTCTCCTACCTGACACACCAGGAGGAAGACCCAGAACTGATCACTGGGACCAGGAAGAGATGGAGGAGACTGAGTTGGATATCTATAGGTGAGCACCATACGCACCACTCAAAACTACAGTCATGCTATGAGCTCTTGTGCCCCCCTCCTGTATATTGTAAGCCCCCTGTATCCCACTCCAATATACTACAGCATGATTCTCCTGTATACACGCTATGTAATGTACTCTGACCCCCTGTGCATCCACTCCTATGAATTATACCTGCTGTGTTCCCCACTTCTATATACTGTCATATATAGCATATCGAAGTGTAGGGCAATAGTATAAAGGAGGGGGAAGATGGGGGTCAAACTGTAGTATATAGGAGTAGGGAATGGGGGTATACAGACATGTCATAGTATATAGGAAGGGGACGCATAGGGTCAAATGATACTATATAGGATTTGAACAATAAGTGGTCATAGTATATAGGAATGGACCACAGGTAGGCTCATAGGATACAGGAGTGTGGGTATAGTGGGCCATAGTACATAAAGAGGTCACACATGGGCTTCTTAGCCTACAGGAGGGATATAGAAGTTCATAGTATATAGGAGTGGGTATACAGGGAGTTATAGTATATAGAATTGGGTACATAAAGAGGTTAGAGCATATAGGATGGGGGGGGCACATAAAGAGGTTATAGTATATAGGAGGGGCACATGGGGCTCATAGTTTATTATTGGTGTGGGGGGGGGGGTCATAGTTTGGTATATTGGTAATATTCCTAACAGTATGATTAGAATTTCAGAATTGTAGTTGTTTTTTAGTTAGCTATGGTATGATGGTATTATCCAGTCACAGTAGGGTGATATTATCTTGTCATGCTGTAGGGGTCTATCCAATCAGAGTATGGTGATATTTTTAAGTAACGATATAGTGCTGCGCCAAGGGGGCCCAATCTGAATTTTCGCACCCGGACACATGAGTCCTTAGCTACGCCTCTGATCCAATGGAACATGGCATGATTACTGTTTGACATGTTTCATGAATGATGCAGTAAGCCCAATCACATCATCCCATTAAAGAACCACAAAAATCTTTAGAGGAAAACTGCTGTTTTCCATAAACTTCTCCATTCGAATTTGGTCTACATGTATAATGGCAGGTGGAAACCAATGCGTTAAACGCCTAAGCTCATTGACTTTTATTTGTAATTAAATATATAGAACACTTATGAGAAAATCTCAGGTAAAAATGTGTAGAATAAAGAATCAGCTTGTGCTTAATTACACGTTATTTATGGGGTCAGGGAATAAATGTCTCCCACCTACAGCTGCACTACCGGCACATTGAGAGGTGTCACTCAGCCCGAGCAGTCGGGGATTTATGGCACTTTGTCTTTGGACTGCACCTTGGTGACTGTTTTACATCTGTTCTGTAGCGGGAAGGTTTGCTTCAAAGGTTAATGCTGCTGTAAGCCTCACTTTCCCAGATGTTTATGAAATTCACTATATGTCAAAAGGCTCATTTCATCCCTAACTTACCTAATGACACTAAAGTCTCAGCAAAGCGCTTCAGTTGGAAATGGAGCATTGTAAAGCAGGTGACCTTATCCATCTATCGCTAGTGGTTTCCACTTTTATTTTCACTATTCTATGGTAATTATTGTAGCTTTATATTCAGTATTGCTTCTATGCACTTGCGAATAATTGATGTTAATTTACTCTTCCACTTGACTTATTCCATGCTTAGCTCGATACGATTTTCCATCCTGTTGCTAGCCCACGTAAAAGAAAAAAGGCATGAAAGAGTCAAAATAAAATGTAGCATTTATTCATCTCATCATGTAAAATATAGGCCTATAATTTACTTGATGAGATGAATAAATGCTAAGATTTATTTGCAAAATCCGGAGCCAGTTTCCTTTTCTACATGCTCCCATGGACTGAAATATACTATGTTTTGGCCAATATACACCAGCGGGTCCTATAGACCCCTATGGGAGCAGGGGAAAAGAAGGGAGGCAAAGGCATTTTGTTGTGTCCAATGCTGCAAAAAGCTTACAGGTGCCTCTATATAGGCACTGGAAGGCATCCCAAGAATTTTGGCAGAGGGAGGGTTTTTTTCGCTAAAAACAATGCTTGTGGTCATGTGAATGGACGAGAAAATGCTGTCAGTGATAGCGAAAAAAAACGCTCATTCAGGTGCTTATACGGAGCAGGTGTGAAAACGTAAAAACGCCGTCGCCGTATACCCACTCGTAGGAAAGATAGCAAATTCGATAAAAGAGTTCTTGAGTGATGCAATATTATATGTTGTAATCATTAAAAGGTAGAGATGAGCGAGCATACTCGTCCGAGCTTGATGCTCGTTCGAGTATTAGGGTGCTCGAGATGCTCGTTACTCGAGACGAGCACCACGCGGTACTCATCTCGATTAAATGAGCACTAACCATTGAATTCAATGGAGCCGGCAATACAGCCGGCTCCATTGAAAGCAATGGGCTGCCGCAAGCGCGGGATGAATTTTCGGGAAGGGCTTTAAAAAATAAGCCTTTCCCTGAAATTCATCCAGAAATGTGTAAAAAGTAAAAAAAAAAAATATACTCACCTTGTCCCGGCAGAACGATGTTAGCCCATTGAATTCAATGGGCTGCCGGCGAGCGCGGGATGAATTTTCGGGAAGGGCTTAAAAATATAAGCCGTTACCTGAAAATCATCCTAAAATGTGTAAAAAAAAAAAAATGTATACTCAGCTTTCTGCTGCAGCCGGAGTTCAGCCGCGTCTGGCCGGCAGTTCTCCTGAACTTCTTTCTGTAGTATTCAGCAGGTGGGGATTTAAAATCCCCGCCTGCTGAATGAGCTGCCTCTGATTGGTCACAGCCTTACCAATCAGAGGCAGCTCTCACTCACACCCATTTATGAATTCATGCTGCTGAATACTACAGAAAGCAGTTCAGGAGAACTGTCGGCCAGACACGGCTGAACTCCGGCTGCAGCAGAAAGGTGAGTATACATTTTTTTTTTTTACACATTTTAGGATGATTTTCAGGTAAGGGCTTATATTTTTAAGCCCTTCCCGAAAATTCATCCCGCGCTCGCAGGCAGCCCATTGCTTTCAATGGAGCCGGCTGTATTGCTGGCTCTATTGAAACTAACATCGTTCTTCTTTTCCACAGCTGTTACAGCTGTGGCAGAGGAGAACGATCTTTATGCTGACAGTGCGGGGTGGGGGGGTCTCACTCTTGCCACTATTGTGGCTTAATAGTAAGACCTCGGAGCCCGAAATGCAGCCCTGCATGTTGCTCCTCGCCTGCCCTATCCATTTCTGTGTTTTTTACATGACTTTGGTGATTTGCTAAGATTTTCACAAATGAAAACCTTAGCGGAGCACCAGTCATATACAAAAATGCTCGAGTCGCCCATTGACTTCAATGGGGTTGGTTACTCGAAACGAGCTCTCGAGCATCACTGAAAGTTCGACTCGAGTAACGAGCACTCGAGCATTCTGGTGCTCGCTCATCTCTATTAAAAGGTTAGAAGGGTTGTTGTTCCAGGGATTATTACCATTGCCACATTGGAGTCAGAGAGGACTTTTTTCCCCTTAAATGGGGAAAATTAGGGTTGTTTTGCCTTCTTCTGGATCAACATTGGGAGATAGATAATAGGCTAAACTGGATCGATATATGTCTTTTTTGGGTCAAAGGTACTATGTTACTATGTTCAAATGTTAACAACAATAAGTAATGCAAAGAGTTCACAGATATGGTTAATAATAGGCCAAAAATGTTAGTATTGAACCAATATTATTATTGAAGTAGTTAAAGCTACTAAACAGTATTTCTTATATTTTAAGGTTAAATGCCAAGCTTTAAAATGCCCCTCAACCACCCGCATCTGATTTCCTCAGTTTTTTTTAAGTGCTTCAGATTCTAAGAATAGTTTTACTTTCATTTTACTTTAGTAAAATAAAGGACGTGTGATTTCCTCAAAAGTGTCTCCAATTAGCTGGTATAAATTTTATAAGGCTATCCGCATTCCAAAACTTTGTTAGATTTTTGCCCCTTTTTGACACAATCAACAGCCAATAGCAATTAAAATATCATTTGAGTTTATCGTCATTGTTAGGATGAATAATACGTGATCTGATTAGGAAATTCTCAGTCTGCCTTCTTCTTCACTATCTGTTTGGGTGTCTGATTTATTCAATGTAATTAGTTAACGATGTTTAATTAGTTAATTATCATTTTAATGGGTGATTAATTGCTCTTGCTTTGTTTAGGGTAGGTGTACAATGCTCCTATGCAGCCATTATCATTAGATAATGTTTAATTGTTATTTTAAAGTATAAAGTTCTGGTCTCTTCTGCCCTATTTCAGGGGTAGAATTGATAGATCATCAGAAGGATTATAATGTGGAACTGACACTGTGGTTTCTTCCCTCGTGCTTTATGTCTACAGTGATTTAGTGAAGTAGTGATGAGATTTTTTTGGAGAATCTCTACATAATAATGCTTGTACCATATGGGCAATTTTCTTCCTATTTTTTATATCTATAAAGGCAAGTTTTTAAATTCTGTGAACTTGATTCTCTATAACCCTTTCTTCACTTTATGGGTGAACTCTGATTGGCTGGAATTAGGCAATATTTCTAGGAAAGATGGGCGTTTTATCCTTGGCTTATCATCTATTTAGCATTTGGGAAATTGCAGCTGTTAGAAGTATGTCAAAATTATGCCAAGCAATGACCCCATCTGATTAACGGAATTATAACAGACCAATTGTTGTCATTTCTCATGGTACCACATATGAGAGGACTCGTTACATGCCAAAGTCTTCTCAAAAACTGTATTTATTATTCAGTGTGCTTTCTCATATAAATGCATGACTGTACATGAAATGTCTACGTCCAAATTACATACCCATCATAAGTACTCTATATGCTGTATAATGGTCTCATGGCACTGACAGAATCGTGGCTTTCAGGTTCTCTGATGGGTGTGGGGTGACGTTAGAATTACACCTGGACCATGTGATATGATGGGTGATGCATGCATGGTGTAATTCAGTGCTGGACACTGAACAAGTAACATCTCCCTCTGGTACCAGTGCTGATAAGCTGGTTGGCTTGTCTTTTTAACCCAGTCAGCCTATCAGTTGTAATTGTAAGATATATAAATTGGCCCCTTAAATCTAAGCGTGGCAATTATACTGTTTGTGTACTTGCCACATTCTGTGCCAAAGTCTTTTTTTTATTAAGGTTCTCAGTTATTCTAGTATTTAATAACAGTATTTCAGTCAGCTTGGTAGCTTTAGTTAATTGAGGCTCAGAGGTCTACTATCAGTGTAGTTATTACCAGTTAGGCTTCTTTCACATGAGCACATATTGGCTGGCCGTTTTCACAGCCGGCCAAAGATTTCGTGAATGAGCGCCCGTTCATATAGCCTGGTGAGGCCGGCGCAAACGCGCCGATCTCCCCAGGCCATTGCCCACTTCCCCTCTCTCCCCATTGCAGGCTCACCTTTCTTCCTTGTTCCATGCAATGGGAGGGGGTGGGGCAGGGGTGGAGCTAAGCACTGGTCTGCCCCGCCTCCTCCCATTGATTGCTATGGACAGAGGACGGGAAGGGGCGTGCGCTTAGCTCCGCCCCTTGTCCATAGCATCAATGGGAGGAGGCGATGCAGACCAGTGCTTAGCCCTGCCCCTATCCTGCCCCCTCCCATTGCATAGAACAAGAGGGGAAGAAGACAGGTGAGCCTGCACGGGTGGGGGGCAGAACAAAGGGATGGAGTTTAGAAGCCACGCTGCTAAACTCCCTCCCACCTAAGGCCGCTGACATGGGCTCCCATAGGAGCCCGTGCAGTGGCTGGACGTATTCCGGCCAAAATATAGTTCCAGAACTATGTTTTGGCTCTGACGTAAAAACGCCCGGTGCTATATTGACCGGCCGGGCATTTTAACGTCTCACAAATATGTCCATGTGATCTGATGCATTGGAATCCAATGCATCAGATCACAGCGTATATCGTCCGGCCGTGAAAACGCCGGCCGATATGCACTCATGTGAAAGAAGCCTTAGTCTCAGACTGGTCTCTGGTCTTATCTACATGAGAGACTCGTCCAGGTCAACTGGTTCTGACAAATTTGTTCATAGAGCCATACTCTGTTCTAATATTGTTTGTTAGTTCAAAATGACCCCTATCATCGACTACCAGTTCGAGCCTGTCTGTGTCTTTGTAATTTCTCACCTCTAGTTGTGCAACCTACCGTAACTGTACCTAAGAAGAATGCTGCTAAGAGAAAACATTTTCTTATGGTCTCTTCCAGCACATTTTATCCCATCTTTTAAAAAACACCATAGCACATTTATTACTACTGTTGGAACAAAATTCTGGTGTAAGTTGCACCTTTTTTGGTGCAAATGAATTTAGACAGATTTACAATTAATTTGCACCAACAAGAACAAATTTTCCATTTCTCAATCCACTTTACAAACGTGTCTAGTAAAGTGAGTGTGTCTTGCTGATTACCCAGGATTTAGAAATATTTATTACATGTGACCAAATCTTGACACAACCCCACTCCAGTAGCTGGGTGGTGTACAAAGTGACTGAGCATCTCTAGACATACTTGAAGATGTAACACATTTGTCAACATTGTGCTACATTTTACACATTTGTCACATTTTAAACTGGAGAAAAGAGCAAAAGTATGCCAGAAATGTGGCGTCAGAAATTGGCCTAATGAAAAATTTACACTAACAGGTTTTTAAACAAAAGCTTATTCTAGAAAAATGCAAGTAAAAATATCACACCTAAAATATGCTTTGCTTTTATAAAAATGTCACTGACCTCACAATTTACTAAATTAAATGTGCCAGAATTCTGTCTTAAAAATGCCTCACTTCGATAAAACAGTGTAGGTTGTCAGGGAAACAGGCATGGCTTCACAAGAAAAGGGACCTAGCCAAAATGCAACTTTGCCAAAATTGAGCAAAAGTTTACCCACACAAACTTAGCCAGCAAATGTATGGTCTACACTTAGTAAAATTGGCTATACATGTGCCAGATTTATCATCCAACATGTGCCACTGTGATAAATCTAGCACATTTTTAGACTGTTTAGTCTAAGTTAATACTATTTACAGCATTAGGAAATATGTTCCTATCTTTATAGACATTTTCATATTTCACTATAGGAAAAAAATGCAACTGAATATTGGTGTTTGCAGCCAAATGGGTTAAGAGACCACCTAAAATTAGTAAAGTTAAAACCACAAAATGGACACCCTTTTAGAAGATAACACACAATTTATTACCATATACTTAAAAGCCCCAAAATAGGGACTCTATCAAATTCCTATTAATATTCTACCTAAATATTGGAAGTCTTCAAACAGAGACTGGACAGGCATCTGTCTGGGATTATTTAGTGAATCCTGCATTGAGCAAAGGGTTGGACCTAATGACCCTAGAGGTCTTTTCCAACTCTCCCATGATTCTATGAAATGGGGTAACCGCCCTGAGAAGGGTGACCCTGTTCCCAAAACTTTCCCTAGAAGACCCCACATTGTTAAAGAGTGGGTGAAAAATGATTATTAATCAAACAGAGGAAATAAAAAGAAATGCTACAGCATCAGCCAACATTGAGGAAAATTAACATTAGGTTTAAGAAAGACCAATAGATACATCACATATATAGATTCCAGACAGATGTTGATAAAAATCTATCCGTACTACTCAAAATAAGTTGACATCAGCAAAGCAAAAACTCTGAATCAGCTAGACTTCAAAATGGTAAATAGGTGGGCGTGGCTTGGAGAGGCACCGGAACGGCAGCAAATCTTTAGGCTCCGTTTGGAAACAGGCACTTCTAGCCATAAAAAGCACTGTTGGAGGTGGAAAACCGCAAAAGCAGATAAACGAACCTACCAGGACAGCATGTCAGCAAGAAGGAGAGGCTCAAAACCAGTGCCGACAAAGCTGGAGTCCTTCTTTGTGGCACGTGGGTCCCCCTCTGCAATGGCCGCACAGGAGATCCTGCCAGCAGCCCGCAGGGACCGGGAGCAAGTGACTGACAGCCGCTCTGCACTAGAAACCACAGCGGAGGAGACTGCATCTGACAGCTCTGCCGGAGCGACCGGAGGCTCTCAGCACACATCAGCTATACCGAAAGGCACAAGAGAAAGGTCAGTGAATGGGGGGAAAAACATTGCCAAGGGACCCCCTGCACCCAAAATGGCGCTGACCACGTTGCCACACATAATGAGAACCCCCACAAGCAGCCCAGAAAAGCAGAAGCTGAGAATATCTCAGACTGCTGAGAGTGATCCGGAGGCTGAACACTTATATGTGATAGCAGAGGAGAGAGAAACAGATAACCCTGCGGGAGGCTCACAGTATAACACAGCCACAATGGGAGGCTCAAAAGACAGAGCAGTGAATGGGGGGAAAAACAATGCCAAGGGGGCTCTTACACACACACTAAGAACCCCCACAAGCAGCCCAGAAAAACAGAGGCAGAAGATGTCTCAAAATGCTGAAAGTGTTTCAGGAGCTGATTATCTCCATGAAAAAGGAGCCGACAAAGAATTAGATAACCTCACTGCATCAAACAAACCAGTGACTGAGCTGTATATAAAGGAAATAGTGTTGGCGCTGAGAAACACCATACAAGCAGACATTTCAATGTTAACCTCGACAGTAAACTCCTCCATTTGGGACATTAACAACAAAATAGAAAAACATGATAAAAAACTGGAGGAAGTGGTGGGCTCGCATAACTCATTAATCGACTCCCACTACGATCTAGAAGAAAAAGTTAACAAACTGCAACTCAAACTATCCGATTTAGAGGATAGAAATCGACGCAACAACGTCAAAATAAGAGGGATACCCGAAAATGTCTCCAATGCGGAAATCGTAAACTACATTACACGATTTATGCAGACCATGCTTCCCAACACGCCAATGCAAGAATTCAAGATAGATAGGGCCCACAGATTACCGCGCCCAAAATTCCTTAAAGAGGAATACCCCAGAGACGTTATAGCTCGAATTCATTATTTTGGCGCAAAAGAAGCCCTAATGAACGCAACAAGAAAGCTCCAACCCCTGCCAAACCCATACTCTGAATTGCGAATATTCGCTGACCTATCGCAATCCACCTTGGAAGCGAGGAGAAGCTTCGCAGCGATCACTGCCTCCTTAAGAAAAGCCAATATCCAGTACAAATGGGGATTTCCCACAAAAATTATAGTTACAAAGGAAGGAAGGACCCATATCCTCCAAGACCCTAAATCTGCGACAGACACCCTAAACTCTTGGGGAATTACACTGCAAAATTTATCCTATACAAACGCCAACACAGAAAAAAACAGACGCCAGCATCACACCAGCCGGAGCTCCTCACCCCCGCAATGATTCAGAAGACCTCACCTCCAATAGATACTAAACAACGTCTCATGAAGTGCCTGCTCAAGATAGCTGAACTTTTTCTCCCCCCACCGAAAAATGCAAGTTCTAACTTGCCCTGTATTTGTCAGTTTAATCCTCAACATTCTGACTTTCACGCCAAACGCATCCGTGTGTTCTGGCCCTATACAAAATGAGGATATTGTTTGGTTCTCTTTTTTTTGTTATTTTGTTTCCTCAGGCATTCGCGCATCACAGGAATTCCCAAGTCTCCAACTTTGCCGCCGCCCACCATCCACATGGCGGTGAAAGTCCTATCGCTTAACGCCAACGGCTTGAACTCGCCATTCAAGAGAAGATCTGCGTGGAAAGAGGCAATTATGCAAAATGTTGACATTATGTGTATCCAGGAGACCCACTTGTTAGAAGTAGATAAAAGCAGAATGTCCCATAGAATGTTTCCGCAGGTCTTATTTGCTTGTGCCCCAAAAAAACAGGCGGGTGTGATGGTGGCATTCCGAGACAGAGCTCCGTTCACCATCGATAAACAGATTGGTGACCCGAAGGGTCGCTATTTAATCTTAGTAGGTTCCCTTAGGAATACAAAAATAACCTTAGTAAACACATATGTAACAAATTCAAAGCAAATTAATTTTCTTAACAAACTCAAAAAAAAAATTAACCAAGTAGCGGAAGGTCCAATAATGATAAATGGTGACTTCAACCTAGTACCTGATAGAGAACTCGACACTACAAACCCAAAACTTAAAAGAAATGCCACCCTGGGAGAATGGCTACACAAAAATGCGCTTTATGATACGTTCCGGTGCTCCAACGCCTCTGCAAAAGAATACTCACACTATTCAAATAGACACAGATCCTTCTCGCGCATAGACTTATGTCTAGTTGAGAGGAAACTCTTAGCATCAATACAAAAAGCGGAGGTTGGGACGGCTACTTGGTCCGACCACGCACCAATCATAACAACACTGAATGTAAGGGGCCTTGGAGCACCGACTAAATCATGGAGGAATAACACTTATTTAATGAGCATTCCCAAATACAGGGAAAAAATACAAGAAGCATTAACTGAATACTTTAAATTCAATGCCATCCCACAAACAGACCCAGCAATGGTGTGGACCGCCCATAAGGCATACATAAGAGGAATTTTAATAAAACTAGGCTCCAAATACAAAAGAGATAAAACAAAAAAAACAGATGAAATTCTAACCCAAATACAACTGAAGGAATCCCTTTTAAAAGTTTTCCCAGACCAAAACACACATGCCGAATTACATAAATTGAGACTGGCCCTACGGAAAACATTACTAGGGGATTTTGACAGAGAAATTACTGCTCAGCGAGCGGACAGCTATTCAGCAATTAATAGGCCATCCAAATGGATGGCAAATCTGATTAAAAGAAAAACAATAAAAGCAAATATCCCCTACATTTGGAATTTCCAGGACAAAAAACAAAAACTATCGAACCCCAAACATATTGCAGACAATTTTTGCTCTTTCTACAGCAAACTTTATAACTTAAAAAATGATCCCCAAACAAAACAACCAGACAAGGAATCAATCAATGCTTTCTTGCAAAAGGTTAACCTACCGAAGCTATCATCCTTACAAACGGACCTCTTGGACGCCCCGTTCTCCGTCTCGGAAATAATAGACACCATAGCATCCCTAAAGAACCAGAAAGCCCCTGGGCCGGACGGGTATTCAGCAGAGTACTATAAAAACTTCTTACCCCAACTTTCAACCCATATCACTAACACATTTAACAAGATCAAGGAAAGAGGCTTCTTCCCACAAGAGATGCTGCAGGCCACAATTGTAGTCCTACCAAAACCTGGAAAGGAACCAAATACACCAACTAACTTCCGTCCTATATCATTACTTAATACCGATACTAAGATCTACGCTAAAACGTTGGCCCGTAGAATGGTGGACATACTCCCAGACATAATACACTCTGACCAAATGGGGTTTGTAAAGGGGAGACAGGCCTCGGACGGCACACGGAAAATTCTAAATCTAATACATTCAATAGAAACATCTAAGGTGCCGTCAATAATGCTGGCCCTGGACGCCGAAAAGGCATTTGACCGAGTCCATTGGGAGTACATCTTTGAGACAATGAAAAAATTTGGTTTTGGAGAAAACACGATAAGTGCCGTCCGGGCCCTGTATTCAGCTCCCACAGCCACTGTTTTGGTGGATGGTACCCTGTCGGTCCCCCTATCAATCTCGAATGGCACAAGGCAGGGTTGCCCATTGTCTCCTATTTTGTACGTGCTGGCTATAGAGCCTCTAGCAGAACTAATTCGCACCTCCTCTGAAATAAAGGGAATCCCAATAAATCACAGACAATACAAAATAGGATTATTCGCTGACGATGTCATTTTGACACTGACCCGCCCCCTAGAATCTTTAAGAATGGCATGTAAAATAATCAACCAATTTAGTAATGTATCTCTATACAAGTTGAATATAGACAAGTCTCTTATTCTAGGTCTGGGGGTATCTACAAACCTAGAAAATGCAATACGGGCGGAATTTCCCTTTGAGTGGAAAAAAAAAGGCATACCCTACTTGGGAATAACGTTGACACCATCCACCAGAGACATAGAACTAGAAAATTACCCCAAACTGCTTAACTCCACCCAGAAAGTAATTGACCATTTATCAGGTTTAAAACTGTCGTGGATGGGCAAGATCACATCCTACAAAATGAAAGTCCTCCCACTAGTCCTGTACCATTTTAGAACCTTACCACTTATTATCTCCAAGCTTACAATTTCTAAACTCCAAAAACAACTAAATAACTTTTTATGGAGTGGAAAGAAACCACGTTTAGCCCTGTCAATATTAGCACTCCACCGGAAAAAGGGAGGAGCGGGAGTACCAAATCTAATGGCATACTACGAAGCTAATATACTAAACCAAACTAGACAATTAATCAGGACCAACAACACAGTAGGCTGGCCCAATGTAGAAAAAAGCTATATAAATGATCTACCTGGACAGGCACTAATGCTTGCTACTTCAATAGACGGTTTAATATTCCCAAAAAGCATAGACACCCAACTTAAAAACATTCCCCCTACATTACAAGCCGCGATCCAAACATGGAAAGAACTCACTAAAAAAATAAGCATATCCGATGAAACGGAATTTCCCCGCATACCTATCGAGACACTCAATCTATTTTTACCTAACTGTGATATGAAACCGTGGAGCGTTAGAGGAGTCAGATACGTAGAGGACTTAACATCCAAGAGAGAAATTGAAAGCTTTACAGAAATAAGTACTGTCTATGGCCTCCCGCAGAGCGAAAAATTTACATACTTTAGAATCTGCTCTCTCTTAAGAGAGAAACCCTTACACAAAGTAAAACTCCCGACCACAATCATTAAGAAAATTCTCACAAACCCTCTCGAAGGTAAATCGGAGACAAGAGACTATTATGACATACTAACCAACAACAAAGCAATAGCAAAAAAAAACATACATGTCGAACTGGGAACTAGAACTCAAAGAAAAGATACCTCTGGATCAATGGTCCAGCTCGAATACGTTAATGACAAAATCCACTATGGGACTTAACATACTAGAAGTACAAACCAAAATTAACCTAAGATGGTACTACAACCCATCACTTTTATACAATAGATCGAACCTGGGAGATGGTTTGTGCTGGAGAGGCTGCGGCCAAAAAGGCACATTATCACATATTTTTTGGTCCTGCCCAACACTAAAAGTATATTGGGAAAACATAACCATGTTCTTACAAAGCACATTGAAGTGCTACATACCTAAAGACGCCAAAATGTATATATTGCTGATGGGCTTGGAAACGTTTCCTAAACAGATAAGATATGTACTTGCTCACTCCCTAATGACCGCCAAATCCATAATAGCAAGACACTGGAAAAATCCATTACCCCCAGACATAGAAGAATTTAAAAGACGTATGGACGAACAATATATTTTTGAAAAATGGTTGGCGTTCCGGAATAAGAACACCAAAAAATTTAATGACACCTGGGAGACTTGGAGAATATCCTTAAAAAAGTAACAGTTGAATCATACAGATGCGTGAAGCCTTGTTACTGAGTTTGTTCATATGTTATATGTTCGTTGCAAAATATGTGTGGAATACAGGTTGTTAGAGGAACACAACGATTACGCTAAGTGTAAGTTATAGAAAATAGTACATGACTATACCATAACCACAATATAAGAATGTGCAATAAAATCTCAATAGAATACTATCCTATATAGCACAGAGTGGTTACCATACCAGTTACATATTTTGATTGTAAAGTTGTGGAATGTTACCAATTGTTGTAGTAAAGTAACTTAATCAAAATACTAACACAAATAGCACAGTCTGAATGTGATACTAAATATTCGTTGATTATGTGCAAATCTCTTATGCTACTATGTACCAATGACTTGTATGTTTGTTAAAATTAATAAAAAAATCTAATGTTTAAAAAAAAAAAAAAAAAAAATGGTAAATAGGTCTAGAAAAAGACAGCTAATGTAGTACATATGCACTTCAGATATCAGCATAATATAAGTCTGTTAAGAAAGGAAAGATATAGGGCTGCCAAGTCCAATTTGGTATTATAACTATAGCTGATAATGCGCGCACCTGCATACATGCGTGTTTTTGTGCATACAGGGGTGCACACCTATGTACGCACATGCACGCTCTTGTAAAGCCACTCATTTGATGTTACAAGATTAAGCTGTAGTGCTACAATATTGATGTTTTTGCAAAAAATAACTTGTTTGCTTTTCAAGTAAAGTTTGATATCACTTGTAAACACATACACTAGTAGAAGGAGAAGAACAGATTCAGGTTTTTGGTCCTGTGGATCATCTCACGATCAATCATGCATTCAATGTTTTGTCACATTTATCTACTGGTGTCATTCTGGTTGATCTGTCCTTACATGTACTACATAAAGTAAATGGCAATATGAGTCGTCTCCATTTGGCACCATTCCCTGCGTCTCATCTAAATAAATGTCAGAATGTCCCTCTCAAGAGAGGGGTCTCTATATAAAAAAAAGCCAGTTTCCCACCTCGGTGAGTTGTTTATTGAGTATACTGAGAATTGTTTATCGAGAACTTGACACTGATCAATCATGTTTGACATTCTCTGGCTCGGTGCTATAAGATATTTCCCTCCTGGTAATAATTACACGGCTAATTCTATTGCTAAGTAAATGGGGGGCTCAAACGTTTTTGTTGTTTATCTATCATAGACTGCACTGATAAAGCTAAAGCTATAAAAGACCTCAAGAAAATAAAAATATAATCTGCTCATTATTCCATGATGAAGAATTTAGTATAGAATTCCATGTATGTCAAACCAGAAGAGCAATGATCTGTGGCAACGTGCAAAGACTTAAGTGCTGATGGAGCAGCGCTGGGCAGGTGCTCCCCACTCCCAGTACGCCAATTATCCTTGACTCTCCAGAGGGAAGGATGCAAACATCAGACTGTCGGGAATTGAATTAAAAAGAATGAGCAAGTAAGCTTAAAAATAAAACAAGCAAGTAAAAAAAAAAAGACAACGCAGATTTCCTGCTGACTCGGGCGGCGAGGGGTAGAAATAAAGCTCTGGGGGGAAAAGCTGCACCTTGATAATTCCTTTTAAAATTTAATGTCTGATGCTCTAAAGCATAAACCGCTGGACGTAGACACAATAATCAGTAGCTGCACATTGCCTTAGTTTACAAATGCACTGTGTCCTACAACTCTGTGCTTCTATTCTGCATCTTAAACCTTTGTGATCATTTGGCAGTCTTTCTAGCTGACGCTGGCATAATGTAATGGAATGATAAAACATAGATAGCTTATAAATTGTTGTTCTGTTTTTTTTTTAAATACTATGTTTAGAATAGACATGTAGCTTTAAGATTCTTAAACCAAATGCATAAGTTATAATAGCCCCCCCCCCACACACACACTACTATGTGCCTATCTGTAATTCTAGTGTCTTCTTATGTGGGCAAATAAGTAGTCAGTGAGGTCAAGTCATACCTCAACTGTGTCAGACCCACATTTTTTAATACATTTTGTCTATGTAAATTAAATCTATTTGGCCTGCGACACATGAACGAGGTAGTCAAAGAAGTGGTGTGGCCACTTTTGTTTGTCCAGTATCTAAGGGCAACTTTATAGGAATTGCGCAATCAGAAAATGACCTATTGTATAAATTAAGTTTTTATATTAAACATATTTTTAAAGAAATTTTGATTGTTTTTAACTTGTAAATAGTCTGTATTATAATAAAATCTTAAAATCTGCTTTTTCAAACTGATCACTAAGGCCTCATGTCCACGGGCAAAAGAAGAATTAAAATCCGCTGCGGATTTTAACTCCTCTCCTGCCCGCGGATCCGCATCCCATAGGGATGCATTGACCACCCACGGGTAGATAAATACCCGCGGATGGTCAATAAAAATGATTTTAAAAAAAACGGAGCATGAAAAAATCTGGACCATGCTCCATTTTCGTGCGGGTCTCCCGTGGGGACGGCTCCCTCAGGCTTCTATTGAAGCCGTCCAGATCCACAGGAGACCAAAATAGGAATTTACTCATCCGCTCCGGATCTTCCCTTCGCGGCGCCTCCATCTTCTCTCTGTCGCGGCCGGATCTTTTTTCTTTGGGACGGTGCATGCATGGGGCACGCAACTGATGTGCCCTGCGCATCCGCCGGGGTGAAGAAAGAAGATCCGGCCGCGACGGAGAGAAGGTGAAGCCGCGGTGAAGGCAAGATCTGGAGCGGGCGAGAGGTAAATTAATTCTTATTTTCAGCGCTCATGTCCGCGGGGCAGGAGGGACCCGCTACGGATTCTCCATGGAGAATCCGGAGCGGGCCTGATTTTCCCCGTGGACATGAGGCCGAAAGGTACCATTTACATCATGCGATGATTGCCCAGATTATAATTGGAAACAGCTAATTGGGGTGACAATTATCTGGTGTAACCAACATGGCACTGAGCAACAGATTGCTCACTTATCAGAGTCGCTTGGTTTCTAGCACAATTGAAAACCAAGCGGCTGTGGGCCAGGTAAGCAGGAGTTGCCCAATAATTGACTGTTTACTGTGAATGGAGGCGGGCCAGAACAATCTCCGGCATGCTCCATCTCCATTCATTAAAATACAATTACTTAAAAAAGAAATCTTGTTATTTGTATAGTGCCAACTTATTCCGCAGCTTTCAAGTAATTTTTGTTAATTGCCCCCCACCAAGCTCGGTACTCATTTTACCGGCCTCAGAAGGATGGAAGGCTGAGTCAACCTTGAGCCAGCTACCTGAACCATGTGGGGATTGAACTCGCCACCCTCAGGTAGTAAGTGAGAGCTGAGGACTACATTTCTGCACCACTCAGGGCTCTATTACCCTTGTGCTTTACATCTGTGTAAAGCACATGGGTAATAGTCACTGGTACAAACTGTGGGGTGCTAATGCACCTGACAGTTGTAAAAGTACCTGAAGCATAAAAATTGCCCAACACTTCCTGTTCTGTAGAGAAGACCTTTCAGTAATTATCTCAATAATAACACATGCAGGAATACAATGAAAGACAACAATTATATGAGGATAACACAAAATTCACAAAGGTGGTCACAGCTTACTTACTTCCCCTCTCTGCACAATGATCTTTGCAGGAGTCACACATCATGTCTAGAACAGCCTCCTATAAAAGTCAATGGGTCCCCTTCAGTCTATTGTGTCTATGGTACATGTGACTGATGTAAAGCATATCTCTGCTGCTCAGCCAACATGGCCGCCCCCAAAGTCATGTACAGACAATAAAGTTGAAAAAAATCTAGAATCAAAACAAAAACATTGGAAAAATTTGGTTTAAATTTGCAAAAATATAGCTACATTAACCTGTAATCGGCTTATTTTACAGGGGACCCTTCTGAAAATAAAGGGATTATCCAGAGTGGACAACCACTTAAAGTATACTGGCTAAGGGCAATTGCTCGATCGAGGATTGCCCTTAGCGAGTACCTGTCCGCTCGGGAGCAAAGATTCAGCTGCCGGTGGCAGGCGGGGCGCAGCGGAGGTGAGCGGGGAGGAACGGAGGGGAGATCTCTCTCTCCCTCTCTCCCCCCCCCCCCCCGCTCCCCCTTGCTCATGGCCGCAACTCACCTGTCACCCGCGCCAGCACCCGAACCTTTGCTCCCGAGCGGGGAGATACTCGCTAAGGACAATGCTCGATCGAGCAATTGTCCTTAGCGAGCATGCTCGCTCATCTCTAGTAGAGAGTCTTGTAGGCAATCCTTCCTGAGAAAATGTATGCAAATTAGATCTCCTCCAGAAATAAGAAATCTGTCACACTAGTGCCACCTATAGATACGATAAATACTCTGTAAATCAATGTCCACTCCTTTTAACGAGCTTTGAAACATGACTTGGGAGTTCTGTTTGTCCAGAGCAGAGTAATAGTTAACTGAGTTATCAAGGGGTACTGGTTCTCCTTGCAAAGATATAACTGATGTCGAGAATCTTACAGGCAGTGCTGGGAAAAATATGCAAATCAATTCTCCTCTAAAAGACAGAAAACTGTCTCTCTAGTGCCACCTATAGGTAGCTATCCTGAAAGTTAATGTCTGATTCTTTAACAAACCTTGACACATGGCTAGAGATTTCTGCCAGTCCAGAAAAATCCATGGCTTTTTGGGGGGTTCTTGCCCCTCCTCCATACTGAGCAAGGTACTGGTTGGGTGTGTGAGATGTCTTAGAAATAGCTTTCTTCTTCCCGGAGGAGAGTTAATTTGCATGTTCATTTATACATATGTATTTTTTGAACTCTGAATATAACTCTTTCTATTAGATACCAAAAATTAGATTCTAGAAGACCTATAAAAGTCTCTACGAAGAGCAAACATTTCTGAGTATTTTATTGCCGGCTGCTGAGAAAGACACATTCTGGGAACATCTACTCCAGACATAATGTATTCTGATCTGCAGGAAATATGGCTAGGTATAATAGAGATGCACAGCCTTCTATAAAGAGAAATAACCTTGCGAAAGACGATTGTTACCAAACTGCTATGTGTAACGACTTGTAATGGGTGTTTGCATCCTGTATGGTTGTCTTCCATTAGCTGAGCGCTTGAAATTTGCTCATTTTTTACAACTTGCTTTCTGCTAGTAAATAACTTTACCCGACAGAGATTTCACGGAGTCGAAGGTTGTGGTTAGAATCATGTAACATTGTTTTCTAACAAAGTAAAGCAAATGTAGAAGTAAGAAGAACAAACTATCTAATCCTTGAAGATTAAGGCATGAAATTATTTGTTCTTAGGAGAACGAGGAAGAAAACGGTCGCATTGCCTTCGATGAAAGACACAATTATACACATCTGCACAATTATACACACCTACACCATGCTACGCATCTGTTGATGTTTCTCTGGACATGGCTTACAGCAAAGATTACTGTTACATTATAATGGCTGTTGATTTACCATTGATTAAAGTAAGAAATAAAACCGAGTTTCCATAAACATAATCCATCTACATAGAACACAAAGTAGAAGCAAATGATAATTATAGCTGCTTCATAAACTGATACCACAATGAAGTAACCTGCCTGTTCTTGAAGTGTGTTTGAATGCTATACATCTCCAATAAATGAGGAAAAACTTGGATGGTAGAGATGGCTTCAGTTATTGGGTCTGGATGTGGTGAAAGTATATATCTCTGATATGAGCCCTTAGGCTAAATAGAAAGTGACACAGCCGGTCTCCACAGGAGCATAATGATCCAGCAATGCCATCCATGTCCTGCAGCATCTATTGCTAAGCAACTGCCCTAGGCTCTGTTTACCATACAACACAACAGTAAAATCTATCTATCGATCTATCGATCTATCTATCTATCTATCTATCTCTCTATCTATCTCATATCTATCTATCTCATATCTATCTATCTATCTATCTATCTATCTATCTATCTATCTATCTATCTATCTATCTCCTATCTATCAATCTATCTATCTCCTATCTATCTATCTATCTATCTATCTATCTATCTATCTATCTCATATCTATCAATCTATCTATCTATCTATCTCATATCTATCTATCTATCTATCTATCTATCTATCTCATATCTATCAATCTATCTATCTCCTATCAATCTATCTATCTATCTATCTATCTATCTATCTATCTATCTATCTATCTATCTATCCCATAACCATGCAAAGTTGTAAGAATGTGTAAATCAAACCATTGGAAATTTCCAGATTTCTGCTATTATTATTTAAACTGTAGTTTGATTTTGTTTGCCTCTAAAATTAGCTAACAATCTAACTAAACTAATAACATGCAAATAGTTGTAGGTTCATGTCTTTTATTAAGCCCATTGAGTAAGCATCCACAGTGAAGGGAAAGAAAATAAGAGAACCTCTGTGTTAATGAGCCACGGGTAATTGGCGAAAGGTGTTTCAAGATTAAATTGGAAGTGCAGGTTTCACAAATGCTTTGCCCATTAAATGAAGGCACACAAAGCTTGGTTACTGATAAATCTGCTCTTATCAAAAAAAGACTGTTTAGTGTGAACCATGCTTTGATGCAAACAATTTTCAGAAGTTCTCGGAAAATTAGTTATAGAGATGTATGAATCTTGAAAAGGCAGGAATGGCACTGCTAAAGATGTGAATGTACGTACATCGATCCGTGGTTAGGCAAATAATCTACAAGTGGTGGCAATTCAGGACTGTTGCTATTCCATAAAGAATAGCTTCTACAAATGTTCTATGGACAG
The DNA here is from genome assembly GCF_035609145.1 of Eleutherodactylus coqui. NCBI lineage: Eukaryota > Metazoa > Chordata > Amphibia > Anura > Eleutherodactylidae > Eleutherodactylus > Eleutherodactylus coqui. The sequence goes on from NC_089838.1 coordinate 271,862,775, forward strand.
AAGAGACAAAAGTGGAACTTTGCATTACAACGGCACAGCACTTTATTTACAGGAAAAAGAACACTACATGCCAATACCAAAACATCATCCTATAGCTGCTTTCACACGAGCATTTTATTGCGGCAATTTTGCCATGATAAATGCTGGCCGAAAATCGCGACCATCTGATGCATTGGATTCCAATGCATGTGTTCAGAGGGTCGATTTCCCAGTGTTTAAAAATGGCCGTCTGGAAAATATAGGTCTGGACCTATCTTTGGCCAGAATATTGCCGGCTGGTCCCATAAACTCCTATAAGAGCCTGTGGGAGATGCCACAAAAAGGAGGTGGGAGGGAATTTAGCAGCAGCTCTGCTAAACTTCCTCCCCCTTCCCTCTCCCTCTTCAGCCCTTGCTGGCTGCTGTCAAATTAAGGGAGCCAGACGTGGTGGGAGATTAGCACATTAACTCTCTTCCCCTGCCCAAGTTGCGCGTATATGCACCTCTCATTTATGCAATTTTCAGCCATGATGCAGCCATGACGCGTGCGGCCAAAAATCGCATTGCATGTGTGAAGGAGCCCTAAGGCCTTATTCACATGAGTGTATATAAAAGTGTGCGACATCTGAAGCATTGGATTCCAATGTATTCATTCAGATGAACTATTTTCAAGGGCACGTAAAAACGCGGCAACCAAAAACGGGGACCGATTTTATACGGTGCATAAAAAGATAAGTCTTGGCTTATCTTTTGCCAGATACACTGGAGTCTCTCATTGACTTCTATGGGAGTTAAAAAAAAAGAAGGGGGAGGAAGTTTACCTGCGTACAACTCTGGGGAAAGATTACATTTGTCTCTAGTTAACAATTAGAAGTCATTACAAGTATTTTTGCCAACCAAGGGATTTCCGTGTTGCAGCATATATTTTTGCTAATACGCTAAAGCCGCCCATGTAAATGGGCAGGAAAAGGCAAATTTAGATCGGGACTTGATTGCGGCTTTTTCCTTTTCCCATGTTTTTCAGACTCAATGCGGACAGCGTAAAGACACATACAGACATGTGAATAAGGCCTAACTGTGAAGCATGGTGAAGGAGGCATCATGGTTTGGAACTGCTTTGCTGTTCCATTAAGTCCTCAATGCTTTCCGATCATTGAGGGAGCAATGAATTCTAAGCACTGGCGTAACTATAGAGGGTGCAGAGGATGCGGTTGCACCCGGGCCCAGGAGCCTTAGGGAGCCCATAAGATCTCTCTTCTCCATATAGGGAGCCCAGTACTATGGATAAAGCATTATAGTTGGGGGCCCTGTTACAGATTTTGCATTGGGGCCCAGAAGCTTAAAGTTACACCTCTGATTCTAAGGTATAGTAAAACATTTTATAGGACAATCTAAGGGCAGCCGTCCATGACTTCAAGCAAATTGGCATTGGATGATGCAACAAAACAATCACCCAAAGCACAGAAGTAAAGCCTTATTTACACACAAAAATGATCGCTCAAAATTCGTTCAAAAGATAGGGGGAATGACAGTTTGAGCAAAAATTTAGCATAAGCTGCTGATGAGCAGTAATGCTTATTAGCTTAATTTGCATGTAAATGAGCATTTCTTCGCTGTATGCGGAGAATAGCAGGTGGTCTATTATCTGCATACAGCCTCTTTGCTCTGCCATGGGATAGCAGCTGAATGCAATGTTATCAGCGCTCCCCGATGAGAATCGCAGCAGTCCCTGCTGTCAGCTTTCCGGCCGAACAATAAATTTTAAACTCAACAAAAAAAATCATTGTTCGGCCGAAAAGCAAATGATGGTAGCATTTACACGCAATGATTATCGCTGAAAATACATTGTTTGAGTGAATTTTGAGCGATAATTGTTGCTTGTAAATGGGGCTTAAGTCAAATAAAGGCCCATTTACACCAGCCGGTGATTGCTAAAAAAGTCGCAAATCGGCGATAGTTTTAGCAATCATTGGCGCGACCAGACGCACGCCCATCCTGCAATTTGCGGGTACTGCTAGCTGATCATTAAATTTAGTCCAACCTAAAAATCGTCCTTCACTCTTATCAGCAGTTCTCCATGGTTAATGCTGATAGCATTGTTTCCCCGTGGAGAACAAAGGATCTGAGCACAGGTAATAGCCCTGGGGTTATTAACTGCATTCAGAGAAGGCTTCATTTGCACACTTAATTGGTACTTAAGTAGCTGAGTAGCTACTTAATAGTTTATGCAAAATGATCGCTCAAAGCTGTCACTCAAACTGTCGTTTAAGTGATCTTTGAGTGATCATCTACTGGTGTAAATGAGCCTTAAAGAATGGTTGAGAAAGAGGATTTGTGTTTTGAAAGAGTGCGGCTAAACAGATTAGGGGTGGTGACTCATCGTGTACTATCTCAAAAAACATCTCTAAACTAAATTTACCTTATTTCAATTGGCCATTTACCTAGTACTAAAAAAATGAGTCATTGGGTTTGGCAATGTGCAGAGAAATGTTAAAAAGTGAGGTATATAGTAATCTCATAACTATTACTGACTTTGGTCTATATTCAATCTATAATCTGGAAAACTATCTGCCATGTAAAGATTTCCAAAGTCTGGAATTTAAGAGGTCAAAGTATTCTCAACAACACTTATTGTAGATTCCATTGATCCCGAACTGCTGTACTAGTCTCCCTTCCTTCTGAGACAAAACAAAACTGCTGACTTCCTTGTAGGAAACGGGATGTGAAAAGAAAAAAAAAATAGAAAAATCCTAATTTTCAGACACCATCTAAATAGCTATGTCGTCCAACTCTGAGTCTGCTGCTTTCAAAGTATATAAAAGCAATTTTCTTTTTTAACCATCTGATCAATATTAAGGCAGCTGACATGGAATCAATGCTGGCAGGAGGTGGGAAGAATAGTGAGTGCATGTGTCAGGTGGACTACAAAAGAATTGTCATCATGTGACCATAGTAAACTCTTGTCCTCTGGCTGCCAGAGACAGGGGACACTGTAGCCTTCTCTGTAGTGTTCGCCCCTACATTGTCTTAGGAAGAATAATATAGTATAAATATAACAACAGAGTGATCTTATATACAGTAGATACACGTTAATGCATTGGATCTATCTATCTATCCATCTATCTATCTCTGTCCATGTATCTCATAGCTATCTATCTCATATTTATCTATCTATCTATCTATCTATCTATCTATCTATCTATCTATCTATCTATCTATCTATCTATCTATCTATCTCTTTCTCCTATTTATCTGTCTATCTATCATGTTTCCCTGAAAATAAGACACTGTCTTATATTTTACCCCCCCCCCCCCCCCAAAAAATGGCATAGTGTCTTATTTCCGGGGGTGGGGTGGGGGCTTTTACTTACTTGGTCTGCGGCGTCCCGATGCCCCCCAATAGTGTTCGCCGGCGGCGCTGCATCCTTCTTGTCTCACAGATGCCTTCTGCTGGCGACAGGGCTTTGAATTCCCCGCCTCCAGCAAAGCGAGCGCTGTGATTGGGTAATCGAGCGCTGGCAGCCAATCACAGCCGGCGCTCGATGAGCCAATGAGCCAATCACAGCCATTCAGTGATGTCTATCTATGTATCTCATATCTATCTATCTATCTATCTATCTATCTATCTATCTATCTATCTATCTATCTATCTATCTATCTAATATACTCTACAGTGTCATGTTTATGTAAAGTTACTTGTTTAATCATGCGGATGGTTCCTTATAACTGTATATCCTGTCCACAGACATTTTATAGGAATTTACAATAGTTTGAACACTGCCGTGCTCACATATCCATTAACTCAGATGTCTATCTATAGATATCACATATTCCTCAGCTCTAATCATGGCTGTTAACTATCTAGATGCCGCTGCCAGTTCTGCCAGTGCCTTTGGGCCATTTGGGTATCATGGCAGCCTGGATCCTTGTAAAGGCCTTAAGTGCTGTCATGCATTTCTGCCTTTAAACCATGCCTGTGACACAGCTTAAAGGGGTTGTCCCGCGCCGAAACGTTTTTTTTTTTTTTTTAACCCCCCCCCCCGTTCGGCGCGAGACAACCCCGATGCAGGGGTTAAAAAAACAACCCGCACAGCGCTTACCTGAATCCCGGCGGTCCGGCGTCTTCATACTCACCTGCTGAAGATGGCCGCCGGGGTCCGCTCCCTCCGTGGACCGCAGCTCTTCTGTGCGGTCCATTGCCGATTCCAGCCTCCTGATTGGCTGGAATCGGCACGTGACGGGGCGGAGCTACACGGAGCCGGCATTCTGCACGAGCGGCCCCATAGAAGACAGCAGAAGACCCGGACTGCGCAAGCGCGGCTAATTTGGCCATCGGAGGCCGAAAATTAGTCGGCACCATGGGAACGAGGACGCTAGCAACGGAGCAGGTAAGTATAAAACTTTTGATAACTTCTGTATGGCTCATAATTAATGCACAATGTACATTACAAAGTGCATTAATATGGGCATACAGAAGTGTATAGACCCACTTGCTGCCGCGGGACAACCCCTTTAATAGAAAGCCTTAAAAAAAAAAACAATGATATATTGCAGTATATTGTATAAGCAATCAAAAGTTTTACAGCACATTATATGAACATTAAAGGGTACTATTGAAAAATTAAAGTTGTCCAACAAAAAGCCTTTAGATAATTATGATGACACAAAAAAACCTAAGATTTCTTTTAAGATCAAAGAAAATAAAAATAAAAAACAAAGAAATAGCTCAGGAATGAGGGGGTTAAAGTGGTCTTCCAGGACCTTACATTTTTTTATAGGCTTATAAAGGTGCAAAATAAAGAAAAAAATCATACTCAGCAGCTTTAGTGTCTCCCTAGTCAGTGCGGGAGTCCTGCTGCTCAGACCCGGGTGGTGGTCATGGGCAGTAATATCACATTAGTCACCCGTTAGTTCACTGATAGTTACAATTCAAGGATATGGTTTGTTGGAAGGAGGTGGTTATGTTTTCCGACATTCCTAGTCTCTAAAAAAAAGTTTAAAGTGGGTATACAGCAAATGTATATAGATTGGATTTGTTACTATGTGTTATGTAGAAAGCATAGTGCATCTATTAGATTCGTATAAGATATCACACGTTAATTGGGTACCCTCCTGCCCCTGTAACCACAGGATATACTGTCAGCCTCATGTATCGTGGCCTCTGGCATTCAGCCTATATTAAGAAAGCTAATTAACATATCTTATGAACCTTGCGCTTAAGACAGCAGAGCAAGTGTTGTATGTGTGAGCAATTTGGCTTTATTGAAGTTGTAATTAACTCTGTAACAGGTGCTGCTACTGCTTTAAAGTGCGCTCTGTCTTCCAGACAAACTGTATCCGAGAAATCAATTACGAGCTTTATAATGGAAGAAGAAATCATAAAAACGCAGCAACTGAGACAGACGTGGAATATGTGTCTGAAAATGATGCATCTTAAAACAATGTAACGTAAAGTAATACAAACATTAAATCAGCTTCCGCTGTGACTGCAGCCATCGGGGCTTAGACTGTACCAGAGCTTTACGCAAAATTACAGCTGAAATTCAAAAATATAAGACGCTGATGAAGAAAATAACAGGATTAGTCGGAGAGCCATCCTTATTTTCAATTTCTGGAGGAAAAAATTGTTTGTTTTTGGCTTTACCAAAAGTTTTCTCACCTCCTTCTTTATGTGACAATTGTGTTCTGGGACCTAAGTAGCAATCTATGCTTTTTCTACGGGCTCGTAGACCGTATTTTGTATTGCAGGCAGTAGGCACTTCATGTGCCACCATATGGTGCCTCTGTAAGGCTTCTAGGTGAGAAGAGCTCAGTAATTTGGCTTCTATCCACATCAATGTATGAGAAAAGATTCACAGAAAGGGGCAGTTAAAGTCAAGCTAAGGAAAGTAAAGCCCAATTCACAGACGTGACTTTTACTAAAACTATAAATTTTATTAAATAATGTTAAAACACATATATTGTGCACGACACTAACAACACAATTAGACCAGGTAACATAAACCACCTCTTGATTAATAATGTAAAGAGTGGTAATGACCAATGGTAACTTGGAGTATTTTATGACACTCAATAGGTATTTTGAGATAATTTTTAATAACAGACACCCCACCGGAGCGAGGTTCAAAGAAAGTAAGGAGGGGGGTTAGGCGTTCAAATGTCAGAATGTTGGCTCCTAAATCATATTTAGCGTGAGCCTAACAAAATCCTTTGAACTTTCTAATCCCCACTTAGCCACCACACCGAATCGTGTTAGGTGATCCACTTTTTAGTGACTTACACGGGACGTATAAGATTTTATGCAAATAAGGTGAAATTTACATGGATTTTGTCCCATAAGTCCTATATGGGAGATATCCCAGAAGAGACGTTAAAACAAAGTGACCGGACTCAAGTATTTTTAGTTGTAGATCACCCAAAGTACACGATTTACACTGGGCCGGTTGATGTCAATTTGAACCAAAGATGTGTTATTGTACTGGGAGTGTGTTTATCCAGGTGTTAAATGAAGATGATAATTCACCTGGAAAAGAATTAAAACTGTACTTACTCCTCTAAATGCTGGGAGGATAATAACCAGTAGTACAATAATAGTATCTACTTTCAATGAATGATTGATGTCAGTACTTGAACGCTACGCGTTTCACCACTCAATATTTGTGGATCATCAGGAGATATAGTACTCAGAATTTAGATGACGAGACTGAAGATATTCATAGAGTATCATAGAGGGTCAACTCATTTAAATAAACGACGAGATCTTAGCCTTTGTTTCAGAACAGATAGGTAACACATAGATGTTTCCTGACCTATCTAAAGATGAATAAGAAAGGCATGTCCTAACTAAGATACAATTGTTTCCTGCTTTCCGGTAGATCTTAGCGGGCTACTACTTCAATTGGGGGACTATGGCGAGATAGGCCTATAATTTGGAATAGATAGCGTACTAGTGCTAAACCATTAGGTCAAAAGTAAAGGGAAGAGACTAGAGATGAGCGAGCGTACTCGGATAAGCACTACTCGCTCGAGTAATTGGCTTTATCCGAGTATCGCTGTGCTCGGGTCTAAAGATTCGGGTGCCGCTGCGGCTGACAGGTGAGAGAGGGAGAGAAAGATCTTACCTCCGTTCCTCCCCGCTCTCCCCTGCAGCTCCCCGCTCCATGCCGGCACCCGAATCTTTAGCCCCTAGCACAGCGATACTCGGATAAAGCCAATTACTCGAGCGAGTAGTGCTTATCCGAGTACGCTCGCTCATCTCTAGAAGAGACATAAATATATGTCTTACAACCCCGACCCAGTTGTATGCACTTAGGCGTAGTACATCCAAAAGAAAGCTGAACCCTAGGAGTACAAGAGAGTAAGTATTCCAACCCACGACCCCAAATTTTAGGCGAGAGGGTAGTTCAGAGCGCCCCCAAAAAAGAAAGAAAAGCCCTATTACAAAGAAAAAAAGAGCTCCAGCAGGAGCATAATAGAGAGCATAACCCGTCGCCTATAAAATATGGACCTATAGTATACTATAGGCATCCTAGTGCAGATCCATATGACATGAATAAGTAGAATGGCTATGTAGGTGCATGAACTCTAAGACACAGAACTATTAGGACACCCAAACATCATGATGGCCTCATAAACACAATTATGGCATCTTCTGTATATAGGAACTTGATTATTGCATGCATCTAAATATAGGGAAGGGATTTGTTATTTGTATAGCGCCAACTTATTCCTCAGTGCTTTTAGGTAATTTATTTATTACCCCTCGGCAAGCTGGGTACTCATTTTACTGACCTCAGAAGGATGGAAGGCTGAGTCAACCTTGAGTCGGCTACCTGAACCATGCGGAGATTGAACTCGCAACCTTCGGGTCGTGAGCTTAGGACTGCATTTCTGCTGCTTTAACACTCTGCCCAACAATTACATTATAAAGGGTGCATGATCAATTTGTTTTAAAATGACCGAGAATCTTTCCATCATTAGCGAAGATGACCTGCTGCTTAAATCGGTACTTGTGGGTTGTCTGTCACAACTTTTTGCAGTCGACTTATTTGACACTATCTTGCAGGCTATTGACGCATTTATACCACCTGAATCTATATATATATAAAAGGCAAAAGCCCTCATTGACTGACTGACTGACTGACAAACTGACTGACTCGCCACTAATTCTCTAACCTTCCGGTGTTGTACAAACAAGAAATTTGGAACAACCATTCTTTAGGTCTTAATGGGAAAAGCAAAGGGGTCCCAACTTGATTATTCAATTCTAAGTGCAAAAGTAAGGGATTGCTATGTAATGTAACTAATAACACACATCTGTACCGCACAAACATGAAATTTGGCATGAACATTCTTTAAGTCCTAAATAGGAAAAGTAAAGGGGGCACAACATGATTATTCAATGCTAAGTGCCAAAGTAAGTGCACCCCAATGTAAGGTAACTAATAACACACATCTGTGCAGCACAAACATGAAATTTTCCACAACCATTCTTTATGTCCTAAATAGAAAAGTAAAGGGGTCGCAACTACAATATTCAATTCTAAGCATGAAAAACTGTGAAAACCAGCGATATATGAGAGAGTTTTTTTCTCAGAAATCATAAAGCTTAGGAATATGATTTACATACAGAGAAAAATCTACCTCACCTCTATGAGTATATACTGAGAATCTACCTCACCTCTATGTGTATATACTGAGGAGAATCTGCATTACCTCTATGTGTATATACTGAGAAGAATCTACCTCACCTCTATGTGTATATACTGAGGAGACTGTGACGCTTCTCTATGTATATATACTGAAGAGAACATAACTGACCTCTATGTGTATAAGCTGAGGAGAATCTAACGCTCCTCTATTTGTATATACTGAGGAGAATCTACCTCACCTCTATGTGTATATACTGAGAAGAATCTACCTGACCTGTATGTGTATATACTGAGGAGAATATATCTGACCTCTATTTGTATATACTGAGGAGAATCTACCTCACATCTATGTGTATATACTGAGGAGAATATAGCTGACCTCTATGTGTTTATGCTGAGGAGAATCTAACGCTCCTCTATTTGTATATACTGAGGAGAATCTACCTCACCTCTATGTGTATATACTGAGGAGAATCTAATGCTCCTGCTAATCTACTACTGATGGCCTATCCTGTGAATATGCCATTAATAGTTTACAAATGAAAAACCCCTCTAAGATTACTTGTTGCTCCAAGTTATCCATATTGGGTTAAATTTTGCTACATCTGTATCAAAAAATCAATCACCAAGGAATTTTAAACCTAAAAACTGCTGAATGTTTGTGCAGTATTTCTGGTGTTTCATTCTCCTTTTGTGTTTCTGCAATTAGCTTGGGATATCTCAGGATGACATTTTTAGGAAGGGGGTACTTGCCAGTCTTGCTATATGAACTGTATTGAAAAACTAAATTTGTTGTAAAAATAAAAAGTATTGGGCAAATTTTGGTTTGGACCTAATCTGTTAAGCTTCTTTATTTTAAGTATAGAAGAAATACATTTCAATACTATAAGGATGCTCTATTATACTTCCATGAAACCCCTTCTAGGCTGCGATACAGCCTCCCAGTGAACATGCCTTACAAGGTGCAGCGTGGATAAGTAATAGTTAAAAGCAGCGCACTCTCTTATCCAATGCCTAGAATGTAAACCTATATCATTAAAGAGTTATACGATAAGGGACTTAAGAACTGTACTGCAGTTTGTTACTTCACTCAACTTTCTCTCGTTCCAGCAATTCGCAGCATTATGTCTCGTGATGCAGTATATTAGAAAAAGGTCTATTGATCTCATAGAAAATTGGATTCTCTATATCTCTCGTTAGACCTTTTGTTGGACCAACCATAAGAATTATACTTTGCTGCGGGTGAGATATGATCCCTTGTGAAAAGACATTTCTGCGGTATGGAAAGCTAATGAGGTGGGCAGTATTGTCATTGTTAACGTGAGGCGTGTAACAGGCCGTAAAGGCTCAGTATAGGATAATAAAATCGACTTCTGAAACTCAAATCATCTCTTCTAAAATGTGCTATCTTGCTCAGACTACTCCTGGACTTGAATGGATGGGAATTACCAAAGGAATTGAACAGCTTTTATCTACTGATTTTGCAAAAGGCTGTTGAATAAAGGATTACATGGATCCGGCTACACTTGTCATAATGGTATAGTCAATGCGCTTCGAGCTTTCCGGTTGCTGACAAATCAACAGGAATTAAAGCCAGAAAAGTTTAGGTTTTGCCCCATCCTCTGCATCCTATAGTCCCTACAGATGACATATGCATGTCATTTCAGGTCTCTGTCACTGGTTGTTTCTGTTATTTTACATGTGCCTTTCAGAACCCTTGAATTCATGGTGTTAACACCATTGTTAGACTGTCCCTGAATCATAACCTTTATGAAGCTTCCCTCAGGGGCTGTAACTCTAGAACAGCAGAAAGCTAAAAATATTCATGGCTGCGGTATGAGTCAACGCCTAATACACTGCCTGCTTGATTTTCTTTATAGGGAGTATCACTAATTTTACTAAATATGCAATTAGCTAAATTATGTGGCAGTTAAACATAGTAAGTACTAAAATGATCAGTTTAAATTTATTACAAATACAAAAATGGGTTTTATGGTGTAAGGCAAGATGAGCTCCAGTTAAAGGGCCGCTCCGGTGATTTTTTTTTTCGTGATAAAGCTATCCCCTAAGTATATATAGGTGAGCTAGTGTTACCTGATTCAGTTATTCCTTTCTATTTGAAAATCCTGGCCTGTTTGTTTTTAGGTAGTCATGTGATTCATAGAATGGTAGAGTTGGAAGGGACCTCCAGGGTCATCTGGTCCAACCCCCTGATCAATGCAGGATCACTAAATCATCCCAGACAGATATTTGTCCAGCCTTTGTTTGAACACTTACATTGAAGGAGAACTCACCACCTCCTGTGGTAACCTGCTCCACTCATTGGTCACCCTCATTGTCAGAAAGTTTTTTCTAATATCTAATCTGTGTCTCATCCCTTACAGTTTCATCCCATTGCTTCTAGTCTTTCCTTGTACAAATGAGAATAGGGCTGATCCCTCTGCACTGTGACAGCCCTTCAGATATTTGTAGACAGCTATTAAGTCTCCTCTCAGCCTTCTTTTTTGCAAGCTAAACATTCCCAGATCCTTTAACTATTTCTCATAGGAGTTGATTTGCAGACCGCTCACCATCTTGGTAGCTCTTATCTGAACTTGCTCCTGTTTGTCTATGTCTTTTTTAAAGTGGGGTGCCTAGAACTGGACAGAGTATTCCAGATGAGGCCTGGAATGAGATCTGAGGTCTGTGATTTCAACTCTGACTAGCTCAGAATTACTTGGGTTTACAAATTTTCAAACTAGTCAGTTTTACAGTGAGGATAATCCCTATGATCGATCCTACCCCATATGTTCTTCAAAGGAGTACACATACACTCCTATCATAGTTACTGATAATGATCAAACAGCTCCCATCACACGGTTATAATGAAGGAGATGATAGTTTGGCCTCCTGACTCTATGCATAGGCTCTGTAGCTTATTTAGAAGAATATATGAGGTAATTTAACTGTCCTCCCTGCAAGGCAGAGATGGTACAGCCTGTAGCTGATCATGTAAAGCTGTGCCGATGCATTATGGGGTTGATAGCACAGAATAGTGAAAGTAGCATTAGACAGAATTCTGCAATGCATGAAAGTGGCTGCAATATACAGACTAGATCTTGGTGTGACAGGAAAGGAAAAATGTTTTTTTTTTTTTTTTTTGCCATAGTGGCCCTTTAAATGATCATGTTATTTGACCCATTCTATTTCACTTTGGCTTGATAAAAATCTATAGCAGTCTGAAACATTGCTATTCTCTGTACGCTTTGAGCCATCATTAACTATTGCATCTATTGTGATATTGCAATTGAAACTCCTGTGTGTGTTGTACTTATTGTATACTTTGGATTGATCTGCTCTAGTAGTGAGGCTACTGGAATTAGCACCATATTTGGTTCTTTGAGGAAAGTCAAATTCATGAAAAGCCTTGTTAAACATACATGGAAACAAAGGCATAAACAGGCAGGTACCTTTGCACACTAATAGACTAATAGCTTCGGCATCCTCCAGTGGGGTATACTGGAAAGTTAAGTGTGTGCTGGCCCTTTAAGAGGTGTGCCGTGCATGGCTATTAACCCTTCTGTCAGAAGTGACAAGTTGACTGTAGGGAGGCAAGATAGAGCGTCTTCTGCAAATGTCACAAGGGACATGGCCAACGGCATGGGGAAGTTAGAGACGCCTCTGGCCATGACCTGTGGCCATGACACAGTTCTTGAAGTTGATTTTTTTGAAGAAGGGACAGTTGTCAAGTGTCAAAATCTGAGTGACTTTGCCAAGCAATAAATTGTGGTAGCTAGATGACTTGGTTAGAGTATATGCAAAGTAGCAGGTCTTGTGGGGTGTAGTTAGTACCAAGGAAGGACAACTGGTCAACCACCAATGGGGTCATATGTGCCAAAAGAGGAATGGTAAGGAAAACCTTGTCTATACCGCATTATATTAGGCAGGTAGTTTTAATGTTATAGTTGATCAGCATATACCATATTTACCGTATTTGTTGTATTTTTGCTCTTTGACACTGCAAAACCCTTAAAAAATATTTTCTCCCTTTTCTGTTAAACCTGTGCTATCTTTTTCTCCTATACATTGAAAATTATTTTTATTCCTTTCTCTTTCCTTTCACGTTAAAAGCTTAAAACATCTTTGGATAAACAGTAGAAGAGAACGTCTGACATAAAAATTACACTAAATTGCACTTGAGTTGTGGAAATTGAGCTCCTTTGGCGCTATGCAGACATGCTTACTTACGCAGACTGTGGCGCCTGACCATTAAACACTTCCTCCAGAAAATAACAGCACTGCAGAGATGTACATATAACACTCAGCTCTGTGCGGTGACATGATTGCCGTATTGTAATAAACATTCTTCTCTCATCACTCACTGCTTTTATACCCATTTAGAGGGAAATCATCATTCATTATAACTGTGTTGATGGAGGAAAAATTTTGAAAATTATATTTCCGTTTATGACTATTTATTTATCTCTGATATATTGTCGTATAATATGGTCAATCTGGCAAATGTGTATGACAATATTTATGAGAAACATTGCACTAAGCTTTTACAGGCAATAACCAGGCATAGCATTGGATGGTGCTATCCGCAGTGCCTTCTATCAACTCCCCTTATTGTGTACCATTAAGTTGTCCAATTTTCCCAATTAACATTGCCCAAAAAAGTAAACCACAACAGTGTATTTTCAGCAACTGCTTTTGCATCAGTACAGGAACCAAGTATGGGATGGGGTATGCAAGCTTTGACAGCCCAGGCTATACGGACCAGTGGTGGCACCTTCAGTAATGAAGGGTAATGAGCCCTGGGTGATAGTAGAGGCTAAAAACTCTTAAGACCAACCATAGCAATAACCCTTTCCTCTGATTACAGTCATATGGGCAATTACAGGACATCTGCTCTTTTTCCTGTGAAGTACTGTATAGTTACTCCAATGAACTAGTATGAGATTAGAAAAACATGGGAGGGCATTTACTAAGTAATCAATGCCAGAATACTGGTGAAGAAAAGTAGCTAATTTTTGCACAAGCCCAGCTAGTGCAAAATAATTTTGCAACTTTTTTTCCTCCTGTGCTGGCCCTACCACTTTTCTGAAAATAGGCGGGGCTTATCAGGAGGGTAAGTGGTCACCCCAGACCAACAGATTTATGTATAATTTATGACACAAACTGATGTAAATGATGCCAGCAATGTATATTTTAGTGAAGCCACATGGAGGTACCGGGGATGCATTGAATACATGAAGAGGTGTTCTCCTTCAACAAGACCGGAAACACATTTAGACAGAGTATCTTCAGATAGAAATCAGACTGGACACAGACACGAATCAGGAGTCAGACATGACAGGGTTCAGAAGTCAGACTGGTATCTGACTGAGTTCAAAAAAGAAACAGACAGAGATCTGACCAGCATGCATGCTCAACCCAGACGGGAGAATAACAGGTACCTTCAGAAAGGAGGTGTCAGACTAAATGTGCACAGCCAAATGGTGATTGGCTGGAGTAACCTACCCCCAAAGCAAACCAAATCAACCAGTACCTGTAGAGAAGTACACCTGTCCATTCCTAGCATCAAAATGGCAGTAGCACATGCTGAAAATTCATAACACATGGCTGTTTTAACTGAAGAACAGCACCACTTTTATCAAAGAGATACATCAGGTATGGCAAGTTAGTGCAATCCAAATTAGGTGACTTGAACCCATGTTAACTATAGTGCAATCATTAACTACTGTTTGATTGGCTAAAAGTAATTAATATAATTACAGATATTCAACATATTATACAGTTTTTCTCTGAAGTCTTTTCAACATAATGCAAAATAAACAGTATAATTTGAGAAACATGCCAAATCGTTCAAGTTGTTGGCTTGACCTTCAAATTAATCTGATCAAGCATCTTTGGGCATTGGAAAAACAAGTCTGATCAATGGCAGCCCCTGCTCACGATGCTTAAAAGATCTGCTGCTAACATCTTGGTGTCAGATACCATAGGATAGCTTCAGAGGTCTTGTGGAGTCCATGCTTCAATAGGTCAGAGTTCTGTTGGCTGCTCGAGAGGAGTCTACACAGCGGTTTTAATGGTATGACTGATTGGTAAAGAACAAAAGTTGCAACGTTAGAGAAAAATATTGATTTGCTGAAAGGAAATAAAATATAATTTGTTTTATAAAACACAAATAGAGGGAGGGCAAACTCAGTTTAGGGGTTGATCTCTATGGACCTAGGTTCTCACTGGTGCTCATTTCTAACCATTGAGTCACAACAATGCCCTATACATTTAGAGATTTGCTTTATTGACCATATACCGTAATCTATAGAAAAAGATGAGTAACTACTACTATATCTTTAACAATGCATATACTATACATGTATTATATAGCGGAGACGGATTTGTTATTCACCATTGGTTGTGCACCAAGATCTCTGGTTGAGAGTGATTACGGGAAACTGTTGAAAATCGTTCACGTGTTAAATAACCAAGAAACTGTTGGCCTGTTTAAACAGGGCTTATCTATGAATGACTGCCTGTTCACAGGAGGCAGGTGGTCAGAAGAGATCTCTGGCGCACTCCAGTTCCATTCAATGAGCGATTATCACTCCTGTGTGAAAGCACAGTAGGATAGTCATAGGGACAGCTAATGGGTGCATAAATGCCCAATAGACACCCCGATCTGCGATTTCTGTTCTATAATTAATCGGACGAGCGCATAAAAAGCGCTCATGTGTCCGATACCATTGCAAAGCAATGATTCTATAAAATCGCCGGACGCATGTGCATGCGCAAATCGCGCGAAAAAACGCCCGTCTGACCGAGGCCTTAGGCTGTATTTACACGGGTAAGTACGAAATAGGTCTAAGAAAACCGGACCTAAATCACATGTTTTACTTGCAATTTTACATGCAATTTTCAAGTTTATGCAATGCATCTTGCACGGAAATTGTGTTATGCATCATATTTGCTTGTGTTTTTCACCCACGTGAAAAAACTTGGTTCCAATACTCAAAATGGAAAAAACACTTTGTGCTTGCATGAAAATCACATTTATATGCCAATGGGATGCAATTGTTTTGGCTCCCATGGGAAATAATGGGCGATTCATGCAGCGGAACCACCGAAAATAAGAATTGCTGCAATTTTTCTATCTCGCACTGTGAAAAATTGCTCATGTAAATTAACTGGTTGAAAATAAAGGGTTCTATTAGAGCACAGAACTTGCATGTGAAAATTGCTCATATAAAGACATCCTTAGAAATTCATAGAACTATAAAATGTAACAAGTGGCACCAAATGATAAATTGTGAATGTGCTATTATAATTCATACTGTTGCTGAACATGCATTCTAAATATATAGGCTCCAACATGCTTGTTCATGTTCAAGTGCCCTTGCCACCCACCCTCTATGATATAATATATCTTTTGTACAGCGCTGTGTAATATATTGGTGCTACTTGACTAATAGCAACTGCAGCATTTCAGCTTGAGCAGGTAGGATATACTGGTGGATGACATGTTAACTTGCTTTACAGGGTGACGATTCTCCTCCCGTTACGATCTGTGATGAGAAACGTCGCTTTGTCACCAGAGAAGTATGTGTTTTCCTTTTTGTCTTTGTAACTGATGTTGATAAATGAAATTTTAGATCCATATAGAATGCCAGTGGAAAGAACACAGATGTCAACTTTTAAAAATTCACTTCAGGGAGACTTTTCCCATTATTTGTATTGATGGAGTGTCAAGCTCCCAGGAAAAATTGTTTGCGAAAAGGGACAGATTGGTACAGTTCCCTGACAGTCCAAAATTAGCTTTTCATAACACCAGGCACATTATATTACAGAATACAGCATGTGATTCCACAGGAGGTTGCTCGTATCAAGTTTTAACATTGACGCTCAATGCCCCTTATCGCACCAAGCGACCCCAGATATCTTGAAGAGTATCCAAGATAGCTCAACAATATCCTATTATATGGCACCAAAACAAATCACAAACACATTTAAAGGGGAAACGAAGGATAACTTGTTGGAAAGTCAAGTGCGATCATATCCAATCCCCCAATTCTCTCATACAAAATGAAAAAAGACCTCAATGTCCTGGATTAAATAGACTATAAGTGTCTTACCAGGTTCAGGTGCCATCAACTATTTGACTGGGGTGTTTTGGTCATAGTAGAAGAATTACTTTTGGGGACTTACCCTCAAAATAAATTCACCACCAACCACCTGTATCAAACAAGCGAACGCCATTATAATTTTACATTCAGAGATAGAAAGCGTTACCTTAATACTTAACACGATAAATGCACAGCCCAAGCTAACTTAAATTGACACTTAACACAACAATTGGAAAGGTCAAGTTAAAGTTTGACACAACTGTACATTTAAATGGGTTGCCCATTGGGGTAGTTTACAGATGTGGGTGGCATTAAAATATTAAAGCAACTCATGCTGTATTCGATTTATTGATGAAATGTACAATCCAGTCCCCAACAGTTTGGTTTTCTCTGGCCCTCTACTGCTTGTAGATAGCATGGTGATGTGTCATCTATTCAAAATTTCCATTCATTACTGGACTCCACACTGTGCAGTTTGTCATGCCAGGCAGCTCTGTATGCAAATATGGAAGATGGAACAAGAAATCTGCAGCGCCACCTATTGGATGGCAGCATTCATGTAAATTAATGTCCTATCCTTAGAATAGGTCTTTGTAACAATGACTGGGAATTGAAAACCAAGCCAGAATCCATATACAGACAGCTTTTTCAGGTTTTTGCCCCTCATCTACTGTACAGTAGGATTCTGGCTTGGCTAGTGAAAGTGGCCTATGACAGGAGTCAGGTGGGGTAACATCATTCCTTAAGAAGAGCACCTAGCAGGTCAGTGAGGAGACCATGCATGCTCCTCTGGGAAATATATGCAAATAAGGAAGATGGAACAATACCTCTCTATAGTAACACCACTGCAAGTGTTCACAACCATGGTGATGTGTGAGTGGCAAACTTGCCTCATCCAATCTTTGTAAAACTGTCATCATTGATATTGTAGCACCCAAATTTGTCAAAGCACATTGCAAAATATTGCAGCTCCACAATCCCTTTGTTGTGGATAGTGGAGCTGCTACTGTATGACGCTAGATGCATTGATCTGTGCATTGGGATATTCATCTCAGTGATCCTGTCCCACTATGAGAATGTACAGTTAAATAAATCTTGTTATTTTTATACGACCAACTTATTCCACAGCGATTTCAGGTAATTTATCTCTAACACCGCCCTCCCCCCCATCCCCCGGCCAAGCTGGGTAGTCACTTTAGATGATGGAGGATGGAAGGCTGAGTCAACCTTGAGCTGACTACCTGAAGCATGCGGAAACTGAACCCACAACCTTCGGGTCATGAGCAAGAGCTTAGGACTGCATTTCTGCTGCCATAACACTCTGCACCACATAATCACCATCTGCTGACCATCTCCAAAGTAGACCCAAGATTCTGGCATCCCATTGAGTTTATGTCTCCATACAATACAAAGACTATCTTAGAGCCATCACTCCTTATTATTTACACAGACAAAAGAAGCAACAACACAAAGCAGTTTTCATGGCATGACAACATCTTCAAAGTCAGCTTCAGTCAGGTTTTTACCTCTAATCACTCTCCCGGATTAAGTGACTGGCCCAAAACTGCATCAATTTGCATAACTAGTTTGCCTGAACATGCCTTACAAATTCTGCAGTGCTGCAACAAAACTTCATAGTGTGACATTTCCTTTGTGAGGCAATGTATTTACATATAAAATGCACAAAAACTAGTGTACAGAACCTTTGTAAGTTTGACCAACCAATTTATTTTTCTCTTTCATTACTTGCAGTACTAAAGCCCAAGTGGCCAAAATATGCTTGTTATAAATTCCCCTTATACAATGAATAGGGGATATAGAAAGTCTAGACACCCCTGTTAAAAGGCCATGTTTTTGTCATATTAAATAATCTGATTTATGTCCACCATCAATGCAGAAATCTTTTATGATTAGAAATACTAGAAATAATAATAAGATAATGCGGTTGCATAAATATTCATACCCTAGAGCTAACACTTTGCTGATGTACACTTTGACTTTATGATAGTATTCAATCCTTTTCAATAGGTTTCTATCAGCATGGCCCATCTTGACTTAGCAATCTTTGCCCACTCTACAAATCTATCAGATTGCGAAGGCATCTTGTGTGTAGCGCCTCTTCAGGTCAACCCACAGATCTTCAATAGGATTTAGGTCTGGGCTCTGGCTGGGCCATTCTAAAACGTTGATCTTTTTCTGACAAAGCCATTCTTTTGTTGATTTGGAAGTAGGCTTTGGGTAATTGTCATACTAAAAGATGAAATTTCTCTTCATCTTCAGCTTTTTAGCAGAGGCCTAAAGGTTTTGTGCCAAAATGGACTGATATTTGGAAGTCTTCATAATTCCCTCCACCTTGACTTAAGCACCAGCTCCAGGAGCGGAACAGCCCCAAAGCATAATGCTGCCACCATCATCCTCACTGTGGGTCTGGTGTTCTTCTGGTGATGTGAAGTGTTGACTTTACGCCAAACATACCTTTTGGAATTTTTTCCAAAAAATTCAACCTTGGTCTTATCAGACCAGAACACATTCTCCTACAGACTCTTGGCAGACTTGACGTAGGTTTTGGAAAAACATTGCTGGGCTTGGATGTTTGTCTTTGTTAAAAATTACCCCGCAGCCCAGATATATGAAGAATACGGGAAATGGTTGTCACATGACTACACAACCAGTACTTGCCAGAAACTCCTGCAGCTCCTTTAATGTTGCTGCAGGCCTCTTGGCAGCTTCCTGAACTAATTTTCATTGATTTTTGAGGGAAGTTCAAGTTCTTGGTAATGTCATAGTTGTACCAAATTTAATCCACTTTCTAAAACCGTCTTCAGTGTGTTTCATGGTGTATGTAATGCCTTGAAAATTATTTGAACCCTTCTCCTGACTGATACCTTCCAACAATCAGATCCCTTTGATAAGCTGTAAGATGTTTACAGCTTTTGCTAAATAATGCAACTAAAGGGCTGAACTGTATATGAGGTAAATCTGAATTCCTGTAAATAACGGCAGCGAAGCACTGACTACTATTTATGTTTAAATTTAAGTTTAAATGTGATTGGCTGAGGCCTCAGTCAGACGGGCGATTTTTCGCGCGATTTGCGAATGCGCATGCATCCGGCGATTTTTTAAAACCATTGCTTTGCAATGGTATTGGACACATGAGCGCTTTTTTTGCGCTCGTCCGATAAATTATAGAACAGAAATCGCAGATTGCACCTATCTGCGATCTGCGATTCCTGTTCTCTTCTCTATATGCGCTCAATGGGGCCGGCGGCAACAGCGCCGACCCCATTGAGAACATATAGAAGACAAATCATTCTTCTCTGCCACAGCTGTAACAGCTGTGGCAGAGAAGAACGATGTTTGCCCATTGAATTCAATGGAGCCAGCAATACAGCCGGCTCCATTGAAAGCAATGGGCTGCCGGACAGCGCTGGATGAATTGTCGGGAAGGGCTTATTGATGAATGGGTGTGAGTGAGACCTGCCTCTGATTGGCTCAGGCACACCCACTGCAGGTCGGCCGCGCTGAACTCCGGCTGCCGGAACAAGGTAAGTATATATATTTTTTTTATTTTAACACATTTCTGGATGAATTGCAGGGAAGGGCTTATATATTAAAGCCCTTCCCGACAATTCATCCAGCGCTGTCCGGCAGCCCATTGCTTTCAATGGAGCCGGCTGTATTGCCGGCTCCATTGAATTCAATGCGCTGGACAGCTCCGGCCCGTTTCTAATGAAACGCAGCTAGGAGCAGATTTTCAGGCGATTTTTGGGCATCGGCCACGCGATTTGCGGATGCGCGTCCATCATGCGATCTGCAAATCGCGCAAAAAAACGCCCGTGTGACTAAGGCCTAATTCTGTACACAACCACATTCCCTAATGTAAGAGGGTGCTCACACTTATACAACCGCATTATTTTAGTTTAGTTTTTTTTTTATTTTTCAGCCCTAAGGCCCAATGCCCACGGATGAATTATCGCTGCGGAATTTGCAGCCAAACGCCCGCCGGGAATTCCGCAGCAATGTCCGTCCATGGACATGCTATGGTAAAAGATTCTCCCCTGCCCATGAGCAGAAATGAACTGTGATTTCCTGCTTGCTGGAGAGAATCGCAGCATGTTCTATTTGTGTGGAAAATTGCACAGATGGCTTCCATTGCAGTCAATGGAAGCCATATGTCCCACGATACTTCCACAGCGAGCACTGCAGAAATATGGAAATCCACATCACAGCCCTGCGTCGGCACGTCATGCTCTGCACTGCGCATGCGCGCTGGCTAGCCGGCCGTGACACTCGTCGTGGATCTGGACAGGGGAGTAAAGGGTCTCTGGGAGGCACCGGGTCTGATTCCGCTGTGATATTTCGCAGTCGGATTCCGACTTGGCCATGGGCATGAGGCCTAAATGATTTCAGTTTGTGTTTTAATAGAATTGTACAGATAATGGATCTCATTGAAGGTGGAAATAAATCTGAAATGATTCACCTTTTTTTTTAACATGACAAAAACATGCCATTTCAACAGGGGTGTGTAGACTTTTTTTTTATATCCACAATCATCTTTATTAATAAATAGAGATGAGCGAGTGTACTCACTAAGGCAAACTACTCGAGTGAGTATTGCCTTTTGCGAGTACCTGCCCGCTTGTCTCTAAAGATTCGGGTGCCAGCGGGGGGCAGGGAACGGTGGGGAGAGTGGGGAGTAACGGGGGGGGGGGGGGTCTCTCTCTCTTTCCCCCCCGCTCACCCCTGCTCACTCCGGCAACTCACCGCTTACCCCTGTCGGCACCTGAATCTTTTGAGACGAGCAGGCAGGTACTAATTGTCGACCGAGTATTGCCTTTTGCGAGTATGCTTGCTCATCTCTATTAATAAAGCAGCTCTTTCCACAAGTGAATAGTAACATGTGAGTCATCTTCCCTTCCCTCTGCTTGTTCAAGTTATAGTCTTGTTGTCATCCATCAGATAGACTCTCTTGTGTACTAATTGTCTGACATAAGAGATTTTCTCTGTTTATATAGCAGTTGTGGCAGTTGATCACACACGTTCAATGTAGTACAATGTAGCATTAAAAGAACTGTCCTCTGTGAACACAGATAAAAAACTCCTACATCTAAAGAGAAGGAATATAAATAATGCAAATCAATGAAAAACTTGTGCTAGAGGAGAAAGTGCCTCAACCCCTTCCTCACTTGGGTAATAAAGTCTATAATAGAATTGCGTTTAGTACAAAACACGTTTTTTTCATTCATTTCTTCTACTATATGTTGTATACTATAACATACGTAATGCAGAATCAAACATCATACTATAACATAATTGTATGTGAAGCAGTTGCAATAATATGTCTACTGTTAAAGGCGTAATCTGGTTTCTAAAAAGATAATAAACAAGCCAAAATTAGGCGCAAATGTTATTAAAACAACTACTGGTAGTATTAACCTCCTCAGCTCCCCAATCTACTGCTGATTCTCTGGTGGTCTTTATTAATAAGCAACCGGCCTTCTGCAGACAGTCAGTGGCCTTAGTGGCAATGTGCTATACTATTGGCATCATTGCTCCAGTAGAATGGCATCTAAAGACTTATAATTTGTAGAAAGATGCTTCAAACTTGGTGAATGATATTCTTTGTCAGACCACTGTTATACAGGAAATATGTCCAAAATCCCTACTATAGCCCTAATATTGTACCTGCCTAGCTGTGGAGTCATCGCACCGAAAAGGGCAACTCTGCTCACCGATGATTCTCCACTATTATTGACCTGTCATAGCCAATAATGTCAAATCACCAATTGTACAATAATGAATCCTAATGCATGCCCCACTCTATAATCATTCGTGTGCCATGAAGATGTCACATATTTTAAAGGAGAGCAGCGAAGTATCCTGTGCTACCCTTGTTTCTTTCTTATCTTTGTTTCTTCTTCCCTTGA
Source organism: Eleutherodactylus coqui (assembly GCF_035609145.1). Classification (NCBI taxonomy): domain Eukaryota; kingdom Metazoa; phylum Chordata; class Amphibia; order Anura; family Eleutherodactylidae; genus Eleutherodactylus; species Eleutherodactylus coqui. Next base: position 271,885,436 of record NC_089838.1, read on the forward strand.
TGAACCCTATTATTGATTGTAGAAGGGGTAGCACATTGGGAATCATTATTGTACAATTGGTGATTTGACATTATAGGGTATAACAGGTCAATAATTATGGAAAGTCATCGGTTCCCAGGAAGATGACTCCATAGCTAGGCAGGTACAGTATTGGGCTATAGTAGGGATACATTTATGTATATCTGTTATATTTCCTGTACAGCAATGGCCTGACAAGGCATATCATTCACCAGGTTTGATATATCTTTCTACAAATTGTAGGTACAACCCTAATTGGGCTTTAGTATATATTTTTCCTATCTAAGGTTTTCTTGTAACCTTCACTTATTTATGTCTTGTTGCCATTATTATTATGAGAAAAATGTGTAAAGGACAATGCTCCAAGCCACTGAAAACTTGATGAAATGGAAAATACCAAAAATAATGCAAAAAAGGACTTACTCGGTGTAGGTTGGAAAGACCAAGGATTGGCCACCCACCTCACACCTCCACATCCTGGAATGCGTATAGATCAAACTTCTGGAAGTCCATGTCTTGGTTTCTTTACCCCTGTACTGAAAGGAGTGGAGTCAGCCACAGCCTGTCGCACCCCTGGTGGGGGATGCAACCATAGAACAGAAAGTTTAAAATAAAAGAAAAAAGGCTCGGCGCTCCCAGAAGCAATCCAGCCGGAAAAAGCCAAAGATCAATTGAGGATCTTTAATGTAGAGTATGTAGACGCGTTTCTGCAACAAGTTATGTTATATTAAGCCATTAATAAACTAATGTGTTCTTATCCTAATACAACAAAACCAATTGTAAAGCAATTAAAAATGCAAAACTGTGGCCCATAAAGCTACCGTTAACACGTTAAAAGGCATGTTAAACTCTGATACATTTGTAGACGTTATTCCGCATATATTTGCTTGACTAGACATTGAAAGGGATCCTCATATTTGCCTGCCAACTTTAATATGTCACAATAAATAATAGAAAAGAAAGATCCAATTCTCAGCATGGTCTTATCTATGAAATAGGGTATCAGGCTTCACACGCAAATATTGTACGAATATAGACTAAGCAAATAAGGGAGAAAGCCAACGTAATTTGCTGCAGCTCCTGTAACCCTCATCCGTATCTCCCTCCTACCGGATGGATCTGCGGGTCAGAGGTAAGTGACTGTGCTACTTTTTAAAAATCAAATTAGATGTGCATTGGAAAAGGGGGATACATTGGAATTTCACAGATCTGAGACTAATTCCTTAGAGGAATTAGTTACACTGAAAAGGCTGCAGATGCTCAGGTTAGACAAACAGGCTTGTCAGAGTAAAGTAATGAGTTTGATCCTACTTTGAGAATGGAGGCATGCATTAAAATTCAAGAGTAGCAAAAGACCTGCAACCCTTGAAGCACTTTTCACAAACTGAATCTTTAAAATTGTTCATACCTGTATGTGAGGTGGCTGATAAAGTGATACATTGTGAGGTAAGAGAAAGCTTATTAAGAAAGAGGAAACGGATACACACCAAATTAGCATACATTGTAGCATAACTTGCTAAGATCCTTAAGTAAGGTCACTCGAATGTGTAGGATCTTGGTTAGATAAGGAAATTAGAAGATTAGTTATTGTGGAAGGAGTTTCTATCCTAGGATACAGAGAGGAAAACAAAGAAAGAGGTGGAGCAACTCTTATTTTGTGTTTGATCCAAATAATAGAAAGGCGAGGGTTGTGTTGAGTATGCATGGTAAGGTGCTTCTAGCCCAGGTGCCACCACCATAAACAACAGGGGCATCATAGTGTAAAATGCAGACACAGAAAAGACAATGGGCCATCAGGACAAGCATTGATACAGAAGGTACTTTTAAGGCCCATTTAGACACAATGATTATCACTCAAAAGATGGCTTTTGAGCGATAATTTTTGTGTCATTTACAGCACAAGATGAGCGATCACCTTGTGATGTGAGCGGAGGATGAGCAGTGTCCCCGCTTGTCTTCTGCATCCAGCTGTTTTCTGCAACGAAGCGCCCGGCTGTTATACAGCTGGGCGCTCCATGCGGGGTGTGGAGAACAGATCTGGACCGCTCTGTTCTTCATACCCAGCCTGTCATCAGGGAGCAGGATACAGCTGAAACAATAGTATCAGTTGTATTCCGCTGTGAATCCCTGATAAGGCTCATTGTTGTCTTTCAGCATGCTGAAAGACAATGATGAGCGACGGCTTAACGAAAACTGCATGATGTCAGTGCACTTACACACAACGATCATCGCTCAAAAGATGGCTTTTGAGCGAATTTTGAGCGATAATCGTTGTGTCTAAATGGGTCTTTAGACTAGGAAGATTAATCTGATTTTTCTTTATTGATTAATAACCAGAGCATTTAGTGCATTTTGGGAAATCAGCCCCTTCTTCAAAAATATGCTGGATAGATCACTAACAGGGACATGCAGAGCTATAAAGGAAATGACAAACAATATAAAAGAAAAAGGCAAAAATAGGAGAGAATAAATGATCACATGATATCAAAAGAATAGAATGGCAGCCAAAGATATATCTGACGAATGTGAAGGTGTTGATATTCATATGTGTAGTTCAAAAGGGATTGCATAAATTCAATAATAGATGGTGCATCTTGAAAATAGTTGGAAAAAGGAAATAGAGAGATCAAAAATAGAAGAATAAATGTTGATGACTGACATGTACTGAGTAAAAAATAAAAAAAATAGTAAATAGAGTGGCTAAATATAATAAAACCAGATTACTGATTTTATACATCAAGAATCTATGGCCATCATGTACCTATCTGATTACAAAACATCAGTCATCGACATTTATTCTTTTATTATTGATCTCTTTATTTCCTTTTTTCCAACTATTGTCAAGGAGCACCTTTTATTATGTAATTTATGCAATCGCTTTTAAACTCCTTCACATATATCAGATATAATCTCTTTGACTGCCATTTTATACTTTTGTTAAGATTTTGTTAACAATGTTTTTTTTCTTGATTTTAAGAATGCAATCCATTCGAACGATTTCAACATTTCAATCATGTTTTAGATCGGGGGGTACAAGATCAAATAAAAGGACAATAAAGTTATGGAACAGAATTCTTATGTTACATTTTAAATAAAAGAAAGAAAGAAGGAAAGAAGGAAAGAGGGAAGGAAAGAAAGAAAGAAAGAAAGAAAGAAAGAAGGAAGTAATTCAAAGAAAATGGGGGAATTCAGAGGGGCGGAGGGAAACGCATGAGGGATGGATGGATGGATGGATGGATTGGGGGGGAAGTTGAGATATGCTTGATACTTATAAAACTATGTCAGATTTGAATAGGCCCTTCTATTGACTATTACTAAGATAATATTTCTTCATAAATTGGCTGGGGGTGTGGAGGATACGCTAGATGGTAAGCTAGGATCAACTGGACGGTCTGGATTCTAGCTGCAGATTTTCACAGGTGCATGGGGAGGGAATATTGATACCCGGACATCCGTTTTTTTTTAAAGTGCTTCACGATCCATGAGGATGGCTGTCAATTTTAGTATGATTTGATGATTTGTTCTGTCCTATTTTTGCCATTTTCTTTTATATTTTCTTGGCTTTTACTTTCTATTTATTCATATGACTGTTAGGGCTTAGTCACGCAGGCGCATAGGCGCCCGTGTTCCTGCACTAAAAGACGGCCACACTGCATATGCAGACAAATCAGCTCCATTGCCGGTCATGTGTACTTTCTTTCAGCTCTGCGGAGAGACGTCCATCCGGAAGTGCGGCAGTCTTCTTTGTGCAGTAACACGGGTGCCGATGCGCCCGTGTGACTAAGCCCTTAGGGTGAATACACACTTGCATTTTTTTGCATGTTTTTTTCACGCGATATTGCTGCATTTTTTAATGCGATTGTCAATGGGATTTTCTAATGTTAAAAACGCATCGCACAAAAATTGCAAAGCACCAACTTGCAATGCGTTTTTAACATTAGAAAGTCCTATTGACAATCGCGTGAAAAAAACCCAGCGATATTGCGTGAAAAAAACACGCAAAAAAACGCAAGTGGGTATTCACTAGAGATGAGCGAACGTACTCGTCCGATCTTGATACTCGTTCGAGTATTAGCGTGTTCGAGATGCTCGTTACTCGAGACGAGTACCACGCGGTGTTCGAGTTACTTTCACTTTCCTCTCTGAGACGTTAGCGCGCTTTTCTGGCCAATTGAAAGACAGGGAAGGCATTACAACTTCCCCCTGCGACGTTCAAGCCCTATACCATCCCCCTGCAGTGAGTGGCTGGCGATATCAGATGTCACTCGAGTATATAAATCGGCCCCTCCCGCGGCTCGCCACAGATGCATTCTGACAGAGATCAGGGACAGTGCTACTGGTGCCGGAGCTGCTATAGGGAGAGCGTTAGGAGTTATTTTAGGCTTCAAGAACCCCAACTGTCCTTTATAGGGCCACATCTAACCGTGTGCAGTAGTGTGGAGGCTGCTATTTGCAGTGTTGCACATTTTTTTTTTTTGTATATCGGCCGTGCAGAGCATTGCGTCCTGCAGTAATTTTACATTGTCCAGGGCCAGTAGTGGTGAGGCAGGGACAGAAGACATATTTAGTGTATATAGGCAGTGGGCCTTTCCAAAAACATTTGGGGAAAAAAATCTATTTGGGCTGCCTGTGACCGTCCTCAGTGTACTGGGTCTCTGCTGGGGGTAGTTGTCCTAATTCATACGCAGCCAGCTAAGTGTTACAGCAGGCTTGCGCAAAATTCTTTTCTGCCTCTGTGTTGCCTCTTACATCACCGCTGTATTCCTGTCCACAAGTGTACTGGGTCTCTGCTGGGGGTAGTTGTCCTAATTCATACGCAGCCAGCTAAGTGTTACAGCAGGCTTGCGCAAAATTCTTTCCTGCCTCTGCTGTGCGTTCCGTAAGCGAAGTCAGCCTCCAACCACAGGCCAATAAGCGGCACATTTAATTATAGCATTCTGTTTCTGCACTACTGGTAATACAGCATGCTGAGGGGTAGGGGTAGGCCTAGAGGGCGTGGACGCGGGCGAGGACGCGGAGGCCCAAGTCAGGGTGTGGGCACAGGCCGAGCCAGTGCGGTGGCCAGGGGTAGAGGCAGGGCCAGACTGAATAATCCACCAACTGTTTCCCAAAGCGCCCCCTCGCGCCATACCCCCCTGCAGAGGCCAAGGTGCTCTAAGGTGTGGCAGTTTTTCACAGAGACACCTGACGACCGACGAACAGTGGTGTGCAACCTTTTTCGCGACAAGATCAGCTGGGGAGCCACCACCACCAGCATACGCAGGCATATGATGGCCAAGCACCCCACAAGGTGGGACGAAGACCGTTCACTGCCTCCGGTTTGCACCACTGCCTTTCCCCCTGTGCCCCAACCTGCCACTGAGATCCAACCTCCCTCTGAGGACACAGGCACGAGTGCCTACCGGCCTGCACCCACACCCTCACCTCCGCTGTCCTCGGCCCCATCCAGCAATGTCTCTCAGCGCAGTGTCCAGACGTCGTTAGCGCAACTGTTTGAGCACAAGTGCAAGTACGCCGCCACGCACCCGCACGCTCAAGCGTTAAACGTGCACATAACCAAATTGATCAGCCTGGAGATGCTGCCGTATAGGCTTGTGGAAACGGAGGCTTTCAAAAGCATGATGGCGGCGACGGCCCCGCGCTATTCGGTTCCCAGTCGCCACTACTTTTCCCGATGTGCCGTCCCAGCCCTGCACGACCACGTCTCCCGCAACATTGTACGCGCCCTCACCAACACGGTTACTGCCAAGGTCCACTTAACAACGGACACGTGGACAAGCACAGGCGGTCAGGGCCATTATATCTCCCTGTTGGCACATTGGGTGAATTTAGTGGAGGCTGGGACAGAGTCAGAGCCTGGGACCGCTCACGTCCTACCCACCCCCAGAATTGCGGGCCCCAGCTCGGTGCTGGTATCTGGAGCAGTGTATGCTTCCTCCACTAAACCACCCTCCTCATCCTACGCAACCTCTGTCTCGCAATCAAGATGTGTCAGCAGCAGCAGCATGTCGCCAGCAGTCGGTGTCGCGCGGCGTGGCAGCACAGTGGTGGGCAAGCGTCAGCAGGCCGTGCTGAAACTACTCAGCTTAGGAGAGAAGAGGCACACGGCCCACGAACTGCTGCAGGGTCTGACAGAGCAGACCAACCGCTGGCTTTTGCCGCTGAGCCTCCAACCGGGCATGGTCGTGTGTGACAACGGGCGTAACCAGGTGGTGGCTCTGCAGCTTGGCAGCCTCACGCACGTGCCATGCCTGGCCCATGTCTTTAATTTGGTGGTTCAGCGATTTCTGAAAAGCTACCCACACTTGTCATACCTGCTCGGAAAGGTGCGCCGGGTCAGCGCACATTTCCGCAAGTCCAAGACGGACGCTGCCACCCTGCGGACCCTGCAACATCGGTTTAATCTGCCAGTGCACCGACTGCTGTGCGACGTGCCCACACGGTGGAACTCTACGCTCCACATGTTGGCCAGACTCTATGAGCAGCGTAGAGCTATAGTGGAATACCAACTCCAACATGGGCGGCATAGTGGGAGTCAGCCTCCTCAATTCTTTATAGAAGAGTGGGCCTGGTTGGCAGACATCTGCCAGGTCCTGGGAAACTTTGAGAAGTCTACCCAGATGGTGAGCGGGGATGCTGCAATCATTAGCGTCACCATTCCTCTGCTATGCCTCTTGAGAAGTTCCCTGCAAAGCATAAAGGCAGACGCTTTGCGCTCAGAAACAGAGGCGGGGGAAGACAGTATGTCGCTGGATAGTCAGAGCACCCTCCTGTCTATATCTCAGCGCGTTGAGGAGGAGCATGAGGAGGATGAGGAGGAGGGGGAAGAGACAGCTTGGCCCACTGCTGAGGGTACCCATGCTGCTTGCCTGTCATCCTTTCAGCGTGTATGGCCGGAGGAGGAGGAGGAGGATCCTGAAAGTGATCTTCCTAGTGAGGACAGCCATGTGTTACGTACAGGTACCCAGGCACACATGGCTGACTTCATGTTAGGATGCCTATCTCGAGACCCTCGCGTTACACGCATTCTGGCCACTACGGATTACTGGGTGTACACACTGCTCGACCCACGGTATAAGGAGAACCTTTCCACTCTCATACCCGAAGAGGAAAGGGGTTCAAGAGTGATGCTATACCACAGGACCCTGGCGGACAAACTGATGGTAACATTCCCATCCGACAGCGCTAGTGGCAAAAGGTGCAGTTCCGAGGGCCAGGTAGCAGGGGAGGCGCAGAGATCAGGCAGCATGTACAGCGCAGGCAGGGGAACATTCTCCAAGGCCTTTGCCAGTATTATGGCTCCCCAGCAAGACTGTGTCACCGCTCCCCAGTCAAGGCTGAGTTGGCGGGAGCACTGTAAAAGGATGGTGAGGGAGTACATAGCCGATTGCACGACCGTCCTCGGTGACGCCTCTGCCTCCTACAACTACTGGGTGTCGAAGCTGGACACGTGGCCTGAACTCGCGCTGTATGCCCTGGAGGTGCTTGCTTGTCCTGCGGCTAGCGTCTTGTCAGAGAGGGTGTTTAGTGCGGCTGGGGGAATCATCACGGATGAGCATACCCGCCTGTCAACCGACAGTGCCGACAGGCTTACACTCATCAAGATGAACAAAGCCTGGATTTCCCCAGACTTCTGTTCTCCACCAGCGGACAGCAGCGATACCTAAGCAATACGTAGGCTGCACCCGCGGATGGAAGCATCGTTCTCTATCACCACCATCAAAAACGGGGACCTTTTTGCTTCATCAATCTGTGTATTCTATTCATACTCCTCCTCCTGCTCCTCCTCCTGAAACCTCACGTAATCACGCCGAACAGGCAATTTTTCTTAGGCCCACAAGGCTCAGTCATATAATTTTTGTAAACAATTTTTATACGTTTCAATGCTCATTAAAGCGTTGAAACTTTCACCTGAACCAATTTTTATTTTAACTGGGCTGCCTCCAGGCCTAGTTACCAATTAAGCCACATTAACCAAAGCGATTAATGGGTTTCACCTGCCCTCTTGGTTGGGCATGGGCAATTTTTCTGACGTACATTAGTACTGTTGGTACACCAATTTGTTGGGGCCCTCGCCAACAGTGTAATCCAATTAATTTTTTGCCCACCAGCATTAAAGCTGACGTTACATCAGCTGTGATGGGCAATGCAATGGGATATATTTATGTACCGCCGGTGGCTTCCTGGCACCCACCCATGCTGTCGGTCCACACGGAATTGTAACTCCATGTGTCCACTTCTAAAGAACCCCAGTCTGACTGGGGCATGCAGTGTGGGCCGAAGCCCACCTGCATTTAATCTGACGTTAGCTCTGCTGTCCAGGGCACTGCAATGGGATACATTTATGTACAGCCGGTGGGTTCCAGGGAGCCACCCATGCTGTGGGTGCACACAGAATTCCCATTGCGGAGTTGTACCTGCCTGTGACTATTTATAAAAAACCGCGGTCTGACTGGGGCATGCAGACACCTTGACAGAATGAATAGTATGTGGCACATAGGTTCCCCATTGCTATGCCCACGTGTGCAGCTCCTGATGGCGGTGGCACAGGATTATATTTCTCATTGCTTCTGTACAGCATTGTGGGCTATCGCCCCGCCCCTTTTAAAGAGGGTCGCTGCCTAGCCGTGCCAACCCTCTGCAGTGTGTGCCTGCGGTTCCTCTGGCAGACGCACTTATAAATAGACATGAGGGTGGTGTGGCATGAGTGCAGCTGAAGGCTGCGCAGGGACACTTTGGTGTGTGCTGTGGACACTGCGTCGTGCGGGGGGAGGGGGGGGCAGCATTTAACCCAGGAGAAGTGGCAGCGGAGTGTCATGCAGGCAGTGATTTTGCTTTGTTGGAGGTAGTGTGGTGCTTAGCTAAGGTATGCATTGCTAATGAGGGCTTTTCAGAAGTAAAAGTTGTTGGGAGGGGTGGGGCCACTCTTGCCGCTATTGTGGCTTAATAGTGGGACCTGGGAACTTGAGATGCAGCCCAACATGTAGCCCCTCGCCTGCCCTATCCGTTGCTGTGTCGTTATCATCACTTTCTTGAATTGCCCTGATTTTCACAAATGGAAACCTTAGCGAGCATCGGCGATATACAAAAATGCTCGAGTCGCCCATTGACTTCAATGGGGTTCGTTACTCGAAACAAACCCTCGAGCATCACGAAAATTTCGTCCCGAGTAACGAGCACCCGAGCATTTTGGTGCTCACTCATCTCTAGTATTCACCCTTGGTGTTCTATCCAGCATAATTCTGAAGAAGGGGCTGTGTCTCCGAAGCACGGTAAATGTGCAGGTTATCAACCAGTAAAGAGAAACCGGGTTAATCTTCCTAGCTTAAAAGACTCTTCTGCATCAAGGGCCCATCATCTTTTCTTTATCTGCATTTCACACTATTCTTCAGATAGACCATCAATATTTGATAGGGGGAACTGACTCCCAAAACCTCAAACAATCAGCTGTTTGAAGAGGCTGCGACACTTGGGTAATAGATACTGCCTCGTTTTCAGCCTATAACTTCATGCCATCATTCTCCAGTCCCTTCTGTAGCTCTGCCCCCTTCAAGTGAATAGGACTGAGCTGCAATACTAGCCACAGTAGCTACACAATGTATAACGATGTGCCTGGTATACAATGAAATGGCTGTAACACTTGCCGAATTACCTTGGCCCATTCAAACAGCTGATTCCAATACTCTACAAATGGCAGATATTCTGTATTCTGCTTAAGTATGTTTGCCAGGGGTCACAAGTGCTCACATAAAGGCAGTTTATTGAAGTTGGAATTTTAAATTAGAAGTTGAGGTTCAATAAGAGGAACAGAGAAGTGATTTAACTCTGTTTTCTGTTCTTGTTTGAAAGTTTAGGAAATTATAAAATAGGTGCACACAAATAAAATTTATGTACACTATACAGAAATGCGTCTAATTCTGATTTATTTGTAAGGTTATACTCATAGAAAAGAAAATACATTTTAAAGGGAACCAGTCACATTGGATAAAAAATCCAGTTATGTTGCTCATAAGACAGGGAATACCCTGCGTTGTCACCCCTGGACGTAGGAGCTCGGTCCGTGACCATGAGTCTTTTCTTCAGTCCCATAGAGAATAGTAGGTGTCCATGCACAATGACTGAAGAAAAGAGTCACACTCACAGACTGAGCATTAATTTCCAGGAGTAACAACGAGTCAACAAGGGGCCAGATAAGTATAAGGGTACATCTCCAGACTCCATGTACCCAATAAAACTTAGTTAATGGAATTAATCAGACACGACAGGTTCCCTTTAAGTTTTCTTTAATGCCATTGCAGTACTAATATGAAACATGTCAGGCCTTGTCAGAGCAGGTGGGTACCTCATCCATGTCATGTAGCCTTTACAAAGGTAATTCAGATGCTTCTCAATTTGTATGCTAAAATAAGTATGAATTAGTCATGTAACAATTACCAATATGGATGAAGATATGGATAGGGATCATATATCTCATCATTATCTAAGCGCTCTATCCAAAACAATTACATTATTGCTTTCCATTTATGATCATTAAAGATAACTGAGCCAACAAAAGATTCATATATCAATGGTATATGACATTAATTTATAAATTCATCTTTGAAATGTTATTTCCATGGTGCTCTGTAGTTTAGATCCTGGACCATAATTTAACTCCAAATTTGATTACATCTAAGCTCCGTACGTCCACCTGGATTGGGTCATCCACTTGGTGACAATTCCCAAATGGCCATCAATAAATGTTTGTCAATGAGGTCTCATACTCTAAGATCACACTGGGTGAAAGTAAAAATCTAAGTTCCTGGATAATTTGGACTAAACTAAGCCTGTTATGGTGGTATTATTTCCATCTGTATATGGCCCTTCCGATACATCAAGCCAATGTACAGTACTTAATTCATGATATCTCATTGTGTGCTGTAGTTCCTTTTCTAGATTTAATTAACTTTATAATTACCCTGTTTCCCTGAAAATAAGACATACCCTGAAAATAAGACACAGCATGATTTTCCAGAATTTTTGAGGATGCAAAATGATTTTTCAGGCTTTTTGAGGATGCTTGAAATATAAGCCCCGCTCCAAAATTAAGCCATGCTAACAGTTAATTTAAAAAGTCAATTTAAATAGTGTCCAGGCAGCTATACATGTAAAAAAGTGAAACCTTTTTGAACAAAAATTAATATAAGACACTGTCTTATTTTCGGGGAAACACGGTAGATACCTTATTTATATATATGCGCAGCTATCACATGTATGTGGCTATCATGTCAATTGTGTCTGGTAAGTCATCAGTTTCTTGTGGTGTTAGTACAGCATTTTTAGCACTGACCATTTTTAAGGTGAGATCCTACAAAACAAGTTGCAAGAACTGTCATGTTTTAAAATACACAGCCATCTGTTTAATGTCCCATAAGAGATCACACACAACACATTTCATCAATAGGTGATAATCATATTACTTATTTAGCAGCAACTATTGTATGCAATAATCATAAAAATGCAAAAGCCTACTGAGCTAGTGTGTCTATTCCTATAATTAACACCGGTGCAAAATAATGTGGTAAACAGAGTATAAAATCAGGTTAACAGCAAGGTTTATTAACAATTAGAAATTCTTCAAGGTGTGCTCCGGAAAAAATAGTGATCTCTCAAACTGGCCAAGTCATGATAATGAGGTGATACAACAGCTGGATAGCCATGCTTCCATAGCCATTAAAGAGACGTGAATTTCTTATCCATAATAAATAAAAGACAATGGACCTTTTATTGTATAGGAGAATGTTCTACATAGCTTATATGACATTCAGAGTTCTGAACAAAGCAACTAACACAACTTAATACATTAATCAGTCATAACATTAAAACCTCCCGCCTAATATTGTGTAGTTGAGGTCCACCCCGAGCCACCAAAACACCTCTGACTTGTCGAGGCATGGACTCCAAAAAATCTACAGTATGAAGGTATTCTGTGGTATCTGTTACCAAGATGTTACAGATCCTATAAGTCCTTTAAGTTGCAAAGTGGGGCCTCCTTGGATTGGACTTGTTCTCCCAGCACATTCCACAAAAGCTTGATAGGAATTAGATCTGGGGAACTTGGAGGTCAAGTCAACACTTTGAACTCTTTGCCATGTTCCTCAAACCATTTCTGAACCATTTTGCTGTGTGGCAAGGCATATTAATTTGATGATAGAGGACATTGCCATTAGGAAATACCACTGCCAGGAAGGAGTATACTTAATTTGTACAATGTCTAGGTGTAGTAGCTGTATGCATGATTTAAAAAATATATGCCACCAGAGCAGGTCACTTTTTTTCCATTGCTCCATGGTCCAGTTGTGATGTGCCCATTGTGAGCAATTTTGGTAACGGACATGGGCAAGGGTCAGCATAGGCACTCTAACTGATCTTCAGCTTTACAGGAAGCTGCAATGCACTGTGTGTACTGACATATTTCTATCATACTCTTCAATAACTATATTAGCAAGTATAGTATCTATTTATATGCAACTAGCAATGACTAGGGATGAGCGAGTATACTCGCTAAAGCACTACTCGCTCGAGTAATTTGCTTTAGACGAGTATCTCCCTGCTCATCCCTGAAGATTCGGGGGCCGCTGCGGAGCGGGGAGCAGTGAGGGAGAGCGGGGAGGAATGGAGGGGAGATCTCTCTCTCTCCCTCTCTCCCGCCCGCTCTCCCCTGCCCCCGCCGCAACTCATCTGTCAGCTGCGGTGGCTCCCGAATCTTCAGGGACGAGCAGGGAGATACTCGTCTAAAGCACATTACTCGAGCGAGTAGTGCCTTAGCGAGTATACTCGCTCATCCCTAGCAATGACATTTAAGATAGTTGTATTTCAGTTGATGGTAAAACAGCAGCATCCAAGGTTGGAAAAAAGCTGGACTCTAACAAGTAATCCTAATATGGCCACTTTCTATCAATATTGGTTTTATTTAGGAAAGGAAAAAACAATATAAAAAGGAACTGATAGCACAAAATTAATATATGATAGAAAGAAGGGTAACTAACCAAGTGTCTTGGGGCCAATCAATGAAATGTGGGGTCCACTACTAGACAGAACAGCCAGCAATTAAACCTTATAGACTGGTAGAGTTGGAAGGGACCTCCAGCATCATCGGCTCCAACCCCCTGCTCAGCGCAGAATTCGCTAAATCATCCCGGACAAATATTTGTCCTGCCTCTGTTTGAACACTTCAATTGAAGGAGAACTCACCACCCCCTGTGGTAACCTGTTCCACTCATTGATCACCCTCACTGTCAGAAAGTTTTTTCTAATATCTAATTTGTGTTTCCTCCCTTTCAGTTTCATCCCATTGCTTCTAGTCTTTCCTTGTACAAATGACAATAGGGCTAATCCCTCTGCACTGTGACAGCCCTTCAGATATTTGTAGACAGCTATTAAGTCTCCTCTTAGCCTTCCTTTTTGCAACCTAAACATTCCCAGAACCTTTTACGATTCTTCATAGGATGTGATTTGCAGACTACTCACCATCCCAGTAGCTCTTCCCTGAACTTACTCCAGTTTGTCTATGTCTTTTTTAAAGTGGGGTGCCCAGAACTGGACACAGTATTTCAAATGAGGTCTGACTAAGGAAGAGTAGAGGGGGATAATTACTTATGTGATCTAGACTCTATGCTTCTCATAATACATCCCAGAATTGTGTTTGCCTTTTTTGCTGCTGCATCACATTGTTGACTCTTGTTCAGCCAATGATCTCTTAGTATTCCCGAGGCATTTTCACATATGCTGCTTAGCCCAATTCCTCCCATTCTGTATCTGCTTTTTTTCATTTTTCTTGCCCAGATGTAGGACTTTGCATTTCTCCTTGTTAAATACCATTTTGTTAGTTGACACCCACTGTTCAAGCTTTTCTAGATCTTTTTGGATACTCTCTCCCTTTTCCTTAGTGTTAGCTATACCTCCTATCTTTGTGTCGTCGGCAAATTTGATTGGTTTTTCATCAATTCCCTCCTCCAGATCATTTATAAAAATGTTGAACAACACTGGGCCTAGGACAGAGCCTTGTGGTACCCCACTTGATGCATTCTTCCACTTGGATGTGCTGCAATTTATGAACCCTCTCATGGGTAGATTGACTTCCCCGTCACCGTTCGAGAGGAGCATTCTGGGTGAGCTTCAAGAATCCAGAAGGTCTTGAAGGAAAGTATACCAGGCGAAAGGTAAAAAAGTATATAGACCAGCGCTCAGGGATATGTCACCTCACACATGAGATGCTAGTTGAAAACCAGATAATGTAAAACTAACCCTGGCCAAAGGGTGAGAGAGACAGACTTTCCTGAAAAATACTCCAAATTGTCAATTGCCAGACATATGTTGCAGAAAACACTATCTAAGTATTATTGCTGATAAAATATAAATACCAGCAGGAAATATATAATGCACTTGTGAGGTCATATTTGGCCTCCTTCATCAGGTACCTGCTTTCTACAACATAATGTTGGCAATTGACCACTTGGAGTATTTTGTGGAATAGCCTGCTGAAGGTGTTCATGTTCAAGTGCAAGAAACTTCCCCTGGGTGCCTGATGAAGGAGGCCAACTAGGACTTCACATACATGTTGTGTCAATCCTGTTGGTATCTATAGTATATCAGTAATAAAGCTTTTATGATGTTTTCTGCATATGTCTGGCAACTGACCATTTGGAGGATTTTTCAATGGAGACTGAATAGGGGTTTTGTGTTCTTATAACAGATATCCCCCCCCCCCACACACACACACACACACACAAACAGGGTACGTCTTCTACCAGTTGGCTGCGGGCTCACTTACATGGACGTATTGTCACTACATAATATGTATGTATTCTTCAAGAGCGTAATATGCAGTACACAGCAACTACGCATGTAACATGCATATTTGCGCTGTATCTTAAATCCCCATACCCTAAATTGGTGCATATTAAATATATGCGTGTAATACACAGTGACAATATGCCTCTGTGTGTGACCCCTTAGGTCCGTATCTGTTGTGTGAGGTAACATATCCCTGAGCGCTGGTCTATATACTTTTTTTTTTAACTTTTGCATGGAGTTTTATTTAGGAGGACTTTTAATTCAGGTTGCATAATTGTACAATCCATTGAATGATTTTATGTCACCAGTAACACTTTAATTATTTTCAGTGACTACATGTAAATATATATTGATTTTGAATTAGTATTATATATAATAGTTGTAGAAGTGATTCTACCCTTTATTTTGCTATAAATCTAATAAAATGAAACGTGTCCAAAGACAGGCTACAACAATGCTAAAATTGTGGAAGGTCCCAAGAATAAAACCTTTCAGGAAAACTTAAAGAACGTATTTTGTATAGCCTCTAGGAAAGAAGGGAGAGGAATGACATCATGGAAACCTTTATATATGTTAGAGGAGGAAAGAAGGGAGAGGAATGACATCATGGAAACCTTTATATATGTTACAGGAGAAAAAAGGAAGAGGGGAACATGATGGAAACCTTTATATATGTTACAGGAGAAAGAAGGAAGAGGGGGACATGATGGGAACTTTTATATATGTTACAGGAGGAAAGAAGGTAGAGGGGGACATGATGGAAACCTTTATATATGTTACAGGAGAAAGAAGGAAGAGGGGGGGACATGATGGAAACCTTTATATATGGTACAGGAGGAGAGAAGGGAGAGGAGGGGCATGATGGAAACCTTTATATATGTTACAGGAGGAGAGAAGGGAGAGGAAGACATGATGGTAACCTTTATATATGTTACAGAAGGAGAGAAGGGAGAGGAGGGGCATGATGGAAACCTTTATATATGTTACAGGAGGAGAGAAGGGAGAGGAAGACATGATGGTAACCTTTATATATGTTACAGGAGGAAGAAGGAAGAGAGGGGACACAATGTAAACCCGTACATATGTTACAGGAGGGACATGATGGAAACCTTAATATGTTTTATAGGAGGAGAGAAGGGAAAGGGGAGACATAATAGAAACCTTTATATATGTTACAGGAGGAGAGAGGGGGACATGATGGAGACCTTTATATATGTTACAGGAGGAGAGAGGGGGACATGATGGAAACCTTTATATATGTTACAGACGGAGAGAAGGGAGAGGGGAGACATGATGGAAACCTTTATATATGTTACAGGAGGAGAGAAGGAAGAGAGGGGACACAATGTAAACCCGTACATATGTTACAGGAGGGACATGATGGAAACCTTTATATGTGTTATAGGAGGAGAGAAGGGAGAGGGGAGACATAATAGAAACCTTTATATATGTTACAGGAGGAGAGAGGGGGACATGATGGAGACCTTTATATATGTTACAGGAGGAGAGAGGGGGAGAGGATGGAAACCTTTATATATGTTACAGGAGGGACATGATGGAAACCTTTATATGTGTTATAGGAGGAGAGAAGGGAGAGGAGGACATGATGGAAACCTTTATATATGTTACAGGAGAAGAGAAGGGAGAGGGGAGACTAGATGGAAACCTCTAGGTAAGTTATAGGAGCAAAGAAAGAAGAGAGAGACATGATGACGGAAGCATCTATGTATGTTACAGGAGGAAAGAAGGGAGAGGGGGAATATGTTCAAAATCTCTATGTTTTTTTAAAGTTCAGCAGAGAAGAGTTCTTACTAAAAAACTAAACAAAAGTATAAGGAGGCACAATCTGAAATCTGTAAAGGTAGATTAGATGGACCATGTGGTTGGATTCTGCGAAAACAGTCTGTTTTTCTATGTTTTTAAGTCAGGGATGTAGCTATAGAAGGTGCAGAGGCTGCACATAAAATACATCACTGTTATGCCATATGAAGCTCTCAGAGGCTCCTTGTGTGTAGTGGACTTCTTTTTCTGCTTATGTAGAGCTTGTTGATCACTAGACGCTTCTACGATGCAATCAAAGAGATTTCACACAGTTAACAGAGTTTGAGAAGGGAGCATTATTGGAATGTGAGAATCTTGATGGTCAAATAGACGAATTTCCAGCCACCTGGCCCATACAGACCAGACTGTTAGGAAGTGTTAGGACCCGTGGATGCATGGGGGCATGCACACAAGGTGACCAGGCTCAGGATAACAGGCCACAAGTAGAGAGGATTGTCTGATTGTTTAACAACATGATTGGCTCCATCTTTTTAATTGTCTGCCCTCTAGAGACAGGTGTCACAATCATTACAGGCAACTCGGTTGTCGGAACCATTTTCAGGCATTTAGCTGAAGGATATTTGGTCAGACGGCACTGGTATTGTAGTCACTAACTTATATCAACATTACAGTCACACATATAAAATTTCATTTGATTCTCACAACTTCTTCTAGCTGCTTGATTTTTTGACAGAGAGAGAGAGAGAGAGAGAGAGAGAGAGAGAGAGAGAGAGAGATGAGATAGATAGATAGATATGAGATAGACAGATAGATAGATATGAGATAGATAGATAGATAGATAGATATGAGATAGATAGATAGATAGAGAGAGAGAGAGAGAGAGAGAGAGAGAGAGAGATAGATAGATAGATAGATAGAGAGAGAGAGAGAGAGAGAGAGAGAGAGAGATGAGATAGATAGATATGAGATAGATAGATATGAGATAGATAGATAGATAGATAGATAGATAGATAGATAGATATGAGATAGATAGATAGATAGATATGAGATAGATAGATAGATAGATAGATAGATAGATATGAGATAGATGGATATGAGATAGATAGATAGATATGAGATAGATAGATAGATAGATAGGAGATAGATAGATAGATAGATAGATAGATATGAGATAGATAGATATGAGATAGATAGATAGATAGATAGATATGAGATACATAGATAGATATGAGATAGATAGATAGATAGATAGATAGATAGATAGATAGATAGATAGATATGAGATAGATAGATAGATAGATATGAGATAGATAGATAGATAGATAGATATGAGATAGATAGATAGATAGATAGATAGATAGATATGAGCCAGATAGATAGTTAAATATATAGATATGAGATAGATAGATAAATAGTTTTTTTGCGGGATGTCCTGCCGTTTTTAGTGGTACCATTTTGGAGTACAGATGACTTTTTGATCACGTTGTATAAAACTTTATCTTCGAGAATAGGACGACGAGAAAAACGCAATTCCTACACTGCGTACATTTTTTCTGGAGATGTTAACTATCAACAATAATTAATGTATCACTTTGATAGATCAGCCTTTTATGGACATGGCAACACAAATGGTTTTTTTTATATTCTAAATATAGGGATTTTTTTTTTTTTGTAAAACAGTTTTTTTTTACAATAATATACACTTATACCATGCATATACATATTATAATATATGGTATTTTTACTAAGACAGGCATCTTGGGACACTAAAGTCCTAAAAAAGAAAGCTCATGGGACCACACCATGAACAGTGGAATAGGCTACATCTTTATATCATCCTTACTTTAACAATCACTGATTCAGAAAAACTGCAATGATATGAACTTGTACAATTGCCATTTTTTCCAGTCTCTTCATAAGTTTGTTGATAGTGTTGTTGTCATTGCTGATATAATTGACTAGCTTGGATATTCCCAAGTTCAAACATATGAGACGGCTGTGGGATTTAAGCTACTTTCAATCTTCCAACAGCTATTGTGATTTGTGAATAATTCCAATCCAACTTCTTTTGTAAATGTACAAATCCTTGCAGGTATATATAATGGAAAGTTGCCTCATTAAAACTTCGAAATGAACATTCGTTGCTTTAAGATGGTTGTAAGCCTGTAATGTGTCGAGGTTTAGTGGGGCAGGTTGCCCCTAGGGAGCGCGAGGTTAGTTCTATGTGGAACACTGTGTTATGCTGAGCTGGTCTAAATCTGTTTTCCCAACATAATCCAGCTGTGAGCGATGCTGTGTGGTACACGGGTGTTTGTGCGCCAGAGGATGAAAGGCATGAAATATTTATTAAAAGCAAAATCCTCCTCTAATGTATTCTTGATCTGCTTGGAAAAAAGGAGAGATGTCTGAGGTGGGTCTGTTCAGTATTCACAGCTCATAGGTGCAGCAAACCTTGGCTGTGCCATCTGTATACACTCTAGATTCCAGTCCCATTATTACAGCTGGTTGGTGCTGTCTGCAGCCGCCAGTTTATCACCACGACTCATAGAACACATGTCTGTTGTGTCTGTAAGTGTGCCAGTGATAGGGGAACTAATCTGACCTTTGTGAATCTGCATAGTAAAGTGTCTGAAAGCAGACATCTACACCTAATGTTAAAGGGTATCGGGAAAACCTGCTACATTTTTACGTTATGCAAGTTTTTCAAAAAGTTTAGCATTTTATTTTTCATGTCACTGTCTATATGAAAAAATAGAATGAATCATATCATAGGATGGTAGAGTTGGAAGGGACCTCCAGGGTTATCTGGTCCAACCCCCTGCTCAGTACAGGATTCACTAAGTCAGCCCAGACATGGTCACTGACTTTTCCAAAACTTTTGCCAATGTGATGACTAGCAAAACTGTAAATTACTAAATGTGCATAGACCTCTTTCACACCAGCATTATTATCTCATCGAAGGTAGCCGCACAATAAAATTGCGACCATCTCTGCCGAAAAATCGCGTGAATGGACGATTTTCCGTGAACCAGTCCTGAGCTTCATTAGTGTTTTTTTGCCCATTCATGTGTCTGGGTGAGAAGTATTGCCTGAAAAAATCTACTGTCGATCGGAATTCCCTTGGTCAGCAGAAATCCTCCTAATGACTTAAATAGAGGCACCTGTCATCTTTTCCCAGCATTGGACTTAGCTAAACTCCCTTTTTTGCAGCACCCAACCTATTGGGGTACCAGCATTTTTCGGTCCAAAACCTATATTTTTCCGCAACAGGAAATTTTGGTCGCTGGATTCACTCACTTATGTGCTAGATTTTTAGGTACGATTTTTTTGCATGGGTAAAAATCCTTCATCTGAATGATTCCATAGGAAACCATTGGTTCTAATGGTTGCAATTTTTTTTAAGTTAGCCGTGCAAGAAGGCTTGTGTGAATGAGGCCATAAAATGATGTTTGCTTTTGTGCTAAGAATATTCTCAAATGTGCTGGCCACTAGGGGTCTCCCTCCATTCTAATTTGCTATCCACTGCCTGTTGTCATGTGAAATCTGCCTCTAGTAACACAGAAACAAAGGCAGAACACAGGAACGAGGGTGTTGTCGTATACTGTCCAGTGAAGTCTATGGATAGCAAAAGGGGAAGAGGAAGATGCTGCAAAGTGAGAGAAAAGCAAAGAAACAACACAGACATGCTGTTGAAGTTAGTAGCGAGTGTTTACTGTGACATTGCTATTGAAATGACATGTACACTGCTCAGTACTTCTGTATAATGTTCTCCATGATGCTGTTACCTATAATGGTGTGCTCCTCTATGTATGTAGTGTATGGAAGACATCATAGCAGCCTGAATTATCAGGTGTGTAACACTGTCTAAGAACCATAAAAGCCCTGTATAACACACTAAAAGTTAATGTGTTGATCTCTGATTAAAAAAAATTAGAACACTGGAAAAAGACCCCAGGGCACATATGCCTTTCTGCAACATGATTCTTTAGGCCTCATTCATATGGACCATGAAAAATGAATCGCGTCCACTGCGTGTGTATTTGTGTTTTTAGTGTATTTTTACCTTTTTTTCACTGTTGAAAAACTAAATTCAAAAAGGACTAATTGCTGTCAGTATTTTTCACTATCTCCTGCATAAAAACATAGTGAATATGCATGTAATATGCTTTCACTGCACATTTTTTGCATTCCCATGGACTTTTGGCCTGTGACAGGGATAAAATAGGACATGATGATATTTTTGTATCATACATGCATAAAAACACACGTTTTAATATAGCAAATTAATTCAATGGGTTCACATTCAGTCCGAATTCAGTCAGTAGAAAATATGAACTAAATATGGACAGAAAATTTGCCGATGCGATTGGGCCCTAAGCATCACCTATATAAAAAAATGAACAAAACTATGATAGAAAAATCCTCCTGCGCTCTTTAACGGGGATTATTTGCAATCCAATAAGGGAAACTATAAAGTCCCCACAATAGGGAAAATATATTTAATTGTACAATTGTACATAAAACATGAAAAGAGTCCTGCAACGCGTTTCGGCACTAATATCAGTACCTTTTTCAAGAGGCTTGAAAAAGGCACTGATATTAGTGCCGAAACGCGTTGCAGGACTTTTTTCATGTTTTATATGTTTTATGTACAATTGTACAATTAAATATATTTTCCCTATTGTGGGGACTTTATAGTTTCCCTTATTGGATTGCAAATAATCCCCGTTAAAGAGCGCAGGAGGATTTTTCTATCATAGTTTTGTTCACTTTCTTCCCCATTTGTGTGGTGTATCACCCACTGGGGTTTTTTCCTACTGCTGCATCTCCTCTTTTTGAGGATTCTTGGGGATCTTGCACAGGAAGAACATCTATAGTTCTACAGGCGACCGGGGATCATTGGTGCAAGCGGGTTATTCTCCCTGAGGTGGAGATCCTGCTTTGCACCAGGTGAGTAAAAAACCCCCTTATTTTCTATTTCGGATCCCTGTGTGGTGGCGCGGATCTACTCTTTGAGACTATATAAAAAAATGGGCATCATACCAAGGAGAGCGAATAGAATACACTACACAAGGAGCTCTAATCTATGAAGTCATATGTACAAAGCTTCAGAAACATCAGGACATTGTGCTATCAATCATGTATGTGCGAAAAAGACTTCAAATATTCGTCATTATGAAATATGAATTTAATCCACAATACTGTAAAACGTGACACATTCTCATTAAGCGAAGAGTTTTAAGTAGCTTTGCTAGAGTTGACACCATGAAATCTGTCTCAGTCTGTTTTATAAACCTTCTTCTTAGTCTCTTTGACAGCACACAAGACATAATGAAATCCATATTTGCAGAGTCCATGAAATACAAATTGCTGTATGGGAGATATTACGCCAAATCCTCATTTTGTGTAAACTTTCTTTCAAAGTAATAAGGCTCTATACTTTAATCATTAAAATCTAGTCTTTTTAGTGATAAAGGTCTCCATTTCAAAAGCTACCTATGCGTGTGATGTAAAAAGCTGCTTTTAAGACCAAATAAGTGGGAATAACTTTAAACAGGGACTAATCTCTCCATAAACTGACATAAAAAGCCTTTCCGGGTTTTGTTCGAGAATGCAGAGATATACCGTATATTGTTAATTGTTGGAAAATGAAGACCCGGCTGGAGCGCAGTTATAGACTTTGAAAATGGTCTTTGATTTTCTAACGCTCCTGATTGCTGTCAGTTTACGGATCAGCGTGCAATTACTGAATCAATATGCCATATATTCCTGTTTGTTATTCTGCATGCAGCAGTACATTGTAGTAGTGTCACATTGCCGCCGGCGCACACGTATTTAAGGTAGTCCTGTACACGGTTAGTGTTAAACATCTCCCTGCTGCTGTCTGGGCCTGATTCACACAAGGGTTATGATTTTCGCCAGCTGTATCGCTGCCAAAAATCACAAAACTAAGGAATAGCCACGATCAAGTCCCGCAATTAATTAGCATTTTCTTAGCCATTCACACAGGTGTATCGCAGGTAAAAAATGCTGCAGCATGGAATTTCGTCAGTCGGCACAAATCCTCGGAAACTCCCTCCCCCTCCCTTTTTTTTCAGCTCCCATAGGAGTTTATGAAAGCCTCTAGCGTATTTCGCCAAAAGATAGGCCAAGACCTATCTTTTGACACTGTGTGAAGAATCGGTGAGCAAAAATGGTCGGCAATTTTTATCGTTTTTACGGTATGATTTCTTCATGCTCCTAAAAATCGCCCATGTGAATGAATGCATTGTTATCCAATGCTTCACATTGTTGCGATTTTCAGCCAACGTTTTGTATTCTCTGTATTTTCATCTACTGTCTGCAGTCTGCCTGTTTGTTGCCAGTTTTGTGGGTGTTCTGTGTTTTATGTCCAATACTTCTGCAGTTCCTGGTTCGGTTTCCCAGTTCCTCTCTGACTTTGCACCTTGCCTTATTCAAGCAGTGGGGTCGTCCTTTTCGGGATGGGTGCTCCCCTACGAGGCAGTTCTTATTGGAGAGGTTCAGGGTGTTCCACTCAGATCTGTACCTCTGTGTTTAGCCCGCTCCTGCATCTAGCCACCATTAGCCTCGTATACACATACACCTGTCCAGATTGTTCAAGTTGGTGTAGGCAGAAATCTTGAACGTTAGGCTACTTTCGTATTGTGTTTTGCAGTGTCTGTCTGATGTATTTGTTACAGGTAATGTTTGAAAGGCAGGCATGTTGTAGAATGGCTAGGCAATCTATAGACCGTGTGAGGATTTTAGGCAAAGTATGAAATGTGTTTTATTAAAGATGCTATATCCTTTCCCTAGGCACTGTATAGAATACCTAGGCATTACACAGAACGACAAGTAAAATTTAGGCAAAGCATCAGCAAAGAGTCATGGAAAGGTCTTTATTAAAAAAAAAAGACATTTGTGAAAATTCCACAAGAAATCCAAAACTGAATCACAGGATTTCTGAACTGAGAAAAAAAAAGATAAAGAAAAACATTGACCTAGCAGTGCACAGTGTCTGTATCTATGATATGTCGCGCTGAGGGAGCCTTCTTCTGTCTTTCTGGCTAAGTAAGCCAGATTTTTTAACTGGTTGTAGCTATAGAGAGGTGAGCAGCTGGATGGGTCCCAACTCCTGTGTTAACGAGCACCATCAGCAGATGTGGCACTGACGGAGACACAGGTCCCTGTGTGGGCAGACAGTTGGCAGCACATAGAGCACTGATTGAGGAAAGCCAAAGAGGACTCATGTCCCAACACCATGAGTTGGCAGCCTCATGCTGATAGAAAGCCTGACCTGCCCACAGTGGCAGGTGCTGTGGTCTCTGGAGTTTGGACTTTCTGTCAGTGTGAGTGCAGTGGAGGAGAAAGACAGCAGGGGGCCCCGGCTGGCTCGGTCAGTGGTGACAGACTGTGGGACTATAGTAGTGCACTTTCAAGGAAGATGATGGTTGGATTGTGGGACATTGGAGGACAATGGAGGTTAATTGTGGGACAGTGGAAGACGATGATGAAGTTAATGGTGCAAGGGCAAAATAACATCTTTTGATGTAGGGCAAATATGGAGTGCCCAGGGGTGAGAGGAGCTCAGTCCACTGCTGGCAGGTGAATGTAAAAATTTGCTGGTTCACCTTTTGGCATTGCATAGGATGCGTAGGAAATGTGTGAAATATTTATCATTTCCTACTTTGATGTCCCATTTTTGGCATTCTATGGATTGCTTAGGCTTGTAACATATACTCTACATATTGCCTGTAACATATACTCTACCCTCCAGAACTCTGGAAACACCACGTGTTTCCAACAGCAAATCATCAGTCAAAATCATCTCTAGAAGGTTTTCCTGCAGGAATAGGAATGTATCCCAAGTGAAAAACTTGAAAAAAAGTTTATCCACCACATAACAAGAATAACTTAAGCTGTCATATAAGCAAAGGCTGAATATTATGAGGTATCCAAAATTTGAAGTTATTTCCATATTCCAAGATTCGTTGGGAAGATTAAGCTGTTTTTACTTTGTTTTTTAGTTCAATAAACATAGATCTTGAAGAATCAAGACTGTTGAGTAGCCCTTCCCAATCTGACGTCAGACGGGCGTTTTTTCGCATGATCG
The DNA here is from genome assembly GCF_035609145.1 of Eleutherodactylus coqui. Classification (NCBI taxonomy): domain Eukaryota; kingdom Metazoa; phylum Chordata; class Amphibia; order Anura; family Eleutherodactylidae; genus Eleutherodactylus; species Eleutherodactylus coqui. The sequence continues at coordinate 271,910,184 of NC_089838.1, forward strand.
GGTGAATTCATGAATGGGTGTGAGTGAGACCTGCCTCTGATTGGCTCAGCGCTGAGCCAATCAGGGGCAGCTTTGAGTCACACCCCCTTCACACCCACTGCAGGCCGGCCGCGCTGAACTCCGGCTGCCAGGACAAGGTGAGTATATATATATTTTTTATTTTAACACATTTCTGGATGAATTGCAGGGAAGGGCTTATATATTTAAGCCCTTCCCGACAATTCATCCCGTGCACGCTGGCAGCCCATTGCTTTCAATGGAGCTGGCTGTATTGCCGGCTCCATTGAATTCAATGGGCAAACATCGTTCTTCTCTGCCACAGCTGTTACAGCTGTGGCAGAGAAGAATGATTTGTCTTCTATATGTTCTCAATGGGGTCGGCGCTGCTGCCGCCGGCCCCATTGAGCGCATATAGAGAAGAGAACAGGAATCGCAGATCGCAGATAGGTGCGATCTGCGATTTCTGTTCTATAATTTATCGGACGAGCGCATAAAAAGCGCTCATGTGTCCGATACCATTGCAAAGCAATGGTTTTAAAAAATCGCCGGATGCATGCGCATGCGCAAATCGCGCGAGAAAACGCCCGTCTGACTGAGGCCTCAAAGTGTGTTTCCACACTTTTACAGGATAATGCAGAATTTTCAAACGAATGCCACTGTGCAGACAAAGGGAGACATCCATTGTTTATAGACTCTCGTTGCAAAAAAACAGCATCTATTGTGCAGTGTGCCGTTCCCTACTGGATGCTCCTGTGTCAAATAACGCAGTTTGCGGCATATTCTATACAGCAAAAAAAAAGGTATGCTGATGCATACTATTCTGACAAAAGCCAAAAGGACTCTCTTTTGGTCTCTGTCAGAAGAATAGGGACTTATGCATATGTTTGATGTCATGGCGAAGAGTTTCTTCAGGCAAACGTACGAATCTGATGTAACTTCACAACGTCAATACAGGACTCAGTGATACACATTGTCATTTAGCGCTGGACAGAGAAGGAATCACATCTTCCTTCTGTATAGCTCTGACAGAAATCTGAGAAAAACCACACTGTAAACTGTAATGACTTTATCATTCATTTAACAGCAACTTTGCATAGCTCTCTTTCAGTTTGCTCCTTCCTCATTGTTGATTAGTTTTGTACCTGTTGGTAAGTATTTTGTGCGTCTAGGTGGATCTGTTTGGTCAATCCTTGGTAGTTTTCCAGTCTCTCATTTCCCATCTAGGGACAGTCAGCAAAGGCTAAAGGTTCCTGTGGCTGGATCGCCCTTTTCAGGGGGGGAGCTCAGTTTAGTATGCAGGCTCAGCTGCTTTTAGATTAGGGATAGACTTTTGACTTCCCCAGTCTCTTGTCTAACATATCTTGCCCTTTCATGACCTTTTTATGTGCATCTCATTTCCCAACCTCTTCACCGTTCTTAATCCCAGATTTAGTTTGGCTTAGTCAGACATAACATTTGACATATGTTTCAACACATACAATAAACACACACTGAAAAGAAGGCAAATTCTTTTGTTAGGTACAACAACTTTAGGCCTCATTCAGAAGGGAATATTGTACCCATATGTTACTGACCATATTCTGTATGTAACTCCTTGACTTATCCAGTATCCAAATATAGTGATGCAGTACCTGTGAGAAGGTATTGTTTTACTTCCGATTACATGTTTAAAAACTGCCCCCCTCCATACAGCACTGAACGAACTTAGTGCTGCAGCATGTACATTGAATGCAAGTCATTATATTGTTATCAAATGAATAATGCCTGAACAGATTCATTTTCTTCTGGCAGTTAAGGGGTTAAACCTTGAAGCAATCCCAGCTAGTTTAGTGATGACAACCACAGATGTTATCATGTTCTCAGTCTTTGTGGTTATTTCGGGTAATTTTCAAGGCCTTAAAGCGATATTTTGAGAAATGATGCTATAAGACAACTCTCTTTTTAGGGTGGTATTACATGAGCTGCCCCAAGGCGCACGTTGTCCCGCAAATTTCCGGGCTGAACGTGCAATAAGCGCAAAGTTGTATGTTCTAGAGGTTGCTATTAGTGCTGGCTGCCCATACACTACAGAACTCAATTCAAACTTATCACCCTCACCCACAATGCTCTCCATGGCGCTGAGCCAATGTGCATCACTTCCGTCCTGTCCAAACATCACCCAGCCCGCACACTCCGATCTGCTAACAAATTCAGACTAAAAACCTCTGTAATACGATCCTCACATGCTCGCCTAGAGGACTTCTCTAGAGCAGCACCGATCCTCTGGAACGCTCTACCCCAAAACATCCAGACAATTCCGGAACTTTGGGCGGCCCTTAACCCCTTAGTGACCAAGCCTGTTTGCGCCTTAATGACCAGGCCAAATTTTGCAAATCTGACATGTGTCACTTTAACATGGAAAAACACCAGAAAGGTTTTGCATATCCAAGCGATTCTGACATTGTTTTTTCGCCACATGTTGTACTTCATTTAGGAGGAAAAAATAGACCGATAAAATTTGTGTTTATTTATTAAAATCGCCAAAATTGGGAAAATTTTGAAAAAATCCTCATTTTTTCACATTTCCAACTGCAATATCTTAAATTTGTGCAAACATAATATAGAAATTTTTGCTAAGATTTATATTTCCACCCGTTTACTTTATTTTGGGCGCACATTGGAAAAGCTTTCGTTTTTTTTTAACCATTTAGGAGACGTACAAATTTAACATTACTTTTTAGCATTTTGAGGAACACTTTGTTTTCCTATACCAAGCCAAGATTGGAAAGGCTCATGAGTGTCAGAATAATAGATACCCCCCACTTGACCCCATTTTAAAAACTACACCCCTTAGTGTATTCACTGATGGGTGTCATGAGTATTTTGACCCCACAGTTTTTTTTCAGGAATTAATTCAATTTAGAGGAGAAAAAGTAAAATTTCATATTTTTGCAAATATGTCATTTTAAAGACATATTTTTTTCCTATAGTTTACATGAAAATCAGGATTTACACCCCAAAATGGATACTCCTGTTTCTCCCGTGTTCAGAAATATACCCATTGTGGCCCTATTGTTATATCTGAGTCCACAACGGGGCCCAAAATGAAAGGAGTAGTCAGTGTCTTTCAAAACAGAAATTTTGCTTGAAGTCCTTTTAGACCCCATAGCACACATGTAGAGTTCTTGAGTGTCCAAAACCATAGAAAACCCCCACAAATGACCCCATTTTGAAAACTAGACCCCTTAAGGAATTTATCTAGGGGTGTACTGCATATTTTGACCCCACAGTTTTTGAATAAATTCAAACCAAGCAAAAGGAAAAAATTGTGATTTTCGTTTTTTCAGCAATTCTGTCATTTTAAAAACAGCTTTTTTTGTACAGCACACATATGAATGAAGACTTGCACCCAAAAATGGATACCCCTGTTTGTCCCGTGTTCAGAGACATACCCATTGTGGCCCTAATCTTGTCTGGATACACAACGGAGCCCAAAATGAAAGGAGCGTCCGGTGGCTTTCGGAACACAAATTTTGCTTGAAGTCCTTTTAGGCCCCATTGCCCACTTGTAGAGTTCTTGAGCGCCCAAAACCATAGAGAACCCCCACAAATGACCCCATTTTGAAAACTAGACTCTTTAACGAATTTATCTAGGGGTGTACTGCGTATTTTGACCCCACAGTTTTTGAATAAATTCAAGCAAAGCAAAAGGAAAAAATTTGGATTTTTGTTTTTTTGGCAATTCTGTCATTTTTAAAACAGCTTTTTTTGTACAGCACACATATGAAGGAAGACTTGCACCCCAAAATGGATACCCCTGTTTGTGCTGTTTTCAGAAATATACCCATTGTGGCCCTAATCTTATGTCCGCATGCACAACGGGGCCCAAAATGAAAGGAGTAATCGGTGGCTTTCAGAACATAGATTTTGCTTGAAGTCCTTTTAGGCGCCATTGCCCACTTGTAGAGTTCTTGAGCGGCCAAAACCATAGAGAACCCCCACAAATGACCCCATTTTGAAAACTAGACCCCGTATCGAATTTATTTAGGGGTGTACTGTGTATTTTAACCCTACAATTTTTGAATAGATCTAAGCAAAGCAGTAGGAAAAAATTACGATTTTCATTTTTTGGGCTATTGTGTCAATTTAAAAACAGGTTTCTTTGTACAGCACACATGTAAATGAAGGCTTTCACTCCAAAATGGATACCCCTATTTGTCCCGTGTTCAGAAACATACCCATTGTGGCCCTAATAGACTTACAGGACCCATGGCAAGGCCTATAAAGGAGGGAACACCCGTTGGATTTCAGGGTACCACTGAATAAATTTCAGGCCCCATTGCCCACTTATAGAGCCATTGAGCGGCCAAAACTATAAAAAAAAACCCTCAAATGACCCCATTTTGAAAACTAGACCCCTTAACGAATTCATCTAGGGGTGTACTGCGTATTTTGACCCCACAATACTTGAATGAATCTAAGCAAAGCAGAAGGAAAAAGTTACGATTTTCAATTTTTTGGGCAATTTTTTCAATTTAAAAACAGTTTTTTTGACCAGTGTACATAGGAATGAAGACATTCACCCCAAAATGGATACCCCCGTTTGTCCCGAGTTCAGAAACATACCCATTGTGGCTCTAATCTACTTACAGGACGCATGGAAAGGCCTATAAAGGACAGAACACCTGTTGGATTTTAGGGCACAACTGAATAAATTCCAGGCCCCATTGCTTATTTGTACGGAATAAAAATTGACTCCCCAAAAATCCCCCCCTTACCCACACACACACACTCCGCGCCCTTTTTGGCGTTCGCAAATCTTAGATAAAAGTAATAATGTGAACTGTGTAGTATTTCCGAAGACAGGGGTAATTACGGAGGCTGGTTGGAATGGGCCCATGGGGCAATAAAACCATGTATCACCCCTCCTCTCATGTATTTTGAGGGGCTTTTCTTGCCCTCAGTGGTGGGTATGGGGTGTAAAAAGTGGTGTTCCGTGAGTCTTCGTAAGCTTGCTGAGGTGCGGCGGTCTCACACAGAAGGTGCTCAACAAGGTGCTCCTGGAACTGGAGGAAGGCGAGCGTTCCCGGGGCTTCTTGTAAATTACGGATTACAGGTAGCGGTCTGAATAACGCCGGGCTCATGCGGGTGCAGGCGGAATCCGCTTGCAGAGGCCCGCAGCGGATCCCAGCTGTGAGCCGGCTGTGACCTTGCGTACGGCCGCGTAATGTACTGCACATAACTGCGTACTCACACAGGCGGTCATGCGCAGTACACCTTTTTTTTTGTTTGTATTTCCCGCACCATCGCTTAGCGATGACGCGGGTACCCGCAGCCCGTATACAACGTAGTTGCGTATGGGCTGTGGGTATATCTGCGACCATGGAGCACAATGGGCTCCATGCTGTGGATAGCCGCGGTAAAATAGAACCTGCTGCATTCTCTTTTCTGCGAGTGGATTACACAATTCCAACCCACTAATGTGAGCGGAATTGTATAATCTATGCGATTGATCCGCGTAATACCGCGGATCAGACTCATGCGGAATCCGTAATTCCTATCCGGTCATCCGGTACCTTTTTATCACGTGACTGGGGAACGCTCAACGAGGCCACCCGTCACTGCTCCAGACTCTCGGCGACTGTTGGTCGCTGGGAGCAAGGAGATTTTAAATTTCCTGGGCTCCCCGACTCCTGCGCATGTGTCCGGCTTTTTGCCGGCAATCGCATGTGCAGAATCCGGGAAAGTCCACGGAGGAGGATCGCGTCGGAGTTCAAATATGCAGGCCTCCGGTAAAAAGTTTCATCTCCTCTCACCGATCGCATCGGTGAGGGGAGATGAAGCTTCAAATTTATTTTTTACTTTTACGTGATCGCCATTATTGGATAATGGCGAACACGTGACCAGGAACCGCTCACTGCGGCCCCCCGTGAAATCTCCATGCTCTTGGCTACGTTTTGTAGCCAGGAGCAGGGGGAATTTAAATTATCCTGGCAATCCACAGCTTTTGCGCATGCGTCCGCCATTTTGGCGACGGGCACGTGCGCAGAAGCTGTGGTAAGGTCCGCGGATAAATCCGGGGGCCTTAGGTACGTACTTTCATCCTCCCTTACGGATATGATCCGTGAGGGGAGATGAAACGTACGCTTTTTAAACTTTTTAGAAACTTTTTAAAACTTTTTTTTACTTTTTTACACTTTTTTTTTACTTTACATGATCACTGTCATCCATTGGATGACAGTGATCATGTCCCCGGTATAATCTCTCTGCTCCTAGCTACACATGGCAGCCAGGAACAGAGGGATTTCAAATTTCCCGGGGCTCGAGCCCCTCTGTGCACGCGCCCGATGTCAATCATCGGGCGCGCATGCGCAGACAGTGATTCGGGTCCCGGGACATCGGGACACCGCTGAGGACTGGGGGTGAGTATTTTCACCTCCCCTCATGGATCCGATCCATGAGGGGAGGTGAAACTGACTTTTTAAAAACTTTTTTTAACTTTTTCGTGATCGCCGCTATCCATTGGATAACGACGATCGCGGTACCGGGGACCGCTCACTGCGGTCCCCGCTGACATCTCCTGCCTCCCGGCTACCTACAGGAGCCGGGAGACAGGAGATTTTAAATCTCCCACGCCGCGGGGCCTTCTGCGTATGCGGCTGACGGAATGCCGCCTGGCGCGCATGCGCAGAAGACCGGCTTCGGGGCCCAGAGGGGCAGGAGAGCGGGGAGCAGCGTGCCGGACCTGGGTGAGTATTTTCAGCTGCTCCAATGGATCTGATCCATCAGAGCAGCTGAAGCTTTAACTTTTTTTGTACTTTTATTTACTTTTTTGCGATCGGCGCTATCCATTGGATAGCGCCGATCGCAATGCCGGGGGGGAGGTCCCCGCAGCCCGGGATGATAGCTCCATGCTGTCGGCTACCAGCGGACACCGACAGCATGGAGCTGTCACGTCCAGAGCCCGAGGGGCTTTATTCTCTGCAGGACACATGTTTTTACGTCCTCAGAGAATAAAGCCCACTTCGGGAGGACGTAAAAAGGCTATGGCCCGGTCGTTAACAGGTTAAAAATACATCTCTTCAAAGTAGCATACCAAACCTCCTGATCTAGTCCCCCACCCCCACAATACGCCCCCTGCCCCTTCCTATGGATTTCCACTTTTGCCTATTATGTACACTTCCTGCCCGCACCTCCTGTACTACCCCACCGTTTGTTTCCCAAACACCTGTATATCACATTTTATTGTCACATTGCTACCCCCTTTGTTTCCAAATAATTGAATACCACATGTAACTCTTATAATTTCTGTAATTTTCGTATTGTTTGTGTTCCCCCATGTACCTCGAAAGCGCTGTGGAATAAGTTGGTGCTATACAAATAAAGATTATTATTATTCTGATTGTCAGATCTGGGGCCAGGAAGGAATTTTTATTTCCCCTAAAATGAAGAAAATTGGCCTCATGTAATTATCCTCCTCTACTCTTCCTTAGTCAGACCTCATTTGTAATACTGTGTCCAGTTCTGGGCACCCCACTTCAAAAAGGCATAGACTAACTGTAGCAAGCTCAGAGAGGAGCTACCAGGATGGTGAGCGGTCTGCAAATCATGTCCTATGAGGAACGGTTAAAGGATTTGGGAATGTTTAGCTAGCAAAAAAGGAGAGGAGACTTAATAGCTGTCTACAAATATCTGAAGGCCTGTCACAGTGCAGAGGGATCAGCCCTATTCTCATTTGCACAAGGAGAGACTAGAAGCAATGGTATGAAACTGAAAGGGAGGAGACACAGATTAGATATTAGGAAAAACTTTCTGACAGTGAGGGTGATCAATGAGTGGAGCAGGTTACCACGGGAGGTGGTGAGTTCTCCTTCAATGGAAGTGTTCAAACAAAGGCTGGACAGATATCTGTCTGGGATGATTTAATTATCCTGCACTAAGCAGGGAGTTGGACCCAATGACCTTGGATGTCCCTTCCAACCCTACCATTCTATGATTCCATTCTATTTTTTTTTTCCTCCTTCTCCATTGACATTGGGGGATAATAGATGGAACTAGATGGGCATGTGTCTTCTTTTCAGCTTTACACACTGTGTTACTATGTATTGTTGGTGCTGTACTGATGTTATGAGCTTGGTTCTGGTACAGTATTTATTCACTGAGGTCCTTTGTTGTGGGTTTGCTGGTATCTTGTTGCTTTTTTCACAAGCAGAATACAGGAAGACTGCATAGTAATGCAATATATTAATTTTTCTTCTTATGATGGACAGGTGGCAAAAATGTCACATAGTGTTTCCCTGTGTGCTGCATGCCAGGAGCTGAGCTAAAAGCTGCTCTGCCTTTACTAGAGTATTAACATACTAGGGCAGCAATCTGAATCTTAACCCCAGGTGAAGTAAAGTCTATCTCACCCAGATTGTCCCGTATTACTCCTCATCTCTGCCCATCTTTCCTGCAGATGATTACAGCCTGATTGATATGACTATTTATGCTCATGCTACCTGAGTAAGCACAGAAAAGTCTTCAGCTTCCCAGTGTAGATCTTTTACAGCCCTGCGGGTCTTATTTTGTTTTTATGCAAATTATTATTCTTTACACTGGTGTCTAATTAATTAGAAATAATAGTCTCTTGTGGAAGATATATGATGCAATTCATATGTGTGCACAGAATCATAAATCTTCGTTACTGAATGATGAGTTTCCAACTATAATGAATATATTTATATAATGTAGGTCTGTGAAAACGTATTTTCCCCATTACAGAGCTCTTATATTGAGCTCCATTTACCCAGATTTCTATTTTTATGCGGTTTTTATAAAGAACAGTTATGTATTTTTCATGGCTTACATGCAGCTTTGCATTTAATTTATTTATTGGAGGTACTGCCTTTTTGTGTTGCATGTATGTAGATGTGGCTGCCAATACTTTTGCTGTGTACTCCATTCACCCATCTGTCCCAGGTGCTTCAATAAGAGTACACACCAAGATATCATGCTTTCCAAGAGTTCATTTGGAGGGTTTTGCCCAAGACAGGTATCTTTACAGTTAGGAACCCTTCCAGTATGGTTTGCCTGGATGTGGTGGATGGGCCCGCATGTTTTGATCAAAATGTGAACCTTGCATTTTTGTGCAGTTAGTTACCATATCTTGATGGGGACAGAAACTTGCAACACATGTAATGATTATAACAGAATAGCATTTCTAAGAAATTAATAAGAAATATTGTATAAAAAAGAATCAGAGGATTAAACATACTAATTTAATGAGACATGTAATAGGATTAGGTGTTAATGTCATTCCTCACTGCCCTCTTCATGAGTGCTATATCCACATACCTTATGATAGGGAATACAAGTGAGTAGGAGCACATTAAACATTTAAGCATACATAAGGGTCCACGGCCAAAAAAAACCCCACAGTCCCTTGATCAGTAAGATCAGTTACTTACAGGGCTTACAAAGCAACAGAAGTGCAAGTAATGAGTGTTTTTATTAATAAGCATTAGAGATGAGCGAGCACCAAAATGCTTGAGTGCTCGTTACTCGGGACGAAATTTTCACGATGCTCGAGGGTTCGTTTCGAATAATGAACCCCATTGAAGTCAATGGACAACCCGAGCATTTTTGTATATCGCCGATGCTCGCTAAGGTTTCCATTTGTGATAATCGGGGCAATTCAAGAAAGTGATGGGAACGACACAGAAACGGATAGGGCAGGCGAGGGGCTACATGTTGGGATGCATCTCAAGTTCCCAGGTCCCGCTATTAAGCCACAATAGCGGCAAGAGTGCCCCCCCCTCCCAACAATTTTTACTTCTGAAAAGCCCTCATTAGCAATGCATACCTTAGCTAAGCACCACACTACCTCCAACAAAGCACAATCACTGCCTGCATGACACTCCGCTGCCACTTCTCCTGGGTTACATGCTGCCCAACCCCCCCCCCCCCTGCACGACCCAGTGTCCACAGCGCACACCAAATTGTCCCTGTGCAGCCTTCAGCTGCCCTCATGCCACACGCTGGACTCATAGCCACACCACCCTCATGTCTATTTATAAGTGCGTCTGCCATGAGGAGGAACCGCAGGCACACACTGCAGAGGGTTGGCACGGCTAGGCAGCGTCCCTCTTTAAAAAGGGCGGGGCGATAGCCCACAATGCTGTACAGAAGCAATGAGAAATCCAATCCTGTGCCACCTCCATCTGGAGCTGCACACGTGGGCATAGCAATGGGGAACCTATGTGCCACACACTATTCATTCTGTCAAGGTGTCTGCATGCCCCAGTCAGACTGCGTTTTTTTATAAATAGTCACAGGCAGATACAACTCCGCAATGGGAACTCCGTGTGCACCCACAGCATGGGTGGCTCCCTGGAACCCACCGGCTGTACATAAATGTATCCCATTGCAGTGCCCTGGACAGCAGAGCTAACATCAGATTAAATGCACGTGGGCTACGGACAACACTGCATGCCCCAACCTGACCGGGGTTTTTAATTCATAGACACAGGCAGGTACAACTCCCTATTGTGAAGTCCCTGTGGACCCACAGCATGGGTGGCTCCCTGGAACCCACCGGCGGTACATAAGTATATCCCATTGCAGTGCCCAGCACAGCTGAGGTAATGTCATGTTTAATGCAGGTGGGCTTCGGCCCACACTGCATGCCCCAGTCAGACTGGGGTTCTTTAGAAGTGGACACATGCAGTTACAACTCCGTGTGGACCGACAGCATGGGTGGGTGCCAGGAAGCCACCGGCGGTACATAAATATATCCCATTGCAGTGCCCAGCACAGCTGATGTAACGTCAGCTTTAATGCAGGTGGGCAAAAAATTAATTGGATTACACTGTAGGCGAGGGCCCCAAAAAATTGTTTACAAAAATTATATGACTGAGCCTTGTGGGCCTAAGAAAAATTGCCCGTTCGGCGTGATTACGTCAGGTTTCAGGAGGAGGAGCAGGAGGAGGAGGATGAATATAATACACAGATTGATGAAGCTAAAAGGTCCCCGTTTTTTATGGTGATAGAGAACGATGCTTCCATCCGCGAGTGCAGCCTACGTATTGTTTAGGTATCGCTGCTGTCCGCTGGTGGAGAAGAAAAGTCTGGGGAAATCCAGGCTTTGTTCATCTTTATGAGTGTAAGCCTGTCGGCACTGTCGGTTGACAGGCGGGTACGCTTATCCGTGATGATTCCCCCAGCCACACTAAACACCCTCTCTGACAAGACACTAGCCGCAGGACAAGCAAGCACCTCCAGGGCATAGAGCGCGAGTTCAGGCCACGTGTCCAGCTTCGACACCCAGTAGTTGTAGGGGGCAGAGGCGTCACGGAGGACGGTCGTGCGATCGGCTACGTACTCCCTCACCATCCTTTGACAGTGCTCCCGCTGACTCAGCCTTGACTGGGCAGCAGTGACACAGTCTTGCTGGGGAGCCATAAAGCTGTCAAAGGCCTTAGAGAGTGTTCCCCTGCCTGTGCTGTACATGCTGCCTGATCTTCGCGTCTCTCCTGCAACCTGGCCATCGGAACTGCGCCTTCTGCCACTAGTGCTATCGTATGAGAATTTTACCATCAGCTTGTTCGCCAGGGTTCTGTGGTATAGCATCACTCTCGAACCCCTTTCCTCTTCGGGTATGGGAGTGGAAAGGTTCTCCTTATACCGTGGGTCAAGCAGTGTGTACACCCAGTAATCCGTAGTGGCCAGAATGCGTGTAACGCGAGGGTCACGAGAAAGGCATCCTAACATGAAGTCAGCCATGTGTGCCAGGGTACCTGTACGCAACACATGGCTGTCCTCACTAGGAAGATCACTTTCAGGATCCTCCTCCTCCTCCTCAGGCCATACACGCTGAAAGGATGACAGGCAAGCAGCATAGGTACCCTCAGCAGTGGGCCAAGCTGTCTCTTCCCCCTCCTCCTCATGCTCCTCCACCTCCTCCTCCTCAAAGTGATGAGATATAGACAGGAGGGTGCTCTGACTATCCAGCGACATACTGTCTTCCCCCGCCTCCATTTCCGAGCGCAAAGCGTCTTCCTTTATGCTTTGCAGGGAACTTCTCAAGAGAAATAGCAGAGGAATGGTGACGCTAATGATTGTAGCATCGCCGCTCACCATCTGGGTAGACTCCTCAAAGTTTCCATGGACCTCGCAGATGTCTGCCAACCAGGGCCACTCTTCTGTAAAGAATTCAGGAGGCTGACTCCCACTGCGTCGCCCATGTTGGAGTTGGTATTCCACTATAGCTCTACGCTGCTCATAAAGCCTAGCCAACATGTGGAGCGTAGAGTTCCACCGTGTGGGCACGTCGCACAGCAGTCGGTGCAATGGCAGATTAAACCGATGTTGCAGAGCCGGCGCACCTTTACGAGCAGGTCTGACAAGCGTGGGTAGCTTTTCAGAAAGCGCTGAACCACCAAATTAAAGACATGGGCCAGGCATGGCACGTGCGTGAGGCTGCCGAGCTGCAGAGCCACCACCAGGTTACGGCCGTTGTCACACATGACCATGCCCGGTTGGAGGCTCAGTGGCGCAAGCCAGCGGTCAGTCTGCTCTGTCAGACCCTGCAGCAGTTCGTGGGCCGTGTGCCTCTTCTCTCCCAAGCTGAGTAGTTTCAGCACGGCCTTCTGACGCTTGCCCACCGCTGTGCTGCCACGCCACACGACACTGAATGCTGCTGCTGACACATCTTGATTGCGAGACAGAGGTTGCGTAGAAGGAGGAGGAGGAGGGTGGTTTAGTGGAGGAAGCATACACCGCCGCAGATACCACCACCGAGCTGGAGCCCGCAATTCTGGGGGTGGGTAGGACGTGAGCGGTCCCAGGCTCTGACTCTGTCCCAGCCTCCACTAAATTCACCCAATGTGCCGTCAGGGAGATATAGTGGCCCTGCCCGCCTGTGCTTGTCCATGTGTCCGTTGTTAAGTGGACCTTGGCAGTAACCGCGTTGGTGAGGGTGCGTACAATGTTGCGGGAGACGTGGTCGTGCAGGGCTGGGACGGCACATCGGGAAAAGTAGTGGCGACTGGGAACCGAGTAGTGCAAAACCACCGCCGCCATCATGCTTTTGAAAGCCTCCATTTCCACAAGCCTATACAACAGCATCTCCAGGCTGATCAATTTGGCTATGTGCACGTTTAACTCTTCATCGTCATCGTCCTCCTCACCCACTGAAAGCTCTTGAGACAGTTGCCGGAAGTCCCCAGCCTCATCCCCCGGACCCCGGGAACTTTCCAAATGTTGGGCATCGGTCACGACAAACTCCTCCGGTGGGAGAGGAACCATTGCTGCCCATTCTGGGCAGGGGCCCGAAAACAGTTCCTGGGAGTCTGCCTGCTCCTCAAAATGTGTCATTGTAATGGAGTGAGGGGGCTGGGAGGAAGGAGGAGCAGCAGCCAGAGGATTCAGAGTTGCAGCAGTGGACGACGCAGAACTCTGGGTGGTCGATAGATTGCTGGATGCACTTTCTGCCATCCACGACAGGACCTGCTCATGCTGCTCATTTTCTAATAAAGGTCTACCGCGTGGACCCATTCATTGTGAGATGAATGTGGGGACGTCAGAAACGTGCCTTTCTCCTAATCCCGCAGCAGTCGGCTGCGATACACCTGGATCAGGAGCTCGGCCTGTGCCCACACCCAGACTTGGGCCTCCGCGTTCTTGCCTGCGTCCACGTCCTCTAGGCCTACCCTTACCCCTCAGCATGGTGTATTACCAGTAGTGCAGAAACAGAATGCTGTAATTAAATGTGCCGCTTATTGGCCTGTGGTTGGAGGCTGACTTCGCTTACGGAACGCACAGCAGAGCCAGGAAAGAATTTTGCGCAAGCCTGCTGTAACACTTAGCTGGCTGCGTATTAATTAGGACTACTACCCCCAGCAGAGACACAGTACACTCAGGACGGTCACAGGCAGCCCAAATAGATTTTTTTGTCCCAAATTTTTTTGGAAAAGCCCACTGCCTATATAGACAGTATATGTCTTTCACCTTTTTCACTGTCCCTGCCTCAGCACTACTGGCCCTATACTATGTAAAATTACTGCAGACTGTTTCCCTCTGGACAGGATGACAGCGGTGATGTAACGGGCAACGCAGAGCCAGGAAAGAATTTTGTGCAAGCCTGCTGTTACACTTAGCTGGCTCCGTATTAATTAGGACTACTACCCCCAGCAGAGATGTAGTACACTCAGGACGGTCACAGGCAGCCCCAATAGATTTTTTTGTCCCAAATTTTTTTGGAAAAGCCCACTGCCTATATAGACAGTATATGTCTTTCACCTTTTCCACTGTCCCTGCCTCAGCACTACTGGCCCTATACTATGTAAAATTACTGCAGACTGAGGACACAATGCTCTGCACGGCCGATATACAAAAAAAAAAAAATGTGCAACACTGCAAAAAGCAGCCTCAACAGTACTGCACATGGTCAGATGTGGCCCTAAGAAGGACCGTTGGGGTTCTTGAAGCCTAAAATCACTCCTAACACTCTCCCTATAGCAGCTCCAGCATCAGCAGCACTTTCCCTGAACTATGTCAGAATGCATCTGTGGCGAGCCGCGGGAGGGGCCGATTTATATACTCGGGTGACACCTGATCTCGCCAGCCACTCACTGCAGGGGGGTGGTATAGGGCTGGAACATCACAGGAGGAAGTTGTAATGCCTTACCTGTCTTTCTATTGGCCAGAAAAGCGTGCTAACGTCTCAGAGATGAAAGTCAAAGTAACTCGAACATCGCGTGGTGCTCGCCTCTAGTAACGAGCATCTCGAACATGCTAATACTCGAACGAGTATCAAGCTCGGACGAGTACGTTCGCTCATCTCTAATAAGCATGTCACAGCTATATTGATTGGTAAGGGGCCCATGACATTTCATGCACAATGGTCCTGTTAACTCAATCACCACTTGCAAAAGGTGCATTGATAATATTATTATTGTGCCTGAGTCTTCTAGATGGCCTCTTTATGTCACTGGCCAGGGTACATTATACTTAATTACTGATAAAAGCCTATTACCACCAGTCTTTTATTTTCATTCTTGTATAAAACACATATTGTGAATTATATGACTAGGATGATTTAGGATGTTAGGGTAAAAGCCCAGTAACATCCAAACATTATCCAGAAGCTAATCGTATCATTCACTTTACTTCAAGAACAGAAATTTGTGTCATTATTATATTTTAGACGTCACTTATTACAGCGCCTGGTTAGGAACCAGTGTTATTTTAGAGTTGCATTACTATTATAATATTGGGCTGTGTAAAGGGGTGAAGCAAGTAGTATACAGTTTATTTAGAGAAAAAGTTATAGTATAGTGAAACTATACTGTTGCTTTGGCCAGCTTTAGCTATGTGCAACCCATGTGGTCACACAAAGAACTGGATAACAGCTTGTAGGGGGTCACTAGGCAGATGTAGGCTGTGGGCAGGGGCCTTGATGCAAAACGTGAGCTGGGGCTTCCCCTCTATCTGTATCTGTACTCGTACCCATACCTAAACCATGCTGCACAGAGACAAAACTTGAAGCTTCTGGGCCCCAATGCAAAACCTGTAACAGGGCCCCCAACTATAATGCTTTATTCATAGTACTGGCCTCCCTATATGGAGAAGAGAGGCCTTATGGGTCCTCTAAGGCTCCTGGGTGCAACCGCATCCCCTGCATCCTCTATAGTTACGCCCCTGGCTGTGGGCTATCCTCCTTCCCTTAGGTCTGCCTAGCTAGATGATATTCTTCCACCATTTGTGAGCGTGACATATTCTTGTCCCTGCTACGTCCCATCCCGTCTGATGATCTGAGACGTCGTTGTTAGGCAATTAGTGCCAATCCAACGCAATTGATTAGTGCCGCTACCTTATTTATGGTAATTTTTATATTATGAGTTTGGTTGTAGTGCTGTATTTATGTTATGAGTTTGGTGCTGGTGCTGTATTTATGTTATGGGCTTGGTTCTGGTTCATTATTTATTCATTAAGCTGCTCTGGTGTGGGTATACTGTTATCCTTCTACTTTCTGCCCAAGCAGAATACAGGCAGACTGTTTATCAGTGCAATATATATATATAGTTTTTTTCTTATGATGGAGGCATCAAAAAAATTCTACCATCTAACCCAAAGCCGGCACTGACTGAAGCAGCCTTGTTTCATTGTTGATGCAGTCTACTGACTCTCCAGTTTGCTACAATCCTCTCATTTATGACTTTACTGTTCGATATATAGTAGCTGCCCTGGTGGTTCAGAGATCCTGTAATCTTTATTCTTATAGCTCGTACTTAATCTATTATCTGCAGATTTCTCTGCTTAGGAATTGATTGAACAACTTTTCATATTTACTTCTTCAAAATCAAGATAACCTAACCTTAAGGATGAAAATTTCTTTCTATGCCCTGCATTCACTGAATGGGTTAAGTCGGTAATCCTGCCTGCTCCATTTTCTCTTCAGGCTGATTTTGTTCAGGCTGCCCATAAATCATATCTGAGTGTGTTATTTATTTATTGCCATCGATTTTTATATCTGCAGGAATTTCTTATAAATACTGTGTCGCCTGTCCAGGACCCGAACTAGAGGGGATGAGGAGGAGAAACCGAGGCAGGCTTTCTGGAGATTAAAGGTGGAAGTGCCGGGAAAGATCATCAGACTTTGCATGATGCTATAAAAAAAACTTATTTTATGAGAAATATTAGGGAAAATATTAGAAAGTTTTATTACTAAAGTGAATTTGACTTTTAAAACAGAAGATAGAAATAGAGAATATCCTTTGCTGTATAGAGTATTAGTGATGTAGCAGAGCTGAATAAGATAGGTAAAATGCACTTTTCTATATTTTACAGGAGGTATATAGCAAGATTCATTTTTGAAGGCAGGTCTGAAACATAGGGGGATATTTACTAAGTCCGGCATTTCCAACGCTGATCATAGTAACATTTTCCCTGAAGCATGATGCACCTTATACATGAAAAGCCGCACACTTCATATATTAGGCACATCCTGGCATCTCCGTGCACCTATACATAAATCTGTCAGTCTGGGATGGCTACGCCCCTCCTAACAAGCTTCGCCCACTTTTTATAAAAAGCCTAAAAGTCGTAGGCTGCTAAAATGTCATCATTTGACTTTTTCTATAATGGAGATTTGGACCTCTTCCTCAGAAAAAAAGGAGCTTCAACAGCTGGAAGGCTTATTCACACCAGAGTATATTGGCCGCCATTTTCACGGCTGGCTGATGTACGCTATGATCTGATGCATTGGTTTCCTATGCATCAGATCACACAGGCATATTCCAGTGACGTAAAAGTGCCCGGCCGGCAAATATAGCACTGGGCGCTTTTACACTGGGCAGCAAAGATAGTCCTGGAACTATCTTTGTGCCCAAAATACGTCGGCTGTTGCATTGGCTCCTATGGAAGCCAATGACATCGACCGGAGAAGAGAGTTGGGAGGGAGATTAGCAGTGTGACTGCTAAACTCCCTCCCCATCCTCTCCTTCTCTCTCCTCCCCTCCGGCTGTTTGCAATGCAAGGGGCGGGGAGGGGGAGCTAAGCTCCGCCCCACCCCCTTCCATTGCTGGCTGCACACATGGGGTGGGGATAGGCGGGTGCTTAGCCCACTCCTGCCCACTCCAATTGCAAACAGCCGGAGGGAAGGAGAGAGGAGGTGAGCCGGTGAGGGGGAGGGAAGGGGAGGCAACGGCATTGCAGCCTCGATGTATATGCGATATGTGCGCCCGTTCATGCGTTTTTACAGTGCCGACGGGCGCACGTAAAACCGCCCACACTCGTAGGAAAGAGCCCTTAAAGTAAAAAATGAGGACTGAGTTATGAGGGCAATCCTGAAATAGATGGAGGCATGTATGGTGTAATTGTCTTACTATTTAACTAAAATAAAAATTGCTCAAAGTGTTAAAATATTTCTGTTACATCCGAGCTGGAGGCCCAAAATACCTTGAACAGATCAGATCATAATAGTTGTCTAGAAGGACAGATATACATCCTTTCTGAAAACTCGGAGAGCAAAACATTTGATAACAAAACTAAAAAATGGAGGAAAGGGGAACTCTCACTCGATCATATAAGAAAATCCTGAATAAAAGGGAGACAATTGCCCTGATGAGGACAGCCCCACATCCAGAGCCTGGGGGCTATCTAGACTGTCCCTAAATGGAAAAAGGACTTACAAATGTCAGATGTAAATAACCACTAGTCACAACAGTAGTACATGTTCACCAGCAAGTAATAAGTAAGAACACCATAGACTTATCTGACTGGGGTGGCACCATGGACCAGCCTAGAAATGCACCATGCAGAGGAATAGCCAGTGCTTCTGTAAAGAGGTACCAAAATATATATACTACAATCATGGTTGATTGGCTGGTTGGGGAAACCACTTCCCAGCTAAAAAATCAAATCCCACACCTGCAGATTGATGTTTACACATGGGTGCACTGGTGCCAAATGATAGGGCGCATGCACCAACGTGGTTACATGGGTTAGTCTGATGCGACACCAGCCTGGACCAGCTTCAGTGTTGTGGTCATTGTGCCAGAACAGTGTTGCAGTTGGCGCACCGTGACAGATTCACTGTAAAGCTCATCTTTATATATGAGGAGGTACCCAAAAATGTTCTTCCTGCGAGTGGGGTGTTACTATTATAGGCTTCTGCTGCTAGGTGAATGTCTGCAGAACCTTCTAAGACAGTATGCCAGCCAACATTGTTGGGAAAGGTTGCGTTCGGCTCCAGTGATTTTTTTTCTCAACAAGTTGTTCAGTTTTTCACCCATTTTGCGATGGCTGATTAATTCGAACAACCTGCAGCTGTGAAATTTTTTTTACACTACTCAAAGTTGCACAGAGTGAGATTGGATGAATATGGAGGGTGAGGCAGGGGTGTCATGCCATTTTTCTTTCTCAAAATTGCTGTGTAGCAGATAGTTGACTGGTTCTTCCATCATGACAACCTACCTGCCCACACAGCGCTGAGTGCTAAGCAAGCTTTTGTGGAAAAATTAATGACACCCTTGCCTCACCCTCTATATCTACCCAATCTCGTTCTGTGCACCTTTTTCTACATGTGCTTTGAGCAATGGGAAAGAAAACTGAATTTCACAGCTGCACATTGTTCGTATGAATCAGCCATCACAAAATAGGCGAAAAACTGAACAACTTATAAAAAAAAAATCACTGGAGTCGAACGCAACCTTCCCCAACAATGTTGGCTGGCATACCGCCTCACAAGGGTTCTACAGACATTCACCTATCATAAGCCACTTTGTCCTTGATGGATAATAAAGGAAAAAAAACCTGGGACTGTTATTTGCACACTGACATATTTCCTGCTGCGCATCTAAATGGTTAACGCATACTTTTTCATCATATTGCTTACATACCCAAACACCTTTTAGTGCTTGTAAAAGTTATTATACTGCTGCCATTATGGCAATAAAATAAATCTAGTATGCCATATTGCATAGTAAATCCAGCAGCAAGGAATGGAAAACCATGAAAGTACAGATGTTACATGTAGCAAAGCGCAATATATCGAAGCATAGATGTAGCATAGTCATAACAGTGCAGATAAAAGGAATAACGCAGTTCTAACACAATGTACTTTACCCAACTCTAAAACTAACACAGTCATAACTATAAAGATGATGTTATACCATAGGAATAGCAAATTATGTATATGATGGAAATTGAGATATAAAATGTGTAGTCAGTTTTTGGATTAAAGTTTATTTCAGGAGACAAATGGCGTAGTTGCCAACAGCCAGCATTCATTAAAAAGGGCAAATTAAAAACTGAATCTGATTATAATCTACTATGAGCAACAGCTCCACTTCTCCTTTATATCAGCGTTAACATTTCTACTCTGTTGGCCTAATACAAACCTTATATTATATGTCAGAAACAATAATAGCATATAAGGGACCATACTGATATGACATGTAGATGACTAAAGTGTACCCATATTGGCTGGACATAAAACAGTAGAATTGGACTATAGCATTTGCATTTCCCAGATATCAATGGTGTCTCCCAGTACTCAGATACTCGCAGGACTTACAGTAGAGATGAATTATGTGACAAGTAGCTAGTGACCCTAGCTCTAGATTTCCTTAGTTTATCCCTCATGCTGATCCTAACACCAGACACCACTGTCCCGGAGCAATCCTCATCTATCACTAATAGAGTCCATATATTAAACATTAGCGCTAACTAGAGATGAGCGAGCACCCAAATGCTTAGGTCCGCGTTATTCGAGTCGAGCTTTTCGTAAAATTTGAGAGCTCTACTCGAGGAACGAACCCCATTGACTACAATGGGAGACTCGAGCATTTTTGTATGTGGGACGCCGGGTCCCGAGCTTTTTTTTTTTTCGTTTGTGTGTTCTCTCTCTCTCTTTCTCTCTTTCTCTCTCTCTCCCAGCCAGCCAGCCAGCCCAAAAATTTGCCATTGATGTGCACTGCATCACAGCAGGGAGGAGCCAAAAACTGGGGTGGGGTCGAACACGGCTTGATGTTCGTTCGAGTAACGAGCACCATCGAGTACGCTAATACTTGAACGAGCATCAAGCTCGGCAGATTACATTCGCTCAACTCTAGCGCTAACAATCAATGAGAAAGCACTGTGACCCAGGGACAAGAAAACCAAAGTAGAGCAAGCTTAACTATGAAGCAAGACAAGACAGATACAAACAGAGAAAGAGCAGATCAAAACCACAAGCCTAAGGCTGGGTTCACACTACCAGATTTGAATTGCGGAATCGGTGATCATCACCCGGGCGGTGAGTCATCTGTGATACAGAAAAGACCACGTACACAGGATCGCCGGCCAGGGAATCCGACCCTTCTGTGTGAGACCGGCCTAAGAAGTGAGAACAGGATTAGGCAAAACCACAGGAACAAGACTACACTGACAATAAGAGGCTATCTAATCAGGGCCTTCTTCCCAAATAAGCCTAAGCGTCATTAGTGTGGTCAGTGGACCCACTCTAGCGGGTCAACTGTGGGATAGTTGTATAGCAACAGCCCCAACAACAAACTGGAAGTCAGGAAATGCTGATGCTGCATGAACATCCTTGCTGATCATATCAGAAAGCTCTGGCACCATGGTTTTCACTCTTGCCTCTCTACTCTGGAGATACATTATGGAAGTCTCAATAATTATAAGTCAATGGGATCCATTACAAAATTGCTTGTACAGAATTAACATGGATCCTGTAAAAAAATAGAACTCACGGTGCTACATGCAGAATGAAAGAACCTGGAGGTACTTAAGGGCTCTTAAAGGACCCTCGGACACATAAAAAGACACAAGAATTCTAAACGCCATATAGTGCAGTAATTGGGGGAACTTGTTACATCCAGGAACTTCAAGTTGCATCCTTATTTGCATAAAGAGAAGATTTGCATGGAAGATTTTGGGTAATAAGGGACCGGCACAGATTTTTTTTGCCTAATGTTACACATTAACTCTCCTCATTACAGCTTTGTACCATTTTAATCTGGCTAGAAGACTAGACAAGACATGTTGGGAATAAAATCTGAACTTACATTGCTATGAGATTCTGCCGCAGATTGGACACCAGCCTGATCATCCAGAAGGGCTGGCATTCCCCTCTGAGAATCTTTCAAACAAAATACTAATAGCTGAAATATTAATAAATCATTTAAGTTGTTAATTGCTATCACTTTACATGCAGACGAGAGATATGCTTTTCTACCCTTTCGTTGCCAGAGGGTCTAGCCACTCATTGATCTAAGGCGGCGAGGTGTATTATCTACAGATAATGTACCATAATGTGTCTGTAATGTGCCTCTAGGGTACATTTGAGCGCTGCGTGCTGGAGAAATAAATAGCGTTTTATTTATTTCATTCTTTTTTTTTGTGCTGGAGCATGCTCTCTGCCAAAATACTAACAGATTGAGTATATTTTAAATAGCCATGTAACAGGTGCCTGTTTAGTGAGTTCTGCTGAGCAGGAGGTTCATAAAACACTCAGGGACCTGAGAAACTCATTAATAAGTCATCTTTTACTTTCCCACAAAATTGCAAATACATTGTGATTCAGCAATTGGAAAGATACTGAATATGCCCCTCCCCCTAAAAAAGATAGATAGGCAGGTAGATGAGGAAAAGCAACTCCTTAAAAGGTTAATCTGCTTTGTACAATCCTCTCTGCTAGAAGGGTCCCCTGATAATAAGTTAATCACAGAGTCTCCTACATCTGGTCATCTCAGCCATCAGCTATAAAGTATGAGAGAACCAGCACTTAAAGGCAAAACCCCCTGCCAGTGGCAGGATAAACAGGGAAGCCTCAGCTCCATCCCCTATGTAGTGGCTGGTGCCTTTAACTGCAAGATTAGGTCTCATTGAAATCAATGGGAGCTGTGCCTGCAATTACAAGCACTGGCCACTACATAGCAGCAGCTTCCACTCCAACCCTTGAGTATTCTGGCACTGACAGCAGGCACTACCTGGAAAACCCCTTTAAAGTGTACCGGAGTTTATAGATTACTTTTCATAATAAAATGAAGAAAACCCCTTTTTTATGTCCATTGCATTGTTATATCCTGCATTTATTCCTATGTTCCCCTGTGAAGGTTGGATATCTGATTCGCAGGACCGGTAGGAGGAGTTGCTGCTGCACTGTGTTCCATAGATTGTATATTGGGAACTACTGAGAACTTGCTTTCGAAATGCCTGTTACACAAATGCAAATACACACACGTAGCCTCATCAGGCAGAAGTATACAGAAAGATTTAGCAATGTATATAAACAGATATTACCATTAACTCTACTTGCAGCTCTCCCTATATAAGTGTATTTCCTTTCCCCTCCCCTTCCTCTCTGCTCTCTGCATACAGTACAATGAGCAGGATGACTTATCCCTTTGTTCTGAGGTCCTAGCATCCCCATCAATCAAGATCTAACAGACAGTGGACAGATTTTTATAGGGTGCAGAGACAGCACTTTAGAGGGATTTTTTGGCACAAAATCACATTAAATAAATAAATGAAATTACAAATTGTAAATAAATTACATAGTGGTTTTACTATTTACAATTAACATGATGCTCATTTAATGGCTTTTTACATGGACTGAATTGGGAAATTAATGATAAGCGAATGAGCCAACAATGATTTTTATTTCTGCATAAAATGCATGATGAACAAAAAGTGACCGATTCTTGTTCAGCATTCAGTCATTCGCTCATGTTTAGACCAAACAATTAGCATTCATATTTGCTGGTTTGAATGATTTTTGAACGATAATCATTCTGTCTAAACACACCTAAAGCATTTCATTTATCTACAGCGCCTCCACAGGGAAAATTAATCATTACAGAGTTACCACTGCAATCAAACTGTCAGATGTTCCAGAGCAGGAGAAGCTTATATAGACACTCTGCACTCCAGCAGTCCTGGATGTGAGAGCTAGCTCTAGTAAGCTAGAATTCCCTAATAGGCTAATGAATTTTGTAAACTAGACTTTATATATATATATATATATATATATATATATATATATATATATATATATATATATATATTTATTTATTTATTTATTTATTTTGCATTCTGATCAGACATGGACATCAGAATATCCCTGTGATACCCAGGACTTATACTCAGGACTGCGATAGTAACAAAAGGGCATCCTCTACATCTAGTGGAAAGAAGGTTTCATCACCAACACAGAAGGGGGTTCTTTACTGTAAGAGCGGTGAGACTATGGAACTCTCTGCCTGAGGTTATGGTGATGGCAGAATCAATAGAGGAGTATAAGTGGGGACTAGACGTCTTTCTAGACCACTATAATATTACAGGATATAGACATAAAATAACCAGCGGTGTTGTTGATTCGGGTCTTGGAGGTTAATAAGAACTTTCAAACATTGATTCAGGGATTATTCTGACTGCCATTATGGAATCGGGAAGTATTTTTTCCCCCAAATGGGCTAAATTGGCTTCTGTCTCATTGTTTTTTTATTGTCTTCCTCTGGATCAACAAGGGGGGTGGAGACAGTCTGAACTAAATAGACATTGGCTTCTTTTAGCCTAAGATACTATGTAACTATGCTACTATGTTACTGTGCAAGAAGAATATATGGTCCCCAAGCTCCATAAAGACTATCTCACTAGTTGTAAAGCACCTCCACATGGCCCTTGATGGTATTCCTGTTTTTTTAGTATATCACAATCAACCAATAATTGGGACCCTTGGGAATTGCTAGCCAAGTCCTTTTCATGCAATGAAGTATACAGTAAGAAGTATTGCAGTTTTATTATGAATAGAGATGAGCGAGCATAATCGTTAAGGACAAATACTCGAGCGAGTATCGTCCTTTTCGAGTATCTGCCTGCTCGTCTGCAAAGATTCGGTGTCAGCGGGGGTGGCCG
This sequence comes from Eleutherodactylus coqui, assembly GCF_035609145.1. NCBI lineage: Eukaryota > Metazoa > Chordata > Amphibia > Anura > Eleutherodactylidae > Eleutherodactylus > Eleutherodactylus coqui. Next base: position 271,934,562 of record NC_089838.1, read on the forward strand.
GGGAGAGCGGGGAAGAACGGGAGGGAGATCTCTCTTTCCCCCGCGCTCCCCCTGCTCACTCCCGCAACGCAACGCTCACCCCCGCTGGCACCCAAATCTTTGCGGACAAGCAGGCAGATACTCAAAAAGGATGATACTTGCTTGAGTATTTGTCCTTAACAAGTATGCTCGCTGATCTCTAATTATGAAGCTTACAGGAGGATTCTTGTGCAATCACACCCTTGCCAGCAGCAAGAAAAGAAGGGTGAAGTTACCCTTTTACACTGTGAGCACAGTTATATTGTATTATGCTTACATTATATGCTCAGTGGTTTATTGGATGCAGATACTATGTGGCAATAACATGTTGTCCGATGCATACATCTTGTGCATATCATTAATCTGTAACGTTACTGTTATGGACATGATCTACCCAAATATGTGTCTTTCTGACTTAACTGTTGCTACAGTTTTTGACCACACAGAAAGCACAAATATTCTTCACATCCCCAAACCTACTCAACAAATTCAAACTACTGAACTACCCAAAGTGCAAAGAAGTCTAGTAATGTAATGCTGCCACCTAGTTTTATGTTTACACATTGGAAACTTCAGTACATCCAAATCTTTGGCTTTTTCCGTATAAGAGCATTGTAGGTCTACAAGATTCTAGATTCCAGTGGTAATGTGCACCAATTCCCTTCTTGCCACTACATTGACTGAACACATCGCATTCCCCGTCTCCTTGTTTGCACTGTAATTTAATGCTGAAATTGAACTCAATTCTGTGTAATGAGATGTTAGAGGATTATCAGCAATGTCAGGCCCAACTGACTCAAGCTTATTCAGCTAGTGTAATGACTAAGGCTGTAAGCACTGGTAAATCCACCATTAACTAGATCAAGGAAATCAATCTCTGCTTAATGACAATGCCTCTTGGCAGACACATATGTCTCTTCGATCTTCCTTGAAATTGCAAAGAGAGCTTTTTTTTACAAAAAAAAAACAGATATGAAGTAAAAATTACTTTTATCTTAGGGTAAACCAAACTTATGGTTTCCATAAAAGCTATAAAAACTTTTGGAGCTCAGAGGCTCCTTCATCAGGCATTAGCAAATGGACAACTGAGTGAAAAGCAGAGTAATTGAAATGATAGCATGTTCTGATATTTCATGTGTCATATGATGCATCAGAGAGATAAGCCAGAGCAATGGAACGTAACGTTTATGCATAAGATGGAAGAAGAAAAGGTGATGACTCAGTAGGCCAAAGATCTAGACTCAGACCGAGCAGTGTGAAGTGTCTGTGAGTCATAAACCTCAAGTGTTAGGTTAAGGGCATGTGTCAATGACGGCAAAGCAAAGTTCTTACCAGTTTGAATTTCCTAACTTTTATCTCTCTCTCTCTATCACTCTTAGGGCTTCTGCACACTTGCGTTTTTCTTGCGCTTTTTTTTTCACGCAATATCGCTGCTTTTTTTTCACAGGATTGTCAATTGGACCTTCTAATGTTAAAAACACATCGCACAAAAATTCCAAAGCGCCAACTTGTGATGTGTTTTTAACATTGGAAAGTCCCATTGTCAATTGCGTTAAAAAAACACGCAAGAATAACGTAAGTGTGCCGGAGCCCTTAAAGGGTCCTTTAATTATAAGACTTATAGATCCTTTATACCCGTATTCTTCCCCAGAATAATGGTTCTCCACATTTGTATCTAGCTTTTTCATTATTGCATGTCTATGCAAATCCGTCATAGACTGTATTTTTCTGACTAGCACAGTACTACACTATTTTTTCTGAATATTTTGATTATATAGGTATATCCTTGAACAGAGGCGTAACTTGAAGTTCCCGGGCCCCGATGCAAAACTTGTAACAGGGCCCCCAACTATAATTCTTTACTCATAGTACTGGGTTCCCTATATGGAGAAGAGAGGCCTTATGGGCCCCCTAAGGCTCCTGGGCCTGGGTGCAACCACATCCCCTGCATCCTCTATAGTTATGCCCCTGCCCTTGAACAGCATTGGGCTATGTGTTTGTATGGGTATATTAAAGCAAAGTATATGATTTAGCTATAGATGCAGTGTACATGAAAGCTGAGTAACCTTTCTAGATCATAGCCCAGAGCTGCATTTGTAATTCTGCTTACTACAGTATTGGGAACCGTTAACAAGCTTATTGACAAATGCATTTCTATAAGCTCATTTGAGCAGTATCTTTCCAAACAGAGGATTCATTGGAGGAGTTACTGCTGCGTATATAAGCAAGACGTGAGCATGCGACTGTGTGTTTTGATTGCAATTGTGTTTTGTCTTAAGTGAGTGACTTAAGATTAAAGGGGTTGTCCCGCGCCGAAACGGGTTTTTTTTTTTTTTAAACCCCCCCCCCCCCCCCGTTCGGCGCGAGACAACCCCGATGCAGGGGTTAAAAAAACCACCCGCACAGCGCTTACCTGAATCCCGGCGGTCCGGCGTCTTCATACTCACCTGCTGAAGATGGCCGCCGGGATCCTCTGTCTTCATGGACCGCAGGGCTTCTGTGCGGTCCATTGCCGATTCCAGCCTCCTGATTGGCTGGAATCGGCACGTGACGGGGCGGAGCTACACGGAGCTACACGGAGCCCCATTCAGAAAAGAAGAAGACCCGGACTGCACAAGCGCGGCTAATTTGGCCATCGGAGGGCGAAAATTAGTCGGCACCATGGAGACGAGGACGCCAGCAACGGAGCAGGTAAGTATAAAACTTTTTATAACTTCTGTATGGCTCATAATTAATGCACAATGTACATTACAAAGTGCATTATTATGGCCATGCAGAAGTGTATAGACCCACTTGCTGCCTCGGGACAACCCCTTTAAGTAACTTTAGATTCAGGGACTTTAGAAGGCAATCACTTAAATCTATTTGCTGTTTATTTTTTTACTTATATTTTACTTTAATTGTATCTGTATTATCTCAATTTACAATGTCCTCCATGATTGTCCAGTGTACATCTTGTATCATGCATGCAACCTTGAACAGCCGTTTGGGGGTGCATACTGCTGTATAAGATGTGAGTGTGTTGCATGTTTGGAAGCCCAGATCCTGGATCTAAATGTGCAGCTTGCAACACTGAGATCCATTGACAACATGAAAAGAAGTTAGCTGTTCATTGAGTGGACACTCACTGGAGCTGATGTGGGGGTTAATGGTAGCGTGAGAGTGCAGGATGATCGGCCAACTGACTCGGTGACAATTAGAAGGTGGGGTAGAGAGAAGAGTGTCAAGGAGGCTAGTCATGGACTGGCACACCCCAACAAGTTTGCATAGTTGATAGATGAGGGGAATGCCATTACAGAAATTCCCCTACTTGTGAATGCTCGAGTTATGGACGTCACTAGATACGAACAAAATTGTCCGTGATCAGACAGGCATTCTCTCAAGCCATGCCATAGGCATGGCTTGATAGGCACTCTGCATAGGCAGCCTTGGGGCCTTTCCGAAGGCCTCTGTTGCTGTGTCAACTGCACGGTGAACCACAATCTTATCGCATGGGGCAGTGCAGGAGCCCCGAACGTCAGGTGCCGGCTGTTTCTTACAGCCGATACCCACCTGCAACAGCTCCGATAAGTAGTTTGGCTTATTGGAGCTTTTGCACGTGGGTGTCGGCTATAAGAAACAGCCGTCACCCGCGTTGTATTTTAGCGGCACCAACTCGCGATCCACCTCTATACCAACATTTGTTCGGACATACGAACAAATGCACTTATGAACAGCTTCCTGGAACGGAACCTGTTCGTATGTGAGGACTTGCTGTACAAGAATTATCACTGCTGTAGCATGACATGCCAGTATCTCTTCTGTGGGATCAGCCTAGACGGACTAGAATTTACTGGTTGTCCTATAAGGACTGGTTGTCCTTCCTTAGACCATGTTTGGTAGATGCTAACCACTGAGAGGTAAAGTGAATATCTCATGACAATGCATATATTCTGTGCTTCTAAGGCACTAAAATAATATTCTTTAAAGTTCCCTGGTGTTATCTTTAAAATTCTGAAGCTAAAGAATGTCCAATAGTGATGCGTCGTGCGTCACTTCAGCTACAGTGGCCATCGGCTGCACATTTTACATATAAATCATGATGTCCTGACACTTCACCAAGAAGCAGACAAAATCCACAGGAAAGCTGGAAAGCTGGTAAATGTGACAACCTGCTGAGCATTATAAGTAGCAAAACAGAAGCTACATGAATGTAGATACTTGGTTCGACGAAGCCAAGAGTGGTTGCTGCTCCCTCTCTGGCCTTGCAGAGTTTGGCGTCTGTGTTATGATGAATGAGGGTTGCCAGGGTATCTGTATGTAGCGGTGATACATTGCGATGGCACCAGATGGTACAGTACAACTTCTATGATATGAGTTCTACCAGCAGGATTTATCAATGCCGACATTTCCTCTGTGTATTTGCATTTTGATTTAGCTGGAACGGGATTGCAGTATTTCAGGGATCGGATTCTGTATCCATCTCCAGGAGACATGAATACTTTGTTTCTCTAGCCTTTTATCTACAGCCGGTTTATAGTTTCCATCTTTGTGATAGCCAGGCTTGCAAAATCTCTTGGAATGAAACTGGACATGAAATTGTAGTCACTTAAACACAGTGAAATGAGGAATACGAGATTAGCAATAATCAGAAATCAGTGTCCTAACACCGGGTTTTATCCGCTTAGAGCAAGAAAAGCTTCCAGCGAGTTGTACAAGGGATATGAATGATTGTTTAATTGGAAATGTAATTTAGTTGTACTGTCCTAAGGAGCTGTTTACATGAATACTCAAATAGTACAGAAAAGTTGAAAGGAATGTTCCTGTTTAATAGAAAATTTAGTGATACTATTGGTGTTAATTAAAGGCTATAAAAGGTAATGCTTGTATTGTATTATGAGTTGGTTTGGATTGCCATGGCATGCGGTCAGGGGCGTAACTATAGAGGATGCAGGGGATGCGGTTGCACCCAGGCCCAGGAGCCTTAGGGGGCCCATAAGGCCTCTCTTCTCCATATAGGTAACCCAGTACTATGAATAAAGCATTATAGTTGGGGGCCCTGTTACAAGTTTTGCATCAGGGCCCGGGAGCTTCAAGTTACGCCTCTGCATGCGGTGGTAATAATGAAGTGCACCTACGCTATCTGTATAGCGTGCTGCTCATTGACAGTGAATGAGAATGGCCACATTACACAAGTAGCGTAGAACTACTTGGCTACACTATTACCGTATCACACTGGAGGAGAAGGTGGCGATTGCTGCATTTGTAGACAGATCAATAGATAGATACACGCACTGTCCTACCAAAAGTATTTGGAACCCCCTATCAGTAGAATGGATTGTGTCTTATCAACGTGTCACATGTCCTAAATCAGCCATAGTTTAAGACAGGAACTGAATGCTATTGGATGTGCGGGTTATGACAAGCTGTCCATCATGAAGCACAATGCACCGGGTAGTCTACAATGGTGCATGGAGTGTCGTCATTGGGCGGTTGAACAATGGAGGAACATTCTATAGAGTGATGAATCACACTACTCAATCTTCAAATCAGATGGGTGTGCCTTGGCTAGGCATGGAGGATGGTTAGGGAACGCCTTTTGCCTGGGTGTGTTGTGCCAACAGTTAAAGGAGTATTTCAGAGACTGGGAGAAATGTTCAAAATTTCCCTAATGATTCCACTTATTGCCATGATTTTAAACTGAACTCTAGTACCTTTTTTGCTGACCCTCACCACCAACTCACCACTTGATCCAACTTTATATTTCAATATTGTTATTTTAAATGGTCACCAGGGAGTGCAAATATGACATCACCCACAATGCCACATTGCCAATTACTGATGAGGATTCACAACTGTACGAACTATGTAGTCATTGCAGAATTTGAATGCACTGAGTATGCCTTACCAATAAAGCAACAGAGCCTATAGGTCATAGCCAATAGCGGATTATAATAGGGACGGTCTCCCTAGGACCAAGACCCCATGGGCGTCTAACTGTCCCTATTGTAATCCAATAGGCTATCACTTCTAAGGCCTTTACTCAGCACTGTTTGTGCTATTCTAATGTCTTTTGACCTGCCCCATCACTTCATGTACTTGGTAGACCAAGATGATGTCCTGTGTGGGGGGTGGGGTGCCAGTAGCCAGAGACGGGCAGTTGGCTAAGTGTGTGCAATTCTGGGACAGCAGGGCAGGAGTGAGTTTTGATTGGGTCCTATGGCCCACGATAGGGGAGAGTGGAGAACAGCTGGATGACTGTTGCATGATGCAGAATTGTCTGTCAACCTCCATGTAGGTATGTATTACATTTATATGTGTATGTTTCTGTACATTTCTGTACATCTGGATTGGAAAAAAAGAATACTGTGTATGTTTATATGTATGTGAAAATGTATCTATGAGTCTGTAAGGTCTCGTTTGCATCAGTGTCAGAGGTTTGCTTGGAACCTCAATCACTGATTTCCACAAAAAAATGGATAAAAAAAGCATTGCATAGTGCACCATTTTGCCCTATAAAATGCCGCCAGCTGGAAACTGAACAAATCCAATCATAGTAGATGAGGTCTGTTGGGGGCCATTTGGTTCTGTCATAAAATGGATTAATTAGGCCATCTTCTTGCACCCCAAATGGTGCAGGAAAACGGAAACTCCTATCAACAATGTGAACAAGCCCTAAGGTGCGTACCTATGTGTATATATGAAAAATGTATTTGGGACAGATTTTCTAACCTTATAAGGCTCTGTTCATATCTGTATCATTGACTCCATTTGGGGTCTCTGGCATAAATCTGGCACAAAATCATGGACAAAATAGCATAGTTGCAGGCGGCAAGATGGAGGTCTACTGTACCCCATTATAGTCTTGTGGTCGGTCGGGCAATATGCAAGTCAGTTGCTTGCCGGACCCAGTGTTTTAGTTATTTTCATTATTCAGTTCTTATGATGGAGCAGAACAACAGAAATAATGGCACAAGTGTGAACCCAACCCAACTAGAGTCACACCAAATCTTCAAATACATCCAGCTATACTACAAGAAAAGAATCTGTAGTGGGGATTTATGATACTGTCTCAAAGAAAAGCTGTCTTTGTTGCCCAAAGCAACCCATCACTGATCAGCTTTCATTTATTTCATAGTACGCTTTGCAAACAAAAGCTACCCTGTAATTGGTTTTGTTGGGCAACAGAAACAGTTTTTCTTTTAGGTTGCATTCACATGTAACGGATTTGCTGCAAATTTTCCGCAGTGTAAAAAAAATCCACACCAAAATCTGCATCAAAATCTGGATATTGGTGCAGAATTTGTCATGGATTTGCTGCGGACTTCACTCCTTGTATTGAATTTATATTAGGCGGGTGAAACCTGCTGCAGATCTGCAACAAAATCAACACAAAATGGTACAGTTTGGTGCAAATTTGATGCAGATTTTTTCTTCTACTGGAAATCCATAGCAAATCCATTACTAGCGAATGCGCACTAGACAGTTTCATAAATCTCCCGCTGCATATCTACTATATGCGGTTTTTGGTGAACCCATGCTTTATTTTGTTATTACTGTATTTTTATTACATTGGGAGAGGATATATCATTTTTTGACCAAGGTAAAGGAAGCTCAATTCTATTGCCAAATCTACGTGGTAAAAGTCTGGTTCTGGAACTGTATCTATGTTGTAGCCTTGTTTCTGGAACCGTATCTATGCAGTAAGGGCTCGTTCACACTTGCATGCAGTCTGTATTTTGGATTTCTGTTTCCCTGTTCCATTTTTGGAGCAGAAAAAATTTAATTAAGCTTAATTAAATGGTTCACTTTTTACCCCATTGACTTAAATAGGGTTTTTAAAAATGGAATGACTTTCCTTAGTTTCTGCTTTTTCAAATGGAACAAACAGCGCAGTCTGCAGGGCTATTACTCATAAAACTGGAAAGTAACATAATGGAAGCAAACTGAAGTATTTCTGTTTGCTTTCTGACTCCACCCCCCCCCCCCCTTTGGGGGGACTGCTTAGATGAAAACCTGACTGATATACGCTCGTGGGAATAAGCCCATAAGGACATGGCCTATTTTGGCCCCAAGAACACAACAATTTCTTCTCCACTTTTCAAAAGCCATAACTTTTTTCTATCGATGTGGCCGTATGAAGGCTATTTTTTTTTCTGTGGAAAACTGGTTTTTATTGGTACCATTTTTGGGTGCGTATAATGTATTGTAAAGCTTTTATAATTTTTTTTTTGGGGGGGGGGGGAACATCAATTCTGCCATTTTTTTAACAATGTTAATCATGCAGCATTTATGACATGATACATTTTTTCTACAAGCTGGTATGATTATGACGATACAAAAATTATTAATTTTTTACGTTTTTTTCATAATAAACCACTTTTCTTTATTCTTGTTTTTTTACATCATTACATTGAAAGTCCCATATCTTTTTTATTTTGGATGGAGCTCTGTGAAATTTGTTTTTTGAATGATGAACTGCGGTTATTATTGGTATAAGTTTGGAGCATATATCAAGCTAACTTTACACAAGCAAGCGCGATATGGGGCCGTCAATCCCGCCCCCATATCATGCTCCACACCATGTGAATTCACCAAGGATGTGAGGCATTTTCATGTCAAAACAGCATTTTACCAACATTTTAGGGCTTTTTATGTTTTTTGCCGTGCAGGATAAATAGAGTGTTTGGTTTAGAGCTCAGTCACACAGGCGCATCGGTGCCCGGATGTGCTCGTCTTCCTGCAGGATAAGATTTCCGCACTGCAGGTACAGAAGATTCTCTGCACCCCCGGCAGAAAGAATACATGACCGGCTCCATTGCCGGTCATGTATTCTTTCTTCCGCCGCTGCAGAGCGTCGTCCACACTGCAGGTGCGGTCGTCTTCTTCGTGCAAGCTAAAAGCTATGATAATTCATTACAGCACTTCTGATCACTTACAATAGCGATCGCAGGGTATGACAGATCCAGACACCAGTGTTGGTGAGCAGTTGCCATGGCAATGCATCGGCCCTCTTTGATCACAGGGCCGATGAAATCATAGAGAGAGCGCGCGTTCCCTCTGTGAACCCTATACATTCTGCAATGTATATTGATCGTGGCATGTAGGGGATTAACAGCGGGGATCAATGAGAGCATCAATCCCTGCTTTTGCAGCTGGAAGACAGCTATCAGCCATAGGTGGCTTCCGCTGCCAGATGTTCTGCTGACACTGTGGCAATACTCTGGGAATAGTCAGCAATATTTCCAACAAGACAACGCGCCTTGTCACAAATCCAACAGTGTGTTATGCTAGATTGAGGATATGGATGTTCCAGGATTGTACAGAGACCCGACCTGGACCCTACTGAACAACTTTGAGACTAACTGGAACATTGGGTCAGGAAATATGAATAGCGTCCGTCTTTTTTGAGAGAACTCACCAGGCGTTTGCAGGATGAATGAAGGGAAATACGAGCTGAAGTGTATCAGACATTAGTAGAAAATATTCCACGGAGAGTATCCAATGTCCTTAGTGCCAAAATAAGCCCCAATAAGCTCTCATACACATTTACACATAAATATCCCTTGTAATATTTGTTTGTAGATAGGAACTCCAGAACAGGACCTTGTATTCAAGGTGAAGCCTAAGCAGTGACCAACACAGGGGTATAATTAACCCCTCCTTGCTGCTTCTATAACATTTACCTATACAACCAAGTATTTGGCATGTAGTCAGTGACTAAACTCTGCTTTACCAAATGAAATAAATGGCAATGTTCTCTCATGTTTAATTATGGCCATTCAGCAACAAACCTCATCTATTTTTCAGGGCAGTATGCTGCAATTTACTGACGCTCAATCTCAATAAAATGATGCCCTTATTAATTTGCTCCAACTGAATCTGTACGGAATATTGATCGATTACTCTTATGACCCAAATTATTCATCTGGTTGAAAGAAGATGATTAATAATAAAACACCTCATTCCCTCGAAAATGAAAATGTTCCTGCTTTCAATGCGTGTCTGTGAAGAAGGAGCAGACAAACATATAGAAGGCTACAGGGTCGGATCAAAGACTGTGGAGACCCCTGGACGAAACTTTGTGTGGAGGATTCCACTATGTCTACAAGTGAAAGACAAACATACAGTAGTATAGCTATAATGTATTAAAATATTACAAAGAGTGCTATAATCACAGCAACAGTCTTTCAAAAACTAACTAAGTGCAGAAATAAAAACACCAGGCAATGTTCAAATAATGCATAATGCAATGCCCTAAATTTGTCATGAGCCAACGGAAACAGTGGAAACTTTTGATAATAGTTTGGTTCAGCGCAAATCTGAACCTCAGATGGTTCTTCTCGACTGAATTCCCCAAAATGAGGTCTGCCACATGGCAGAAGATAGAGAGCTCTAAGTCCAAACAAAGACACACAGGAGTAATAACCAAAAAATGCTAGGCAAAACACCAATCAGGAGCAGTAATACAAGTGTATAACAGGCATCCTCTAGGACAGGGGTGGTGAACCTATGGCACGCACGCCAGAGGCGGCATACAGAGCCCTCTCTGCTGGCACGCAAAACCATCGGCCGCTCACCATGTTAGCGCCCCTAGCTTCGGACTGGGAGACCAGATACAGCAGGACGGACCAATGGTCCTGGCAGGTGAGACATGTCCCTGGCGGTGTACTCCCTCACCTTTCCCTAAAGGTTTTCACTCTTTGCCTTTTCAGTGTCCCTAGCGCGCTCCCTTCTGCACTGCAGTGGAAGCCCGACATCTTCCCTGCCTGCTCCGCGGCTGCGACTGGTCCCCCGCTGTCAGTCCCGGCAGGCCGGCGCGCTCCCTTCTTCACTGCAGCGGCAGGCTGGCATATTTCATGCCTCCTGCGCCGCTGTCAGTGTCCGCCGGCAGGACTGGTCCCCCACTGTCAGTGTCCCCGCTAGGCCGGCACGCGGGAGAAACATGTACAGCGAAGGCTTGCAGCGGAGAGACCAGTGGCGGCGAGGGCACATGGCCAGACACAGCCGGCATTGAGTGGGACAGTGGGGAGCACAGTGACAGCGACCACAGGGGGAAGGGGGGCCCAGGAGCGCATTGTCATGAACGTGACAGGCTGGGAGCGCAGGGTCAGCAGCGGGGGTGGCCGGGAGCGCTGTGTCATGAGCGTGACAGGCTGGGAGCGCAGGGTCAGCAGCGGGGTGGCCAGGAGTGCTGTGTCATGAGTGTGGGAGCACTGGCGTAACCCTGGAGGCCCGGCAAAAAGCTTGGCACAGGCTGCTGCTAGGACCTGCTTGCAAGTAGCCAATCGGAAGCTAGGGGTGTGACAGGAGCGTCCCTGAATGGAAACCCTGTCACACCCTTAGCTTCCAGTGGTGACAAGATATACCATTACCAGAAGGTGAGGTACGTATATGGGTCTTGGTGGGGAAGGGGCGCTATTACCACTGGGGCCGCCGTGAAGAAGGGGCGCTGTTACAGCTGGGGCCGCCATGGGGAAGGGGCGCTGTTTCCGCTGGGGCCGCCGTGGGGAAGGGGCTCCGTTTCTGCTGGGGCCGTCGTCGGGTGTCCCTGTTACCGCTGGGGCTGCTGTGGGGTGTCACTGTTACCGCTGGGGTATGTTTACACGTGGCAGTAATTACCGTGGCAAATTCTGCAGCATTTCCGCATCCAAAAAGCAGTCAAAAGCTGCACCCTGTCTATTTTGAAGCGGCCCTGTCCTTTTTAAAATGACGGGGGTGAAATCATATGTCGTGATAAGCCCCGCCCCCTGACGTGTTGGCACTTTGCGATAAATAAGTGGGTTTTGGGTTGCAGTTTGTGCACTTGGTCTCTAAAAGGTTCGCCATCACTGGCTTAGATTTTTATGCACCCCTCTCCTCCTCCCCTCACCCCTCCCCCCAAAATCCCAAAATATCCAAACAGGGCTTATTTCCAGGGTTGGTCTTATTTTCGGGCAAACGCAATAGTACCCATTGATGTCAATAGGTTCTTTTACCTGGACAATTTTTTAATTGCATGCATTTCATGGGCGCACAGAAAATAGATCTTGTTCTCTTTTTCTGCGCATTTTCACATGAAAGGTCCCCATAGAAGTCTATGCGAGGTGCGCAAATCCACTTTACGCTGCGTAATTATGTAGAAATAGAGCATATCTGGTCCTCATTTGGATAAATAGCCTTTTAAATCAAGTCTGGGGTGTGTTGCGCATGTATATGAAAGAGGCCTGCGTACGCAAAAACTTACAGCACTATGCGCAGATGTGCGCAAATCAACTTAGTTCACTTCCCAAATACGTTGCGCCGAAGTGATCGTATTTGCGTATACGCTTGTCTGGAGTAGCCCTTAAGCAGTAAAATTCTGTGTCAAATTGTATAAATGTCTGAAAGGAAGTAGTAATTATATAGAGTTACGTGCGACAAAATTTTAGACCTAAACAGAATGATAAAAGTGGATTTTCACAGGTGTTGTAGACCACCACGACCACTAGGGGTAGAGTCAAAAATTACATGATGGAATTCCTGCCTAGGACCCAGCAGATAATGAGGAAAAGACAAAGAGTAATCTGTTCAGAAGTAAGGAAATATCTAATCACACTTAGAAAGAAGAATTGGCAACATATCTTTGTCTATGACTATATAAGACCCAGACGTACATTTAGAACGAAGGGTTAACCCGTTCTTGCCAGACTATATAATGGCATAAGCAGCAATTCAGTTAGTTGAATAATCTGGCCTGCTCTACATGCAGCATAGATTTTATTGTGCTTGGTGCCAGGCATGCCGGAGCCAAAATGTTTCCCTTGAGTCAGCACTATTTTTGCCGCTGCTCCCTTTTTTACAATTAGATGATACACAGCCGTTAGAAAATAGTAACAGTATGTTAATAAGGTTAATGTGACACAGCAGTCCAAGAGCAATTTTTGCACCTGCATCTAGGACAAGAACAGATGTGAGATTCACACTAACAAAATAATTATCCCAGGTCTCTTATAATGCAAAATGCCACTGCAGTTTCCTTACAAACTACCAGGAATCATCGAAAAAAGTTGACCTTTCGCTTTTTACCAAACTGGATCAGAAATGTTTGCATTACCAGAAATAAATTCAATGCATTTCAACTATATAGGGCGTCTCAAAAGTGTGGAAACAGCTCATATAAAGTGAAAATGGTTTGGTAGATTGTGATCCAATTTTATATACAAGCTGTGAGGGAAGGGAAAAACTTGTTAGGCCAGGTCTCCAAAATGACAGCCATCTTGAATGTCACCATCTTGGATTCAATTCGAATTTTTCCAAAAGGAAAGTAGGTGTGGGATACATCATATGGCAGATAATATCATCTGAGAAAAACAGCAGATTTCAATTAGTACCACTCAACCAGACCTCCGATTACCCAAGATGCAATAGCCAAAATTCTTTCTAAATTCCAAGAATGGGAGGTCTGGTTCAGTGGCATTGATTGAAGTCTGCGATGATGACATGTGCTTTGTTTATCTGACATAAGGATGATCTCAGCACGTTCTGCTTGAGATAATCCCATCATTCATATTGCCTGTAATTAATGTGTTAACAGGAGGACAAATAAAGTTATGTTAAAATGAAGCACATGATTGTTTTTCTGGTGACTTTTTCAGTCAATTTGATATATCACACAACTACATTTCTGTTGAACGTGAACTACCGGACATTCAAGCTGAATCGCGAACCTGCACTGGATCATGGAGAAGACCTGGGAGTATCAAAAGGACATGTACATGTGTTTCATTGACTACAGCAAGGCATTTGATTATGTCAAACATGACAAGCTTTGGAAGTGTCTGAAGCAAATGGGCGTCCCAGAACATACTGAACAGCTTATAAGGTCGCTTTACAACAACCAAGAAGCAACAGTCAAGACAGCTTGGTTGTTGGACGGATTGGTTTGGAATCGAAAAAGGCATACGGCAAGGCTGCATTCTATCACCAGTCCTTTTCAATCTGTTTGTAGAAACAATCATGAGACGATACAATTTGGACAAATTAAAAAATCTGAGTCAAAATTGGTGGCAGAATTGTCAACAACCTTCGATATGCAGATGACACCACCTTGCTTGCGGAAAGTGAAAGGGACCTGGAATACCTTATCCAATGAGTGCAAAAGGATAGCGAATGGATGGGACTGTACCTCAACAGCAAGAAAATGAAAGTCATAACCGTGGTAAGCAACAGTACAGTGAACATAAAAATTACCAACGAAGAAGTCAAGTCGGTCCAAGATTTCATCTTCCAAAATTGATTGCAATGGGCAATCTGGACCTGAGATTGAGAGATGGATTACACTTGGTAGGAATGCAATACAAGGAACAGAAAAGTTCTGGAAAAGCAAGGATATTAGTTGCAACAAGAACCAGACAGGTCAATGCAATCGTCTTTCCCTTAACTGTGTATGGTTGTAAAAGTTGGACACCCAGAAAAACACACAGAAGGAAAATTGATGTGTTTGAACTCTGGTGCTGGAGGAGAAAGCTACGGAAACCTCGGACTGCCATGACGACGAACAAGGTAGTGTTAGATCACGTCAGACCGAAAATATCACTAGAGGGCAAAATCATTAAACAGCGGCTCTCTTTTTTTGGCCACGTGATGCGCGCTAACTCACTAGAAACAGTACTGATGCTGGGCAAAGTCAGTGGAAAGAGAAGATCAGAACGACAAAGAACAAGATGGCTAGATACCATCAAGGCCACCACGAACATGTCAATTGCGGAACTGAAAGAAGCCGTGAAAGACAGGAATGCGTGGAGAACATTGATCCATAGAGTGGCCAAAGGTCGGATGCTACTAAACGGATAATCAATTAATCAATCAAGCAATCACATTTCTATTGGAAACATTTGAGTTGAATCTGAGATGGCAGCATTCAAAATGGCTGTCATTTTGTTGACAGGGCCTAATAGGTTCCCCCTTTCCCTGTAGCTTGTATGCAAAATTTAATCACCATCTGCCAAAATGTTTTCATTAAAATAATAATAATCTTTATTTGTATAGCACCACCTTATTCCGCAGCACTTTCAGGCACAGGAAAACACAGACAATACTACAATAACATGTGATATACAATCAGTTTGCAGCCAACGGGGTGGAGGTGATACAGGAAGTATAAAAGGGGGGGGATAAGGTATGGGGAACACAGGCAGTATAGGAGTTACCTGTGGAATGTTTTCATTCTAAATTACTGTTTCTACACTGTTTTTGAGACACCCTGTATTTAAAGCGACCCTCTAGTTTCAGGGAAAAATTCTGTCCTGGGACCAGAAGGGGAAACGGCTATATTACCTGCAGTTCTTCTTCTCTGCTGGCCCTCCAATCTGCCAGTTTGGGGGCTTATTTTCAGTCATCCAAGATAGCTGACGCAATCTTCAGTCTACTTAATCCCCTCAGTGCATTGAAAGTGTTAAGACTACCGATGTATTATACTCGCTCTCTTGCTGCTCATCGTCACTAGCCAATCAGAAAACAGTATACAATGTGCATTAGCCAGTCAGAAAATTGCTCCACCCATCGTAGATAGCTAAAAGCAGCGTTTTAAACCAGCATATTGGGGGCAGCAGAAAGGAACAATTACTGGTTATATCCCCCGTTCTAGTAAAAAATTGTATCCCAAAACTGGAGGGTTGCTTTAATTTACATAAAATCCAATTGACCAATATGTCGTGCATAGTTTGGTCCTTAAGGGGTTTGCTCACAAAGACATTGGGGGTATATTGCCATCTACTATGCAGGACAGCCCATCTGTGAGTGAAAATGGGAGTTGGAAGACTCGAGCTGCCCGTGTATTACATGCATGGTCATTTATTTGTATTTCCCCCGCAGTTGTCTCTGTAGAGAAAAATGTTTATTTGACGGTAACTTCCTTGTCAAATCAGCTGTTTATTAGAAATCATAGAGGTGACTTCCATCTGAATAGGAGAGGGTGAATGGAAAACATAATGACGATAGTATTTGCTATTCCTAGTATTTAGGTTGCACTTCACGGACTGAACACTAAATACATTTTTTGTAGAAGATGCCTGGAAGGAGTAAGGATGAGAATAATCGAAGATGTTCTTAATTAGAAATGAGTGAATCGATTAACTTAGTTTGAAGCTCCCAACAAATAATTTATAATTCACTTCTACCTGTGAATCCCAAGCAATTGTTCTTTGGCTGAGGAATAAAAATGACTAGAGATCAGTGTAGCCATTCTAACATGGTGCACAGTGTGAGAATGACCTATAATATTGGCCAGTTCAGGCATTTTATCTCTACGTTCAATTTTTGGAGAAGAGAAACAAAATAAAAGAGGTTGTCTGCCCATTTTTTTACTGATGACCCATCCTGTGTGTAGTTCATCAGTAATTAATAGACAGGGGTCCACCACTTGGGATGTCTGCCCATCAGCTGATCATCTGGCTTGCTGTCCAGTGCAGAGGGCTGGACATTGTCATAAGCGGACTAGGAAGGAAGTCCTGGTGTTGGCCTTACTTCCATTGAAATTAATGGGAGAGCTGTGCTGCTATGGCACTTCCTGCTTCTTTGCTGGTCGTAATCTTACATCCAGTCCTGATCAGGGGAGAAGCAGGAAGTGCCGTAGCAGTACAGCTCTTCTACTGATTTCAATAGGAGTGAAGGTGACGCCTGCACTTCCTGCCCTGTCGACTGATGACAACATCCGGCCTCTAATCAGCTGATGGAAGAGCGTCTCGAGCGGCCAACCCTCATCCATCAACTACTGATGACCTATTTAGAGCATAGGTCATCAGTGAAGAGTTTCTTCACCTCTTTGACATTTCCCCATGGCCTTTCCCATTTCTTGGCCCTAGACAAGTCTAGTTGGACTAATGGTTAAAACAATTTGGTATCAACTACAGTTTCTTACTTGCATATAAATTTGGATCTCACATATGGATATGGTAATTATTTTTATTAGTAATTATAATGGTTGAGGTACATTTGATTAAAACACCCTTATTCTTACTGTGGTGCTAAATAACAGTCACTCTACAAATATTCTACAACTTTTGATTGTTTTTTTTATGATTAGATGCCTGTAGCACAATGATAACTACAAATAACTGATTACCAAGTTGTTAATTAATCATTTGTTGTAATGGAAGGTGTTTATCTAAAAGTTTATTTTTTTTGGTACGCAATAAAGTGTTCTCTTGATTTAAAGGCACCTGCATATTTGCAAATTGTTTCTGGCAGTTTACAAATTATAGTGCACGTTTTTTACATTTCTTTTATGCTCTAGCTTTCTATATATTGCAAATGCATAAAAGTAACAAGGAGCTGCCTAAGTAACAGTGAGTGTAGAGTTTTATGATTATGGTTTTTGGAGCATAATATACTTTTTAATGAAACACAGTTTTACAGTAAGTCAACATATGGGATACATAAGCTTGTGAAATGATGTTTGCATATATGCGAAATAAGAGCATATAAAGAGAATATAAAGAGAGATGTAGTAAAAACCTCATATTATTGGAATGGAGGAGGCAGCCATGGAAAAATCATAAGTGCAGAAATGCAGTAAAAAAACACTATATGAACAAGAAATATTTGGGCCCTATAGCTTTTGCATAATTATTAGTGCCAATATGATATATTTAGATAGCTGGACAGTTAAAGGTAATTACTTTATATATCTGTAATGATACCGCTTGTAAACAAGACAGCAGAACTGAACTTCAGCTATAGCTTTTGCCTATCCCAGGTACTAATAGGTTCTGCTAATACTCAGATATACTACAATAGAGCGGAATTATTAAACAACTGGACAGTCGATTAAGCAATAGTATGAAGGATGTATCTATACTAGTAGGTAAGAAAAATATAAAACACTAAGAACTCATCCATAGATGACAGGAATGGTAATTGCAATCAAATGATGATAATGGTATTAGAAAATGAAGCAGATGGTGATGGAGAACAGATAAATAACAGAATCATATTATTGGACCTTAATTCTAGCTTTCCCTATGTCTTCTCCCAATATATCTCTGATGCTGACCCTAACACCGGACACCATTGTCCCTGAGCATCGCTTAAAGGGGTTGGCCATCAATAGCAGATCAAAGGAGGTCTGCCTCTAAAGAACCTGCCAATCAGCTGTATGCTGGACCAGTATTTTCATGCACTAAGCGGATTTATGCAGAAAGCAGATAGCCCTGTTCCCATCGTAGTGGCCAGTCTTGGTATTATAGTCAAAGTTCCCATACACTTCAAAGTCTGCAATGCCAAACCAGACCACTGCAGTGTCTACTTCCTGCAGAAATCACTAGAGTGCATGAGCACACCAGCCTGGCAAACAGCTGATTTTCAGGGATCTCTAGCAGCAGGGATCCCGCTGATCTACTATTGATTACTAATCCTGCAAATAGACGATCAATAGTTTACAACTGGACAACCCCTTTAAAATATTTCTAAAGGCAGCCCTATTTGAAACACTGATCCTAACAAACAATGAGAGGGTATTAAGAGCCAAAAATTAAGATAAGCAAAACAAAACCAAGTAGCAAGGCAGGACATATTAAAGCTGTAGAAAAAGAAAAAAAAAAAAAGAAAAAACTACAAGGCTTAGAAAGAAGCAAAGACTGGATAAAAATATTTACAAGGATATGGTATTTACAAGGATATGGTATATTTACAAGAAAAATGCTGAATAAAACACACATACAGATGTATGTTTCTTTAGCTTGACTCTTAGCTTGATGTGCCATCACACTGTGCTGCTTTATCATGATGACCTATTGATAGTTTACATTGCTTTACAATGGTTTTTGTTGTATTAAGATAAGAGAACAATAGCTTTTTAATGGGTTAAGATAAGAACTTTCTGTGCCATACTTTCACAATCCAGCTAAAATCTGTTGTATCTGGAGCTATTGCTATAACCAGCAACACATTGTAGAAGCCAGAAATATTTAAACTAAGGCTAACCAATGAGGACCTCCTCCGCAAACAAGCCTGACCTGCATCAGTGTAGTCAACTGACTCACTCTAATGGATCAGCTGTGGGCCAGTTGCACAGCAACTGCCCTAACAACAAATTAGAAGATAGGAGATAACGTTACAGCAGGAGAATTTCTGTTGATTATAACAATATCCAAAAATATGACAAAATATAGTTAATTAGTAGACTAATTCTTCAGCAAATAATGTAATAAAATCATGTCTGTAATATTCTGATCTGTCCACTCCCTTGTTCATAAATGTGAAATAATGTATGCGACTATTGTACTTCCTTGGATTTGTATACAAGGGGAAGTTTCTTGCAGTGTTAATGTGTCAGATTGATTACTGTGGGTAATACCTCCAGTCATAGGCATACCGCTAGGGGTCGCCATTGTGACTGGGCCCCTCACCACAGTCCACACAAGACTTGCAGACTCGGGTATCACGGCACACAGGGCTGGCAGGGAGCAGGTAGACTTAGCTAAGCAATGAGTGATTCCTTCATCAGACTGAAGTCAATGCTCATTGGTTGTTTCACTGATCACTCAGAGCTTCTTCACTGATTGGTCGGTGAAACCTGGCTGAGAGGCTGCGGTTCCAACTCTGCTACATCAGACCTGCCTCCCCTCCTCCTGCACAGGCACAGTTGGAACGGGGAGGAGGAGGCTGAAAACACAGACAGCAGGGTGCAGGACTGACCCCTCCTGCTGCCTGGAGAACATCTGGCTCCTTTGCTGCAGGGCTGCCTAAAAGACACAGCGGTCCAGGGTGGCGCCATCTGCAGGAATGGTAACGTTTGTGTCTTTGTGCTTTATGTGTGTGGGAGCTCGTTCATACAGACGTACTGTCACCGCGTATTACACATGCATATATCCCGTGCGCAACATGTTGTGAATGGAGAAGATGAAAGTCAATGGACTATCAGTCTTCCATGCACACGTGTGTGGCCACTGCGTATCGATCCACAGGAGAAAAAAATCGCGGCATGCTCTATATCTCTGCATATCATACACAGTCCTCGTATAGGCTGTGTATGAAATGTTGTTCATATACATGCATTTCCATACGCATCACCGCTCTGAACAGAGTGGAGAATTTTTAAAAATTGCACTGCGCATGTCCGTGATGCGTCATCCGTGGGCAGGCGCAGTGTCATATGCAGTCTGTACGCGGTCTCTGCCGGCAGGGTGTATAAGCTGTAATGTGTACAACTCTGTGGGAGACCCACAGCATCATACGCATACACTCATGTTTCTACAGTCTACACACTGCAGCAAAAATGACATGATAACTTTATTCTATGTGTCAATACAATTACTACCAAATTTATGTAGTTTTCTTTTGGTAATACTTTTAAAATATAAAAATATCTTTGAAAAAAAAAATTCTGCTGCCACCTTCTGACGGCCAGGACTTTTAATTTTTCCCGTCAACATAGTTGTATGAGGGCTCATTGTTTGTGGGACGTCCTGTAGTTTCTATTGGTACCATTTTGGAGTACATAAGACTTTTTGATCACTTTTCATTAAATTTTTTTTCTTGGAGATAGAGTCACCAAAAAAGCGCCATTCTAGCATTATTTATTTTTTTTATTCTGACAACGTTCACCGTGTGGGGTAAATAATGTGTTACCTTGATAGAACGGACGTTTACGGATGCAGCGATACCAAATATGTTTTTTTTTGTTTTATTATTTAGATTCTTTTATTAGTAATATTGCAAAAAGTTTTTTTCTTTAAAACTTTTATTACTTTTAATGTTTATTTAAGAATTAATAAAACTTTTTAAAACTAATTTGTGCATTTTTTTTAGTCCCCAGAGGGAATATGAACTGGCAATGGTTTGATCGCTCCTGCAGTATGATGTAATACAACAGCATTACATTATACCGCGATCAAACAGGCAATCTTGTGCCTTTCAAAAGGCCCCTGGCTGCCATGGCACCTGCACAGCAACCCCAGATCTTATCGGAGGGGGCAGCGCGAGACGCCTGAACATCAGTTGGAGCAGTTAAATGCCGTTGTCAGAAATAATGGTGACATTTAAAAGGTCAACAGCTCCGATAAGTGGCGCGGTTTATCAAAGCTGTTGCAGGTGGGTGTCAGCTGCAAGAAACAGCCAGCACCCACATAATATGGAGCGAGATCGACCCGCGATCCTTCTGCATACACACCTGAACCTGCAGGACATAACTGTACGCCCTGCAATGTTAATGAGTTAAGAGAAGTTTGGGGGGGTGGGGGGGGGCATCTTAAACTTTTGCACCCGAGCCAATGACCCTTAAGCTGCGCCCCTGCCTCCAGTTAATGTCTGCACTGGTTTTCATATATACATGACGAGTCAGAATGATAACATTCTGGAGTTTCCCATTGTAATTATGAATTTATGAGCATTTCAGACTAATGAGAAATTTTTGGACTGGAAAAGAAGCTTCAGTCAGAGGATGACGTTGCTGGATCTCCTTGCATATTTATGGCATCCTACCAGCACTTCCGCTCCAATGAATTCTCTGGGAAGAGTGCCACTAGTCTCTTACACTGGAGAGAGTAATAATGGGGGCATGATGGTTGAAGTAATGCGAGAAATCTCCCTACTGGAGTTTTTCTTTGGCGTAAGGTTCCCTTTCAGAACAATGGAGTACATATTAACATCAATACATTTCTCTTTCACCAAATGCTCACAAACAATCCCTCTTATAAGAATGCTGGTATTTGATCCCTTCTTTTCATTTCTAATTAGCTTTCAATAATTTTGTTCTTGGACTCCCAGGAATGGATGACAGGAGAATACAATAGTGTTCAGCCTCATCATCTTTACTGGGAGTTATCATTTACATAGCCTAGCTGTGAGGCTCATACAATAGCCTTGAAACTGTTGCATGGATTTTTTTTATGTTCTTGTTATGGGATTTAACACTTATTGTAAGTAAGAGAAAGGAATTCAAACGAGTGAGATTAACGAAGAATGTGGAAATTGTTGTATGTTTGTAATATTTTACTTTATGAAGTAGATGGAGGAGAGCGAGATAGAAGCCACTAAATCAATTAAATCTTCCTAAGATTCCATAGGCTTTAATGGGTGTAATAGTTTTATATTGGACAGCATGGTGGTGCTAATGGAGGCAGCTGCTAATATGCAAACTTGATTGGGCTAAATTTGATCAATGAAGCTAAACTCCAAACTAATGGCTGCAAGGAAGAGAATGGAAGAGATTTATTTCAATTGGTGCAAAGGAAAGTGGGGGCAGTACCTATAGCAAATGATGAGATTCTGGATCTAACTTTTCTGAGGCTCTTTTTGTATGAAAGCTGCAACCCAATTGGTTCCTATTGGCAACAGCTCCCCTTTTACTTTCTCAAATTTGCAAATCAGATGGATTGGTATTCATGTAATGGCTAAAGTGGATATAAACAGTCTACACCCCCCCTGTTAAAATTCCAGGTTTTCGGCATCTTAAAAAATCCGGCAAAGCTGTATCATTTCACATTTGTTTCCACCTTCACTGTGACCCGTTATCTGGATAATTACATTGAAAATAAATGGAAATCTTTTGGGGTGAAAAAATAAAAATAGCAAAAGTAAAATAATGAGGTTGTATAAGTGTGAGCACCCTCCTATATTTGGGGATGTGGTTGTGTACAGAATTAGCCAATCACATTTAAACCCAGGATAAATAGTAGCCAGCACTCTGCTGCCATTAATTACAGGGATTCTGATTTCCCATATATAAGTGTCATTATTCTCCTGACATTTTCTTAGTTGCATTTTTTAGCAAAGGCCATAAAGAGCTAACAGCACATCAATGGGGTCTGATTGTTGGAAGGTATCAGTCAGGAGAAGGGACCAAAAGATTTCCAAGACATTACATATACCAGGGAAGACAGTGAAGACGGTTATTAAGAACTGGAATAAATTTGGCACAACAGTGACATTCCCACAAACTGAACACCCCTCAAAAACTGATGGAAAAAAACTGAAAAAAAGGTGTTTTGGGAGGCTGTTAAAAGGCCCACAGCAATATTAAAGGAGCTGCAGGAATTTCTGGCAAGTACTGGTTGTGTAGTACATGTGACAACCAGCTCCTGTATTCCTCATATGTCTAGGCTGTGGGGTAGGGCAGGAGTTTCCATAGACTCCTATGCAGTCAGATAACAAGCGAGGGCGGAGGTTGATTAGGTAATCATTCCAATTGTTTGGTGTAAACTTCTAAACAATGGGAATGGGAGATGGAGGGAGATAAGAGGAAAGGAGGGCTGCTGTGCAGCTAAACACAGAAGCACATTTTAAATGTCCCACTGTTAGCTCCTGTTAGTCGCTGCAGGGATGAGGGGAGTAACAGGAGATCACAGTGAGACATTTAAAATGTGCTGTTCAGCTGTCCTGGAGAGAAGGAATTCCTCTGTAGGGGAACCTCTCTGCAGCAGGAAGAGAGATGAAGAAAAGCCCTGGGAGTACCCCCTTCTCTGCAGGGCTTCCCTTCATCTCATCTGGGCTGGAGTAATATCCCTGTTCGGCGAGCCCGGGGTTCGGCTGCAGGGAAGAATGAGGGAATCCCAGAGAGTAGAAAGAAAAAGGGGTGGGGCTAACGGGGTTCTCCCAGGGTTTTTCCCATAGCTCCCTCAAACCCCGCCCCCTTTGCCCCTGCTTTCAGGGAATATCTCAAGGAAGTCCTGTAGCTTTTCCCCTTGTCTTTCCCTGCTCTCAAATTCCTTTGTTCTCTTCTGCAGGGAAATTTCTTCTCTCCTCACTGCTGGTGAAGCCCTTATTCTCCCCTGCAGGGGAATGCTGGTATCGTGCTAAGATGAGGGAGTCCCCGGGGAAAAGGGGGTTCACTGGGGACTCCCTTCATCTTGCTCTCTCTCTCCCCTGCCGGGAAATTCTTCCAGCTCAGCTGCTGGGGAAACTCTCCATCCCTGCTGAGATGAAGGGACCCCCCAATAAGTAAGTCTCTCTCTCCCCTCCCAGAGCAGAAGTGCCTGTTTCCTGCGTTGTGTGCTGCTATGCTTTTAGCCGTGCAAATTTCCTCGTGTGACTGGCCGAGTGTAACGCGAAGCAACTTCATGGAAAAATGTCCATTCACACTATTTTTGTGCAGTTACCCGCGTTCTTTTGCGCGGGTAACTTTGCCGTCTTTTATGCGCTCATGTGAACAAGGCATCAGCAGTCAAAGAAATGAATAATCAGATTAGATAAAGCTTCAACTAAGGCCGGCTTCACATGAGCGTATGCATATTTGTGCACACATGAGTCTCACATATTTGCGGAACAAACAATGCTTTATTGCGCGTGCATCGTAGTATATTTTGCTGGTTCTTTGCGCACGCAAAAAAATTTGCACCAATGCTCCCAGCCATTGAAATGGCTAATTAGTCTAATGAGTTCAAGATGTGTTCTTTTCCTGCACAATTACGCATCATATCACGCATTGCATTGTGCGTGCATTCGTGCACCCCCATTGACTTCTATGGGGACTTTTGGTGCGCTCATGTGCAAGAAAGTCGAGCATGCTGCGTATTTCTTTTTGTGTGGCCGAAGTGTGCAGGAAAATATGCAGATGTGAACGAACCCATTAAAATCAATGGATTGTATTTACTATGAATTGCACGCAAAGATTTTGTGCTCATAAATACGCCTTTGTTAAGCCGGCCTAACTGTCTCTCCTACAAACGAATTGAAGTGTATGATCTAATTTTGCTGTAGGCTCCATCTTCTTTAGCTATACCCTTGATAATGCACCTTTTTAATGCATCACTGCCACAAAACTGCATACGAACCAGGATATACAGTGATTAAAAACGTCAATGATTGATATATAAACGAAAAGTAGGAAAATATTCTAATTGCAGTAATTTAAAAAAGGCTTATCTGTGTATAACGCCATATTTACAAGGCTGATACACTCATGCGGGTGTTATGTGTTGTGTGATGCACAAAGCTCGCACGTGACTGCAACGCATTATTTTAAATGGGTGTATTTCCATGTGCAGCGACCGTACGAGACACAAAATCACAGCGTGTCCTATTTGTGTGCGCGAATAGAACTTGCAATGTGCCGTCTCCCACACATCACACAGATGGGGTGTCTATTTGCTGTGTGATGGGAGTTCTGCCAGAGAATCTCAAGCACAACTCGCCATTGGCAGTGTAAATACACCCTTCGTGCAAGGCTAATAGTAAGCAGTCTCTTCCCCAATGTATGGCAGGTATTAGAGCGTCCGTTCATCAATATCTGAACCTGTGCTACCTCCAACCATGTAGCACTTTGTCTTCCTGCATGCTGCTGGGGATTGGTGCCTGTATCTGTCCATGTATCAGTAAGGGCTTATTCACACAAGCGTATATCGGCCGGCATTTTCACGGCTAGCCCGACATAAGCTACCATCTGATGCACAGGCTCGGCGTATATGCCCTCGGGCACGGGGAAAAAGCTTAGCTCTGCTAAGCTGTCTACCCCTCACCGGCTCACCTTTAGAGGAGGAGAGAAGGAGGAGGGAGTTTAGCAGTCACGCTGCTAAACTCCCTCCCACCTCCCTTCTCCGACCACTGTCATTGGCTCCCATAGGCGTCTACAGCAGGAGCCATAGTCTGGAAAGGAAGATAGCTTGAGCACTATCTTTCCTGCCCGGTGCAAAAGCACCCAGCCAGGCGCTTTTACGTCGCGGGAATACACCTGTGTGATCTGATGCATTGGATTCCAATGCATCAGATGGTAGTGTATATCGGTCAGCCATGAAAACTGCAGCAGATGTACGCTTGTGTGAATAAGCCCTTAGTATGGCTGTTCTCAGTGATTTTTGCATTGCTCCCTTTTTCAGTGGATTTTTTGTAATTGCAATAACTAGTCCCATAAAAGTAGTACATTAGTCACTTGTTTTAAAAATCATGCTTAGGGCTTATTTACATGAGCGTATATCTGTCAGGTTTTCACGCCCGGCCAATATACGCTTCCATCTAAGCAGTTCCCACCCTTCACCGCCTTTCTGCGTCTCTTCTCCAGTCCGGCGTTTGCAATGGGAGAGTACAGGATGGGGGCGGAGCTAAGCTCTGCTCTGTCCCGCTAACTCCCATTGCTGGCTATTGACAAGGGGTAGGAGCTTTGCTCCGCCCCCATCCTGCCCACTCAAGTTGCAAATCGCTCAGAGGGGAGGGGAGAAGCAGAAGGCCGGTGAGGGGGAGGGGGAGGGGAGGGAAGGGGGGGCACTGCTTAGAGGGAAGCATATATCATCCGGCCTTGAAACGGCTAATATACACTCGTGTAAATAAGCCCTCATAGATATCTAGTGAACATACAAGCTTTTGGTACTTGTCGATTATCTGTCACCACTGTTATAATATATACCATTTGATGCTATCTTGCAGCTATTGCTGTGTTTATACCACGTGAATAATATCATAAATATTTATGTTTTAGGGAACTAAAAAGACTTTAATAAATAAATAAATAGTGTTTTTAAACACATATGTATTGGTGAAACATTAAAGGGGTTGTCCCGCGCCGAAACGGGTTTTTTTTTTTTTCAACCCCCCCCCCGTTCGGCGCGAGACAACCCCGATGCAGGGAGGTAAAGAAAGCTCACCGGAGCGCTTACCTTAATCCCCGCGCTCCGGTGACTTCTCTACTCACCGCTGAAGATGGCCTCTTCCTCCGTGGACCGCAGCTCTTCTGTGCGGTCCACTGCCGATTCCAGCCTCCTGATTGGCTGGAATCGGCACGTGACGGGGCGGAGCTACACGGAGCTACACGGAGCCCCATAGAAGACTGCAGAAGACCCGGACTGCGCAAGCGCGGCTAATTTGGCCATCGGAGGCCAAAAATTAGTCGGCTCCATGGAGACGAGGACGCCAGCAACGGAGCAGGTAAGTAAAAAACTTTTTATAACTTCTGTATGGCTCATAATTAATGCACAATGTACATTACAAAGTGCATTATTATGGCCATGCAGAAGTGTACAGACCCACTTGCTGCCTCGGGACATCTCCTTTAATGAAAGTGAGGTGGCAGATAGAATGCAATGGGTATTTACTTGCAACTTTGTTCTACTTCTTCAAAACTCTCCAGCTCTTACCTTCGCACTGTACACATGTAAGACAATTCCAAGAAGCCCTGATTTAAACAGCTCTTGTGTATTGTGGTTAAAACCAAAGGATCACAAAGAGCTCATTTATACAGAACAGATTCATCTCGCTGCTCAAAATAGTCTACCACAGAACACTATCACCGCCCAGTCACTGTCAATACGCCTAACACCAAGCTAATGGTTCAGACAAGGAAGCATCACACAGAATGGTAAGCACAGACTCGCACTTCTACAGCTGACTGCTTAACCATAGACTTGCTCAGCTCTACAGCCCTGGGGATTATTAACCCCTTCATATGCATTCATATGGCTGAGGCTTGGACACAACTCTCAAATAAGCCTTTCATTTTAGATAACTTTTCTAGATAGTTCAAGCATAAATCATTTCAGGAAAAGGGCATTTTATGTTTTGGTTTTGCTATGTTTAAAATACACAAATATTATTTGTCTTTTGGGGTGCAAAAATAGAAGCTGTGTAGCAATTACACTTATTGTGTCCCTGATTCAGTCTCTGGCAGCTGATCTTTTGGGACATCGTAGCAAAACAGGCTCTTTGTCCCTTTATCGGCTTTGCTTAGCAATATCAAGTGCATCCATCTACCAGATGGGCTACTGATTAGGCTGCTATGGGGTACCTAGAGAAAGCGAGACCTCTTGTTGGTTTCATATCCTTTGCTAGTGGGTGCAGAGAATCTTATGAAGGACATTCTTTTCCATAAGCAAAGCAATGTTAGAATACACGGGGGTCATAATTAAACAAAAAGTGTTCAGAGGTCTCTAGAAAAAACTAACTAACTAGGGACCAGAGCCCAATGAGACCTGGTGTATATATTCCAGGTGAGATGGAATTTAGGTTTCTCAAAAAAAAATAAAAAAATAGTACCGAATGTTGCCAGCAGGGGAACAAGTTGTGCTGTTAAAGTGTAAGTTATAGGAGTATGTGGCAATTAAAAGCTAGGAAATAATCCTTGTGGCTTGGGACCGCATTATGTTTCATGTACGATGTCTAAGTAGTTTGTCATGTTGCAAAAACCTATAGTTATGACTCAATGTGTGCTCCATGTAAATGTTCCTATAGATATGATACAATGTGCTGTAAATGTTCCTATAGATATGGTACAATGTGTTCTCCTTGTACATGCTCCTATAGATATGGTACGTAAATGTTCCTATAGATATGGTACAATGTGCTCTCCTTTCTGCATGTTCCTATAGATATGGTACAATGTGCTCTCCTTGTACATGTTCCTATAGATATGGTACAATGTGCTCTCCTTGTACATGTTCCTATAGATATGGTACAATGTGTGCTCCTTGTACATGTTCCTATAGATATGGTACAATGTGCTCTCCTTGTACATGTTCCTATAGATGTGGTACAATGTGCTCTCCTTGTACATGTTCCTAGAGATATGGTACAATGTGCGCTCCTTGTACATGTTCCTATGGATATGGTACAATGTGTGCTCCTTGTACATGTTCCTATAGATGTGGTACAATGTGCTCTCCTTGTACATGTTCCTATAGATATGGTACAATGTGCTCTCCGTGTACATGGTCCTATAGATATGGTACAATGTGCTCTCCGTGTACATGTTCCTATAGATATCGTACAATGTGCTCTCCTTGTACATGTTCCTATAGATATCATACAATGTGCTCTCCTTGTACATGTTCCTATAGATATGGTACAATGGGCTCTCCTTGTACCTGTTCCTATTAATATGGTACAATGTGCTCTCCTTGTACATGTTCCTATAGATATGGTACAATGGGCTCTCCTTGTACATGTTCCTATAGATATGGTACAATGGGCTCTCCTTGTACATGTTCCTATAGATATGGTACAATGTGCTCTCCTTGTACATGTTCCTATAGATATGGTACAATGTGCTCTCCTTGTACATGTTCCTATAGATATGGTACAATGTGTTCTCCTTTCTGAATGTTCCTATAGATATGGTACAATGTGCTCTCCTTGTACATGTTCCTATAGATATGGTACAATGTGCTCTCCTTGTACATGTTCCTATAGATATGGTACAATGTGCTCCCTCTACATGTTCCTATAGATGTGGTACAATGTGCTCCTTGTACATGTTCCTATAGATATGGTACAATGTGCCCTCCTTGTACATGTTCCTATAGATATGGTACAATGTGCTCTCCTTGTACATGTTCCTATAGATATCGCACAATGTGATCTCCTTGTACATGTTCCTATAGATATGGTACAATGTGTGCTCCTTGTACATGTTCCTATGGATATGGTACAATGTGTTCTCCTTTCTGCATGTTCCTATAGATGTGGTACAATGTGTTCTCCTTTCTGCATATTTCTATAGATATGGTACAATGTGCGCTCCTTGTACATGTTCCTATAGATATGGTACAATGTGTTCTCCTTTCTGCATGTACCTGTAGATGTGGTACAATGTGTTCTCCTTTCTGCATATTTCTGTAGATATGGTACAATGTGGGCTCCTTGTACATGTTCCTATAGATATGGCACAATGGGCTCTCCTTGTACATGTTCCTATAGATATGGTACAATGTGCTTCTTGTACATGTTCCTATAGATATGGTACAATGTGCTCTCCTTGTACATGTTCCTATAGATTCGGTACAATGTGTTCTCCTTTCTGCATGTTCCTATAGATGTGGTACAATGTGCTCTCCTTCTACATGTTTCTATAGATATGGCACAATGTGCGCTCCTTGTACATGTTCCTATAGATATGGTACAATGTGCGCTCCTTGTACATGTTCCTATAGATATGGAACAATGTGCTCTCCTTGTACATGTTCCTATGGATTCGGTACAATGTGTTCTCCTTTCTGCATGTTCCTATAGATGTGGTACAATGTGCTCTCCTTCTACATGTTTCTATAGATATGGCACAATGTGCGCTCCTTGTACATGTTCCTATAGATATGGTACAATGTGCGCTCCTTGTACATGTTCCTATAGATATGGTACAATGTGCGCTCCTTGTACATGTTCCTATAGATATGGCACAATGTGCGCTCCTTGTACATGTTCCTATAGATATGGCACAATGTGCTCCTTGTACATGTTCCTATAGATATGGCACAATGTGCTCTTCTTGTACATATTCCTATAGATATGGTACAACGTGCTCTCCTTGTACATGTTCCTATAGATAAGGTACAATGTGCTCTCTTTGTACATGTTCTATAGATATGGCACAATGGGCTCTCCTTGTACATGTTCCTATAGATATGGTACAATGTGCTCTCCTTGTACATGTTCCTATAGATATGGTACAATGTGCTCTCCTTGTACATGTTCCTATAGTTATGGTACAATGTGCTCTCCTTGTACATGTTCCTATAGATATGGTACAATGTGTGCTCCTTGTACATGTTCCTATAGATATGGCACAATGTGCTCTCCTTGTACGTGTTCCTATAGATATGGTACAATGTGTTCTTCTTGTACATGTTCCTATAGATATGGTACAATGTGCTCTCCTTGTACATGTTCCTATAGATTCGGTACAATGTGTTCTCCTTTCTGCATGTTCCTATAGATGTGGTACAATGTGCTCTCCTTCTACATGTTTCTATAGATATGGCACAATGTGCGCTCCTTGTACATGTTCCTATAGATATGGTACAATGTGCGCTCCTTGTACATGTTCCTATAGATATGGAACAATGTGCTCTCCTTGTACATGTTCCTATGGATTCGGTACAATGTGTTCTCCTTTCTGCATGTTCCTATAGATGTGGTACAATGTGCTCTCCTTCTACATGTTTCTATAGATATGGCACAATGTGCGCTCCTTGTACATGTTCCTATAGATATGGTACAATGTGCGCTCCTTGTACATGTTCCTATAGATATGGTACAATGTGCGCTCCTTGTACATGTTCCTATAGATATGGCACAATGTGCGCTCCTTGTACATGTTCCTATAGATATGGCACAATGTGCTCCTTGTACATGTTCCTATAGATATGGCACAATGTGCTCTTCTTGTACATATTCCTATAGATATGGTACAACGTGCTCTCCTTGTACATGTTCCTAGAGATAAGGTACAATGTGCTCTCTTTGTACATGTTCTATAGATATGGCACAATGGGCTCTCCTTGTACATGTTCCTATAGATATGGTACAATGTGCGCTCCTTGTACATGTTCCTATAGATATGGTACAATGTGTGCTCCTTGTACATGTTCCTATAGATATGGCACAATGTGCTCTCCTTGTACGTGTTCCTATAGATATGGTACAATGTGTTCTTCTTGTACATGTTCCTATAGATATAGCACAATGTGCTCTCCTTGTATATGTTCCTATAGATATAGCACAATGTGCTCTCCTTGTACATGTTCCTATAGATATGGTACAATGTGCTCTCCTTGTACATGTTCCTATAGATATGGTACAATGTGCTCTCCTTGTACATGTTCCTATAGATATAGCACAATGTGCTCTCCTTGTACATGTTCCTATAGATATGGTGGAATGTGCTCTCCTTGTATATGTTCCTATAGATATGGTACAGTGTACGCTCCTTGTATATGTTCCTATAGATGTAGTAGAATGTGCCCCTTGCACTGGTTCGATAAATTTGTTGCCCCATCAGTGATAATGTTTAAGTGGTATTCTTGGACTTTTTTTTTTTTTTTTGATGACCAATATGGATCCCCGCCGATCAGCTGATTCCTGGGACCGTTGTCACTGTGGTCATGCAGGAAGCAGATAGCACTCACCATAGCGCAGCGGACCTGGTTGGCATTGCAGGCGCAATGTCCATTAAATTCATTGGCATCTTTGACTGCAATACCAACCTGGTTGCTACACTATAGTCAGTGCTTTCTGCTTCCTGCACTGACCACAATGACAACGTACCCAGGAATCTGCTGATAGACGCAGATCCCAGCCGTTCATCTATCAATGACTTGTTGATCATCGATAGGAAAAAAAAAAGTCCTGGATTAACCCTTTAACCAACAAGGTATGCTGACACAATGTAAGAGCCCTAGCACTGCAGTCGTATTGTTCTGATCTGAATAACAGAAATCCTTTCACACGCTGCATTATATACATCATACGATTCATGTACAGCACCAAATATTCCCCTGGTGGTAACAATTGGTATTAGCTTTTTTCTTTGAGTACTTTAAAGCTTATACCCTATACAGTATATTTTTGTTGGATTCTACCCCAGAGGTTCTTCTTTTACTATAGGCCTCTCAACAGCTCTAGTTTAATTATGATCACCCTTAATCACCTATTAAGAGGAAAGATTGATACAAAGATCATGAAAACAAGCATCAAGCCGTTCCGTTCTTGTTGACATTACCCATACTATATATCCCCTTTCCTTTACGTACAACTGGACAAGTTATGTAGGAGATGCCATTCAGATCTACAGTACAAGGACATTTGGACATATCCCAACCGTAGAGCCATGAGTGTGACCAACTCTCTTGTAACTAATCTGCCCATTTCCTTTCCTTGCTATATATATATTAAGACATATAATCCCCATAATGGATCATTAATTGAGCCTTATTACAGATTTACCGTAGAAGAGCTGAATTTAACATTGAATAGGTTTATCTGCAGTCCTTCGGAGAACTACAGCAATCACATCCTAATATCATGGTGAGTTTACTCCATAGGACAAATGACATTGGTGAGGATAGATATTCTATATCTTTACATGAAACCATAGAATGACTTCAACCTGGTTGATTGTTATACCTTTAATAGTAACAAACTGCAACAGAAAGAAGGTAAATCCATGCGAATGAGATCTCCCTTACCTTATCTATATGAGCTCTAATACTATTCTATAAGCTGATAAGGCATAACGTTCATTAGAGGTACATCAGTATCTGATTCCCATTTGTATAACAAAGACTGAAGTTCGACTGCTGTGTCTACCACACATACAGTATAAAGGGCTGACTCCGACAAGTAACTGAGGAGTAGCGAACACACAGACGCTCCTGCAGGGTTCCTGACAGAACACAGCGTGGATTCACTGCTTAGAATACGGCACAGGCAGCATGATCATTGATCCCAATACCAAGTACTGTATACTTGGTGTCTGATGAAAAACAAACTCTACCCCGAATAAACTTCCCTCAATTTAGACTGTCATGGGATTGCTGTCATGCAATCATGGCATTCTTGCTTGTCTGAACTGTGGAGACATGCATCTATTGGGATCACTGATCCGCACGCATCAGTTATGGTGGAAGTTGTAATCTCACTATAGGGGTCATACAACAGGTATGCCACTTTTTATGATGCCACTTAACTATGCAACATATTTCTGTACATGCAAAAGGGTAACATGAACCTCTTTAGCTTTGATGCTAAATCTGTTGCATGGCCATCAACTGTGATCTATCATTTATAATATTGGTCCCATTGGATGCACAGGGACATCTTTGGCTGTCTAAGGCTTTTGGGTCTGCAACCTCTGTGCCACTTATAGGTACACCCCTTGTTTCATGCCATACAGATATATCAATCCTTACTTCCAATTTCTTACAAAACAGATTCAAGCATATCGGGACATGCTAGCAAAATCCATAACAATCTGCAAATCACATCACAACCACTAGGTGGACACATAGATGTATATAGTATAGATATCTTATGACTGAGTATTGCAAAATCACATGGTCATATCATTCCACACATATTGGGATATGTTGAGCCAGATGCAGGGGTAACAGAGGATACATCTGTATGTCAGTACATATATTTGATGCAGCGTCAACTAGAAAAAAAAATCAATGACAGTTCTTATGATTGTAACAAAGATCCTTCTAGTTTAACATTTGCATTGCCTTATTTGTGAAGTTTTCAGATGTATGTAGATTAATGTTATGATAGCATTATTCTACCACACATATACAGATTACAAATCCTACTGCAAATTATACATTACATTGACCCCACTATTGGATCAGATTTGGCCATGTTGTTGCAAACCGCAGAATAATTTGCACTAGCTAGATGCACAGTGTAACCAGAAAGAGGGAGATTGTGATCACACTGCATAGAGCTTTGGTGAGACCAGATGTGGAACATTGTATTCAATGCTCTGGAGACTTCATCTACACAAAGACATTGAGAAAATAAAACGTGTTCAAAGACTGGCTGCAAAAATGGTGGAAGTTCTCAAGAACAAAACTTATCGGGAATGGTGTAAAGAACTTCATTTGTATAGCTTAGAAGAAAGAAGGGAGAGGGGAGACATGATGGAGACCTTTATATATGTTACATGAGGAGAGAAGGGAGAGGGGGAGATGATGGAAACCTTTATATATGTTACAGGAGGAGAGAAGGGAGAAGGGGACATGATATAAACCTTTATATATGTTACAGGAGGAGAAAAGGGAGAGTGGGGGCATGATGGAAACCTTTATATATGTTACAGGAGGAGAGAAAGGAGAGGAGGACATGATGGAAACCTTTATATATGTTACAGGAGGAGAGAAAGGAGAGGAGGACATGATGGAAACCTTTATATATGTTACAGAAGGAGAGAAGGGAGATCATGACATGATGGAAACCTTTATATATGTTACAGGAGGAGAGAAAGGAGAGGAGGACATGATGGAAACCTTTATATATGTTACAGGAGGAGAGAAGGAAGAGGGGGACATGATGGAAACCTTTATATATGTTACAGGAGGAGAGAAGGGAGAGAGGGGGCATGATGGAAACCTTTATATATGTTACAGGAGGAGAGAAGGGAGAGGAGGACATGATGGAAACCTTTATATATGTTACAGGAGGAGAGAAGGGAAAGGGGGACATGATGGAAACCTTTATATATGTTACAGGAGGAGAGAAGGGTGCGGAGGGGCATGATATAAACCTTTATATATGTTATAGGAGGAGAGAAGGGAGAGGAGGACATGATGGAAACCTTTATATATGTTACAGGAGAAGAGAAGGGAGAGGTGGACATGATGGAAACCTTTATATATGATACAGAAGGAGAGAAGGAAGAGGAAGGCATGAAGGTAACCTTTATATATGTTACAGGAGAAGAGAAGGGAGAGGGGGACATGATGGAAACCTTTATACATGTTACAGGAGTAGAGAAGGGAGAGGGGGACATGATGGAAACCTTTATATATGTTACAGGAGGAGAGAAGGGAGAAGGGGGCATGATGGAAACCTTTATATATGTTACAGGGGGAAAGAAGGGAGAGGGGGACATGATGGAAACCTTTATATATGTTACAGGAAGAGAAGGGAGAGGGAGAACATGATGGAAACCTTTATAAATGTTACATGAGGAGAGAAGGGAGAGGAGGACATGATGGGAACCTTTATATATGTTACAGGAGGAGAGAATGGAGAGGAGTGAAATAAAGGAAACCTTTATAAATGTTACAGGAGGAGAGAAGGAAGAGTAAGCTAAACAATAGAACAACAGGTCACAATCTGAGATTAGTTAGGGGGAAGATCAGAAGCTATGTCAGCAAATATTATTATACTGAAGAAGCAGTTATGCTTCAAACAAATTTCCAGCAGATGTGGTTGGAACATCAACAACAAATGAAGTCAAGTGTGCCTGGGATACATTTTCACATTTGATTTCTTAAGTGTGCATTTGTTTCCAATGTATCGCAGCACCAATTCTAAAGCTGATAACGATGGCAGATGACAAATTTAGTTACCCTGTATGTGTAAATATATTCCAAAGCAACAAGCTGGATACATGACATCAGCTTCATAAGTGTTTTACTGTATACTAAAAAAATGCTACAACACAAAGTTGCTAAACTCTTCTACATATAGTCTCTATACAGAACTTAAACCAGAGCAATTAATGAAATATCACAAGTGGTAAGTGGTGTGCAGTACATTGGAGGTGTCATTTACAACTTGTAACCTATAAATGTTGCATATTACTCTCCTATCTCTATATTATAGGACTGCAATATGGATATTACATTACTTTCCAACGCTGCCCAGTGCTGCCCTCCTCTGTCTGACCCTAATGTCTTTCACATTGTGCCTAGTATTTTATGTCGATGTTTCTATACAGCTCACACTGTCTTTCTTCTAATGAAAAAACAAAAACAATAGTGGTTGGATTAATACATTTTATTTAGATTCTGAGATTAGATAAAGTAGAGAAGAGGGAGTATTTTAAGTCTCTTCTGCAAAATGAGAATCTCCAACCTGCTGAAGCGTGTTTATGGTGGAGCGAATATTTTAAAGTTCTGCTCTGATTTTCAGCAAAGATCGAACTTGTCAAGTTAACTCCACCATCCCTATAGGAATATCAATAATTCCGATTCATTAATCCCAAACTAAATAATTTCTTTGTGCAAGATGGAGCGCGGACCATAGAGTAGTCTACTATTTTATTCACTACTAGATCAGAAGTATACAACTGTGTTTGTTGATGTTGAGTTAATATGAGGCTGCAAGTATCAGCAAAATTGCGCTAACAGATTTGCAATTACGCAGTAACTACAGTTAATCAAGTATAACTTCATATATTGTAGTTCATATTCATAATCTAACATGTACAGTTTTGCTTCGTCAAGTTTTTTTTATACGTTGGAAGGAAATAGTGGTAAATCATATACCAAAAGTACGACAGGACCGCCTTGTTCTGTAGAACTTCAACTCTAGTGATAGTTCTGCCAATTAAACACCGTACCATTCTCTATGTACAGATTAACATGACTGGCGCATCGTCATAACTCCATTTACAGCATGGTAGTACATTGTCGTTAAGTTATCATCATGTGTGAAATATCCAGTTAACGTTTGCAACATTTGTACTTGTCACATCCTTTATGACGATTTATAGAAACTGTATTCATCATATTGGATATGTTGCATTCTATGAACCGTATAGGATGTATAAGGCGAATGGGATGATTGAAAAATTGCTGACGGACTTGTACTTGTGTTGATATTTTTCATAATCTTTTCATGTCTGATTATTGTTCAGTTTCTTCTAGCTTATTGCTAAAGATCAATATATTCAAGATATACTATATTCACATATTATATGAAGACTGTTGTCAGATACAATACATAACAAGCTTTTTATGAACTTTTGGTAGAAGAGCAGACACAATAAGCAAGACTGAGCAGTCATATGTCTGAATTCCCAGAAGGAATAGAATCAAATCCTCTGAACTTGACCACTCAAAGAAAACTGTATAATGACAGATGCATAAAACTGCAGCAATCAGCAAGCAGTCCAAGACGTGAAGCAGCAGCAGCCAGGGACACACACATAAAATGCTTTTAGGTGATGTATAGTAGCTTGTCAATTCTCTTCTCTCAATGCTAAAGTTTTGGTTTTTTTCAATCATATGTAGGTTAAAAAGGCAAAATTCAGAACATCCTCTAGCGCAGTGGAAACTCCATCACATTTACTTCAGTAAGGAGGCAGCAAAATACACCTATGGCTCCTATAACATGACTATCTCAGTACACAGGCTTATTTGTTTCATATCAATGTGCTATGGGGATTAGAACCAACCTGTGGCTCTGTAGGCAGTTTAGAACTTGATGTGATGAGACTTGTAGTGCCACAGTAAATGAATAACCAGAATTATCTTACCCTTTAATA
This sequence comes from Eleutherodactylus coqui, assembly GCF_035609145.1. Classification (NCBI taxonomy): domain Eukaryota; kingdom Metazoa; phylum Chordata; class Amphibia; order Anura; family Eleutherodactylidae; genus Eleutherodactylus; species Eleutherodactylus coqui. The sequence goes on from NC_089838.1 coordinate 271,972,207, forward strand.
CTTATTATATAGTATACAGTATTCACCCATAGTCAGTTTTGCTTCCACTCCATTGAAAATCCATACAGATGCAGCAATCATTAACATGACTGGAATCTAGTGATAACACGATTTACAACATTGTAGAATGTTAATGCATTAAATGTCAAGTTAATGTTTGCTACATCTGTACCATTGACAATATATACTGTATCATCACAATGATCCACTCCCTATATATATATATATATATATATATATATATATATATATATATATATATATATATATATATATATATATATATATATATATATATTCTTTCTGATGAACATCTGGCACATATGATGAAACTGCTCCCAGATCAATGAAAGCAGACATACCGTACACCACAAGCATCTGAACTATAGCCTTATTGTGCGAATACTATAGAATTCTATATGTAAATCCCACAAATTTATAAAGCTTTTTAATCCCAGGTGTAAACTTCTACATTTGTTATATTTCAAATGTTCAGCTTGATAATAAACACCTGAACCCACTGCACGTCCTCACAACACCTCACTGAGCACCGACTTCCCACGCATGTTTCACACCAATTGAACTAGCCAAGCCTACAACTCATTAGCCTTGGGTTCATATATGAATTGTTTAATATTGGTTATCAGAAATAACTGTGTCTTATTGCTTTGACTCTCCCGTGGCCTAAGTAGAAATTAAATATGGCCTTAGGTAGATCAAGGAAGCTGCTTGCACAAAGTGTTTAACCATTTGTATAATGGGAAGGGAGAGAAACTCTGCAGTAGAGCTACACTGAGCATTTTACTGCACACTACTAGAAACTATTAACCACAAGTAGCATCTGACTGCGGAGAGTATATGTGCAGCTTCATGATTTGCTAGCCATTTTGTATTAATAGGGAATGGATGCAAACATACTTTAGATTTATATCTGTATTAAAATGCTGTCTATCAACGTATGTTGCATGCACCAAGATGCATGCTCCTAAGTCATGTAAATCATCACACATATGGATGCAGCTACACAAGCATCTCCAGTATAGTATATTGTAACGATGCATTATATTGCACACTCTTTCACAGCCACATTCTTATCACAGTTACCCACAGACACCTGATGATATACTCAGCTCTATGTGTACCTCTTTGTGCAGCTCCCACTGAGTAAAATCCTCCAGCCAAAAGGAGTATCAGGTAACTCAGGAAATGTCTCTCCATCCTCATCATAGGTCACCATCAGCCATCTCCAGTTGTCTGTATCCCCAGTCTCTGGAACGCTGCAGCCCCTAATATGGTTTCTTGAACCAGAATGCTGCAGTCATACTATGCTATAGACTTCATTCAGTGAGTACAGCGCTGGGTAATTGTTCTGCTGAAAGCATTTCAGAACTGGGTGTACGATGAAAGCAGTTCTCAGAACAAGCATGTGATTATTCCTTGGTTAGTCTGTTTGCAATATGTGTTTTCCAGGATCACATGAGTCATGCCTGCTGCACACATCTATTATTTTCTTTCTCTTCCTCTTTGTGATCTCTTATGTGCACTATAGAAAGCATTTGTTCGGAACAGTTAAGTTTATCTTGTGATTGATCTGTTGTTTATCCAGTATCCTTTGACTAAAGTCTGATACATTACACACAAAGAGAGTTACACTCCTTCTCCGATGTTATGGTCAGTAAAGACACCAGTATCCCTGGAGAGTCTTTATTGGTCTGCTTGATTGCTCCAAATATTCCAGTGCAGTGAATAGGATTTCTTTCCTTTTGCACTGTCTCCCCAGTTCTCTGTAGTGTAGTTTGCTTGCAGTGCAGTGCTTCTTCACTCTTTAGATTCTTCCCCACCTCTGGATACAATTAGTAGTTGTTTGCTTTTGCTATGCTGGATGCTTCATTTGCAGACATTACTTGGTTCTCCTTGGATACAGGATCTATAGTATTTTTCTTTGCTAGTTTGACTGTCTACAGTTCCCACTTCTGTAGCTCCTGTATGTCGCTCTGCATTCCATGCTCCTAAGGTTTTAATATTGCGCTGGCTCAGTCAATCCCTGTAGTTTATTCTTCTGATACCTCCCTCCTCTCCCCTTCCCTTGGCAGCATTGCCAAGCTTCAGCATTCTCAGCCACAGACCACAAGAAGCTGTTGAATATTTAATGATCTATGCCCTTGCCTTCAGCCAATAGGTGCTTTGAAGCTGTGTAAGCGGGTGTGGCTTGAAGGATTGCTGCTGTCCATGGAGTAGAATATGTGTCTTTGCTGGCTGACTTTTGTCAGAGAGCTACGTTGGAAGCATTGCAATAGGAGAGGTTTTGTATTACGGTGATATTTTGATGCTATTGTTGCAAATATACACAAATCACTTTAGGTAGAGTTTCATATGTGCATTCGGTTGCTAAAGAGTCATTTGGTGCTGCAAATCAGATTTGCAGCCCTGCGTTCTAGTAGGGAGCTGTCCAGTGCTGAAACCTCAGTGTGAAGACTGCAGCTGTCCAATGCTGACAGCAGAGAGGACTGGATAGAGATCTATCCACAGCTGAGTCTACTGCAAGCTGCATAGAAAATGCTGAAGCCTGGATGAGGTGCAATCTAGTGATAAAACCTATTTCTGGGTTAATAATATTCAGTGCTGAAAACTACAAGGAAAATCTATGAAGCCAGATACGGAGCTTTGCAGTGCTGAAACCTCTATAGAGAGCATTGTGAAGCTGGACCTGGATGTGGAGCTTGCCAGTGCTGAAATGTCTATAGAGAAAGATCTGAAGATGAACCTGGATATAAGCTGCCAATGCTGAAATATCTACAGAGAGTAGGATCTGGATACAGACCTGTCAAATGCTGAAGGCTCTATAAAAGGACTGCTCTGTAGATGGACCTGGATGTGGAGCTCCCTAATGCTATACTGGCTATACAGAGAGAACTGAAGATGAACCTGGATGTGGAGCTTTCTAGTGCTGAAATGTCTATAGAGTGCATGGTCTGGATACAAAGCTGTCCAGTACTGAAACCTTTATATTAGGAGTGCTCTGAATATGGACTAGATCTGGAGCTTTTTAGTACTGAAATGTCTATAGAGAGAGATATGTAGATGAACTTGAATGCAAAGCTGTGCAGTGCTGAAACTTCAATATAAGACAGTGTTTTCCAACTCCAGTCCTCAAGGCACCCCAACGGATCATGTTTTCAGGATATCTTATAGTACGAACACCTTTGGCAAGGTCTAAGGCACTGACAAAAATTACATCACCTGTGCAATACTGAGGAAATTCAGTAAACATGACCTGTTAGGGGGCCTTGTGGTTTGGAGTGGGGAAACACTTGATATAAGTAATGGTCTAAAGATGGACCTGAATGTGATACTCTCCAGTGCTAACCTGGATATGGAGCTGTCCAGTGCTGAAACCTCCATAGAGATCAGTCTGAAAACTATTCACTGAGCCATTCATTCCTAAAACCTCTCTTTAGCGAGGTCTGGGGCTAAAACTAGAGTTCTTCTGTACTGAAACCTCTATGTAGAGTAGTCTAAAATGATCTTGGATTCTATACATTAAGCTATTCAATGCTGGAAGCTCTATAGGGAGAAGCCTGTTACTGAACTGAACCTGCATAGGAAACTATCCAGTGCAGAAGCCTATATACAAGTAGTCTAAACATTGGCATTAGACTCTGATGCTGAACCTGGATAAGGAACTGTCCAGTGCAGAAAGCTATATACAAGCAATGTAATCATTAGCATTAAACTCTGATGCTGAATCTGGATACAGAACTGCCCAATGCAGAAAGCTATATAGAGACAGTGCAATGATTAGCATCAGACTCTAAAACTGAACCTGAATACACTAGTACATACACTTATATAAAGACAATCTAATCATTAGTATCACTTGCTGATGCTGAACTGTATAGGCAACTGTTCAGTGCTGATAAACCTCCTGTGCTGAAATATGTTGGGGAGCTGTCCAGTGCTGAACCCAGACTACCAGGCTTTACAGGCTCAGACATGGATACTAATCCGGTGCTGGAACACTGTGAATATGCTTTTCAGGACATCCTACTGTGCTGCTGTTCAGTACAGATCAGAAATGATAGGTGCTGCCCAGTGCTCAGCTGTCTTAAAAGCTAAATGATGATGTAGAACTAATGGTGTATTGCTTCTAATAGAAACATCTACCACCAGCAGAATGAGAATAGAACAGTTCACATGCTGCTGAAGCATACACTGCAATATATAAAGGCAAAGGAGTGCTGCTGCTCGCTAATAAATCAATGTATGCTCTCTGCAGTACTGCATATATAATATGTCAATCTATCTAAGCATGTAAAAGAAACAATGCTTCATGTAGATGAGGTGTCCCATAACATAAATGCATATCTAGCAAAACGTGTTTAACAATAGGCTTGTATAGTAAAGGTTAGAAGAGCAGCTCTGATCAATTCACACACTGTGGGCAGCTTGCGAAGTGCAGCATGTGCATTGCTTGTACTGTCTGCATGCTGGAAGCTGGGATGTATTTTTTATTTTAGCAGTAGGGGGCATATGCTGTATGTTTATAGACGTGCATTATGTATGTGCTATAGAAAGATGGAAATGCACTATAAAAGTGAGCGTTTCTGCATTTCTAAGAGTTTGTTTACTTATCTATAAGTCTGTAAGTGCAGAAAGCGTCAGGGTGGTTGTACTTATTAAACAAAACTACATCTATCTGTCTAAGAATATCTATCAAACATCTAATTGTCTATCTTTAATATATATCTCTAATATATATATATCTAACACATAATTGCCTGTCTGTCTTTCTATCAATGCATCTACTATCTATCTATTATTTATGAATTTTTATATCTATCTAATTCTTAGAGATTATTCTCTAATTTAAGCCAAAGTTCTAATGATTGGCTGGCTCTATTGGGCAGTAAATCATGTCACTTATCATATGGAATCATTTATGAAGATAGAAAATAATCCATTGTGGATGCATATGACTGAAATGGGAAACACTAGTGCACATCTGATTGCCAATTAAACTAAAATGACTATTTATCGCAGCCATAAGGTGTTTCTGCTGTACCTACATATCTTTTAGGTGTTTCTTGCTGTAAGAGAAGTATTTGTGCTGAGGGATGAGACTTGTTAAATTTTAATACATACTTGGGTGGGAGTTAGAAACACAGACGCAACACAGCTTTTCACAGAACTGCTTTGCATATTGAGACAACTCATGATGTTAAGAAAAAGTTAAAGGGGGCATAAGACCCCAAACCACTATATATTCCGCTATTGACATTACAATCACTATCCTTGAAATGAACTTGCTATTATAAATATGTGCCATTTTACTAATCTAAGCTAGGGTCATGTGCCACATTGTCATATCAGCTAAACTTTCACTAATGTGCCATATACAACCTATGAGCAGCTGCAACCTCACTAGCTGTGGACCATTCTTACATTTGGATGAACTGTGCATGCACAAATATCTACATTGGTGTCTTCAGTGGTGTATGTGCAGTTTATCCGAATACAAGGTCACAAGTGACCATAGTCCAGATCATAAACACAGACACATTGTATTGGTAATAGTAAATCAATTACAGTAGTAATCATAAGATTTTCATTGCATGTAGCATTTATAGAGGAACTAGCTGATATACTTGGCTTCACCCAAGTTAATTTGATATAGATGTTTATGTGTTGCTTGCACAGAAAATGTTATGTCGTTGTTACTTTAGAGTAAACATTTAATAAAATATGTATACACAGAGGAGCATTATATTCCTCGCAGGCTGCATGTACTGATGTCCCTGTGCAGAATGTTCCACTCCTCCCACTCTCCTCATTTAGGACCTAAAGAATGCTTGCGCCAAATTTCACACTTGCACAACACTGGGAAGTTACATTACATAGGGGTGCACATACTTTTGCAATTAGCATTGAATAATCGAGTTGTGACCCCTGTACTTTTCCTATTTAGGAACTAAAGAATTCTTGTGCTAAATTTGATGTTTGTACGACACTAGGAAGTTAGAGGATTAGATTAGGTACATTACATACGGGTGCCAATACTCATAGAATCATAGAATCATAGAGTTGGAAGGGACCTCCAGGGTCATCTAGTCCAACCATATGCTCAGTGCAGGATTCACGAAATCATCCCAGAGAGATGTCTATCGAACCTTTGTTTGAAAACTTCCATTGAAGAAGAACTCACCACCTCTTGTGGCAACCTGTTCCACTCATTGATCACCCTCACTGTAATAAAGTTTTTTCTAATATCTAATTTGTGTCTCCTACCTTTCAGTTTCATCCCATTGCTTCTAGTCTTTCCTTGTGAAAATGAAAATTAGCATTTTTACAATTAGCATTGAATAATCGAGTTGTGACCTCTTTACTTTTCCCATTTACGACCTAAAGATTGGTGGTGCCAAATTTCATGTTTCTACGACACCAGGAAGTTACAGAGTTAGTGGCAAGTTAGTCAGTCAGTCAGTGAGGGCTTTCATCTCCAGATAGATAGATAGATAGATAGATAGATAGATAGATAATGTTTTTGGGTCCCAACAACGCTCCTTAAGAAAAAAGGTTTACCTTTAATAATAATTAAAGGAACATGCTGATATGCAGAAGTGTATTGTGTCTAGTGCAGTACACCTCATGAGCCTTTGTCCGTCAAATATTACTTTAACAATTCATTCTGCTCTTATGAATAAAGGGAGAAGATTGTGGAGTGCTTTTCACAACATTTAGCCCCTTTATATCCTTCCGTTTGTCTCTCTGAGGGATTCATACTCTCATTCAGAAGACAGAGCATATTGATCACCTTAGTAACATACAAATTCATTTACATAATGTTTAGTATATTGCCATGTAAAATGTACTTTAAGTAGGCACTTTTTCCAAGAGCTACATTTGGGCACAAGAGTAGTGTGCCTATAAGTAGTGTTGCTCATCTTGATTGAGCAAAATTGAATTGGGCTAGTCTGAAGCTAGCCATATACAGTATAGCACAGGGTAACCTGCAGTCATTTTATAGTTAAGCACAGGACAGAAAATCAGGTTTATATGCCTATATAACATGTGGTCTGCTGTTAGGGCTAGATTTTCTACAGAGGATATATTGCTTCTGGCGTGAAGGCTTGTATATTGCATTAACATTAGAGGGAACAGAGAAAGAAGCTGCATCATATTTATATGCACATTTAAAATGTTATTAATAGAGATGAGCGAGCACCAAAATGCTCGGGTGCTCGTTACTCGAGACGAACTTTTTGCGATGCTCGAGGGTTCGTTTCCACTAACGAACCCCATTGAAGTCAATGGGCGACCTGAGCATTTTTGTATATCGCCGATGCTCGCTAAGGTTTTCATTTGTGAAAATCTAGGCAATTTAAGAAAGTGATGGGAACGACACAGAAACGGATAGGGCAGGCGAGGGGCGACATGTTGGGTTGCATCTCAAGTTCCCAGGTCCCGCTATTAAGCCACAATAGCGGCAAGAGTGCCCCCCTCCCAACAATTTTTACTTCTGAAAAACCCTCATTAGCAAGGCATACCTTAGCTAAGCACCACACTACCTCCAAAAAAGCACAATCACTGCCTGCATGACACTCCGCTGCCACTTCTCCTGGGTAACATGCTGCCCCCCCCCCCCCCCCCGCACGACCCAGTGTCCACAGCGCACACCAAAGTGTCCCTGCGCAGCCTTCAGCTGCACTCATGCCACACGCTGGCCTCATAGCCACACCACCCTCATGTCTATTTATAAGTGCGTCTGCCATGAGGAGGAACCGCAGGCACACACTGCAGAGGGTTGGAACGGCCAGGCAGCGACCCTCTTTAAAAGGGGCCGGGCAATAGCCCACAATGCTGTACAGAAGCAATGAGAAATCCAATCCTGTGCCACCTCCATCAGGAGCTGCACACGTGGGCATAGCAATGGGGAACCCATGTGCCACACACTATTCATTCTGTCAAGGTGTCTGCATGCCCCAGTCAGACCGGGGTTTTTTATAAATAGTCACAGGCAGGTACAACTCCGCAATGGGAATTCCGTGTGCACCCACAGCATGGGTGGCTCCCTGGAACCCACCGGCGGTACATAAATATATCCCATTGCATTGCCCATCACAGCTGAGGTAACGTCAGGTTTAATGCAGGTGGGCTTCGGCCCACACTGCATGCCCCAGTCAGACTGGGGTTCTTTAGAAGTGGACACATGCAGTTACAACTCCGTGTGGATCGACAGCATAGGTGGGTCCCAGGAAGCCACCGGCGGTACATAAATATATCCCATTGCAGTGCCCTGGACAGCAAAGCTAACGTCAGATTAAATGCGGGTGGGTTTCGGCCCACACTGCATGCCCCAGTCAGACTGGGGTTTTTTATAAGTAGACACAGGCAGGTACAACTCCCTATTGTGAAGTCCGTGTGGACCGACAGCATGGGTGGGTCCCAGGAAGCCACCGGCGGTACATAGATATATCCCATTGTAGTGCCCTGGACAGCAAAGCTAACATCAGATTAAATGCAGGTGGGCTTCGGCGGTACATAAATGTATCCCATTGCAGTGCCCTGCTCAGCAGAGCTAACATCACATACAATACAGGTGTGCTTCGGCCCACAGTGCATGCCCCAGTCAGAGTGGTAATATGTACCTTAACAGTAACCGCGTTGGTGGGAATGTGGTGGCGACTACAGACCTAGTAGCGCGGTTTTATTTTGTTGGTTTTTGGAATGTGGCCAGGATTAAGTGGGCCATGGCGGGGGGATGGTGGGGGGGCTCTCTTGTTGTGTCGGTAAAGGTGAAATTCTTGGACTGCCACCAGACGGACCTATGCAAAGGTATTTGCCAAGAATGTTTTCATTGTTGGAGGAGGAGGGGGATGTTTTTGAGGCACTACTTGTCCTCTCCACGTGTCAGTGGTTATATGCACCTTAACAGTAACCGCGTTGGTGGGAAATGGCCTCGCCACCATCATGTCTTTGGGAAGCCTCCGTTTCCACACCCCAGTGACATAGCATTAGCAGCGGTATAGGTAGAGCCAAGAATTAGTAACATTTCAGCGGTAGCATTAGGGACAGGCCCCAGTAACATATCACTAGCAGCATTATAGGGAGAGCACAGTATTAGTTCCATTTCAGTAATAGTAGCAGTCAAGACAGGCCATAGTAACATTCCCGTTGCAGCAGTTAAGGGAGATAACAGTCTCTTGCACATTTCAGTAGTTGCAGTATAGACAAGGCCCCAGTTACATTTATGTAGCAAAAGTGTAGGCCAACCCCACACACCTTGCTGTACCATGAGTGCAGGCGAAGCCCATAAAAATTACTAGGATTACAGTGTAGGCGAGGGCCCAAAAAAATTGGTGTACCAACAGTACTAATGTACCTCAGAAAAATTGCCCATGCCCAACCAAGAGGGCAGGTGAAACCGATTAATCGCTTTGGTTAATGTGGCTTAATTTGTACCTAGGCCTGTAAGCAGCCCAGTTAAAATAAAAATTGGTTCAGGTGCAAGTTTCAACGCTTTAATGAGAATTGAAACGTATAAACATTCTTTACAAAAGTAATATGCCTGAGCCTTGTGGGCCTAAGAAAAATTGCCCGTTCGGCGTGATTACGTGAGGTTTCAGGAGGAGGAGCAGAAGGAGGAGGATGAATATAATACACAGATTGATGAAGCTAAAAGGTCCCCGTTTTTTATGGTGATAGAGAACGATGCTTCCATCTGCGGGTGCAGCCTACGTATTGTTTAGGTACCGCTGCTGTCTGCTGGTGGAGAAGAGAAGTCTGGCGAAATCCAGGCTTTGTTCATCTTTATGAGTGTAAGCCTGTCGGCACTGTCAGTTGACAGGTGGGTACGCTTATCCGTGATGATTCCCCCAGCCGCACTAAACACCCTCTCTGACAAGACGCTAGCTGCAGGACAAGCAAGCACCTCCAGGGCATACAGCGCGAGTTCAGGCCACGTGTCCAGCTTTGACACCCAGTAGTTGTAGGGGGCAGAGGCATCACGGAGGATGGTCGTGCGATCGGCTACGTACTCCCTCACCATCCTTTTACAGTGTTCCCGCCGACTCAGCCTTGACTGGGGAGCGGTGACACAGTCTTGCTGGGGAGCCATAAAGCTGGCAAAGGCCTTGGAGAGTGTTCCACTGCCTGCGCTGTACATGCTGCGTGATCTCCGCGCCTCCCCTGCTACCTGGCCCTCGGAACTGCGCCTTCTGCCACTAGCGCTGTCGCATGGAAATTTTACCATCAGTTTGTCCGCCAGGGTCCTGTGGTATAGCATCACTCTTGAACCCCTTTCCTCTTCGGGTATGAGAGTGGAAAGGTTCTCCTTATACCGGGGGTCGAGCAGTGTGTACACACAGTAATCTGTAGTGGCCAGGTCACGAGAAAGGCATCCTAACATGAAGTCCGGCATGTGTGCCAGGGTACCAGTACGCAACACATGGCTGTCCTCACTAGGAAGATCACTTTCAGGATCCTCCTCCTCCTCCTCAGGCCATACACGCTGAAAGGATGACAGGCAAGCAGCATGGGTACCTCAGCAGTGGGCCAAGCTGTCTCTTCCCCCTCCTCCTCATGCTCCTCCCCCTCCTCAACGCGCTGAGATATAGACATGAGGGTGCTCTGACTATCCAGCGACATACTGTCTTCCCCCGCCTCCATTTCCGAGCACAAAGCGTCTGCCTTTATGCTTTGCAGGGAACTTCTAAAAAGGCATAGCAGAGGAATGGTGACGCTAATGATTGCAGCATCGCCGCTCACCATCTGGGTAGACTCCTCAAAGTTTCCAAGGACCTGGCAGATGTCTGCCAACCAGGCCCACTCTTCTGTAAAGAATTGAGGAGGCTGACTCCCACTACGCCGCCCATGTTGGAGTTGGTATTCCACTATAGCTCTACACTGCTCATAGAGCCTGGCCAACATGTGGAGCGTAGAGTTCCCCCGAGTGGGCACGTCGCACAGCAGTCAGTGCACTGGCAGATTAAACCGATGTTGCAGGGTCCGCAGGGTGGCAGCGTCCGTCTTGGACTTGCGGAAATGTGCGCTGAGCCAGCGCACCTTTCCAAACAGGTCTGACAAGCATGGGTAGCTTTTCAGAAAGTGCTGAACCACCAAATTAAAGACGTGGGCCAGCACAGCGGTGGACAAGCGCGGGGTGGCGCTTGCCCACCGCTGGGCTGCCACCCCGTGCGACACTGACTGGTGGCGACGTGCTGCTGCTGACATATCTTGATTGCGAGACAGAGGTTGCGTAGGAGTGGGAGGGGGAGGAGGGTGGTTTAGTGGAGGAAGCATACACCGCCGCAGATACCAGCACCGAGCTGGGGCCCGCAATTCTGGGGGTGGGTAGGACGTGAGCAGTCCCAGGCTCTGACTCGGTCCCAGCCTGCACTAAATTCACCCAATGTGCCGTCAGGGAGATATAGTGGCCCTGCCCGCCTTTGCTTGTCCACGTGTCCGTTGTTAAGTGGACCTTGGCAGTAACCGCATTGGTGAGGGCGCGTACAATGTTGCGGGAGACATGGTCGCGCAGGGGTGGGACGGCACATCGGGAAAAGTAGTGGCGACTGGGAACCGAGTAGCGCGGGGCTGCCGCCGCCATCATGTTTTTGAAAGCCTCCGTTTCCACAAGCCTATACGGCAGCCTCTCAAGGCTGATCAATTTGGCTATGTGCACGTTTAACGCCTGAGCGTGCGGGTGCGTGGCGGCGTACTTGCGCTTGCGCTCAAACAGTTGCGCTAGCGACGGCTGGACGCTGCGCTGAGAGACATTGGTGGATGGGGCCAAGGACAGCGGAGGTGAGGGTGTGGGTGCAGGCCGGGAGACGGTCGTGCCTGTGTCCTGAGAGGGGGGTTGGATCTCAGTGGCAGGTTAGGGCACAGGGGGAGAGGCAGTGGTGCAAACCGGAGGCTGTGAACGTCCTTCGTCCCACCTTGTGGGGTGCTTGGCCATCATATGCCTGCGCATGCTGGTGGTGGTGAGGCTGGTGGTGGTGGCTCCCCGACTGATCTTGGCGCGACAAACCTTGCACACCACAGTTCGTCGGTTGTCTGCACTCTCAGTGAAAAACTGCCAGACCTTTGAACACCTCGGCCTCTGCAGGGTGGCATGGCGCGAGGGGGGCGCTTTGGGAAACAGTTGGTGGATTATTCGGTCTGGCCCTGCCTCTACCCCTGGCCACCACACTGCCTCTTCCAACCTGCCCTGCTGCTGCACTTGCCTCCCCCTCTGAAGACCTGTCCTCAGTAAGCTTAGCAAACCAGGTGGGGTCAGTCACCTCATCGTCCAGCTGCTCTTCCTCTGAATCCTCTGTACGCTCCTCCCTCGGACTTACTGCCCTTACTACTACCTCACTGATAGACAACTGTGTCTCATCGTCATTGTCCTCCTCACCCACTGAAAGCTCTTGAGACAGTTGCTGGAAGTCCCCAGCCTCATCCCCCGGACCCCGGGAACTTTCCAAAGGTTGGGCATCGGTCACGACAAACTCCTCCGGTGGGAGAGGAACCATTGCTGCCCATTCTGGGCAGGGGCCCGAGAACAGTTCCTGGGAGTCTGCCTGCTCCTCAGAATGTGTCATTGTAATGGAGTGAGGAGGCTGGGAGGAAGGAGGAGCAGCAGCCAGAGGATTCAGAGTTGCAGCAGTGGACGGTGTAGAAGTCTGGGTGGTCGATAGATTGCTTGATGCACTTTCTGCCATCCACGACAGGACCTGCTCACACTGCTCATTTTCTAATAAAGGTCTACCGCGTGGACCCATTAATTGTGAGATGAATCTGGGGACCCCTGAAGCTTGCCTCTCTCCTAATCCCACAGCAGTCGGCTGCGATACACCTGGATCAGGAGCTCGGCCTGTGCCCACACCCTGACTTGGGCCTCCGCATCCTCGGCCGCGTCCACGTCCTCTAGGCCTACCCCTACCCCTCAGCATGGTGTATTACGAGATTAGCAGAAACAGAACACTGTAATTAAATGTGCCGCTTATTGGCCTGTGGTTGGAGGCTGACTTCGCTTACGGAACGCACAGCAGAGCCAGGAAACAATTTTATGCACGCCTGTAGTGAGACGTAGGTGCGTAGGACTGAGCTAGTGGAGTTCACAGCGCAGAGGCAGTCAAGTCGCCAAAGGGCAGTGGTACGCCTTAAGTATTTGGCTTCCCTATTTTTAAATGGTGAGCTGAAACAGCAGATACTGTATGCAGCGTATATTATGTTTACTGTTTCCCTCTGGCGCTATGACGGCGGTGATGTAACGGAGACAGCAGAGCCAGGAAACAATTTTGCGCACGCCTGTAGTGAGACCTAGGTGCGTAGGACTGAGCTAGTCGAATTCACAGCGCAGAAGCAGTCAAGTCGCCAAAGGGCAATGGTATACCTTAAGTATTTGGCTTCTCTTTTTTTTAAATGGTGAGCTGATACAGCAGACAGATACTGTATGCAGCGTATATTATGTTTACTGTTTCCCTCTGGCGCTATGACGGCGGTGATGTAACAGAGACAGCAGAGCCAGGAAACAATTTTGCGCATGCCTGTAGTGAGACCTAGGTGCGTAGGACTGAGCTAGTGGAATTCACAGTGCAGAAGCCTGCTGTAACGCTTTGCTGCGTATTAATTAGGACTACTACCCCCAGCAGACACGCAGTACACTGAAGACGGTCACAGGCAGCCCAAAGATAGTATTTTTCCCCAATTTTTTTGAAAAAGCCCACTGCCTATATAGACAGTATATCTCTTTCACCTTTCCCTCTTTCCCTGCCTCACCAATACTGCCCCTATACTCTGTACAATGACTGCTGACTGAGGACGTAATGGTCTGCACGCCCGATATACAAAAATAAATAAATTGTGCAACACTGCTAAAAGCAACCTCAACAGTACTGCACACGGTCAGATGTGGCCCTAAGAAGGACCGTTGGGGTTCTTGAAGACTAAAATAACACCTAACGCTCTCCCTATAGCAGCAGCATCACCAGCACTTTCCCTGATCTCTGTCAGAATGCATATGTGGCGAGCCGCGGGCGGGGCAGATTTAAATACTCGGGTGTCATCTGATCTCCCCAGCCACTCAATGCAGGGGGGTGGTATAGGGCTGGAACATCACAGGAGGAAGTTATAATGCCTTCCATGTCTTTCTATTGGTCAGAAAAGCGCGCTAATGTCTCAGAGATGAAAGTGAAAGTAACTCGAACATCGCGTGGTACTCGTCTCGAGTAACGAGCATCCCGAACACCCTAATACTCGAACGAGCATCAAGCTCGGACGAGTACGCTCGCTCATCTCTAGTTATTAATTAATAGGGTCCTATATTCTACAGAAGATATATTGCTGCTGGGTGAGAAAGCTTGTATAGCAGCAGAGAGGTTAAATGGGGTTCTAATTGGAGGTAGCAGAGAAAGTTGCTGCATTTCATTTATATGCTTTTATGAAATGTGGTCTGTACATTGGGAGAGTGGATATTTCTGCTGCTGTCAATGTATATAGTGAAAAAGCAGACAGACAAACCATGCTTTGACGTGAGGAATATTTCAGTTCTCTGTTTGTGGCCTCAGATTTCATTCAAAGTTTCCAGTTCTGTAAGTATGATTTATTTGCAGACCTTATGCTGCTAGAATTGGGGTCTGGTGAATTCAATTATGCTGTTACAAATAGGGACAGCTCACAAAGATACAAACTCTACTCTGTGGCTTTCTGTTCATACATCATGCCTCTCAGGGATTGTGGCTCATTTAGTTGGCGGCACTTCATGTTAATAGAAAACAAAAAGAAAACCAAAAAGCGAAATGGCAAAAATACAGTGTGTGTCAGCAACCTCAGATGCTATTCAAAGATGCCAGTCTGGCTACTACAAATTATTTGCAGCCCTTATGCTGTTAGCAGTGGTTTTCTGCAAACTACAAAGTGAGCTGATAAGTTACATAGACCCACACTGAAAGGTAAACAAAAAAAAGGGTGTAGAGGAGGTGCCATGTTGGCACTTCAAGCGCCTTCCACTGAAGCAAAAGCTGTACATTCTGCAGCAGGTGAAGCAAGCCGACTGCCATTCCTTGAAATGGTTCTGGCCATGCATTACATCCACAGCAAGCAGAACAGAGGTTATGACATAGCAAGCTTCAAGTATCAATACGTTCTCTTTCTCCCACCCAGTTGCAGGCATGCAGCAGTCAGTCTGTACTAGTCAGCAATTAGCATCCCCCTTTACTTAACCGGTACCAAATTCCCAGCACCCTCCAAAGCAGTCCGCATAGATCAGTCTGAGAAGCAATTTGATTATTCAATGTCAGGCATGTCAATCAGATAGTTCAAACAGCCAGAGGCAGAAGACCAAGACATCTGGGTAACTCCACTAATACGCAACAATTTTTTTCCTCCAAAGAGGAAGATGAAGGTGAGTTAGTGTGCGCAGTCAGCCCTCTGCAGGCAATGTGTACTCAGGGGAATGTGGAAACAGAGGTGCCAGCTGCTGATGCTCATTGTGAGATTGAGCCCACTCAGGAGGAGAAGGACGATATAGAGGAAGAGGAGGTGGAAGATGATGATGCACATGACTCAACATGAACAGACAGGGAGATTTATGATATAAGCTCACAGGAGTTTAAGAAGAGGTGTATGCTATGGGGCAACACCCTGCTAAGGCAGCAAGAAGAGTGTAGCAGAAAAGCAAAAGGACAGTGGTACCACCCTTGGCTACTACTACTCACAGCAGCAATATCAAGCCCACAGCTAGGTCTGCTCACAGGAATTGTGTAGCCTGGGCATTCTTTGAAAATGCATGTGATGAAAGGAGAGTGGTCATCTGTAAGATCTTTGGTAAGTGTTTATAATGTAGCAAGAATATAAACAACCTCAACAGATTGTATATGAACAATTACATGAGCTCCCACCGTCCACTACCTTGGAAAGCCCACCTTGGCCAGAGTGCAAAGAGTTAGCCTCATCTTGCTCCCTCTTTTTCTACCTCCCTCCCTGTTTATGTAGTAGCCTCTGAGCACCAAGGGGCAATTTTGTGAAGGGGCAGTAGCACACCTACTTCAGGCCTCTCCACCATAATTGACGATAGGGCTGCAGGCTTCAGAGACAGAATTAGAAAACAGAGAGGAGAAATTAAGCCACCACCATCATGGGCACCTTCACCGACATTGACATCTCATCCCATTTTGTAGCGTGTTCCAGGTCAGCAACATGATGTTGCATGCTAGCCCACAGTACCAGATGCCCAGCCACCATTTCTTTACCCCCAAAGCCATCACTGCGCTACACTACCATGTGAGTGATAATGTGTCCCTCAAATTGAAGAATTTTGTCAGTGTCAGGATGCACCTGACCATGGACAAGTGGCCCAGCAAGCATGGCCAGGGGTGTTACATATTTGCCACAGCACACTGTATTGATGTGCTGCAGGTGGAGCATGAAGCCAAAAGTGATGGTCCACGTTTCATGGGACCCCAAGAGTTGTGGGACATTCATTTTTGTCTGTCCCCTCCTCCTCCCTTAATTCTGCTTTCCTTTCCTCCACCTCTTCATATCACCTTTTAACGCCCTTCACATTAGTGCAGATATGTGATAAAATCCAACCACCATACAGTGGGGCATGTGGTAAATGACGAAATGCTGTCCTAAACCTCATATGTCCAACCCCTTAGGGCTTAGTCACACAGGCGCATTGGCACCCTACATGGGCACCGATGCTCCCGTGTGACTGAGAACTTACTGCAGGAAGAAGATGTCCGTCCTGAAGTGCGGCCAACTCCCTGCAGTGCTGAAGAGAGAACACAGGACCGGCAAGGAAGTCGGTCACATGTCCTTTCTTCCGGCGCTGCAGAGAGACGTCCGTCCTGAAGTGCGTCTGACTTCTTCCTGCAGTAACACGGGCGCTGATGCACCCATGTGACTAAGCCCTTAATGGCAAAGTTTTTTTTCCTTTTTTTCATTTTCGTTTTTCCATGTACCTCGCTGTATGGGGGCTTGTTTTTTGCGAGACGAGTTGTATTTTTCAATATTACTATTTAATGTACTATATAATGTACTGAAAAACTTTTAAGTGGAGTGAAATGGAAAAAATATGAAATTCCACCAACTTTCGGTACGTCTTGTTTCTACAGCGCTGAAACTGCAACACAAATGACATGATAATTTCATTCAATGGGTCAGTACAATTACTACGATCCCAACCTTACATATATATATATATATATATATATTTTTTTTTTTTGCCGTACTACTTGTATTTTTTTCAAAGATATTTAATTTTTTTTCATTACTTTCTGCCGCCATCTTACAACCTAGTTGTGGAAGGGCTCATTTGTTGCGGAACGTCCTATAGTTTGCTTTGGTACCATCTTGGAATACATACAAATTTTTGATCGCTTTTTATTGCATTTCTTTCTTGGAGCCAGGGTGACCAAAAAAGAGCATTTCTGGCATCCTTTATTTTGTTTTTCTGATGATGTTCATCGTGTGGGGTAAATAATGCATAACTTTGATAGATCTGACTTTTACGGACGCAGCGATACCAAATATGTGTTTTTGTTTTATTGTTTAAATTTTTTTATAGAATTTTGGCAAAAGGGTTTTCTTTTAAACTTTTTATTACTTTTGTTTGGTAATTAGTAAAACTTTATTGATTTCATTTTTACTTTTTTTGTCCTCAGAGGGAACAACAACTTGCGAGGCTTTAATCTCTCCTGCGATAGCATTACATCATACTGTGATCAGACAGGCAGTCTATCAAGACACCCAACGGGGATTTTTCAGAAAGCCCCCAGCTGCCATGACACCCGCAGGGCTCTGTGCGATCTTTTCGCGGTGGGCCATACAAGACCCCTGAATATCGTTTGGGTAATTTAAATGCCGCTGTTAGGATTGTCAATACCATTTAAAGAGTTAACAGGTTCGATGAGCCGTATGGCTTATTGAAGCTACTGCCACCGGGTGTTGGCTGTAAGGAACAGCTGGCACCCACGTTGTATGGAGGGAAATTGCTGGGTGATCTCCCTCCATATGAGTCCTGCAGCATACATTATAGACCTGTCACTAAGGGGCTAAGAAGCGCAGCCACATGGCCAAAGAACTGATGAGTGGCTCTACAGGCTCAGGTTGACATATGGCTAAACCCTCACAATCTGAAGCCTGGCAAGCTTGTGTGTGACAATTGGGCCAATCTACTGGCAGCCCTTTGCCTTGGCAATCTCACACATACCTTGCCTGACCCATATAATGAACCTGGTAGTGCAGCACTTACTAAACAATGACCCAGGTTGATATCCACTGCCTACTCAGTGGAATTCCACATTGCATATGTTGCAGAGCCTAAGCCTACAGCAGAAAGCGATCACAGAAAACCAGATGGTGTGTTCCATTAGCAGACACTGTATGGAGGTTGGTCATTTGACGCCTGTGGAGTGACTGCAGATCAAAGATGTGTGCCATTTTAGTCTTCCTTGAGTGACCAAAATGGTCAGTAATGATGTCACCCTGATCAGTATGACTATCCCTGTTCTCTGCTTGCTGGAACAGATGCTAAAGAGCCTAAGGGCAATGATATGTTGTTGTTGTCACAAGAGAAGGAGGAAGGAATACCAATCGACCAACTGTCTGGCCAGTATGTTATTACTCAACACTGCAGGAAGGGTGGCTTTAGGCAAGAAAAGGGGGTATCTTCTCTAGCACATATCTTCATGCATGGAAGAAGTATAGAGGAAGATCAGGAGGTGAAAGAGAAGGCGGATAATATAGGACAAGAGGCAGGGGAAGGGATAATGCAGTGTTCCTTCCATCCATCACTAACCCCAGCTTTTCAACATGGTTGGTGGGACTTGCCAGCGGACACTCTTAGTCCTGACCCCAAGGAATGTGGGAAATCATTTTTAGGCACTTTGAGGCATACGAGTGCGTTTATGCTGCAGAGTTTGCAGAAGGACCTCTGCATAGCCAACATCAAAACATTGGATTATTAAAGGGTGGCTATTTTCTTTGATCACCGCTACAAGGCTAAAATGACAAATCTCATTCCGGCAGTGGATCGGAATCTCAAAATGCAGCACTATCAGGACAGACTGTAAATCAGATTAAGCACAGTATTGCTCAAACTGATGGGAGTCAGAATTAAATGTGCATTTTTACAATAATTTTCTTGAAATCGTCCAGATACTGTCAGAAATTAATTATTCCACTAATCACTCATCACTACCTATATGTAAATCTATTCCTAGTCATGTATTATCCCAGGCTGTATATGTTTTGACTAGTGTGTTCACATACTCCCTGCCTTCAAAAAACATAATCGTGTTTATTTTTCCGCTGACATAGTCATATGAGGTCTTGTTTTTTTCAGAATAAGTTGTATTTTTTCTAAAATGTCATTTAATATACCATATATAGTAATGTACTTAAAAAATGTTTAAATATTTCTAAGTGGGGTGAAGAAAATGCAATTGAGCCTTTTTTGGGGAATGTGGGTCTTGCATTTACAGCGTACACAATCCAGCTAAGATGACATGTTAACTTTATTCTGTGGGTCAGTTTAATTATGGCAATATCAAATTTCTATATTTTTATTTTTTATTGTACTACTTTTAAAATATTCTTTAAAAAAAAGTTGCTTTTTTACCATTTTTTCACCACCATCAGTTTTTTATTTTTCAATTGATGGGATTGTTTTGTTGTGGGACAATCTGTAGTTAAAATTAATACCATTTTGAGGTACATGCATCTTTTTGACTGCTTAATATTTTTTTTTTTCTTGAAGATGCGAAGACCAAAAAAGTTGAGTTACGGCGCTGTGAATTTTTTTCTGATGGCATCCACTGAGCCGGATAAATAATGCTTTATTTTAATAGATTGTTCTTTTGCAGATGGAATAATAATAAATGTTTATTTTTTAAATTGGGCAATGGTTTTTTTTTTTAACTCCATACCATTTTTTATAATAATGTTAAAAAATATAACAGATTTTTACATTTTTTTACTCCCTATTAAGGAATTGAATTTGTGACAATTTAGTTGCTTACACAATTTACTGCAATACTTCAGTATTGCAATATACTATATTTTCATAGACATTCACAGGCAGGGCTTAATAGAGAACCATACATGGTAGCTACAGAGACCTTCACAGGACTCCAGGCTGCCATGGCAAATAAAGGGCACATCACCATCTCATTGCCAAGGTGGCTTTTGGGAGACAAAGGGGGCCCCTTCCCTCTATGACACTGTCAAGTTTGAGAGTGATCTCTGATCCTGGCTGCTGTGGCTGGGTGTCAACTGTCAAAGACAGTTGACTACTGGTGTGTATGGAGTGGGTTAAATTTCCATACAAACTCCATGCACATCTGATATACAAATACATTGAATGTCACCAAAGCATTTAAACCACAGATAATATATTATGATGCCAAAATTGTAAAGTAAAGATGCCATTACATAATGCCAAATTGTAAAGTAAAGGCGCTTTTAAATGGGCCGATAACCAAGCATGGACATTTCCCAGCTGGATCATCAGCCCTTTTGAATCAGCCAATGAATGAGCAAAAGCTCCTTGGTTGACTGATTTTATCTTTTATGCTAGATTATAAATGGTAATTCCTTGGCAGATCTTCCTCTAGTGTAAAAAATGGCTGTTCTGCCAAGGAGTGCAATTTTGCATAATCGTCTCCATACCGCCAATCTTCTACCAGTGTGAACAGCAGATACTATGATGCTGATCGGCACACAGTTGGAATGTCAGGGGATCATCAAGTGTAAAAAGGCTCTCAGATATGCTACTTTAATAGCAATGATCTCTATAACCTCTATTCTGTATACTTTTTTTTTGTTATCTCCTATAAGTTTAGAACTATTGTTCGTTCATTACAGTAATTCTCATTATTTTACTCTTTAAAGGCTCAATAGAATTAATTACACGAATTGCATATGTATTGTTTCATACTCATTTATTTTCACACACTCAAATTAACGTTTGATTATTTTAAGTAGTAATTATTCTTCAGTCTGACAGATTTCAAGAGAGTTCAGCCTCTCTTTAAAAAAAAAAGAGTTCTCACAGCCATTGATGAAATGCAGATAGTGATCACTGAGGATAATTGAAGTGGAGAGTAAAAAGAGGTAGTGGAAAAAATAGAGACCAAAGAAGAGGAAATTACACAGGGTATCCCTCTGGACATCATCACAAGCCTAGTGGCTACAACATAAGCCATGATTGAGTGGGGTACCATTCTTGTTTGCTATGATACCAAAGGTTCAACTTATCTGAAATATTTCCGCTGAGGTCTCCCATGTTATACTATTTGACCCCTACAATCCACCTTTGACTCTTCTGTCTAGTTAATCTACTTCTTTCTACTCATTCCACCTTTGTCTCTCCCCTCTGCTAGTTTCTTCACTGGCTATCTATTCCCTACAGAGGGTCACAGGATTGTTAATGACTGGTGTGGCTCATCGTGATTGGCTGAGTGATAAAATTAGCCCAATTATCACAAAATTAGATCAACCCAACGCTATTATTGGTGAAATTAAGGTATAAAAATCAGATACTCAGTAATAAAAGGTAGTTAGCACTATTACCTTGCAGTCTTCAGGTCATAGGTTCAAATCTTGCCAAGGTCAATATCTGTATGGCTTTCTTATTCATAATAATAATTACCATTATTGGGCCTCACAATCTATATTCACTCCATGCAGATTTTTTTCCTTGGCCATATTTGAACAGTGAAGCAAGAAGACTTTTTTACGACATGGCTGCATTAGGGAATTTCTGGAGGCTGAGGCTGCATTCAGACGAACGTATATCGGCTCGGTTTTCACGCCGAGCCGATATACGTTGTCCTCATGTGCAGGGGGGGAGGCTGGAAGAGCCCAGGAGCAGAAACTCAGCTCCTGCCCCCTCTCTGCCTCCTCTCCACCCCTCTGCACTATTTGCAATGAGAGGAGGCAGAACAGGGGCGGGGCTAAGTCCCGGGAATTAGCCCCGCCCCCGTTCCGCCTCTCCCCATTGCAAATAGTGCAGAGGGGTGGAGAGGAGGCAGAGAGGGGGCGGGAGCTGAGTTTCTGCTCCTGAGCTCTTCCAGCCTCCCCCCCCCTGCACATGAGGACAACGTATATCGGCTCGGCGTGAAAACCGAGCCGATATACCTTTGTCTGAATGCAGCCTAAATCTGTAAACCTAATTTTTACTCACATTGACTTTAATGAGAATCAGGATTGGGTCATCCCAATTTTTTGGGGAAAAATCTGTCTGATCCCAACCTGAAACAATTATTTAAATATTTGCTAATAACTACCTATAACCTACTTCCTCCATATACTTAAGACCTATTTTTCCTGATGCCTAAGATAGGAAATGATCTTTGATAGTCAATGTCACAGATATATAATCACATATATTATATTGTTTTTATTCAGATTTTTGTAAAGTTTCCTTATTGATTGTCACTTTGGAATTAGGTTCTCAAGAATGCATTACAGACATTCATTCTCTTAGCAATTACTGCTAGTAATAAAGTGTTGTCATCAGTTGCTGAGAAGCTAATTTGAAAAAGACAACCAATAAAGTATTGGATCCTGTTATCACCCATTATGGAAAAGTAACTGGCACAACAGAATAGAACCATGCTTTTATACAACTTGTATAAGTAAAAAGAATGATAATCAGCTTCTGATTTACTGATAACTGATTTACTGATATAATTTGTAAATGGGTTGTCTGTCTTGGACCATTAATTTTTGTTAGAAGGATCCGCCTGCGATAAGCTGATCACAGGATGTCGCACTCTTGGAACCCCTAATGAATAGCTGCAGTATAATCTGCAGTTGGGTCTAGCAATATATTTGTAGCGTAGCACCACCCCAGAGGAAATATTACAAGGTACCTATAGAAATCAATGGATTGTCCATTTAATGCATGCACATCCAAGATCCTCCAAATTGAAAGAAGCTTTGTGAAGTTACTATGTGCTCTGTTACTCAGATTTCCATTACATTTGTTTTTCTTTTTTCCTCTGATCTGGACAATCCCTTTCAGTGTGTATGGAAATCCTTTTCATACATAAATTTAGCTTAACACTGTTTTCCCAAAGACTGACATTGTTCCAATAATGCATTTAAATGATATATGTAATTATTTGGATCATTACATTTAGGCCTTCATTTTATTAACCTAGCTGTCTGACGATTTTCACTTTGAAAAGGGATAGAAATAGTGGTGGTGATGAGAGATCGCTCCTGTCAAACCAATCTGATCAGCTTCTACGAGGAGGTAAGTTCTAGACTGGACAGAGGAGAGTCACTGGATCCTGCATATCTGGACTTGTCCAAAGAGTTTAATACTATTTCAGATAAAAGGTTGGCATATAAAAAGAGAATGTTTGATCTGGGTGAGAATGTTTGTAAGTGTGTAAGTAACTGGCTCAATGATAAAAAGTCGTAAAAAACAGAGGGTGGTTATAAATGGTACATACTCTGATTGGGTCACCATTACAGGTGGGGTACTGAAGTGGTCAGTAGTGCGCCCGATTATTGTTAATGTATTTATTAATGACTGCACAGTAAAATAGCAATATTTGCAGATGAAAAAAAAAACTATGCAAAATAATTCACACAAGAAGACAGAATACAGTTGCAAATGGATCTGGATAAGTTGGAGTATTGGGCAGAAAAGTGGCAAATTAGGTTTAAAACTGATAAATGTAAGGTTTTGCACATGGGCAGAGGAAATACTTGTTACCATTAGACACTAAAAGGGAAACCACTGGGAAACACTGATATGGAAAATAACTCATAGATTTTAGTTAATTACATTTAATTGGAGCAACCAGTGTCAGGCAGCTACTTCCAGGATCATGGGGTGCATGAAAAGAGGTCCAGGGGCACATGACGAGAACATTGTTCTTCCTCTTTACAAGTCAGACCACACATGGGATATTGTGTAGAGTTTGGGGGCACTGATACTCAAGAAGGACATATTAGAGCTTAAGTGGGTTCAAAGGTGACAACTAAATTTAATAAATGGAATGGGTGGACTACAATACTCCGGGGGGGGGGGGGGGGGGGGGTATCAAAATTGGGGTTATTCACTTGGAAAAAAAGATGTCTGGGAGGCTTCCTAATAACTATGCATAGATATATCAGAGGTCAATAAAGAGATCTCTTCTATCATCTATCTATACCCAGGACTGTGACTGTAACAAGGGGGCATCCTCTGCATTTAGAGGAAAGAAGGTTTCATCACCGATCTAGAAGGGGGTTCTTTACTGTAAGAGCAGTGAGACTATGGAACTCTCTGCCTGAGGATGTGGTGATGGCAAATTCAATAAAAGGATTCAAGAGGGGCCTGGACACCTTTCTTGAGTTTTAGAATATTACATTACAGTCCCTAACTACCTCAGAAGGGTTGGTGATCCAGGGATCATTCTGATTGCCAGGCTTGAAGTCAGGAAGGATTTTTTTCCCTTTCAAATTAGGAAAATTGACTTTTACCTCATTGGATTTTTTATCTTTTTCTGGATCAACATTGGGGGTAATAGCCTGAACTAGGTGTACATATGTCTTTTTTCAGCCTAACATACTATAGTACTATGTTACTTGGCACCTGAGCATGAGATATTGACTTCAATTATATGAACAAAATATCATTTTATTTAATGGGGACAGAAATATTATAAGTTTTGTACTCACCCTCCTTACATTTTACTTAAGTGCTATAGCTATATTTTAACTACAAGTATTATTATCCATCACACACGCCTTGCCAATTAATATCTATGGCATCAAGTTCATTTTTTCTGCTGATATCACTATTTCTTTTAACACCTCTTTTAATGATGAAAATTATTTCAGAGAAATCTTCCAGATTACCATAAATGATGAAAATGTGTCACCAGAGAAGCTGATGATTGAATTTTTAAGGTTATAATATGCTGTATAACAAGGTCAACCATGGGACAAGTAACTCATGTATTTTCAAGTACACACTCAAACTCTCTACCTTAACCGCGGGGCCTCATTTTCACAGCTGGAGAAGGGTTCCTCTTAATGAAAGATATTAATTTGTGAGCCTTTACTATTGTTTAAGAAGGAAAGGTGTTGTCACATTGTGCTCCTGGGACCTGTAGTTATATGAGTTTCCAGGAGCACACTGCTGCAGGTGTTGGTGATTTGGCTGACTGATGGTGTGGAGTTCTCCAACCAGCCAATCACCACCGGTCTGCTGCATAGAAATATCAGCCCCTCTTACTAGCAGGTGCTGGTCATTTATTCATCCTTTATCTTTTTCCAACTCAGAGCTAGGGCTATGCATGTTGTTAATTTGAAGTGTATCTCCCACCTTCATTGAGGATGGTCTGGACCACTGTATTCCTCATCTGTATGCTTTGCAGACCCCTCTCCCTTTCCCCTTTGACAGGTGTGGCTTCATTTATTGATACTGTGTAAAAATTGTGTTGTTCCACATAGCAACCAATCATCATTCCCAAAGCTAGAAAATGAAAGCTGTGCAGCATTCCTTCAAGTCAGTGTCGGACTCTTTATACAAGCCTTGTAACAATGACTTGGAATTGAATTCAAAGCCAGACTTCGTGCACAGACAGCTGTTTCGGGGGGGTTTGTCCCACATCAGTGGGGAACTAGCCAAGAGAGTGTTGAGGTGCAAAACCCATGGCACAGAAGCAGGTCAGTGCTGACATCATGACATCAGCCCAGCCCATGTGACTGTGCTGTCGGCACATGCGCCCTGTCATTCAGCGCTCGGTGTCGATGTGTTCACATCTCTTTGCTTCTGTAGGTCTTAATTTGGTACGAAAAAGTTGTTTCCCCCAACTAGCCAAACGGCCTTTATTGTGGTATATATATTCCAGGCTCGCCCTTTTAGAGGGTGCCAGTTATTCCTTTGGTGTGGAGTTCTGGTCCGGTCTCTGTGCGTATGGCACAGTCTAATTCTTTTATACTAATATTTCTACAGTTTCAACTGCTTACTTAAACTGTGCTATAATTGCTAATTTCATCAGACATCGGTCACCTTTTACCACCTTAGGGACAGTTACGGTTGCCCCGAGGTTCTTGACGTGGAGTTGCCTTCATCAAGGCAATCACTTCACTTTTAGGCACTGTTCTTCCCATGTTACATAGACAGGGTGAGGTTTTCCTTCCCCCATTGTTAAGTTCGGTTATGATCAGTTTTGTTCTCCACGTTTTTGCATTATATGCATTTCCATCCTTTTGGACAAGCATTGCATCTGATCTAGACTAGGTGTTTTGGTATCCGAATCCAACGCAACATTAGCTTTCTCTTTACACCCCATCTGCCCGTTCTTTCTTAATTCACATATCCAGTACTATGAATCCTTGCTCTGGTATTTTTTGAATTAGCATTGCAGCCTTTGGTTACTAGACTAACATTGTATAACCATCAATTATTGTAGCCTGCACATGTTTTTGAATCATGGCAGAAGAACATTTCAATATTGCGGAGGAGATTTTCCAGACATTATACGGATGCCATAATTTTAGTATTTTCTACAATGATTTTTGGAACAAGGCAGTGATTTTATTTTAATGCCGTAATCACTCATTAATTAGTTCTTAATACAGCCCATCTGTAGGATGAGATGGAAGAGTCTATTCTGCACTAGAGCAACCACCATTAAAATATGTTTCCGTGTTGCACACTCCAGATAAGTATGCCGTTTATGTGGTCTTTGTATGTAGGCTGCTTGTATCATTTCTTTGGCTGTACCTACAAAATCAAATAATGCTGTCAGCTCATCAAGTGTTAAATGAGTTAGGAATAGAATCTAAAAAACAAACACGACCATTCGGTGCTGTCGCTTTCCATAAATTAATGTTTATTCATGACATTGTATCAAAGCATTGTCAACGTATATTTGGTGTGTCCTGCCAGCTTCTTGTTCTGACCCCTCGTTCCCACTTGATAAGCACACCCCCGGGTCTTCCGCTTCCAGCGATTGTTTATTTTCGCTTCTCTTAAATACATTTTAAATGTCTGTTTTTTCCAGCATTCCATCTGCCCAGCACACATGGATGCGAGGGGCGTGGGCGTTCAGATGGTAATACTGAAAATGGAAACAGAAGAAAAAGAAAAGAAACAAATTAAGAATAATAATACGTAAAGAAAAATAAGTACAAATGAAAATAAGAATTTTGCATTCGGAACGGCAAACCAATTTCTAGATGCGAATTAGACATCGCTAAAGTTATCATTACTCAATTATCATGCCTAAGCTATGATTACCAGCTTGCAGTTTGTCACTGTGATAATCTGTGCACTTCTGTCCTCTTCACAATACAATAGGTTCTTAAAGTTTGCTGCGTCACAACCATCTTCAGTAGACTGACTCAAAGCACTGGCACGCTTAATCACTTCATTACACTGAGAAATACAATGCCGCAACTTCAGCGTGACACTTTGCGTGATCTTTTCTCCCTTTTTCTATTATTCCAGAACGCTGCTGTGTGTGCCTTTTTTTTTCTTAACATGAGGTTATATAGAAAGAGTTCTTTAATAACATTTCTTAGGAAGCTCTATATACTGAATCCTGCAAAAATTATCATTGTTATGTATTATGCAGAATAGTACTTGCAAATTAGGGACCTTTTCGTCAAAAATAAATGCTTTGATATTGTTCAAATAAGTAATCATGAATAGAAATGGACAAGAACTACCACACCCAGGCTGTATGAAGGCAAACAAAGCCCTTGCAAATCTTTACTTAAGAGACATAGGCACTCCATAGGGTACCCTTTATGCGGAGCCGTATTATGGAGATATTTTTCTCAAAACCTAGTGTATTATTCTACTGGAATATAGTTGTGTAATATGGTGCCTGGTGGAACATGCCAGGTTACAGTTCATGCAGAGAGATCCTCTGCACCACCTGTACACTGCTATGGCAAAAGTCATGAGACGGGAATTAATATTGTGTAGGTGAAGAGCCACAACTGAACTTAGCATCAGTTCTACGAGTGGCTGGAGGATCTCAAGAGGAATTTTGAGCAATGCCATCTGGATAGCCACCCACAAGTCTGTCGTAATTGTAGGTGATGTACAGGATCATCGGTGCAAATGAACCTCTCCACCACATCCCATAAATGCTTGATTGGGCTCATGCCAGGCGAACATGTAAGCTATACCATTCATATGGACTCTCCAGAATGCTCCTCAACCAATTTTGAATAATGTAGAACTAATGACATGGTAAATTATCCAGTTGGAACATCCCACCATTGTAGGGGTTCATAAAATCCATGAAGGGCTGAAAATGGTCACCAAAATAGAGAAGTGAACTCAACCCATGCCATGACAACACATCCAGCACCAGTATGGAAC
Organism: Eleutherodactylus coqui; assembly: GCF_035609145.1. Classification (NCBI taxonomy): domain Eukaryota; kingdom Metazoa; phylum Chordata; class Amphibia; order Anura; family Eleutherodactylidae; genus Eleutherodactylus; species Eleutherodactylus coqui. The sequence continues at coordinate 272,000,543 of NC_089838.1, forward strand.
AACCACCAGGCTGCACAATACCTTGTTGACAACCAGGGTGCAAGACTTCATGAGGTCTCCACCACACATAGACCCTAACAGCCCAAAACATCTGCTACCATAACGTAACAGATCACACCAGATGTTGCTATTCCTCTAGGGTCCAGTTAGCAACCCCATAAGTCCAAGTGAAGTGCTGTGTCATATACTGTGGTATTAACAGAGTATTGCTCCAATATGCTATGGAAACTAAATAATGCTATGCTGACCTGTGAAATATGCATGATGGGCCTCCTGCATAGATTGTAAATGTGATTATTGCTACAGCCACATGTGTGTTTGCATGGACAGGCAGATGCCACTGGTCATGATCATTAAGAACCTGTGGGCAGCTCCTGCACTGTCCAAAGCAATGGGCTGCTGGCGAGCGCTGGATGAATTTTCGGGAAGGGATTAAAAATATAAGCCCTTCCCTAAAAACCATCCAAAAATGTGTAAAAATAAAAAATATATATATACTCACCTTTTCCCTGCAGCCGGAGTTCAGCTGCGGCCGGCCGTCAGTTCTCCTGAACTGCTCTGTGTAGTATTCAGCAGGCGGGGATTTTAAATCCCCGCCTGCTGAATGGGCTGCCTCTGATTGGCTCAGTGCAGTGAGTGCTGCCTCTGATTGGCTCAGTGCAGGGACCAATCAGGAGCAGCTCTCAGCTGTCATTCAATAGCTGAGAGCTGCCCCTGATTGGTCCTTGCGCTCAGCCGCGGCTGAACTCCGGCTACACATTTTTGGATGGTTTTCAGGGAAGGGCTTATATTTTTAGGCCCTTCACGAAAATTCATCCCGCGCTCGCCGGCAGCCCATTGCTTTCAATGGAGCTGGCTGTATTGTCGGCTCCATTGAATTCAATGGGCGAACATCGTTCTCCTCTGCCACAGCTGTTACAGCTGTGGCAGAGGAGAACGATCTTTAAGTATATGTTCTCAATGGGGTTGGCGCTGCTGCCGGCCCCATTGAGCGAGTATATAGAACACAGCCATGCGCAGAACGCAGATAGGCGCGTTCTGCGAATCATTGTGTCCTATAATTTATCACATATCCGCATAAAAAGCGGACATGTGACCGATCCCATTGCGAAGCAATGGTTCTATATATGCGCAGATCGCATGCGCATGTGCAAATCGCGCGAAAAAACGCCCATCTGACCGAGGCGTCAGGGTGCGTAAGCAGCCACTTCCTACACCGTGAATCAAGGAATGTTAAATGCCTGCACAACTTTAGAAATTGAATGTCCCATCCGTCTAGCACCTGCTATCATGCCTCATTCAAACTCTGGTAATACATGTCGCCTTGCCATAAGCATGCTGGCCAGTATTCAACCTCACTCACAAGATAATACCTCAAAACATATGGTACAAAGGTGTGGGAATTCTCAAGCCGTTCCTTGGGGTGACACCACTTCATAATCAATTTACGTACTGCTATCCCATAATATTTGGCATATTAGCATGTAGTGCTGTACTTTTCCTCAGTATAACCTTTCAACAAGTTGCATAACATTCCAAATGTACCAAGTAGTACAAGGCACCATATCGGGTGGGCATACAGACATCTATGGGTGCTTCATAAGGGATTACATAGAAGGTGTGGTCAAGCAGTGTTTCTATCACAATTAACAAAATCTGTGATGAAATGCCACGATTTCATCTAAATCTCATAGTTTGTTGTACAAAGCCTCTATACAGTCATGTTACAAAAAAAACCTAATGAAAACTACTGAATGTGCGGGCCTTTCAAAGTGGCAGTTTTTTGGTTTCACACATGATATCTACTATACCACAATACCGAACCTACCCATAAGCAATGCTTTCAAAAATGGGAAGGGTAGTTTTCTATGCAGAGAAAAAATATATAAAGTAAATAACTGGTAAGAACTTGCAATGTCACACAGAGTCCTGAATAATGTCTTTCAATAAAGTGACATATCATTTATTTTCTTAACTTCTGCTTAATTTTGCCTCATTAACAAGCGGTATACATACTATTAGGCTTTATTCAAACAAGCATATACCAGTCGTCATTTTTTATGGCCGGCTAATATACGCTACCATCCGATGCATTAGATTCTTTCTGGCCGGAATACGGTGGCGGCTGCATAGACTCCTATAGGACCCAATAACAGCTACTGGAGGTGGGAGGGAGCTTAGCAGCGTGACTGCTAAACTCCCTCCTCCTCTCCTCCTCTCCGCCCCTTGTTAGCAGTTTGCAATGGGAGGAGATGAGTTAGAACAGGAGCTAGTTGCTAATCTCCCACCCCATCCCACTGCCTCCTATTGCTGGCTGCCAACAATGGGCAGAGAGGGGTCGGGAGCTTAGCACACTAGCCCATGCCCCAACCCACCTCCTCCCCTTGCCAAGAGCCGGAGAGGGGGTGGAAAAAGGGAAGGCAGTTTAGCAGAGGTAAACTGTCTTCCCCCGCCCAACGGCATCGCAGGCTCAGCGTATATCTGCCAGGCCAGGGCTGTCTGAATGGGCACACAAATGGCAGATTTGTGTGCCTGTTCATGTGTTTTTACGGCGCTGGAGGGCGCATGTAAAAACGTCTACACTCGTGGTAGTGAGACAGCACCATGGCTATTTTCATCACATTTAACACATTTGTTATATAATTTCCAGGATTGTTTCTTGAAGCAAACTCCTCATTAGCAATGGTCAGTTATCAAAAGGCCATATCATACTTAAAAACTTGGACTCATTCCAATGATTGTTTCCATTTAATGATCTTAGATTTCAACAGTTTCTATAGAGTGGGCATTAGTGTTAAAAGAACAAATTAAACCTTGTTTTGGGTCAAGCTTTTGCTATATGTTTGGTTCTTGGCAAACTGCCCAAACCCATGGAGGAAGAAGTTGATGGTGGCTTCTATTTTTGTGTCTCAGTGCTGCCTTGCAATCCTATGTTGAAATCTGACAACATCTGCATGAAGTTTGTATGTTCTTACCATATTTCATAACCATAACCTTTACTTAACTCCATGCAGATTTTGGCCTTGGTCAGATTTCAACCTAGGACCACAGTGATGCAAGACAGCACTGCTAACCACTGAGCCACCATGCTTTCCTCCTTTCCTTCAATAACTATATGCACTTTATACATAAAAGTGATTATTATGAAGAATTCATTATTACAAATTGTATTTTTTCGTCAGTTTGTGAGCATATGTGTAAACTGGCTAAAGAAATGATGTGCTTTTAGGCGATTATTCTTAAGCTACTTTTACATTTACCCCTCTTTTGTTTATGCACATTATTACTGACGCAGACATGTCCCTTTAAGCTTGTCTCAGAGAGGAGTTTTTTTCATTCTTCACCTCAAAGGGCTATTGCCTAGTACGGACTTGTCTTCACTTCATTTCCCAGTCCAGTAATCCTTGAGGTTGTGGAAACTTTTTGCAAGTGTGGGATGCATGTTAATCATAGGTCATTAGATAAGCATCATCATATGGGCATTGTTTTGGGTTCACTACCCTGATAACTGTATAAGTTCCTGTTTTTCAAGCTTTAAATATGTAAGGTATGCAATACATAAAGCAACTTAAATATTACATAAGCAGCTATACACAGGAGCAATTTTTAAAATATGGCTTGCATGATTCCCATGATCCATTCCCCCAAGAGATTTAAACCGATTGACAGGATTTAACATGGAGAATGTATTGCTCCACTAGGAGTCTTATTCCTGGTTATGTCCTTTCAAACATTTGTTTCTCATTTCCTCAATTACCTGCACGCTTGCTTTGATCTGCATATTACCTTTGGAGCCTTTATAGTAGCAACAGGTGGGTCCAATTATTTGACATATTCTACCCTGGGCACCTGTAAGGTAATCAAATACTATTGTACAGTATGTACCACTACCAGCTCCTCTCACATTTGCATGCATATGGGATAGATGAAAAAATTGATCTGCATATTACCTTTGGGGCCTATATAGTGGCAACAGGTGGGTTCAATTACTTGACATACTCCACTCTGGGCAGCTGTAAGGTAATGAAGTACTATGGTATGTTTGTTAGTGACTACAGTTATCTGAAGCTGTACTGCATTTATCCGATCATCTAAATAATCTTTTGTCACTGCCAGATTCTCCCAAATTTGCATAAGTATGGGATAGATGAAGAAAAAACTAAAAATCTTAAGAACTGTAAATATCATATGGGGCTTACCATTGGGCCTAAGGACGTTATCTGCTGATCTCCTAAAAATTGTGTGTTTAGGGATAACCATATAGGACATATGTGAAAGTACAAAGATGTCCAGTAAAAGCTGAGCAAGGGTACATAACCCTGTCTTTTTCTACGGAAGCCATTTATGCATACAATGTAGATACTTGGAGATAATGCTAGGATAGTAGGTTTGAAAACAGCAGTTAACCACCTAGCTGAAACAATATCTACTATCTTTTATTTGGATGGCTTATCATTGTAATGACCTGCAAGAGAGATTCACTGACCTACAGTAATTACAGGTGTATCGGCTTTTAACTATGGTTCTCTTCATATTCACTGTGTGTTGTGTGATGAGTTTCCCACACACATTTAATGTGGTGTGTGTGTCCATTACGATAGAAACAGCCTTCGAAGCATTCCTCGGATCTCTGGGGCTAAAACCTTTTTCTGATGGCTGGCTTGTATCCAGGTATCCTTTCCTTTCCAATTTGATTGAAGTGACAGTTGCCAACTAGATCTGGTATGGACCATTAAAGCTTGGTTCCAAACGTTTTCTGGCATGTCTTTTGAGGACAACCCAGTCTCCTGGAGGTAAATTATGCAAGCCCTTTTTTGAATCTGGATTTGGAATTGAGGAATACATGTTTATGATTGACACAACTCCTGATGTAAATCATTCACACTGGATGTAAGGTTCCCATACTAGGCTTGTAGGCGTTGGGGAAAATATAGGCCTGTTACAGAGGCCCTACTAAACAAAACATTATATGGGGACAGCTTGGTATTTCTATTAGGTATGTTTCTTACTGAGTAGACGGTTAATAAAATATGTACCTCTATTACTTTCTATGACTTCTGGTACACCATATGTACAAATTACTTTGTTCAACAATCTCTTAGCTGTATTCTTGGCGTTGGCATTTTTTTTTTTACAAACCACGCCACTAGCAAATCTGAAAAAAAGGTCTATGCAAACCAGCACAAACTCACAAACACCTACCTTAGGCAGCTGTATGTAGTCAATCTGCAGTCACTGGAATGGGAAGTCTGGCCTTGGAGTAACACCCAGGAGGCACTTTGGCAATTTTCCTAGGGTTTGTCTGGTGCATGCCATGTATCCCTACACAAATCTGGTCACAACATTGTTGAACCCTAGAAGAATCTAAGCAGAAGACACTACACCACATATTAAATCCTTTTACTGATGCATTGGTCCATGGCTCAAATGTGACATCATAGAGTACAGTATTTGGGAAAGGACAGGTGTTTACCTTTCTTCCAGAGTACCTGCCTAGCACCACCCCTTCTATTCTCCTTGGGAGGCTTGGTCCACCACAATGGAAAACAAAGAAATATCCACACCTGATCCCAATTGCAACCTGGTGAACAATTGATATATTCAGTGGGAGTAGGGCTGTTTTTTAGCCGCTGCATCTGTCTTTCAATTCTACAGAGCTTCTGTAGTCCTTTCCTTGTTGTGAGCCTGGACCTTGATGTCAGCTCTCTGTTTTGGAAAAGCTGAAACCTTATACAACAAGGATACTGCCTCTGCATTCTAGATTTATTTACCTAATGATCGAACACATTTTCTACTATACCACAAAGGATAAGTCATAACCTGTTAGTCTAAAATCCCATATTCTGATTTAATCAGTCTGACTGTAGAGTATCCCTTTTCTGTGGTCTCTCATTGCCTGTAAAGACATTACCATGGGAAAATATTGGACCATTATATATACAACTTTAAGAATATTTTGATCCCTTTTGTATAACAAACAAGCACTACAAACACAGTACAAACTTTTCTAATCATTCACACAAAGTACACTGAATACACTGATTGAAAATTTAGCAAGTAAAATAGAAATGGAGGACTGTACTTTTCTCAAGACAGCAGACAGAACAAATACTGTAAGAACAAGGGTCTTACTCAATGTGGTTTTGTGTTTTATTTGGTGTCTACCCTCCAGAGACTTTGACAGTCCTTAGAACATTCCACATGCCCACATTCTCCAACACGAAATGTTGGTGTAATCACTTAATTTGGGTGACACTCAAAAGGTATCATAGCCTTATAAATCAGGTATACTTAATTATTATTCGATGCATGGGAGAAGAATACAGTAAGAAACACTACAGTGATGTTTCCAAGCTCTACTGAAATGTTTTATTATTGCATAGTTATATAGCAAAACTTTCAGCCCAGTCAGGAGCTGATCACGAGCTTCTTCACCTTGTCAGCATCCAATAAAAATACAACAAACATTCCAGAGAGAATCATAGTAATGTTACAACCTCATGCACATGCAACTATCTTATAGATGTATATTCATGTATATAATAGTTAAACATTCTTACATGATGTTCTGTTGCAATGAAAATAATCCTTGAAAAAGACAAAGAAATTCAGAACAAAAGAAAGAATAATGCCAAAATATCTAGAAGCATGATTATGAATACAAGGACATGTGTTTGTAAGAACGATTCATTATTTTAAATTATATTTTTTGTCGCTTTGTTAGCATATAAGCTTGCTAAAGGAATGATTTGCTTTTAAACCATTATTCTTAAGCTGCTTTCACACATGTTTTTTGATATTTTAAATATAATTGATGATGTTGAGATTTTTTTAATTTAGAATTCAATTCTTGCAATCCATACACCTGGTTTGTGAAAACTTTGACATCCCTAGAATGTCTGCCAAATTGCTTTGATGGAAATCTTGGCATAATTATACAGAGTATGGCCAGATTAACAGACTCACTAGACATTTGAAGTGCTTTATTTTATTTTGTAATCAAAAATGAACATCAAGTAAAATCTTTCCAATTATTTTAAGGAAAAATAAATATCAACTTAAAATTAGTGCCAATGCAATGCAATGGAAGTATAGAAAGATGAAGTTCATTCAACTGATCACCATCCTAGCATCCTTCAACCTTGTCCTCCATTGTGGTAAAGGACTCCAGAATATTCCAGGGATCACTCGTTATTTTAGGATATTGAGCAGAATTCCGAAAATAGAGGAAAAATATCTAGTTTTACATTAACTGGTGAATAGCATAGCCACAGGGAAATAACACAGCTATTTATTCCAATATATAGCTCTTTCAAGCATGTTGACCCACATCAAAGAGACCATGGCTCTATTTGGCTAGGCCTACATACTAACTTTGGCAGTGAGGAGGGTTGTGCAACCAAAGATTGCTTTGTAGAACTGTCACCTTGCACTGCCATTGAACTGAATGGAGTTGTAGGCGATCTCCATCAGCCCCATTGAAATGAATGGAGTGGCAAAGTGCATGCACGGCCAATGGCAACAATGGATCTGATGTCACTGCAGGTTGGCACAACGATTCTGCTGAAAGTGTTATGCAGGGCTTTTATGGTTCTAATACAGTGCTATACACCAGTGTTTAGCACTAGTTTTGAGTGAACTGAACCAGTAGAACCCTTTTGAGTAAACCCTTGCTAACCACTTGTTTTGGATTTGTGCCAAATGGAACTTATAGCAAAGTTTGACCTGAAACATGGTTCAACTGGTTCAGCTCACTCAACACTAGTCAAACATTACTACAGGGCTCCAGAGGAAGCAGCTTCACCTGTTTAGGTAGCCTGAGTACCCTGCTATCCCCTATGCTACATAAGAATTTAGCAGCACCAGAAATAAAATGGGAAAGTTGGTTGAAAGGCTTGCAAAAGCTTTCGTCTAAGGATCCAAGAGCTTTATACTATATTTCTGGTTGTCAATGAAATGGGAAATGGCTGAGAGGCAACTTCAGCAACAAGATAGCCAGTAGAGATGAGCGAGCACCAAAATGCTCGGGTGCTCGTTACTCGAGTCGAACTTTCAGTGATGCTCGAGAGTTCGTTTCGAGTAACGAACCCCATTGAAGTCAATGGGCGACTCGAGCATTTTTGTATATCGCCGATGCTCGCTAAGGTTTTCATTTGTGAAAACCTGGGAAATTCAAGAAAGTGATGGGAACGACACAGAAACGGATAGGGCAGGCGAGGGGCTACATGTTGGGCTGCATCTCAAGTTCCCAGGTCCCACTATTAAACCACAATAGTGGCAAGAGTGTGACCCTCCCCCCCCCCGCACTGTCAGCATAAAGATCGTTCTCCTCTGCCACAGTTGTAACAGCTGTGGCAGAGAAGAACGATGTTAGCCCATTGAATTCAATGGAGCCGGCAATACAGCTGGCTCCATTGAAAGCAATGGGCTGCCGGCGATCGCGGGATGAATTGTCGGGAAGGGCTTAAATATATAAGCCCTTCCCTGCAATTCATCCAGAAATGTGTAAAAATTAAAAAAAATATATACTCACCTTGTCCCGGCAGAACGATGTTAGCCCATTGAATTCAATGGAGCCGGCAATACTGCTGGCTCCATTGAAAGTAATGGGATGCCGGCGATCGCGGGATGAATTGTCGGAAAGGGGTTAAATATATAAGCCCTTCCCTGCAATTCATCCAGAAATGTGTAAAAATAAAATATATATATATACTCACCTGGTCCCGGCAGACGGAGTTCAGCGCGGCCAGCGGCAGTCCTCCTGAACTGCTCTGAACAGCTGTGAGTAGTATTCAGCAGCCGGGGATTTAAAATCCCTGCCTGCTGAATGAGCTGCCTCTAATTGGTCACAGCCTGACCAATCAGAGGCAGATTCCACTCACACACCCATTCATGAATTTATGAATGGGTGAGTGACTGCTGCCTCTCATCTGATTGGTCCCGCTGAGCCAATCAGAGGCAGCAGTCACACACCCATTCATAAATTCATGAATGGGTGTGTGAGTGGAATCTGCCTCTGATTGGTCAGGCTGTGACCAATTAGAGGCAGCTCATTCAGCAGGCGGGGATTTTAAATCCCCGTCTGCTGAATACTACTCACAGCTGTTCAGAGCAGTTCAGGAGGACTGCCGCTGGCCGCGCTGAACTCAGTCTGCCGGGACCAGGTGAGTGTATATATATATATATATATATATATAATTTTTTTTTACACATTTCTGGATGAATTGCAGGGAAGGGCTTATATATTTAACCGCTTCCCGACAATTCATCCCGCGATCGCCAGCAGCCCATTGCTTTTAATGGAGCCGGCTGTATTGCCGGCTCCATTGAATTCAATGGGCTAACATCGTTCTGCCAGGACAAGGTGAGTATATATATATATATATATATTTTTTTTACACATTTCTGGATGAATTGCAGGGAAGGGCTTATATATTTAACCCCTTCCTGACAATTCATCCCGTGATCGCTGGCAGCCCATTGCTTTCAATGGAGCCGGCTGTATTGCCGGCTCCGTTGAATTCAATGGTCAGTGCTCGTTTAATCGAGACGAGTACGGCGTGGTGCTCGTCTCGAGTAACGAGCATCTCGAGTACCCTAATACTCGAACGAGCATCAAGCTCGGACGAGTATGCTCGCTCATCTCTAATAGCCAGCTCTGCTATACTTTTTTAAAAAACATTTTGCAGGAGATGTAATGGTGATAACAGCAACTGAATAGGACTTGCAGAAATCCATGTGCTGACTGTGATAAAGACCCGCATACAGATGAATTCAACAGATTTTCCGGTGTAGAAAATTTTTGCATCAAATTTGCTACGTGTTAATTCATCCTAATAGGTCAAAATGTGAATTCTTCTTAATTATGCCACATGTTCTATGAAAAAACAAAGTGTCAAACATAATTCCTATACTTACATGATCCTTTCCATTTGTTTATGAACTTGCATTCTGTTAAGCAGGGAGATTATCCCACCCACCATGGCCCTATTCTGTCATTTTGCAGACACCGTGTGATTGATTTTTCTACAACATTACCTCTTGCGATTATGTTCTTCTGTGCTGTGATAGGAGTTCTCTAAATACAGAGGCTGAATATGGTACATCTTCATAGCAATAATGTCCTATTATAAAAACAATGGCAGTTCAATGTAATCCTCTGCTACTTTCATCATGAAAACCATGTTTAGAAGCCAGTTTCCTTCTTAGCATCCTATTCCATTGTAATTACAGCCTTTTTTGAAAATATCAAAGCGAGAAATTTTGGGATAAGGGAACAAGGGTATTACAAGAAGATCTGAAATATAGCGGTAAAGCAAACACACATGATAAAGGACAGAAACAAGGCAGGGAGAGTGCAGATTATGAGAGACCAGAATTGTAACGTCCAATTTCTCATGATGGAAAGTCAATATATTATTTTGACATGTGATTTAAACCCTTGACAGGTTGCAATTCACATTACAACCACTGGGTGGCCATACATAGAAGCATATAGCATATATATCTCCTGACAATTTACTAAAAAAAATTATGAAAGCTAGTCGTTAGTACTCAGTGAACTATTTAAAAGGTAAGTTTGGTCCTTTTCACTGAATTTTGGCAAAACGTTTGGTTTGGTCTGGTTCAAAGTGAACCAGGACCTTCTTTTGGGTTTGTTTGTTATCAATATTTTGTGTACTCTGCATTATTATTGTGAGCATATCTGTCCTTTTAGGACCACAAACTACATCCGATAAAGATGAGGTGTTTCATTTAGAAAATGAAGAGAAAGGTAAGGGTGGAGACATAATAATAATATAATAATAATCTTTATTTGTATAGCGCCAACTTATTCCGCATATTCTGTATATTTACGTCAAGGTGATTGGTGTAGAATACCAGTGGTAAGTATACTGATCTACTTGTAAAAGACAGCATGATGGATCCTTTTAACACTATTAAAGCAAAAACTTCTCTTGTCATACAATGCTAAACAAACCAAGTAATAAGGAAATTGTGTATTCTAAGAAATGTGTATTTTGAAACCAGAGAACTGAGGTGTTATAATTACTTATGTTTTATTCATTTTGAGGTGTCATCATTCATTAAATTCAGATGCCATAAGCAAACAGAGCACCATAATTTGACTATATTACACAAGTATGCCATTAGTGAAGAGTGAATATGAGAAGCAATGTATATACTGTAGGTTTCAAGATTGTGCTTATGTGAGAACAAGACATTTACTTTTAATCATGATTTATTAATTTAATTCTGAGTTTCCTGCGTATAGTACAATTAAGCTAAAGGGGTTTTCTAGAAATAATAGTAATGGTGATTAATGAGCAAGATTGAAGGGGATGTGCCCTGGATGGTAAAGATGGCAGACGCTAGTGTGTGAGCTCTGCTAGAACTAACCTCCAAGCAACTCTGAGAGCGGCATCAGAGGACAACAAACTACTCACAGCTGTGGGTAAAGAGCAAGTGAAGACCGATGACTAGAAAGTGGCCAGCGAGAGCGGGACTGGAGTGCCTGACAGACTTATTCCTGGTGCGAAAAGCAGAAGAAGAGCCGGAAATGCAAGATGTATTCCTTACTAAAAAAGGAACTGCCAAATAACAGATATGGAGGACCGCAGTAGACGTAATAACATCATGATTAGGGGAATTTCGGAATCTGTGGGAACAGATGAACTACGTAATTACATACAACACCTGATAAAATCCTTGCTACCAGATTCTAACCCTGAAGAACATATTCTAGATAGTGTGCACAGATTGCCAAGACCTAAGGCAAGGACACAACCAGAGATGTGATTTATATGGGTGCACTTTTACCACATAAAAGATGGGTTGATGAATGCCTCCAGGAAACTCTGAAATCTACCCCCACCTTTTGAAGATATCTAATTATTTTTGGATTTCTCACAAGCCACAATGCTTGCACAGTAACAACTTTCCCCAATCACTGTAGCACTCAGAGAAAATAAAATCCTGTATAGGTGGGGCTTTCTGACTAAGATTTTCATAAACAAACAAAGAAGGTACATCCTATATCCTCACAAACCTAGAAAAAGGTCTCCCCTACTCAAGTAATGAGGAATCCCAGCACATAAAGAAAGTGTTCCAAGCCAGTTGAATAGGAACTGGATACAAAGACCCGCATTCAAGGCCCAAAGAAAGTTGTCAACACACCACTAACCTACCAATTAAGGACAAATGTGTAAACACAAACAAATAGTCCTCACTGCATCTAAGGAGGTTTCATCTTAATGAAGGCTGAAATGTTTTCACCACAGATCTTAACCTTCATGAACCGGGTTCATAGTTACCCATTTTTTAATGTAGGTCCATTTTCTTTATTAATATCCAAGTTAAGATCCCCAAGTTCAAGTGTTAATGTTTTCCTTTAACACCCTTAAAGTACCAAGTGATGATCCATAACTGTACTATCCGCTCTCGAAAGGCATATAACGTCCTTGAATACCTGATTTATTAAACGACCCTTCTATCAACAGATCAAGTAACACCATGAATATAAACCGCGTCTCGATCAATGCAAGAAGACTCAACTTGCCCTTCAAAAGATCAGCCCTCTGGAAGGAAGCGCTCATATCACAAGCGGACATTCTGTGTGTGCAAGAAACCGATTTTGCAAAAAAATGGAGGCCTCGGGTTATCCCATCCCAAATTCCCCAGAATAATTATGGCTAATGCACCAAAAAAGAAGGCGGGCATTTTGCTGGCGATTAAGGACTCTGTGGACTTCCATTTAATTGCATCAAAGACAGATGAAGGCGGTAAATATGTAATTCTGACATTTATGTCCCCAACGCATTGCTAGCTCAGTTTTTTGAACAAAGTGAGGAGGAAGGTTAGGTAGATACAACAGGGCAACCTGATCATATTAGGAGATCTTAATATGGTCTCGGATGGAGAGGTGAACTCCAGCAGTTGCAGCAGAAAGAATCTGCCCTCCCTAATTCCATAGTAACTCAGAGAGGAGATGTTCAATTTTTGCAGATGCCTTCACACTGGATGCAGAGAGTACACATTTTACTCGACACGCCACAAATCATTCTCCAGAACCGAAACGACTTTTCTGAGACATGTATATTCACAACATGGAACACCCACACACCCATTATTAGGGGCATTATGCTCCAGCAGAGCTCTATTTGCAAACAGGAAAAAAATAAACTCTTGAAAGATACCATGCTAGAACTGACAAACATAGAAAAGAACATATAAAAACACCCTACAGCCTCCCTACATAGTGAACTTCTGAAAACAAGACTCAAGTTGAGAAATATTCTGGTAGATGAACATGAGAAAAATCTGCGATCTCTGAAGGCCACATACCACATAGCCAACAATAAATACACTTGTCTTATGGCCAACAGAGTAAACAAAAAGACTAAAATCAAAAATTCCCTGTCTAATAAACCCCACGACAGGATACAAAGCATCCAACCCCCTAGAAATAGCAAAAATCCTCAGAAAATTCGACACTACTATAACCTCTCCTACCCTAGCAAGGAGGATATCGATATGTTCCTTTCCTCAGTGCAGCTCCTGTCACTAAAAAAGATTAGCTCTACAGACTAAACTCCCCCATCTTGATACAAAAAATCCTAAGAGTTATAAATGATTCAAAAAAGGGATAAAGCCCCCGGGCAGGACGGCTTCTCTAATGAATATTATAAACTATATAAATCCCAACTTACCAATCACATGAGAGATATTTTCAATAAGGCAATGGTATGTGGTTCCCTGACATCAGAGATACTTCAAACGATAATAGTGGCAATACTGAAACCAGGAAAGCCGATCTCCTCCCCTGCCAATTTCATTATTGAACAATGATACATAATTCTATGCAAAAATCTTAACATCGCGTCTACTAGAACATATGCCAAAACTAATACACAACGACCAAGCAGGGTTTGTGAAAGGGAGACAGACCTCGGACGTGACAAAGCAGGTGCTGGATCTGTTTGGCAAAGCCTCTCGAATGCCCTCTCTGCTCCTCACATTGGATGCAGAGAAGGTATTTGATAGGATGCAATTGGGACTATGCCTTTGCAGTTTTAAGAAAATGCAGCTTTCATGGAGAGATTTTGGGAGCAATTTAAGCATTGTATAGTGCCCCTTCTGACATTACCAATGGAACCCGTTGAGGGTGCCCATTATCCCCAACCCTATTCATCCTGAAAATGGAACCCCTGTCGGAGGCAGTTAGGTTGGATGGACATATTCAGGGTATTCCCCAATCTTTTAGCCAGCATATGATTAGGCTTTTTACAGATGATGTGGTACTGCTGCTGTCCTCTCCCTTGGAGTCCTTGAGAGCGGCATCCTGCTTTGTCACTTCTTTTGGAACAATCTCTTACTATAAAGTGAACCCAAATAAGTCGCAAATTTTACCTATAAGTCCCAATCAACCTACAGTCCTATATACAACAGAAGTTCTCATATATATGGGAAACCTCTGGAATTCAATATTTGGGGATAAAACTGGCATCCCCGGTAGCAACTGCAGTGGACCTTAACATTTCAACCTTTGCTAAAAGAAATACGTATTAATATCTTAAATTATGCCAAAGCTAGTGATGCAGCTCTGATCCTGGTGTCAGAGGAAAGAATGTATAGGTTGGCCTGAAATAGAACAATATTTTATGGGAGGTAAGCTACTTCGCAGTCCTAAAACACCTGACTATCGAGGCCTCGATTCTAGCCTGGCACCAAATTCTCCAGATTTCAAAGGCCCACACCCCAGAAAGATAGTAATGTTACGCACATATTGGAGTTTTGGACTGACAGTCGGTAAACAGTTGGAGAAACAGAGGGATGACACTTAGAGATGAGCGAGCATCCAAATGCTCGAATCCGCTTTATTCGAGTCGAGCTGTTCGTAAAATTCGAGAGCTCTACTCGAGTAACGAACCCCATTGACTACAATGGGAGACTCGAGCATTTTTGTATGTGGGGCGCCGGGTGCCGAGCTTTTTTGTTTTTTTTTCCTAGGTTTGCTCAATTCTACTAGTGACTCAAAGCTGAAACCCTTTGACTATCTAAAACAGTATTTGGCTTACCTGATATGTAATATTTTAGCAACTCTCAAATTAGAAACAAATGGTTGAGTTTCTTTCCAGAGAAGATATCTCTGCCTACTGCCTATGTACCTGTATAAATTTATATGCAGCCCACCCCCCTTTAATCTTTGCTTAAAATTTATAGATAAAATCTTCTGTGGAGAAAATGAGAGCATAGAGCAAGCGCACAAGAAGCTCAGCTTGCTGAACTGGGAGAGAGATTTGAGGAGAACCTTCCCCCTCTCGCAATGGAAAATAATGGCACATGGTCACATAAAGCATCAACATTCACAAGCCTTATTGAGGTTCATTGTAAGGTGGTAGCCCGATGGTATCTCTCCACGGCTAGGATAGCTGATTTTTTTTTCCCGACACATCGGATCGATGCTAGAGGGGAGGTGGAATGAGTGGATCTTTGCTCCATGTATTCTGGGAATGCCCAGGAATAAAACTTCTATGGCAATCAATACTTTCTCTAATCCACAGAATAACAGGTATCAGAGCCAACCCTACCCCGGAGTTGGTAATTCTACTACTCGAAATAGATGATATCCCACTTAAAAATAGAAAATTAGCAACACGCCTTCTCCTGGCAGTAAAACTACACATAACCTAACCAGAAGGTGGACAAATCAAATTATACCTACAATCCTAGAGAAATCCCACATGATTTCAGATTTCTGATTATATGAAAAGATTTATGCTCATAAGAGTGATAGAATAAAAAATTATCTTGAGATATGGCAGTCCTGGATAGACCACTATTAGGGGTCCTGCACACTTGTGTTTTTCCTGCGCGTTTTTTTTTTTCCAAAATATTTTTTATTAAGTTTTAAGGCAATACATGGTACTCAGATGTCTGAAGATGCATTTTACATTAAAGTAGTCAATAAGAAAGGACAGGTTACAATTCTCCATATACATTAGTATTAGCCATATACACTTGTAAACTTTACGCCAAAAGTCAAACTTGCAAAACTTCAAACATAGGTTTTGTAGGAGCTTCGTGGTTAGACATATGGTTTTTATCTTATCTAGTTTATGCTCCAGATTTACGTTTAAAATATGTATGTTTGTATTTAAAACTATTTTATATAAAATTACAACATTATCAAACAGTCAACATAAACCGTCGCCACGGTTCCCACATAGCATTAAAACTCTTTAAGTTATTGTTAGCTTTCGCGAAAATTTTTTCATAGGTGTAGTGGTCCGCTAGGGTATTTAGCAGGTCTATCACACTAGGAGGGGATTCTGTTTTCCACTTTCTGGTTATAATTAGTTTAGCTGTCATCAAATAATGACAGATCCATTTACGGTGATTTCTGGGAATATGGTCACAATCAAAAAGCAATATAGCAAGTTGTGAGTTTATTTTTATCTGAACTCCTGTGATTTTGGGGATAAGGGTGAAGGTTTCCTCCCAAAATTTTTTTACTTTTGGACATTCCCATAGGATATGTAGGAGCGTACCGTTGTTGCCACAGTTTCTCCAACATTCGCTGCTTTGGGAGGGAAAACTTCTGGCTAGTTTGGTTGGGGTGTAATACCACCTCGTCAATATTTTATAATGTGTTTGTAGGATATTTGCTGAGAGGGTGGATTTGTTAGCCCACTCAAAGGTTTTCAACCATTGGGTTTGTGTCTTTCTACATTTCAAGTCTGTTTCCCAGTTTATCAAATGGGCTCTTTTGGACATTCCCATATCTCCAGCCAGGGCATTGTAAAATCCTCTCGTTTTTGTTCTACCGGAACCACTGCGTGCTGTAAAGAGGAGGTTCAGTTCCTCCGGTATCCCCAGGGACTCCAGTTGGCTTTTTTTTAGGAATGACTGGATTTGACAATATGTAAAAATATCTCTCGTCTCCAGTCCATATAGCTCCCGTAGGGCATCAAAGGAAAGAACCCCCCCTCCCTCCATGCAATCTGAAATGAGTTTGATCCCTTTTCTTTTCCATTTTTCAATGTGTATATTTTGAATATAGAAGGAAAGGGTCTCTATTGGTAGTTCAAGTTTTAGACTTTTCGGTGAGTTGCTAAATTTGTGGATATAAGTATTCCAGGCTTGTAATGTTGCCAACATAGGAGGTGAGAAGTCACGCATTTCTATCAAAGGGTGGCATCCCGGATACAAAGTCCCCAACATGCACACCTCTAGGAGAGATCTCAGAGATCGGTTATTATTTGCTTGTTTTTCCATCAGGCTCCACGATGGTAGATCAGACACCTGTAGCCAAGTCATAGATTGGCTTAGGATGGTTGCTTGATAATAGGCATGCAAGTTGGGAACTCCCATCCCCCCCTGCTTACGGTGTTGATATAAGATCTGAGCGGCCACCCTTGGTCTCTTTCTACTCCAGATAAAGCTCATGAGCTGGGTTTGGAATTTCGCGATAGATTCTGATGAGATTGGGTAGCTAAGTGTGCGAAATAAGTAAAGTATTTTTGGCAAAAGTAACATTTTATAAAGAACTATTTTTCCTAGCCAAGAATGTTCCATTTTCTCCAAGCGGTCGAGCTCGTTTTGGAATGCCAGATGGAGTGGTTCTAGATTTAATGGTACAATGTTTGACAAAGGGTAGCACAATTTAATGCCCAAGTATGGGATCTCGGAATGCCATTGGAAAGGGAACTCTCTCTGGATATCTAGTTTCAATTGTTTGTCAATATTTATGCTCAATATTTGTGACTTGTCTACATTCAGTTTATAATATGAGACTTTGCTGAAGTCCTCTATACACTCCATAGTTTTTCTCAAGGAGATCAGTGGATCTGATAGAAACAGTAGGACGTCATCAGCAAACAATCCTATTTTATGCTGTCTGTCGCTTAGGTGTGCTCCTCTAATTTCAGGGGATATTCTTATTAGTTCAGCTACCGGCTCCATCATCATGACAAAAAGTAGAGGGGAGAGGGGGCACCCCTGACGCGTTCCATTAGTGATATTAAATGGTGACGATAAGGCTCCCCCCATTAATACTCTTGCGGATGGTGAAGAGTACAAGGCGCGGACGGCCCGTAAAAATCTGCCCTCAATTCCGAATTTCCGGAGAACCGCAAAGGCGAATTCCCAGTGGAGTCTATCGAACGCCTTCTCTGCGTCCAGGGCAAGGAGGAGAGAAGGCGTTCGACTCGACCCGACCCTTGAGATCAGGTTCAGGGCTCTTCTTGTTCCATCCGCCGCCTGTCTCCCCTTTGTGAAACCTACCTGGTCTTTATGTATTACCTCAGAGAGGACCTCCAATAGTCTTGTAGCTAGAATCTTAGAATAAATTTTTGTATCCGAGTTTAATAAGGAGATAGGTCTGAAATGGGAAGGAACTGTGGGAGATTTACCCGGCTTGGGAATTGTGGTGATTGTCGCCTGTAACATCTCCGGAGGTAAAGAACCATCTATCATCGCGTCGTTAAGTGTTTTTCCTAGGTGGGCAGATAAATGAGTAGCAAATAATTTATAATATTCATTTGAGAAGCCGTCAGGCCCGGGGGATTTATAGTTTTTTAATTGGTTTATAGTTCTGGAAATTTCCGAAACGGATATGGGTTTGTTTAGTTCTTGCGCCCTGGTACCTAATGAGGGAAGAGACATTTTGTTTAGGAATTTATCAATGATGACGGAGTTAGGTTGCTGGATGTCAGGGTCTTCTCTCAGATTATAAAGTTTAGTGTAATAGTCTTTGAAAGTTTCAGCAATTTTTTGGGGGTGGGAAATTTTTATATCGGGATTTTTGTTATCTATCAAGTACGGGATTTGGGTTTTTGTTCTTTTTGGTTTTGTTTGGTTGGCCATTAATTTTGAGGGTTTGTCCATGTTGGAATAAAAGTTAGCTTTGTAGTATATGGAGTCTTTCTCAAAGTTTTCGAGGAGGATTGATCTGAGATCCCTTCTAAGTGTTATTAGATCATTCGTGTGTGCGTTCCCTTCCGAAGCGCTTTGAATTGTTTTTTCCATTTCTTTTATTTTGTCTAGAAGTTCATCTACTTGTTTTCTCTTTTCTTTTTTATGCTGTTTGCTCATTTTAATTAATATACCTCGTATGACAGCCTTATGGGCGTTCCATATCGTAGAGTTTTTTATTTCAGGGTTTGAGTTTAGATTAAAGTATTCGTCGATTGCGTCACTAACTATTTTTCGATTTTTAGGGGATTTTAGTAGATTAATGTCGTTTCTCCATATCTTAAGGTTGTTATGTAGGGCGCCAAGATGTATTTTTAGTGTAATAGGTGAATGGTCCGACCAGGATGTCGTTCCAATATCTGATGCTTGTATGTGTGGGAGTGTCCATCTATCCGCTAGAAAAAGGTCTATCCTAGAAAATGTTTTATGGCGCGGGGAGTAGTAGGTATATTCACGAGATGAGGAGTTTAGGCATCTAAATGTGTCATATAAATTTTGTTTGTGAAGCCACTGGTTTAGCATGGGAGAGGTTCTGTTTTGAGCCGTAGAGTCATATGTCTTATCCGGTATGATATTAAAGTCTCCACAAATTAGCAGTTTTCCCTGCTTCAGTTTATTAATTTTTCTGAGTGTTTTGTTTAAAAAAGATATTTGCGCTTTATTGGGGGCGTATATATTAGCTAAAGTAATTTTTTGTCCAGAGAGAGTACCCACCAGTATGATAAATCTACCATATGGATCTAATATTTGTGTGTGGGGTGTAAATCTGGTATCGTCTCTGAATGCTACCAGAACTCCGGCTCTTTTCTTTTTTGAATTTGCCATAAAAATTTGTGGGAATTTTTTGTTGGTGAGTTTTGGGCCTGTTAACTCCGTGAGATGCGTTTCTTGTACACATAATATGTTAGCATTTGACTCCCGAGCTTCTCTCCATAACATCGCCCTTTTGAAAGGGGAATTTAGGCCCTTAGCGTTTTGCGAAAGTATTTTAATACTCATTGTGTTTAGAAGTGTTTTCGCTTGTGTTTTGGATTAGTGGGGTGGCGACAAATTTTTTTAAAAACAACGTGTAGAACATGTATAACATATAGCAGATACTTAAGGGCTTGATTTTCTCTTGTTGTCTTCGTTGCGACACGTCAGAGCTCTTTGTACCTGCGGAATAGCAAAGAACATAGAAAAAGAACAGAGAGGTGTAACACCACATAAGTAAGAAGGCAGGTCTTGACACCTGTGTGTGATTGGGGGTAAGCAAGAGTTCGCCTTGAGATTCTCCAGCCCGATTTTTCTGTTGGTTCAAGTTAGCACCAGCAGCAGATTATTCAGGAAAGCCCAGTTGCGTAACCATTGGCCAGTTGTGTCTTAGTTATCTGGGGGAGGTCGAGATTTGCGTGACGATGGGTTCTGCGGTTCTTTTTGATTTGTAGAAAAAGACTTCTCAGTTATTGGGATTCCCCATTTTTGGAGAGTGGATTCCCCCATTTTGGGTGATGAGATTACTTGGAGTGCATTGTCCTTATATATTAGCAATTTGGTGGGGAATCCCCATCTGTATGGGATTTTTGCTGCTCTCAAAGATGTCGTGATTTTTGCAAAGGTCTTCCGGCTTTGGACTGTGAATGCTGATAAATCCGCAAACAAGTGGATTTCAGAGTACGGGTTGGGGAGAATGGTCATTTTTCTTGCTGCATGCATAAGATCCTCCTTAATGTGGAAAAAATGTATTCTTGCGATTACATCTCGGGGAGCTGATGCTGGTATGAATTTTGGTTTAGGCAGTCTATGGATCCTATCAATTATGCAATCATTTTCCGTCGCATTGGGTAATAGAGTTGCCATAAGTTTAGAGAGATACTTTTTTAGCTCTGCTTGACCAATATGTTCAGGAACACCTCTGAGTTTGATGTTGTTCCTTCTGTTCCTGTCTTCCAGGTCTGCTAGTTTGTACTTAATGGAAGCTACCTCTTCCTCCAACGCATAATGCGCATCAATCAGACTATTATGCGATGTTGTGAATTCTGCCATTTTGCTTTCTATATGTTCTGTACGGTCTTCTAGTTCTGAGATAGATTGACGAAATGTGGAGGATATCTGTTTTATATCGTTTTGCAGCGTATCTCTTAGTGCTATAATCATGTTTTTAATGAAAGCTTCTGAGGCAGGGGTGTTGGAGGTGGGGACATTTACAATAAGGTCTTCTTCTTCTCCAGAGCTCTGTGAAGATTGTGGGGGGGATAGCCTGGGTTTTTGTTTTTCTGGACTATCAGAAATTGACTGAGCCTGGGAGGAGGTAGTAGAAGATGGCGGAGCGGCCATTTTATGGGTCTGAGAGGTCCGCATATGTTGTATTTTGTTTAATGCACTTTTGAATGTATCTTCTCCCTCCTTCTCTGCATTGTGCATTATTAATTTCTGCCTGTTTTTTTTATTCTTTATTAAGCTCACTTCTGAGCTGTTTGGTTGTGCACTTTGTTGTGATGCTGGAGGGGGGGGGGGGGTTTGGGGAGCGCTGCAGCGCTATGTCAGTTGGGGACTGTGGTGTGACATATCTCTCTCCCCTCTCCTTGCTTAGTGCTCTACTCGGCATGGTCTCCCGCTCTGTCTGCTGCATTAGGACAGTCTGTGTCCGGAGCCCCGCGCTGAGGTGTCAGAGCTGGGGGGGTTGGGGAGCGCCGAGGCGCCATGTCAGCTGGGGATTGTGAAGTGTCCGTTCTCCCCCCTCTCCCCTTGCTTACCGCTCCGCTCGGCAAGCTCCTCTGCGCTGTCAGCTGTACCAGATCGCCGTTCATGTCCGGAGCTCCGTTATCTGCGGTGGATGTGACAGATGTCGCTCTGGTCTCTCCGTTCGCTGCGGAGACAGTGTGGGAAGCCATTTTCTCAGGAAGCGCGGGACGCTCCCGGTCTTCGGGTCTTACAGGGAAGAAGTCCGAGACCCTCTTTGGCGGTGGTTTGAAAGCCTTCCTTTTGGGCATGATGTCCCAAGGTTTGGGAGGTAAGTGGTTTCTTTTATTTTGCTGCTGGCAGGCTATTTTTTTTGCTTTTCAGGCTGGATCTAGACGGAGATCAGTTAAAGATGTCCGTCTTCTCTCTCAGTCAGGCCACGCCCCCTCCTGCACGGTTTTTTCACACGATTGTCGATGGGACTTTCTAATGTTAAAATGCATCGCAAGTTGGTGCTTTGCAATCTTTGTGCGATGCTTTTTTAACATTAGAACGTCCCATTGACAATCGCATGAAAAAAACGCTGCGATATCGCGTGAAAAAAAACGCGCAAGAAAGACGCAAGTGGGCATTCACCCTTAGAATGAACAATAATAAGCAAGATTCAACCTCTGATATGCCCACAGTCAACACAAGGACTCTTTTTGTGGAGTGCCTCGTGATTCAACATCACTCCTGCCCATGTGATTTTGTCTAGAGCTTGGCATTGGCTCATTGCAGTACCAGTATCGGCAGCAGCACAGATATAAATGGGTCTGTTACAATCTCTACATTGGGGAGGCCGCAGCACTCCAGCAAGCACTGCAGTCATTTTTGTACTGCTTTTCCAGGGTTCAAACTCCAAAAGATCTTATATTAAGGGTAGTCTATCAAAGTTATAATCTCTTTAAAAACACTCAAACTTTAAAGGACAGGTGCTCTTTAAACAACTAGATCTAAAAATGGCAAGCATAAGGTTAACCTAGTGGGTGCTGATAGAGTGGGTGCTGATAGCTTAAAACATATTGGGGCTTATTTACTATTCAAAATATGACAGTTTTCTGGTGTGAATTATACTAGAAAACTGTCTCACATGCTTGCACCACACTACTGATGTGTTTTTAGACACTTTCGAACAGTTTTTCTGACTTCCAAAAAGGGGCATGGATTAGGTTGTACAAAAAATTGCACCAAATTGCCATGAATTACGTCAAAATTCTGGCACAATTTTTGGAGTAAACTAAACCAACTTATAGACGGTCTAAACTTAGACTAGACAGATTTATCATTCAGCTACAGTGATAAATCTGGCACATTTTCAGACTGTCCAGTTTAAGTTTGCACTGTCTTACTTTTAGGCAGGGTTATTAAATAGGCCCCAATGTCCCCTAAAAATGGTGTCCCTGAACGTAGCTCGTCTTAGCTATATGTGTCTTGTGCAGTCACAGGGCACAGATCACCAGCTTGTAGGTAGAGGCATCAGACAAATATAAGCTAGGAACAATCACCACTAGGGATGAGCGAGCGTACTCGGAAAAGCACTACTCGCTCGAGTAATTTGCTTTATCCGAGTATCGCTGTGCTCGTCCCTGAAGATTCAGGTGCCGGCACGGAGCGGGGAGCTGCAGGGGAGAGCGGGGAGGAACGGAGGGGATATCTCTCTCTCCCTCTCTCCCGCCCGCTCTCCCCTGCTCCCCGCTGTGACTCACCTGTCAGCCGCAGCGGCACCGAATCTTCAGACCCGAGCACAGCGATACTCGGATAAAGCACATTACTCGAGCGAGTAGTGCTTTTCCGAGTACGCTCGCTCATCTCTAATCACCACTTTAGGTCCACCATGGCAGATGATCTTCTTCCTCTGTGCAGCAGTGTCTAGTGGAGTACTGAGGTTAATTTGTGCTGTATGTATGTTATGAGCTTGGTCCTGGTGCTGCATTTATGTTATTAGGTGTGGGTATGCTGCTATTGTGCCACTTTCTGCACAAACAGACTGTAATACATTGTTATTTTCTTATGATGAGGGGCACCAAAAAAATCTGCACAAGGTGCCAGTTAACCTAAGACAGACACTGTCCCTTAAAAATAGTCCGTTAAATCTTTTCTTGAAGTTACAATGTAATATCAAGCAGGACGTTTGCTTAATTCTAAATCTTTTAGGCCTCATGTCCACGGGCGGATTTTTGCTGTGGAATGCCCGCTCCAGATTCTGCAACAATAACCCTCCGTAGCATACTATAGAAAAAAATGTTTTCATGTACACAAGCGAAAAGCAATTGCGGTTTTCACTCGCAGATGAAAAATCGCAACATGCTCAATTTCACTGCGATTCCCGCACGAACAACTTCCATTGAAGTCAATAGAAGACGTCCGATCCACGGCCCATCTGCAATTGACATTGCAGGTGTGCCACAGATTCCGCGGGAAAAGCAGGAATTTGAAAAAAAAATTTAAAATCTGTACTGCGCATGTGCGGTGGCCGGCACTTCCGCATACATCCTCAGAACAGAACTTCAAGACACAGACAGGTAAGTAGGGTAGCCAGCTGTGGGTACGAGCGGATTCTGTGCGGGTTTCCCCATGCAGAAACCGTGCATGCCCGTGGACATGAGGCCTTACTCTAACAAGGCTAAATCAAATTGCTGAGAACTAGGACTGGGAATATAAGCCAGACTAAGCATGGTTTTCTTTTCCTTTAGGGGAAGACTATGACTTTGGCTTATATTTCCAGTTATGTTACAAGACCTGTTAGAAGGTCTGACATTGACTTATAGGGAAGCTGCCTTGCAATAGGTGGTGCTGGATGGGCATTGTACCATCTCATCTCCAATTTGCATACTCAATTTCCCAAAGAAGCATGACCTTATTAGTCTTCTCACACCTTCTGGGTTGTCTCCAACAGGAGAATCGATAACCTTCTCTGCCTTTGTCTGGTTATCAGTTGTTACCATCAGCTGTGGTTGGCTGAAGCCTAAAACAACTGATATAGTGTAAGTGTACCCTGTGTGAGTGGTTGTCCCATCAGTGTCCTCACATATGTCTGTTTTTGGCTACTCCATATAGAAGTCTGGACTCTGCATGTTTGAGGGATATCTGGTCTATATGCCTGCCCTCTTGTATCAATGTATCAGTAAATATGTGGCCGCGTTCTGTGATTTTTTTTCACCCTGTGGCCTTAGACTAATTGCAAGTGGTATAGTCTATTTTTTCAATTTTTTAGTGAAATAAGTACATTTCCAACAATTATGGCTTCCATTCATAATGGAACCATGACACCTATGCCGGATTTATTGTCTCTAAGCTATAATGGTGCCTATTAGGTTTCCATTGGGGCTCGAGTACTGAAACCCTTGCTGAAAAGCAAAAAATAATAGCGTGAACACAGCCTATTTGGACTTTTTCCACTCTCTACTGTATAAAAGCCCAACAAGCTCTTTATTGTAAACATGAAATACAACATTAAAAGGCTTGAGCAGATGATGAGAAACGATGGTTTTACAATGAGAAGCTACGTTGTGTAATAAAGAATAATTTTCAGCACATATGTCAATATAATGCATGATACTCTCTGTGCACCACTTAACACAAGCTTATTTCATTCTCTACCCATTCTCACAAGTGCAGCATCATCATAGGTTAACTGTGTAAATATGCAAATATGTTTGCCTTTGGATTTGATCATACAAACATATGGACTGCCAGCCGGGATCCTCAGTAGTCATTTCCTAATCCTTGTTAACATTTGCAGCTTCCAGTGTTAGGCCTGGGGGAAATACAAGCAAACAAAGAAATGATCTGCATCATCTTAGGTAGCTAACACCTGTGGGATGGGGCATTTAATGCTGACCAAATCTCAGCCTCATTTCTAAGGAAATATATGTATAAAGATGTAGCACAGATGATATTGAACTGTAGATAGATAGATAGATAGATAGATAGATAGATAGATAGATAGATAGATATGATAGATAGATACATAGATATGAGATATAAGACAGATAGATAGATATGAGATAGATAGATAGATAGATATGATAGATAGGAGATAGATAGATAGATAGATAGATAGATAGATAGATAGATAGATAGATAGATAGATAGATATGATATATAAAATGGATAGATAGATAGATATGAGATAGATATGAGACAGATTGATAGATATGACGATGGATAGATGATAGGAAAATCAACCTATATATCTAGTTACCTCATATATATCTATCTAATTATCTCATATCCATCTATCTATCTATCTATCTATCTATCTATCTATCTATCTATCTATCTATCTATCTACCTATCTATCTATATCTTTCTATCATCTATCTAATTATAATTAGATCTATCTATTATATTCATAAAATAGTAATATGAGTTCTCCTGCAGTTTGCATGTCCTGTGGTCATTAGAGTTGGTCCAAGAGCCCTGTATATAAATTCCAGCTTAGTACTGCTGTGTCAGCTTTTTTTCCTGGCCATCCGCTAGATCAGCACTATAAATCTCTGTTCATTCACACACAGGTAAGAGCAACATCAGCACTATAAATCTCTGTTCATTCAAACACAGAAAGAGAACCGGCAGTGCCCCCTCTATATCAGGCATTTGCAATCTGTTGTTTCTACAACACTGTTATCAAAGTAAAAATGGAGAAATGTTTATTGTCATAAATAACAGTGTAAACAGCGCACATCTTACAACTTCAACATCTTAAATAACATCTTGGGTAATCAGAAAGCTTTCACAACACGTAATGTTTTGAGGTGATCAAGGTATATGGCGGTTTGCTTTTCCAAGGTTGCATTCAAGTTCTAAGGTCTCCTCATTCTTTTTTTATTGGGAATGGGAACAGCTAGAATCATGGGATATATTTTAGAGGAAGCAGGCATTCTTCGAGGAGGAGTGAGACAGATGGAAGCATCGTCCAGTGCACAGGACCCACGTAACAGCGGCTAGAGTTCGAAGCATCTTCTATACTTAAAAGTAGCTTTCACTTTCCAAGAATAGCATGTAATCATCTATGTTTTTTTCATTTGCATGGAATGACACCCATCGATATTGAACATCAGTTGAGTGAGACATGCGGTGAAAGAGTCATAGTCGTGAAAAATGTGCATTCTTGGCTACAACAGTTCTAAGAAGACCAAATATCATGTGAGAACGTACCAAAGGAGCCTCGGCCATACTCTAGCTGGTCTGACAACATCATTGCGCTAGTGGAGCAAGTGCTTATGGAGGAGCTCTGATTGACTTTGGAAGAGATTGCCTGTAAAGTTGGCATTACTGTGTAGACCTAAAGATGCTTAAAGTGCACGTGTGGTCTTCCAGCAGGATAATGCTCCTGCTCATCGGGCGGCCCTTATTCAGTGGTTTTTTCATGACAACAACTTGTTTTGAATGGCACCCATCGACATTGATTATCAGTTGAGTAAGACGTGGGGAAAGTGTTATGGACATGAAAAATGTGAGTTCGTGGATGCAACAGTTCTATGAAGGCCAAATATCATGTGAGAACAAACCACAGGAGCCTCGGTCATGCACTAGCTGGTCTGATAACATGATTCCAGGAGTGGAGCAAGTGGTTGACTATGGAAGAGATTGCCTGCAAAGTTGGCATTACTGTGGAGACCAAAAGATGCTTAAAGTGCATGTGGGCTCCTCCAGCAAGACAATCTCCTGCTCATTGGGCAACTCTTTCTTCATGACAACAACTTTGAAGTGGTTCCTCATGCTCCCTACTTGCCTGACTTTGCTCCTATAGTAGCGATATTTGGCTTTTTCCAGTGATGGATGCTCTCGGCAGTTGCATGTTTTCCAGTCGTGACACTATTGCATCAGTGATTTTCCAGTGGGCAAAATAAAGCCCTAAAGAAGTGTTCACAGCGGCCATGAAATCAGGGCATCAATGTTGTTTAAAATGTGTATGTCAAAAAGGAGATTATATAGAGAAGTGACAATACTTTCAGCTTTCTGGGGTAAGTACTGTAGTTTAATGGAAAAAAAAAATTAGGAGACCTTAGAAGTTGAATGCACCTGGCATGATATTTCACAATGTAGCAATGAATTTTATGATTTCACAAAAAGCATGCTAAATAGATATAGGGTGTTGATATGGGTCAGTGGAAAGGTAGGGGGACTGGTGCTTAGAGTGCTTATCCTGGGCAGGATCACCTCACAAGAATATCTAAGGAAGATGCTTCGCTTACAAGGGTTGCAGGGAGTCAGCAAGTGTGGAGGCAAATGATACGAGTCAGGCTACATACTTTCAACAAAACGTCGCTCAAGAAAATTAGCTTCTCTTACGGCACTTCACAGAATCTTTATGCAAAATACCAAAATTGCATACAGTTGAGTGCCGATGGGGTGTGCCACTTGTTTGGCATAAACACTAAATTTCACAGTGACTATCAACCACACTTAGCTCTCTATGGTCGATATTCGGTAATTACTCCATCTCTCTGGAGTTCAATGCCAAGATCCATCCTCTATCTTATGCAGGCACACCCTGCGTCACTGCATTTCCAATGTGGAGTTTTTCTCTCTTACACTCTGGGGAACCTCATTTTGCCAGCAACATCCATACAATTTTGACACCACATACCATTGCCATTACAAAAGCAAAATGGCAAAGAGTCAAGCCATCATAATTTTACCAGCTAAAACACAAAATAGCATGCCCATACAAACATCTGTTTAAGGAATGTTAACATGTTTTGGAATACCATCATTCATTGACATAAGCTCAACTTTCAAATTATACTTCACCGATGTTGCAACAAATCCGAATGAATGGTTTAAATTTTGGCATAGAACTCCACTGATGAAATGCAGTAAGCGTTTTAGCGCACCCCAGTGCTGGATTCACATCTACACTGCTCAGTACTGCTGTATAATGTCCTCCACACTGCTTCTGCTTCTTAGAGTGTGCTGCAGAGATTAAAGGGAGCAGGATCTCATATTGTCTATGTATACAATGTATGGGAGAAAACATGCAGCCTGCAGGGAGCAAAACTGGGGAAGTATTCCCTATACAGTATAAATCATAAATTGGCCACAAATAGTGCTACTTCTCATGTACATGCATGACAGCTTATTGTAAAAGTCACCTAAAACTACAAGTGCGCTTTAAATGCATGGCTGCCAGGCTATCACATATAGGTCTCTGAACCTGGGAAATCAGTGGAAATCTGTTTTAGATTATGGAGTATGCAGAGCCTTCACCCCCCCCCCCCCCCCCCCCCATGTGATAACAAATTACAGCACTAAGACTAAGGTGCTTTGAGCTATGAATCTGGTCTTTGGGAACAGCTGTATATTCTACAGGGCATATATCTATGCTGATGGTTCTCACTAAAGTCCCACACTCAGCACTGCTCTCTATAACGTAGGTATTTAGCATGACATGTGAAGAGGAGTTGATGATTACCTGTTTCTCAGCTGAAATTAACCTGTTTCATAACAGATCTTTTAACAGCTTTGATAGATTTGGGGTGGAAAATGACAAATCCGCCCACTGAGCAGAATCTGTTTGTGTTTGACTGAATTAGTATGCGGTGATTTTGATCAGACAAGCAAAGACCCAGCAGTCTGCTGTGCTATTTTACAGGCTGGCACCTTGTTGGGAGAGAGAGAAAGATCACAAACTACAGTTCTTCAATTACATAACAGACAAGAACAAATATTGAAATAAAAAAAGAAGAAAACATTGCCGTATTTTGGTTAATGTGTTCATGGATAAAGCAAGTGAAAAGAAATAACGCGAGCGCCACGCGAAAAAGGAAGTTCAATTATTAAGAAATCAAATTACTGCAACAAGATCAGCTACATCAGGAAGTTAATCAGGCTGGAATCACATATACAGATTTTGTGACAGTTCTTGATGCAGGTTTTTAAGCTAAACGCAGTTGTGGATACAAAGGAGAAAAGCATCAATCTTTTCTTTATAAGTTTCTGTCCTCTTGGATCTACTCATAAATTTGGTTCAAAAAGTTGCATAAAAACTGCACATGTAAATACAGCCTTGTGGACCTTTAACAGGAGTGGAATTTGACCACAAAATGCACTTCAATATATGGAAAATTCCATACTAAACTGTCCATGACTCCATGCGAATTTTGATATGGAATTGAAAATTCTTAATTCTGCAGGTAAATTCACATCAGGGATCAACGTTGCAGAATATACCATCCTGCGGAATATTCAACCCCAAAATCCGCACTGCTAACATAGATTTTGGTGCAGAACTGAACATAGCAGAATCGTGACAGCAATTCTGCATCAAAATCTGCAGTTAAGGACTTCTTCAGATGGCCGTAATTTTGTCCCATTTTGCAGCTGTGAAAATCATGGCCATAAAACGAGATGAAACGAAACCATTGATTTCAATGGTTTCATTTTCACTAGCGGAATTCTCATACACTAATTCTACGCGTGAGAAAAGATAGGACTTGCCTTATCTGTCACATCCGCTACATAGGTACGGTAATTGTATTCCTGAAATCAACACGCGGGAACTGTTCACACCACAGAACCTGGTAAGCAAACAGTAAGTAGTAAAGACAAAATAGTTGACAAAAGAAGATGAGAACTCTCCCTATGGGATACTAACAAGCAGAGGTGTAACTTGAAGCTCCTGGTCCCCAAAGCAAAATCTGGAATGGGGCCCCCAAACTATAATGCTTTATTCATACTACTGGGCTCCCTATATGGAAAAGAGAGGCCTAATGGGCCCCCCAAGGCTCCTGGGCCCGGGTGCAACCGCATCCCCTGCATTCTCTATAGTTACGCCCCTGATAACAAGTGATAGTCCCAACCTAAATAATGAATGTCCTGTCCTTATAAGGACGCACTCCCACACAAACATGGGGCTCTCACTATCCCTGCAACCTAGAGATAAAGATACCACAATACCAGTGAACACACTCCACTATAAAGCGAACACAGAATTTATCTTTTAGGGTTGCTTTTAGGGATGAATGACTGAACTTAGCTATGATCTCCTACACTCCCTGAAAGAGACTGCAAGAAAGATTGAATAGCACAGAACTAAGGAGAGGAGGAAATATACCCCCTCGCTAATAGCCCTTAAGTGTACTTTAACAGCAACACACCCCAAAACCCAGCGTGTAAAACCACCAAAATTCTGCACCAAAACCTGTATGCTACCTGCGAATTTTGATGCAGAATTAAAAATTGCTCAAATCTGCCTTCAGGGTGTTCCAAAGATATGGAGACACCTGAATAAATGGAAAACTTTGGTTGGGAACAACATCCTGTGTATGGCATGCTGCTGATAGAGAATTTGTTTACATGTCATGTATTTTCTATTCTTTCCAAAATTCTTAGCAATTTTTCCATGACATAAAACACAATGACAACCCACTACAGGATATGCTCTATGTGCTCCCTGTTGTTTTAAATCATCAAGTCTATCCCCTTCTCGAATCATATGCACTGAAAGCAACACCTCAGCAGAAATGCTTATACATACTGTATGTCCAGGATCTGCTGTTGCATGTGCACCACACTCAGGTGAATGTGAGGGCTACTATACTCTCGGGCCACAATGCCCAATCCAGTTAGCTGGAAACTGCTTATCCAAAAACCCACGGACTTCACAGCCATAATGTGGGGAACACCATCCGTCTAGAAGAACACTAGGAATGTGTTGCAATTGCTATGATGAAAGAACTAGTTACCTGTTTGCCAGCACAGTACTGTAGTGCTACACAATGTTTGACAAAAATAGCATGAAACCCTTGCCTAGTCCACTATATTCATTAGCTCTTGCTCTGTGTGACTTTTTTTTACTAGTGCTTTGAGCAGTGAAAATGGAAGCAAAATTTCACAGCTTAACGTGCTCTTACAAATTAACCATCACAAATTAGAAGAAAAACTGAACAACTTGTTGAAAAAAAATCCCTGGGGATGAATGCAACCTTCCCAATGATGTCGGTTGGCATACCACCTCAGAAGAATTCCATAGACATTCACCTAGCAACAGAAGCCTATACTAGTAATGCCTTGCTTACCAGTGCATCACTAGTACAGACTTCTGTTACTAGCGACCCCCTTGTATAGTATAGACATCTTGTGACAAAGTATTGTCAAAAACTGTTGTTTTAAATAGCTCATTATCTCGCGAGACACATATCTATCCTATGGATAGATCCAAGAGTAAATAAACAGTTTCGGTTGCTATCCTATGGATAGATGATAAAAGGCAATTGTGGTACAACCTGTTTAAATGCTCATTTTCATGCTAAAACAATCTTTCAAATGATTGAAAGATTGACCGTTCTAGAGATGATTTTGCATAAAGTGCTAATAGACACTAATGTCCATTAACACTTTATTAGCTTCATTTGTATGTAAATGAGCTCCAGAGCTGCTTGTAGAAGTCAGCATGTGGTCTGGGCTCTGTAATCAGCTTCTTTGTTCTCTTAAGGGCTGCCAGCTGAATACAATGCAATTGGAGATGAGCGAGCACCAAAATGCTCGGGTGCTCGTTACTCGGGACGAAATTATCGTGATGCTCGAGGGTTCGTTTCGAGTAACGAACCCCATTAAAGTCAATTGGCGACTCGAGCATTTTTGTATATCGCCGATGCTCGCTAAGGTTTCCATTTGTGAAAATCTGGGCAATTCAAGAAAGTGATGGGAACGACACAGCAACGGATAGAGCAGGCGAGGGGCTACATGTTGGGCTGCATCTCAAGTTCCCAGGTCCCACTATTAAGCCACAATAGCGGCAAGAGTGCCCCCCCCTCCCAACAACTTTTACTTCTGAAAAGCCCTCATTAGCAATGCATACCTTAGCTAAGCACCACACTACCTCCAACAAAGCACAATCACTGCCTGCATGACACTCCGCTGCCACTTCTCCTGGGTTACATGCTGCCAAACCCTCCCCCCCCCCGCACGACGCAGTGTCCACAGCGCACACCAAACTGTCCCTGCGCAGCCTTCAGCTGCCCTCATGCCACACCACCCTCATGTCTATTTATAAGTGCGTCTGCCATGAAGAGGAACCGCGGGCACACACTGCAGAGGGTTGGCACGGCTAGGCAGCGGCCCTCTTTAAAAGGGGTGGGGCAATAGCCTACAATGCTGTATAGAAGCAATGAGAAATATAATCCTGTGCCACCGCCATCAGGAGCTGCACACGTGGGCATAGCAATAGGAAACCTATGTGCCACACACTATTCATTCTGTCAAGGTGTCTGCATGCCCCAGTCAGACCGCGTTTTTTTATAAATAGTCACAGGCAGGTACAACTCCGCAATAGGAATTCCGTGTGCACCCACAGCATGGGTGGCTCCCTGGAACCCACCGGCGGTACATAAATATATCCCATTGCAGTGCCCAGCACAGCTGAGGTAACGTCAGCTTTAATGCAGGTGGGCCAAAAATTAATTGGATTACACTGTAGGCGAGGGCCCCAAAAAATTGGTGTACCAACAGTACTAATGTACCTCAGAAAAATTGCCCATGCCCAACCAAGAGGGCAGGTGAAACCCATTAATCGCTTTGGTTAATGTGGCTTAATTTGTAACTAGGCCTGGAGGCAGCCCAGCTAAAATAAAAATTGGTTCAGGTGCAAGTTTCAATGCTTTAATGAGCATTGAAACGTATAAAAATTGTTTACAAAAATTATATGACTGAGCCTTGTGGGCCTAAGAAAAATTGCCCGTTCGGCGTGATTACGTCAGGCTTCAGGAGGAGGAGCAGGAGGAGGAGGATGAATATTATACACAGATTGATGAAGCTAAAAGGTCCCCGTTTTTGATGGTGATAGAGAACGATGCTTCCATCCGCGGGTGCAGCCTACGTATTGCTTAGGTATCGCTGCTGGTGGAGAAGAGAAGTCTGGGGAAATCCAGGCTTTGTTCATCTTGATGAGTGTAAGCCTGTCGGCACTGTCAGTTGACAGGCGGGTACGCTTATCTATGATGATTCCCCCAGCCGCACTAAACACCCTCTCTGACAAGACGCTAGCCGCAGGTCAAGCAAGCACCTCCAGGGCATACAGCGCCAGTTCAGGCCACGTGTCCAGCTTCGACACCCAGTAGTTGTAGGGGGCAGAGGCGTCACCGAGGACGGTCGTGCGATCGGCTACGTACTCCCTCACCATCCTTTTACAGTGCTCCCGCCGACTCAGCTTTGACTGGGGAGCGGTGACACAGTCTTGCTGGGGAGCCAGAAAGCTGGCAAAGGCCTTAGAGAGTGTTCCCCTGCCTGTGCTGTACATGATGCCTGATCTCCGCGCCTCCCCTGCTACCTGGCCCTTGGAACTGCGCCTTCTGCCACTAGCGCTGTCAGATGGGAATTTTACCATCAGCTTGTCCGCCAGGGTCCTGTGGTATAGCAACACTCTCGAACCCCTTTGCTCTTCGGGTATCAGAGTGGAAACGTTCTCCTTATACCGTGGGTCGAGCAGTGTGTACACCCAGTAATCCGTAGTGGCCAGAATGCGTGTAACGCGAGGGTCACGAGAAAGGCATCCTAACATGAAGTCCGCCATGTGTGCCAAGGTACCTGTACGCAACACATGGCTGTCCTCACTAGGAAGATCACTTTCAGGATCCTCCTCCTCCTCCTCTTCCTCCTCCTCCTCCTCCGGCCATACATGCTGAAAGGATGACAGGCAAGCAGCATGGGTACCCTCAGCAGTGGGCCAAGCTGTCCCTACCCCCTCCTCCTCATCCTCCTCATGCTCCTCCTCCTCCTCAACACGCTGAGATATAGACAGAAGGGTGCTCTGACTATCCAGCGACATACTGTCTTCCCCCGGGTCTGTTTCCGAGCGCAAAGCGTCTGCCTTTATGCTTTGCAGGGAACTTCTCAAGAGGCATAGCAGAGGAATGGTGACGCTAATGATTGCAGCATCCCCGCTCACCACCTGGGTAGACTCCTCAAAGTTTCCAAGGACCTGGCAGATGTCTGCCAACCAGGCCCACTCTTCTGTAAAGAATTGAGGAGGCTGACTCCCACTGCGCCGCCCATGTTGGAGTTGGTATTCCACTATAGCTCTACGCTGCTCATAGAACCTGGCCAACATGTGGAGCGTAGAGTTCCACCGTGTGGGCACGTCGCACAGCAGTCGGTGCACTGGCAGATTAAACCGATGTTGCAGGGTGCGCAGGGTGGCAGCGTCCGTGTGGGACTTGCAGAAATGTGCGCAGAGCTGGCGCACCTTTCCAAGCAGGTCTGACAAGCATGGGTAGCTTTTCAGAAAGCGCTGAACCACCAAATTAAAGACGTGGGCCAGGCATGGCACGTGCGTGAGGCTGCCGAGCTGCAGAGCCGCCACCAGGTTACGGCCGTTGTCACACACGACCATGCCCGGTTGGAGGCTCAGCGGCGCAAGCCAGCGTTCGGTCTGCTCTGTCAGACCCTGCAGCAGTTCGTGGACTGTATGCCTCTTATCTCCTAAGCTGAGTAGTTTCAGCACGGCCTGCTGACGCTTGCCCACCGCTGTGCTGCCACGCCGCGCGACACCGACTGCTGCCGACGTGCTGCTGCTGACACATCTTGATTGCGAGACAGAGGTTGCGGAGGAGGAGGAGGGTGGTTTAGTGGAGGAAGCATACACCGCCGCAGATACCAGCACCGAGCTGGGGCCCGCAATTCTGGGGGTGGGTAGGACGTGTGCGGTCCCAGGCTCTGACTCTGTCCCAGCCTCCACTAAATTCACCCAATGTGCCATCAGGGAGATATAGTGGCCCTGCCCGCCTGTGCTTGTCCACGTGTCCGTTGTTAAGTGGACCTTGGTAGTAACCGCGTTGGTGAGGGCGCGTACAATGTTGCGGGAGACGTGGTCGTGCAGGGCTGGGACGGCACATCGGGAAAAGTAGTGGCGACTGGGAACTGAGTAGCGCGGGGCAGCCGCCGCCATCATACCTTTGAAAGCCTCCATTTCCACAACCCTATACAGCAGCATCTCCAGGCTGATAAATTTGGCTATGTGCACGTTTAACGCTTGTGCGTGCGGGTGCGTGGCGGCATACTTGCGCTTGCGCTCGAACACTTGCGCTAGCGACGGCTGGACGGTGCGCTGACAGACATTGGTGGATGGGGCCGAGGACAGCGGAGGTGAGGGTGTGGGTGCAAGCCAGGACACGGTAGTGCCTGTGTCCTGAGAGGGGGGTTGGATCTCAGTGGCAGGTTGGGGCACAGGGGGAGAGGCAGCGGTGCAAACCGGAGGTGGTGAACGGCCTTCATCCCACCTTGTGGGGTGCTTGGCCATCATATGTCTGCGCATGCTGGTGGTGGTGGCTCCCTGGCTGATCTTGGCGCGACACAGGTTGCACACCACTGTTCGTCGGTCGTCTGCACTCTCAGTGAAAAACTGCCAGACCTTTGAGCACCTCGGCCTCTGCAGGGTGGCATGGCGCGAGGGGGCACTTTGGGAAACAGTTGGTGGATTATTCGGTCTGGCCCTGCCTCTACTCCTGGCCACCGCACTGCCTCTTCCAACCTGCCCTGCTGCTGCCCTTGCCTCCCCCTCTGAAGACCTGTCCTCAGTAGGCATAGCAAACCAGGTGGAGTCAGTCACCTCATCGTCCTGCTGCTCTTCCTCCGAATCCTCTGTGCGCTCCTCCCTCGGACTTACTGCCCTTACTACTACCTCACTGATAGACAACTGTGTCTCATCGTCATCGTCCTCCTCACCCACTGAAAGCTCTTGAGACAGTTGCCGGAAGTCCCCAGCCTCATCCCCCGGACCCCAGGAACTTTCCAAAGGTTGGGCATCGGTCACAACAAACTCCTCCAGTGGGAGAGGATTCAGAACCATTGCTGCCCATTCTGGGCAGGGGCCCGAGAACTGTTCCTGGGAGTCTGCCTGCTCCTCAGAATGTGTCATTGTAATGGAGTGAGGAGGCTGGGAGGAAGGAGGAACAGTAGCCAGAGGATTCAGAGTTGCAGCAGTGGACGGCGCAGAGGTCTGGGCGGTCGATAGATTGCTGGATGCACTTTCTGCCATCCATGACAGGACCTGCTCACACTGCTCATTTTCTAATAAAGGTCTACCGCGTGGACCCATTAATTGTGAGATGAATGTGGGGACGCCAGAAACGTGCCTCTCTCCAAATCCCACAGCAGTCGGCTGCGATACACCTGGATCAGGAGCTCGGCCTGTGCCCATACCCTGACTTGGGCCTCCGCGTCCTCGCCCGCATCCACGTCCTCTAGGCCTACCCCTACCCCTCAGCATGCTGTATTACCAGTAGTGCAGAAACAGAACGCTGTAATTAAATGTGCCGCTTATGGGCCTTTGGTTGGAGTCTGACTTCGCTTACGGAACGCACAGCAGAGCCAGGAAAGAATTTTGTACAAGCCTGCTGTAACACTTAGCTGGCTGCGTATGAATTAGGACAACTACCCCCAGCAGAGACCCAGTACACTGAGGACGGTCACAGGCAGCCCAAATAGATTTTTTTTCCCAAATGTTTTTGGGAAGGCCTACTGCCTATATACACTAAATATGTCTTCTGTCCCTGCCTCACCACTACTGGCCCTGGACAATGTAAAATTACTGCAGACTGTTGCACTGTGGGCAGGAATACAGCGGTGATGTAACAGGCAACACAGAGCCAGGAAAGAATTTTGCGCAAGCCTGCTGTAACACTTAGCTGGCTGCGTATGAATTAGGACAACTACCCCCAGCAGAGACCCAGTACACTGAGGACGGTCACAGGCAGCCCAAATAGATATTTTTTCCCAAATGTTTTTGGAAAGGCCCACTGCCTATATACACTAAATATGTTTTCTGTCCCTGCCTCACCACTACTGGCCCTGGACAATGTAAACTTACTGCAGGACGCAATGCTCTGCACGGCCGATATGCAAAAAAAAAAAAAATGTGCAACACTGCAAAAAGCAGCCTCCACACTACTGCACACGGTGGCCCTAGATGTGGCCCTAAGAAGGACCGTTGGGGTTCTTCAAGCCTAAAATAACTCCTAACACTCTCCCTATAGCAACTCCAGCAAGACAGCACTTTCCCTGAACTATGTCAGAATGCATCTGTGGCGAGCCGCGGGAGGGGCCGATTTATATGCTCGGGTGACACCTGATCTCGCCAGCCACTCACTGCAGGGGGGTGGTATAGGGCTTGAAGGTCGCAGGGGGAAGTTGTAATGCCTTCCCTGTCTTTCTATTGGCCAGAAAAGCGCGCTAACGTCTCAGAGATGAAAGTGAAAGTAACTCGAACATCGCGTGGTACTCGTCTCGAGTAACGAGCATCTCGAACACGCTAATACTCGAACGAGTATCAAGCTCGGACGAGTACGTTCACTCATCTCTAAATGTAATCAACTGCTCACATGCAGAACACAGCATGAGGTCTGTGTTATCTACTCTCTGGCTGAACAATGTATTTTAAGCTCACCTTAAAACATTGTTCAACTGAAAAGTAAACAATGGAAGTACACGCAACAATTATAGCTCATATACAATCGTTTTAATGAATTTTGAGTGATAGTCATTGTGTGTAAATGGGTCTCGAGTCCCTGACTACCCCTTTAATTACAGTATATTTTGATAGATGAGTCAAATTGAGTTTTTCAATGTTAAACTTTTTTTTTACATGTATGCTTAAAATTCTCAACCATATGAAGATGACTGAAAACCGTGCACAAGAATAAACTAAAACACGTGTTACCTATAAACTGCAACAGTGTTTTCAAAAACAAAATAGTTAAACATTTTCTGAAATCCAAGGGCAACATAAGTCAAGAAAGAGATCATTGCTCTAAAAACTCATTTTCAAAAGGTTTGAATGTTGTTCAAGTTGTAAGAAGCGAGCGACCGGGATCATTTTATTTATAAACTCTCCTTCAGAATAAATGTGATTTATATGAGCAGGTTGGCGACTAAAAATAGTGACATATTACACAGCTCCGGTATTATCCGAAACTCAAGGTGTCGTTCTGGAGAATGCAGAGAACTGAAATACAAGCTTCAGAATTTTTATGTTTTGTTTGTTTTGTTAAACATTTAACCAATGTTACAGTCTTATTGGCATAATTGCCAAGGTAAATTTCTTATAGGAAAGGGGTACAGCTAGGTGCAGCGCTGAGATGATGCATGGAGACCTAGCTCCTCTGACGTTGCCTAATTTTGGTGGTGTCTGACTATTATCAGACATGGATTCCAATGTGGGTAGTTATATCAGATGATCTGTACTTACCTACATACTTTACAGTAGTGTCCAGTGGTTTTCACCATTTGGCTTTACTGGCGTTGGGCTAGAAGAGACGTGTCCTACAACATCCCATGGCAGCAGCCTCTGGTAGACAAAGGCCCACAGCCCTTGGAGGATTGAGGAAGTCTTCCTGTGCACCTCTCTGATGCGTGATGCCTGACTGTTGGCGCCAGTGGTCCGCTTTGTTTCAGCTCTCTAAACAATTTTTTAGCAGCTCTTTGGGCCCAGCTCATCTCACTGAGGGGGGGCATTTGGGCTTTCCTGTTGGTGACAGCACTCCAGAGATAGCGGCTCCACCACACAAGGAGAGACAAGGAGAAGTGTTGCATTATCTCGGCAAGTACAATAACTGGACTCTATATGTAGTTACCAATTGGGATTCCCTCTATC
Organism: Eleutherodactylus coqui; assembly: GCF_035609145.1. NCBI lineage: Eukaryota > Metazoa > Chordata > Amphibia > Anura > Eleutherodactylidae > Eleutherodactylus > Eleutherodactylus coqui. Next base: position 272,039,814 of record NC_089838.1, read on the forward strand.
AGCTTGTAAGAAGAGAGAGCAGCGAGATCAGGGGAAACAAACACCCGCACCATTTTGTTGTTGGTAAAGTTCATCACATGTGATATTTAATTCAAGGACTGTTTGCTAATAGTTAAATTTCCCAGCATTACCATTACTCCCTTATAACTAAAGAAACCATTTACAAATATGTTAACATGGCACTATTACTTATTCATCTGTATGTCTTCATCTGTTCTCTTGCTTATACTAAGAAGATGTTCACATTCATCACAGTCTGTTATGTATCTCAACACTATAAACTTACAAAAAGCCATGGTTGACTAAACGTTGCAACACCAATCATATGCAGCCCCATAGATGCCCACAACATTCAATCCAGTCTTTGTTGACTCTTTATATTACACTTTGAGATCACCTCTACCCCATTGGTCTATGGAGCATGAATGCATTTTATTCAATATTACTATTTTCCTGTTCCAGCACTAGAAGCATTGTCAATTAATGCAGAATTTGTTAACTCCAACCAATAATAGATTGAAAATGTATTAAATATACAGCTTCGAGGAAGTTTATGGATTTTTCACTCTGACTCTCATAATAGTAGCCCTATGACTATAGCCCTGACCAAGATAAGATTATAACGGCAAGCAAAGAAAGTCACTCCCCCTAGCAACAATGCATGACTAGCTCTTCATTACTTGGAGCAGTAGAACACAATCTAGCTGCTAAAGAAGTTAATTACAGTAGCGCTGCTAGCTCCTTATAAGTTTCCTCTTGCTCTAAGGGGCCTTCTTCTAAAAAAGGATCTCATACTGTTACATCTGATGCCCTGAACATGGAAAATTTCTCTTACTATCTGCAATCTTACCAAGGTATAAATAGTTCTTTAGCTAATAATGCATTGAAGGAATTGCTCATCACTTTAAAAAGATAAATCTCGAGATATACAAAAGATTTAATGCCAAATACCATCTAATATTGATAATCTCGGCGCCCACACAGCCCATGTCGAACAAAAAACGGGCAAATTCTCCACCGCACGTAACAAATTAGTAGACGCTCATAATGCTCTTGAAGAGGAAGTTTCCCATCTGCATTATAGACCTCAAGGACAGATTGAGGAGAAATAATACTAAATGTTAAGTAATCCTTATATCTGCATCTCCAACAATATCTACTCAAGCTTCTTCAAACTCTGCTACCAGCCTTATCCCCATTGATAGAAGCCACAGGATCCCTAAAGCTCGCTCTGTCCCAGAAAATGTTTCAAGAGACGATGCTAGCGTAGCTGTGCATGTCTCATTAGCGCTGTATTGCTCCTGTAGTTTGTCCCAATGCAGTGCCCCGGGTAGTAGAGCTAACGTCAGATTAAATACAGGTGGGCTTTGGCCCACACTGCATGCCCCAGTCAGACTGGGGTTCTTTATAAGTAGAGACAGGCAGGTACAACTCCGTGTGGACCGACAGCATGGGTGGGTCCCAGGAAGCCACCGGCGTTACCTAAATAAATCCCATTGCATTGCCCAGCACAGCTGAGGTAACGTCAGATTAAATGCAGGTGGGCTTTGGTCCACCCTGCATGCCCCAGTCTGGCCGGGGTTTTTAAAACATAGACACAGGCAGGTACAAATCCCTAATGTGAAGTCCGTGTGGACCCAAAGCATGGGTGGCTCCCTGGAACCCACCATCGGTACATAAACAAATCCCATTGCAGTGCCCTGGACAGCAGAGCTAACGTCAGATTAAATACAGGTGGGCTTCGGCCCACACTGCATGCCCCAGTCAGACTGGGGTTCTTTATAAGTAGACACAGGCAGGTACAACTCCGTGTGGACCGAGAGCATGGGTGGGTCCCAGGAAGCCACCGGCGTTACCTAAATAAATCCCATTGCATTGCCCAGCACAGCTGAGGTAAAGTAAGATTAAATGCAGGTGGGCTTCGGCCCACACTGCATGCCCCAGTCTGACCGGGGTTTTTAATACATAGACACTGGCAGGTACAAATCCCTAATGTGAAGTCCCTGTGGACCCACAGCATGGATGGCTCCCTGGAACCCATCGGCAGTACATAAATGTATCCCATTGCAGTGCCCTGCTCAGCAGAGCTAACGTCAGATACAATACAGGTGGGCTTCGGGCCACAGTGCATGGCCCAGTCAGACTGGTAATATGTACCTTAACAGTAACCGCGTTGGTGGGAATGTGGTGGTGACTGCAAACCTAGTAGCGCGGTTTTATTTAGTTGGTTTTCGGAATGTGGCCAGGATTAAGTGGGCCGTGGCGGGGGAATGGTGGGGGGGCTCTCTTGTTGTGTCGTTAAAGGTGAAATTCTTGGACTGCCACCAGACGGACCGATGCAAAGGTATTTGCCGAGAATGTTTTCATTGTTGGAGGAGGAGGGGGATAGTTTTGACTACGTGTCCTCTCCACGTGTCCGTGGTTATATGCACCTTAAAGGGGTTGTCCCGTGCCGAAACGTTTTTTTTTTTCCAACAGCCCCCTCGTTCGGCGCGAGACAACCCCGATGCAGGGGTTAAACAAGAACACCGGACAGCGCTTACCTGAATCCCCGCGCTCCGGTGACTTCTTACTTACCTGCTGAAGATGGCCGCCGGGATCTTCTCCCTCGGTGGACCGCAGGGCTTCTGTGCGGTCCATTGCAGATTCCAGCCTCCTGATTGGCTGGAATCGGCACGTGACGGGGCGGAGCTACAAGGAGTCGCTCTCCGGCACGAGCGGCCCCATTCAGAAAAGAAGAAGACCCGGACTGCGCAAGCGCGTCTAATCTGGCGATTAGACGCTGAAAATTAGACGGCTCCATGGAAACGAGGACGCTAGCAACGGAACAGGTAAGTGAAAAATTTCTTATAACTTCTGTATGGCTCATAATTAATGCACAATGTACATTACAAAGTGCATTAATATGGCCATACAGAAGTGTATAGACCCACTTGCTTTTGCGGGACAACCCCTTTAACAGTAACCGCATTGGTGGGAAATGGCCTCGCCACCATCATGTCTTTGGGAAGCTTCCGTTTCCACACCCCAGTGACATAGCATTAGCAGCGGTATAGGCAGAGCCCAGAATTAGTAACATTTCAGCGGTAGCATTAGGGACAGGCCCCAGTAACATATCACTAGCAGCAGTATAGGGGGAGCACAGTATTAGTTCCATTTCAGTAGTAGTAGCACTCAAGACAGGCCCCAATAACAATCCCGAAGCAGCAGTACAGGGGGAGCACAGTCTTATTTCCATTTCAGTAGTAGTAGCAGTGAAGACAGGCCACAGTAACGGGCACAGCAGAGCCAGGAAGCAATTATGGGCAAGCCTGTAGTGAGACCTAGGTGCGTATGACTGAGCTCCTGGAATTCACAGCGCAGAACCAGTCAAGTGGCCAAAGGCCAGTGGTAGGCCTTAAGTATTTTGCTTCTATTTTTTTAAATGGTGAGGTGAAACACCAGACAGACACTGTATGCAGCGTGTATTATGTATACTGTTTCCCTCTGGCAGGATGACGGTGGTTATGTAACGGGCACAGCAGAGCCAGGAAACAATTATGCACAAGCCTGTAGTGAGACCTAGGTGCGTTTGACTGAGCTACTGGAATTCACAGCGCAGAACCAGTCAAGTGGCCAAAGGCCAGTGGTAGGCCTTAAGTATTTTGCTTCTATTTTTTTAAATGGTGAGGTGAAACACCAGACAGACACTGTATGCAGCGTATATTATGTATACTGTTTCCCTCTGGCGGGATGACGACGGTCATGTAACGGGCACAGCAGAGCCAGGAAACAATTATGCGCAAGCCTGCTGTAACGCTTAGCCGGGTATTAATTAGCGACTACTACCCCCAGCAGACACACAGTACACTGAAGATGGTCACAGGCAGCCCAAATATAGTATTTTTCCCCAATTTTTTTGAAAAAGCCCACTGCCTATATAGCCTGTATATCTCTTTCCCTGTACCATTGTCCCTGCCTCACCAGTACTGCCCCTATACTGAGTAAAATGACTGCAGACTGAGGACGCTATGGTCTGCACGCCCGATATACAAAAAAAAAAAATTGTGCAACACTGCTAAAAGCAGCCTCAACAGTACTGCACACGGTCAGATGTGGCCCTAAGAAGGACCGTTGGGGTTCTTGAAGACGAATATAACACCTAACATTCGCCCTATAGCAGCTACAGCAAGACAGCACTTTCCCTGATCTCTCTCAGCGTGCATCTGTGGCGAGCCGCGGGTGGGGCAGATTTAAATACTCGGGTGTCATCTGATCTCCCCAGCCACTCACTGCAGGGGGGTGGGATAGGGCTGGAATGTCACAGGAGGAAGTTGTAATGCCTTCCCTGTGGTTCTATTGGCCAGAAAAGCGCACACATTTCTCAGGGAAAGAAATGTAATGGAGTTGAGCACCGCGTGGTGCTCGTCTCGAGTAACGAGCATCTCGAACACCCCAATACTCGAACGAGCATCAAGCTCGGACGAGTACGCTCGCTCATCTCTAATAGAGATCTTTTTCCATGTTATATGTTCACACTCTTGATTTACTCTTAAGATAGTTCAACATCTTTATTTATTTGTATACTATAGCTATTTCTTCCTTAAATGTTAAGGGTTTGAACAGCTCAGTTAAAATAGTTTATTATGGCATGAGGCCCTCAAACTATGCGGCAACATATTTATTTTTCAAGAAACACATTTCATAAAAGATAAGCATCCTAATTGCTCGCATCCGAGATTCCCACACCTTTTTATTGCTCCTAATTCTGATTAAAAAAAAGAGGAGTACTAATTGCAATTACACCTAGATTCTCTAGGATATTTTATGATTCTTGTTTGTGAAAGTAACAATGCCTCATTTACCTTAAAGGGGTTGTCTCGCGATAGCAAGTGGGTCTATACACTTCTGTATGGCCATATTAATGCACTTTGTAATATACATCGTGCATTAAATATGATCCATACAGAAGTTATTCACTTACCTGCTCCGTTGCTAGCGTCCACATCTCCATGGCTCCGTCTAATTTCGCTGTCTTCTGGCGTTTTAGACGCGCTTGCGCTGTGCGGTCTTCTGCCTGGTGAATGGGGCCGCGCGCCCCGGAGAGCTGGTCTGCACGTCGTCATCGAAGCTCCGCCTCCGTCACGTGGTGCCGATCAGCCAATGTATCGGCAGTGGAACGTGGAAGACAGAAGAAGAAACTCCACGGTGCACCATGGGAAGACCCGCGGTGCACCGTGGGAGAAGACCAGCGGCGCCATCTTTAAAAGAAGAAATGAAGAAGCTGCAGAACGCTGACGCAGGTAAGCGCAATGTGCTTTTTAAAAACTAACAAATGCTTTCTTTTTCACAGGGCAGAATGCAGGGGTCCATTTAAAAAAAACAAAAATTCGCTTTCGCCGCGAGACAACCCCTTTAATAAATGTATATTTTCCCCCTAAACAACAGGCTAGATTTTTTTTACATGTTTTCAAAGAAATTGCTAGGATTCAGAAACGCACTTAAAGAATTGGAGGTGACTTTAATTCAGTTATGGATCCACCCTTAGATTGTTCTTCTGGATTCAGACTACCCTTTCTTTATGTTTAACTTTTGCAAAGAAAGGCATTACACAATGGTTGGTGCGGTCTGCATGGTTCTGAGAGAGATTACACCTTTTTATTTTTGCCTCATTCCTCATATTCAAGAATTGATTTGTTCGTTTTGGACGCCTGGGGGTTGGGAGAAGTCATACATACTTGGATTGGAACCATTACTTTGTCAGACCACACCACAATATCTTTGTCAATATAAGAGAAGTTTTACCATTCTCCTTCCTTTTCTTGAGATTGAATGAATATATTCTTTTGCACCCAGAATATGAATCTATTTTAAAAACTGAGCTAGAAATGTTTTTTTGTTTAATATCAATGCTTCTTTGGTCCCTAGCGTCTTTTCGTTGTGGAATACCCATTAAGCTTATATGAGAGGTATTTTTTGAAAATACTGTTCTAGGGCTAAAAAGGAAGAAAAAGTGACCTTTCTGATCTCTCAAATTAACACCATTGATTCCTTAAATATGGTCAAACCCACATTCTGCAGAACTGAGGAGATATTTAAATTGCTAGCTAAACTTCAAAGCCTTCTCTGGCTGTAAAACATGACATAAATTTTCAGAAAATGAATTTGCAATTTTATGCTCATGATAATCGTATAGGGGGCATTACTGGCTTAACCATTTAAAAATCTTAAATCTAAAGAAAGAACTAGATTTCTTCTAGATTTTAAAGGGCACACAATTGCACCCCACCCTCCTCAGGAAATTTTAATGCATTTGCCTCATATTACTCTTCTCTCTATAACCTAAAAGAAGACATAAACACGTACCAACCCCAACTTGAGGAAATCTTGAATTTTCTTCGAAGAATTAACCTTCTACACCTATCCAACCTGTCTTACTGCACCAATTTATTTATCTGAGGTATTAGAAGCCATTTAAAAGCTGTTAAAGATAGCTTTTCTAATGATTCTTTTCTGACTCCTTACTGAGTTTTGGCGTTCAATGTGTCTATGGCTAACAGTACTTTCCCTTAAGAAATGCTGGAAGCTTTGATTGTCACTTTGCCTAACCCTGGTAAAGACACTATCTCCCAAGCAATTTTTTCACCAATTTCCCTACTGAGCACCGATGTCAAATCTATTTCCATTTCCATTCCATTTCCTTCTTTAGATCATGTACAATCTTCGCTTTCATATTTTGGAAAAATCTTGTATTATAATTTAAATAATACAGAATTCCAATTGCTGAGTGTTAGCATCGACAGAAATACCAGACAACATACAATTAGCCTCTTTCAATATATGTGTGTAATGGCTATTCTATATCATAACCAGGTGATGCTCCTGATGACTGGAAAATGGCCAATGTTGTACCCATCCATAATAGAGTAGTAGAGAAGAAGCCGGGAACTACAGGGCAGTTAGTTTGACATCTGTAGTAGTACAACTAATGGAAATTTCCCTGAAAAAGAGGATATTTGACCATTTAAAAACAAACAACCTGCAGGACCCTAAACATCATGGCTTAACTAAGGTCAGATCATGTCACACTAATCTCATTGATTTCTTTGAATATGTTACAAAGGTGTTGGATGAAGGTGGTGCTGTGGAAATTGACTATCTGGATTTCAGTAAAGTCTGTAATACAGTTCCACATAAAGAGCTTATAGATAGGTTATTGAAAATTGGACTTAATCCTTTGATTGTCCGGTGGATTCGCAATTGGTTAAAAGATATATATCGTAGAGTTGTTGTTAATGGAGTGTATTCTGAAAAGGGATTAACTACAAGTGGTGACCATAAGGGTCTGTCTTGCATCCTATTCTTTTTAACTCATAAAAAACCAAGCTCTGAAGATAGATGGCACTTGGTCCTGGGCTGAAATCTTGGCTGATAATAAATATACGCATGGGATTTAAGCTCCTGCTCCTGCAATCTAGCAGAAACAGGTGAGTTGTTCAGCTGTCAGATACAGCCAAGGACCCAAAAGAGAAGACAGACATGAGAGTTAACAACTTCTGCCTTTTCCTTTACAAGCTAAGTAGTGCTCAGTGAGCCCTATGTAGAGAATGCAGGAAGCAGCATTGCCGTTTCCTGCATAGGACCCAGTGATCATGAATTCACCAGTGCCCACTGGCATGTTAAAGCATGCTAGCAGACCCCTGACCAGCTCTGACAGTGACTACTGTCACACTAGGAGGGTGTTTTCTAGGGATGAGCGAGCATACTCGTCCGAGCTTGATACTCGTTCGAGTATTAGGGTGTTCGAGATGCTCGTTACTCGAGACGAGCACCACGCGATGTTCGAGTTACTTTCACTTTCATCTCTGAGAACTTTGCGCGCTTTTCTGGCCAATAGAAAGACATGGAAGGCATTACAGCTTCCCCCTGGGACGTTCAAGCCCTATACCACCCCCCTGCAGTGAATGGCTGGGGAGATCAGGTGTCACCCGAGTATTTAAATCTGCCCCGCCCGCGGCTCGCCACAGATGCATGCTGACAGAGATCAGGGAAACTGCTGCTGATGCTGCTGCTGCTATAGGGAGAGTGCTAGGAGTTATCTTAGGCTTTAAGAACCCCAACGGTCCTTCTTAGGGCCACATCTGACCGTGTGCAGTACTGTTGAGGCTGCTTTTAGCAGTGTTGCACAATTTTTTTTTTTTTTGTATATCGGGCGTGCAGACCATAGTGTCCTCAGTCTGCAGTCATTTTACTCAGTATAGGGGCAGTACTGGTGAGGCAGGGAAATCGAAATACAGTGTATATCACAGGCAGTGGGCTTTTTCCCAAAAAGTTCAAAAAAATACAATATTAGGCCTGCCTGTAACTGCCTTCAGTTTACTGCATCTCTGCTGGGGGTAGTAGTTGTTGAATTAATACCCAGCCTTGTGCATAATTGTTTCCTGGCTCTGCAGTGCGTTACGTACGCGAAGTCAGCCTCCAACAGGGAAATCAAAATACAGTGTATATCACAGGCAGTGTGGTTGTTCCCACCAAGTTAAAAAATATACAAGATTTGGCCTGCCTGTCACTGCCTTCAGTTTACTGCTTCTCTGCTGGGGGGTAGTAGTTGTTGAATTAATACCCAGCCTTGCGCATAATTGTTGCCTGCCTCTGCAGTGCGTTACGTACGCGAAGTCAGCCTCCAACCACAGGCCAATAAGCGGCACATTTAATTACAGCGTTCTGTTTCGGCTAATCTCGTAATACACCATGCTGAGGGGTAGGGGTAGGCCTAGAGGACGTGGAAGGGGGCGAGGACGCGGAGGCCCAAGTCAGGGTGTGGGCACAGGCCAAGCTCCTGGTCCAGGTATATCGCAGCCGACTGCTGCGGGATTAGGAAAGAGGCAAGTTTCAGGGGTCCCCAGATTCATCTCACAATTAATGGGTCCACGCGGTAGACCTTTATTAGAAAATGAGCAGTGTGAGCAGGTCCTGTCGTGGATGGCAGAAAGTGCATCCAGCAATCTATCGACCACCCAGTCTTCTAGGCCGTCCACAGCTGCAACTCTGAATCCTCTGGCTGCTGCTCCTCCTTCCTCCCAGCCTCCTCACTCCATGAAAATGACTCATTCTGAGGAGCAGGTAGACTCCCAGGAACTGTTCTTGGGCCCCTGCCCAGATTGGGCAGCAGTGGTTCCTCTCCCACCAGAGGAGTTTATTGTGACCGATGCCCAACCTTTGGAAAGTTCCCGGGGTCCGGGGGATGAGGCTGGGGACTTCCGGCAACTGTCTCAAGAGCTTTCAGTGGGTGAGGAGGACGATGATGATGAGAGACAGTTGTCTATCAGTGAGGTAGTAGTAAGGGCAGTAAGTCCGAGGGAGGAGCGCACAGAGGATTCGGAGGAAGAGCAGCTGGACGATGAGGTGACTGATCCCACCTGGTTTGCTAAGCCTACTGAGAACAGGTCTTCAGAGGGGGAGGCAAGTGCAGCAGCAGGGCAGGTTGGAAGAGGCAGTGCGGTGGCCAGGGGTAGAGGCAGGGCCAGACCGAATAATCCACCAACTGTTTCCCAAAGCGCCCCCTCGTGCCATGCCACCCTGCAGAGGCCGAGGTGCTCAAAGGTGTGGCAGTTTTTCACTGAGAGTGCAGACGACCGACAAACTGTGGTGTGCAAGGGTTGTCGCACCAAGATCAGCCAGGGAGCCATCACCACCAGCCTCACCACCACCAGCATGTGCAGGCATATGATGGCCAAGCACCCCACAAGGTGGGACGAAGGCCGTTCACCGCCTCCGGTTTGCACCACTGACTCTCCCCCTGTGCCCCAACCTGCCACTGAGATCCAACCCCCCTCTCAGGACACAGGCACGACCGTCTCCCGGCCTGCACCCACATCCTCACCTCCGCTGTCCTCGGCCCCATCCAGCAATGTCTCTCAGCGCAGCGTCCAGCCTTTGCTAGCGCAAGTGTTGGAGCGCAAGCGCAAGTGTGCCACCACGCACCCGCACGCTCAAGCAATAAATGTGCACATAGCCAAATTGATCAGCCTGGAGATGCTGCCGTATAGGCTTGTGGAAACGGAGGCTTTCAAAAACATGATGGCGGCGGCTGCCCCGCGCTACTCGGTTCCCAGTCGCCACTACTTTTCCCGATGTGCCGTCCCAGCCCTGCACGACCACGTCTCCCGCAACATTGTACGCGCCCTCACCAACGCGGTTACTGCCAAGGTCCACTTAACAAGGGACACGTGGACAACCACAGGCGGGCAGGGCCACTATATCTCCCTGACGGCACATTGGGTGAATTTAGTGGAGGCTAGGACCGAGTCAGAGCCTGGGACCGCTCACGTCTTACCCACCCCCAGAATTGCGGGCCCCAGCTCGGTGGTGGTATCTGCGGCGGTGTATGCTTCCTCCACTAAACCACCCTCCTCCTCCTCAACCTGTCTCGCAATCAAGATGTGTCAGCAGCAGCACATCGCCACCAGTTGGTGTCGTGCGGCGTGGCAGCACAGCGGTGGGCAAGCGCCAGCAGGCCGTGCTGAAACTACTCAGCTTAGGAGAGAAGAGGCACATGGCCCACGAACTGCTGCAGGGTCTGACAGAGCAGACCGACCGCTGGCTTGCGCCGCTGAGCCTCCAACCGGGCATGGTCGTGTGTGACAACGGCCGTAACCTGGTGGCGGCTCTGCAGCTCGGCAGCCTCACGCACGTGCCATGCCTGGCCCACATCTTTAATTTGGTGGTTCAGCGCTTTCTGAAAAGCTACCCATGCTTGTCAGACCTGCTCGGAAAGGTGCGCCGGCTCTGCGCACATTTCCGCAAGTCCCACACGGACACTGCCACCCTGCGCACCCTGCAACATCGGTTTCATCTGCCAGTGCACCGACTGCTGTGCGACGTGCCCACACGGTGGAACTCTACGCTCCACATGTTGGCCAGGCTCTATGAGCAGCGTAGAGCTATAGTGGAATACCAACTCCAACATGGGCGGCGCAGTGGGAGTCAGCCTCCTCAATTCTTTACAGAAGAGTGGGCCTGGTTGGCAGACATCTGCCAGGTCCTTGGAAACTTTGAGGAGTCTACCCAGATGGTGAGCGGGGATGCTGCAATCATTAGCGTCACCATTCCTCTGCTATGCCTCTTGAGAAGTTCCCTGCAAAGCATAAAGGCAGACGCTTTGCGCTCGGAAACAGAGGCGGGGGAAGACAGTATGTCGCTGGATAGTCAGAGCACCCTCCTGTCTATATCTCAGCGCGTTGAGGAGGAGGAGGAGGAGCATGAGGAGGATGAGGAGGAGGGGGAAGAGACAGCTTGGCCCACTGCTGAGGGTACCCATGCTACTTGCCTGTCATCCTTTCAGCGTGTATGGCCTGAGGAGGAGGAGGAGGCTCAGGATCCTGAAAGTGATCTTCCTAGTGAGGACAGCCACGTGTTGCGTACAGGTACCCTGGCACACATGGCTGACTTCATGTTAGGATGCCTTTCTCTTGACCCTCGCATTACACGCATTCTGGCCACTACGGATTACTGGGTGTACACACTGCTCGACCCACGGTATAAGGAGAACCTTTCCACTCTCATACCCGAAGAGGAAAGGGGTTCGAGAGTGATGCTATACCACAGGACCCTGGCGGACAAACTGATGGTAAAATTCCCATCCGACAGCGCTAGTGGCCGAAGGCGCAGTTCCGAGGGCCAGGTAGCAGGGGAGGCGCAGAGATCAGGCAGCATGTACAGCACAGGCAGGGGAACACTCTCTAAAGCCTTTGCCAGCTTTCTGGCTCCCCAGCAAGACTGTGTCACCGGTCCCCAGTCAAGGCTGAGTTGGCGGGAGCACTGTAAAAGGATGGTGAGGCAGTACGTAGCCGATCACATGACCGTCCTCCGTGACGCCTCTGCCCCCTACAACTACTGGGTGTCGAAGCTGGACAAGTGGCCTGAACTCGCGCTGTATGCCCTGGAGGTGCTTGCTTGTCCTGCTGCTAGCGTCTTGTCAGAGATGGTGTTTAGTGCGGCTAGGGGAATCATCACGGATGAGCGTACCCGCCTGTCAACCGACAGTGCCGACAGGCTTACACTCATCAAGATGAACAAAGCCTGGATTTCCCCAGACTTCTCTTCTTCACCAGCGGACAGCAGCGATACCTAAGCAACACGTAGGCTGCGCCCGCGGATGGAAGCATTGTTCTCTATCACCATCAAAAACGTGGACCTTTTAGCTTCATCAATCTGTGTATAATATTCATCCTCCTCCTCCTGCTCCTCCTCCTGAAACCTGACGTAATCACGCTGAACGGGCAATTTTTCTAAGGCCCACAAGGCTCAGTCATATAATTTTTGTAAACAATTTTTATACGTTTCAATGATCATTAAAGCGTTGAAACTTTCACCTGAACCAATTTTTATTTTAACTGGGCTGCCTCCAGGCCTAGTTACAAATTAAGCCACATTAACCAAAGCGATTAATGGGTTTCACCTGCCCTCTTGGTTGGGCATGGGCAATTTTTCTGACGTACATTAGTACTGTTGGTACACCAATTTTTTGGGGCCCTCGCCTACAGTGTAATCCAATTAATTTTTTGCCCACCTGCATTAAAGCTGACGTTACATCAGCTGTGCTGGGCACTGCAATGAGATATATTTATGTACCGCCGGTGGGTTCCAGGGAGCCACCCATGCTGTGGGTCCACAGGGAGTTGTAACTGCATGTGTCTACTTCTAAAGAACCCCAATCTGACTGGGGCATGCAGTGTGGGCCGAAGCCCACCTGCATTTAACATGACATTACCTCAGCTGTGATGGGCACTGTAATGGGATATATTTATGTACCTCCGGTGGCTTCCTGGCACCCACCCATGCTGTGGGTCCACAGGGAGTTGTAACTGCATGTGTCCACTTCTAAAGAACCCCAGTCTGACTGGGGCATGCAGTGTGGGCCGAAGCCCACCTGCATTTAATCGGACGTTACCTCAGCTGTGATGGGCACTGTAATGGGATACATTTATGTACAGCCGGTGGGTTCCAGGGAGCCACCCATGCTGTGGGTGCACACGGAATTCCCATTGCGGAGTTGTACCTGCCTGTGACTATTTATAAAAAACCGCGGTCTGACTGGGGCATGCAGACACCTTGAAAGAATGAATAGTGTGTGGCACATAGGTTCCCCATTGCAATGCCCACGTGTGCAGCTCCTGATGGCGGTGGCACAGGATTATATTTCTCATTGCTTCTGTACAGCATTGTGGGCTATTGCCCCGCCCCTTTTAAAGAAGGTCGCTGCCTAGCCGTGCCAACCCTCTGCAGTGTGTGCCTGCAGTTCCTCCTCATGGCAGACGCACTTATAAATACACATGAGGGTGGTGTGGCATGAGTGCAGCTGAAGGCTGCGCAGGTACACTTTGGTGTGCGCTGTGGACACTGCGTCGTGCGGGGGGGGGGGGGGTTTGGCAGCATGTAACCCCGGAGAAGTGGCAGCGGAGTGTCATGCAGGCAGTGATTGTGCTTTGTTGGAGGTAGTGTGGTGCTTAGCTAAGGTATGCATTGCTAATGAGGGCTTTTCAGAAGTAAAAGTTGTTGGGAGGGGGGGGGGGGCATTCTTGCCGCTATTGTGGCTTAATAGTGGGACCTGGGAACTTGAGATGCAGCCCAACATGTAGCCCCTCGCCTGCCCTATCCGTTGCTGTGTCGTTCCCATCACTTTCTTGAATTGCCCAGATTTTCACAAATGAAAACCTTAGCGGAGCATAGGTCCCATACAAAAATGCTCGGGTCGCCCATTGACTTCAATGGGGTTCGTTATTCGAAACGAACCCTCGAGCATCGCGATAATTTCGTCCCGAGTAACGAGCACCCGAGCATTTTGGTGCTCGCTCATCTCTACTAATAATAGATCTAACCTAAGGGTGCACGCACAAAAACACGCTTATATTTACAACAATGCATTCCCTATGGTGAGTGCACATGTCCACACTTTGCAGGTACGTGCCTGCAAAGATAGGACATGCATGCACCATAGGGAATGCACGCATTGTTTTCAATGGAGCCGTGGCTGCTGCTGGCGGCTCCATTGAAAACAATGCTCTGCCAGCCCTCTGCATTTTTTTTCAGGGAAAGGCTTTACATATAAGCCTGTCACGGAAAAAGAAACATTTTCGTGCAAAAAACCTCCCAAAAAACCTACCTTTCCGCCTGCTACCGTGACCCCTGCGGGCATGAAGAGCACATCAGCCGCATGCGGCAGATGTTTCCTTCACCCCCGCTAGTTAAAAGAATTCCCTGCAGTTACATCTGCCACATCTGTGGCAGTGGCAGCAAAGGGAATTCTTCAATTCTCAACTGCAGCTGTCAAACATGACAGCTGCAGTACAGAATCCGGCATCCCGTCAATGGCTTTTCAGGGAAGGGCTTCGTAAGCCCTTCCCTGAAAAGCCATTTAAAAAGTCTATTAAAAGAAAAATATTCACCTCCCTTCAGCTGTCGGGGCTCAGCCGCAAATTCTGCCGCTGTCCCCGGCTCTGTAGTTATGAGCTATCAGCAGCCAGGGATTTAAAATCCCCGCCTGCTGGTAACTCTGATTGTGATTGGCTGAAGCACTTCAGCCAATAACAACCAGAGCTACTAGCAGGCGGGGATTTTAGATCCCCCGCTGCTGATAGCTCAAAACAGCAGTGCAGAGTCGGGGACAGCGGCAGAAGTCGCCGCTGAGCCCCGGCAGCCGTCAATGGCTTTTCAGGGAAGAACTTCACAAGCCCTTCCCTGAAAAGCCTTTTAATATGGTGTGACAAAAAAAAATTATACTCACCTGCCGGGGCTCAGCCACGACTTCTGCCGCTGTCCCCAACTCTGTAGTACTGAGCTATCAGCAGCCGGGGATTTAAAATTCCCGCCTGCTGGTTGCTCTGATTGTGATTGGCTGAGCAGTTTAGCCAATCACAATCAGAGCTACCAGCAGGCGGGGATTTAATAGCTCAGCAGTGCTATAGAGCCGAGGACAGTGGCAGAAGTCGCCACTGAGCCCTGGCAGCTGTCAATGGCTTTTCAGGGAAGGGCTTCATAAGCCCTTTCCTGAAAAGCCAATTAAAAGTAGTGGAAATAGAAAAAAAAATTACTTACCTGTTGGCTGCTGCTGTGTCCCCCGTGGTCATGAAGAACACATCTGCATGCGGCAGATGTTTCCTTCATCCCTGCTAGTTAAAATAATTCCCTGCTGCTACATCTGCCACATCTGTGGCAGATGCAGCAGAGGAATTCCTTAATTCACTACCGCAGCTGTCACACATCAGCTGCAGTAGAGGATTCTGCTGCAGGCAATTGATTTCAGGGAAGAGCTTTAAATATAAGCCCTTCCCTAAAAATCAAGTAAAAGTGGTTTAAAAAACAAAAAAAATAGATAATAGATACTCACCTCCCTTCAGCTGTCGGGGTCACAGCCGCATCTTCTCCTGCTGTCCCCTGCACTGTGGTGCTGATCTATCAGCAGGCGGGGATTTAAAATCCCCGCCTGCTGAAAGAGCTGAATGTGATTGGCTGAGCACCTCAGCTCTCCCCAAATGAATGACTGTGATTGGCTTATGAAGCCCTTCCCTGAAAAGCCATTGACGGCTGCTGGGGCTCAGCGGTGACTTCTGCTGCTGTCCCTAGCTCTGCACTGCTGTTTTGAGCTATCAGCAGGTGGGGATTTAAAATCCCGCCTGCTAGTAGCTCTGACTGTGATTGGCTGAAGTGCTTCAGCCAATCACAATCAGAGATACTAGCAGGCGGGGATTTTAAATCCCTGGCTGCTGATAGTTCAGAACTACAGAGCTGGGGACAGCTGCAGAAGCCACGCCTGAGCCTCAGCAGGTGAGTATTTTATTTTTTTTGGACACTATTTAAAAGGCTTTTCAGGGAAGAGCTTATGAAGCCCTTCCCCGAAAAGCCATTGACAGCTGCCAGGGCTCAGTGGCAACTTCTGCCGCTGTCCCCAGCTCTGCACTGCTGATAGCTCATAACTACAGAGTCGGGGCAGCACCAGAAGTCATGGCTGAGCCCCGGCAGCTGAAGGGTGGTGAGTATTTTTCTTTTAATACACTTTTTTAAAAGGCTTTTCAGGGAAGGGCTTACGAAGCCCTTTCCTGAAAAGCTATTGACAGGATGCCGGCAGCAGGATTCTGCACCGCAGCTGTCATGTGTGACAGCTGCAGATGAGAATTGAAGAATTCCCTTTGCTGCAACTGACACAGATTTGGCAGATGTAACAGCAGGGAATTCTTTTAACTAGCGGGGGGTGAAGGAAACATCTGCCGCATGCGGTAGATGTGTTCTTCATGCCCGCGGGGGTCACGGCAGCGGTGGAGAGGTAAGTTTTGTTTGTTTTTTTTGCACTAAAATGTTTCTTTTTCAGAAAGGGCTTATATGTAGCCCTTCCTTGAAAAAGAATGCAGAGGGCCGGCAGAGCATTGTTTTCAATGGAGCTGCCGGCAGCAGCCGCGGCTCCATTGACAACAAGCACGCAGCTGTGTTCACGCGTGTTTTTGCTCGTACCTAGGTGCGGACGTATATACGCACCTAAGTGCGCACAAAAACACGCTCGTGTGAATGCACTCTAAGGGCTCAGTCAGACGGGCGTTTTTTCGCGCGATTTGCTCATGCGCATGCGTCCGAGACGTTTTAATAAAACCATTGCTTTACAATGGTATCGGACACATGAGCGCTTTTTATGCGCTCGTCCGATAAATTATAGAACAGAAATCGCAGATCGCACCTATCTGCGATCTGCGATTCCTGTTCTCTTCTCTATATGCGCTCAATGGGGCCGGCGGCAGCAGCGCCGACCCCATTGAGAACATATAGTAGACAAATCATTCTCCTCTGCCACAGCTGTAACAGCTGTGGCAGAGAAGAATGATGTTTGCCCATTGAATTCAATGGAGCCGACAATACAGCCGGCTCCATTGAAAGCAATGGGCTGCCGGCGAGCGCGGGATGAATTTTCGGGAAGGGCTTAAAAATATAAGCCCTTCCCTGCAATTCATCCAGAAATGTGTAAAAACAAAAAAATATATATACTCACCTGGTCCTGGCAGACGGAGTTCAGCCGCGGCCGGCGGCAGTTCTCCTGAACTGCTCTCTGTAGTATTCAGCAGCTGGGGATTTAAAATCCCCGCCTGCTGAATGAGCTGCCTCTGATTGGTCACAGCCTGACCAATCAGAGGCAGCTCTCACTCACACCCATTCATAAATTCATGAAAGGGTGAGTGAGTGCTGCCTCTGATTGGTCAGGCTGTGACCAATCAGAGGAAGCTCTCACTCCATTGAATTCAATGCGCTGGACAGCACTGCACTGCTCCGGCCCGTCTCTATTGAAACGCGGCTAGAAGCAGTTTTTTCGGGCGATTTTTCGGCCCCGGTCACGCGATTTGCGGATGCGCATCCGTCATGCGATCCGCAAATCACGGGGAAAAAACGCCCGTGTGACTAAGGCCTAAGAGAGAAATAAAAGGGGCAGAATATTTTCTATTTCTCTGTTTCTTTATAGCTTTCAGTCAAAGGATCATTGTGGTAACACCTTCCACCCCAGATGCCTACTAGCATGGACATTATTATTATTAATAATCATCATCATCATCCATATTTATATACACCAACATATTCCGCAGCTCTTACAAGACAGGTGGAATAAAAACAAAACCACAGTTACATAATAACATAGTAACATAGTATGTTAGGCTGAATGAAGACAATGTCCATCTAGCTCAGCCTGTTTTAACCTCTCCCTTGTTGGTCCAGAGAAAGGCAAAAAATAAACAGTGAGCCAATTAGCTCCTATGGAGGAAAAAAATTCCTTCCTGACTCCATAATGGCAGCCAGAGTAATCCCTGGATCAACATTTGAGATGAACAACCCCGCTGGTCACCTAATGTCTATATCCTGTAATATTGTAGTGCTCTAGAAAAACATTTAACACTCCTCTATGGATTTTGCCATCACCACTTCCTCAGGCAGAGAGTTCAACAGCCTCATTGCTCTTACAGCAAAGAACCCCCTTCTGTGTTGGTAATGAAACCTTTGTTCCTCTAGATGTAGAGGATGCCCTCTTGTTACCGTCGCACTCCTAGGTAAAAGCAAATCATGAGGGAGATCCTTGTATTGTCCCCTGATGTATTCATACATAGTTATTTGATCGCCCCTTAACTGTCTTTTTTCCAGTGTGAATAATCTTAATTTTGATAGCCTCTCTGGGTATTCTAGTCCTCTCATTCCATTTATTAATTTAGTTGTCCTTCTTTGAACCCCCCCCCCCCCCCCCCCTTCCCTCCAGCACAGCAACATCTTTCCTGAGCACCGGTGTCCAAAACTGTACAGTATTCCATTTGGGGCCTGACAAGTGCTTTATATAGTGGAAGAATGATGTTCTCGTCCCTCACCCATATGCCTCTTTTAATGCACCCCAAGACATTTTTTGCTTTTGCAGCAGCTGACTGGCATTGATTGCTCCAGTTAAGTCTACAGTCCACTAGTACACCAAGGTCCTTTTCCATATCACTTTTCCCTTGCAGCACCCCATTTAGTGTATACTGGTGACATCCGTTTCTCCTGCCCATGTGCATAACCTTACATTTCTCAACATTAAACTTCATTTGCCATTTTTCTACCCAAGCCTCGAGTTTATCTAGGTCCTTTTGTAGTCGCATATTATCCTCCGTTGTATTAATTGTCTTGTATATGTTGTATCATCTGCAAATATTGATATTTTACTGTGCAATCCCTCTATCAAGTCATTGATAAATATATTGAACAGAATAGGGCCTAATATTGAACCCTGTGGCACCCCATTAGCAACGGTGGCCCAACTACTTGTAGTTCTTTTATTTTTAAAGGATATGGACTGCTCACATGAGGTCATTAGGATGTTTTTAAACTTCTTCTCCCATTTGTCGTCTGTACTGTTATTTTTGAGGACATTATCTCAATTAATGTTACCGATAGTAGTTCTGAGCTGATCAAATTTTGCTTTACGGGGGGCGGAGCCTGGCCGCTGAGGTGAATGGCCGTGTGAGAGTGTAGCTCCCACGGCAGGACTCCGTTACCGGACCTTCAATAGCTTCCAGCAGCACAGAAATGAGGAGAGTCGGCAGGGAGAAGGGACCGGAGCCTTCAGGGACGCCGCGTGTGAGCAGAGGACAGTCCGACATGCAGCGCTACTTGAAAGAGAAACCTTCCCGCTCTCCGCTGTTCCCTGTAAAGATGGCGCCGGCCCAGCTATCGGCTGCAGCTCACAGTAAGGAGGGGGAGGGGGGGGGCGGCCTCGGACAGCGAGGATGATGAAGCCGTGTCTAAAGGCTTCATGAAGGACCTTATAATGAAAGCCTTGAGCCCTGTCATGCTAGAGTTGGGGGAAATTAAAGAGGACATTAAGCTTCTGGGCAGACGAGTAGAGGACCTGGAGACTTCCTCCTCTGCCATTATCACACATGCCACGGAGGTAGAGCGCACCCTGCGAGAGCATCACAACCATATCAATAAAGCGCTCCTGATGCAGGAAGATCTGGAGAATCGTAACAGACGATCTAATGTACGCATCAGGGGTCTCCCGGAGTCATGGGCTGCAGACACCCTCCAAAAAGTAACCAAAGAGATTTTTTCACTTCTCCTTGGGGCGGAGAGAGCAGCCCCCATTTTGATTGAAAGGGTACATAGAGCCCTCAGACCCCCCCCCCCCCCAGCAAATTCGGAGCCCCCACGGGATATTATTTGCAAAGTGCTTGCATTCCAGGACGCTTTCGCTATCCTAAGGGCAGCCAGGAACTATAAGGACTTAAAATATGCGGAGGCTTCGATAAAGATTTATCAGGATTTGGCCCCGTCTACGTTGGCTAAGCGCCGCCTTCTCCGTCCACTACTAGATGCGCTGAGAGAGAGGGGGATCAGGTACGCCTGGCTGTTCCCCTTCGGTTTAGGCGTAACTCACCAAGGTCGCAGGCTGAGCATCCGTGACCCGGAGGATCTCCAGGCCTGCTGGCAGTTCCTCGAGATGGAGCCCCTAGATGTACCATGCTGGCTCCCCTTACCAGAGATGCCAAAACTCACAAATCTACCCTCCACAGCTGCCTGGAGCCTGGCACCTCCAGCTAAATCTCCGAAGAACAAAAAGAAAAAGAGCCGCGACCCCACCCCCGGGGAATGAAGAATTAACCTAGCCCGGCCGCTGCTCGGGTGAATTCTCGCTTTTGTTTGGCCTCGGATTGTATAGATGAGACTCCTGCCTTATAGCTGGACTGAATAGGTTACGTCCATCAAGAGATCGTGTAGGACTGTGGGATCATCCCCTGCGACTATACCATTTTTGGGAAGAACTCTCATATCGTGACGGGGGTCCCAAAGGTCTCTCGCACAAGTCAGCCGACGGTCACTTTGCTGTTATTTTGCCATTTTGCTGTTCTTACCTTCATCCTCTCTCTGCCTCTCTTTTCCTTCCTCCTCTGCATTCTTCATCCACTCCCCCCTTTCCCCCCCCCCATTGCCCTCCCCTGCCCCCCCCCCCCCTTCTCCCTTCTCTTGTTCCATCGCAAATATTTTTGCTTTGCTGGTTTTAAGAGGTTTACTACAATTGGTCCGAAGGAGTCGTCCAGGGCAGGTTTAGTGCACCTCGGTCTCCGTCTGATCAGTTGGGAATCCCAATCCCTGCGGTTGGAACGGACACCGTCCTGTACTCACCCCCCACTGACCGTCCTAGGACGAATCGGTCTTGTTCTTTTTAATTTTGTGTTTTTCATTACAGTATTACCCCCCCCCTTCTGTGTCTTATACTTCCCTTCAGTGTTTGTTCCTTACCTCCCTCCACAGACACCCCCCCCCCTATTGATAATTTGCCTGAAATCTCACTGTGCTTTGTGATCCCTCCTCTAACAACAGCATGTCTCCTGGCTTCACGTTGCCTCCTCCGCTGCCTGCTGCCGACGACCGCTTCCGTCTCTCCTCGTTTAATGTGAGGGGATTGAACTCGCCTTTCAAAAGACATAATGTAGCACAACTCCTGCGTAAGTACGGTACTAAGATCGCCTTCCTACAAGAGACCCACTACAAGGAGGGTAAGTGCCTTTCTCTGCCGGGTAGACAGTTCCCACAGGGCTTTCACAACCCTCACCCTACATCCGCCTCCAAAGGAGTCTCTATCCTGTTTCACAGGTCCATCACATTTAAGTGCGAGGCACAACACACTGATGGAGAGGGCAGGACCATCTTCTTGAGAGGACGCCTTAATAACTTCCAGATTACCCTGGCCAATCTCTATACTCCAAATTCCAACCAAGTGGCGTGGTTGGTGGGGCAACTGGAGACTCTCAAAGAATTTGCAGTGGGCCCTGTCATCCTGGGAGGGGACCTGAACCTCACTTTAAACCCACTGCTCGACTCGTCAGTCGGGCGCTCCCAAATATCCCACCCCAAACTGAGACGCCTACAGAGATGCATCTCGGAATTGGGGTTAATTGATGCCTGGCGCCAATGCTCACCCTCCACCAAAGACTTCACCTATTTTTCACACGTCCATGCCTCTTACCAGAGGCTGGATTACTTTCTCATAGCATCCTCCCTTCTCCCTATGCTGATAGATTCCTCCATCGCCGCCACCACTGTGTCCCATCATGCCCCGCTACACGTTGACCTCAGGCCCCTATGCAACTCCCCCCGGGAGTGGAGATGGAGGCTGAATGCCTCCCTCCTTGATTCCATGGAGGACAAATCTGAAATTTCTATACAATTAAAAGAATTCTTTGGGCTGAACGGTGGCGGGGACCAGTCGGTCCCGGTGGTGTGGGAAACGCATAAAGCGTTTATCAGGGGAGTCCTGATAGCCCTTGGAGCTAAGAAAAAGAAAATACAACAAAAAGAAATAGACGACCTCCTGAAGCGTATATCCAAGTTGGAATATACCACCAAACTCTCGGCCAGCAAAGAAAATCTCTCTAAACTATCGGATACCAGAAAAGAATTAAACCTCTGTCTGGAAAAACGATTCAACAAAAAGTGTCTATATTTTAAACATATTGCCTTTACTCAAGGTAACAGAGGCAGCAAATATACGACTGCTATGATTAAGAAAGCCCGAACCAAGAATCAAATTGATTCAATAAAAACCCATCTAGGTTCCCAAGCCACTTCGTCTCAGGATATTGCAGCCGAGTTTCAGTACTTTTACTCCCAACTCTATAATTTACGCCCGCAACAAGATCAAAACGAGTTGGACGAACCGGATAAACAAATAAAGGACTTTCTGAAAAAGCTTTCTCTCCCTAAGCTAGACCCAGAAATAGCTGATCAACTTCTGGTCCCTGTTACGGAAACGGAGGTTGATGAAATCCTGAACTCTTCCCCCCCAGGCAAAAGCCCGGGCCCTGACGGCCTCCCCCTCGCCTATTATAAGTCCTTCCGTACCACACTTGTACCACGTCTTACAGAATGGTTCAATGCCCTCTTGGTCGGTGGATCCCTCCCGAGACAAGCTCAGGAGGCCCACATCACGTTGATCCTGAAGGAGGGCAAAGACTCGGAGGTGTGCGGCAGCTACCGTCCCATTTCTCTCATTAACTTAGACGCTAAATTATGGGCCAAACTCCTGGCGAAGCGTATGGAGGCCCTCATACCTAATTTGGTGGATAGGGAGCAGGCCGGATTTGTGAAGGGGAGGGAGGGGAGGGACAATTGCTTCCGCATCCTTCATGCAATGCATTACGCCCACATAAATAAAATCCCACTCGCCTTAGTAAGTACCGATGCCGAAAAGGCATTCGATAGAGTCGACTGGCGGTACATGAGATCGGTTCTTCTTCACTTCAACTTCCCACCAGCCTTTGTCGCGGCCATTTTCTCTCTGTATGCCGAACCTTTCGCCAGACTGAAAATAAACAACATTCTCTCACCGCCATTTGATATAAAAAATGGCACGCGCCAGGGCTGCCCCCTTTCCCCTTCCCTGTTCGTCCTGGCATTGGAGCCTTTGCTCCAGTGCATCAGACTGGACCAGGAGATACGGGGACTCACAGTAGGAGACCAATCTCTGTCTGCAGCCGCGTTTGCAGACGACATCATCTTCCTAATTACTAACCCGGAAACGGGTCTCCCCAGACTCACCACACGCCTGGAGCAGTTCGGGTACCTCTCAAACTTTAAAATAAACTTTAATAAATCAACGGCCCTCAACGTCTCGATCCCAAGAGCGCGTTGTGCGAACTTGATGTCCGACTCCCCGTTCTCCTGGTCCAATACTGAAATTGCCTTCCTGGGTGTAAGGTTAACAAGGAGGACAGAGGACCTCTTTGCGGCCAACTTCCCCCCACTGATCTCTAAAATTAAAGCTCTTCTGCATAACTATGATCTCCCTTACATTTCTTGGTTCGGGAGGAGAAATATAATAAAATCCTACATACTTCCAATTATCTTGTACCAGATCCGGTCTCTCCCTATCCATCTACCTGCACATTTTTTTAACAACCTCCGAAAGATGTTTACCAAATATATTTGGAGACAAAGAGCTTCCAGACTGCCCTATAGCCTCTTGACAAAGAGAAGGGAGGAGGGTGGGATGGAGCTGCCGAACATCTCTGACTTCTACGTCGCATCTCACATTAGTTATTGGCTGAGATTGACCAGGCCAACAGGAGACCCGTTCCTGTTCCGGATGACTACGGCCATGTACGGCCCCTCGCTGCTGGAGAACCTGTGGTTCCCCAAAAAAGCCATTTATAGAAATAGGAATTATAACATGCTCCTGAGGGGTCCTAGTGAAGCGTGGGCCTCCCGATTCAAAGTATTAGCACCCCCTCCCTCTCCAATATCCCCACTTTGTTCTCTCCCCTCCCTGATGGGTCTCTCCCCGGACCCTTGTTCGGCCAGACTCTGGCAAAGATTCAATAACAAGTCTCTGGGAGAGCTTCAGTCCCTGAGACATTTGAACCCTGGGGAGATAGTGGGGTCCTTGCTGCCCGACCAGTCCCTACCTTTCCTTCAACGAGCTCAATTTGAAGGCGTTATTAAGGACTTCAAGAAATCTTTCACTTCCACTAGACCCCTCACAGCCTTTGAGAGGGCAGTAGAGGCAAATAGCTCGTCCGCCGGAAAGATTGCCTGCTTACGCATGCTTTGTTTCCCGCCCCCCCCACCTGGTAAACCCGCGTTTATTTCCTCTTGGGAGAAGGAGGTAAATATTACCTTATCCTCTTCAGACATACAATTAATTCTAAGGTTCGCTTATGGAGTCTCCGCTTGCATCATCAACCAAGAAGCCCACTACAAGTTACTGGTCCGTTGGTATAGGACCCCACAGTGGTTGGCCGACCACAAACTTACCTCTAACAGCAAATGTTGGAGATGTGAGAACGACTTGGGCTCATACCTCCATATTTGGTGGTCCTGTCCTCTCCTAGGGACCTTCTGGCGTAAGATAGCCGAAGCACTAAAAATAATACTACCTAACTTTACATTGACCCCGGAGGTGATGTTTCTGTGGAGGCCCTCTGGTGACTTTAGCCCTTTGAGGCATAGATTACTGGCGCACGCAATTGACGGTGCCAAGGCGCTCATCCCCCCCCTGTGGTTGCAGAAGACTCCACCTGCTTTCTCTCAGTGGAGGGATAGAATGGACCGGACTTACAACTTAGAGGAATTATCCAGTTGGTCCAACGGTTCCCATGAGAGATTCATTGAAATCTGGGGCCCATGGCGAAGTATACGCTCAGAGCTCTCGGGCTGACACCTATGGGGCGGGGGGACGGCGGCGGTGGGCCTGGGCTTGCTTGCACATGTGAGAGGCCTCCATCAAGGGACGCGATTACCAGCACAGATTACACGTAAATCTCCCCCCCCTCCATACTCTCCCCTGACCTCCCCCCCCCCCCCCCCCTGTGTCGTAAGTCTTTGTCTGTCTACATGTTTGTCGGGACATGTTCTTTCATAAGTGGAATTGTCGGCCCAGGTGCATGATGTATGGTGTAAACCTGTCCGCTGGACTTACCAGGGACCTATGGTTCCCGACATATTTATCGATACCTGTTTTTGTACCTTATGTTAAAAAATTTAATAAAACTTGGATTTAAAAAAAAAATAAAAATTTTGCTTTACTAAAGTTTTGTTCTTTTGCCGCTCCCTTGTAAGGCTTCTTGTTGAATGACAGCTGGAAATTAAATTTTATTGTGGTCTCTACTTCCCAAGTGTCCCTGCACCTCTGTGATTCTGTCTGGTTTGTTAGTTAATAGTAAGTCTAGAGTGGCCCTCCCTCTAGATAAGGTGGTTATCTTTAACTGTTCTCAAGAACTATAATGGTGAGATGGGAGATGACCACTGGGGAGAGGGACCGGAGGAGGTGTAAGGGAAAAGGGTCACTAGCGCAGGTGGTGGGGTGAGCAGAGGTAAGCAATCTGGAGACTTCTTCCTCTGTCATTGGTTTTAATACAGAGTGTGAGCAGAAGCTAAATGCAGTCCTGACAAGACTAGGGTCAGGGTTAATCTAGGCTTGGGAGGTTGTTTCCTGTTGTATGTCATCGATTTTCTTTTTGAAGTAAGCAGCCAGCTCTCAGGACAGAAATCCGTCACTGGGGACTGCAATTTTGGGCTGAGAAGGGAGTGAAAAGTGGCAAAGAGTTGTTTAGGGTTGTGGGATAGTGAGGAGAAGAGATAGGTGAAGTAGACTTTCTTTGCGTGGTGGAGCGCTAGGTTGTAGCTTCTGAGCATGAATTTGAAGTTGAGAAAGTCTCTGGACTTTTGGGATTTTCTCCACAGCCATTCAGCACATCTAGAGCAGCGCCGTATGAAGCGCGTTTGAGTCGTGAGCCATGGTTGCCGTGGTCTGCACCAGATGGCTTGGGTCACAGAGGGTGTCGCTTTATTTAGGGCATGTTTGAGAGTAGTGTTGTAATGTGCGGCAGCCAGGTTAGGGCAGGAAAGGAGAGAGATAGGTGACAGAGAAGACTGTAGGAACTCAGCAAAGTTATGAGTGTGTACGGTCTGAAGGTTCCTGAATGTATGGTAGCTAGTAGGGTCTGGGGAAATACTAGGAGGCTTGACAGAGAAAGAAAGGAGGTTATGGTCAGAGAGAAAGAGAGGGAAGTTAGTGAAGTTGTAAGCAGAGCAGAGACAGATGAAGACCAGATCCAGAGTATTGCCTATGAGTGGAAGAGGCAGTGAGTTGAGAGAGACCAAGTGAGGAGGTGAACGATAGAAACTGAGAGGCAGATGGGTAAATGGAGTCATTGGTGGGAATGTTAAAGTCTCCTAGGCTGAGGGTTGGAATTTTGCAGGAGAGGAAGCAGGGAAGCCAGGTGGCAAAGTGATCCTAAAACAGGCGAGGAGGACCTGGGGGGCAGTAGAAAACGCGATATTCGTGTGGTGTGATGCAACTTTGGCAGTAAGAAATCCTATTGTCAAAACTCTAATCTAAGCCATAACTGCAGGCAAAATTAAAAAAAAAACACATACATCAACTTAAAAGCATTGTCAGCCCGGCCGCATCTTCTCCCCAGGTTCTAGCATTGCTTTTCTTCATCATCTTCTGGCCAGTGAATGAAAAATCCCTGCCTCCTGATAGCGCTGACTGTCATTGGCTGACGCTTAGCCAATCACAGCCAGCGCTCGATTAACCAGTCACAGCCATTCATTGAGTGCTGGCTGTGATTGGCTAAGCCTCAGCCAATCACAGTCAGCACTTCCAGGAGGGGGGAAATTTTCAATTCCAATCCAGAAGAGTAGAAGAAGTTCAGTGCCCCGGGAGAAGATGGGGAGAAGATGCTGCGGAGCTCCGGACAGCCCCGGATAGCTTGGGAGAGGTGACGTATACTTTTAAACATTTTTTTTTCTTCAGCTATGGCTGATTTTCAGGGAAGGGCTTATATATAAAGCCTCACCCATGAAAATCCTCGCATGTGGTGCTACAAAGTCGCGCGACTCTGTAGAACTACAAAATTGCGGTATTGACGCAAGAAGATGCAGTGATATCACACGGACCAGCGATGCAATATTGCTGCGATTTTCTCATGGGGATGCCGTGTCGCCCATGTGTACGAGGCCTAATTCCCAGCATCATTTTTCTTGGATCTGATTAATTAACCTTTTAATATAATCACCCTCAGGTGTTCTATTCTGTGCTTTGCATACAAAAATATAGATCTTTCTTTCTTTAATTGTGTGATGATGAGACCTCATCCTCGCTTTCAGTTTTTGTCCCGTTTACCCAACATAAAGAACCCAACAGGACATTTACTACACAAGATCAGGTACACAACATTGGACATGGAACGTGAATGTCCCCGGGATCTTATAGTCTTGCTGTGTGTTGGGGATCCGTATCCTGTCCGCAGTCACTACATGTGAGCAGGTCTTACAGCCTCTTACATTGCAGGGATAAGTTCCTATTTGTGTGTTGGAGGACAATGCTCTCCTGATGAGAAAGTTTTCTTAAATTTAGAGCTTGCCTGCAACATACGAGGGGAGGGTCCGGGAATATGGTTTTCAGACGGTCATCTTTATGGAGTGCATGATGGAGCTTCTTTGTTGTTCTTCTTAGAATCTCTGCATTTAGGTCACCAGCAGCGTGTGAGGCGGCAGCATGTGAGCAGAGTGTGAACAAGTCTATCTTTACTACTTCCACAAGTAAATTGTAGATCCCCATTAGAATGAGCTTCATGCCTGGCAATGTCGTCCAGTGTGCTACTTGTCCAATGTATGCGGTCCTTGATCAGCCAATCGAGGGTGCATACTGTTGTGCAAGATGCTTGCACGTCGCACATTTAGAAGCCCAAATTCTGGATCTAAATGGGCAATTGGCAACAGAGCCATTGACATCATGGAAAGGAGTTTGGTGCTCACTGAGCAGGCACTCGTTGGGTTAGAGGCGGGGGCGGATGGTAGTACGGAAGAGCAGGGGGAGCAGGCAGTAAGCTGGGTGACAGAAACAAGTTTGCAAAGTTGGCAGATGAGGAGGATGTCATTACAGAGCCAGCACCACTGCAGCACGACACACCCTCTGAACGACAGGGAGATGACTGCTCCAGTGAGACGGGGACGGGGAGCGCAGGGCAGGCTAGACAGGTCCTAGTGGTGGGGGACTCCATTATAAGGGGGACAGATAGGGCAATCTGCCATAAAGATCGGGATCGTCGAACGGTGTGTTGTCTTCCTGGCGCTCAGGTTCGACACATCGCGGATCGGATTGACAGATTACTGGGAGGGGCTGGTGAGGATCCAGCGGTCATGGTGCACGTTGTCACCAATGAACAAATTAGAGGTCAATGGAGGGCCCTCAAAAATGATTTCAGGGACCTAGGGTCCAAGCTTAGGGCGAGGACCTCCAGGGTAGTTTTCTTAGAAATACTACCTGCACCTAAAGCCACACTAGAAAGGCAGCAGGATCTTAGGGAGGTAAACAAGTGGCTTCGAAGTTGGTGTAAGAAGGAGGGATTTGGGTTCCTGGAGAACTGGGCTGACTTTGCTGTCGGCTACAGGCTCTACCGTAGGGATGGGCTGCATCTTAATGGGGAGGGTGCAGCTGTGCTGGGTGAGAAGATGGCTAGAAGGCTGGAGGGGTGTTTAAACTAGGGACTGGGTGGGAGGGCAAAATGAGAAATAGTGAGGTAGCCAGTGTATCTAGCGACCCGGGTCTAAGCAAGGGGAATGGAGGTCGAGCAGGGGATGGGTTAGTACACCTCATGTGAGCAGTTCATTGCCTTTAAAAGTAAAAGAATCTCAACTAAAAGGAAACTA
Source organism: Eleutherodactylus coqui (assembly GCF_035609145.1). NCBI lineage: Eukaryota > Metazoa > Chordata > Amphibia > Anura > Eleutherodactylidae > Eleutherodactylus > Eleutherodactylus coqui. Next base: position 272,068,506 of record NC_089838.1, read on the forward strand.
ATGTGGCTCGACAAGACGGTAAGAGGGGCAATAAACGAAAAAAAGAAAGCATTCAAACTACTAAAGCAAGAAGACAGCAAAAAAGCGCTAAAATCGTACAGGGAAAAAAACAAAATATGCAAAGATAGGATCAAAATTGCCAAGGAAGAGGGAGAAAGACTGATCGCCAAAGAGAGCAAAAACAACCCGAAACTTTTTTTCAACTATATTAACAGCAAAAGGATTTGCAGGGAGAGCACTGGCCCTTTAACAAATAATGCAGGAGAAATCATTGAAGATGATGGAAGGAAAGCAAATCTATTAAATAGTTTCTTTTCAAGCGTATTCACAAACGAAAAGGAAATGCCACAAGAGATGCAGGGGAATAAAATGAACCCCTCACAAAATATTTCATACCTAACGCAAGAGGAAGTGCGGAACCGATTAAAGAAGATTAAAATCGATAAATCGCCAGGCCCAGATGGAATACACCCAAGGATACTAGGGAACTAAGTGATGAGATAGCTAGGCCGCTATATCTAATATTTCTAGACACTATCAAGACCGGTGTTGTACCATTGGATTGGCGCATTGCCAACGTGGTTCCAATTTACAAAAAGGGGACCAAAAGTGAGCCTGGTAACTACAGGCCAGTAAGTCTCACTTCAGTAACGGGAAAAATTTTCGAGGGGATTCTGAGAGACGCCATCGATGAGTACCTCAAGGAGAACAAGGGAATACCTCCTCACCAGCATGGATTCATGAAGGGTCGCTCATGTCAGACAAATCTGATCAGTTTCTACGATGAAGTAAGCTCTAGGCTGGACCTGGGAGAGTCTATTGATCTTGTATATCTCTAAAGCATTTGACACCGTGCTGCATGATAGGCTAATATACAAAATGAGACAGCTCGGATTGGGTGAAAACGTGTGAATTGGGTAAAGAATTGGCTCAATGGTAGAAAGCAGAGGGTGGTAATAAATGGTTCATACTCTGATTGGGCCACAGTCACTAGCGGGGTGCCACAGGGTTCAGTATTAGGCCCCATTTTGTTCAATATATTTATCAACGACCTGATAGAGGGGCTGCACAGCAAAATATCAATATTTGCAGATGACACAAAATTATACAATATAATTAATGCAATGGAGGACAATGTACGGCTACAAACGGATCTAGATAAGCTGGGGGCTTGGGCAGAAAAATGGCAAATGATGTTCAATGTTGAAAAATGTAAGGTTATGCACATGGGCAGCAAAAACGGATGTCACCAATATACACTTAATGGGATACCGCTAGGGAAAAGTGATATGGAAAAAGACCTGGGGGTACTAGTGGATTGTTGACTAAACTGGAGTAACCAATGCCAGTCAGCTGCTGCAAAGGCAAATAAAGTCTTGAGGTGCATTAAAAGAGGTATAGGGGCGAAGGAAGAGAACATTATCCTTCCATTATATAAGGCACTAGTCAGGCCTCACATGGAATACTGCGCACAGTTCTGGTCACCGGTGCTCAGGAAAGATGTTACAGTACTGGCGGGGGTTCAAAGAAGAGCAACTAAACTAATACATGGAATGACGGGACTGGAATACCCAGAGAGGCTATCAAAATTGGGATTATTTACTCTAGAAAAAAGACGGCTAAGGGGTGATCAAATAACTATGTATAAATACATGAGGGGACAATACAAGGATATCTCCCATGATCTGTTTATACCCAGGACTGCGACGGTAACGAGAGGGCATCCACTACGTTTAGAGGAAAGCAGGTTTCATCATCAACATAGAAAGGGGTTCTATACTGTAAGAGCAGTTAGACTGTGGAACTCTCTGCCTGAGGAAGTGGTGCTGGCAAAATCCATAGAGGAGTTTAAAAGGGGACTTAATGTCTTTCTGGAGAGGAAGGATATTATAGGTTATAAATTTTAGGTTAATTGTTAATACGGGTATACAGGCAGGTAGGAACTATTAGGGGTTGATCCAGGGAACAGTCTGATTGCCATTAGGGAGTGGGGAAGGAATTTTTTCCCCAAAAGGGCTAATTGGCTTCTGCTCTTGGGGTTTTTTGCCTTTCTCTGGATCAACAATACAGGAGGATAGACAGGCTGGACTAGATGGACATTGTCTTCATTCGGCCTTGCGAACTATGTTACTATGTTACTATGTTACCAGAGGTTCACAATAGTTTTATTTTTCTTTGTCTCTGCATTAGAGCAGTTGACTCGTAAGTATTCTGGTGAAGTTGGATGGTATCCTTGATTTAAAAATGTCCTTCTGAGATGGTGTAAATGCTCATTCCTGTCTGTTGGACTGGAACAGATCTGGCTGATGGCCTGGCTGTAGACGATGGACCTTTTAATGTGCTTGCTTCGGAAGCTGACCTATCTGAGATCTGCGGGTCGATCAATAGGTTTTCAGTACAGGGATGTTTGTATTGACTTGTTCTGATTTTTTTATGGTGGTATCTAGAAAGTTAAAGGGGTTGTCTCGCGAAAGCAAGTGGGGTTAAGTACTTCTGTATGGCCATATTAATGCACTTTGTAATATACATCGTGCATTAAATATGAGCCATACAGAAGTTATTCACTTACCTGCTCCGTTGCTGGCGTCCCCGTCTCCATGGCTCCGTCTAATTTCGGTGTCTTCTTGCTTTTTTAGACGCGCTTGCGCAGATGGGTCTTCTCCCTTCGGCTTGGCTCGGCAGCATCGGTGTGTTTGGCTCCGCCCCCTTGTATGCATCATCGCGTAGCTCCGCCCCATCACATGTGCCGATTCCAGCCTCCTGATTGGCTGGAATCGGCACATGTGACGGGGGCGGAGCTACGTGATGACGCGTACAAGGGGCGGAGCCAAAACGCCGATGCTGCCGAGCCAAGCCGAAGGGAGAAGACCCATCTGCGCAAGAGCGTTTAAAAAAGCAAGAAGACACCAAAATTAGACGGAGCCATGGAGACGGGGACGCCAGCAACGGAGCAGGTAAGTGAATAACTTCTGTATGGCTCATATTAAATGCACGATGTATATTACAAAGTGCATTAATATGGCCATACAGAAGTACTTAACCCCATTTGCTTTCGCAAGACAACCCCTTTAAATTCTGTGAGTAACACACTGTCAAGTTTGTGGTGGGGTGGAATTTATTGATTCTTTCATGGAATGTTTTTAGCTCACGTTCAGAACTGGTGCAGATGATTACAATGCCATCAATATAGCATAATTAGGACAATGGTTTGATGTAACAGGATGCCAGGAAGTCACTTTCCACTTTTGCCATGAAGAGGTTGGTGTATTGCAGTGCTATTTTGCTGTCTATGGTGGTTTCAGTGAGTTGGAGATATATATCTTTGCCAAAAGAGAAATAGTTGTGCAAAGGGATGAATTTAGTGATTTGTAGCACAGACTTAGAGGTAGTCCCATTAGTTTCAGGGTAGACCTGGCAGGTGTTCAGTCCATCCTTGTGTGGGATGAGGGGATATAAGTTTTCCACATCCATAATTGGCAAGATGGCACCATTGGGGAGGGGACCTATGTTTGGCAGTTTGTTCAGTAGGTCAGTGGTCTCCTGTTAGTAACTTGTTGTATTCCTTACCAGTGGTTTGAAGATACCCTTTACCCATCCTGAGATTCCTTCAGTGAAGGTTCCCCACACCTGAGATGACTGGCCTTCCTTAGTTTCCAACTTTCTGTATTTTGGGAAACATGTAGAATACTCTAACCCTGAGGTTCTCAGTTATCAAATCCAAACGTTTTGTAGAATCCCCGGGTAGACTTCTGCTGACTCTTCTTAACTCCCTGATATATTTCAGAGTTGAGCCTTGATCCAGTTTGTTGTAGTATCTGGTGTCAGTTAGCTGTCTGTCTCCTTCTTTCATGTAGTATGATGTGTCCATAAGGAATGTAGCATCACCCTTATCTGCAGGCTTAAAGGGGTTGTCTCGCGCCGAAACGTTTTTTTTTTTTTTTTCAATAGCCCCCCCGTTCGGCGCGAGACAAACCCGATGCAGGGGTTAAAAAAGAAAACGGGATAGTGCTTACCTGAATCCCCGCGCTCCGGTGACTTCTTACTTACCTGGTGAAGATGGCCGCCGGGATCTTCTCCCTCGGTGGACCGCAGGTCTTCTGTGCGGTCCATTGCCGATTCCAGCCTCCTGATTGGCTGGAATCGGCACGTGACGGGGCGGAGCTACAAGGAGCCGCTCTCCGGCACGAGCGGCCCCATTCAGAAAAGAAGAAGACAGGACTGCGCAAGCGCGTCTAATCCGACGATTAGACGCTGAAAATTAGACAGCACCATGGAGACGAGGACGCTAGCAACGGAACAGGTAAGTGAATAACTTCTGTATGGCTCATATTTAATGCACGATGTACATTACAAAGTGCATTAATATGGCCATACAGAAGTGTATAACCCCACTTGCTTTCGCGGGACAACCCCTTTAATGGTGATCTCCTTGTTGTTTTTTGAGGTGTATATGACCATTCTTTCCTGCTTATAGATGTCAACATGGTACCAAACCTTTTTTTTTTACCCAGCCATTATACACACAGACAGTCCCAGTTATGTGGTGGCTGCTGATGCTGCACTGGGCCAAAGCATAGGACTTCACGGTATGCCTGTTCATACCATAAAGTTCCATGCTTTGGCCCAGTAACATAGCAAAGGTCAGGCCTGGCAGCACAGATGTAATACAGAGAAAAACTTGTAGTCCACAAATCAGAGTCAAGGTCATGGAGGACAGAAGTCAGACTATTCAAGGATCAGGCATAAGTCAAACCAGAATACACATTAAGGCCTCGGTCACACGGGCGATTTTCCATGTGACCTGCGCCTGCGATCTGCGATCTTAGAGAACCATTGCTTTGCAATGGTATCAGACACATGAGCGCTTTTTATGTGCTCGTCCGATAAATTATAGAACAGAAATCGCAGATCGCACCTATCTGCGATCTGCGATTCCTGTTCTCTTCTCTATATGCGCTCAATAGGGCCGGTGGCAGCAGCGCCGACCCCATTGAGAACATATAGTAGACAAATCATTCTCCTCTGCCACAGCTGTTACAGCTGTGGCAGAGAAGAATGATGTTTGCCCATTGAATTCAATGGAGCCGGCAATACAGCAGGTTCCACTGAAAGCAATGGGCTGCAGGCGATCTCACGATGAATTTTTCAGCTATATGACAGCTGAGAGCTGCCCCTGATTGGTCCCTGCGCTGAGCCAATCAGAGGCAGCACTCACTCCCCATTCATGAATTCATGAATGGGTAAGTGAGAGCTGCCTCTGATTGGTGAGGCTGTGACCAATCGAGGCAGCTCATTCAGCAGGCGTGGATTTTAAATCCCTGGCTGCTGAATACTACACAGAGCAGTTCAGGAGAACTGCCGGCCGGCCGCGGCTGAACTCCGGTTGCAGGGAAAAGGTGAGTATATATTTCTTTTTGTTTTTACACATTTCTGGATGAATTTCTGGGAAGGGCTTATATTTTTAAGCCCTTCCCGAAAATTCATCGTGAGATCGCCCGCAGCCCATTGCTTTCAATGGAGCCAGCTGTATTGCCGGCTCCATTGAATTCAATGCGCTGGACAGCGCTGAACTGCTCCGGCCCGTTTCTATTGAAACGCGGCTAGGAGCAGTTTTTTCGGGCGATTTTTCAGCCCCGGTCACGCGATTTCCGCAAATCGCGGGAAAAAACGCCCGTGTGACTAAGGCCTAACAGGGGCTTTATCACAAACAACAGTAGGAGACCAACTGATTAGACATCCACCCTAGGGTGTGGGTGCCTTATTTAGCAGATACTGAGACATGATTGGAGTAGAACACATTTGGGGAGCCTGCACTAAGCCTTTAACCCCTTCCTGCTATATGACGTACATTTATATCATGCAGATGCGGGGTGTTTATGAAGAGAGATCGCAGTGCAACCTCTCTTCATACATTGCGGGCATCATCTGTTTCTTATAGCTGACATCCGGGGATAATAACTGCAATCGGCCGTGCGGTTGATCGCGGCTATTAACCCTTAAAGTTATTGCTCGCAAAAGATGGTGGCAGAAAATAATTTTTAAAAATTAAATGTCTTTGAAAAAAAATAAAAGTAGTACAGCAAAAAAAAAAAAACTATACAAGTTTGGTATCATAGTAATCATACTACTGACCCATAGAATAAAGTTATCATGTCATTTTCGGGCAGTTTGTGCGCCGTATGAACAAGACGTACTGAAAGATGGCGGAATGTCGTTTGTTTTTTTCATTTTACTCCACTTAAAATCTTTTTTTTTAATTTTTCAGTGCATTATAAAGCACATTAAATAGCACCATGGAAAAATGCAACTCGTCCGGCAAAAAGCAAGCCCTTATACAGCGACGTCGATGGATAAATAAAGGAGTTACGATTTTTTAAAGGAGGGGAGATAGGAACGAAAATGGGAAAAAAAAGGCTGCGTCATTAAGGGGTTAAGAAACAGTGCTGGAGCACTCAACAGCTAAGTGTAGATACCAGATAGCCTGCAGAGGAGTGAGTGTGGAAAGAAGTGTGTGAATGATAATGACATCCAACCACAACCCCAGCAGCAGGTAAATGAAGTAGGCAGTGGTAGCGTGCCACGACAGGTATTTTACATGAGTGTGTGCTCCTTGATTAGTGTTAGATGGATGTTCTGGTCATATCTCAACAAGTATGCTTATTTAATTATTATAAACATTTGCTTTAGCACCATCAGTTGCCTTTGATGGATTCTACTTCTGATCCTGAAGCCTAGGTTAACATAGTATTGCTTATATTTTATAATATGCCATATATGATATGTTGTGGTCCTATGACCTCTTGTTTTCCGCGTCGCAGGGTCACTATTATGCACCACTATTTTTTCTTTCCAGTTTGACAGGTAACTTTATTAATTTTATATGATTTTAATTGTCTAAGTGTTTCTGTTCTTCTAAATCCACTGGATGGGTAATTTAACGACAGCTACGATTAAGCACACATAGTGCGAAATGCAACTGAGACACATTCAATGGAGATCCACCACCACAACCACACTTCAGGGTCGTTCTGGAAAAGTAAATGATTAAACTAAATTTTTGCTTCTGTTTACTTTAATCGGAATGAGAATTGGTCCACCACAATTATATTTTTGAAAATCGGGTCGGCCAATCCCAACCCAAATATTTCCATAATCGCTCAACTAATTACCATTATCCCTTTCACCTAAGCCTAGAATAAGGATTATGTGGTTTGATTGGCTAGTAAGAACTGCATATCTTATGTTGTAAATTGACATGAATATTAAAATTCCACTGATTCAATGGCAAGGCTTAAGGTACCTTTGCATAATACAACTGTCCGGCACATAAGCATCCAACAGCCTTGCCAGTGACTATCACTCCTGTATTTTACACAAGAGCTATAGTCATGCAAGTGAATGGAGGCAAAGCAGGCTAGGTATCATTCTAGCTAGCCCGCCTCCCTTCACTGTAAACAGGCAGTCACTCATAGATTGAATGACTCCGGTTTATACTGAGCAAGAAGCCGCTCAGCAGTCATATCACTTCAGCAAACTGAAAAAAAAGAGAACCAAGTGACTTCTCACTTAGTGCCCTGTTGCTTGCCATATATGTACACAGGCCGACAGCCACCTGAAATCGATAATTTGAATGAATTACACTACGTAATTTTTTTTTTTTTCTGTCCTTGGACATTAATTGTGTTTACCTGTTTCCCCATGTCTAGAAAGTACAGAAAATAGTCATTATACCTTCTAAAGTTTGTTTTTGTGCTCAGGAGAATGAGTTATATTTTGCATATCCCCATATATGTAAATGGGTAACAAATTTTTATTTTTATAAACAGACGACATCTAGATCAAAAGTAATGTTTATTTATACTTCAAAACACAGGCAAAATTTAGAAATGTGTGGTTTTTCTAGATTTACGATTGTACTGCACACCACTTTCCAGAATTGGTCCCCATATGTAGTCTCCTATCATGCTTTCATTGTACTGTCTTTGGTATTGACATTCAAAGGCCATAATATCTCAGTGGAAGCGTTCGCCGTACTCCTCTGAGTATTCTCCCATGTTCCGCTTGAAGTGATCCAAGTGAGCATTAAGGATATGGAGTTTTAGAGACGATTGTAACGACTACTCTATACGGAATAAAGAAGAGAATATCTCTCGACTAAGGAAATTCTTTGTGGATTGAATTGGAAATAGGAGGGGGGACAGTGGATATCATAACCCCCTCCTTCAAAGTTCACTTGAAAGTACATACATCGTGCCGCCTGTGGGATAAGTGGGTCCTGTGAACGCAGGAATCTTTTATTAAACAAATGTTTTCTCTTTTATTGTGTATGGGGGTGCATCATTTTTGGTGAACCTCTGAAAATTTCCAGCAGCTCTCCCTGTGAAAAGTGGATAACATTGGACATAGAACCACAGAGGCTCATGCTGAGGTGAGACTTCTGGTGCTCCTAGGTACCAACAGTCTGTACCAGGTGAGACTATATTTTTGATTTTACATACATTTATTTATCATCATTGTTTTTTGAAATCCATTTTTTCTGGCTCTTCCTCAACATTATACAATATAAGCTTGATATCACCCAAGACTCACTGAAAGATGACGGAATTTCATTGTATTTTTCATTATACTTCACTTCGAATTTTTTAAAAGTTTTTCAGTACATTAGATGGTACATTAAATAGCACTATTGAAAAATGCAACTCTTCTCACAAAAAATAAGCCCTCATACAGCGACGTCAATGGGTAGATAAAGGAGTTACGATTTTTTAAAATGGGGGAAGAAAAAACGAAAAAGGGAAAATGAAAAAAAGCTTGGTCAACTAAGGGGTTAACCCTTTCCAATTCAATTTTGGATTCAGGTTTTCATAAAAGGCTTTCTCTTTTTGCTGTTAAACAACGGTGCCATCTACTGGCTAAAGCCAGTGTGTGTGCTCCAGAGAGGCTCCGACAGCGGAGTGGCTGGCAATAGACGGTAAGAATACCTTGTTGAATGTATTCTGACATTGGAGCTGTGCAAGCTTCAATCAGAATGTAGGAAGACGTTAGACAGTGGATTAGAAAGGGTTAAGATTGGTGGGGTCTCAGCGGTGAAGCCCCCAACTATCAGCAAGTTATCACCTTTCCTTTAATAGTGTTTGTGCTATGATACAATACAGTTTCATAAAATATCTCTAATCAAATATTTAAAGTGTATCAACAGAGATTGTGTGCAACCCAATCCACGAGATGCAACTGTAATAGGCCCAGTGGATATCATGCTTGGGTCCTGTTAATTGGAATAAGAAGTCTGCTTGATACTCAATCGGCAACTGTATGCAGTCATGTCACTCCATGTCCAATCAGATGGCAGAGTGTCCCTGGAAGTACACTTTAATAATAGTTAACATATATCAATAAAAGAAGAAGCAATTAGAACGTGACTGTGGACAAGTGATAAATGTCTGATGACTGGGGTCCCCAAGGATCACTAATATGGGGTCCAGAGAAGTGAATCCTTATGAGTTTTGAACTATACAGGTGTAGCAATCATTACCATGACAAGCGCTCTGTAATAACTCAACTTACAGCCTTGCTGTACATTACAGTTATCATAAATGTCCGGTTAATGTTTGCTACATCTGTACTCGGGCCCTGATTGATTAAGAATCCAAGTATATTGGAAACATGTAAGCCAGCTGGTTGTCCTCCCGGTTTCTGCTCGTCATGCTTTTAACAAAGTTTAAAGTTTTTAACTTTTATTATGGCTGCTGTAGAGTCCAAAACACTTTTCCTATTGTTAAACAGTAATTGGACAGTGACTGATAAGCAGTTTCATGGTCCATTGCGGCCTGTTACCTCATTATTTTATGACTAATTAACAAGATAAAAGGTCTGGAGTTGATTCCAAGTGTTGAATTTGCATTTGGTAGCTGTTCATGGGAACTCTCAGGTGTCAATGCAAGAAGTGCCAGCTCAAGTGAAGGAGGCTGTCATTAGGCTGAAAAAAGACTTATCAGGGATAGTAGAAAGTTTAGCAAAGTCCAAATCAACAATGTGCTAAATGACTTTGAGCACCACTCTTGAATGGCCGGTCAAGCTTGCAATTTCCCACATGTTCTATTGAGTTGTTTTAACCGTCTCATTTTTATGCAAATCTCTAACTGAAAACAATTTAGCCAATCTCTTGTCAGTAGTTTTACATTTTCTTAGTGCTCTTTACAAGTTTCTCCTTCTACAAGTCTGGAGTATTTGCCCTTAGGCAATCATCTGTTCCATCAGGCCTTTTATACTTTTAGATGCATGCAGTATTGATATGACTGCAGTACCGCACTTGTGATGGACTTTTTAACATTCTCTGCTTTCTCTGATAAAAATGTGAGTACAATAATAGCTGACATGTATGAATTTTGTTTTAGGTGTATATTTAATGTCTTAGTCTTCTCCATCAGGCTTTAGGTGAGGTTTGCATTGTCACTGTTCTGTCCTACTGGACTCCCTTCTCCTGCCATGTTTGTGTGGAGCTTCCAAATAGTATTCATTCTTGATTCTATCTTCACAAACAAAATTTTAAATCCCCACTTGCTGAATACTACTCAGAGCAGTTCAGGAGAACTGCCGGCCGGCCGCGGCTGAACTCTGTCTGCAGGGACAAGGTGAGTATAGATTTTTTTTTATTTTTACACATTTTTGGATGATTTTCAGGGAAGGGCTTATATTTTTAAGCCCTTCCCGAAAATTCATCCCGCGCTTGCCGGCAGCCCATTGTTTTCAATGGAGCCGGCTGTATTCCCGGCTCCATTGAATTGCAATGGGTTGGACAGGGCTCCTGTGAACGGCCCATTTCAACGAAAACGCGGCTAGGGGCAGATTTTTCTGGCGATTTTTCAGCCCCACTCACGCGATTTGCGGATGCGCATCCGTCATGCCATCCGCAAATCGGGGCAAAAAACGCCCGTCTGACCGAGGCCTCACACTGACATATCAATCCAGTATAAAACTACCTTTACATAAGCCAATAGTCGCCCCAATAACACTATGTAACACACTTTTTGTCCTTGGCAAGTAAGTGTTATTTCCTGCTTTCTTATGTCTACAAAGTTTAGAAAATGGCCTACGACTACTCTGTATGGAATAAAGAAGAGAATATCTCTCGACTAGGGAAATTCTTTGTGGATTGAATTGGAAATAGGAGGGGGAACAGTAGATATCATAACTCCCTCCTTCAAAGTAAGTTACTTTCACTTGAAAGTACATACATCGTGCCACCTGTGGGATAAGTGGGTCCTGTGAGCGCAGGAATCTTTTATTAAACAAATGTCTTCTCTTTTATCAAACTTATATTGTTTTTTTTTTTTTGTGCTGTACTAGTTTTTTTTTCAAAGACATTACTTTTTTAAAACTATTTTCTGCCGCTATCTTCTGTGCACAATCACTTTTTTATTTTTCTGTTGGCATAGTTGCGCGAGGGCTCATTTTTTGCGAGACATCCTGTAATTTGCATTGGTATTATTTTGGAATATATGTGAGATAATAAATCATGGTTGCATCCCCACAACCAGCAGCACTCGCTCTGCCACACATGTTGTTTAGCGATGAATGATGACATAGTGGTCACATGATTGATTAGTCCTCCATACTCCATTTTGCTTATGGGCAATTGCATTTGATATTTAACATCATTTTACCACTCAGGGGATTATTTATTACTTTGATGATGCATTTCCAGGGGAATGTCTATACAATCATGTGATTCTTATAACTCCATCTTGGTTGCGTGTTTTTACATTTGAGTCACAATAAGAACTGATCACCAGGGGGAGGCTTTACTATTCTGATCATGTGTTTGTAAAGGAGCTCAGTGTCCGAGGAGTGGGCCACGGCATAGGAGACAGTGGGGTAGAGTTTGGGCCTTGCCACGGTGGCTCTACCATCACCCACCCGAAGGGTAACCATTGACACGTCCAAGAGCCGAGGGCAGGTCACCTTAGTCCTATTTACTGGATTACCTTAGTCCTATTTTGTGTCACGCGTGATGCCACCGTTTCTTTTGTCACGGGGGATTCCTAGCTGATGGAGTAAATCCTCTCTTGCGCAGCATCTGTGGGGGAATTCCTGGTTGGTGGAGTAAATCCACACACACATGGGTACAGTTTAAGACACAGCCTCTAGAAATGGATGGGTGACTGGTCATTTTACTTGAACAGAACTTTGTACAGTTTCACAGCAGCTTGATAACTGGTGTGACAGGGAGAACTCAGGGGTAAGCAGGAGAAACCACAGTCTTAGTTATCTGTAGGTCTTGGGACCAGCAACACACTTTCCTCTTTCTCTGTCTCTACCGGTACACACTCACTGTAGAACATAGACATGCTGCCAACTCCTGAGGGTAGTAGTCCTCGGCAGCCATCAAACTCTCCTTTCAGCCTCTTTCATTCAGGGCCACACGGAGCTGAAGGTGCCCGTATGGTCCTCTTGCCGATTTGCCTAGAACACACTCTCTTCTTGCAGCCCAGAGCAGAACCCAGCACTCAACTCTCTTGCACACACCTTGCAAATACATATATCTCACAAGGTCACATGACAAACAAACGGATACATTTTTCAGAGAGTCCACTCACATACTAGGCAGTTAACCCTTTCAGTGCTGCAGCAATGCAATACACATCATTCATGCCACACAGAAGACACTGACATCACATAGACAAATGCATGCATACAGTTATGTAGGGGCTCTGTTGAACCGAGCCACTACAGTTGTGTCCGTATAATCATGTGACCTAATCAGTGGCTATTTAAGAACAACCATTTCATTTATGAATTGTACCCCCTGAGGAAGCTTGGGGCGAGACACGTGTTGGGGTGCAGGTGGTAAGGTGGGCTCTATATACTATGTAACTGCTGTGTATATGATAAGATGCAGTTCTTGGTATGCTTGATGTGTCATTTTATACGATTGCATTATTGTCAATATATATTTTTGCATACATGCATTTAGAGCACATGTATAATTCTTTGAACTTGATATATTGAATGCCTTCCTTCCATCTGTCTGCTGGACATTAGAGACTCATCTCTGTTGTATTGGAACATCTTTTTAATTGTAATCAATAAAATATAGAAAAGTTGTTTTAAGGGAGATTTTGGAATATATACGACTTTTTGTTCACTTTTTATTTTATTTTCTCAGGGTGACCAAAAAAGCACATTTCGGTTTTTCTTTATTTTATTTTTCAAGCGACGTTCACCGTGCGGGGTAAATAATGCATTACTTTTACGGATGAAGCGATACCAAATATGTATTTTTGTATTTAAAGGGGTTGTCTCACGAAAGTAAGTGGGGTTATACACTTCTGTATGGCCATATTAATGCACTTTGTAATATACATCGTGCATTAAATATGAGCCATACAGAAGTTATTCACTTACCTGCTCCGTTGCTGGCATCCCCGTCTCCATGGCTCCGTCTAATTTTGGGGTCTTCTTGCTTTTTTAGACGCGCTTGCGCAGAAGGGTCTTCTACCTTCTGGACGGTCCGGGCACGAGCGGCGTTCTGGCTCCGCCCCCTTATATGCGTCATCGCGTAGCTCCGCCCCGTCACATGTGCCGATTCCAGCCAATCAGGAGGCTGGAATCGGCAATGGAACGCACAGAGCCCATGGTGAACCATGGGAGAAGACCGCAGTGCATCCCTGGGAAAGACCGGCGGCCATCTTGGGAAAAGAATTTTATAAGTTCATCTTTCATCACATCGGTGAGTAGCAAGCGGTTTAAAAACCGCTTTAAAATGCTATTTTATGCCAGGGGGGTGACAGGGGGAATGGGCTAATGTAAAATTTTGAGACAACCCCTTTAACATAATTTGGGGGATTTAAATGCCGCTGTCAGAATTGACAGCAGCATGTAAAGGGTTAACGGTCCCAATTAGCTGTGTGGCTGATCAGCGCTGTTGCCGCCGGGTGTCAGCTGTAAGGAACAGCCGGAGCCCGCGATTTTTGAACAGAGATCACCCCGCAATCTCACTTCATTCATAGGCCACTGATACAGGCTGTCAAAAGGCGTATCGGCGGTCACGAATGGGTTAAGAAGGGGCGTCTCATTTACCCCTCTAAGTATCACTTTGTGGATTCTTCCCCAGTTATTTCAATAGGGCTGACAGAAATATTGGAATGTTTACAGCTTGACAGTCCATTGAGAATAAATGGAGCCACAGCGCACTTGCATGGAAGTTGCTCAATTCAATCTTCTCTTCCTTGTTCTAGGGATCAGTGGGGGTCTTAGTGGTGAGACCCCGACCGATCAGCAAGTTATTTCCTATCTTTTGGCTAGAGTTTGCCTTTTAATTCTGGTACAAGCCTGTTTATGTGAAATAATAGAACATACATAGAGCTTCCTTGAAATGATTCATGCCAAACACAATGGGTAGCATCAGCTTTTCATAAATTTTAAGAGTCGTTGAAAAGATTTCATTGTTTTTAGCTTTATTTCGCTGCTGACGGAATAGTAGCTCCATGTAAAGATGGCAGACTGTAGGGAACCGCAGCCTTGACTTTTTGTTCTACATCTGCTAACAGTGATGTCTAACACAACATCTATTTATGATGGATTTTATCTTGAGCGCAGAACTTTTCCATTATTGTTTCATAACTGGCTGAGATTGTAGGTTCTGACCCTCCATTCACTGAACCGTTAACAATACTATCAATGGGAAACTGCAGTGTAGCTTTACTGGCTAACAAGTAACTGCATTGCATCTGATCACATGTCAAAGGTACAAGCAGTGAGCATCCCACTGTTCCCTGAGCCCTAGATGTAACAATAGGATGCTGCATACGTGATTGATAAGTATCCACTTTATAAAGTCCATTACAACAGCAAATGAGACATTACTGGAAATTGTAACTACAAATAAATTCGCTAATATATTTTACAGACTGTGCAGGCCTTATAATAGATGCACCCTGTGTGAAATGTTTTATGGAGCCCCCACCCATAGTAAGGATAAAAATTCTAGACATCATTTTTTACACTAATAGGCAATCTGCCTCTATTCTGTGTCAATATAGCACCATACTCTCACCTGCCCATAACAAATATAACACCAGGACCAAGCTCAATAAATAAATACAGCACCAGAATCAAGCTCATAACATTAAGGCTGCCTGTCCACGGCAATGACAGAATATCTCTAGTGATCTTCCGCCACGGGGGAGGATGGAAGAGCATTGACAGGTCTCCGCGGTGAGATCTAATAGATAGGCTGATCGCGGAGAGTCACAGCAAATAGCAGCATGCCACGATTTCAATCCCGCGACTGAGAATCACTATAATTCTCTGCTCATGGATGTCGGGCTGCACATTCCCTAGTTGGTCAGCTGGTCAATGAATTCATGAATGGGTGTGAGTGAGAGCTACCTCTGGTGAGGCTGTGACCAATCAGAGGCAGCTAATTCAGCAGGCGGGGATTTTAAATCCCCGGCTGCTGAATACTACTCAGAGCAGTTCAGGAGAACTGCCGGCCAGACGCGGCTGAACTCCGGCTTCAGCGGAAAGGTGAGTATACATTTTTTTTTTATTTTTACAGATTTTAGGATGATTTTCAGGTAAGGGCTTATAGTTTTAAGCCCTTCCCGAAAATTCATCCCGCGCTAGCCGGCAGCCCATTGCTTTCAATGGAGCCGGCTATATTGCCGGCTCCATTGAATTCAATGGGCTAACATCGTTCTTCTCTTCCACAGCTGTTACAGCTTTGGCAGAGGAGAACGATCTTTATGCTGACATAAATTTTTTTTTTATTTTTACACATTTTAGGATGATTTTCAGGTAAGGGCTTATATTTTTAAGCCCTTCCCGACAATTCATCCCGCGCTCGCCGGCAGCCCATTGCTTTCAATGGAGCCGGCTGTATTTCCGGCTCCATTGAATTCAATGGGCTAACATCGTTCTTCTCTGCCACAGCTTTTACAGCTGTGGCAGAGGAGAACGATCTTTATGCTGACAGTGGGGGTGGGGGGGTGTCTCACTCTTGCCACTATTGTGGCTTAATAGTGAGACCTCGGAGCCCGAAATGCAGCCCAGCATGTTGCTCCTCGCCTGCCCTATCCATTTCTGTGTTTTTTACATGACTTTGGTGATTTGCTAAGATTTTCACAAATGAAAACCTTAGCAGAGCACCAGTCATATACAAAAATGCTCGAGTCGCCCATTGACTTCAATGGGGTTCGTTACTCGAAACGAACTCTCGAGCATCACTGAAAGTTCGACTCGAGTAACGAGCACTCGAGCATTTTGGTGCTCGCTCATCTCTAGTAAGGAAAGATTCATCTGCACAGCGATTTCTTAAAGGAACATTCCAGCATACACAGGATTTCATACTGCTGACACTCTAACCAAGTCCACAATAAAGCAGTATTTTTCTATTTTGCCCCATGCAACTTTTTACTTGTTTTTTTGGAAAAAAATTATTAAGTTTTTGTCCCAAAGCTTGATGCTAGAAATTACTTTCTCGAGGGAGCAGCATGGTCAACTACTTCCACTGCCAGGCTTCAGTTAAATGGCACCCTGTACTGAATTTTTTTTCAGCTCCCCTCATGCTAGAATAAAAAACTATAAATATTGCACTGATAGGCAATTCGCCTGTATTTTCTTGTGCAAAAAGCAGCAATATAGCAGCATACGGGAATAAATATAGCGCCAGAACCAAGCTCATGACATAAAAACAGTACCAGAACCAAGCTCATGACATAAAAACAGTACCAAAACCAAGCTCATGACATAAATACAGTACCAGAACCAAGCTCATGACAAATACAGTACCAAAACCAAGTTCATGACATAAATACAGTGCCTGGGAATGTAAAAGAGATGGAGAAAGACCCAGAAGAATGATTCATGTTACTCCACAAGATTATCTAGCTAGGCAGAACTAAGGTAAGCAATTGCCCCCAGTCTATATCCACCAGGTGCCCCTCAAAAGCTGGTGACTGATGCCCAGTTTAGCCACACGAGTTGCACATATCTAAGATTGGCCATGATGACTTTTTTTTCCCAATATGTCTTGTAGAGGGAAGTGTGACAAGATCAACTTTATTAGACTTTATAGTTATATAGATCATTCCAAATTATGAGCAGGACACTAGAGATTGAACTGATTATTCTGCACTGATTTTTGGTGCAAGATGAGGATCAAAATCTTAATGTAACGACAAAGAACTCTGCACTCAAATGCGATATTCATGATGTGATATTCTTGTATTAGGTGCAAACACAGTCAAACATGATAACCTGACATACCAACATCTTCCTGACGCGACTGAGGTCATATACCAAAGAACACCACACCTCTCTTTTCACATCACTGATAATTTAACTATGAACTGCTAAGGCAGCTCCCCTCATCGCCTGCATGTTTCAAATCAAAGTTAGGGCTCTTTCTCCAGAAGAATAAGTATTTTTTTTTAATGGTTTATAGTATAAAACCAGCCAAGCCTACAGAGCAGTATCCCATTCTGAAGCTTCTCAGAACATCTCACTAGGATAGCACAAGAGAAAGTAGCCTTGGCCGGCATCCGAGTGATAGAAGGGCGTTTCCAGGTGGTTGGGCAACATTCTGATGTCATTCCCTGCTTGCAATCTTTTTTTTCTGTGTGGAAGATATGCTGTCCATGCGTGTACATCCACACATATGCATGACCATTCGCAATTTGTTTTCGCGATCATTCACAGGTCTTCTGCTCTGGATATCCACATGCGGAATCCGACCCTCTCGTGTGAGCCCGGCCACCAACTGAGTGACGATCAAAAATTTGCTATCTTGTCATTTCATTTTAGCTCACCTAAAAAAACGTCGCTGGTTGATCAAATGTTGCCTGGTATAATGTCACAGTTGTTCAGATTTTAATAAGTTGTGAACATATTTACATAGTTTATCAGTGCAGAAGTGCCTTAAAGGGTACTTCTACACTGCTTTTAACAGCTGGCCATTGGGTAAAACAAAAAAAAGAGGACATACTCACCTGCCCTAGGACACAGCTGTGTGGCTGCCACAGATCCATCCCTAGCACCCGGTGGTAGTAGGAGTTTGGGATGGTAATGCTGCAGCCTCTGATTGGCTCAGACAGTCGCCTAACTTCCAGAGGACGTCCATGCCGGGTGGCGGGGCTGCCGAAGGCAGGTGAGTATGCCCTCTTTTTTTGTCCCATATCCAGTCTTTTTTTTTGTAGCCCTTATAAGCTAATATGTGTCACAGGATACATATATGTGCCTACAAAGGCCTATGTAATTCTACAAGCATACTCTACTGTCGATGTCTACTGATAACAAAGTGGTCCAAAAGCCACATTATACTAGCTAAGCTAAACAATTCATAGTTAGTATATGATTAATGCCTAATTATTTTGCCGGCTATTACAGTTAGCAGATTAGTAAATTCTACGCTTATACTGTGAGTTTTACAATTATTTGTTCTCTTTGATTAGAATTACTATTTCACTGGCAATCCAGTAAGAAGTCATTCTACGTTTCCTACAAGTTTTTGTTGTGCTAGACTATGATTTACATCTATCGGGACCCAGATCTTCCTCATATATAGTTACTGCAGACAATATTTCATCCATGTAATTTCCTGTACATGGATATTTACCATATATAAGACACGCTATTCACCCTGGAGACCCATGAGTAATTCCGTAGCCTTTTCTTTAGATGTACAATCTTTGACAAGTATTGTTATGATGTACTATAGACTGAAATATCATCTTTGATTGTGTTCATAGATTGCAACCAATAAGGGATATATCATAAATACAATATATCACACTTGAGTGCAGAGTTTTTTTATTTTTCTACCAAGAGCCTGATATTGTCATTATACCCTAATCTTGTGGCATATTGCTACTTCTGTGAGATTGGCCCCTTTCACATTAGTGTTGATATTTCCCTTTTTTCCAGCAATGTTCTCAAAGCAGAACAACAAAAATACCAGTAGTGTTGGATTTGTCATATACTGAATACAAACAGCATTGGACGGACCCCATTGACCATAATGGGGTCTTTCCGGCTTTCAGCACACCACTCAAATTTTTCTTGGAATAAATAATGTAGCATGACAAGTTGAACCTCAGGCTAAATCATCAATAGTTGACTAGAGGATCTCTGGGGACCCTGCCAATAAATTGTTCACCGGGCCTCTGTTACTGTGTATGGATCCAGAAGCAGACAGCTCCATACAATTTGCAGTGGCCCAGATTGATATTTCAGGCACTGTTTTCATTGAATTCTGAGCTCTAAATGGTTGCCATTGGCAATAAGACCAGTTTTTGTGTTAGCATTTATAAATAAGCTCCATTTATTAAATTATTTAATGTTGTTCTCCTTCAAGATTAATTAGAGCAAGAATTGATTATCAATTGACCACAGTCAAGTCTTTGAGAGAGTCTTATAAATATCACTTAAGTATATCTTCTGTTGTGTAGTGGACATGCCATTGTTCCTGTTGGAGATGTAACAATGCAAACTTAGGGTCCTTTTACATGGGATGATCTATTAGGTACAGATACTCTTAGATAGGAACAATCATCACTAAGGAATGGAGACGGAGTGGTCCAGTACAATCTCCGGCCCGCTCCATCTCCATTACAGTAAACAGATATGAACATAAATGAACGACTGCCTTAGTACATGGGTCGATTTGGCTTTCAGTTTTTGCATGCAGAAATTTGAGCAACGAACGAGAAGCGAACGAACAAGAAGTGAAGTGCATTTACACTAAACGAAGATCATTCAAATTCCCGTCCATGTAAAAGGGCCTTTAGACTAAGCAGTCTTAAAATGTGCCAGATTTATCACAGTTAGAGATGAGCGAGCGTACTCGCTAAGGCAAACTACTCAAGCGAGTAGTGCCTTATGCGAGTACCTGCCCACTCGTCTCTAAAGATTCGGGTGTCGGCGGGGGCAGGGGGGACCGGCGGAGGAGAGCAGGGAGGAACAGGGGGAGATCTGTCTCTCACTCTCTACCCCCCCCCCCCTCCCCACCCCACTCCTCCCTGCTCACTCCCGCAACTCACCGCTCTCCCCCACCGGCACCCAAATCTTTTGAGACGAGCGGACAGGTACTCGCAAAAGGCACTACTCGCTTCAGTAGTTTGCCTTAGCGAGTATGCTCGTTCATCTCTAATCACAGTGGCTCTGCTGAAAGATAAATGTGTCACATTTTAGGTTGTCTATTCTAAGTTTATGCCACCTTTTTACTTAATCTACAACAACAATTGCACCATTACATATTTAGGTCATGTCACCTTTTCTACCAAGGAACACCCCTTTGTGAGATACAGTTAGAAAAAAGTGTCTGAAAGTGTTTCAAACACATAGTAAATGTTACACAAAGTATGTTTTACAGTTTTCTGGTTCAGCTTGCTCCATACAACTGTTGAATTTTCATTAGCGAAAAAAGCCCAATTGTCTTGCATATTAGAATCTGTCCATTGATTCCTTAACAAGCACAGAATTTTAATCCTAAATGACTTGAAACGTTTTTTTAGTGATTTTGCATGAGGTGGTTTAACTGCCCTAACTTTTTTTTTCTTAAGCTGCAAAATAATTTCTTCCAGTTTTTTTCTTTCTTGAACTTTTTTTTTGATTTAATTAGGGATAATGTGTATTCAAATTTAAAAATATAAATGTTTTAAGTATCTAGTTCTTAATTTTTGTAATTTTCAAATTTACACAAAAAAAATTATAAGAATATGTTCCTTATTTTATTTCAATTATTTTGATACATAATTTGTATAGTCTTAGGTGGAATAAGCAAGTTAGGTAGGCCATATTCTAAAACACAGCTTTTGGGTGCGTTCAGACGAGCGTGTTTTGGTGCGTGCATACGCACGCACAAAAACACGCTTGTATTTACAAAACTGCATTCCCTATGGTGTGTGCACATGTTCGTACTTTGCAGGTGCGTGCCTGCAAAGATAGGACATGCGTGCACCATAGGGAATGCACGCATTGTTTTCAATGGAGCCGCGGCTGCTGCCGGCGGCTCCATTGAAAACAAGGGCCTGCTGGCTCCCTGTATTCCTTTTCAGGGAAGGACTTTACATATAAGCCCTTCCCTGAAAAAGAAAGATTTTAGTGTAAAAAAGAATAAAAATGCAGGCATTCTCTTCAATGGAGCCGCTGCTGCTGCCGGCGGCTCCATTGAAGACAATGGTCTACTGGCACATCTGAATTCTTTTTTAGGGAAGGGCTTTACATATAAGCCATTCCCTGGAAATGAATTAAAAGTGATTTAAAAAACAAAAAAAATAGATACTCACCTCCCTTCAGCTGCCGGGGCACAGCCGCGTCTTCTCCTGCTGTCCCCTGCACTGTGGTGCTGAACTGCTTATCTATCACCAGCCAGGGATTTAAAATCCCCGCCTGCTGAAAGAGCTGAATGTGATTGGCTGAGGTGCTCAGCCAATCACAGGTAGCTCTCCCCGAATGAATGACAGGTGAGAGCTACCTGTGATTGGCTGAGCACCTCAGCCAATTACATTCAGCTCTTTCAGCAGGCGGGGATTTTAAATCCCTGTCTGGTGATAGATCAGCAGTTCAGCAACACAGTGCAGGGGACAGCAGGAGAAGACGCGGCTGTGCCCCGGCAGCTGAAGGGAGGTGAGTACCTATTTTTTTAATTTTTTTTTACTATTTTAAAAGGCTTTTCAGGGAAGGGCTTATGAAGCCCTTCCCTGAAAAGCCATTGACAGGATGCCGGCAGCAGAATTCTCTACCGCAGCTGTCATGTGTGACAGCTGCGGTTGAGAACTGAAGAATTCCTTTTGCTGCATCTGCCACAGATGTGGCAGATGTAGCAGCAGGGAATTCTTTTAACTAGCGGGGGTGAAGGATACATCTGCCGCATGCGGCAGATGTGTTCTTCATGCCCGCAGGGGTCACAGCAGCGGCGGAGAGGTAAGTTTTTTTTAATTCTTTTTTTGTTTTGCACTAAAATGTTTCTTTTTCAGGGAAGGGCTTATATGTAAAGCCCTTCCCTGGAAAAGAATGCAGGGGACCGACAGAGCATTGTTTTCAATGGAGCCGCCGGCAGCAGCCGCGGCTCCTTTGACAACAAGCACGCAGCTGTGTTCACGCGTGTCTTTGCTCGTACCTAGGTGCGGACGTATGTCCGCACCTAAGTACGCACCAAAACACGCTCATCTGAACGAGCCCTTAGGCCTCAGACAGACGGGCGTTTTAATGTGCATGTTACTTGCATTTGTGATCCGCATCTATGAAGAACCAAGGAGGCGGGAATTTTTTTTTTATGTAAAAATTTTCTTCACCATATTCCCTTGACCCAGGTCAGCCATAGATACAGACCTTTTCTACGTCGCAAGGCCTTCTGCACAGGGGTGGGTCAGACCCCACATGCGGGATTACCGCAGCAGAGTACGACCCGGTGGGCAGCCAATGACCCCTGTGTGGTCACCTGCACACGGGCAAGCCTGCTTACCTGTCTTCTCCTGTGCTGTCAATGTGCCAGGCGGAACATGCACAATACAGGGTCCACCACACTGTTGCTATGGCAATGACATGGCCTCTTGTGATGCGAATGTGCTGACTGGCGCATGTGCAGTTGAGAGGACCCCACGCCGTTGCCATAGTGACGATGCAGCTACTAAGGCCATTCCACAATGATGATTGCAGAATGGCTGTGGCACGGATGGCTTCCATTGACTTCAATGCAAACCAGCCGTGCGTATCCCACGGCAAATCACAGCATGCGGAATCCCACTTCGGATTTTGCAATGCGAATCCGCCCATGTGTAGGAGACCTAAGTAAGAAGGGACTATATTGTCAGCAGCCAGAGGGAGAAGAAGACTCATTCTGCCCAGAGCCCGCTCCCAGCAGCACAGATTAGCAGCAGAACCAATGGGAATACATAAAAGCAAGAAAATATTTTTTATGTCACAAATACTATAAATCACTTTAAAACACCTAATAGCAGCCAGACCTTTTGGTATGGTTCATGGAATAACCACTTTAAAGACTTTCTGTCCAAATGTAAGTGTTCCACATTTTTTACAGGTACGGATAATTCAAGTCACAATGTCATCATTTCTGTCAGATAGCCTTACAAATCAGCGACACAGCTATTCTCGGTTTCAACTACATATAGTACCTGTCAACAATAGGAGATAAACAGCTTCTAACAGCCCACTGGACTTGGGTGTCACTAATAGGGAACACATTAACAGAGAAAATGTTCAAGGCAGCAATACTTAGTGTGAATGTATCCTAACACCATTCTGATAAGTCCTTGAAATACTCCACTGTGATGGCTGCAAAGTATGAAACACATTCCAAAGTTAGTATCACTTTTACAGAGAAACGAGATCAAACAGAAGAAATAAATAGCGAGTGAATGAATGAAACAGATTCCTGGCACATGTGGCAAAGAAGAAACATAACTCATCAGAGCTGTAAAGGTTTGTTGGAAACACCTGTGCATATTATATTTCACGTGTGTTTAAGCCAAAGCATTAAGTCGAACAGAATTCTTGGATCTGTTTTTAAACGCTTAATAAACTGTACATAAATTAAAACATGTCACATCAGAAGACAGGCCCGGTATTTCTTGGCAGAGTCCAAAAAACACATTTCTGTAGATGACAGAAAGTATTTTATTAAATCGGGAAACAAGTTACACTTATTGCTAAGTCTTGGTCTGAAACACTTCTCGCTAATGACTTTTACGTATCAATTGTGCGTTTTCACAATGGCCATTGACTAATGAAGATTGATTTGAATTGCTTTTTTTTGATTCACCATTCTTATTCAGATATTAAATTGTAACTCTCCCCAACAAAGACAAACCCTATTGTGTTGAGCAGGTTTTTCCAACTGGTGGTTCAGGAATCACATGTGGGTCTTAAGCACCAAGTTGTTGCTACCAATTGTTTGTAACTCCAGATTCCATTTCTCATTAGTGGCACTAGAAAAGCATTTGCAGAGTTTTGTTCTAGGATCACCTCACTGTCACTTTACATTATTAAAGTAATTAAGTAATACAGTACTCTTATCTAGTGATGAGTAAACTTTTTAAAAGTTCGATTTGGCCGGGTTGCCAAGTTTTGGCGATAAGTTTGTTTAGTTCAAATTAGTTCAAAGCGAGCTGAAACTTCAACAAGTTGAGCACTTCAAGGAATATTCTAGATTCCTCCCAGAAAACCATTCGAGATATTCAAATAATGTATGGGGATGGTACAATCACCAGGGCTTGGTACACCACAGCCTAAGGTACAGACTCATTCATCCCCAGTCTACCATCAAGGCTGAAGCAGCCCCCAAAACTTCCAGGAATGCTCACAACAGAAATCCTTTTATGGTAAATTTGCATAAATCCTGTCCCTTTGTAGTTGTGTCTTCTTCTTTGTATTTACTAGGATTATTGACAACTGCACTAAAGCTACTTTATTCCATCAATGATCTATTGTATCTATTCTCTACTCCTTACAGTACGTACGTGCATATGGACATGGTATCCCCCCGAGGCAGACGTAGCATATATGCAATCTATGCTACTATGCAGTAGGGCCAGAAATAACATACTACACTGTGCCCTCTGAAATAAATTATAATACACACCATGCCCCCACAATACCTTATAATGCACACTGCACCCCACAATATATTATAATGCACACCATACCCCTGTAATAAATTATAATGCACACCTTGCCTCTACAGTATACAAGTCATGGCAATCCGAAAAGGGTCAGATTTCTGTGAGATCTTCATAGGTGGACTCTGCAGGAACCAAGGAGCTAGTGGATATAAAAGATACATCACCCTGGTCCCTGTTACCTCCCCTAACAACACCATAACTTTTGTAATATAACTTTATAGTACTGTAAGGACATGATAGGTTCACTTTAATCCTAATTTCACCAACTTCTGAATTACATTTTTTAAATGTTTCTCTTCTTTCACCTGTAAATGTCACACATTAGACTCTTTATGGAAGTTCTTAACATTTAGTAAAGTATGAGAATGTTTTCCTTGTTCCTTCAAGGTTAGAAATACAGTTGGCAGGATACATTTGATGTACCGTATGTATTTATTTCTATTTTGTTTTGGCAGATAGAGTAAGGTCAAGTTCAGACATGACATTAGTGCCACTGATTGCATGTGCAAATTTCCACCAAGATAAATAGCATACACAATACATTGTCAAGAGGAGATTAATCGAGTGGAAACGACTATTTATAGTGGCTCCTTATTCTGCCTATGTACAAGGCCTTCTGATAGCTCCATACAATCCAGGGTTGTAACATGGAGCTCTTGAACCTTAACCCCTTAAGGACCAGGCTGTTTTGTACCTTAAGGACCAGACACTTTTTAGGAATTTTACCATGTGGCGGTTTTACTGGCCTATTTTTTTCCTTTAGCTATCAAAATTATTTTTGCTGCATTTTTTTCCCGTGATATATAGGGCAATTTTTTTATTGAAGTTTTTCTTTTACAGTGTAATAGCAAAGTAGTAAGTGCATTATGCCGGTTGGCTGTTAACTTTGAACAATGCAAAAAAGGATTGTTTAGAAATTACATTTTTGGTACACACATGACAGTACATAAAGGGCGATTTTTTTAAAGATCTTTTTACTGACTTTTTTTTCGTTTTTTCATTTTATTGGGTGTAAACAGCTAAAAAAAATTTTTTTTAACATTTCTAGTTAATTTTTTTCAAATTAGTATATTTACGCTAAAATAAAGCATGGAAACGGGTTCCTTATTTTGTTTAGGATGTTTTGATATATAATATGTATGGTTTTGGATTACAGTGCATTTTGGTTAGCGTCAGTTTAGGGTTATTTTCTTTCTTATGTATATATTGTTATTTTATTCTGTAATTTTGCTTTATTTATGTATGTAATTATGTTTTTTTACTATCTATGTCCCCCATGATCTCATGTAAGACCTTTGGGGGATATTCACATGTTTTTTTTTTTTTTTTTATTTGACACTTTCCCACTGTAGCTGGGGCATCCATAGGAGCCCCAGTTACAGGAGAAAACAACCCCTGTAGTGACATTAGTCACTGGCAGAGCTGGTCAGGTTCTGCTGGGACCCTGCAGCTCTGCTATAACTGGGAATCCCGGGGGTCACGTAACCCCTGGGTTCCCACTGTGAAAGTTACACTTCCACTTTCACTTTTCAGTACACAGTGCTCAATGAGCGGTGTGTACTCAGGGAAAGGAATGGAAGAAAAGGTTAAAACCCCTCCTGCCTTCTCCTTTGGGTTATCAGCTATTACCAAATGATTGATTGCAGAGCCAGGAGGCTTAAATCCACGCCGTAATTTAACATACGGCTGGGCGTTAAGCTTAGGACCAGGCACCGTATATTTACAGTGTCTGGTCCTAAACGGGGTTTTGCAGGCAAATACTATTGATGATCTATCAGCTGGAATCCACTGCTTGGGACCACGGCCTATCAGTTTATCAGGCATCGCCTGTCAATGCCACAACACACAATGGTATACAGCAGAAGCAGATAGATTTAACCCCTATACAGTGGCTTACAAACATATCTGCAGGAACAGCTATCATCGATTTTAGTGATAGCTGCACCTGTAATAATGAGCGCCGGCCTCTACACAGGAGTTGGAGCAATCTGCTCCCATTCCATACCTGTCTGTAGTGGTGCTGATAACCGGTGCCCAGTTAGCTTATCAATTGGGGTCCTGAGTGGTGGACCACAGCCAATTAACTACTGATGACTTATTCTGAGGATAGGTTATCAATGATATTTGCCTGGTAAAGCCCTTTAATGCAAAACCTAACAGGGTCTTCTACCTAACATAAGTCATATATAATGCTGGTGTCTTCTTACTTTGCGAAGGGTCTTTGAGTTGCCTCAGGCATCAGGGCCCGGGCAACTATCATACATTAGAAAGTTCACTAATAGTTTCATATCCCTTGTAAGGGGTCAATAAGGATTTAGTGCCATGCTGTCTAGGCATCTCTTCTAGACAATTAATTACTTGATAATGAAAAAAGAGTCGTAAGTAGAGATGAGCGAGCATACTCGCTAAGGACAATTACTCGAGCAAGCACTGTCCTTAGCGAGTACCTGCCCACTCGGAAGAAAAGATTCGGCTGCCGGCGGGGGTTGGGGAGTGGCGGGGGAGAGCAGGGGGGAACGGAGGGGAGATCTCTCTCTCCCTCTCTCCTCCCCGCTCCCCACTGCTCACTCCTACAACTCACCGCTCACCCGCACCGCCACCCGAATCTTTTCTTCCGAGCGGGCAGGTACTCGCTAAGGACAATACTCGCTTGAGTAATTGTCCTTAGCGAGTATGCTCGCTCATCTCTAGTCGTAAGTGGCAACAGTCATCTAGGTGTTAAGTCATCTAATGATTTATGCAAGTCGCTGCATTGGCTGCCCATCCACTGCAGAACTAAATTTAAACTCCTCTACCTCACTCACAAAGCTCTGCATGGCGCTGCGTCAGCATACATCGCCTCCCTACTGTCAGTACACCACCCAGCGTGCTCACTCCGATCGGCTAACACACTCAGACTAAACACCCCTGTAATACGAACCTCACATGCTCGCCTACAGGACTTCACCAGAGCAGCACCCATCCTCTGGAACGCTCTACCCCAAGGCATCCGGACAATTCACGATGCACGAAATTTTAGACATGCCTTAAAAACGCACCTCTTCAGGGAAGCATACCAAATCTCCTGACCTAGTCCCCTGCCCCTCCCTATGGCGCCCCACCCTGTTTGCCTTCTAATAATTGATCTGCACATGAAATTCCCTATTGCCTGTGTTCCCCATGCCTTGCTCCCCCCCCCACCCCCTGCACCTCCTGTACCACCCCCAACCCATTTGTGTCAAACCCAATGTACCTCACATTGTAATTGTTGTATTGTTTTGCATTTATCCATGCCTGAAAGCGCTGCGGAATAAGATGGTGCTATACAAATAAAGATTATTATTAGAGAGGAGCGAGTAAACTCGCTAAGGGCAATTGCTCGAGCGAGCATTGCCCTTAGCGAGTATCTCCCCGCTCGAGAGAAAAGGTTCGGGTGTCGGCGCAGGGGAGCGGTGAGTTGCGGCAGTCAGCAGAGGGGAGTGGGGGAGGGGAGAAAGGGAGAGAGAGATCTCCCCTCCATTCCTCCCCGCTCTCCCCCGCAGCTCCCTGCCCGCCGCCGGCCCCCGAACCTTTTCTCTCGAGCGGGCAGGTACTCGCTAAGGGTAATGCTCGCTCGAGCAATTGCCCTTAGCGAGTATGCTTGCTCATCACTAATTATTATTATCTAATGCTCTTTATTAATCCTGCAAAAAAGGATAGCAATGTTTTTTCCTGCATCTGGGAGAATTCTCAAGCAAGAGAAAGACGTCTGTATGGATGACTTAATACCTGGAAGGATGCTCTCTCCTTGACATTACCAGGACCCAGGTACAACTGCAACCCACTCATTAGAACTATGCCTATAGCAGGGGCGTAGCTAGAGGCTCATGGGCCCGGGTGCAAAAGTTTAGCTTGGGGCCCCCCTACAGACCCCTCCAACCCCCACTCCTTTTCATGGCTACTCCTTCTACATCACTTTTAGCTACATTACTGTTTTTTTAAATGACCCATCAATGGATCATTAGTAATCAGGGGTTTTAGCAGAGTTTTAAAACATCCAGAACACAAGCCTCAAGGCATGCTTTGCTTCCTCAGGAAAGAAAATTTATATATATATATAATCACAAATATAGATCCGCGCCACCACGCAAAGAAACCGAACTAAAGGGGATTTTTACTCACCTGGTGCACAGCGGGATTCTTCGTGGACGCAAAGAACCCGCTTGCACCGATGATCCCCGTTAGCCTGTAGGACTAAAGATGTTTCTTCTTGCAAAAAAATCCCCAATAATCCTTGAAGGAGATGCAGCAGTAGGAAAAACCCCAGTAGGTGATACACCTTGCAATGGGGAAAATACAATCTGTAGAAGACAAGAAAAAAATCCTCCTGCGCTCTTTTTTTGGGGCTTTTTGCAATCCAAAATAGGAACTTCCAGATCACCGAAATATACAATTAAGTATATTTTTATTCATACAATAAAATTATGTCAGTCTTGCAACGCGTTTCGACGCTATTCAGAGCGCCTTTTTCAAGCATAACATCACACAATACTAGTTGCTTTATATAGAAAAGTAAGTGACTCTATATAAAGCAACTAGTATTGTGTGATGTTATGCTTGAAAAAGGCGCTCTGAATAGCGTCGAAACGCGTTGCAAGACTAACATAATTTTATTGTATGAATAAAAATATACTTAATTGTATATTTCGGTGATCTGGAAGTTCCTATTTTGGATTGCAAAAAGCCCCAAAAAAAGAGCGCAGGAGGATTTTTTTCTTGTCTTCTACAGATTATATATATATATATATATATATATATATATATATATATATATATATACACATATACATTGGAGACAGCATAATAACAATACATACAATAGAGACAACATAAGCTAACTTTATATAACATGTTAGGGCTCATGTCCACGGCCAGGTTTTCACCACCTATTATGCGTGCGTTGCGCACACACACGTGGTGCGCAGTGAACTGAGTCAATGAAAGTCAATGGACTGCGTGTAGATATGCAAGAGAAATAAATCCCAGCATGCTCTCTTTCTTTGTGTACCATGCAACGTGAGCCCTATACACTTGTATGGGCTGCATGTGATAAACCGCCCATACACAATACATTGTTTCCATACGCATTGACACTCTAAACACTCCCCGTCACATGGAACACCCCTTGTCGTCATCGCCCCCCCCCCCACTCCCCATCACACGGAATGCCCCTTATACCCCCCCCTCCCCATTACACGGAACGCCACTTGTTTTCCCCCCACACACTCCCCATCACACAGAACGCCTCTCGTTCCCCACCTCCCACTCCCCATCACACAGGATCCCCCTCGTTCCCCCCCCCCCCCATTCACACAGGATCCCTCTCGTTCTCTCCCCCCCATCACACAGGATCCCCCTCGTTCTCCCCCCCCCCCATTCACACAGGATCCCTCTCGTTCTCTCCCCCCTATCACACAGTATCCCCCTCGTTTTCCCCCCATTACACAGGATCACCCTTGTTCTCCCCCCATCACACAGGGCCCCCCTCGTTCTCCCCCATCACACAGGGCCCCCCTCGTTCTCCCCCCATCACACAGGGCCCCCCTTGTTCTCCCCCCATCACACAGGGCCCCCCTCGTTCTCCCCCCATCACACAGGGCCCCCCTCGTTCTCCCCCCCATCACACAGGGCCCCCCTCGTTCTCCCCCCCCCCATCACACAGGGCCCCCCTCGTTCTCCCCCCCCCCATCACACAGGGTCCCCCTCGTTCTCCACCACCCCCAACCCCATCACACAGGGTCCCGCACACTGACCGCAGTTTCAGCCCCACTTCAGTAGCCTTGAGTACTTCCAGCAACCTCATTGGTTGTTGGGGACACACTTTCCTTTCAGATGTGCCCGAGGATACATTTACACAGAGCTGTGCACGAGAAGCAGGTGCTGACAGGAATACAGTTACACAGATCTGCCGTGTATTCACAGAGCTGTGGAAGCACGAGAAGCAGTGAATACACCGTATCTGTGTAACTGTATTCCTGTCAGCACCTGCTTCTCGTGCACAGCTCTGTGTAACTGTATCGGCGCAGAGACCTTAATGAAAGTAACTGCGGTCAGTCCGTGTGAAAGAGGGCCCCCGAGGGCTCAGGGGTCGGGTCGCAACCGCGACCCCAGCACCCCCTATATGTACACCTATGGCCCATAGTAAAACTTTTTTGTTGTCATAGAGTAGTTATAACGGGGCACTTATAAATTTCTACCTTTGCATGTTTCATTTAGAGGCATACTGACTATGTTGTTTTTTAGTTTCCATACCACATGGACGGTACGACATGTTCCATTGGATGCTGGACTACAGAAGTGTTCTCCCCTCAAACTACTTCTTCTGAAGAAGAATATCTCCAACATGCAGTGCCACCAGAGAGCCCTACAGTGGAACATAAAGTTCCTGTAGTACAAAGCAACACTGGACTATGTGTGCCACCATATACCATCCAGCACATGTGAAGTTCATATGCCTTAATAATACATATACCTTAGACAAGGAAAGTCCAGTTGAAACAACCCCACTGATTACAATTTATATACAGATACTGTGTATCAAATACTGCATATACTATACGCACGTGTTCCACTCAACAGCTTGAACTCCAGTGGTATTGGTTATGGACGCTGTCTTATGAATCACATAAAGCTGTTTTGTTTTGAGTAGCGATATATTTCTGCAACCTCTTTACTATTATTTATCTGTCTGAGTAACTCCTGTAATAAGAACGTAATCCGGGGGAAATAAATTACTTTCATTCAGAATTAACACCGAGGGAAAAAGCACATCAGTATCAGGATTTAGGGTCCAGGAATGGTAATGGCTGATTACTGCAAGGGTAATTGTAAGTGAACTTTGATAAGACTGCATGCTGCATGCTTAAGCCTGTTATTGTGCCTTTTAAATCTGGGATAAATACATTAATCCAGGTTCAGATACACAAAGCCTTGTTTAGAACAGTCTGTTGTTATTGGAGAAATTAACTCTAGCTGTGATGGGAGGATATGAGGTCTTATGACACAGAAAAATGAAAATCTAGTTCCCCTATTTCTATGTCCGCATTTCTTGGCTCAGTTCCAGACAGGTTAGATGGCACATTGTGTGGATTTTTGGGGGGTTCACCCCCCTGTCATAAATAGAAAAACAATATATATTGCACTGATCGGTGGTCTGTCTGTATTCTGCTTGTGCGGATAGCAGCTTACCCACACCAGAATTGCTCAGAATAATTCTGTTCCAGAACCAAGCTCAGTGCATAAATACAGCATTAGAACCAAGCTCATAACATAAATACGGCACAAGAGCCAAGCTCATAACATTAATACAGTATCAGAACAAATTGATTGCTTTGCAAGGGTGCCGAACGGCTATTAGTGGCACATCGAATCAAGAGTAGAATGATTCATGTAGCTCCACAATATGCTGCCACACAGAAGAAGAAGATCATCTGGCCTGGCATGGGGTGATTGCCTCCAGCGTACATCTGCCTGGTGCCTCCCCTAAGCTTGTAGCTGGCATCCTGTGTGACCATACATAACTATGGTAGCACTGGGCAAGTCTTGACTCTACTGTTCACTACAAGTCAGTAGGGTAGATTTATCAATGTGTTGTATGTTTATACTGTGGTAGCCAAATGTGGCTGAAACCACATGAAAAGAATGACCACACAATTTTTTGGCATGGAAAATTGCCCTTTTAACCTTCATGCAATAAGCAGATCACAACAATGCAGTCTTAACTTGTGCCATATCTATCAATCAGTTGAGACAGTTTTGGAAGACATCTAACACAGTTTTAAGACTTTTTTTTATTTATATCAAAAAAGGTGGAGCCTTGCTCTAAAAAAGGTGTGGCTATTTAATTAAAACTTTTCAACATATTTGTGAATGCCCAATGATATAGGCTGTTAAAGGAGTTTTCCAATAAATATTCACAAGATGTCCCACTGTTGAAACATTCAACAATCAGCTGTGGTATAAGGTTGCGTCCATGTCTCCCATTGAAATCAGTGGGTTGTACGAGTAATACATGAATGTGCCCGGTCCTACTGAATGAAAGATGATCATTATATCTGCTCTCTCTTGCTCATACGTGTTCAGAATGCAGCCCTCTTCATTAAAGTGGCTGTCCCACCAAATGAAGGAAATAGGGTAGAACCAAAAGATTAGTAGGGTCTGACTACTGGGACTCCACCAATCCTGGGAACAGAGATTCTGAAGGAACTCAAGTTAACGAAACCACAGTCAAGCTTATGCACCACCACTTCATCCACTTCAATAGGACTGTTGGATATGGCTGAGGGTTTTAATTCTACTATCTCCGTCAGTCCCATTGAAATGAACAGAGTGGCGATGAATGTACTTGACCATTACTGCATTCATTCTGAGACCTTCATTCTTGGGATTGGTGGAGGTCCCAACAGTTGGACCCCACTAGTCAATAAGTTATTTAGCTCAGAATGCCCTAATAGGATAACTAATGTTGTTATTTTTTTGGACAAAATTTTTGTGTTATGAAGCTTCTGGTGCTGATTCTAAATTTGTGCTCAGAATATGACTGTCAGGAACAGAATTACAGACAATAACCCTAACAGTAGAATTAAGAAATATAGATATAATTGCAATTAAATATGTTTTAGAAATGTACTTATAAACAGTTAATCCTGAATGGGGTAACATACAGTTATAAGGAGGACATGAGATCACCAGGTGGCAGACGTATAATAACAAAGAACTAATATAAGTGGCATGAAAATTTTGGAAGTCAGATGTAATGTTTGTCCAAGTCACTTATTTCGTTTATGTCCGCCAATGTTCTCCCATGGAATATTCCAGCAGTAATTAGCCAGCATCGCAGGTGTCATCTTCCCGTTATACCACTTTGCAATTTCATGTATGTCCTGGTGAAATCTTTTACTAAGCTTTTTAGGCCTCACTTAGATGAGTGATGTTTTAGCGCTGTTAAGCAGCACTCAAAACACGCTTCTATAGGAGGTTCCTATAGAAGCGTTCAGCGCATCTAACAAAGATAGGATATGCGAGTGCAAAATAGGATATGCGAAATAGGATATGCAAAATAGGATATGTGAGAGCATGTTGGCTCCGAGACGCAAGCAAAGATAGGACAAGTCCCATCTTTGCTGCGTGTTTTCCCTAGGCTTCTACGGGAGCCTTGAAAGCACGCAGCACGTGCCTTGGATCGTATGAACGGGCAACTTCACAGAGCTTGAAATCGCCCATTCACACGATCTTTTCAGGACTATAGCAGTGCTATTTTCTCGCTGCTTAGCAGCACGAAAACAGTTCTCGTCTGCATAAGACCTACCTCTTTTTATAAATTACTATATTTACACTAAAATAAAGTACAGGAATAGGTTCCTAATTTTCTTTGCGGCATTTTGATATATAATTTGTATAGTTTGGGATCACAGGGCGTGTATGGTGATGGTTTTGGTTGGTGTCAGCAGTGGGTCAATTTCTTATATATATATATATACACACACACACACACCTTATTTGCCCAAAAATAAGACCATGACTTATATTAACTTTTGCTCCAAAAGAGACACTAGGTCTTTTTTTCGGGGGATGTTTTATTGTACTTACCTACCAGGCTCGATCCAGGTCCCTCCCGCTGCTCTCCACATTTCCGATGCACTGCCCACAGTTCTCGGCCGCTCATACAACATCACTTCCCGGTTCATAATTTCCACCTCCAGGAAGCAATGGCTGTGATTCGTTCTTCGACTGCTGCTCAGCCGATCAATGTAGCGCTGGATGAACTAATACGATAGCTGTGATTGGTTTATCCAGTGCTGCATTGATTTGCTGAGCAGCGGTTCGAAGAACCAATCAACAGCCATTGTGTTGTAGAGGCGGGATTTATGAATTGGCTGAGCTGCAGCCAATCACAGCAATCGCATTGGTTCATCCAGTGCCGCATTGATTAGCTGAACAGTGGTCGAAGAGCCAATCACAGCAATCGCTTCCTGGAGGTGGAAGTTATGAATTCCGTAACCAGGAAGTGATGTTGTACGAGCTGCTAAGGACTGCAGGAACAGCGCTGAATCTCTAGAGAATAGCGGGAGGGACCCGGACCAAGCCTGCTAGGTAATGTATTCTTTTTTTTTTTTTTTAAACCCCTTAGTAACCAAGCTTTTTTGCATTTTTCCATTTTCGTTTTTTCCTCACCCCTTTTAAAAAATCGTAACTCCTTTATTTATCCATCGACGTCACCGTATGAGGGCTTGTTTTTTGCGGGACGAGTTGTATTTTTCAATGGTACTATCTATTGTACCATATAAAGTACTAAAAAGTTTTAAAAAATTCTAAGTGGAGAGAAATGGTAAAAAAAAACAGACG
This sequence comes from Eleutherodactylus coqui, assembly GCF_035609145.1. NCBI lineage: Eukaryota > Metazoa > Chordata > Amphibia > Anura > Eleutherodactylidae > Eleutherodactylus > Eleutherodactylus coqui. The sequence goes on from NC_089838.1 coordinate 272,103,509, forward strand.
TTCCGCCATCTTTCGGTACGTTCTGTTTCTACGGCGCACAAAGTGCAACAAAAATGACCTGATAGCTTTATTCTATGGGTCAGATTGATTACTACGATACCAAACTTATTTGCTGTACTACTTGTATTTTCCTTAAAGATTTTTAATTTTTAAAAATTATTTTCTGTATCAATTTTCTGCGCACAATAACTTTTTTTTTTTCCGTCGACATAGTTGTGCGAGGGCTCTTTTGGTGCCGTACGTTCTGTCATGTCCGCGGGTGCCATTCTTGAATACAAACAACTTTTTGATTGCTTTTTATTACATTTTTTCTTGGAGATAGGGTGACCAAAAAAGCGCATTTCTGGCGTTCTTTATTTTGTTTTTTTCAGACGACGTTCACCATGCGGGGTAAATAATGCATTACTTTGATAGATCAGGGTTTTACGGACTCAGTGATACCAAATGCGTATTTTTGCTTGACTATTTAGATTTTTTTTATTGCAAATATGGCAAAAGAGTTTTTTTAAAAACTTTTATTACCTTTTTTTAAATTAGTAAAACTTTATTGTTTTTATTTTAACAATTTATTTTAGTCCCCAAGGGGGACAACAACCAGCGATGCTTTGATTGCTTCTGCAGTATGATTTAATGCCTTAGCATTACATCATACTGCATTCTGACAGGCAGCCTACCGAGCCACCCCACAGGTACGGTTTGATGGGCAGTCTGCCAAAACAGCCATGGGGCCTTTCAGAAGGCCCCTGGCTTCCATGACACCTGCACGGCTCTCCTGATCTCATTGTGGGGAGTGGGGGGGGGGGCGTACGGGACCCCCAAGCATCGGTCGGGGGATTTAAATACCGATTACAGCTATTGCCCGCTGGAGTCAGCTGTAATATATATATATCACAGTCCTGATATTGATATCACAGTCCTGCCTGTTGACATTTGTTCTAGTTATGTCCCCCATGACGTCATATAAGACCTCTGTGGGTCATTCATATGTTCTTTTTTATTTCATACTTTTCCACTGTAGCTGGGGCATCTCTAGGAGCCCCAGTCACTGTGGAAAACATCCTCTTGTAGTGATAATAGTCACTAACAGAGCTGATCAGGGTCTGCTAAGACCCTGCAGCTCTGCTATGACAAGGGGCACTAGGCAGTCACATGATTACTGGGTCGAAAAGCAGAACTAACACTTCTGCTTTCACTTTTTAGTACATAACACTCATTGAGCACTATGTAGCCTGGAAAAGGGAAGGCAGAAGCGGATAAAAACTGCTTCTACCTTCTCCACCGGGTCCTCGGCTGTGTATGACAGCTGAGACCTCGACCTGCCTCTGTTTGATTGCAAGAGCAGAGGCTATAATCCATATTTTTGCTATCAGCAGGGTTTAACGCCCAGGACCCAGCGCTGTAAATTTATGGTGCTGGGTCCTTAAGGAGTTAATATACTGCAACAGAATGTACAATATTGAATATCATACTTTCTTATGATGCCCATAACTTCATTATTTTGCCTTACAAACAATTGTGGTTGCCGTATTTGGATTCGGCACCCTGACTAAAGGAAGGAATACAGATTTTTTTTATGCAGTAAAATATCCCCTTGTAACACAGTGAATTTATTTATTTCTAATAACTCATTCAATGTTTTAATGTGGATATATTATGTTTTTTATGCGCCATATCCCGAGCTTTTTCTGATTAGATAAGTTATATTTGTTCTCACCTGTCATAAGGTCAGCAGAAGATGCATTACAGTTATAAGAACAGTAAGAAAATAATGAAAATTTCATTGTGCTTCAGCTAAACTCTTCTCTTTTTATATGTTGTGCGTTAGATTTCGCATTATGTAACGTTACTCATTCGGAAATTTATTCTTCACTTTTGAATATTAGTTTTTATTTCAAACTTTCAGTGCATGATGTTGAAAACTCTTTTATATACTGTGTATTACTCATTGTACTTTTCATAGGTTACATTGTATGCTCTTATTCTTCCTCGATCAATGCTGGATCCTTTGCTTGCTGTCTGTATACATTCATGCTGAATGCATTTCTGGGAAAATGCAATGAATGAATATTCCTAGCTATCAAAGAAGTGGAAATGAATGATAAAAGTCCTAGGCATTGCACAAACCAGCTTAAATATTTTGTAACAACTGATAAGTACTAATAAAGCAATAAATAACCCCTTCCTACTGCCGCCAGTTTTGGCCTCCCTGACCAAGCCCACTTTTTCAAATCTGACATGTGTTACTTTTCCTGGTAATAACCTGATTCTGAGACTGTTTTTTTAGACACTTTTATTGCTGGTGTTACACCGGAACTCTGGACTAAATTGCACCTTTCATTTGGCACAAATCAAGTTAGACAGATTTACTATTAATTTGTGCCAAAAAGTACAGATGTCACAAGTCTCACTCTACTTTTCAAAAGTGTCAACAGAAATGGACTTGCCTTGCTACTTGGCCAGATGTTGGAGATATTTATGATATGTTACTTTTTAAAAAGTTGCTAAATTTTCACTCCAGTGGTGATAAAAGTGACTCCACATCTCTAGACATATTTAAAGGTGCGACAAATTTTAGAGCATTGGGCAAAATTTGAAAAGTTTGTCATGTTTTAACTTGGAGAAGGGAAAATAAGTGTGTGAGAAAAGTGGTATTAAAAATTCCAAAGATGATACATTTCCTTCATTGCACTTTATTTTAGTGGTCAAATTTGATTCATCCTGTCGATAGAGAATAGCTTTAGATTTTTAATACAGTCCCTTTTTGTTACTCATTACGCATGCTGATGTGTCTTGGAGGTTAGCACTGTAACCTGGTAGTCCTGGGGTCCTATGTTCAAATCTAAACACAATGCTGTGAGGAAATTGTATGTTCTTCCTATGAGTACTATTGTATCTTGTCTCCACCACAAGCATGGGTGGAGACAAGAGAAAGGCTGCTTGACAGGCAGGTGACGCCCCTAGTCCCTGATTGGCTGCACGGCTCGCTCCCGTCGTCGGCCTCTTAGGTCCTGCGACTCACCACCCCCGGCCTCCCCTCTCCACTGACGGTTTGCTCGTCCTGCGCTGCTGATAGCTGCTCCTGTTCTCCTACTGCACCCATAAAACGAGGGACGCTCTCCATGCCTGGATCCAAGGGTGCGGCCCCGTTAACAGCTTGGCGGCAGGAGGATAGATGATTTTAGATGGGCAGCAAGCTTCTAGCAGTGTGGAGAATCAGTTTTGCCTGGGATGGAGGGTTAGGGTTAGTTTCAGTGTTAGGCTTACATTATTAGCTATAAATGCTTCTATGTCAATGCTGCCCCGCTGCTCTCAAATGGAAGCATTTACAGCTAATAATGTAAGCCTAACACTAAAATGAACCATAACCCTAACCCTCCATCCAAGGCAAACCTCAATACCCATACTACTAGAACCTTGCCCCAGCTGTTACGATCACGTGGGCAAACTAAGCACAGGGCCCACACGATCGTGACCAAACAAATGATGCACACAGGTTTCAAGCAAACTGACCCTGTGCTACAAGGGAGGATGATGACATGGCCCTACCTAAGCGGGGAGAACGCCCCAATAAAGGGCGGCCCAGCGGTCTTCGGAACTGGGCCCTAGCTGATCCTAGGAACCATGTACCAGAACAGGATACATACACATGCCACATGACAGGGACAGAACAACGGACACACATAGCCAGAAAACACAGCATACAGCAGCCAAAATGCAAACACTAGTAACAGGTGATAAGCTATATATAAATACCAGGTATTAGTTGACATTTTGTACAAAACATGGAAGCTAGCGAGCCACTTCATGGCTCCTTGCTATACCGCTAGTCCCTAAACTAACCAGGAGTCCAGCAGCCCTGGACACAGATCACACAGCAAGCTGCAACAGGACAGGAACAGAACACAGGTCACACAGCAAGCTGCAACAGGAGAGGGACAGAGCACAGGTCACAGATCACACAGCAAGCTGCAACAGGACAGGAACAGAGCCAGATCCCACAGCAAGCTGCAACAGGACAGGAACAGTACACACAGCAAGCTGCAACAGGACAGAATACAGATCACACAGCAAGCTGCAACAGGACAGAATACAGATCACACAGCAAGCTGCAACAGGACAGAATACAGATCACACAGCAAGCTGCAACAGGACAGAATACAGATCACAGATGAAACTCCACAGCAAGTCTATGTGTCCTCATACAGGGGGATAGACAGTCAGCCACCGAGCTGACATAGGGAACTGTGTCAGGGATCCACCAACTGACACGCGGAGCGAGACATAAGACGTTTGGAGGCCACACCTGTAAAGGGGAAGGGAAAAGGGGCACTGTATGTGCTACAGACAAGGACTACAAGTGTCCAAATCATCTTGGGGAAGCAGAGAGACACAACAGACCTACATGCAACACAGATCAGAGTGGAAACAGGCTGCACAGAACAGATAACAAGTTACACAGCACAGAAGTAACATGACTGCTCACCCTGGAACCCAGACAGACACTGCCAGGAGCTGGGTTTATAGGTGAGCTCAGACCCAAGGGATTGTCTAGCAGGAGATCACCACACCCAGCTAGCTCAATCATTCACCCCACCTGTGAGATGTGCTGCTAGGAACATTATAGTACAACAGATCCCAGCAGCACATCCAGACAGTACCTCCCCTTTAAAAAGGGGCCTCCGGACCCTTTATTCATAACAAAAAAAATTATGCAACTCCTCCAAAAGACACAGACGCAGCACAGAACTTATGCATTCGGGCCTGATGCAGACACACAAACACCTATGAAGGAGGGGGCAAACGTTACACATTGCATGCACATAGCCAGAGGGGAAAACATGGCAACCCTCCCTGCTGACATAGTGTGCACAGGACTTATCCATACGGGCCTCATCCGGACGCCAGCCAGTCAGCAGGAGAAGGGAAAAGGCTCAGGTACATACCGCACAGGAGTGCACGGCAAATTATGTCCGCTGGGCACACATAGCCACAGGACAGACACAGGGACAGGAATACAGACTGCATAAGGCAGGACGGGTAACAGACAGAGCAGGAACTCAGACACAGACAGGGAAACAGACCAAACAAAGCCCTAACATCCGCCTACCAATGGACAAGGTGAAGGATTCGGATCAGGCATCCGCCCACCAACGGACAGGTAGAAATACAGGAACAGGAAGCTGACGTCCACAACCAATGGACGGGGGGCTCAGACAGACAGGGCCCTAAAATCCGCCTACCAACGGACCAAGAGGACAGGATTCAGATAAGGTGTCCGCCCACCAACGGACGGGTAGAAATACAGGAGCAGGAATCAGGTGTTCACAACCAATGGATGGGTGGATCAGACAGACAGAGACTGTCAGAAACAGACATGAGACAAAGCAGAACATACATGCAAGCCAACAGAGCAACATACAAACATAATGCACCCCCTTTTGTAAGTGGGGGGGCATTATGTTATGATCGTGTGGGCAAACCAAGCAGGGAGCCCACATGATCATGACCAAACAAAGGATGCACACAGGTTTCAGGCAAACTGACCCTGTGCTACAAGGGAGGATGATGACATCGCCCCAATAAAGGGCGGCCGAGAGGTCTTCGGAGCTGGGCCCTAGCTTATCCTAGGAACCATGCACCAGAACAGGATACATACACATGCCACATGACAGGGATAGAACAACAGTACATGCAGAGCCAGAAAACACAGCATACCGCAGCCAAAATGCAACCACTAGTAACAGGTGATAAGCTATATATAAATACCAGGCATTAGTTGACATTTTGTACAAAACGTGGAAGTTAGCGGGCCACTTCATGGCTCCTGGCTATACTGCTAGTCCCTACACTAACCAAGATTCCAGCAGCAGCAGGCACAGATCACAGCAAGCTTCAACAGGACAGGAACAGAGCACAGATCACAGATCATACAGCAAGCTGCAACAGGACAGAAGCAGAGCCAGATCACACAGCAAACTGCAACAGGACAGGAACAGAACACACAGAAAGCTGGAACAGGACAGAATACAGACCACACAGCAAGCTGCAACAGGACAGAATACAGATCACAGATGAAACTCCACAGCAAGTCTATGTGTCCTCATACAGGGGGATAGACAGTCAGCCACCGAGCTGACATAGGGAACTGTGTCAGGGATCCACCAACTGACATGCGGAGAGAGACATAAGACGTTTGGGGGCCGCACCTCTAAAGGGAAAGGGAAAAGGTGCACTGTATGTGCTACAGACAAGGACTACAGGTGTCCAAATCATCTTGGGGAAGCAGAGAGACACCACAGACCTACATGCAACAAAGATCTGAGTGGGAACAAGCTGCACAGAACAGATAACAAGTTACACAGCACAGAAGTAACATGACTGCTCACCCTGGAACCCAGACAGACACTGCCAGGAGCTGGGTTTATATGTGAGCTCAAACCCAGCGGATTGTCTAGCAGGAGATCACCACACCCAGCTAGCTCAATCATTCACCCCACCTGTGAGATGTGCTAATAGGAACCTTATAGTACAACAGATCCCAGCAGCAGATCCTAACACCAGCCAGGCAATCAGTAGCTTGGGGGTGTACACTGGGAAGATACAGCCTAACAATAGGTCTCCACCCATACTTGTGGTGGAGACAAGATACAACAGTACCCTCCCGATGACCATGCAGATTTCCTAACACACTTTAAAAACATGCTGCTACGTCAATTGACTTCCAAGAAATTTTCTCTACTGAGTGTCTGAGATGCATATGTGTACTTGTGTAACTTGACTCTTAAAGGGGTTATATCAGCACATAAAAAGTGTTAGTCATGAGCGAACATTTGAATAGTTTGGTTCAGCTGGTTTGCTGAACTTTTGCCAAAAGTTTAGTTCAGTCTGAATTAGCTTGAACCAAACTGGAAGTTCACCAATACCCCTACAACTGGTGAATAAAACTGTCTAAGAGCTATAAAAGCCTTCTATGATACTCAAGTTATACAAGGGTTTTATGGCTCTTGGACAATGTTATACACCAGTGTTCAGGACTACTGTTGAGCGAACCAAAGCAGTAGAATCCTGTTTTGTGTAGAGCTTTGCTAAAAGCTGAGTTCAGGTTCATGCTGAACCAATCATTTAGCAAAACTCGACCCAAAACAAGGTTCTAGTGGTGTAGTTCACTTAAAATTAATTACATATATATGCTGCTTTTAGTGCCCTCATATAGTATAGGTGCCCCCTGTTATGACCACACTCAGTAATAATGACTTCTTTATGTTCCTACTCAATAATAATGCTCCCATTATGGCATCACTCAGTATTGTTGCTCATTATATAGCCCCACTTAATATTATGGCCCCACTGTGTTGCTTCACACAGTGATATTGCCCCATATATGCCCCCCGCCCCCCGAAATAGTGTACATTATCAAAAGCATATCACTATAAGCATTTGGTAGAGCTCCTGTTTGTTGCAGCACAGGGCAAAACTACAGGAGCAACTAGACATCTACAGCATTTCTTTGTAAATCTCCCCTAAATTACGTCATGTCTGTATGCCCCAGTCAGTAATGCTACCAGCCCAGTACCAATGGGGCAGTGTAAAAGAAAATGTATCATACTAACCTCAACCGTTCTGCTCCCTTTTAGTTCTGTTTGCCATTCTGCCATAGATCACCAATCATTGACACCATCATACCAATGTTAAGGCTGGAGATTAGCCACGACCCGCAGTAGCTCGTTATCGGCTGCAAAGAGTGTAGACCAGTAGGGGCCAGATGATTGGTGTCTGGAGCAAAAAACTTGAGGTAAGTATGACATGTTTTTATTTTTTTTTACATACCCCTATTTTTTTTGTAAGACAATTGCTGGGCTGGACTTGGAGCCCCCTTGCAGATGGAGACAATGGGCAATTACCTAGTTTGCCCCTCTCTTAATGCTAACCCTGCTTGTCACCATTCTGTTTGTATCACCCTGTTTAAGCAGTATGAAGACATACAGTATACGTTTGATTATTAACTGCAAGTCGAAGTAGAAGCAACAATACATGGAAACATATGCGATACACTGTAAAAAGTAACCGTACTCTTCTTCCGATGAAAAAAATAAGTTTTTGAATATCAGTAATGCTACACAATTTTCAACTTTCTCGCTGAAGTCCTTTTACGGCCCCTTGCACATGGGCGGATTTGAATTGTGAAATCCACAATCAGCACCTGCACGGACGATCCGCTGTTAAAGTCCCCCATAGGAAAGCATGAGCTTCTGCAGCTCCGTGCGCACATGTGGATTTGAATTGCGAACTCTGCGAGCAAAAAACAAATCACAGCATGCTCCATTTTAGCGTGGATTCCGAGCGGACAGGCTCCATTCGTCTCTACGGAAGCGTTCGATCTGCAATACATCTGCAATTACCTTGCGATGCATTGCTGATTTGTAGGCTGATACTTCTTAGGTTGCTTGGAGACGAGGCAAGGAGGTACGGGAAGGGAGGGCTTCTTTGAACAAACAAGTGCAATTTATTTTTTCCGTGCCGACGATCCGCTGTGCATCTGTGTAGAAAAAACATCGAATCCGTGATCATCACATGTATAATCCGGACGCGCCATGTGCAGGCGGCCTAATGCAGATTAGAAGAATATTTTCATGATTTACAATATATTGGTAAAATAAGGTGGTTTAGGACCAAAATGTTTATTTTCAGTTGCTTATCTACAGTAGCACACCAGTGTGGGAGAACGCTCATAGAATTAGGAAGAACATACTAGCATCATGCCTATGTTACCCTTCGTCAAATTCAAACCTAGAACCCCAGTGCTGTAAGGTAACATGGCTAACCAATAAGCTACTGCACAATTGTATTGTGGAAAAGAAAGTATGGATCTTTTGAGACCAAGACTAGTGATGAGTGACCTTTTTGAAAAGTTCAGTTCAGCTAATTTCCAAAACTTTTGCTAAATGTTTCGTTTATCCAAATCCCTTCTTAACACTGATGTATAACACTATTAAATAACTAGTAAAGCCCTGTATAGCATTCTGAGAGTGTTATACTGGACTTTTATGGCTCTAAGGGCTTATTCACACATCCGTATATCATTCGGTTTTCACGTTCAGCCAATATACAGTGTCCTTTTTTGCAGAGAAAGAAGGCAGGCCGGGCCAGTAGCAGTGCACTGAGCTCTCTACCCCTCGCCACTATTTGCAATGGGAGGGGGCGGGGGTGGGTGAAACTTAGCTCCACCCCCATTCTGCCCCTCCCATTGCAAACAGTGATGAGGGGCAGGGAGAGAGTGGAGAGGGGGTGGAGAGAGGGTGGAGAGGGGGTGGGAGATCAGTCCACTGCTCCCGGCCCAACCCGCCTCCTCCCCCTGCAGAATGGGACACGGTATATGGGCTGGGCGTGCAAACGCGACCAATATACGGAAGTGTGACTAAGCCCTTAGACAGTGTTATACATCAGTGTTCAGGACCAGTGTTGAGCAAATCGAACCAATAGAACCTTTTTTTCACATTTGCTAAAATCTGGGTTTGGATTCATGCCAAATCAAACTTTGACCAAGGTTTGACTTAAAACAAGGGTCTACTAGTACTGAACACTAACCAAGACGTGATTTTGGCTGGGCCACAAGGAAGAGTACCGTGCAGTTTTCTAAATAGCTGAATCGGATTGTTACACCATCTCTGGAAGACCACAAAGAGATCAGGTCGAGGAAATGATTCAACTGTCTATTCTTTTGAATATCTGCAAAAACATCTATTTAGTAGAAATTTCTTAATCAATTAATCTTTGTTCACGCATTTTTGTCACAGTGTTCGAGTGTTATTTATTCTTGAAGGAATGAATAGCACATTCTGCAAAAAGACCAGAAAAACAACATAAAACCGACAGACTTTGTCAGGGTTCGTTGGCATCTGTAAATGCATTGTTGTAATGGCTTTGTTATTGTGCATGGCTCTACTACTGTGACGAAAGCCTTAGCAAGGGTCTGCTAATCACCATTCAATCAGTTTGCCAGTTTCATGGTTTTAGTAATGATCATGACTCCATCGTGCCTGACCTTTTCCAGGATTTTAAAGATAATAGGAACAGGGAACAATACAAAATGCCTGCTTGAAAGTTCACTTTAGGGAAAGGGAATTTAGATTGCCCTAGCAGAACATAGAGTTTGAACTTCTAGAGTTTCTTTTTGCTGTACTTATTCTTCATAATTATTTCTAAAAATTGTCTATCTAGCCACAATCTTAGATAATTTTTTAAAATCTTAGTTTTAAAATGGATAGGAAGAACACTCCGGTCATTCAGACTGCTGAAATATTTATGCTGCTCTACTGATTTACATACTGTATATTACTGTATGTAGTGATAATATAAGGTTTCACTATGAATGCTGTGGAGAAAACTTTAGGAAGGAGAGACGAGTATATGGTGAAAGAAAGTCACTTACCTGTTGGGCACAGAAGGGGAGGCAGCGGAAGACAGATGCAGAAAAAGCCCCTCTGTGTAAAACAAGTATGGTGCCCTCTTACTGCCCACCAGCTGTGTTTGTCATTTGTGAGGCGTCTATTAGTATATGCATTCTTTTAAGGTCTTAACCAAGTGGCAATCTTGTCTGTTCAGAGTCCATATAGGTGCACACAGAGGCACAGAATACTTTGGTTCCATAAGTACTCCATATGTTGTTCTTTGGTACCTCCATACCAAACTATAGTGTCCCTTAAAAGCATTGCTAGCAGGAGAGGATACCTCTGTAATATAGTGTAAAGTGACTGGGCAGATCCCTAGCTGCTTTACAAGCAGTCATGGTCAGGATGCATAACCCCTTGGACTCCATGCTCCGTGTCCTATTAATTTGTAGGCAGCTGAGCCACTTATTAGTCTTTATTTCTGTCTCTGGAAACGACAAGCGGATGTGGCATGGCACTTTCTGCTACTTGGTTTACTTGGGCTTCTTACTATCCCTTGCAGCCCAGCATTTTAATCTGGCACTGTGTCGTTCTGTCCTATTTTTCAAGGCATGACTCTCTGTCAAAAAATGGACACTGCTCAGGACTGATTTAACCATATGGTAAAGAGGGCATCTGCACGGGGCCCGTGGTGGTGGCACCACTTTCAGCTGTTTCCACATTCTTAGGATGCAGATACAGTTGTACAAAGTATTGATAAGCATACAAATAATACATGTTGGGCTGGGATCACACGAGCAGGTCGGATACACATGTGGGAAGTATTCAGCAGATTCCAGGTGTGCGCCTGGTTGGTGACCTTGCGTATCTCCATTAACTGTACTGCGGATGACCATAAAGGCTTGCAGGGGGTCATGCGCAGCATTTTTTTTTTTTTTTACATTGCAGCGATGACTTAGGTACCTGCAGCCCATATGCAATGTTAATTGCATATGGGCTGCGGGTCAAACACCTCCATTGACATCAATGTAGGCTATCCACTTGAATTTCAGTGCAAAATAGAGCATGCTATGATTCTTCTTCTGCTCATGGAATGTGCAATTCGTATCCACTAATGTGAATGAAAAATCAAAGCTGCATGCCTTTCAATGCCTGTGTTTTACCGCGGATCATCCATGCAGATGGCGATCTCAGAATGCGCAATACAAATCCACCCATGTGAGCCCGGCCTTATACTCATCTCTTGCGTGTTTCCGTCTCTGCTTACATCCAGGTTTAGACATCATGTGCCTGTCTAATTCATGACCGCTATGGCAAATCACCATCCTCCATATATGTTGAGGTTAGTGATTGTCTGCAGTGATTGTGTGCTTAGAAGGGCACCTGCCCGCTGGACCTGGAAATGAGCCGACACTGCAGACAAACCATACAGAGTTGTGCAGTCTGCCCAGTTAGATGACTATTGGTTTTTATTGTTTTTGTCACAAACAAGTTCGGAGAGCGAGGAGGCAGGATAAAGGTGAAGAGAGCGGAGTGACAGTGCCAAGGCGCTGTTTAATATCTTTGCACTGGATGCACTTTGATTAGAGATGAGCGAGCACCAAAATGCTCGGGTGCTCGTTACTCGGGATGAAATTATCGCGATGCTCGAGGGTTCGTTTCGAGTAACGAACCCCATTGAAGTCAATGGGCGACCCGAGCATTTTTGTATGGGACCTATGCTCCGCTAAGGTTTTTATTTGTGAAAATCTGGGCAATTCAAGAAAGTGATGGGAACGACACAGCAACGGATAGGGCAGGCGAGGAGCTACATGTTGGGCTGCATCTCAAGTTCCCAGGTCCCACTATTAAGCCACAATAGCGGCAAGAGTGCCCCCCCCTCCCAACAACTTTTACTTCTGAAAAGCCCTCATTAGCAATGCATACCTTAGCTAAGCACCACACTACCTCCAACAAAGCACAATCACTGCCTGCATGACACTCCGCTGCCACTTCTCCTGGGTTACATGCTGCCCAACCCTCCCCCCCCCCCCCCCCCCCGCACAACGCAGTGTCCCCAGCGCACACCAAAGTGTCCCTGCACAGCCTTGAGCTGCACTCATGCCACACCACCCTCATGTCTATTTATAAGTGCGTCTGCCATGAGGAGTAACCGCAGGCACACACTGCAGAGGGTTGGCACGGCTAGGCAGCGACCCTCTTTAAAAGGGGCAGGGCGATAGCCCACAATGCTGTACAGAAGCAATGAGAAATATAATCCTGTGCCACCGCCATCAGGAGCTGCACACATGGGCATAGCAATGGGGAACCTTTATGTGCCACACACTATTCATTCTGTCAAGGTGTCTGCATGCCCCAGTCAGACCGTGTTTTTTTATAAATAGTCACAGGCAGGTACAACTCCGCAATGGGAATTTTGTGTGCACCCACAGCATGGGTGGCTCCCTGGAACCCACCGGCTGTACATAAATGTATCCCATTGCAGTGCCCATCACAGCTGAGGTAACGTCCGATTAAATGCAGGTGGGCTTCGGCCCACACTGCATGCCCCAGTCACACTGAGGTTCTTTAGAAGTGGACACATGCAGTTACAACTCCCTGTGGACCCACAGCATGGGTGGGTGCCAGGAAGCCACTGGCGGTACATAAATATATCCCATTGCATTGCCCATCACAGCTGAGGTAATGTCATGTTAAATGCAGGTGGGCTTCGGCCCACACTGCATGCCCCAGTCAGACTGGGGTTCTTTAGAAGTAGACACATGCAGTTACAACTCCCTGTGGACCCACAGCATGGGTGGCTCACTGGAACCCACCGACGGTACATAAATATATCCCATTGCAGTGCCTAGCACAGCTGATGTAACGTCAGCTTTAATGCAGGTGGGCAAAAAATTAATTGGATTACACTGTAGGCGAGGGCCCCAAAAAATTGGTGTACCAACAGTACTAATGTACGTCAGAAAAATTGCCCATGCCCAACCAAGAGGGCAGGTGAAACCCATTAATCGCTTTGGTTAATGTGGCTTAATTTGTAACTAGGCCTGGAGGCAGCCCAGTTAAAATAAAAATTGGTTCAGGTGAAAGTTTCAACGCTTTAATGAGCATTGAAACGTATAAAAATTGTTTACAAAAATTCTATGACTGAGCCTTGTGGGCCTAAGAAAAATTGCCCGTTCCACGTGATTGCGTCAGGTTTCAGGAGGAGGAGCAGGAGGAGGAGGATGAATATTATAGACAGATTGATGAAGCTAAAAGGTCCACGTTTTTGATGGTGATAGAGAACAATGCTTCCATCCGCGGGTGCAGCCTACGTATTGTTTAGGTATCGCTGCTGTCCACTGGTGGAGAAGAGAAGTCTTGGGAAATCCAGGCTTTGTTCATCTTGATGAGTGTAAGCCTGTCGGCACTGTCGGTTGACAGGCGGGTACGCTTATCTGTGATTCCCCCAGCCGCACTAAACACCCTCTCTGACAAGACGCTAGCCGCAGGACAAGCAAGCACCTCCAGGGCATACAGCGTGAGTTCAGGTCACGTGTCCAGCTTCGACACCCAGTAGTTGTAGGGGGCAGAGGTGTCACGGAGCACGGTCGTGCGATCGGCTACGTACTCCCTCACCATCCTTTTACAGTGCTTCCGCCGACTCAGCCTTGACTGGGGAGCGGTGACACAGTCTTGCTGGGGAGCCAGAAAGCTGTCAAAGGCCTTAGAGAGTGTTCCCCTGCCTGTGCTGTACATGCTGCCTGATCTCTGCGCCTCCCCTGCTACCTGGCCCTCGGAACTGCGCCTTCTGCCACTAGCGCTGTCGGATGGGAATTTTACCATCAGTTTGTCCGCCAGGGTCCTGTGGTATCACGTATAGCAGAAATGGTGGCAGCATATAGTGATGCACAAAAAAAACTCCTTGTCTAAAGGAACATGCTTTATTGTTTCATAGTTTAAAAATTAGGCGACGTTTCGACCTGTAAAGGTCTTTTTCAAGCCAAAAAACAGATGAAACAAGGTATGGAGTCCATGTTCCGCATACCACAGGGTCCTGTGGTATAGCATCACTCTCGAACCCCTTTCCTCTTCGGGTATGAGAGTGGAAAGGTTCTCCTTATACCGTGGGTCGAACAGTGTGTACACCCAGTAATCCATAGTGGCCAGAATGTGTGTAACGCGAGGGTCACGAGAAAGGCATCCTAACATGAAGTCAGCCATGTGTGCCAGGGTACCTGTACGCAACACATGGCTGTCCTCACTAGGAAGATCACTTTCAGGATCCTCCTCCTCCTCCTCCTCAGGCCATACACGCTGAAAGGATGACAGGCAAGCAGCATGGGTACCCTCAGCAGTGGGCCAAGCTGTCTCTTCCCCTTCCTCCTCATCCTCCTCATGCTCCTTCTCCTCCTCCTCAACGCGCTGAGATATAGACAGGAGGGTGCTCTGACTATCCAGTGACATACTGTCTTCCCTCGCCTCTGTTTCCGAGCGCAAAGCGTCTGCCTTTATGCTTTGCAGGGAACTTCTCAAAAGGCATAGCAGAGGAATGGTGACACTAATGATTGCAGCATCGCCGTTCAGCATCTGGGTAGACTCCTCAAAGTTTCCAAGGACCTGCCAACCAGGCCAACTCTTCTGTAAAGAATTGAGGAGGCTGACTCCCACTGCGCCGCCCATGTTGGAGTTGGTATTCCACTATAGCTCTACGCTGCTCATAGAGCCTGGCCAACATGTGGAGCGTAGAGTTCCACCGTGTGGGCACGTCGCACAGCAGTCGGTGCACTGGCAGATGAAACCGATGTTGCAGGGTACGCAGGGTGGCAGCGTCCGTGTGGGACTTGCGGAAATGTGCGCAGAGCCGACGCACCTTTCCGAGCAGGTCTGACAAGTGTGGGTAGCTTTTCAGAAAGCGCTGAACCACCAAATTAAAGACGTGGGCCAGGCATGGCACGTGCGTGAGGCTGCCGAGCTGCAGAGCTGCCACCAGGTTACGGCCGTTGTCACACACGACCATGCGCGGTTGGAGGCTCAGCGGCGCAAGCCAGCAGTCGGTCTGCTCTGTCAGACCCTGCAGCAGTTCGTGGGCCGTGTGCCTCTTCTCTCCTAAGCTGAGTAGTTTCAGCACGGCCTGCTGACGCTTGCCCACCGCTGTGCTGCCACGCCACGCGACACCAACTGCTGCCGACGTGCTGCTGCTGACACATCTTGATTGGAGGAGAAGGAGGAGGGTGGTTTAGTGGAGGAAGCATACACCGCCGCAGATACCACCACCGAGCTGGGGCCCGCAATTCTGGGGGTGGGTAGGACGTGAGCGGTCCCAGGCTCTGACTCTGTCCCAGCCTCCACTAAATTCACCCAATGTGCCGTCAGGGAGATATAGTGGCCCTGCTCGCCTGTGCTTGTCCACGTGTCCGTTGTTAAGTGGACCTTGGCAGTAACCGCGTTGGTGAGGGTGTGTACAATGTTGCGGGAGACGTGGTCTGGGACGGCACATCGGGGAAAGTAGTGGCGACTGGGAACTGAGTAGCGCGGGGCCGCTGCCGCCATCATACCTTTGAAAGCCTCCGTTTCCACAACCCTATGCGGCAGCATCTCCAGGCTGATAAATTTGGCTATGTGCACGTTTAACGCTTGAGCGTGCGGGTGCGTGGCGGCGTACTTGCGCTTGCGCTCCAACACTTGCGCTAGCGACGGCTGGACGGTGCGCTGACAGACATTGGTGGATGGGGCCGAGCACAGCGGAGGTGAGGGTGTGGGTGCAGGCCAGGAGACGGTAGTGCCTGTGTCCTGAGAGGGGGGTTTGGATCTCAGTGGCAGGTTGGGGCACAGGGGGAGAGGCAGCGGTGCAAACCGGAGGCGGCGAACGGCCTTCGTCCCACCTTGTGGGGTGCTTGGCCATCATATGTCTGCGCCTGCTGGTGGTGGTGAGGCTGGTGGTAGTGGCTCCCCGGCTGATCTTGGCGCGACAAAGGTTGCACACCACTGTTCGTCGGTCGTCTGCACTCTCAGTGAAAAACTGCCAGACCTTTGAGCACCTCGGCCTCTGCAGGGTGGCATGGCGCGAGGGGGCGCTTTGGGAAACAGTTGGTGGATTATTCGGTCTGGCCCTGCCTCTACCCCTGGCCACCGCACTGCCTCTTCCAACCTGCCCTGCTGCTGCACTTGCCTCCCCCTCTGAAGACCTGTCCTCAGTAGGCGTAGCAAACCAGGTGGGGTCAGTCACCTCATCATCCTGCTACTCTTCCTCCGAATCCTCTGTGCGCTCCTCCCTCGGACATACTCCAATTACTACCACCTGAGTGATAGACAACTGTGTCTCATCGTCATCGTCCTCCTCACCCACTGAAAGCTCTTGAGACAGTTGCCGGAAGTCCCCAGCCTCATCCCCCGGACCCCGGGAACTTTCCAAAGGTTGGGCATCGGTCACGACAAACTCCTCCGGTGGGAGAGGAACCATTGCTGGCCATTCAGGGCAGGGGCCCGGGAACAGTTCCTGGGAGTCTGCCTGCTCCTCAGAATGTGTCATTGTAATGGAGTGAGGACGCTGGGAGGAAGGAGGAGCAGCAGCCAGAGGATTCAGAGTTGCAGCAGTGGACGGCGCAGAACTCTGGGTGGATGATAGATTGCTGGATGCACTTTCTGCCATCCACGACAGGACCTGCTCACACTGCTCATTTTCTAATAAAGGTCTACCGCGTGGACCCATTAATTGTGAGATGAATGTGGGGACGCCAGAAACGTGCCTCTCTCCTAATCCGGCAGCAGTCGGCTGCGATACACCTGGATCAGGAACTCGGCCTGTGCCCACACCCTGACTTGGGCTTCCGCGTCCTCGCCCGCGTCCACGTCCTCTAGGCCTACACCTACCCCTCAACATGCTGTATTACCAGTAGTGCAGAAACAGAACGCTGTAATTAAATGTGCCGCTTATTGGCCTGTGGTTGGAGGCTGACTTCCCTTACGGAACGCACAGCAGAGCCAGGAAACAATTTTGCGCACGCCTGTAGTGAGACGTAGGTGCGTATGACTGAGCTAGTGGAATTCACAGCGCAGAAGCAGTCAAGTGGCCAAAGGCCATTAGTAGGCCTTAAGTATTTTGCTTCTATTTTTTTTAAATGCTGAGCTGATACAGCAGATAGATACTGTAGGCAGCGTATAATATTATGTATACTGTTTGCCTCTGGCGGGATGACGGCGATCATGTAACAGAAACAGCAGATCCAGGAAACAATTTTACGCAAGCCTGCTGTAACGCTTAGCTGCGTATTAATTAGGACTACAACCCCCAGCAGATAGATACTGTAGGCAGCGTATAATATTATGTATACTGTTTCCCTCTGGCGGGATGACAGCGCTGATGTAACAGAGACAGCAGATCCAGGAAACAATTTTGCGCAAGCCTGCTTTAACGCTTAGCTGCGTATTAATTAGGACTACAACCCCAAGCAGATAGATACTGTAGGCAGCGTATAATATTATGTATACTGTTTCCCTCTGGCGGGTTGACAGTGCTGATGTAACAGAGACAGCAGATCCAGGAAACAATTTTGCGCAAGCCTGCTGTAACACTTAGCTGCGTATTAATTAGGACTACAACCCCCAGCAGATAGATACTGTAGGCAGCGTATAATATTATGCATACTGTTTCCCTCTGGCGGGATGACAGCGATCATGTAACAGAGACAGCAGATCCAGGAAACAATTTTGCGCAAGGCTGCTGTAACGCTTAGCTGCGTATTAATTAGGACTACAACCCCCAGCAGATAGATACTGTAGGCAGCGTATAATATTATGTATACTGTTTCCCTCTGGCGGGATGACAGTGCTGATGTAACAGAGACAGCAGATCCAGGAAACAATTTTGCGCAAGCCTGCTGTAACGCTTAGCTGCGTATTAATTAGGACTACTACCCCCAGCAGATAGATACTGTAGGCAGCGTATAATATTATGTATACTGTTTCCCTCTGGCGAGATGATGGCGCTGATGTAACAGAGACAGCAGATCCAGGAAACAATTTTGCGCAAGCCTGCTGTAACACTTAGCTGCGTATTGATTAGGACTACAACCCCCAGCAGATAGATACTGTAGGCAGCGTATAATATTATGTATACTGTTTCCCTCTGGCGGGATGACGGCGATCATGTAACAGAGACAGCAGATCCAGGAAACAATTTTGTGCAAGCCTGCTGTAACGCTTAGCTACATATTAATTAGGACTACAACCCCCAGCAGATAGATACTGTAGGCAGCGTATAATATTATGTATACTGTTTCCCTCTGGCGGGATGACGGCGATCAATTTTTTGGAAAAAGCCCACTGCGTATATAGCCTGAATATCTCTTTCCCTGCCTCACCAGTACTGCCCCTATACTCTGTACAATGACTGCAGACTGCGGATGCAATGCTCTGCACGGCCGTTACACAAAAAAAAAAAAATGTGCAACACTGCTAAAAGCAGCCTCCACACTACTGCACACGGTCAGATGTGGCCCTAAGAAGGACCGTTGGGGTTCTTGAAGCCTAAAATAACTCCTAACGCTCTCCCTGTAGCAGCTCCGGCACCAGCAGCACTTTCCCTGAGCTATGTCAGAACGCATCTGTGGCGAGCCGCGGGAGGGGCCGATTTATATACTCGGGTGACACCTGATCTCACCAGCCACTCACTGCAGGGGGGTGGTATAGGGCTTGAACGTTGCAGGGGGAAGTTGTAATGCCTTCCCTGTCTTTCTATTGGCCAGAAAAGCGCGCTAACGTCTCAGAGATGAAAGTGAAAGTAACTCAAACATCGCGTGGTATTTGCCCCTAGTAACGAGCATCTCGAACACGCTAATACTCGAACGAGTATCAAGCTCGGACGAGTACGTTCGCTCATCTCTAACTTTGATGTTAAAATGGCCCTGCCTACAATGTCTCTGAACCAACTTGCATTCCTCTCTGTGACATGAAACTTGCTGCCACTCCACTAGTTACGCCCTATCCAACCGCACCACACAAGGATAGGACCTTTATATGCAGATGTAGCTAAATGTAACACAACCATGAAAACTTGCTGCAACAAGTTATCTTAATACAACAAAAGCCATTGAAAACCTATTGAGAAGGCAAGAAAAGTTTCCATGCCTCAATTTATTTAATGAGTTGTCAAGATAAACTTGACTAAATCTCTATCAGCCATGGAAAACATGGGCAGCATGACCTAGTGTCTTCATTGCCCCTGACATAATGGTATTCCTAAAGTACTGTCTGTAATTCACTCTGATTACATAGAGACGTATAGTACTGTATGAACTCATAGCTTTCTATTGTAGTAGCCATATCCACTGATGCAGAGGCGTAACTTGTAGTTTTTGGGTCCCAATGCAAAACCTGTAACAGGGCCCCCAAATATAATGCTTTATTCCTACTACTAGCCTTACTATATGGATAATAGGCCTTATGGGCCCCCTAAGGCTCCTGGGCCGGGGTGCAAATATAATGCTTTATTCCTACTACTAGCCTTACTATATGGATAAGAGGCCTTATGGGCCCCTAAGGCTCCTGGGCCGGGGTTCAAATATAATGCTTTATTCATACTACTAGCCTTACTATATGGATAAAAGGCCTTATGGGCCCCCTAAGGCTCCTGGGCAGGGGTGCAAATCTAATGCTTTATTCATACTACTAGCCCTACTATATGGATAAGAGGTCTTATGGGCCCCGTCAGGCTTGTGGGCCCGGGTGCAACCGCATTGCCTGCATCCCCTATAGTTACGCCCCTGCAGTGATGTGAACAGTGACAAACCCCCAACAGTGCTGCAGAGTATGTTGGTGCTATAATCAAGGGGAAGTAATGGGAAATAAATTAGATCCATACACAGAGGTTTTAAAGATGTTGAGAGAATGAAAAATTTCCACATTATTGCTATCGCAGATCCCCTATCTGGTGGTTAAGAAGTAATTCTAGCAAGTGATAAACCTGTTCTGCATCTTTAACGCAAACACAATCTCCCAACGCCACTCGGAGACACAGATCTCAGCCTTTTTTACAATTTTAATTAAAAGCAAAGCCTCTCTTAAGAAGATGATAACACAGAAACAGCTAAACACTTGTAGGTTTTAGGCTTATCCATAAAGAAGTTTTTTACGATGGTATCTGTAATTTTGAGAGTGATGTTAATCTGGCTCAGCAGAGGAGCGCACGGGAACATTATTAGAGGGAAGGAGTTTTACTTTGGAAATGAATCAATTTCCTTGGTGATGGTCATGTCACTTTGTCTCTTATACTTAAGTGGATGGAATCTGAAGAGAGTTAAAGAACCTGACCAGGATTAGAATGGCCGCATTAAGACTCCAGGTATGGAAGAGCTAAGTTCTGCCTATTTATTATGCAATGTTTTTTAGCCCATCCTCCATTTGTTAAATGTTAAGACATTTCTGAATGCTCTATCCAAGACACAGTTCTATAGGTATGAAATGCCGGCAATTCAAATCAATCATAGCCAAGATGAGAAAAACTATGGTAATACGAAATAACATGACATTATCAGAAGGGAGCAAGGCTTGACATTCGATTGCAAAGTACATCTTCTTAAAGGGACACTAGCAATTTTACTTTAATGGCAAGAACAATTTTAATGATATAGTGATATAATTTGCCAGGGCTTACAATTTCATGCCAACTGTACTTTAGACAATAAGTTAGTGCGCATTGCTAATAATGTCACAGACATTCTAAAGCCGGCCATATATAAGCTGCCTCAAATTAAAAGGGTTGTCTGAGTAATTTGTATCTATAGGTCCCCTGTAACAATAAATAAAAAACAGCCAATACATCCCCGCACTCCCCGCATGTTTCTCGTCAGCAGACTCCTCTATGATATGTTGTTTATACACCGTAGCAGTCTGTTTAATTCCTTCCCACCACAGGGTGTAACTGTATGTCTGGCAGAGGGGTACTTAAGGCAACAGGATGTACAGTTACACCCTGTGCATAGTGCGTGATCAGAAGAGAATCCGTGCTATCCGGCAGCAAGAGCCGACTGTAAGTTATAGCCAGCCTCCCGCTGCAACAGTGGGGGTTCATCGGGACAGTTAACCCCCGCTGTTAACCCCTTCCCTGCTGCGATTTATGTAGATTGCGGCATGTAAAGGGTCCACAGAGGGAGTGTGCTCCCTCTGTGACGTCATCACACTCTTGTGATGAAATCGGTGGGTTGCCGACGGAATGCCATGGCAACAGGATGCCAGATACAGGCGTCCTGCATTGCCAGTGCCTATGATTGCTATAACAAGCGATAAGGCATTGCAGGCAGAAGTCCTGCAATGCTTTATCATAGCGATCATAGGTGTTATGGTACAAGTCCCCTAAAGGGATATAAAAAGTGTAAAAAAAAATACAAATAATGAAAAAAAAGAAAAATGGAAAAAAACACCTTTTTTTGTGCTTTTTCCCATATTGTTATTTTTAACATGACATTATCAGAAGGGAGCGAGGCTTGACATTCGATTGCAAAGTACATCTTCTTAAAGGGACAAGTCCCCTAAAGGGATATAAAAAGTGTAAAAAAAAAATACAAATAATGAAAAAAAAGAAAAATGGAAAAAAACACCTTTTTTGTGCTTTTTCCCATATTGTTATTTTTAAATTAAAAATTCTATATATTTGGTATCGTCGATAATGACATGTACAATAAATTTAACATGCTTTTTATCCTGAACGGTGAAAAGCATTAAAAAAAAAACTTAAAAACTAAGGCAAAATGGTTTTTTTCATTTTGCCTTCCAAAAATGTAATAAAAGTGATAAAAAAAAGCCATATGTACGCCAAAAGGGTACCCATAAAAACTATAGCTCGTCTTGCAAAAAATAAGCCCCACCCATAGAGCTCCGTCCATGGAAAAATAAAAAAAGTTACAGGACTTTGAATGCAGTGATTTAGAAATAAATAATAATTTCCAAAAAAGTTTTATTGTGGAAAAATAAAAAAACCTAAAACAATATAAGAATTTTGGTATCATTGTAATCGAACCAACTCGCAGAAAAAAATTATTGCATGATGTATGCTGCATAATTACCGCTGTAAAAAAAATTAAAAAACCTATGGCAGAATTGATGTGTTTTCTCTCCCTGCTATCATTAAAAAATTACTAAAAGTTTTACAATATAGTGTTATGTTCCCAAAAATGGCACCAATAAAAACTACAGCTCGCCACGCAAAAATAAGCCCTCATACGGCCTCGTTGATGGAAAAATAAAAAAGTTATGGCTTTTGAAAAATGGAGATGAAAATCCTCCAAAAATTGTTGCGTCCTTATGCCCAAAATAGGCCATGTCCTTAAGGGGTTATGGGACAATACAGGCTGCTGCAGCAAGTCCCAACGCCTGATCGCTGAGCTCTGTCATTGGCTGCAGCAGCCGGGGATGCTGCATATAGATGCTGCTGCAGCTTGGTGAGAGGAGACTCAGAGCTGCTGACAGGAGACCTTGTGGGGATCAGCCAAAGGTGTCTATTAGCTGTTTATTTTTTGCCATGGGGAACCTGTACATACAAATTAAATAACTTGGAAAACCTTGTTAACATGCATGTATCTCAATGCACGTTTATTAGCACAGACTGCAGATTTGTTGCAGCAGAAACTCCACAGTGGATTTTGGTGCAGAAATGCCACGGATTTGCTGCAGATTTCACCCATTGCATTGCAAAGGGTGAAATACACAGGAGAAGGTTAGCATTAATTGGCATGCTGTGGGTTTAAAATCAGCACCACAGGTCATTTCATACATGGATTAAGGCCTCCTTCCCACGAACGGATTTCCGCCGCGTACTTCGCGTCGAAAATCCGCTGCGTTGCCCGCAGCTATTAGGCTCTATTGAACCTAATAGCTCAGGGCACACGGTGCGGAATTCCACCGCGGAATTCCGCACCGTGAAATCTCCCGTCCTCACCCGCGGCATGCTCTATTTGCCGCGGGTGTACGCGGTGACGGCTTCCATTGCAGTCAATGGAAGCCGTCCGTTCACGCTATCTCCCGCTGTAACACAGCGGAAGATAGCGTGAAAACGCTTTCCCGCCTACCGCCGCCGCGTCATATGTCATGTGACGTGGCGGCGATGGGCGGGGAAGCGTCATGCAGGAGCGAAGACGCCGGATCCGCTGGTAAGTATGGGGTCTCTGGGGGGCGCCGTGACAGGCTCCGCCGCGGAATATTCCGCGGCGGAGCCCGTCACGCTCGTGTGCAGCCGGCCTAAGGGCGCCCACCCACTGGCGTTTTTTTTTCCTGCGAAATTCGCAGCATTTTTTTCTCTGCAGGGGTCTATGGGACTTGTAATGTTAAAATCGCGATCGCGCAAAATCGCAATTTACCGCGAAATCGCGATTTTGCGCGATCGCGATTTTAACATTACAAGTCCCATAGACCCTTGCAGAGAAAAAAATGCTGCGAATTTCGCAGGGAAAAAAACCGCCTGTGGGTGGGCGCCCTAAGTGTGGATTTTTTCTGCAGTATGTAGCAAAAACACTAAAGATCTCATTCACTTTGCTGCTACTGTAAATGTTATGGATTTTTTGTGTTGAAATTTCTCAGCAAATCTACGCCTCTGAGCCTGGCATTAGGAATAGTTTGTACAGTTTAGGTATGTTGTTGAAAATGTATGCAACAAATCTAAACAGCTTGTAGTGCAATCTGCAAGATAAATCCAAACCAATTCGTGCAAATATTGGTGACGATTTGATGGTGTAGAACTTCCTGCAGAATCTGCAAATAATAGAGATGAGCGAACGTACTCATCCGAGCTTGATATTCGTGCGAATATTAGGGTGTTCGGGATGCTCGTTACTCGTAACGAGTACCACGCGGTGTTCTGGTTATTTTCACTTTCATCTCTGAGACGTTAGCGCGCTTTTCTGGCCAATTGAAAGACAGGGAAGGCATTACAACTTCCCCCTGTGACGTTCAAGCCCTATACCACCCCCCTGCTGTGAGTGGCTGGGGAGATCAGGTGTCACCCGAGTATAAAAGTCGGCCCCTCCCGCGGCTCGCCACACATGCCTTGTGAGTTAGCTGAGGGAAAGTAGTATCGTGCTGGTGCTGCTGTAGGGAGAGCGTTAGGAGTCAGTGTAGGCTTCAAGAACCCCAACGGCCCTTCTCAGGGCCACATCTACCTGTGTGCAGGCTGCTGCTAGCAGTGTTTTTGTTTTTTTTTCTCTCAAAATCGGCAGTGCAGAGCATTGCGCCCTGCATTAGGGACAGAAGTGGTGTATAGGCAGGGAGAGTGTTAGGAGTGAGTGTAGCCTTCAAGAACCTCAACGGTCCTTTCTAGGGCCAAATTTAACCGTGTGCAGTACTGTGCTGGCTGCTGTTAGCAGTGTTGCATATTTTTTTTTTCTAAAAATCGTCTGTGCAGAGCATTGCACCCTCCATTGATACTACAGGGACAGAATTGTGTAGGCAGGGCCACAACACAGTTATT
Organism: Eleutherodactylus coqui; assembly: GCF_035609145.1. NCBI lineage: Eukaryota > Metazoa > Chordata > Amphibia > Anura > Eleutherodactylidae > Eleutherodactylus > Eleutherodactylus coqui. The sequence goes on from NC_089838.1 coordinate 272,128,334, forward strand.
GTTCATTGAATATACGCAGTGGGTCCTTCCCTTTGCAAAAAAGGACAAAAAATTATATTTGGCCAGCCTGTGTCAGTCCTAAGGTCTCCGTGTACGTGTGTGCTGCGTGGACAACGTACAAAAATCAGACGCAACCAGCTACGGTTTACTGCAGGCTTGTGCCATTGTCTTTCCTGACTGGCAAATACCTGCTCTGCTAGAGTTAATAACTCTGCTACACTATAGTTGTGTGACACTTTTTGAGGGCCACACCACAGATATTAAACTTCTTGTTCATTGAATATACGCAGTGGGTGCTTCCCTTTGCAAAAAAGGAAAAGAAATTATATTTGGCCTGCCTGTGTCAGTCCTAAGGTCTCCGTGTACGTGTGTGCTGTGTGGACAACGTACAAAAATCAGACGCAACCAGCTACGGTTTACTGCAGGCTTGCGCCATTGTCTTTCCTGACTGGCAAATACCTGCTCTGCTAGAGTTAATAACTCTGCTACACTATAGTTGTGTGACACTTTTTGAGGGCCACACCACAGATATTAAACTTCTTGTTCATTGAATATACGCAGTGGGTGCTTCACTTTGCAAAAAAGGAAAAGAAATTATATTTGGCCTGCCTGTGTCAGTCCTAAGGTCTCCGTGTACGTGTGTGCTGCGTGGACAACGTACAAAAATCAGACGCAACCAGCTACGGTTTACTGCAGGCTTGCGCCATTGTCTTTCCTGACTGGCAAATACCTGCTCTGCTAGAGTTAATAACTCTGCTACACTATACTTGTGTGACACTTTTTGAGGGCCACACCACAGATATTAAACTTCTTGTTCATTGAATATACGCAGTGGGTGCTTCCCTTTGCAAAAAAGGAAAAGAAATTATATTTGGCCTGCCTGTGTCAGTCCTAAGGTCTCTGTGTACGTGTGTGCTGCGTGGACAACGTGCAAAAATCAGACGCAACCAGCTACGGTTTACTGCAGGATTGCGCCATTGTCTTTCCTGCCTGGCAAATACCTGCTCTGCTAGAGTTAATAACTCTGCTACACTATAGTTGTGTGACACTTTTTGAGGGCCACACCACAGATATTAAACTTCTTGTTCATTGAATATACGCAGTGGGGTCTTCCCTTTGCTAAAAAGGACAAAAAATTATATTTGGCCAGCCTGTGTCAGTCCTAAGGTCTCCGTGTACGTGTGTGCTGCGTGGACAACGTACAAAAATCAGACGCAACCAGCTACGGTTGAGAGTAGCCTTGCGCCAATTTCTTTCCTGCCTGGGAAATCAAATCACTGGTAATACAGCATGCTGAGGGGCAGGGGTAGGCCTAGAGGATGTGGACGCGGCCGAGGACGCGGAGGGCCAAGTGAGGGTGTGGGCACAGGCCGAGCCAGTGCGGTGGCCAGGGGTAGAGGCAGGGCCAGACCGAATAATCCACCAACTGTTTCCCAAAGCGCCCCCTCGCGCCATGCCACCCTGCACAGGTCAAGGTGCTCTACGGTGTGGCAGTTTTTCACAGAGACGCCTGACGACCGACGAACAGTGGTGTGCAATCTTTGTCGCGCCAAGATCAGCTGGGGAGGCACCACCAACAGCATGCGCAGGCATATGATGGCCAAGCACCCCACAAGGTGGGACGATGCCCGTTCACCGCCTCCGGTTTGCACCACTGCCTCTCCCCCTGTGCCCCAACCTGCCACTGAGATCCAACCCCCCTCTGAGGACACAGGCACTACCGTCTCCTGGCCTGCACCCACACCCTCACCTCCGCTGTTCTCGGCCCCATCCAGCAATGTCTCTCAGCGCAGCGTCCAGACGTCGCTAGTGCCACAGTTTGAGCGCAAGCGCAACTACGACGCCACGCACCCGCACGCTCAAGCGTTAAACGTGCACATTGCAAAATTGATCAGCCTAGAGATGCTGCCGTATAGGCTTGTGGAAACGGAGGCTTTCAAAAGCATGATGGCGGCGGCTGCCCCGCGCTACTCGGTTTCCAGTCGCCACTACTTTTTCCGATGTGCCGTCCCAGCCCTGCACGACCACATCTCCCGCAACATTGTACGCGCCCTCACCAACGCGGTTACTGCCAAGGTCCACTTAACAACGGACACGTGGACAAGCACAGGCGGGCAGGACCACTATATCTCCCTGACGGCACATTGGGTGAATTTAGTGGAGGCTGGGACAGAGTCAGAGCCTGGGACCGCTCACGTCCTACCCACCCCCAGAATTGCGGGCCACAGCTCGGTGGTGGTATCTGCGGCGGTGTATGCTTCCTCCACTAAAGCACCTTCCTCCTCCTCCTCCTCCTCCTCCTCCTCCTCCTCCAACGCAACCTCTGTCTCGCAATCAAGATGTGTCAGCAGTACGTCGCCAGCAGTCGGTGTCACGCGGCGTGGCAGCACAGCGGTGGGCAAGCGTCAGCAGGCCGTGCTGAAACTACTCAGCTTAGGAGAGAAGAGGCACACGGCACACGAACTGCTGCAGGGTCTGACAGAGCAGACCGACCGCTGGCTTGCGCCGCTGAGCCTCCAACCGCGCATGGTCGTGTGTGACAACGGCCGTAAGCTGGTGGCGGCTCTGCAGCTCGGCAGCCTCACGCACGTGCCATGCCTGGCCCATGTCTTTAATTTGGTGGTTCAGCGCTTTCTGAAAAGCTACCCCCACTTGTCATACCTGCTCGGAAAGGTGCGCCAGCTCTGCGCACATTTCCGCAAATCCCACACGCACGCTGCCACCCTGCGGACACTGCAACATAGGGTTAATCTGCCAGTGCACCGACTGCTGTGCGACGTGCCCACACAGTGGAACTCTACGCTCCACATGTTGGCCAGACTCTATGAGCAGCGTAGAGCTATGGTGGAATACCAACTCCAACTTGCGCGGCGCAGTGGGAGTCAGCCTCCTCAATTATTTACAGAAGAGTGGCCCTGGTTGGCAGCCATCTGTCAGGTCCTTGGAACATTTCAGGAGTCTACCCAGGTGGTGAGCGGCGATTCTGCAATCATTAGCGTCACCATTCCTCTGTTATGCATCTTGAAAAGTTCCCTGCAAAGCATAAAGGCAGACGCTTTGCGCTCGGAAACAGAGCCGGGGGAAGACAGTATGTCGCTGGATAGTCAGAGCACCCGCCTGTCTATATCTCAGCGCGTTGAGGAGGAGGAGGAGGAGCATGAGGAGGATGAGGAGGAGGGGGAAGAGACAGCTTGGCCCACTGCTGAGGGTACAGATGCTGCTGGGCTGTCATCCTTTCAGCGTGTATGGCCTGAGGAGGAGGAAGAGGAGGAGGAGGAGGATCCTGAAAGTGATCTTCCTAGTGAGGACAGCCATGTGTTGCGTACAGGTACTCTGGCACACATGGCGGACTTCATGTTAGGATGCCTTTCTCGTGACCCTCGCGTTGCACGCATTCTGGCCACTACAGATTACTGGGTGTACACATTGCTCGACCCACGGTATAAGGAGAACTTTTCCACTCTGATTCCCGAAGAGGAAAGGGGTTCGAGAGTGATGCTATACCACAGGGCGCTGGTGGACAAACTGATGGTAAACTTCCCATCCGACAGCGCTAGTGGCAGAAGGCGCAGTTCCGAGGGCCAGGTAGCAGGGGAGGCGCAGAGATCAGGCAGCATGTACAGCGCAGGCAGGGGAACATTCTCCAAGGCCTTTGCCAGCATTATGGCTCCCCAGCAAGACTGTGTCACCGCTCCCCAGTCAAGGCTGAGTCGGCGGGAGCACTGTAAAAGGATGGTGAGGGAGTACGTAGCCGATCGCACGACCGTCCTCCGTGACGCCTCTGCCCCCTACAACTACTGGGTGTCGAAGCTGGACACGTGGCCTGAACTCGCGCTGTATGCCCTGGAGGTGCTTGCTTGCTGCTAGCGTCTTGTCAGAGAGTGTGTTTAGTGTGGCTGGGGGAATCATCACGGATAAGCGTACACACCTGTCAACCGACAGTGCCGACAGGCTTACACTCATCAAGATGAACAAAGCCTGGATTTCCCCAGACTTCTCTTCTCCACCAGCGGACAGCAGCGATACGTAAGCAATACGTAGGCTGCACCCGCGGATGGAAGCTACGTTCTCTCTCACCATCCAAAACGGGGACATTTCTGCTTCATCAATCTGTGTCTAATATTCCTCCTCCTGCTCCTCCTCCTGAAACCTCACGTAATCACGCTGAACGGTCAATTTTTCTTAGGGCCACAAGGCTCAGTCATATAATTTTTCTAAACAATTTTTATATGTTTCAATGCTCTTAAAAGCGTTGAAACTTTAACTTGAACCAATTTTTCGTTAAACTGGGCTGCCTCCAGGCCTAGTTACCACTTAAGCCACATTAACCAAAGCGATTAATGGGTTTCACCTGCCCTCTTGGTTGGCCATGGCCAATTTTTTGGATGTACATTAGTACTATTGATACAGCAATTTTTGTGGGCCCTTTCCTACAGTGTAATCAAATGAATTTTTAGCCCACCTGCATTACAGCTGATGTTACATCCGCTGTGTTGGGCAATGCAATGGGATATTTTTATGTACCGCCGGTGGGTTCCAGGGAGCCACCCATGCTGTAGGTGCACACGGAGTTTAACCTACATCTGTCCACTTGTAAAGAACCCCAGTCTGACTGGGGCATGCAGTGTGGGCCGAAGCCCACCTGCATTAAGCACGACATTACTACCTCAGCTGTGTTGGGCAATGCAATGGGATATTTCTATGTACCACCGGTGGCTTCCTGGTACCCACCCATGCTGTGGGTCCACAGGGAACTATAAATGCATCTGTTTCCACTTGTAAAGAACCCCAGTCTGACTGGGGCATGCAGTGTGGGCCGAAGCCCACCTGTATTAAGCACGACATTACTACCTCAGCTGTGTTGGGCAATGCAATGGGATATTTCTATGTACCGCCGGTGGCTTCCTGGCACCCACCCATGCTGTGGGTCCACACAGGGAATTATAAATGCATCTCTTTCCACTTGTAAAGAACCCCAGTCTGACTGGGGCATGCAGTGTGGGCCGAAGCCCACCTGCATTAAACATGACATTACTACCTCATCTGTGATGGGCACTGCAATGGGATATTTTTATGTACCGCCGGTGGGTTCCAGGGAGCCACCCATGCTGTAGGTGCACACGGAGTTTAACCTACATCCGTCCACTTGTAAAGAACCCCAGTCTGACTGGGGCATGCAGTGTGGGCCGAAGCCCACCTGCATTAAGCACGACATTACTACCTCAGCTGTGTTGGGCAATGCAATGGGATATTTCTATGTACCGCCGGTGGCTTCCTGGCACCCACCCATGCTGTGGGTCCACAGGGAATTATAAATGCATCTGTTCCCACTTGTAAAGAACCCCAGTCTGACCTGGGCATGCAGTGTGGGCCGAAGCCCACCTGCATTAAGCACGACATTACTACCTCAGCTGTGTTGGGCAATGCAATGGGATATTTCTATGTACCGCCGGTGGCTTCCTGTCACCCACCCATGCTGTCGGTCCACAGGGACTTCACAATAGGGAGTTGTACCTGCCTGTGTCTATGAATTAAAAACCGCGGTCTGACTGGGGCATGCAGACACCTTGACAGAATGAATAGTGTGTGGCACATAGGTTCCCCATTGCTATGCCCACGTGTGCAGCTCCTGATGGCGGTGGCACAGGATTCTATTTCTCATTGCTTCTGTACAGCATTGTGGGCTATCGCCCCGCCCCTTTTAAAGAGGGTCGCTGCCTAGCCGTGCCAACCCTCTGCAGTGTGTGCCTGCGGTTCCTCCTCATGGCAGACGCACTTCTAAATTGACATGAGTGTGGCGTGGCATGAGAGCAGCTGAAGGCTGCGCAGGGACACTTTGGTGTGCGCTGTGGGGGGGAGGGGGGGCGGTTGGGCAGCATGTAAGCCAGGAGAAGTGGCAGTGGAGTGTCATGCAGGCAGTGATTGTGCTTTGTTGGAGGTAGTGTGGTGCTTAGCTAAGGTATGCATTGCTAATGAGGGCTTTTCAGAAGTAAAAGTTTTTGGGAGGGGGGGGCCCACTCTTGCCGCTATTGTGGCTTAATAGTGGGACCTGGGAACTTGAGATGCAGCCCAACATGTAGCCCCTCGCCTGCCCTATCCGTTGCTGTGTCGTTCCCATCACTTTCTTGAATTGCCCAGATTTTCACACAAGGAAACCTTAGCGAGCATCGGCGAAATACAAAAATGCTCGGGTCGCCCATTGACTTCAATGGGGTTCGTTACTCGAAACGAACCCTCGAGCATCGCGAAAAGTTCGTCCCGAATAACGAGCACACGAGCATTTTGGTGCTCGCTCATCTCTAGCAAATAATTTTAAAAAATCACTAGCCTTAATATCTGCAGTTGCACATTTTGATGTGGATGTACAAGTAAACTGTAGCAAAATCTGAAGCCGCATGGACCTTCGACATGTGCCGGAATTAGGACGTAGAGCACAACCAAATCTGCAGCTGTGCAATTCCATGCCAAAATCTGCAGTTAACCTGCAGATTTTCTTCCAAAATTTACTAATGCTTGCAGTGCATCCTGTGTCCTAATTCCGGCCAGTGTGGAAGGTCACATAGTGTTGTTTGCAGATTTTATTGTGCATTTTGCCTTCTCCATTGAAGTCTATGAGGAAAATACAATACACCTGTAAGCAATTTGCAAAAGAAATCGATTCTGTGTGGCAGTGCATGAAGGTAGTGTAGCTCTGTACTAAGGAGGAAGCATTCAGGCCTGTATGCACTTCCATACAGGATTTGAGCACACAGTTCCACCTTTTCCTGAGTGTACTACACTGTACTGCAACTTATGCCATAACATTTAGCTATGATCAGCACATCTCCAGACAGAACTATGGTAGCCGATAACGCAAAGCTAGGAGGGATAGCTAACACTAGAGGAGAGAGAGAGAGGATTCAAAAAGATCTAGAAAAGCTTGAACATTGGGCAGGGACTAACAGAATGGTATTTAACAAGGAGAAATGCAAAGTCCTACATCTGGGCAAGAAAAATGAAAAAAGCACATATAGAACAGGGAGAAATTGGGCTAAGCAACAGCATATGTGAAAAAGACTTGGGTATACAAATAGAGCATAGACTGAACATGAGTCAACAGTGTGATGCAACAGCAAAAAAGGCAAAGACAATTCTGGGATGTAATAAGAGAATCATAGAGTCTAGATCACATAAGTAATTATCCCCCTCTACTCTTCCTTAGTCAGACCTCATCTGGAATACTGTGTCCAGTTCTGGGCACCCCAATTTAAAAAAGACATTGACAAACTGGAGCAAGTTCAGAGAATAGCAACCAGAATGGTCAGCGGTCTGCAAATCATGTCCTAGGAGCACCGGTTAAAGTATCTGGGAATTTTTAGCTTTCAAGAAAGAAAGCTGAGAGGAGACTTAATAGCTATCTACAAATATCTGAGGGGCTGTCACAGTACAGAGGGATCAGCCCTATTCTCATTTGCTCAAGGAAAGACTAGAAGCAATTGGATGAAACTGAAAGGTAGGAGACACAAATTAGATATTGGAAAAAAATTTTTGACAGTGCGGGTGATGAATGAGTGGAACAGGTTACCACGGGAGGTGGCGAGTTCTTCCTCAATGGAAGTCTTCAGAGGCTGGACAGACATTTGTCTGGGATGATTTAGTGAATCCTGCATTGACCCTGGAGGTCCCTCCAATGCTACCATGCTAGCATATTGTCCTTCTTTACAGGTATGTTAGCACAAAGATAAATATTACCAGTGGTGTAGCTATAGGGGGTTGCCCAAAGCCCCCACTTGCCAAAGTGGTAGCCAGGGCTAATGTTCCTGGGCCCTCCAAAACTCAGATCACCGAATAACTTTTACTTCCTACTTGCTCACGCTGCCATCTGACAGGTCGCACAGCATGTATAATGCAGCCCAACTTCTCCTCCTTGCTCTTAGTTCTCAGAGTACTTCATGAGTATTGGAAAGGTGGGAGACAGGCGGAGCAGTCGGGCCATACTATACATGCTGTGCAACCTGTTAGACAGCAGAGTGATCGTGAACGGGTAGAAAGTAAAGCTTATTCAGTGATCAGATTTTCAGGGGTTTAGTCTGGGGTGCAGAGCATCTCTTTCACATGGGTTGGAATAGGCCACACAATGCAGAGCGAGACATGATAAACTCCACACCAAAATCCACAGGTAATCTGTAAACTTTGATGTGGAATTGAAAATCGCTTAAAATCTGCCTGCAATTCCACATCAAAATCTGCAGATTAACCTGCGTATTTAGATGTGGAATTCGTCCCCTAGAACAGGGGTCCCCAACTCCAGTCCTCAGGGACCACCAACAGGTCATGTTTTCAGGATATCCTATAGTATGAACACCTGTGGCAATGTCTGAGGCAGCGACAATAATTACATCACCTGTGCAACACTGAGGAAATCCTGAAAACATGACCTGTTGGTGGTCCCTGAGGAGTGGAGTTGGGGACCCCTGCCCTAGAAGACTGGTGGGGGCATAGAGAGGCCTAGATGTGTACTCCACGTCTAGTCACTGGATGGCAGTCGCTTTTGTGTGAAAGCACAGGAGCAGTATGTAGACCTTTATATCATCTTGTGTAACACCACCTTTACAATTTCTCAGAAATTGTAAGTTTCTCCAATTTCTCCATGAACAAACAGCTGTTTCAGGGTATTCCAAAAAGACCATGCATGTTAAAAATGTGGCTTCCTGATTAGAGATGAGCAAGTATACTCGCTCAAGGCAAATGCTCGAGCGAGCTTTGCCTTTAGCGAGTATCTCCCCCGCTCGAGACTGCAGGTTCGGGTGCCGGCGCGGGGCAGCGGTGAGTAGCGGCTGTCAGCAGGAGGGAGAGGGGGGGGGAGAGAGGGAGAGAGAGATCTCCCCTCCGTTCCGCCCCGCACTCCCCCGCAGCTCCGTGCCCACTGCCGGCACCCGAACCTGCAGTCTCGAGCGGGGAAGATACTCGCTAAAGGCAATGCTCGCTCGAGCAATTGCCTTTAGCGAGTATACTCGCTCATCTATAGTCCTGATGCTGTAACTTGAGGGATCACTTGTACATTCAACTTTAGAATTGTCACCAAACTTTCTAAGTACTGAATGACCCACAAAAAAGTCTACCATTACTTTATGAGAAGATCAATTGAAGGTGAACCCATCTGTCTGCCAACATGAACGCTGCCAGCGCATAACTGCAAAACAAGCATAGATTCATTTTCATCCCCGAAAATGTTCATCCTCGGTTACTGAACTACATCTCCCAGCAGGATGTAGGACAGTCGCACATAAGCAACAGGTGTGATGACACCAGGTAGTCAGATCTTGGAGAAGAACTTTGCTCACTGTCATTTATCATTTCCCTTCTGTGTCACCGGGAGCCTTTGCGATCTTTCATTACCTAGCTGCAAATATTCAATTAAATTTTGATAATGACAGCATGTTGACATGGTTAAACACACACACAAGCTAGAGAAATGGCTTTGAAGTGTTCACAGCTGAGCCCAGGAATCGCAGTCAGCCTTGTCAGACCTAGAATATCTTTACATATCAACAATGTTACAGCAGCCATGGGGAATACTATCATTTTTCACAATAAATGTTGGAGAAGGCGAGAGGGAAAGAGACAGAGCAGAAGCTGCAATCTTTAAACATGAATAAATTAACAAAAGACATAGTAGTAAAGTGCACTCCACAAGTGACAGCAGCAGAGAGCAGATGCTCCAAGGCAGCAGATTCCAAATGCAGGATTACGTCCCTCAGCACAGGAGAATGAAAGAGGGGTCTTGGGGGAAAGTTTTAAAGATAATGAAATGATGGAGACTAGACAACATTAAAAGGGAAGTAAAGGGGTTGTCTGGGACTTTAATATTGCTGGCCGATCCTTGCAGTTTGTAGAAGCAGTGTCTGGTACTGCAGCCTATTGCAGCTCAGTCCCATTGAAGTGAATAAGACGTAGCTGCAGTACCAGACGCAGCTGCTGCAAAATGTATTTGGCTGTGCCTGGTAGACTATGAAGAGTCTGCAATGTTCAACCGAGCACCATAGCCTTTGCAATCAACTCCTCGGTAGGGATGCCAGGAGTCAAGTCATCACTGATTTAACCCATTAAGGACCAAGAACAGTAAATTTACAGCGCTTGGTCCTGGGCTTTAAATCTAGCCAGTAGTAAAAAAAATGTGTGTGTGTGTGTGGGGGGGGGGGGGGGGGGGTTTGGGGATTAAAGCTACTGCAATCAATCAGAAGCATGTCGGGTCACAACTGATAACCCGGAGTAGAATGCAGGAGTGGGTTTTAACTTTTTCTGCCTTCTACTTCTCTAGTACACAGCGCTCAATGAGAACTATGTACTAAAAAGTGAAACGAACCAGCAGTCACGTGACCGCCGGCATTCCCTGCTACAGCAGAGTTGCAGGATCATAGCAGGCCCTGATCAGCTCTGCCAGTGACTAATGTCACTACAGGGATGTTTTCTCCTGTAACTGGGGCTCCTATGGATGCCTCAACTACAGTGGGTAAGTGTCAAATTGGAAAAAAAACATGTGAATGTCCCCCAGTGGTCTTATATAATGTCATGGGGGACATACATAGTAAAAAAAATAATTACATAAATAAGTTAAAAAAAATTACAAGATAAAATAAAATATATACATAAAAAAAATAACCCAAAGCCGACGCCAACCAAAACCATCGCCATATGCGCTTTGTAATCCAAAACCATACATATTATATATCAAAACGTGTGAAACTAAATGAGGAACCCATTTCCAAACTTTATTTTAGCGTAAACATACTCATTTAAAAAAAATAACTATAAATGTTAAAAAATATATATTTTTTAGCTTTTTACCCCCAATAAAACTAAGGGCTTATTTACACGAGCATATATCCCTCTTAATTGACTCTTTGCCTTTCTCCTCCACTCTGAGGTTTGCAATGGGAGGGGGGCAGAATGGGGGCGGAGCTAAGCTCTGCTCTGTCTCGCCCACTCCTATTGCTGGTTATGGACAAGGGTCGGGGAGGGGGCTGGAGTTTGCATCTCTCTCTCTCTCTCTCTCTCTCTCTCTCTCTCTCTCTCTCTCTCTCTCTCTCTCTCTGTCTCTCTCTGTCTCTCTCTCTCCCATAAAATTTGCTTACTTGTGAGTAAATGTATGTGCCAATCCTGATATCTCATGAAGCGACAATCTGGTGTTCTGCTATACTTACTGAGGTTTCAAGCTTGCGTGATTTCATCAACATGTTCCCTGTACTCATCTTCCCCTTCTCTCATGTTCCTGGCAGTCTTCAGTCTAATGCCTAGTGCCCACGGCCGTAATGGGCTCCGCAAGCGGAATACTGCAGTGGAGCTCATCACGGCACCACCCTTCCCCCCAGAGTCCCTATACTTACCTCCAGATCCACCGCCCGACGTCCCGCTTGACGCCCTGGAGCGCATGCGCAGTAGAGCGCACGACGCGCCGGCAGCGTCATGCAACACGCCAACAGCATCACATAACGCACCGCCCGCGTCATATGACGCGTCTGGCGGTAGGCGGGGAAGCTTTTTCACGCTATCTTCCGCTGAGCTACAGCGAAAGATAGCGTGACGGACGGCTTCCATTGACTGCAATGGAAGCCGTCTGCGCATACGCCCGCGGCAAAATAGAACATGCCGCGGGTGAGTACGTGTGATTTCACAGTGCGGAATTCAATAGAACCTAATAGCTGCGGTGTAATGCAGCGGATTTTTGCCGCATAATATGCGGTGGAAATCCGCCCGTGGGAATTAGCCCTAAGAAATCTCCATTTATCATGCCACTAGGGCAGCATGATATCTACCAATAGAGAACCTGTCCCACTGTGAAGGAATAGTTATATCCAACCAAAGAAATTGTAGTTCTGTGGAGATGCAATAGAAGAGGAAGGTGCTGGCAAACTACCTAAAAATATTGACTGGAACTTTCACTTGAACACAAAGGGGCATTTTACTTACACCGATGTTTCATAAATCAGTCTAAATAAAGTATGTGCCAGTATAAGTAGGACACATGTATTAAGACCCAATGGAGTAAAAAAAAGTCAGGATGAGGGCATTGCTGGATGAGGATCCTGAGTCACTGGATGGATTTGTAAACTTTATTGCTATGATTTTTCAGCATCGTACCAACGCCTTCATCAGGCGAGAGAAAGGGTTCTTATATGCTTGCATGACGAAGCCATTGGTACAGTGCAAAAGTCGTAGTTTATAAATGTATCCAGTGACTCTAGTAACGCCATCACTCTGCCTTTTTCTATTCCACTGGATCTCATAAGGGAGTATCAGCACCAATCCGGACGAGGGGTCTAGCATCAGCTGACTTGGAGACTCTGATTGCATTATACTCAATGACAGAGCTGTGCCTGTGTAAACCAAGGAGAGCCTGTTCTCTATTGTGGGGGTCATCGAATTCTCTATATTTAGTGTTACATGCACCGTGGAGTGCGGTTTTTTTAATGTATTTATATATTACATCTAGCGGCACCTCTGTGTAGCTGGCATAGTTTTCAGGTTTAATTTATGCCAGTTTATGCATTATAAAGAGTACTGTGCAAAAGCTTTAGGCAGACGTAGAAAAAATGCTGCAAAGTAAAAATTCTTTCAAAAATAGAATTGTTAATTGTGTTCTTTGTCAAATAATAAAATGAAAAATGAATTAACAAAAGGAAATCTAAATCTAATCAATTTTTAGTGTGGACACTGTGCCCTCAAAAGAGAGTTAATTTTTTAATGTACACTTGCATAAAGACGGGGATTTTGTAGGATTATAGTCAGGTGTACTAAAGGGGTTGTCCCGCGCCGACACGTTTTTTTTTTTTTTCAATAGGCCCCCCGTTCGGCGCGAGACAACCCCGATGCATGTGTTAAAAAAAAACGTTTAGTACTTACCCGAATCCCCGCGCTGCGGCGACTTCTTCCTTACCTTAGCAAGATGGTCGCCGGGATCTTCACCCACGATGCACCGCGGGTCTTCTCCCATGGTGCACCGTGGGCTCTGTGCGGTCCATTGCCGATTCCAGCCTCTTGATTGGCTGGAATCGGCACACGTGACGGGGCGGAGCTACGAGGACCCGCTCTTCACCAGGGAGAAGACCGGACTGCGCAAGCGCGACTAATCGAGCGATTAGACGCTGAAATTGGACGGCACCATGGAGACGAGGACGCTAGCAACGGAACAGGTAAGTGAATAACTTCTGTATGGCTCATAATTAATGCACGATGTATATTACAAAGTGCATTAATATGGCCATACAAAAGTGTATAACCCCACTTGCTTTCGCGGGACAACCCCTTTAATAAACAATTATACTAAACAGGTGATAATTATCATAATTTTAACATAGCTGAAACAGCTGTGTAGGAAGTTTAAAACTTGGTGAGGAACAGCCAAGACACAAGGTAGTTATTCTGCATCAGAAAGGTCTCTTCCAGGCAAAGATTTCAAAGCAGACTTGGGTTTTAGGATATATTGTTCAAGTTCTTTTAAAGAAACACAAAGAAAATGGGGAACGTTGAGGACCATAGATTCAGTGGTGAGCCAAGAAAACTAATTGAAGCAGATGAAAGACACATTATGTTTTTTTTTTCCTTCTAAACTGGAAGATATCCAGCAGTGCCCTGAGCTCAGAACTGGCAGAAACCAGTGGGACCCAAGTACAGCCATCTACTATTGGAAGCAGTCTGGCTAGAAGTGGTCTTTACGGTTTTGCATCCAAAAAGTCATACCTTCGATGTAGAAATAAGGCCCAGTGAATCAACTATGCACGGAAAATAGGAACTGGGGTGTAGAAAAATGGCAGCAGGTGCTCTGGACTGATGAGCCAAATGTGAAATATTTTATTATATATTATTATATTATTATTATTATTATATATTATTTTATTATTGGCTGTAACAGAAGGCAATTTGTTTGTTGAAACATACAATAATGAGTGTCCGCAGGCAACAGTGAAGCATATTGGAGGTTGTTTGCAAGTTTGCAAGTTTGGGGTAGCATTTCAGCAAATAGAGTTGAGGCTTTAGTCAGGATTAATGGTGATTTCGCTTTTGTTCACTCACTTTGCATTTTGTTAATTGACCAAAAAACAATGAATACTTCTATTTTCGCAAGCATTCCTACTGTGCAGCATCTTTTCCACAGCTGCCTAAAACATTTGCACAGTACTCTCCTGGAAAGTCAAAGATAGTTTGTTTTAATTATTAGCGGAAGAAGCTAAAATAACCACAAACATCTAGAATAAGCAGAGACGGTCGTTGACTTAGTACCATCATTGGCGTAATTTTTGCCTATTATAATTGGAGCCTTGTGTTTGACTTTCTTCTTCTAATAAACTATTTGTTTCTAATTATGCTCAGCATAAATTGCTAATTATCACTTTCCACTTGTATTTTCTAATTACGAATGTCCTATATTCATTTGTGTTTGATTATACGGTCCGTGCTGAGCTTTCTATTTTTAATCGTATTGATTTATTTCTTGAGGAGGGGGTCTAAAAGCCTCTGCGGAAGGATTTCTTTATTTATTTGGATAGAGAATGTCTATTATAGATAATGTGCAATTACGGTAATATCACATTTCCTCGTTCCATTACCATTCTCCAACCTGATGTTTTGCTTCTTGAGAGGAATGTTCAACATATGTATATATTGTAAGCTATTAGCTAATGTTTATGGCCACACCACCTACCTATTACCTCCTAAGCACCACCATCATCCCATACGTGAGCATTTCCAATACGTACCACCAATGATAGCAGCTGAAACAATCATCTTGACATTGCTACATAGTTACTTAAAGGGGTTATCCTACTGAACACACTTAACACCTATCCACAGGACGTTTGATAAACATATGATTGCTAGGGGTTTGACAGCTGAGACCCCAGGGATTACAAGAATGGTGCATGCCCAGTCACCCGAGTGAATAGAGTAGTGACATGCATGTGTAACCAATGCTTCATTCACTGTCTATGGAGATAGCCAAGTGCGTCATTCAACTATCTCCTTCCGTCCCATAGAAATGAATGCTGCAATGAAACTCACAACCCATAAAAATTTGTGTTACTCTTTTTAGAAGAATTTTTTTTTAAAATCCTGGACAAATGGAAATTACATTTATAAATATAGCAGCAATGCAATTCAATACTAATGTATTTGGCATTCCCATGTCTCTTGGAGCCTGTAGAATGCATGTATAAAAGCACAAGGGCACCTGTTAATGTTCTGCCCAATTTTTATGAACTCCGCAAATTGTATGTGCTATGCTCAACTGTGAAAACAGAAAAAAATAGGACATGCAGGGATTTCTTTCAAATGGACCATACGGCCATGTGAATGAATGTTTGTGTGAATAGCCTCATAGGCTATAGTATTATTGGGCTATGTGCTGTCTGTGGAATACACAATCAGCACATGGCCCAAACATAGGCCCATATGAACAGGCTGTAAAGGAGACCAAAAGCCCAACTAGCACACATGAAGCCGCCAACACGCATCTGGAGCATAATACAGAAGTTATTTGGGTACCTGTTACATGCATTGCATAGGGGCATATCACAACCATTTCCTGTCAAGGAAAATGAGCAACAGATTCAAATAAAAAAGACAGGGACAGGCTGAATGATGTGTTAAACACATGCTTTTTCTTGGTCACTAGATCTGCAAGACAATGTCACTGATGGTGGTAGAAATGAAGGTAAAGCTTAGGATCTTTCCTTTGTCCTGCCCTGACTGGATCTACCAAGAAAATGAAGCACCCGCCCTGAAAAAGGTGACCCCACAGCTAAAACAAATAAATTCCCTATAAGTCCCTAGATGTAAGAGGAGGAAATATATGAGGACAGGGCAAGACAGGTTAGATAAACAAACACAGGTCAAGTTAGAGAGCAAAATAGACAAACGTAATCCAAAGAGCAAAGTCAGTAAAAGGAAGGCACAAAAAGAAACACTCAGAAGCACTGACACACCCAACCATTTGAGCAAGGCCAGTATACAAATGTAATACTGGCATCCTCTGCAAAGAGGAACAAGAATAAATACCCTAAGTGCCCTGCCCGTGGTCGGATATTTGCTGCAGAATCTGCGGTGGGCATCTGCACTGTGGATCTGCAGCAAATAGCACCCAAAGCATACTATGGGAAATCGATTCTTCTTCCACACATGCAGAAATCAATTGCGGTTTCTGCAAGCGGAGGAAAATTTGCAGCATGTTCCATTTTCGTGCGGATTCCTCACAGACAGGTTTCATTTAAGTTAATGGAAGCCGTCCGATCCGCGGCCTGGTTGTGGATTCAACGTGGTCGCATAACGACGGCGCAGAAAAAAAAACGTAAAAAAAAAATCCATACTGCGCATGTGCAATGGTGAGCCGCTTGGTCCATCTGCAGAGCCGGATTCTGCTACGGGACTCCGCATGCAGAATCCGTCTTTGCAGTGTGTAGGAGACCTAAAAAAGACACTGATACGCTGAGTGAGATGATAGACAGCTCAGTGAGCCTATCGTCAATGTAACAGGAGGGAGATGCTTCTGCCTTGGCATCCAGTGCCAAATGTCACTCTGCATGTGCCTGCAAATGCATCATATGGTCATGCGTTGATGCTGTAATGTCATACCAGACCTCCATATGCATCCGCATTTCACCAGAGCTAGTGGTGCCATGACAGGGCAATAGTGCTTCGAGTTATACCTCATATTCCAATATATTGCCTGTGTCAATAATAATCCCAACAATAAATATAAACTTGCAATTCTACCTGTCACAAATTTGGGTGATTTTTTCCCGTTTTTGTTTTTTTTTTTAACTTCAAAGCCTTTTATCTGAGGTATTTTAATTGTGTTACCCTCCAGCATCCTCAGCTCATTGTTTAGCAGTTATCCATATAAACAGGATGATAAACTGTTTGGAGAAATACATATCAATAGCTGACGAGAGCATGATAAACTGGAGATGGCTGTGCTCTGTGAACAAAAGCAGGAGCCCGGGCCATCACTCCTGTCTGTCACTTGAAATACCCAGTCTTCAGTGATTTTTTTCCGCTTATAATCAGGAGATAGTCTGCATCTTGGATAGGTGTTGATGGATTGCATATTATAAAGCAGGTATTTGTTTATTTCGTTATTGATTGGTTTTGTGGAGGTAAATGCTGGGTCTGTGACACTCTAATAAACTCCTTTAGACCATTTTTTTTGTTTTTCTGTTTTCCCTATGCAGGAAATGTGAGTTTCGTACATTGTGCACTTTTCTACAGACCTGACATATTCTGGATTGAGTTTCATTCCGCGGAAAGATTTATCATTTAATTATGCAGCGAACACAAACTAAATCACAGCCGCTCAAAGAAATTAGTCAGAGGAAATGGATGTTTTTCCATCAGACTTGTGGCGACTCCACAGCAGGTCTGAATTGGGAGCACACTTCGTATATAAGAGTCAGCCTGTCTCCATACATTACAGGCTGCTTGCTCTCTTGTATACTTCCGCAGTTTATCAATTTGATCACCTTTTCATCTTGTACTTTTATAAGGAAAGGAGTGGATTTTCCAGCCCTAAATGGTTCCAAAACAAAAAGGGTGGCTCAGGGCCCAATAAGTTAAATTGTAATCAAAGACCAAAAACCTATGCCAGAGGCGATAGCAACCCTATATTGGGTCCCTTTTACTGAAAACTAGTAAAATTGCATACAATCTATATGAATTAAAACCCAGAACCCCTACTGCCCCAGTAGGTAGCACAATAAGGTCAGGCAAACCGTGTGCTGTAAGTAATTGCCCACAGATATGCATGAGTGTAGGGGAGATAGCACTCCTTCCGCTACTGCTGTACCCCTGACACAGAAACACAATAGAGATATTTGATTTAAAATGCAACAATAAGCCCCTTCCCCAACATGTTTTACCAGAAATCTGGCATTCTCAGGGGAGAATGAAGCTAGAGACCTGAGGACACTATATTTCTGGCAAAACATGTCAGGGAGGCTTATTATTACATTTTAAATCAGATAGCTCTTTCTGGTACAGGCAACCCCAGCTGTCCAGCAGCACTGGGGCAGCTCACTCATCACAAGGCTCTCTGCAAAATCTGCTGAGTCCGCCAGGACCTGCCTTTTGTATCTAGCCAATCAATAGTCAGCTTACTCTTTGTGAATCCACGGCAGCAAAGCTTGAGTAAAAAAACACAGTCCTGTGACCTCATTGAAGGTTTTAGAAGGAGCAAATATAAAGTCCAGCAATAATATATATATTATATATATATATATATATATATATATATATATATATATATATATATATATATATATATATATATACTTTGGAATGTAACCCGTTAGATCATGTGCTTGCTGGTGCCAGCTATTAGTCTTAGCTATAGCAGCGCTGAGACCAGGATTTGTCTGCAGCAATCACGTGATCAACTGTCCTGAAGTAAATGGGGGACAGAACAGAGCAGCAGGTCTAGAGAAAGAGGTGGGTATAGGCTTTTTTATTTTTGTATTTTGCTGCATAAAAGAAGCATTATTGAGTAGGGGCATTATTACTAATAGAGACATGTAGGGCCATTATTATTGAGGAAGGGTATGCAAGAACACTGTTATTGTGAGAGGGACACTAAGGGGCACTATTACTATTTGGGGTCACTGAGGTGCACTGTTACTATGAGAGGGCTAAAAGGCCGTGGCCTAACATAAAAAGCTATGCAAGAATTGGCCCTCTTTCTATTGTTCAAAAATAAGGGGATATGTACACAATTGTGACATCACTGTAATCACTATGCTTGCACTGTTAGATCACTGTGTTTACTATCCTTGTAGTGTGGCATTACTGTGTCTATTATCTTTGCAATGTGAAATAACTGTATTTTTTATTAGAGATGAGCGAGCATACTCATCCGAGCTTGATGCTCGTTTGATTATTAGGGTGCTCGAGATGCTCGTTACTTGAGACGAGCACCACGCGTTACTCGTCTCGATTAAACGAGCACTGACCATTGAATTCAATGGAGCCGGCAATACAGCCGGCTCCATTGAAAGCAATGGCCTGCCAGCGATCGCGGGATGAATTGTCGGGAAGGGGTTAAATATATTGCCGGCTCCATTGAATTCAATGGGCTAACATCGTTCTTCTCTGCCACAGCTGTTACAGCTGTGGCAGAGGAGAACGATCTTTATGCTGACAGTGTGGGGGGGGGGGGGCACTCTTGCCGCTATTGTGGCTTAATAGTGGGACCTGGGAACTTGAGATGCAGCCCAACATGTAGCCCCTCGCCTGCCCTATCCGTTTCTGTGTCGTTCCCATCACTTTCTTGAATTTCCCAGGTTTTCACAAATGAAAACCTTAGCGAGCATCGGCAATATACAAAAATGCTCGAGTCACCCATTGACTTCAATGGGGTTCGTTACTCGAAACGAACTCTCGAGCATCACTGAAAGTTCGACTCGAGTAACGAGCACCCGAGCATGCTGAACCTGTGTCAGTGTGAAATCTTCTTATGCGCATAATCAATTCATAACTAATCAGGAAAGGGTGCAAGCATTCCTATTTAAGTAGGCCGTGGACTCACAAAGGAAATCCATGACAGTATGACCCCTAAGGGGTCCCCGGAACATGCATTTCAATTTTGTGTTGTGGCCCCTGTAAGAGATAGAGAGTAAAACGCAATTGCAAAGGTAAAGAGTAGCATGTGAGAAGCGGAATCCGCTTTTAAGTCTTCCTTCTAAGTGGCCTCCTTCTACTACCATAGGGGAAGATCATCCAGGAAGTCATCCACCATAGTCTGCCGGAGATTCAGGTTCCAATTTGCACTGAGAGTCCCTGGAATAAACACAGGTCTAACAATGGCTCCATACCATGCATGTATTGTAGCAGAAGGAGGCCACTTCGGAGATGCCTTTCTTACTGTATTCTTAGCAGCAGTCCCACAGAAATTAGAGAGACGTGGTAAGTGGATTTCTGCTTCTCACATGCTACTCCTCAACTTTGCAATTGGGTTTTTACTCTCTATCTCCTACAGGGGCCACAACACAAATTTGAAATCCATGTTCCAGGGCCAACAGGAACTTTATATAGTGCGTGCATGCCCTCCTATTCAAGTACACCATTGTTATTTCAATATAGGACACCAGTATTGAATTATTGTGCTGGATCAGTATTTTTGACTACACCCTGTATAGTACTGAGAGCTGGACTAAAATAGGCATTCAATACTTAGCTAAAAATCAACACTCATTGTCTGGGACTGATAGAACCAACTCCTAACATCCCAATTATTAAGGGATTTAAAAAGGAAATCTCTCCACCTTTGTTTTAGAAGTAGCTTATAAAACGTAGCCGTTAAACTCTATACAGAGGTGGAATTCATTATCACTTCCATCACACTCCATATCTCATTAATCTTTAAATATTCCAAATTGTCTTGCAAAAATGCATGATGCAATTGAAAATAAAGCTACCAGAACCTAGATCATATTTTTCTTATCATAGCCTGACACCCATGCAGTTGGGCTCCTTCCCTTATCTGGCCAAGTTTTAAAATACCCTTTTCTTCCTAAAAACATAATCCTCAATTTAATTCAGTGAATAAAAAAATAGATATATTTGTAAATGCATTTTATTCTTTTGAATACTTGAATTTTGCAGTTGGAATATTCTGCCATGTAACTCAGTCTATTAGGCCCCGCTTACTGTAGAGTCAATTAGGCAGCTGTCGTTAGCTTAGTAGAATGCACTACATAAGTAATGCAGTGTATTATTAGTAGAGATGAGCGAACCTACTCGGCCACGCACCTTTTTCGCCGCGATTTTCGAGTACTTCCGTACTCGGGCGAAAAGATTCGGGAGGCGCCGTGGGTGAGTGGGGGGTTGCAGCGGGAAGTGGGGGGGAGAGGGAGAGAGAGAGGGCTCCCCTGCTGTTCCCCGCTGCTACCCCCCGCTCCGCCACGCCTCCCCCCGCCCCCCGGTGCCCCCCGAATCTTTTCACCCGAGTACGGAAGTACTTGAAAATCGCGGTGCTCGATCGAGTAATTACTCGAAACGAGTATATTCGCTCATCTCTAATTATTAGTGATCAAATGACTGCATCTTCAAGTCCGCTTAAGGGGCTAAAAAATAGCATCCAAAAAATTCAATGAAGTTAGTTTAAAGAAAAATATCCAGCTTAAAAAAAATAAGCATTTTTCCCCATAAAAAACTTTGAAACATGAAAATATTTTGTTATTTATCTCACAAGGTGAACGCCATAACAATTGTTTAAAAAAGTAATGCCGAAATAGTTATTTTTTCTTGTGTTTACCTTGCAAAAAATGCAATAAAAGGCCATCCAAAAGTCATATGTACCTGTAAGTGGTACCAATAAAAACTACAACTCTTACAGCAAAAAATCAAGATCTCACTCTCTGTTGCTGGAAAAATAAAAAAGTTATGGATCTTAGAATGCACTGACGCAGATTTTATTGTTTTCTTTAAAAACATGTATTTATTGTGCAAAAGTAGTAAAAAGTAAAAAAAAATATACTAAATTTGGTATCATAGTAATCGTGCTAATCCACATAAAAAATTATCATGTTATCTTTACCAAATGGTGAATACCGTAAGAACAATACCCAAAAATATTTCTGGACATTCATTCCATCTTCTGCCCACCCCCACCCCCCCTCACACCCCAAAAATGTAATAAAATTTATATAACACATTATATTTACCCCCAGAATGCTTTTATTAAAATATATGTGCCCCCCCCCCTCCCAAAAAAAAAATAAATGCTGGCTGTCCGCATGAGCATCCTCTTAAGGCTTCATTCACACGAACATATATCAGCCGCGCCTTCACGGCCGGTTGATATACGCTGCCTGTCTGATGCATTGGTTTACAATGCGTCAGTTATGATGGGCGTATTCCCGCGGCGTAAAAGCGCCTGGAAGAAATGCGCATTGTATGCATTATTTTGGCTGTCCAGGTGCTTTTACGCTGGCCAGGAAAGATAGTTCAGGAACTGTCTTCTGGCCAGAATATGACGGTGGCTCCCATAGACTCCTATGGGAGCCTATGGTAGCTGTCGGAGAAGAGAGATGGGAGGGAATTTAGCAGTGTGTCTGTTAAACTCCCACCCCCTTCCCTCCTTCTCTCTGCCCCTTGCCAGTTGTTTGCAATGGGAGGGGGTGAGACGGTGTGGGAGCAAGTGTGCTAAGCTAAGCAATGGTAAGGTCCGGGAGCTTAGCACATTATCTCCTGCCGTGACCTACCCCCTCCCCTTGCCGAGAGCAGAGTTAAACTGCCTCCCGCCGCCCAACGACATTCCAAGCTCGAGATATATGCGCTGGACCCAGGCAGTCTGTACAGGTGCAAAAACGGCAGATTTGTGCAGCAGTCCACTCGATTTTCGGTCATGCTGTGGTCGTGACATGGCCGACCAAAAATCGCTAGGCTCGCGTGAAAGAGCCCTAAGGGTCAGCTTAAAGGGAATGGACAAACTGTCCCTGAATATCCCTAATAACTAAACTACCCAGCGGCTCCGTAGATACCCTGAAAACTAGAAAACCCTGTTATGGTCCTATCTGTAGTATATAAGCAAGAAATACAAACAGAGATAACATTGAGAGAAAGAGATCGGCAGTTAATGGCATTTCATCCTACCCATGGTCTCATCGGGGGACCAATAGAGGAAAAAAATGGCACCAACTATTCCTATACATGCAGTATGCTCCTAAATTGTACATAATCACTGCACAGCACTTCATATAAAGTGACAATACAAAAAACCATATAGTGTACCAGACTTTTACTCTGCATAAAACAGAGTGGTTACTGCAGTTTAATTTAGTTGTTCTGTCGCTCATTTCATGCTAGAAACGCCATCCTGGCCTTATTGGTAGTTTAGATAGCTAAGAGAGAGCTGTCCTGGAATTGGGGGATAAGTTTTATGCACGGGCTGGTGTAGAGAAGCTAGATAAAAGGAGAGAAGTATGTGGTAAGTAGAATTGAGAAGATGGAGGTCTAAGAGTGAGAAAGGAGTGGCAGAGAGAGAAAAGAGGAGAAGGATTATTGAAGATAAAGTGCTGGGAGGAGAAGTAGCAGGAGAGACAGTGCGGTGAGAAGGAGTAAAGTGTGAGTAGAAACGGAATATTGGGTTACAAGAAAGAGTTTAAGAAAAGAATCAGTTTACCAAGAAATAAGAAACAGCTTGAGGAAATAGTAACTGGAGAAAAGAAAATGCTCAAACTTAAATAAATAGAAGAGAAGGAAGGAGGGCAAGGCATTGGGAATAAAACAAGGAATCCTGTGCTTTTCACTTGGTAAAGGGCCTGAATATGCAGGTAAGGTTTCTGTACTTAATGCCTGCATATGGAATAGAAATGTATATCTACCTCAAGTAACAAAGTAATGTGAAATGTATGAAGTGTGTTGAAGATTTTCCTCTTGAATAAATAGTTCCACTGATTCAACAGGGGGAAGGACAAATTCCTTTTATTTTATCTATTTTTATTATTATTTTGTCCAGCACAGGTCATGGCCTGTATATAGACTGGCATCACGAACTTGACAAATTACGATCTTATCCTATCCGACTTCACGGATTGTTCAACTAGCCAAAAACTAAATTATTAATTTTACAACTGCATACTGACATCCAGTCATGAGGGAAGGCAGTGGAGCCACTGTAACTACCACCATTGCTGCTATCACCATCTACCCCTCTGTGGTCTCGCATGTTGCAAGCTCAATCATGCAGTAGCTGGTAGATGCAAACCACGAATCTAATAAACAGTCACACAGCAACCAATGCAGCAAACCTGCATAACTGTGGTAGTAGTAAGCACATTACATATGATATTATTGCTACATAGAAAGGACACCATAATGCAGCTTATGGCCACTGGGAGCTGCATACGGAAGCAAATGACTGCATATAGCAGTAAAAATATAAAAACACCTTTTCAAATAGTGGCATGCTATGGAGTGGATGGATTCTATTATACTCCCTTTGCTGTTGAAGTTGGCATCTCAGATTGTCCCATACATGCTCTATTGGCGATAAATCTAGAGAACGGGCAGGCTATGGAAGTGTGGCAATGTTGTGGAGGCTTTCCTGTGACCCCCTTGTGTGTGCAGTTGAGCATTATCCTGCTGGAAAATGCCTCTTGGAAGCTGCCATGAGAAGCAACAGATGTGGCTGCAGGATGTCAGGAACATATCACTGAGCTGTCATTGCCCTAACTACTACTTCTAGGGTTGATCAGGCTATCACACCAGCAGTGAGGGCTCTCATCCTCAAGTTTTCAAACAGGCCCATTGTTAGTGCCCAAACTAAACTTTGTTTCGTTGCTGAAGTCAACCCCTTTTCTCCTCTACAGCAGTCAACTTTCACGACACCACTGCAAATAGAGTTGATGGTGGGTGGGTGTCAAAGGCAGTACATCTAATAAGTTCCATGAGACCAAATGTCCTTCAGCCAAATACCTGCAAATGTTCTCTGTATGGCGGACAATAAACAGTTGGAGCTGCTCGAGCTTGTTGAATGATCAGATAATCCTCTGTACATGTGGTCTGTCAAAGGCGTCCTGATCCAGGTTACCTTATATGCATGTTCTCACAAATTGTCTGATCCCAACACTTCCTAACAGTCTAGTTAGAATGGTGAGAAATTCATTAATATTACCATCCCACTTTTATTCCAATTCCAACAATGCGTCCCTTCTCAAGCTCTGTTAACTAGGAAAAAACTCTTCTTTTGTGTTGTAGAGACATGCCTAGTGCTCAACAAGTTCTCCACGAGCAGAAAAAGAGGTCACTATACACGAGGAGCCTCTGAGAGCCTATTTATAGGCCAAGGGTGGAACCACTTTTAGGGCCTAAGGTGGCAAGACCATTCATCTAATTGTGCCACAGCTCTAATCACTTGCTTATATGCCTGAGATGTAACTGTATGCAGAGTTTTGCAGCAAAACAATGATTCTTTCTAGGTGCTTGATTCTTTTGGACAAAGAGTATACAATTGATGATACTAATTGTGCAGCGGGCTGGAGTTGGCAGACATAGCCTGAGTGGTAACTGTAGTGCCAGTTCGTGTCATGGTGGTGGCTACTCTTCCTTGTACCTGGGCTCGCGTAGCAGGCAGATTTCACAATGGATGATAATGGTGGCAATAGTGCAATTGTCATGTGACGCCAGTGCCTCTGAGGAAGATGGAGCAAATGAATAAAGAGTCCAAGTCAATAGCCGTGAAAACTGTGGCCAATATACGCTCCTGTGAATAAGCCCTTAATGGCCCTCTGTGAAAGTTTTGTCACTCTGCAATACAGTTCATGTGAAACAATACACAGTGCCTCTGGAAAAGGTTATCATTTCACTGCTACCAGGCAATGTAATTAAATGCAGCAGGTTTACTCCAAGGGCTTGCACTGGTGTATTACATTTAGTCACTGTCTGAACAATGCCCTTTGAAGCACTAGCTGCGGTAGCATGTATCATTATATAACAGCCCTAATGTAGCTGATCTAGTCCTTATGAGTGTGAACAGGAGCATAGAGAAGAATCAGGCTAAAGTCTGGGCTGGCAGCACAGATGCATCAACAAGGCCCAAGACAAAGATAAGGTCAGGCAGCAAACAATAGCAGAGTCCAATATTCAGAGCCAAGGTCAGGAATCACAGAAGTCAGAATGGTCAATAAACACAAGGATCAGAACCAAGAATACACACAACTAGGGCTTTGTCACAATGACTAATGAGAGAGTTGCTTAGGCCTCCACCCTTGGGTATGGATACCTAATATAGTTGGTGCAGGGACAGGATAGGTTTAAAGAGAACATGCATGTGCGTGCCCTGCAGGCAGACACTAGGGATGTAGAGGAGGACAGAGCAGGTAAAGCAGAGGAGTGGTGGCGATGCACCAGGAGAATTTAGTTTTTTGGTTTTTTTTTAAATACAGTCCTCCAGTTTTTACACAAAAATATGATGAATTAGTCCTTGTTCTTATTATAGGGGAACTATATGAAGTATGAGCCAAGTTCTTAATACAATGTACTGTAGATTACAAACTATATAGTTCTACTTGTTCACACAGTCACCACTAAGGTGTCCTTTTTGCACATAAATCTCAAGATAATTGAAGGCAATCAATAGAGCAAGGCATTACTGAATGATTTACTGCCTATTATCTTTATGTTAGCCATTTGTATTCAGCTGTGATGTTCAGCATTAGTATGTACATTATCTTGGACCCCAATGACATACATATGCACATGTAGCTTTATGTTCTGTCATGGAAATGCAAACAAGACTGTGGTGCCTACAGGTATATTACATATTAAAAGAATTGAACTGTACTGTGCATTAGTTATTATTTTACAGAACTGAAGTCTGTACATGAGCCTGAGGGTATTCTTTTAGTGAAAAACAAAATGTTCTCACCTTGTTTTTATTAGAATATAAAAATGCAAGTGGCTGTCAAGCGATGTGGACTTCGCCTTTCTGTTTATGGAAATGAGCACAGGCTTTGTTAAGTAAATGTCCATTTTTTAGCAAAGTTTAATTGTTAGCAGAACACATTATTTAAAGGGACATTCTTGTTAAAGCTGATACACAGTGTTATGCCCACAGTCTGGCACTGGTAGGAGGTGCATAACATTGGGATTCTTCCATTGATGTTCTAGGAGTCCGTGAGTCAAGCACCGCCCCCCTCAGGCCCTGCATTAGGCTTAACACAGTGTGTTGGATTTACCTTGAGTGTATTGCAGTGTACAGGTTGTCTGTTATGTGTTCATGTGTGTATAAATGATTAACCAAGATTGCTAGCCTGTAAAATGTATATGGTCAACAATAATAAGGAGGCAAACCTATGAATGTGACAGTGACACTTTGGTAAATGATCACAAAGGTTATTTTTAACTACACTAGTGCTGCATGCATCCAGACTACTGTAACTCAGTGTTACATACGATGCTGCTATAAGATCCTACCTGTCAAATTATAGGTGCTGTTGGGGTGTGCCGGCCGCAATCAGGAGGTGGAGCCCCGTTTACATCACAATGTTAACCCTGACCTATGTGACAGTGTTTTTGATGCATGCTCTCTGTCATTCAGAACTGGGCACGAATGAGTGTCTTCACTCCTATTCCTGCAGAGGCCCATGAGGAATCTGTTGGATTCCCTCAGTATGTGATGTGCTCTTCTTTACAACCTTGCTGCAACATCTCCTGTGTTGTATGAACTAATTGGCCATTATGAAAATGTAGTTGTTTCTGGTCTGCCTCTACATGACTGCCAGTTATTGTCCTGCCTGAGATGTTTGGTGAGGCAGAGGACTTCTGTCAGCTAAGTACTTGTGGTTATTTATTTGGCGTGGGGCATACACACTTCTTCCAAATATTGTGTTATATGCATTGCTCTTTTCATCTATATTAAACTTCTTTCCTATCCTTCATCTAGGGACAGACTAGGTCACTAGGTTTCTGACATGGAATGGCCCTTCTCCTAGGCAGGGACTGCCACACCAAAGTTGGTTAGGGATAGAGTTTCTATCCCCATATTTTTTTTAATGATTATTTGCCCTATTTTGCATTCCCCGCATTTTGGCAATATATGTCTATATTGGTGGATATTGTGGATATTAATTACATCTTATATTGATATGTTGGTGACATCCATGATAGGTGCTGTACTTGCATACTGCACGAATATAACAGCTGGTGGGTGATTTGTCAGTCCTAGAAACAAATTACTTAAGAACTTAAGAACTGTGAAGGCACTGAAGAGTTTTCAATACATCAATGATAAAATATAGTTTTTCAGATGCAATTTGTTTCTCTCCTTTTCTAGGAAAATTGTTGGTTATTGTTGATGACGCCAAACCTTGTGTTTCTTTCCTCTTGTTTTGGTTTTTCATTCCTAATGTGACATTGGGTGTTCCAACCTACACCTACAATACCTTTTTTACTACATTGACAGAGAAATGTACATTGTTTCTGAGTAGTTTCTTAGATTTTGGGACTTGGACTCACTCATTCTCATTCATTCGGTTTAAATACGGAACATTCAGTCATTCTGACTCACTTATACAGTGAATGTGAATGGCTGAACGATTTCTCATGTGAACGAGCTAACGATGTATCTGCCTGTTGAAACATCATTTGCTCGTTCAAACAACAGGTCTAAAGGGACCTTAAGTCTATGGACCAAGAGATATGTCATTATTGTACACCGGCCATAGTACAAGGAACTTTGCACTCTATAGATAAGCCTTTGCGTAAACTCTTGGACCTCCAATATGTTTTTGTATTCTGTTTTGTCAAAACTTCCAAAAAAGTATGTTAATAGTTGTGCAAGCTTTCATGTAATTATAGAATATTGAGGGGGATCTCTAAACCATCAAAATCCAAGTGAAGAACAGGTAAATAATTTTAAGCTTTTAAGGTAAATTTATGAAGGTCTTTTCAGAGGGTCTAAAATTTTTTAGGCACTAATTACCTCTCGATTTATTTGCTTTAACCACTATATATGTGTACATATACTTGCTTAAAAGCAGAAGAAAATTGGCTATTAGAGCATTAAAATCCCCCACATCTGTTCTACCACGAGGGTGAAAGCCAATGTCTGTCTATGGCAGCCTGTATTGTAACAGGAGAAAGACATGCCTGCTGTCAAAATGTGTTAAAGAGGGTGTTACTTGGGTAATAGTTATTGCAGGTTCCTAATTGCGTTTACACTGATTAATTGATTGTATTTTTTGATTGTAGAATATATATAAAAACACCTTTATACTAATCAATGGGAGTTTAGCTACAGATGGTATAGAGGTAGCAGTCGCTATCGAGTCATGGTGACTGAGGGTGCTCCCCTGACACATAAGAGGACAATATATTATAAATGACTTATGATAGCTTGGATGACCTGATGCAGATTTTGCATAGAAACCAAAGAGCTTCAAGTACACTAATGCTCACCAAGTGACGGATCTCCAGCACACAATCTGTGAGTTCTTGTTGAGAGTCGCAGTTTCCCAAAAGCTTGGAGACCACTGATGTAAATGACCTGTGAATAAGTGGTCACTGTAGGCAGACCCACTTCAGTGAGATGTGGCAGTAACATAACAAGGACCCAAAACTGCTTTTGATCTTGTTCTTAAAGAGTAGCTATACTTTCAACTAACTTTTGACATGTCATACAGATATGTCAAAAGTATTGATCAGTGAAAGTCTTGTTGCTAAGACCTCCACTGATTGCTAGAAGGAGGAAACTGCATCGCTCACCCGAGTGCTGTGCTCCCTTGGCTATCTCCAGCAGCTGAAGATGGCCTCAGGAAGGTATATATAAAGCACTACAAACCTCTATGAGGCCATCTTCAGCTGTCAGAAGGAGCCAAAAAGCTGAAGGGGTACAACACTTGGATGAGTGCTGCAGCCTCCTCATCCTAGCGATAAGTGGAGGTCTCAGCAGCGGAACCCCCACTGATCAATACTTTCGATGTGTCTGGTCACTGGACATCATTGTTGTAATCAAAATCTTACAATCACAAACTATCTTAAGATAACAAGCAGGGCAGTATTTACCTGTCCTCTGCCATGCTGTCCCACCATCCTCTCAGTGATTGTTGTGAAAGATGATATCATTGGAAGTCAATTGGCCGTTGCAACCAATCAGAGGCTGCAGTGACTCCATTCTGAACTCCTGGCATCATGGCACCTAAGATGTGAGTGCTGATGCCAGTAGAACATTTGGTGATGCTGCAGCCTCAAATTGGCTGCAGTGGTCAGGGGACTGCTGCTGATGTCATATTCCACAACAATCACCAGGAAGATGGCAGGGCAATAGCATTGGATTACTGTGGCAGAGGACAGGCTTAGTTTGTTATTTCAAGACAATTGGTGTGATTTCAGCAATGTTGTCAAGTAACCGGACAACTAGAGATGAGAGAACACCCAAATGCTCGGGTCCGCGTTATTCGAGTCGAGCTTCTCGTAAAATTCGGGAGCTCTACTCGAGTAACGAATCCCATTGGCTACTATGGGAGACTCGAGCGTTTTTGTATATGGGACGTCGGGTCCCGAGCTTTTTTTTTCCTGGTTCGTTCTCTCTCTCTCTCTTTCCCCTCTGCCTGCCAGACAAAAAATTTGCCAATGACGCGCGCTGCGTCGTGGCGGGGAGGGGCCAAAAACTGGGGTGGGGTCGAACACTCCTTGATGCTCATTCACGTAATGAGCGCCATCGAGTACGCTAATACTCGAACGAGCATCAAGCTCGACAGAGTACGTTCGCTCAACTCTATGGACAACCCCTTTAAGAAAATAGAATCATTTCCCCAAACCTCCTCATAAGGTGCGATCTTCTTAAAATTGTAATCTTTTCCAGACTTCTCTCTTCTTTACAGACCATGCCCCTACGTTTTAAACACACTGATATTAACAACTTACATGCAGCCTTAATGGCCCTTTGATGGTCCAACATGCACTCGAGAATAGCCATTACAAAACTGATGTTACCCAAGGACAAAAGGCAGTGCCATCTTAATCGTTGGGCCTGATGGGCACTTGCCCGGGGGCCCAATAAGCATAGAGGCCCCATACTAATCTATGTATGTTAACATTTCAATGCATCTTGTATCATATATGATAATTGTAGTGGCCCAGTACATGCTTTTCTGGCCCTCTCCATAATGTCATACATGTATGTCTTATGTAGATGCTCTGTGCAAGACTGTCTTGTATTCTGTTATGTGTATTGCACAGCTGAAGCAAGTGAGAGGTCAAATGTCTGCAAAGTATGAGCTGACTGTCTGGTAAATGTAGCAATTTCTAAAGTGTCATGTGGTATGAGTGAAGGTATACATGTGAGTGCTTGAGAGCGGGAAAAGGTCCATCTTCTAGAGCTGCTAGAAAGAGTACAGAGCTGCTTGGGGGTACCTTCAACCTTCATGCAGTGAAGATGGAATAGGAGGAGAGATATCCAGAGTGCCTGCTTTTATAATGAGAGAGTGAGCCCCCCAAAGAGAGAGAGAGTGCATCTTTCCAAGGCCTAGTGCAGAGGTACTCATTCACAACTGTTTCACACCTGAGTGTCCTGTAGTCAAGGACTGCCAGGTGGAGGTACTCTACTTTAGTAGTTCACACTCAAATGTCCTAAAGTCTGGGTCCTGCTGAGTGGCAGTATACGTCTTTATTTATCACACACGGGCGTCCTGAAGTCTGGGTCTGCAGTGTAGAGGTACTCTAGCTTATCTAATTCTTGCACTTTCAAGTCTGTAATTTGTGCCTTGTGTATCTCTGAAGTAAAGTTATTCTAGGCCCTGACCATTCCCGGGGACCTAAGGGAATTTTATCACTGCCTGTGGCTCAATTATTTCCCCGCCGATAGTCATGCCGGTGGTTACCGGAACGGTGGCGTCACCCGTGACAAACTCCGCACCTGTTCTACCATCTATTGGGCATCCCTGTCCTGGGGGTGTCCGGAAGAGGCCCAGTGCTGCCCTGGCCTTGGTTGCATGCGTCTCCACTGGTAAGTGCCTCCGTGACAAGCCAGCATCTTGCCCTCCCAGCTTCTCAGCATATGTCATGTGTCAGGGGTCACCCTACAGGACGCTGCATAATGTTGTGTGGTGGGATACAAACTTGGCTCCAATCTGTCATGTGTGAAGACTTTAATTTTGTCACTTTCTGTTTCACTTTCAAATTACCCATAATTCCTTTTGTAAATTTCCCTTAATTCCTATCCGGGGCTGTGGAACATTAATGGTACTAATGAAGTAGATTACTGGATTTGTAGTGGGCCCTCTTCATTTCAGAATCATTATAGTAACCTTTCAAACTCGCAGAGTGTATGAAACAGCTGAAATACAGAGTATGAAGACAAGGTATTTATCAAATAGGCCTCCTGTCCACTGGCGGTTCTTCAATGCATTTCCTACGGCGATAAACCGGCTGTAGGAAACGCAGTGAACGCTTTCCATAGACTACTATGGAAAGCGCAACCACGCTGTCCACGAGCAGAAAATCATAGCGATTCTCCGCTCATGGGATTTAAATCGCAGCATGCTGCGATTTGCCGCGATTCTCCTCGGTGAGCCTATCTGTCAGATAGGCTCAGCGAGGAGAGATGTCAGCTATCCCCTGCTCGCCGGCAGCGGCTCCCGCGGTGGAGATCTGCCGCGGGATATCACTACGCCTATGGACAGGAGGCCATACTTTGTTCAAACGTGAACTGCGTAATAGCGAGTGTGTTAAAACGTGAATCGCTACTCTATTCCCCATCCCAAGGTCATTTGTACTGCTTTTTTATATCGCTTATTGTCCAAGAAAGAATATACATTTGCTACATTGGGACTGGAAGCATAGATATGTTATGATGTTACATTTTGATTTCTGTGAGTAGTTGTCATAGGGACCAAGTACAATGCTTTGCCCAGGGGCCCATAATGATGTTAAGGTGGCACTGACAAAGGGGGAATGAACTTCCCAGACATTTGACATTACAATCCGGACAGTTTGCTGCATCATTTTATTGACTGGATCCAAGGGGTTAATTTGCACACTAATTAGTCCTTTGGAATGGAACCTACCTTACCCTTGGGAAGTTACAGTTCCTCACAAGATTAAACTCTCTCAACTCTCTCCGATATTCAGAGATATGATCAGTGCATGGAAGGCCATCAGGGAAAGCTTTAAATATTCCTATGTCATGTCGAAGCATTTCACCCCCTGGAAACATCCAAAGTTTAACCAAGGGAGAGAGAACAGTCTCTATTCCAAAAGTGGAGGGAAAAGGGTAGTTTAACAGCATGTCAGCTATTTCATTTGCAAAAATAAGTACTTAACGTTTGGCAAATGCTGTGATTTATATGGTTTAAGTCTCTAACATTTCCTGTCTTATTGGCAACTAATGGCTTTTATGAAACCTAGACTATTTGACCTCTCTAAAGAGTGCACTGATAATATTTTCAACCTTTGGAAAAATGTGATAAAGAGGAAAACCTCTCTTTCTATGTTACATCATAAATTAAGGAAGTGCTATGGAGTCCATGGCATCTAAGGTCTTTGGTAGATGGGCATAAAAGTTTCAGGATCTGGACATCCCTCATAAAAAAGTGGAAGGTTGGGCTTTAGTGGGGAAAGTGATACTCAATGAGCACTGGAGGGCGACTCATTTTAAATTGATGCTCAATGCCATCTATAGCTGCAATCAATATCATCTCATCCAAAAGCACTGGGCAGACTTACTTAAGTGTCCTAAATGTCATGAACCCGAAGCTAAACTATTACATGGCTTGGGGTCTTGCCAGCACATGCAAGGTTTCTGGTCTGAGTTGACTAATGTGATTTTGCGCTATTTTCATGTTAGAATTCCCAGGGAAGCTCAACCTCTGCTCTTCCACTCATTGTCCCCAAATGAAAAACTTCTAAAAATAATTCATGTATTTCTGTTGGTAACCAAAATAGGCCTTCTGGATCATTGGCTTCAATCTTAAGGCCCATTTACTGAACGGCCGCTATGTTATGTCAATGGAGAGGAGCTGGGGAGCACGAGGAGAGAAATCTCCTGCAGCCTCCCCACTGTAAGCCAGCAATACTATCTCCCGTGCACGGGAGCTAGTATGTGTGTCCCGTCTAAATGGGCCTTTAGTTCCATCTCATGCCAGAGATAATTAAACAATTAAAATTATATCTACATAATGACCTACTAAGAAATTTTTCAAAAAGTGGAAGGGGTTTATTTGTAGATTTTATATACACCAGGAAATCAAACAGATAATGGTACCATCTGGTACTAACTAGTAGGCATTGTATAGTTGTGGCCTATAGCTTTGGGACTAACACAAATGTTGTTTTTCAGGAAGTTTGTTGCTTCAGAGTTTTTAGATTTTTAGTCAGCTGTTTCTCTGGTTACTGAAGTACAATTCTAACCATTTCATAAATTTTTAAACCTTTATTGACTAATACATCAAGTTTAGGCAAAGACTCAATATTTATATTGCTGGTCATTGGTTTTTCAAGACTTCTCCAATTCACCTTGGCATGCTGGATATCAACTTCTATGCCAAAACCTAATTAATGGAAGTTCATTCTTGCCTAGTCAGTGCTTGGACTTTAATTACAATTTCTGTGTTTTTTGTTTTGTCCTCACACTTTTTGAGGCTTGACCACAGGTTCTGAATGGGATTGAGATCTGGTCATTTCTCTGGCCATGGACTCAGAATTTCAATGTTTTGTTCACCGAGCCACTTAGTTAGCACTTTTGCCTTGTGACATGCTGGAAAAAGCATTGCTCATCACTAGGGATGAGCGAGTATACTCGCTAAGGCACTACTCGCTCGAGTAATGTGCCTTAGCTGAGTATCTTCCCGCTTGTCCCGAAAGATTCGGGTGCCACCGTGGGGCGGGGAGCTGCGGAGGAGAGCAGGGAGGAACGGAGGGGAGATCTCTCTCTCCCTCTCTCCCGGCCGCTCTCCCCTGCTCCCCGCCGCAACTCACCTGTCAGCTGCGGCGACCCCCGAATCTTTAGGGACGAGCAGGGAGATACTCGGCTAAGGCACATTACTCGAGCGAGTAGTGCCTTAGCGAGTATACTCGCCCATCCCTATTCATCACCAAATTGCTCCTGGATGGTTAAGAGAAGTTGCTTTTGCAAGATGTTTGGATACCATTCTTTACTCATGACAGTGTTCTTAGGCACAATTGTGAGTGAGCCCACTACCTTCGATTAAAAGCAACCCCACACATGATTAGTCTCAGGATACTTTATTATTGGCATGATATAGTACTCATGGTAGCGCTTACCTTTTCTTATCTGGACAATCATTCTTCTAGATGTCTCAAACAGTCTGAAGGGGGCTTGATCAGGGAAAATAACTTTACCCTAGTCCTCTGTAGTCCAATCACTGTGCTTCTTGCAGAATGTTAGTCTGTCCTTGATGTTTTGCTTTGAGATAAGTAGTTCTTTTCTGCCTCTCGACATTAGGCCAGCCTTCAAAAGCCTTTGCCGCACTGTGCGTGCAGATGCACCGACACCTGTCTGCTGCCACTCCAGAGGGGTAGTTTTTCATCCAAGGGAATAGGCAAACTTACTATTTTGCCAAGAATACTGCCCTGAATCAAGAACACTCTCCAAACATCCTCCAAGAACAACTTATCTCAGTGATCCAGGAGCAATTTGAGGAAAAGTTATGACTAAGTGGCTTGGTGAACAAAACACTGAAATTGTGGGTCCATGTCCACAAAATTCCTTGGAACTCAATCCCATTGTGAACCTGTGGTCAATCCTCAAAAAGTGGGTGGACAAACAAAAACACCAAAATTGTAATAAAGTTTAAGCACTGATTAGGCAAAAATGGGATGCCCTCAGTAAAGATTTGGCCCAAAAGCTCATATCAAGAATTCCAGGGTGAGTTGTAAAAGTCTTGAAAAATAGTGGTCAACACTGTGTTGTCATTAAAAGTTTAAAAACTTATAAAAAAGGCGTATAATTGTACTTCAGTATACCACGGAAATATCTGACTAAGGACTGGTTGCACCAGCAATGCTGTTGATCCAGGTTTAATGTAACTGCAATCAGTTGTTGAACTTGGTTCAAGGAAAAAGTCTTACACCAACACTTTGTGATCTACAATTTGTGAAACTAAGTTCAAGTGATCTGCGAACAAAGGTTCAACCTAGAAGAAATGTATTGTGCATGG
Organism: Eleutherodactylus coqui; assembly: GCF_035609145.1. Classification (NCBI taxonomy): domain Eukaryota; kingdom Metazoa; phylum Chordata; class Amphibia; order Anura; family Eleutherodactylidae; genus Eleutherodactylus; species Eleutherodactylus coqui. The sequence goes on from NC_089838.1 coordinate 272,163,976, forward strand.
TGATTGATTTCTGTAGTCAGGTGATCTTCCCAGCATTCTTAGCAATGGTAAAAACATGTCTGCTACCAACAGCAAACATAGATGTAATTTCACGACCCAGAAAAAGCTTATGAGGCTATCAGCCGAGTCCACCATCTATATTTCAATTGATAAACTTAGTTCAACTAGATTGATCTGCCAAAATCGGCGATCAAGTTGAACTTAGATTTGAACTACGATCACAGACTAAATACTGTTGGTGCAATGTTTTTCTACTTGATCTGAGATCAACTCTTGTTGATCTCAGATCAAAACTTTGGTGCAACAGATCCTAAAAGATCTAAAAACACTGAAGCAGCAAGCTTTGTGAAAGTGAAAATTTGTGTCAGTCTCAAAACTTTTGGCCATGAATGTAGGTTCTTCGAGAAGTTTGAAACGTTCATAATTCTGTAACATTGTATCTTAGCTCATTAACTTTATCTTTAAAGGAATTGACTAGGACTAATAATATTGATCACTAGTCCTCAGGATAGGATAATATTACAAGTAATAGTTTGGTGGAAAGCCCACAAGGATAGCACAGAGGACCAGGTGGTGCATGAGGAACAACTCTGATTTCTATCCCCAGGATAATTTATCAATAGTTGATCGGTGAGGGTTCGATGCTTGGGAACTCCATCGATCAGCTGATTGATGGACCATTGTCAGTGCAAACAGTGCTGTAAGCAGATAGTTGCAGCAGCCCATGTTGGTTTCACAAACATACCTCCCATTGCATTTAATGGGAGCTGTGCCTGGAGTACCAACCTGGGTCACCGCTATCTGCTTCCAGCACTGTCCGCCCTGACAACTGACCAAAGGGGATCCTGGGCAGTGGATTGTCTGCTGATCAACTATTGATGATCTATCGTGAGAACAGGTCCTTCAACAGTAAATGTCTTGGACAAACGCATTTAAGTTTTTTTAACTTAAGGGGTGTCCATGAAGCTGGGGCTGGGGGATGGGAAGTGGGGATTTAAGGGAAGTTAGAGGGGTTGCACCATATTGAAAGAGGGGATAACAATAACTGGTGGTGGTCCAACTGCTGGTACCCCAACAAATCCAAGAAAAGGGGTCTGGTTGATCCACAAGTGGAAGGCTGGGGGTCGTGCAGTCGCACAGCCACTCGTTTCACTTCAATGACAGTTCTGGAGATTAGCGATTTAAAGCACTTCTGCAATCTTCAGTGCTGTTATTGAAGTGAATGGAGCAGTGATGCACCTGCACAGCCTCTACCCCATTCACTCGGGGACCAACCTGACCCCTGTTTTTGGGATTGGTGGGGCTCAAGTTATTCCTTATCCTGTGGATAGAGGATAACTTTATAACTTGGCACAATTCTTTTAAAGGGGAATTCTTTTGTATATGTTACATCCTGTGAAATTTGGCTGGTTTTTGCATGTTCAATACATATAAATTCAATAAATAGATAGATAGATAGATATGAGATAGATAGATATGAGATAGATAGATAGATAGATAGATAGATAGATAGATAGATAGATAGATAGATAGATAGATAGATAGATAGATAGATAGATGGATGGATAGATGGATAGATGGATAGATGGATAGATGGATGGATAGATAGATAGATAGATAGATAGATAGATAGATAGATAGATAGGAGATAGATAGATAGATAGAGAGGAGATAGATAGATAGATAGAGAGGAGATAGATAGATAGATAGAGAGGAGATAGATAGATAGATAGATAGATAGATAGATAGATAGATAGATAGAGAGGAGATAGATAGATAGATAGATAGATAGATAGAGAGGAGATAGATAGATAGATAGATAGATAGATAGAGAGGAGATAGATAGATAGATAGATAGATAGATAGATAGAGAGGAGATAGATAGATAGATAGATAGAGAGGAGATAGATAGATAGATAGAGAGGGGATAGATAGATAGATAGATAGATAGATAGATAGAGAGGAGATAGATAGATAGATAGATAGATAGATAGATAGATAGATAGATAGATAGAGAGGAGATAGATAGATAGATAGATAGATAGAGAGGAGATAGATAGATAGATAGAGAGGAGATAGATAGATAGATAGATAGAGAGGAGATAGATAGATAGATAGAGAGGAGATAGATAGATAGATAGAGAGGAGATAGATAGATAGATAGAGAGGAGATAGATAGATAGATAGAGAGGAGATAGATAGATAGAGAGGAGATAGATAGATAGAGAGGAGATAGATAGATAGATAGATAGATAGATAGATAGATAGATAGATAGATAGATAGATAGATAGAGAGGAGATAGATAGATAGATAGATATGAGAGGAGATAGATAGATAGAGAGGAGATAGATAGATAGATAGATATGAGAGGAGATAGATAGATAGATATGAGACAGATAGATAGATAGAGAGGAGATAGATAGATATGAGAGGAGATAGATAGATAGATAGATATGAGACAGATAGATAGATAGAGAGGAGATAGATAGATAGATATGAGAGGAGATAGATAGATAGATATGAGACAGATAGATAGATAGAGAGGAGATAGATAGATAGATAGATAGATATGAGACAGATAGATAGATAGATGTCATCAGTCTTAAAGACTAGCCTGCTCTAAAATGTCATACATATCATTTACATCAGTCATGTAAAAATACATATTATTATTACTAGTTTTTTATGTGTTTTCTACTCTATTACATTTTATCATAATGCATGTACATGTAAGTAATTATATATGTATATATTACTTCTTTGAGCTGATATTACATTAAATTTGGTTACATTTCCCTTTGTTTTTTATAGCACTAGATAATCAAATCCATTGACTACTGTTTCCCTTGCATTCATTTATATATTTACATACATTTTCTCTGAGATTAGAAATGAAATCTCATGATAAACCCCAGACTAAAAAATAACAACTAAAATTAGCAGTTTACGGTGCTAATTAAATTGTCTTTTTTAATATCCTAATTGACCTTCCTGCCCTGTAAACAAGCTTGTGCTGCGGTCGGGATTGGAATATGCACAGATCTGTGTTTTCATGTCATCTACAGCATATTAATGTCACCTCATCATAGGTCATTAACTTTGCACAACTGCTCGTTAAGGAGGGTTCCTGTTCAGCGCAGACTTGTATTTCAGGGTTTGGGAAATAGCAGATAGAATTTGTACCCAATTAGTCGCAGGTTAGATGCTTGGTGCTCTGTGCTGGAGTTAGAAAGAGAAGATAATTGTGTGACAGCCTAAGAGGAGACATATTGGCTGGGAAGTAAGCAAACCGGCGGCTGATATGATGCAGGCCCACAGCACTCCATCTTTTTACGAAGTGTCATAGTAACCAAGGCTCTCCGGTGTCCTGTGCCCTTTATCATTGACATGAGGTAGGAAGATTAAAGTTGGTGGTGTCAGGGCTGGAATACAGTAGCTAAATGATTATTCAAGAAATACTTTGGCGGCAATCAAGAAGCCCTTTATTCATTTCGAGTTGATATGGTGTCAAGTTATTTTAGTCCTCTCCTAAAAAGTCCCTAAAGACAATAAATAAGGGTGCGTTCACACACAGCAGAAATGCTGCGGATTGACACCAAAATTTGCAGCATTTCTGCATAAAAAAGTGTTAAAATCCACGCAGCTGCTTAGTAAATACTAGTAACAGCTAAAAGAATGAAATCAGCTGCAGGTTCGCAGTTAAAATCAGTTGCGGAACCATGGCGGTAATCAGCTGCGGACCCGCGGCTGAATCAGAGTTAGTATATGCATTAGTGGTGTGGATTTGATGCAGTTTTTGATTCCGTCTTTTCATTATGTGTGAACGCACCCTCAATGGGTGAAATCCGCATGTCGAATTCTGACACAGGAACGAGGGATTACGTGCCAAGAAGTGACACGGCTCCTCTTGGTGCAGAAACGCACAAAATGCGGTTTTCTGAATTGCAAGTTCACATGCAGATTTTGCCCATTGACTAGGCTAAATCTGCATGGGATTCGCTCCAAAAAACGGAAGCCATGGATTTTGAAGCATTTTTTAGAGGCGGAGTTTATGCTGAAAATTCTGCAGTAAATTCCCCCATCTGGACACGCCCTAACAAGGTTTATATGATTGCATAAATGCTGTAAATTGTATCCTTTTGCTAAAGGCAAGAAACATGGCTTGGTTTATACAAGCATTACACTGCATTGCAGTATTTTGGACACCAAGAACAACACACTCTGCAGCACATGGTTCCCTTCAAAAATATCATAATCTCAATGCAAACATAACTGACCCAATTGTAAGTCAATCAAGAGTATTTGTGGCCCATTCAAAAATAGATCCAGTATTGCTGACATGGGTCTGTTATGAGTGGAAGTTATTATTTGTGTAAAGTTTTCGGCATAAAACTGAAAATTCATTTTTGCCCAGACTTAAAGGCGTTGTCCATTTGTAAACTATTGATCGCCTATCCACAGGATGAGCGATCACTAGTAGATTGACACTGTCAGCAGCCTGAGACCCCTCAGCTGTTCGGTGTGCTTGTGCACTGAGCTGTTTTCTGCAGGAAACAGGCAGCTCCATTCCCATTGCAGTGGTTAGGCTTGGTATTACATGCAAATCTTTCACTGGAGTGAATTGGAATTTTGTCTATAATACCAAGCCTGACCATTTCAGTTCAGTTGCTGATCTACTATTGATGGCCAATCCTGAGGCTAGGCCACTTATAGTTTAGAACTGGAGAACCAATGTATTGCCTTCATACATTACTTTATCTAGTTTTGCACATTTTAGGTGAATGTCTGGCTTCAATTTGGGGCAATTCTCTCAATGCATATTTCTAATATTTCAGTTGGCGTTTATTAGGAAAATGTATGCTAAAGAAGTGTCCTTTTTGTCATACATTTGGCTGGTGTATATCAGAATACCTTTGTCTTAGGCCCCCTATCCACAGGCGAGGTGGAATATGGCTAACGATATTCCACCGCCCAGGAGAAGGGAAGAGAACTGTCAGTTCTGAATCGCGACAAATCATAGCATGCTGCGATTTGAGTCCCACAAGCGAAGAATCGCTAGGATTCTCAGCTCGTGGGCGGGGGTCTACGCTTTTCATAGCAACACTATGGAAAGCATGCACTGCGTTACTCACGGACGGATTATCGCTGCGGGCAACGTGATGGAAGATCGCCCGCGGACAAGAGCCCTTAGCTGTACTGGAAAGTATATTTGCAGTACCTATACTATTTAATAATACAGTGTTTTTGTTTCTAGTGGTCAATGACAGATGTAAGCAATTAGTGTACATAGTCATACAGTTACACATATCTAGGATATAGATTTGGTGATCTTAGCCTAACCTTGTGATTAGGAGATTTGAGGGATCCAAGCAGATTGTTAAAGGGTGGCAATGTCACTTCTGTCCATGGGCTGTGTCTAGCATTGCAGCTCAATCCCACTCAAATAAAACGTGTTGAACTACAATACTACATGTTGCCCATAGATAGATTTTTGATTGGAAAAGGGCAACTTTTTTCTAATTCCATCTAAGTTCTTTGAGTGTCCTCACACGTCATGTCATTTTACATCATAGACAAATTTGCAAAATCCATATGTCTAATATGTAGATTTTGATGCAGATTTGCCACAGAATTGCTGTGTATTTTGTCATTTGCAAATTTGCCTAAAAGTCGACATGTTAGACATGCAGATTTTGCAGCGGATTTGTCTATAGTGGATTTCTCTGCTATGTGCGAAGCCGCCATCTACATTTCTGCTTTTGAACTCATAAATGCCCCTTCCTTTCACATGAGACAGCTGAAATATAAATTCCCGCCAGCCATATCCTGGAGAGGTATAGAAAATGTAACATTTAGTTTGCAGTAATATTTTCCCATGAATATGAGCTCTGACAGAGTGGGAACAGTTTGTTCCTACGGTGGAGTATACCAGTTACATCCTTTTGGTGCCAAGGCTTCATTAGCACAGTCTGAGGAATGAGACAGACACAATATTCTTGTTTTATGTTGAACATTCATTATTAGTAAATATTCAATATAATTTTCCATTGCAACATGCTCATTACAAGGAGCTGAGAACACTGTCAACTGCTTAACCATTTAGAAAGGAGATGCTAGTGACATTAAGCAAGATGTCTCTGCTGTAGTTGGTTGATATTTTTAGCAGGTGCAAATACGGATTTGGTGACTCATCCCTCATGCCAAAAAGTGCAGAAATAGTTCCCAGTAATGCTTGTGGGTTTAACTCAGTAAGAGGTTTTCAAGGATTAGAACAATATGGCTGCTTTCTTCCAAAATCTTCTAAAATCTGCAATTCCAGACACAATCCATAGATATCGTGCCGCCGTATTTGGAAGAAAATACTCATGTTGTTCTAATCCTGGACAATCCATTTAAGTGTCAAGTTAACAATTGCTACATCTGTACTTGGTACATACAAAAACACCACTTCTTTTGTTTAACTCCAAATAGGTCCAAATTTCTGTGTTGGACAACTAAGATTAAGGCCTCCAGCTCACTTGTATATTTGGGACTGTGTGCTTTCCGTGATAATTCACGGACAATACTTGGAGCCATTATAGCCTATGGGGCTATGCACACTACTGATTTTTCATGCGGACCTTAGGCCTGCATTAACAAATCTGTTGCATGTTCTATACTTGTCTGTATCATGGACAAGAATTAGGAAATGCAAATGTATGTTAATGTGCAGGCCGTCAGTATATTGGACAGTACATGGAGAGGTGTGGTATCCAATGCGAGTTGCAACTGAGTCTCTCAGTGACAACTTGGGCATATACCTTATGTGTTGAAAGCTTTAGGCCCAATGTCCATGGACAGATTATCACTGTGGAATTCACAACCAGACGCCCACAGCGAATTCAGCAGCAGTGTCTGTCCATAAACATGCTGTGGTAAACGATTCTCTCCTGCCCACGAGCAGAAATCAATTGTGATTTTCTGCTCACGAGGGGGAATCACAGCATGTTCTATTTTGTGTGGAAAATCGCACTGACGGCTTCCATTGCAGTCAATAGAAGCCGCCAGTACCGCGAGACCTACCACAGTGAGCACTGTGGAAGTATTGCAGGAATCTGTATCATAGCCCAGCACTAGCGTGTCATGCCCTGAACTACGCGTGCGCGCCGGCTCGCCAGGTGAGACACTTGTGTTGGATCCGGATAGGTGAGTATAGGGTCTCTGGGGGTTGCTGGGTCTGATTCCGCTGTGAGATTTCACAGTCGGAATCCGACCCAGCCGTGGGCTTAAGGCCTAACAGAGAAAAAAAAGTGTGGTGTCCTGCAGCAACCGAGATACAAGGCACATGCTGAGGAGATGGAGGGGGTAGAGATGGCTCTACCAAACTCCTACCCAGAGGGACTCTTTCAATCTCAGCCAAGGCACTGCTAGGCCTCTTCCAGACAACGCTGGGACAGTGGTTACTTGTATAAATTTGTAGTGGACTGAAGAAGTTGTCACTTGTGACACCACCTTTCTTTCACACCTGTGGTTGTCTGGCAGGGAAAATAACAAAGTCCACACACGATGAGAGTTGAATACCTCAGTCACTGGGAACGGATAGTGACTGGAAGTTTACTTCTTTAAAGATAACTTTCACACACCAGTGCAGGAGAGGAGGAGAACACAAGATGACACCGGGCCTACAGTCCTAGTTATCTGTATGACTCTGCCCCTGGACAGACACACACACCCCAGGACACAGGATGAAACTGGGCCTGCAGGCTGGGTTATCTGTAAGGCTCCACTCCTGGACAGACACAGCAGAGGTGGACAGAACACTCCGCAGACACTCACTTGTGCTTAGTAGCTTGAACACTTGCTCTCAAGGTAGGGGTCCTGGGATTGGAAAATCAGGACACCTCACATCAGCCTCCATTCTTCACCACATGAGGGTTGAAGGTACCTTCATGTGGCTGGCACTCTCTCTCAAGGAATTTAGAAGAACAACAGACTCACTCACTTTTAGGCCTGCACTCATATTTATATCATACAACATCACGTGACAAGACAATTGGTTACAATTTCCAGACATATACCAGCCACTCACAGACATCAACCTCTTATATGTTGCAGCTGTGCAATACACATAACTAAAGACAAGGCAATTTGCACAGTGCATCGGCATTGAAGACATGACATGTATGACTATTATGCAGGGGCCCGATATATAGATTTCGGGCCACTGCAAAAAGACTTGGGTATACTGGTTATAAGTAAGTTGGTAGTAGTGCTCAATGCCAGGTTACACCAGCAAAAGCAAATACAATTATAAAAAGCAGAAAAAGAGGTAAAAACTTCTAATTCAAATATAATATTGCCTAATCTTGAACAATTAAAGAAACTTTAAAATGCGATTTCACTTTAGGTAGTCACGTGAGATATAGCGAGAATACTGAATCAAACAGTTATGGCATTGACTAATGGCATTAAGACTTTTAATTAGTGTTGAACGAAATAAAACCGTCAAACCCTATTTTAGGTCGAACTTTGCTAAAATTTTGATTTTGTGCGGTTCGTTTCCGTTAAACTCGCTAAAAGAAGAAGAAGGAAGAATCAGGGCTCCCACCCACTGGCGATATTTTATCCTCTGCGATGCAATTCTAAAGTTAAACTCTCGCATCGCAGTGCGAGAAAAAAATCGGCATCACGCCGACATATCGCCAGTCTTTTCAATGGGGCCAGCGGCAGCAGCGCTAGCCCCATTGAAAAGAGGTGGAAAATGCCGGGGACTTCTGCCACAGCTCTCACAGCTGTGACAGCTGTGGCAGGAGTTTCCTTCATCCCCGCAGGTACCGTGGGGATGAAGGAATCCTCTGCCACAGCTGTGACAGCTGTGGCAGAAGTCCCCGGCATTCTATTCCATTGCTTTCAATGGGATCGGCACTGCTGCCAATCCCATTGAAAATACTGCTTTCTGCAAGTGATGCGGAATGATTATCGGGGAAGGGCTTGAAATATAAGCCCTTCCCCGATAATCTGCCAAAAGTGTGAAAAAAAAAATAATATTCACCTCTCCTGCGCTCAGCCGCGTCCTCCTGCTGGCTCTCCGGCACTGCTATGAAGCTCTTTCAGCAGTCGGGAATTTAAAAATCCCCGCCTCCTGTGACAGCTGTGGCAGAAGTCCGCAACATTCTCCCTATGCTTTTAATGGGGCTAGCACTGCTGTCGCTAGCCCCATTGAAAGCACTTGTGATATGCCGGTTCTATACAGGCCTCTTTCTTGCGCTGCGATGCAAGATTTTTCTCATGCTCTCGCAGCGCAAGAAAGAAAATATCGCCAGTGGGTGGGAGCCCTAAATCATGAAAAAGAAAGCAAAAGAAGAAGGCAAAAGGAAGGAAGGCAGGAGAAGAAGCCAGAAGAACAAGGCAGAAGTAGACAGAAGAAGAAGTAGAAAGCAAAATAAGAAGGAAACATTTGTTTCCTTTTTTCCCTCTACTTTTGCCTCTTCTTTATCTTCTTTTCCTTATAGACATATAGCCCTAGTTCATCCCTGAAGAAGTCTTGCTTTTTAGTTTTAGGTAGGACACTGACTTATACTTTATCTAGGGATCCTGTCTGCAGCTTGTTTCCCTCGTGTTGAGTGTCCTTGTGTTATTAGGGATACATATAGATCTCTGTTTAGTAAACGTGCCTGTTTGACAGTATATAGGGACACTCTGTGATTTCCATTTAGCATGCATGTGCCTTTGAGTGGCATCTTTCCTGAATTTTTTTTAACAATTATTGTTTTTTTAGGTGATATGAAATAAAGATTATGACCATAACATTCAGGAACTAGTCACAGGAGCAGCAAAATCAGGTCCACAGCTAGGCCTATGCACAGGACTTGTGCAGCCTGGGCATTCTTTGAAACCACACGTGACAACAGAATAGTTCTCACCTGTAAGATCTATGGGAATCGGTAAAAGGGCGTCCATAACAAAAAAAAACTGCATGAATAGTCACATTAATCCCCAAAATCCGCTGTCTTGGAGAGCCCACGTAGGCCAGAGGACAAAGTGTCAGAATCATCCTGCTGCTCTCCTTTAACTGCTTTTGCCATGTTTTCTCCTCCTACTCCACCCCAAATGAAAAATACATTGCTATGGAAATATGGAGCTATATCTCTCATGTTTCCGTGAGGAGCACACTCTGCCCTCAAGGTGCTGTTATTGCTGTAGATCTACAGCTTATCCTTGGAGAAGGCCCGTGCTTGGCTGTTCTGATCACCTGATAGAATTTATCCTTTGCAAACTTTATAACATGGCTTTTAAAACAAGCAGCACACAAAGGCCGCCTGCACACGGGCGGAAATCCCGCCGCGGGATTTCCCGCGGGATTTCCGCCACTGAAAGTTTGCATAGGAGTGCATTACAATACGCACTCCTATGCAGACGGCCGCGGTTTGGCCGCGCGAAATCTCGCGCGGCAAACAAACCGCGGCATGTCCTATTTTTGTGCGGGGCACGCACTCACCTGGCCGCCGGCTCCGGTCTGCGCATGCGCCGGCTGCGCGGCAGCCGGCACATGAAAGAGCCGGGGCCGCCAGGCGCGGGTGAGTACGCGCTCGTCCCTGCAGGCTCTCGGGTCGGGTCCCGCGGCGAGAATTCTCGCTGCCGGATCCGACCCGCTCGTGTGCAGGCGGCCTTACTGTCTTCTTTGGCTAGGAGACCCTATGTTGCCTTTCTTTTGCTTTCAGTGACATCCGTGTGCTACGATAGTGTACAGGGATGTAGGGGTCTATTTAACCAATTTTTGGAGGAGTACAGTGTTCCCCAGATGTATGGCTGCACTCCCATGCAATTTGTGAGACTTTGGCTTCATTGGGAACCTTATTGAGGGCAAATCAGCTCAATACTGACAAAAACTAATTATTCCACTAATGTCTCATCACTATTGGTGACTAATCTTCAGCACAGGTCACCAAGAGCAGATTGGCAGGGACCAGCCATTCAGGACTCTTGCCTATCAGCTGATGAAAAGCTTCTACCCGCGGCCATAACTGTCAAAAGGCCGTACATAGCACAGTGATTCAATTTGGTTTTCCTGCTCTCTCTGATTGAAGTGACTGGAAGACAACTGCAACACTAAACAGGGCGTCTATAACCAATTTTTTTTAGCTATTTGCCTCGGTATTTTTATTTTTTTCTATTGGGCAAATGTTGAACACTATTTGACTAGTAGAAATGTCAGTAATGTCATCTGAAACGTGTTCATAATACAGATCTGTATTTCATACGTGTTTCTATACACTCTTCTGAAACCGACCTAAGGAGTTAAAAATGGGCTTAAGGCTACTGAATTAGCTACCAAATATTGAGACATATTAAAACAAAGTGACATTTTTGTTCAGGAACAACTATAATCCATGCTGCCGAGCGTAGTTGCGCCTATGGCAGTCTGAATTTGCCATGAGGGTATATTCAGACAAGGTATTTCCGCCTGTGAAAATCTTGCCCATAGAATGCGACAAAGTGACACCTGTGTGCAATGGAGGGAAAAGAAGACAGCTAGCCATAATTAGGCATTTATTGCCATTGTATTCCATGGGAAGGGTGTAACACGCATGATCTGCCCTGGTATTTTGATTACAAAAAAAAAAGAAAGATTGATCTGCTGTCATGGACGCATCAGTCTGCTTCTTGCCATCTCCCAACATAGTTCTTGCGTAAATACAGCATGTTTTATTTTTCTGCAGGAACGAAGAAAATATGCCCATGATTTTCTATGGGCAAGTTGAAAAATTGCATCACACTCGCATGCACATGCGATTTTCATGCAAGTGCGATGTGAGTGCATGAAAAACGCACATGGAAATTGCATGTTCAGTGATGGGATATGATTTTCTTGCAAATCGCAATTCAGTCACATTTTTACAAGTGCTTCCCATGTGAATCCAGCCTTAGGCCTTAGTCAGACGGGCGTTTTTTCGCCCGATTTGCGCATGTGCATGCGTCCGGCGATTTTTTAAAACCATTGCTTTGCAATGGTATCGGACACATGAGCGCTTTTTATGCGCTCGTCCGATAAATTATAGAACAGAAATCGCAGATCGCACCTATCTGCGATTCCTGTTCTCTTCTCTATATGCGCTCAATGGGACCGGCGGCAGCAGCGTCGACCCCATTGAGAACATATAGAAGACAACTCATTCTTCTCTGCCACAGCTGTAACAGCTGTGGCAGAGAAGAACGATGTTTGCCCATTGAATTCAATGGAGCCGGCAATACAGCCGGCTCCATTGAAAGCAATGGGCTGACGGACAGCGCTGGATGAATTGTCGGGAAGGGCTTAAATATATAAGCCCGTCCCTGCAATTCATCCAGAAATGTGTTAAAATAAAAAATATATATACTCACCTGCTCCCGGCAGCCGGAGTACAGCGCAGCCGTCCTGCAATGGGTGTGAAGGGGGTGTGACTCAGACTTGCCCCTGATTGGCTCAGCCTGAGCCAATCAGAGGCAGGTCTCACTCACACCCATTCATGAATTCATGAATGGGTGTGAGTGAGACCTGCCTCTGATTGGCTCAGCGCTGAGCCAATCAGGGGGCAGGTCTGACTCACACCCCCTTCACACCCACTGCAGGACGGCCGCGCTGTACTCCGGCTGCAGGGAGCAGGTGAGTATATATATATATTTTTTATTTTAACACATTTCTGGATGAATTGCAGGGAAGGGCTTATATATTTAAGCCCTTCCCGACAATTCATCCCACACTCGCCTGCAGTGCATTGCTTTCAATGGAGCCGGCTGTATTGCCGGCTCCATTGAATGCAATGCGCTGGACAGCTCCGGCCTGTTTCTAATGAAACGCGGCTAGGAGCAGATTTTCGGGCGATTTTTGGGCATCGATCACGCGATTTGCGGATGCGCATCCGTCATGCGATCCGCAAATCGCGCGAAAAAACGCCCGTGTGACTAAGGCCTCACAGGGTTCATATACACTTGTAGCATAACAGAATTTCGTAATCTTTCTTTGATGCACTGCAGTAATCCATATAGATTTATCTGTCGTCATCTTATAGAAACTAAGCAGAATGAACTGCACTGAATAACTAACATATTTCTGCTACTACCTGCCTCGGCTACATCCAAGTAGGCAAAGGATCGCCAAAGGTGAAGCTTTTCTGTAGTAAGTATATTATTGAATAATCCCATGGCAATAGATGACTCTGTCGCTCCTGTTAAAGTATGCTGGTTCTAAATATTTGAACAAAACCAATATACCGAAGGAAGGGGATAAACATTTAAAGATCTTGACATTTCAAAGGTTACCGACCAATTCCACAGGAGCAAGAACAACAAAGAAGACCAATAGATTAATGGGGTTACGTAGTGTTATTGAATTATTATAACGTATGCCTCCATTGCAGGAAATTCGCTGTCAGAAAAACTATTTTTCACAGATTCGCTGGACTCTAGTGCTACACATTACAATGCAGAAGAGCAGCTATGAGCATTCAGAAGTGGATGGCCATCAGCAGCAAAAGATCACATCAGGTTCCACTCCTGTCATCGTAAAGGGGTTGTCTCACTTCTAGCTGTTTTGCTGCAGGAAACAGACAGTGCCCTACATTGCAGAGTGGTCAAGGTTGATACAACAAGCTTAGTTTCATTCACTTCAATAGGACTCAGCCTGCAATACCAGCTCAGGCCACTATGCAGTGTATGGTGTTCTTTTCTTCCTGCAGCAATACAAAAGTGGGGCAACTCCTTCAAGCTACAGTGGACACAGGAATAAGATAAAAAATACCTGGTATTGTTTAATACCGTGTTTCCCCGAAAATAAGACAGTGTTTTATATTAATTTTTGTTCAAAAAGGTTTAACTTTTTCACATGTATAGCTGCCTGGACACTATTTAAATTGACTTTTTAAATTAACTGTTAGCAGGGCTTAATTTTGGAGTAGGGCTTATATTTCAAGCATCCTCAAAAAGCCTGAAAAATCATTTTGCATCCTCAAAAATTCTGAAAAATCATGCTATGTCTTATTTTCAGGCAATGTCTTATTTTCAGGGAAACAGGGTAAGTACAAGAGCATTCAGGTATGGCAAAAATTTAACATGAAGTAAAGAACCAATCCTGACTTGGCTCAGAACAGTGGTAATTTAAAGTAGTTTTTCAAGAATAGAAGAAAGCATTTGCATTGTTTTTTCCCAGAAACAATGCCACTCTTGTCCATTGGCTGTGTCTGGTATTGCAATTCATGACTTTCTAAGTAAATGGAATTGAATTGCAGTACTATAAATGGCTCATAGACAGATGGGGCGCTGTGTTATATCCAGCAGGATAATGAACCTAGTCATAAAGAGAATAAAGTATAACCACCTGAGGCTCACAACGCCGAAACAGAAGCAGGTCTGAAGTAGCTGATATGAAAGATTAGAACTGAAAGTGAAAAAATGGGCGTCTACCTGAGTTTAAGGAGACTAAAATTATGACGACTGCAAAAAATGGCAAAATTCAAATCAAAATAGGCAATGAGGTCATAGAATGCGTGCGAAACTTCATCTTCCTTGTCCCAAAAATTGACCAGGCTGGAGAATTTATGCCAGAGATAAAACGTAGGATAGTATTGGGGTGAAGCGAGATGCTAAACATGGACAAAATCTGGTAAAATAGGGATATCGTTACAGCAGCTAAACACTGGATAGTGCAAACCACCATTTTTCCCATAGACATGTATGAATGTGAAAGCTGGACTGTGAGGGAAGCTGATAGAAGGAGGATTGATGCGTTTGAGCTGTGGTGCTGGCGAAAGCTGCTGCGTATGCCCTGGACAGCGAGAGCAACAGACAGAGAAGTCCTGAATCATATAAGACCCAATATACCACTGGAGGCAAGACAGCCAGACTCAGGCTCACGGATTTAGGCCATGTAATGCAAGCAGAGTCGCTAGAAAAATCTATAATGCTCGGACAGATCAGCAACAAAAGAAGACCCGGCACCAAATAACACGATGGCTGATACTGTCAGAGCTGATACTGGCATGGATATCACACAACTGGAAGAAGCAGTGCAAAACCGAAAAACATGGAGGGAGCTCGCCTTTAAGGTTACTGAGGGATCTTGAATGACTAAACGGCTAACAACAGTAACAATAGGCTTACACTAGATGTGATAGCACCTGTCATTGGTTGAAATAGTACATGCTTAATCTGTTTTACAAGCTACCGTATTTTTCGCTTTATACGACGCACCGAATGATAAGACACACCCCTGTTTTAGAGCAGGAAAGTAGGGAAATAATATTTTGAGCTCACCCATGGACAGTGCAGGGGATAGGGCCGGCGACGGAGCAGAAGGAGCAACAGAGGTCTGGAACAGCGGAGCTCTGTGTCACAGCAGTGCTTCTTCAGCAGGAGAAAGGAAAAAGCTGATTGATGGAGACGGGGAAGCAGCAGCAGTTCCCGCCGGTGCTCACCACCAATCAGCGGCAGGTATGGGCAGCAGCGGGCAGGAGACAAAACTGGTAAGGGATTGCACATTTGTTCGTGCGATCGCAAGTTTTTTCGTGCAACTGTGATTTAGTTAGCACCATCGTGCGTTTAAACACGTGATCGCGCAAACAAATGCCGATGCGACAAATTTCGGCACATTCGCTTTATAAGACGCAGCGACTTTCCCCCCCCCCCCCCGCTTTGGAAGGAAGAAAAGTGAGTCTTATAAAGAGAAAAATACGGCAATTAACACTTCTAAGACATGGGGGCTATTTTGTACTATGGTGTATAAACCTCACCCACTTTCTAGTATAACTTCTGGGTGTAAAAACCTAATTAGCTGTGAGATATGCAATCCATGTACTAAACAACAGGTGCGGCGTTGAACTGCTGACCTGAAAGCACTATACTCCATCTGTATACAGACTGATTCATGGATACTTCTTTGAATTTTTGCCATTATATGTCTTTGTTGAACTGTCTTACATTAATTTATAATAAAGAAGTTGCTGCCCAATACTCAGGTTCATTCCTTTTTAATTGAATTTTGGCAAGCCTCCCTACATACTCTACAGAGTGTGGCAAGCCAAAATATAAGCAAATAAATTCATGGCATGAGATAAGACATTGGCAATCTGTTGTGACTTGTGATGTTATGATTTGCCTTGAAAGGTGTTTTCTGATAATGTGCGAGTATGATTTCTTTTTAGTAACTTTTGTATCACGTTCTTATTCTTTAATATCCTGAATAACAGCCAAAAAATATTGCACAAAAGTAGAATTCACAAATCTAGGGAATTGTTGAGAACTGTTTACCTTTGTAGCATATAAAAGACTATTGTAGTGTACAGAAGTTGATGTGCATATGTTCTGGAAGTTTCTGAATGATCTATGTAGTCTTGTGCTTATGTGTATTTCCAATGTGTTCTTTGTGAGTGGATATGATGTGTATTGCACCTTTGCAGCACTGAATGTGTTACTGTCTGGGTTATGTCTGGAAAAGTATCTATTTGTATGTCATGTGACCTTGTTATATATATGTGATTGCAAGGTGCACGAGTGAGGCTTTTTCCTGTCTGTCCTTCCTGAGAGTCTTTGGAGAGGAGCTGGCCAACACACAGATACCTTCAGTCTGTGTGGGGGATGAATATGGAAGAGGTTGAGAGGATAGCTTGTGAGTGTTATGAACCACTTCTTCTTCCCTACCAGGTGGATTAAGAGAGAGAGAATCCCGAAGTACTTGCGAGTCCCCACCATGCATGTGTATGTTTCTGTTTCGTGAGTGTGTACCGGTCGAGAGTTGTCGAGTGTTCGTGAAAGGTGTCTGAGAACAGAGATACACAGATAACTAGGCCTGTGAAAGTCCGTCTGTCATCCCGTGTTTCCTCTCTGTCACACTACGTGTTCTTCTACACTAAGTGTATTCCTGGTGAATGTCAATTGTTACTGGACTGTTAACGGCTTTACCGACCATTTCCGGTTCCGTCTTTAAACTTCAACTCTGCGTGTGTGGACTCTTTATTCCATCATCTAGAATTCATCGCGGAGGAAGGAACAGTGGTGTCACCCATGGCAAAAGGACTAAGTTAAACCACCAGTGAGTTTCCTTCACCCCTTCGACATGTCCCTGGTTACCCCTCTGGGTGGGAGATGGTAGAGCCACTGTGACAAGTGAACTACTCTACCCCTGCTGTTACCTAGGCTGGGGCCTGCTTTTTAGCCTCACAAAGAGTCGATAAGAACCTGAAAGCTTGCTGTAACATCATGTATTTTTGTTAGCCATTAAAAAGGTATCATATCTACAAGATTACCTGTTTCCTCTTACTGAGAACAATCACAATTCAGAAGTAGCATACACAAAATAAGACAAAACGGCTTAAACAATAAGGGTGATGGTCCTGCTCACAAGAGCTTACAGACTGTAAGGAAATAAGGGTGACACAACAGGTACAAAAGTTTGTTTTGTGTAAATCGGTGGGAGGGGATATATATATATATATATATATATATATATATATATATATATATATATATATATATTTTTTTTTTTTTTTTTTTTTTGTATTCTTTTTTATATTGCTATACACATAAAGCTGTATGAGTGGATCACCAGCTGTAAGTGTGTAAAAAAACAATAGGGTGCATGGGGGATTCAATGGGAAGATGCGGGTCAGGTTTACAATGGGGAGTGTATAAACAGGGTAGATGAAGGGGTTTAAATTAAGGAATATGGTAGGCTTCCCTGAAAAAGACTGTAGGTATTCAGAATTAACATGATTGCCTGGGATAGCACATTCAAGAGAACTGGTGCAGCTCTGGAAAAATCTTGGAGATGGGAGTGGTAGGTCTGGATTAAAAAGGAATTTAGTCAAAGGTCATTGGCGTTGCAGAGAGCACAGGTAGGATGGTAGACAAAGATAAGGAAGGAGATATAGGGTGGTGCAGAACTGTAGGAAACTTTATGGATGAAAGGGATGAGTTTAAATTATATTCTATATTTAAAGGGGAGCTAGTGCAGTGACTGGCATGGGGTGGAAGCATCAGTGCAGCGGCTGGACAAAAAGGTAAGTCTGGCTGCTGCATTCAGAATGGATTGGAGGGGGGAGAGTTTAGTTAGAAGAAGTACAATCAGGAGTGAATTGCAGTAATGAAGCTGAGAGTGGATAAGGGCAACAATACGAGTTTTTGATATCTTGACAGTAAGGAAATGGTGGATTTGGGAGATGTTTTTGAGCTGTGGGCGACATGAGCAAACAAGAAATTGAATATGGGGAGTACTGGAAAGCTTGTAATCAAATATAGCCACAAGACAATGGGCATGCTGCTGAGGACTTATGGTACTATAGACTGTGATGGGAATATCAAGCTTAGGTCGAAAGAAATATATAAATTAATGTCAGCACTGTAGAGATGGTACCGAAAGCTAAATCTGCTAATTGTTTGTCCAATAGCGGCTGTGTAGATGGAAAAGAGGATAGGACCAAGCCCTGAGAAACCCCAACAGTAAGGGGAAGAAGGGAAGATGTAGAGCCGGCAAATGATACATAGAACAAGCCATCAGAGAAGTAGAAGGAAAACCAGGTGAGAGCAGTATCTTTAAGGCCAATAGAGTGAAGAATACTGAGCAGTCTGAACAAAAACCAGACTGTAAGGGGTCAAGAAGAGAGTTACTAAGAGCTAGCTTAATAGGCGAGCATAGACCAGGCGTTTTATGTTTGGATATGAAAGGAAAATTAGAGAAGGGTCAGTAGTTGGCAGCTGAGGACAATTTAAGATGTGGTTTCTTTAGCAATGGGGATATAACAGCATGTTTAAAGGAGGAGGGGAAGATACCAGAAGAAACAGATAGGTTAAATATATTGGTGAGGTGACCGATGAGAGAGACTGGCGAGAGAGACTTGATAAGTAGTGAAGGAATAGAGTTGGTAATGCAAGTGGTAGGGTGAGACGAAGACAGGAGTAGAAGACTTCTTCTGTTGTTGAGGCATATGCTGAGAGTGAAGTACAGGAGGTGCAGGAGGGAAGTGGATCGAAGCTACTTGGGGATGGGGAAGTTATATCCTGTCGGATGTTGGCAATTTTCTATTTAAATAAGCAGTCAGGTCTTCAGCACTGAGATTCATAATAGGGCTGCTCTATTTAAGAAGGGAGTGAAAAGTGTTGGGTTGTTGGATAATAAGGAGATGAGAGTGGCAAAGTAGCCTTTTTAACATGGTGAAAGTTTGAATTTGTAGTGGAATAAATCTGCAGATGTTTGTGATTTTTTCTATAAGGGTTCAGCGCACCTAGAGCACCACAGAAGGAAACATGCATGAGGCATTAGCCAGGTTTGCCACAGTCTGCATTGGGAGGTCTAGAGGGAAAGGGCTCTGCATCATCTAATATATTTTTTAAGAGTTTTATTATAGTTATCTGTAGCCATATTGAGACAAGACTTGGAAGAAATGAGGGACAAAGAGGACTATATTGAGACTGAAAATTACTGGGTGTAAACAGCCTGTAGATTTCTGCATGTGGTATAGGGAAGAGTTTCTTTAGAAAGATGAGAATAGTCAATAGTAAAAGAAGGTTGTGATTAGAGAGCAAGAGTGAGGTTTTGCAAAGTCAGAGACAGAAGAAGACCAAATCAAGCATATTGCCATTTTGTGCATGGGAGAAGCAATAAGCTGTGCGAGGCAGCGTAGGAGATACAGCAGAAGGTGAGAGGCAGCTGGAGATATTGGGTCATCAATAGACATGATGAGAGTTGGATTTTCACATGATAAGAAGTGGGTGAGCCAGATGGCAAAGTCATCCAGAAAAAGTTTGGGAGGCCCGGGGGCGATAGATAACTACCACTTTCAGGGAGAGTGGATGGAAGAGTCTAAGGGTGTGCACCTCAAAAAAAGGAAATGTGAGTCAATGTACAAGGAAAATAACCTCAGAGGTACATTTTGGAAAGAGAACATCCACTCTTGCACCACTCCTGTTCTCAGGTCTGGGGGTATGGAGGGGTATAGACCATCATAAGATAGAACAGTGAAGCGGTGTCAGGTCCATGTCTCTGTGAGAGCTAGCAGGTTTATAGATTTTGTAATGCCATCATGAATGTTCCAGAGCACACATTTAAAAGAGACAGGAAAAGGTATACTGTGAATCTTAAGATTTGAGAGGTTTCTTAGAGGGGCAGATAAGAAGTTATAGCAAGTGGAAATGGAAAGTGGGCCATAGTTAGGAGAGATGATCCCTGCTTGTGAACTGTGCATGGGCGAGGGAAGGAGAGAGAGGTTGATATGGATGGAGTGTGCAGAAGATGGCTGTTAGCATGAAGACAGAAGCAATAGTGTGAAATGCAGTGTGCTAAAGTAGCTTATGTAGCATACCTATCTCCTGCCCTGTTCAACAGCCATGTCAAACTGTCCAGAGACTTAGCCATAAATGACACTTTGCCAGCAAATGACACGTGCCCCAACACATATACCACTCCAAGACTACATCTCTTTGTATAGGAGCTACAGTATGCGCTTAGATCTGGGCTAATTACTCTAATTATGCAATTAACACATAACTAAGAACACTAAGCACCAGAAGAAAACCATACAAACTACCAAGCCTGTGTACATTGTAAAATCCAACGAGGTTCAGAGTATTAGAAAGAGCTTTACAGATAGCATCAGGTCAAAGAGGAACTGACTAGTGGACATGTGTGTGTATACCATGAAAATTAAACTTTGCGGGATTGAGAATGAGGATTCAGCAGACATAGGGTAAATGCAGTAGAAAAGCAAAGCTGTAGCATACCATGAAAATTAAAGGGGTTGTCCAGTTACTGAACAACCCCTCTTGTATGAAAATAATAAGCATAGAGATACTTACCCCTCTGCAGATGCCAGGATCCAGCGCTGCAGCTCACGACGGTCCCGGTGTTTGTTGCAACACATGATGTTACAGGAGATCACGTGACTCCTGCAGCCAATGAGAGGATGCAGAGTCACGTTCTTGAACTCCTGGCATCATAACGCTCAGGAGTGCCGATGCCAGGAGAACGGATGGTGACGTTGAAGCCCCTCATTGGCGGCAGTCGTCAACTAGTTTCCTGTGATATCATCGTCACAAGAATTTTGGGACTGGAGTGAGCTGCAGCGCTGGATCCTGGCATCTGCAAGGGATACGTATCTCTCTGTTTATTATTTTCACATAGGGTATACTATTGAAAAGGGATCGTCCAGTAACCAGGTAACCCCCTTTAAACTTTGCTAATCTATCAAAAATAACATTTGGCAATTACCCCTTTTTCCTATTAGTGCTGCTAATTCACATATAATAGAATATCTATACATTCAGGGACCATAAAACTTTCACTCCCTTATCAGTGCCTAGTTAAAAATGTTTATGTCCCTGTTGCAGTATTCCATTTAAGTGCAAAGCAATCACATCCATGTCTGTGACTTGTCATAAGTATATGTGTCAAAAGTGTATAAATATGCATACCTCTTCGGATCTATTCCATTTCAGACTGACGAAGAACCCGAGAGGTTCGCAAGCTCGCTATTACATCATGTATTTTTGTTAGCCATTAAAAGGTATCATATCTACCAGATTACGTGGTTTCTCTTGCTGGGAACAACATGGGCAGACTGAGAATGACCTGATCCATCAGTAATGACCCGATTACCAACTACTAAACCTGTGATACATGAAATATAGGTTAATAAAATGCATAGGAGGGGCACTTATAACTTGCAATCAAACTGTGAGGACACGAAGTGACTGTTTTGACAGATTTTGACGTGAAATTCTCCACTGTGGAATATCCACAGCATTTCTGCTACACGCGAACGTACTCTAATAAGCAATATTATGCTCCATATAGCTGTTTGTAGATCCTCACTAGCATAGGGACAAATGATTGTTCATTCAGAAACAGCACATCCCGTTTGTTGACAGAACATCTCCGTATAGATGAGATTTGTTGCCAATGAGTAAGCTTTCTTTGCCCACATATACAATGTATTCAGCTGATAAATGAGCATTCATACTTCCAATCATTGGCCCATGTAAAAGGGCATTTACTCAATGAGAGTTGAAAATAAACTGACCTATTTGACATATTTGCATACGAATGTCTTCCGAAAGGCACACGCTGAAAGGATAGAACTATCATTTGATTAACCTTGGTAATAAAATGTTTAAAAGGTGCTAGGACTTCTTAGATAGAGCCTATCTCTCCCTTTACACTTGGTTTGCAACCCTTACGAGGCATAATAAACAATGTTCTTGTCCTTATTGTTTATGCATCCACACCATTTTTGCATATAGAACAAAGGCTAACCTTTTAACAATTTACATTATGGAGTGTAAGAAAAAGGACATACCACATTCTTATTCATGGCTCACACATAATGAGCCAACTCAATTGTTCAGGTAAAAAAAAAAAGTATATTTTCCTCCGAGAATGACTCTTTAAATTTTCACAGCGATCTGCAAAAATGTAAAGGAGTCTAACAAAGGATGATAATAATTATTATAATGAGGCAGTGCAAGCTGTAATTGAATTGAAAAGCTACATTGCCAAAGCAAATTACCAGTGAAACATTTCTGACGCCTTCTTGTAAGCATTCTTCCAGGAGAGCAAATATTCCCTTTATGTCCCCATAAACAGTGAATAACATGCGGCCCTGTGTCAGGTTACAAAGGGGAGTTCTACATGTGTAAAATGACTTCATTCTACCACCGAACTGCAAATAACTGAATTACAGAATATGACTTGAGAAAGTGAAGCTGAAATATATAGTATCAACTTTTGAAAATATTCTATATGCCTAAAATATAATGAAAGAATTATAATTTTTTCATAATCTTTTGAAAATTTATGATGTTCCTTCCCCATGAAAACAAGGGATTAGGGATTATGGCTCAGGCATCACGGTTTGCATTTGTCAGGGATATGATGATTATATATCTGATTACTTAGACTCCATTTTTGTCCTCCCCAGCCATTTATGAACTTTGAGTGACTTTTTTGTCCCAAGCAGAGAGCCAAAATGAAGAAACCATGCTTACTGTGCATGGTCTGCATTAATAGTTGAGTAACAGGATGCAGCTGTGGCAATGAGTTTGCTTTCTGCCTCCTGACAGAATACGCCAGTGTAGCTTCTGTTTTGTGGATTAAGAAACAAATACGTAGATATTTGTTTTAAGATAGTATAAAAGTTTTACTTTCCGCAGCTAAGACAGAAGCTCTTCATGACAGGTCCAATTCCTGGAGAAGGTTTCTCTGTCTTGTAGTCAATGAAAATAAGCTTCCTGACTGCTGTTATACAAGTCAGATGATGCTGTCTCCCAGTGACGTGATCTAAGTTGCCATCTTTATCTGTTGTGTAGAGATAGTTATGTGATGTAAGTTGTGACTATAGTTACATAGTATCTAAGGCCAAAAAAAAGACATTTGTCCATCCAGTTCAATGTTGATCCAGAGGAAAGCAAAAAAAAATCAACAAGGTATAAGCCAATTTTCCCCATTTAAGGGGAAAAAAATACTTCCCATCCTTCATAACAAAAGAAGGACAACTATTTATCACTATGCTCGATTATCACTTAATTGAAAAAAAAAAACTATTCTTGGTAAACCTTCCATATTTCCCTATTCTCTTTAAAGCCATATCCAAATCTCAGTCTAGCTCCTTGTAGCAAACACCATTTTTACATGACCTATGAGAGATAGGATGGATCCATTATGATCACTTAAGATCCATTTTGTAACAAATCTGGGTAGATGTTATTGAATACTTATGACTTTATCAAGTTTCCATTTTGTGCACCTAGATATAGCAGCACAGTGTTTTATGCTAATCTGAGTTTCAAAGAAAAATGAAAACCTAAAAAGATTGGAAGTGTGAATAGAGTAGATTATAGCACCCTTTTTCCTAAATAACTAGCTACAAGCACAGGTACATGCCTGGCTGCAAGAATAAGACTGGTAGCTATCATCTTTGTTCCAGTCTAAGCAAGAGAAAGTCAGATTGTAATGCAACATTATGGAATATCATAGCAACAGGAGACTATGGTCAGGAGCAATCTCAATCAATAATAATGAATCCAGTGGTTCTAATATCTGCAAATAAAAGGGTCAAGTTGTTAGTGAGTAATTCAACCTAATTATTGTATGTCCAATTCTGAGCTCTTAATATATTTTTACACACTTCAACCTTCCATTGTTCTTACTATTAAGGATATAAAGTAAGAGCAAATCAAAGATTCTTACTGTAATGTAACTATTGACCAGGCCGACAATGAGTGAATATCCCA
This sequence comes from Eleutherodactylus coqui, assembly GCF_035609145.1. Taxonomy (NCBI): domain Eukaryota; kingdom Metazoa; phylum Chordata; class Amphibia; order Anura; family Eleutherodactylidae; genus Eleutherodactylus; species Eleutherodactylus coqui. The sequence goes on from NC_089838.1 coordinate 272,188,208, forward strand.
TAATTATCCAATAATAACGTAGCATTATACCCAACTAAAACGGTTATTATTTCTGCAGCAGAAAATCACTGCAGAATTTGGTTTGTAAATGTAATACATTAAAATCCACATTAAAAAATTCACATCAAAGTCTGTAAGTAACATGCAGATGTTGGTGCAGATTTTGTCAAGGATTTAGGCAAACTCCGTGCTGAAAACTCACAACATAAATTGACATGCTATGAATTTGAAATCCATGCAGCAGGTCAGTTTACATACAAATTTAGGGCTCAGTCAGATGGGCGTTTTTTTGGTGTGCATGTTTTTGCACAAAATGCATACGCACCAAAATTTGAGTAACTGAAGCGGGCGACACGCTGAAAAAAATGCACTTGACTGCGTTTATGCACACATAAAGTGCAGAGCCCACTATCCCCTGGTGCGGCTGTGACAGCTGCAACAGGGGATTCCTTGGATGTGAAACCCCTGGATGCTGTTCCCTCCAGGGGTTTCACCTTGTGGTCAATGGGGCGGGCGGTAGCAGCAGTGACTCCATTGACAACATACAGAGAGGCTCACGATCCTCTGCCACAGCTGTCACAGACATGGCTGAGGATTTCTTCATCTCTCACTGTGTTCAGTGACAAGGGGACTCCCCGCGGAGATGAAGGAATCCTCTGTCACAGTTGTCACAGCTGTGGTAGAGGACCGCAATGCTATTCCATTGAATTCAATGAAGCCGGCGCTACAGCCGGCTCCATTGAAAGCAGTGAGATGCTGGCAGCCCGTGCAGTGAATTTCGGGGAAGGGCTTTAAATATAAGCCCTTCCCTAAAACTCATCCCTAGAATGTGTAAAAAATAAAAAAATATATATACTCACCTCTCCGCCGCTGCCAGGGCTCAGGAGTGTCCAGCCGCATCTTCTCTTGAACTGCTCTAAGTTGCTTTTAGCAAGCGAGCACTTAAAATCCCCCCCTCACTGAAAGGGCTGCTTCTGATTGGCTGAGCACTGTGACCAATCAGAGCCAGCACTCAGCTATTGAATGAAATGAGTGGCTGAGCATTGCCTCTGATTGGCTGAGTGCAGGGACCAATCACAAGCAGCACTCAGCATCTCACTGCTTTCAATGGGATAGCATTGTGGTCCTCTGCCACAGCTGTGACAGCTGTGGCAGAAGATTTCTTTATCTCTGCGGGGAATATTCTTGTCACTGGACACTGTGACAATGCATCGTAGTCTCGGCGTTTATGTGCTGGGACTCATGCCGTCTGAATGGGCACACAAACACTGGATTTGTGCGCCTGTTCACCAGTTTTAGCTCTCCTAACGTAGCGTATATCGGCCAGCCGTGCAAACGGCGGCCGATATACGCTCGTGGGAAAGAAGCCTGAGACTTAGAAAATCTCATCACTCTGCTGTACATGCTGTGGATTTTCCTTTTGGAAATTCCTTACGGAAAATCTGCAGCAAATGTGCGCCATGTAAACATGGCCTTACAATGCCTTAAATGCAATACTTCGTTATGACATTTTCATAGGGCAGCATTGCAGTGTAAAATTCTACATTTTGTGGCACCTGTAGTTTGCAAATCCATGAGGGACAACTTGAATTTGAATTATCAGACCAGAAATAGTTGAAATGACATGAAGGATATTTTGGTAGACCCTTTGGTAGAAGCAAAGGAATTTCACATGCCAAACACCCACAATGATGGTGGGTAGAAACAATGTGAAAGGTCTGAAAACAATTAAAAAGAATATAAAGCAATTTCTACACTGTGAATTAGCAATTAGCCTGTTATCTCTTATAATGTTGTGGGGGATAAATAGACAGGAAATTCAGAAGCTGTTTTTAGGAAAGGGTGATTCATTTAAATAGGAAGATGTTATGATATTTTTGTTTTGGTAAATTATGAGAAAAACAATACTTGCTTTCTGTAGTGGATGAATTAAAGAGTTGAAGAAGTTTATTGCTTTAACAAGTGATCAAACTCCTTCTTTGCACCTAGCTTGCATGAAGCATCCACTTCAAGTGTTTTATCCTTGTTGAAGGCTGAAAATGCAGACAATTGGCTGAAGTTGTTGTGGTAAATTTTGACCAAGTCTAGCCTAGGTTGTGTGGACTATGTAACTGCACAGGGCGCATTACTCCACTAAAAAAGGAGGGTGGGTGGAAGGGGTTAAATTCAGTAATACACTCACACAGTGGCTGCTATCTGTACTGAGTATCTGATGCTCTGATTCTCCATATTATCTTGCATAGCTTAGCTTTCTCACTCCTACTTTGGCCTAGCTTCAGTACTCGGAGTATAGTGAGTCCTGGAACCCGTCACAGGGAGGTGTGAGGAAGCTCTGCTATGCAAGATAACACAGAGAAAAAGCTGGTCAGACACTCAGAGCAGCCGCCAGCCACTTTGTGTCTTGCTAAATTTAATCCCTTCCACCAGCCAAATTTTTAGGAACGGGACCTAGCAGCCCTAAAAACACATTAAGGCCCTATTAAGAAGACAAGCCAGGGGAGGCAATTAAATTAATCCATTTATGCCCAGCAGCACCACCATTTTTTCCATTAATTTCTCAGACCATTAGACAAATCTCTATTCAGAAGAGTTTAGGTCAGTGGACTGTCTGGACCAATAAATAATATTTGCTCAGTTATTATCTATTTGCATTTGCTTTCAAATAAATTGAAATTCACCAAGACTAAAGTCATATTTTGGGGCAGGTTTGATGTTGGAAGCAAAGAAATATACAGTACACATAGCATGCAACAATCGACTTTGCGTTTTACCTGTAGAGAAATGTATTGCCAATGTTATTCTTGATGTTTTGGGCACAAATATGATTTCAACCAATACTACAAAACAGATTTGTTTTCCTTCCACTAAAGCACCTTGGCCCATTCTTATATTCCTAGTTGCACTGAAGTTGATTCTTACTTCATTCCTTTTTTCTACAGACAGTTGTTCATAGAGTCTGAGAGTTCAAAGGAGAAATCCAACAGAGCCTTTTCATAAGGATTGTAATTTCTGCTCTTTCAAGTTTCAACAACTAAAAATCATGTCCTCAAATATAAATAGACTTCACAGAAAGTTGTGGAGAATAACAGGGCTAAGTCCCTCTGGGACTTCCAGATACAGACGGACAACACAGGTACTAGCCAACCAACCAGACATCATGGTAATTAATAAGAACCAGAATACAGCGGCGGTAATAGATGTAACAGTACCAAGTGACAGCAACATGAGAAAGAAGGAATATGAAAAGCTGGAAAGGGCCTGAAAGAGGAACTACAGAAGGTGTGGAAAGTGAAGGCCAAAGTAGTCTCAGTGGTGGTAGGAGCGTTTGGTTTGTGACTCAAAAATAAATTCCAGGACCAATATCCAAGCACACTATCCAGAAGAGTGCAATACTAGGAACAGCCAAGATTCCACACAGAACCCTCAAACTTCCAGGTCTCTGCTAGAGGACTCGAGGTTGAGAGTTTAGACCTGTTCCCCCTCACTACTTATGAATCTCAGAAAAGACTGTGATGTAGCTGATTGCAGCCCAGCCCCAGTTCTCTGCCTTCAATAGGAGTTCGGACATCAAAACCCCATCCCCTTTACCTCAACTGTCTACTAGTTAAATATAGAAGAGATTAGCACCTTTTTACTACATAAGATTTCTACAAGACTGGTTATCTCCAGAGAACGTTGTGGGCAAGTTTACTTTCATCCCTAATTCTAGATTTGCAGTTCCTTTTAGATTTACTATGAATAATTACTATATTAATATGCTAGCAAGAGAGCCTGTTGTACTCTAGAAAACTGTTATCGGTTATGTCTTTCATTTTTTATGAAACATTAAAATACAAAATAGGGAAGAAGTAATATTAAAAAACAATCTTTTCTTTCAATAAATTTTTATTCAAGGATCATGGTACATGTCATAAACATACAAAAGTTGCACATATTAATAAACTTAGTCACGATGATTTAGCTGGAACTCGTGCACATAAAATCTTCTGGTTTCCAACATTTTGAAATATTAGGTAAACAAGGATTCTTGAGACTTCAACAAAGGATTAATGAAACTAGCGAGGTGGTGGGGTGGGCTTTCATGGGGATGAGAAGTTATAGGAGGGAAGGATGGTGGGTGGACCAGGCAGTGAGAGGAGGAGGGATAGGACAGGGTCACCACATAATGTTTGTTCATTAAAAAACAATCCTGACTTACTATCCAGGGACATGAACTGGCACATGTCTAGGTTCACATCTGACTATGGAGAAACTGCGTGGAGTTTGTATGTTATCTGTGTGTGTCTTCTTTTTTTTTCTTTCCCTTCTTCTCTTCATCTGGGGGAGGGAGAAGGAGGAAAAAATGTGTGGCGGATCAGTCCTTAGCACTGCTGTTTTGCAGTGCTGGAGTTTTAGGCTCAAATCTGTGCAAGGACAACATCTGTATCAAGTTTTTATTTTCTCTTTGTGTTTATTCTTTTCCTTTTTCTCCTCTGCAGAAGATGGAACAATTGTGGTGGCTCAGTTGTTAGCACTACTGCCTTGCAGTGTTGGAGTTTTAGGTTCAAATCTGTCCAAGGACAATATCGGTATGATGTTTTTTCGTATTGTTTTAAAATCCTTCAATATACATTGTATGCATAAAACATTTTTCTGGGACTATTAGGAGGGTATAGGGAGGGGAGGAAAATAGGGAGGGCCAAGGGCAGGGGTCTGTAATCTTAAAGGTACCTCACAAGTGTACCTCATTTTTCCATTGTAAAGGAGTCAGATAGCAGGATATGCAGTATTTGGTAAATCTCCTGAGTAGGCATTAAAGTGTTAGAAAGTTTTGGAAAGTAAAGTCCAAGATTGCTAAATGCATTTTAATTTCTATAGTGCTTAAGCCAAAGCCAGAGCTGAACTCCAAAGAGTGGGAGGAGGAGGAATAGAGGGAAGCAGGCTGTAAGGCTAATCAAGTCCAGAGGAAATTGGTAACATATGGGACCATGCGCCCCAATTTTTCACTAAACTGACCCATGTTATCCTTTTAGTTGGCATTCATTTTCTTATGTATATAGTTTAAAGAGACAGCCTCTTGCATCTCTTCCACGGTAGGCATGTGTTTGAATTTCCATTTCCTGGCAATTAGTATTCGGGAAGTATTTGGAAAATATGGCATGTTATCACTCTGTGGCTACGCGGGAGATTTTTATACCTATGAAAAGAAGGGCCAGTTCTGGTTCTATTTTTACAATAGAGGGTTTGAGGGTAGTTATAAACTGTGTGATCTTATTCCAATAGCGAGAAACCAAAGGGCACATACAAAATATGTGGAGAAGAGAGCGTCCCCACCCCCACCTGCATCCTGTCCAGCAGGAGGGGGAAATACCCTTCCTCATTTAAGACAATCTCAGAGGTGAGTAGTACCATCTAGTCAAACGTTTCTAGTAGCACTTCCAGTAGGAGGCAGAGGGTGTGGATTTATTGTGTCTATTTTAGAGCTTCACACCAGGAAGTTGGCATAATTTTTTATTAACACCCTTTTCCCAGTTCAGGAAGTTAGATAGGAGTTAAGAGATAATATAAGGTTGTAAATAGGTTGCATGAGTGCTTAAGTAATTACGGATACATAAATACGTATAGTATTCCGAGGGTGGAATTTCATACTTTTCCCACACCTGGGGGAAGGAGAGGAGGGTGTCTCCCCAATACAGGTCTGAGATGGTCATGGTTGCCCTGTGTGGTCATTTGTTTAAAGACGGATTGGGCATGAGATATTTCAGGCTAAGTAGTGGAAGTGGAATTTTTGTTGACATATTTGCATCCAAATTCGTCTTAGAGCACACTAAGTTCCACCCTTGCAGAGTAGCTCCCACTGTTGCAGGGCCCACAGAGGGTTTCTGGGTTCGTACCAAGTTTGCCAATAGATATGCTCTCCAGTTAAAGACACCCACCAGGTATGACTCAAGAGAGGCCCACGTTTTGTTTGATTCCCTACAACACCAATGCCTACTTGGTCAATCAGAAAGGTTATGTGATAGTTGCAAAGGTTGGGCAATCCTATACCTCCAAGTTTTAAGGGTCTAGTCAAAATAGAAAAAGTCACTCGACGTTTCGGACCCCTCCATATTAATTAATTCATTTGATAGTAGAATGCAGAGAAAATGGAAAATGGAGATGTTCACAGGGATAGTTCTCAGCAACAATAAAATGTGCGGAAGGATAAGCATTTTGTATATTATTGTTCTACTCATCCAGCTAGGTTCAAACCTAGCCAGTCGGTCTAGTTCTTTCTGTAGCAACATTTTTAATGAAGGGAAATTTGCAACTGGTAGGTCATCAGGTGAGGAAGTTATCATTATTCCTAGATAGGGAAGAGATGAAATGGGGAATCAGTTCTCAACGGGTTTTTGTCTAATTTTGATAAGTGGATCCCCATTGTTTGTGACTTGTTAGAATTTACCTTGTAGTAAGAGATTGCTCAAAATTGCTACAAGGTAAATTCTAACACATGATGGATCAAGACTTTTGGGTCTGTTAGGGTTAATATTACATTGTCAGCAAATAGATTGATCTTGTGTGAGTCTGCTCCAAGGGAAGTACCCTTAATGAGAGGATTTGCTCCTATGACCTCTGTGAATTGTTCCATCATCATTGAAAAAATAAGTGGGGACAGTGGACAGCCTTGGCGTGTGCCGTTAGTAACCTGGAACGGCTCAGAGAGTATGCCATTCGTCAGGACAGAAGCCAATGGGGAAGTATAGAGCATGGTTATGGCAGAGGGGATTCGGCCCTTCGAGGCCGAATTTCTCCAGTGTTTGTCACATAAATCGCCAATGTATCCTGTTGAATGCCTTCTCCGAATCCATCGCTAAGAGCAGAGTGGGCGATCGACTGGCACTTATCCTGGACACAAGGCCAATCAATCTTTTGTTGCCGTCCAGAGCTTTACGACCTTTAGTGAAGTCTACTTGATCGTTTTTAATAAGTTAAGGCAGAATGGGGAAGAGTCGGTTGGCAATAACTTTGGCATGTAATTAAATGTCTGAGTTAAGGAGTGAGATCAGTCAAAAGTTGCTTGGGGTCTCGGGAGCTTTACCCTCCTTGGGAATAGTTACTATAGTTGCTTTTAAGTTTTCCAGCAGTGCAATTCCTGTGAGCATTATGCGGTTAAAGAAATCACATATATAAGGAAGTAAAATTGTCCTAAATGTCTGGAGATATTCATTAGAAAATCAATCTGGCCCAGGGGATTTGCCCGGTTTCAGTGATCTAATAGCTATGTCTATTTCTTGGGCTAAAATGGGAAGGTTTAGCTCTTGGATTTGTTTCTGGGAAGAGCACAGAAGGGATGTTGTTGAGAGGAAATTAGTAAATTTGTAAGTGGGTTGGTGCGCTGGGGTAACTATCGGGGATGCAGAGGATGTGATTGCACCTGGGCCAGGAGCCTTAGGGGCCCATAAGGCCTCTCTTCTCCATACAGAGAGCTCAGTACTATGAATAAAGCATTATAGTTGGGGGCCCTGTTACAGGTTATGCATGGGGGCCCAGGAGCTTCAAGTTACGCCTCTAGGTTGAGGGGTATCTTTGTTGTGATTTAAATTGTAGAGTAAGTTATAATATTTGCTAAATTTGTTTGCAATTTCTTGTAGGCTATAAATCTTTTTTTGTTTGTTATATTCGATAGGAAGTTCTGGACTTGGCTTTTGCAGCTTTGACTCTGTTGGCTATTAGTTTGTTTGCCTTGTTATGTGAGTGGTAGTGCAGCAGTTTTAGTCTTTTGAGATGATTCCCATGGTTCAGTGCCAGATGTGCTTGTAATTCTGTTCTTGCTTTTTTTAAGGGGAGTAGGTTTGGTAGCGAGTGGTCGACTTTGTTGGCTGCAGCTAAAGTGGAAATTTTGGTCAAAAGATCTAATGTAGTTGCGCTCCACTGGGTTTTTTTTGTATTGTGCAGTTTGTTGTATGAAAAAAACCCTTGTGTAAGCCTTATGTGTGTCCCAGAGCAGGGAAGGACTGGTAGGCTAGGATAAATTGAAAAAACAAAACAATTCAGTAAGAAGCTGTTCAGTGCAGGTAAGATTGGTTTTGAGAGACATGGAAGTTGAAGGGAGAAAGAGACAGGGGCAGGGTCTGACCAAGTTATGTCTCCTATTTTGCATTGGCTTACTAATGGTAGAAGCCATTTAGATGCAAGATACATATCAATGTGGGAGTAAGTGTTTTGTTGGTGTGAGAAGAACGAGAGGATTTTTTTGAAGTAAAAAAATTAAGAATGGGATCTATGCGGTATTGGGAGCATATATTTACTATAGTAAATGTTACGTTGTTAATGTTGCACACCACAACAACAAACATTCCCCATCATCCGAGATCTCCCTCAGCAGCTGGAAGGCAAGTTTTCTTCTAATTGCGAAAAAAACAACACTTTTTTCTTTGGGCCGCTGGGTTAAAAAATTTGAGGAAAATCTTTGCTAATTAGCCTGGGAGCATCAGATTTTTGGAAGTAGGATTCCGGTGCGAAGACTATGTAAGCTTTCAACCTTTTGATTTCTCTCCATTAAAAAGACCTTTTAAACTGGCTCTACAAGCCCTTCACATTAAGGGATGTAACTTTCAAAGCCATTGTAAATATGGAGTAGATGCGTTAAATGGGACAGATAGCAGAGATATGCGTGTATGTGGTGCCGTCTGGTGCCATATGTCAGGAGATAAGCATATTGGTTAGAATATAGGGAATGAGGTACATTGAGGGAATTTGAGAAATTGGAATAAATATAACAAAAAACATAGACAAAACCATGCAATGAGTTAGACTGCGCAAATTTAGGGAGAGTTTGCAGGATTAATGTGACTAAATTTGTGCTTCTAGCATCTAAGTCTAGCAAGTAGTGTTATTTGCTTGCCTTACTCCACTCCTGGCTGATTTTGGGAGAGATGCTGTTTTGCTGGATTTATTTTTTGTTTGGCTTCATGTGAAGGGTGATGACCCACTCCTCCAACAGTTGCACACCCTTGTCGAATGTGGAAAAGGTGTAAGTCTTCTCATTTCTAGATACAATAATTTTGGTTGGGAAGCCCCATTTGTATTTTACATCTAGGGTTCTCAAGTCGAAATTATGGGTGTCAGCTTTTTCCTTGCAGCTATTGTAGTTTGGGAGCGATTAACAAAGAGTGATACTTTCTGATACAGGGCTGGCAGGGTTGACATTTGTCTTGAGGCCTACATAAGTTGCTCTTTGATGTAGAAAAAATGAATTCTGGCGATGATATATCTAGAGGTGGAAGGTGGTATGTTTAGGGCCCTTTGCAGCCTGTGCACTCGATCAATGGTGAGGTCCAGAGGGAAGCAGTGTGAAAAAATGGCTCGTATCAAGCCCCATAGAAATGCTGTGAGTTTGAAAGGGAGGGGTCAATTCAGGAATGACCCTAAATTTGACATTATTCCTCCAGTTTCAGTCTCAATTACTTCCAGTTTGTTTCATAGGGTTTTCACTTCCTCCTTCAGATTGTTGTGGGAGTCCACTAGTGAGTTGTGCGCTGAAGCAAATTCTCCCATTTTCCACTCCGTGTGATCAACAGGCTCTCCCAACTCCTCTACTGATGCACTTATGCTTGCCAGGCCTTTGGCAAAGTCTTTTTGTATTGAGGTATGCAGCGCCATCATTGTCTCTTTCAAGAACATCTCAGAAGCTGCTAGGTTGTTAGCTGGCATATCTTCTAGGGACAGCTCATTCGAGTTTTCAGGATAAGAAGAATAGTAGCGAGCTTGTTGCTTCAGTGGGCTGGGGGTATTGGATCTTATGGGTTTCAATCTGGGAATTTAGCGCGGGTTTGCCCCATGGTATTCTTGGCCAGTGTCAGGGGTATGGAGTTACTGCCTGGGCATATATCCATTAGATCACAGCAATTCTCTTCTCACTTATGTGTAGAAGTTTCTTCAGTTGGAGGGATATGCTTCTGTGCATTGATGTTGCTACTAAGGGTATGCATATCATGGGAGCCTGTTATGTGAGAACTGTCTACTATGGTTTGCCTTGTGAAGCCTGTGTTCAGGCTTCCTTTCTCTCTTTCATGCGCCTTTACATATTGAGAGCTGCTAGGAGGGGGGTTAGGTGTGCTGCTAGGAAAGACAGTTGTTTTGTTTTCCCCGAAACTACTGCTGCTTGACACAGGCAGAGCAGAGGAACCTACTGACAGTTTAGCATGGAAGCCGGCCTGTAGAGCAAGCGAGGATCCAAGCGACTATCGGCTTTGTGTGTGGTGAGTGTAGCGAGGAAAGCAGCAGTAGAGGAACTGATCCTATCTGTATAGGTAACGGGTAACTCTCATCCCGGGTCACTGTCTCCGTCACTCGCTGAGGAGGCAGGTGGGTTGCTTGCAGGCACCATTTCACATGTGGAGTGCGGGTACCCAGGTCGGCCATCTTGGAGCTCCTCGCATCCCATAGAAGACTGTCAGCTTCTTGGGGGAAGCTCTTTTCACCCGTTTCAGCATGCTGGAGGATGCAGAAATCACCCAGGGTCGGGAAAATCTTTTTTATATTGGTCTTTGTGTTGCTTTTTCTAGTTGCTTCACAGGTTAAAAAGGCAGTTGATCTAGAATACGTCCATTCAGCTCCTCTTCCAGGCCACGCCCCAGTATGGAGTTTGTCAGAGTCCATGCAGATGTTGTCCTTGATGAGATGTAAACCTATAAGCCCTGCAAGGCAACAGTGCTAACCACTTAAACACATTTGGGTACATTTAGCTGCATTAGAGACTTTTTGAAACCAAATTAATGAACCCGATTTTTTTCCCATTGACTTTAATGACAATCGGGAACGGATCATCCCTATTATTTTTTAAAAATTGGACCAATCACTCCTGACCCAATTATTACAATAATCACTTATCACTAGTCACCAGTACTCCTTGCTTTTAACACAAAAAGACAATTTCTATTGACTCTAGTAGTAGTTTTAATAAGTAACATTTCTGATGCAACATAAAACTGCATGTAGAGAGACAGAGCTACTGCGATGAGCAACACCAGCCTACAGACAGGTTAATTTAATGATTTGTTCACTTCTGTTCCAGTCGTAAGCTAAGGTCCCTGAACTGATACACAGTGTACCTCTGGCTTTATTTCATGTGAATGCTTCCAATTTAAAATAAGCCCATAGAGAAGTTCAGTAAAGACATTAGTACTCATAAGGAGTAAAGCAAAACCAGACATGCTTACCGGCAACATACACACTGATCAGCCATAACATTCAAACCACTGACAGATGAAGTGAATAAAACTTACTATCCTGTGATGGGTGAGACATATGGGTCGGGATGTGAACAGTCCTTGAAAGCAGTAATAATGGGCAAGTGTGAGGATCACTGGCCAACAAAAAAAAATATTTTGGAATGCTTCCTTAACTTCATGATTAATCAAATCCTACTAATTTTGGGGTGAGAAAAATGAATATGACAAAGAAAATTTTTTATTAGCTCTAGTTTCTGTGATATACAATAGGTGGAAGTATGTTATTTTAATGGATTAGGAGAAAATGATACATTTTAATTACATATGCTAACAACATTGAAAGTGCATTTGAAATGTTTTTTAATGAAGGTTACATTCTGAGGGCTCAGTCAGACGGGTGTTTTTTCGCGCGATTTGCACATGCGTCCGGCGATTTTACGTGGGTCAGTTTAGTGAAAAATTGGGGCGCATGGTCCCATATGTTACCAATTTCCTCTGGACTTGATTAGCCTTACAGCCTGCTTCCCTCTATTCCTCCTCCTCCCACTCTTTGGAGTTCAGCTCTGGCTTTGGCTTAAGCACTATAGAAATTAAAGTGCATTTAGCAATCTTGGACTTTACTTTCCAAAACTTTCTAACACTTTAATGCCTACTCAGGAGATTTACCAAATACTGCATATCCTGCTATCTGACTCCTTTAGGCCTTAGTCAGACGGGCGTTTTTTGCCGCGATTTGCGCATGCATCCGGCGATTTTATAAAACCATTGCTTTGCAATGGTATCGGACACATGAGCGCTTTTTATGCGCTCGTCCAATAAATTATAGAACAGAAATCGCAGATCGCACCTATCTGCGATCTGCGATTCCTGTTCTCTTCTCTATATGCGCTCAATGGGGCCGGCGGCAGCAGCGCCGACCCCATTGAGAACATATAGAAGACAAATCATTCTCCTCTGCCACAGCTGTAACAGCTGTGGCAGAGAAGAACGATGTTTGCCCATTGAATTCAATGGAGCCGGCAATACAGCCGGCTCCAATGAAAGCAATTGGCTGGCTCTGAATACTACTCAGAGCAGTTCAGGAGAACTGCCGGCCGGCCGCGCTGAACTCCGTCTGCCGGGAGAAGGTGAGTATATTTTTTTTTTTGTTTTTACACATTTCTGGATGAATTTCCAGGAAGGGCTAATATTTTTAAGCCCTTCCCGAAAATTCATCGTGAGATCGCCCGCAGCCCATTGATTTCAATGGAGTCGGCTGTATTGCCGGCTCCATTGAATTCAATGCGCTGGACAGCTCCGGCCCATTTCTATTGAAACGCGGCTAGTAGCAGTTTTTTCGGGCGATTTTTCGGCCCCGGTCACGCGATTTGCGGATGCGCATCCATCATGCTATCCGCAAATCGCGGGAAAAAAATGCCCGTGTGACTAAGGCCTAAGAGTTCTAAATTGGTGGAAGAATTCCTGGCAGGTGGTTCAGTGAGAAGAGAATCATAGGGTGACTTCATAAGATCGGTTTCTTTTGGCTTGTCTCTTGTGAGTTCCGAAGCATCCCTACACACAGATCAGCAGTAATCCGCAAGCATTGCTTCATTCCAACGGCCATGATATCATTGTTCGATTACAGAAATATCCTGGTGGAATCTTTCTCCGTGTTCATCCCTGACAGCTCGACAACTAGGAGGGAAAAAGTCTAGTTGGGAGTAGAGAAAATGGATTTTAAGGGACATGCTGCATCCGAGTTGATGGTATTTTTCCAGAAGTATTGTCATCAACTGAGTGTAGTTATTATCTCTTTTGCTGCTCCGGTCCACGGGCAATAGTTCATTGCATTATCCGTGGTGACAATCCAGCCATGGGTAATGCAGTGAACGCTTTCCATAGCATTGCTATGGAAAGCACAGCCCTGACGTCCATGAGCTGAGAATCATAGTGATTCTCCGCTCGTGGAATTCAAATCGCGGCAAGCTACGATTTGCCATGATTCTCCATGGTAAGCCTATCTGTCAGATAGGCTTGGCGCGGAGACCTGACAGCTCTCCCCCCTGCTCCCCCATGGTGGAATATTGCTAGCGATATTCCGTCACATCCGGGGACAGGTGGAATAAGGCTTGCCAAGCTTCCTTTTTTTTCCCTCCAAAATTCGTCAAACGGCACGCAGAACAGCAGCAGCAGCCCCTGCTCACATAGCAGTCCGCCTGGCGGAGAGCACAGCAGCGACTGTGTGAGTGGCTACGGCTGGAGGCTGCAGGAGGTACAGGTACCTGGGGCCAAAGGAAGAGGAGACGAGATGACCATGCTGCAAGAGGACACGCTGGCACCCGGCTGGTAAGTAATTGATCTGCGAGGGCACGGCAGGGCACACTGAATAACAGCAAATCAGGAGGTAGGGGGGTGACAGGGCATCCCTCTATCTAAGCCCTGTCACACCCCTACCTTTCTGTGGCGTCAAGATACACCAGTAGTGACGTGATTTCCAGCTAGAGAGCCGCGGCACCCCGGTTGGGAGTCATTGGCCTAGAGTGATGAGAAGGGGCAGGAAGAAGTCAGCTGTCTCATTGTAGGAGAGAATGATCTCTCAAGGTAGGAGGGAGCCAGGACAAAGATTATAGGTGGAGTAGGCAACCACTTATTGCATAATTTAAGGAGAAAAAACAGTTTGTGAATTTTAAAAAAAGTCTTCAGATGAAGACCTCCTTTGATGGTCCAAGGAAGTAGATGGGTTACTGTCACTAACTTTGGTGTAATAGTGTAAAGATAGGTGTTTAAAGTTAAAGGGTTTTTTCGAGACATCTGTTGTTTCAAAGTACAGCTCAGCCTGCAGTATGAACATTATAGAAATCATATTTAATCTGACTAACTCCTCTCAACTACACACATGATCACACTGACTAACTATACGGTTAACTTGTTTAACAGCCTCTGCGCACTTTACAGTTCTGATCTGATTGAAATATCACTGACTAACTATCTTCAAACTACTAACGACTACTTGTCTGTTAGTATGTATGTGGGTGCTTCTCATGCTCTGCCCTGGTGATGTCATTGCAGGTCCTACAGCATATATAAAAAGGCAGAGCCTGACCGACAGAAGAACAACAAGGTTAGGACTCTTAGAAAGGGAGGATAAAGATAACACACTGAGAATACTACTAAGCCATTATTATCTCAGAAGACACAACTCAACAGTCCTGACAGAAGACAAAAACCTATCACCACCACCACAGAGATCCAGTGGGCTAAAGGACCTGTGGTGATGTCATTGCTGTGGGAAGAGCCATTGTGCAGTTTGGTAAAAGAGATCTGGTGGGCAGAAGGACCTGTGGTGATGTCACAGCTGTGGGTGGAGCCATTGTGCAGTTTGCTTATCCAGTATACAGTACTTTCTAACAAACACCAGGACCTGTGATGACGTCACCATCATTTGATCACCTGTGTGGGTAGAGTTAGGAATCACATGACCAGGGGCTGATCACTGTATTCAGGAGTCTGCTGAGCTGGTGATGTCTGGAAATCAGCAAGGATGTACCACAGCTGTGTGTCTGTGATGTGTGTGAATCAGGATGCATGTATAAATTGTACAAGGACAAATTCTGCCATGTGAGCACAACACTCAAGCACCAGCCTCTTCCTCCTCCAAGGAAAATCCCTTTCTTGTCTGTTTACACAGGGAAAGTGCAAGGTGAGTTCTCAGTAGAATAGGAGAGAAGAGGGCAAGTGGGCGAGCAACTAAGCTGTTTGCTCTACCACTTAACTCTCCCGAGTGCTCACCTGTTTACACTGGTCGAGTGATCACGCTTCTACTTGTCTACCTACTCAATAATCTACTTGACCAATATAAACCAGACCTAACTGCTTCTACTCCTGCATGTTGTAGTGCAAAAGCAAATGCCCAATCAGCAGATAGGCCAGGGTCCCGAGAGGCAAATCCCAGCTGAGCAATTCTTGATGAGCTATCCTGAGGATAGATCATCAATAATATTTACATAAAAAACCTCTTTAAGATAACATAAGAATACCTTTTCAATGACTTAGGCCTCTCTCACACAGGGCGTTTGCAAAAAATTCAGTGTTTTTCAACCCTGCGTTTACAGCGTTTAAAGCTGCATTTTCAGCCCAGCTGAAGAGGCTGCCCATTCATTTCAATGGGAGAAACACAGCTGAAAACGCCCAAGAATAGAACATGCGACACTTTCGAAACGCAGTGTTTTTCAATGCGTCGTTTTCAGTCTTGTGTGAGCAGCCCCAAGGAAATGGATGGGAGCCTTGTACAGCGTTTAGCACAGCGCTAAAAACGCAGCGCTAAACGCTGTACAAAAACGCCTATGTGAGAGAGGCCTAAGGCCCAATGTCAACGGGCAAAATGGTATTAATAAAACAGCGCGGGTCTAGTGGTAATTAAATACCTGCAGATGTCATTTTTCCCTGGTGCATGGATCGCACGTGCGGGGAAACCACCCGCAGCATGCTCCATTTTGTGCGGTTTTTCCAAATGGATGGCTCCCGTGGCTTCCGTTGAAGTCTTTGGAAGCTGTCTAGTCGCGCGGCACACCCGCAGCTGTGCCGAGTGACTGCGGGAAAGCAGGGTGCTTGGCGCATGCGCGGCATGCTACCGGCATGCCGCGCACATCCGCCGGGCTGAAGACAGAAGATCCAGCCGTGACAGAGTTGAGACCCGCAGCATCCGGACAGGTAAATAAACTATTTTCTTGGCCTCATGTCTGGAGGGACCTGCTGCAGGATTATGAAGTTCCCCATGGACATGAGACCTTAAAGGGGTTGTCCCGAGGCAGCAAGTGGGTCTATACACTTCTGCATGGCCATAATAATGCACTTTGTAATGTACATTGTGCATTAATTATGAGCCATACAGAAGTTATAAAAAGTTTTATACTTACCTGCTCCGTTGCTGGCGTCCTCGTCTCCATGGTGCCGACTAATTTTCGCCCTCCGATGGCCAAATTAGCCGCGCTTGCGCAGTCCGGGTCTTCTTCTTTTCTGAATGGGGCTCCGTGTAGCTCTGTGTAGCTCCGCCCCGTCACGTGCCGATTCCAGCCAATCAGGAGGCTGGAATCGGCAATGGACCGCACAGAAGCCCTGCGGTCCATGGAGACAGAGGATCCCGGCGGCCATCTTCAGCAGGTGAGTATGAAAACGCCGGACCGCCGGGATTCAGGTAAGCGCTGTGCGGGTTGTTTTTTTAACCCCTGCATCGGGGTTGTCTTGCGCCGAACGGGGGGGGGGGGGGTTTAAAAAAAAAAAAAAAACCCGTTTCGGCGCGGGACATCTCCTTTAAGATAACATTTCAGAAAGTTATCACAGTCAAGTTAAATTTTGCTACAGCTATATCTTCTGCTGCAGGTCAATTGCCCTGAGACCAAGGAGGAGTGAGTCAAACTAGTAAAGTGCACTATGTATAGGGTAGTCGGGCAATCGGGCAAACATTTTACATACATGAAGCAGGGACTGGGAACAGGATGAATTACTGCAGTGGCATTCAAAAGAAGGCGTCCTGGTATGTTAACTCTATATATAGTATAGTTAACTCTATATTCTGCATGCATAGTGACTTTTTCTATTGCAAACTGGAAGGCTGCTTTCAATGTAACAGAATGAAGCATGAGAAATCGAATATTCTGAGAAGCAGTGCTGAGACGTTGTAGCCTGAATAGACACTGCTTAAAAAATGGGTTAACAAAACAGCACATGGCACGAAATAATAGAATAAAAAATGAAAACAATTTAAAAAATTCTGCCTTGCTTAAAGATGCGAGCAATCTTCAGGACCTTTGATGGAAAGCGGGCTGCTGAAATGGTTCTCTTTAACCTAACAAAATAAATGTGATTTTGTTAGAAAGCTTGAACACAACCTGCAGACTCCAGTGACTGTGTATTTCCTCGGGGGAACTTGTCCAATTTCAATCTGAATTCTTTTACCAGTCCTGCACTTACTTCCTCCCCGGGAAACAAATCCAGTTTTCTGATTACTTTTGGAGTGAAAAATGTCATTTCTCTCAGGCGATTTGATGCTCTCTCTATTACACAGTCTTGTTTGTATATATGACTGGTACTCGAGCTACGAAAGACAGAGCCATACATGTATTATCAAGGACAAAGATCAGCATGAAGCACATATAGTTCAAACATCTCTCAATATTCGAGTTGCCTTTCGACCCGTATACAATTGTTTTCATACTTTTTGCCCATCTTGTCTTGGAAGTCAATTTTGATGCTGCAGATTTAAAGGAAGGTCATCATAAATGAATAAAGAAGGGACTGCCGTATAGTGTTGTTTTATTAAAGCTCTTTAAAATTGATGGCCTATCCTTAGGATCTGCCCTCCACATTAGATTGACTCTGGGCAGCCATACCCATCAGCTCTTTGAAGGCTCTGCGGCACTCATCAAAGCACTACAGCTTCTTCAATGCTTAGATTGGTTTCAGCTTGGTTCGTTCTTGCTAACTCCAGACTTTCCCTAGCAGTAACGCAAGGCATTGCCATGTTGTGCTATTCAAGTGAATTAGATACAATATCTGAAGCAACAAGAAATAGGCAAGTATTGCTAATATGAACGAAGGAGCTGCCAACATGTGTACAAGAAGGCAAAAAACAGAAACACATAAAAAAAAATAATACACTCAAACTTGACAATACAAAATGATTTATTGTAACATTGCAAACATATAAAAAGGAAAAAACATTAAAAACAGAACATTTGCTACCAAAACACCTTCTTGTTAAGAAATGGGTCTGATACAACTGGTAGACCTGTGGAAGCTACTGTTGCTCTGCGAAGACCACGATTAGAAAATGGGCACAGGGTGACATCGAGGCATCATTCCTGGCCCATGTGATCGCAGTGCTGGTGCATGTGCTTTGTCATTTGACGCAGGGCACTGCCATGAACACATCTCTCTGTTGCGTATGGACTGATTAGTTGGCAAGGAGGTGGCTTCGCTAGCTGACCAATCAGTCATTGTCACAGTCTACTTATTCCTGCCCCTCCTCTTTTTGGGTCTGGTTACCAACCTGTCGGTTGGTGTCTGGAGGGGTTGTGGTCTCCTGCCAGATAAGTCATAGTGGTTTTCTATTTATTCTGGGGGCCTTTTCCAGTTTTAGCCTCTATATTTGTTCTTGTTTCTACTTATTATGGGTTTCTTTGTTATTCAGCTAGACACAGACTAGCTGCTCTAGATTCCTGATATGGGATCACACTTATTGGGGCGATCACCCTGGTTCTAGGCAGGGTCTGCCACGCCACTTTGTTTAGGGTAAGCATTTCCCTCTCCATATTTCTGTTACCGTTGTTGACTTGCTGTGTGTTCCTTGCATTATTGTAAAAATAACTAGTCCCTCTGTGACTATTGTAAGCATCCCGGTTGGACATACAAGTGACGTCTATGAGTTGAGCCATATTTGAGCCCAGCGCAGATCTATCATAATAGATACCATGTACAGTTATAGTCAAGGAATACAAGTCCAAGAATTGAATGCAAAATACATCAATAATCACGAAGAGTGTAGCATCTCAAGGTCCAACCTGTAAGTATACGATATATAACCAGGCATGTTACTCATCAAATAAACAGCACCATTCTACTGAAGGAAAGAAATGTACTGATACATGTCACTGCTCCTTATACACCAACTTTCATGTGTTTCTGTCTTTTGCCTTGCATTGTTACAATATGTAGCACTGCCTTTGTCTTTCAGCCATGCTTGGCATTACCGCTCAGCCCCATTCACTTGACCAACTGAATGTCAGGACTTCTTAATTCTTTGTTCAGTTGGGTCTCAGTAGATTAATCTTGGCCATACCCATGGATTTTGGCAGGAGGGCTGACCATCTCATGTGTATGCTTGTGTCCCGATTCTCTCCTGATAGTGGATGTCAAGGAAAATAAGGATTAGGGTGTTGGATTTCAGATACCAAATTCTTTAGCACTTGGGGGGAATAAGTCGCCACCAGAGGTGTCTAGCAGTGGCTTACTCCCGTCTGCCCATTCAGAACACATGCACACTTGGTCAAGCCTGGCATGTTTGTGTATGGGGCGTTCGAGAGCAATATAGCCAACAGCTATCTGATGTAAAATCTAGGCATGCTTATCTAATGCACTCTCGGGCCTAGGTTTTAACAAAGCATGAAATGTATATTTGATATCAGCCATGACATGCACAGTGTGGGCACAGTAAATTACTTTTGTCTTTGTGCTAGTGCATGATCAAATTAATGAAGCATTGGACATTATAGGACCTTTACAGTATGTGTGGGTTTAGAGTAGTGGGCGATGATTGCACCGTACAGTAGCTGTCACCTCAGGAGAAGGCAGAAATATTGGGCTTTATAATACTAGATTCTTTACTGAATATGTAACTGGAAATAGTGAGACTAATCGTAAAATACTCATTCTTGTGCTTTCTGCTTGCAACATAATCAACTGCAAAGGTGTAAGCTTTTGTGTATGTGGGATATAGTTATCCCATTCACCTAGTATTGATTTATTTCTATAGTTAACCCATAGGACGCATAGTAATTATACACTGAATGACCACCTTATTAGAGGCACCCAATCTAGTAGTGGACCTCCTTTGGCCTTGAAAACTGCAGCAATTTATCATTGCATTGATTCCGCTAGGAGTTGAAACTGTTCTTCAGGAATATTGGCCCATGGGAACAGGAAGCTACTTGTAGTTAGATGAAGGTATTGACTCTTAACAGCCCCAATCAGCATGGTGCAAGAGAAATCTGGATTCATCTGACCAGGTGATATTTTTCCACAACTCATTAATCCAGTTCTTTTACTCACTGGAGCCTTTCTGTTCCTCGTAGGGCTCAGTCAGACGAGCATTTTTTTGCACATCTACTTTCTTGAAAGTGCTGGTCTGATTGGCTGGGCACTCAGCCAGTCACAGGCATTGCTCAGCCATTCATTGAATGACAGCTAAGCACTGCCTGTGATTGGTCACAGCACTCAGCCAATCAGAGGTAGCGCTCAACCATTTATTGAATTTTTTTTTCCTACACCTAGGGATGATTTTCAGGGAAGGGCTTATATTTCAAACCCTTCACCAAAAATGACTCCCGACTCCATTGAAAGTAATGGGAGGACATCATGATCCTCTGCTACAGCTGTGACAGCTGTGGCAGGGGATTATTTCATCCCTGCGGGGAGTCCCATCATTACTGAACACTGTGATTGAATTCAGTGAATGGCTGAGCGCTGCCTCTGATTGGCTGAATGGTGTGACCAATCAGAGGCAGCACTCAGCTGTAATTCAATGGCTGAGCACTACTTCTGATTGATCACAGCACTCAGCCAATCAGAGGCAGCACTTTCTGGAGGCGGGGATTTTTAAATCCCCAGGCAGAAAGAAAATGCTGAAGAACACTGCTGGGGAGCCAGAGAGAAGAAGCGCTGAAGCACCAGCAGCGTCGCTAGGTGATGTATTTTCTTTTTTAAGTTTTTCATTTAGCTAGGGCTTATTTTCAGGCAAGGGCTTATATTTCAAGTCCTTTCCCAAAAATTACTGCAGGAGTTGCCTGCATCCCATTGCTTTCAATGGGGTAGCAGCAGCACCAGCCCCAATAAAAGCAATGCGAGAACATCACAATCCTCTGCCACAGCTATGACAGCTGTGGCAGGGGATTCTTTCATCCCCACAGGGATTCCTATCATCACTGAACACTGTACAAATCTTTACACGCAGCAGGACATTACCAACGTACGGATGTCCTATCATCTGCAGGTGCGAGCATTTTGCGCTTGTAAAAACGGACATGCGAACACATCATAGGAAACCAATGGTTCTAAAGGACACACTTTTTTTGAGCACATAAATGCATGCAAAAAAATGCTCGTCTGACCTCGGCCTAAGGTTGAACTAATATGAACGAATCTCACAGCATGCCGCCCAGGAAAGACACATGCACGACACGCAGCAAGTATGCAATAATATTGAGTACTTGTTGGGTGTGCCACCAATTGCCATGTAAAAATTAAACCTGTGCGGTGTGTGTGTGTCCAGGTCTACAAACCTCCTGACTATGTGACATGTATTTAGTATGACTGCTTCCTGCAGCAACATGAATACTTTTGTGTAGTGCATGTGGTCCGACCCCCCTAGTAGAAAGGATGACAGGCACAATAAGTACCCCATCCATTCCCCACAGGCATCTCACCTGTGTGTTCAGTGTATTTATTGATTTTGTCAGTGTATGTATTTTGCATGCTGTAAGTCTTTGTAATGCATATGTCTGTAATGTACCATATTTTTCATTCTATAATGCTAGCTTCACACAATGGGAAGCGTGATATGGGGAAGTGATTCACGCCCCCATATCGCGCTCCCCACCGTGTGAATTCCCCGTGGGAGGCGTTTTCATGTAAAAACAGCCTTGCATCACTTCGAGGATGCAGGAATTCTCTGGAGGCTGTCACAACCGCGGCAGAGCATCGCAGAGTTCTCCCATTGCTTTCAATAGGGCCGGCGCTGCTGCTGCTCCCCCACCTCCACCAATCAGCTTCCTCCCACCATATCATGAGTCCCGCTGTTACAGATCTCCGCTGTGCCTGCACTGTCACCTCAAGTCCCTGGATGAGTTCAAAATATTTTTTTCCTCCTCTAAAACCCAGAGAGTGCTGTCCGGTCTGTTGTTATGGACTGCTTTGTCTGTGATTATGACTCTGTTGTAGCGCAATTTGCTTTCTAGGACTGTCTGAGTGTATATGTAGTATGGAATATGAGTGTCTGACAGTTTGTGCTTGTGAACGAGCTCTTGGTGGATTATACTATACTTATATTATAAATGATCTGTCTGTGCCACGACCTTGCAACTGGAGGTGACTCGCTTGACGCAGTTTTGTCACCACGAGCCTGAATGAGGTCAAAGCCATGCCTAACATGGAGCGCCTTCTTGGCCCATGAGTTCTTAGTGGTGTCGGCGTTTTGCATGTTTAGTGCAATGTCTGGATTACAGAGTGTAAGTTTAGTGGTGTGTTTCTGTCTGCTAGAGCTACTATTATTATTAATAAGATATTTTATACATTATAGATAATAAATAATTATTAAATAATGGGAGGCTGAAATGAATATTTAATATTTCTATTTTACTTATGATACTTGCTAAATAATAGATAATAAATAATGACTAATTAATCCCAAATATTTAGTCACAAAATTATGAGTAACTAAGGAGCAATTAATTAATAATTAATTAACAATTAGTCAATAATATTTCTCTTTTTACTTGTGATATTTGATGAATAGTAGATCACAGATAGTGAGAATTTTAAAAAATCATAAATATATAACTAGTTGCTAAAACTAATAAACAATTCATCATTATTAGAGATGAGCGAACACCAAAATGTTCGGGTGTTCGTTATTCGTAACGAACTTCCCGTGATGCTCGAGGGTTCGTTTCGAACAACGAACCCCATTGAAGTCAATGGGCGACCAGAACATTTTTGTATTTCGCCGATGCTCGCTAAGGTTTTCATGTGTGAAAATCTGGGCAATTCAGGAAAGTGATGGGAATGACACAGTGACGGATAGGGCAGGCGAGGGGCTACATGTTGGGCTGCATCCTAAGTTCACAGGTCCCACTATTAAGCCACAATAGCGGCAAGAGTGGGCCCCCCCCCCTCCCAACAACTTTTACTTCTGAAAAGCGCTCATTAGCATGGCATACCTTTGCTAAGCACCACACTACCTCCAACAAAGCACAATCACTGCCTGCATGACACTCCGCTGCCACTTCTCCTGGGTTACATGCTGACCAACCGCCCCCCCTCCCCCCCACAGCGCACACCAAAGTGTCCCTGGGCAGCCTTCAGCTGCCCTCATGCCACACCACGCTCATGTCTATTTAGAATTGCGTCTGCCATGACGAGGGACCGCAGGCACACACTGCAGAGGTTGGCACGGCTAGGCAGCGACCCTCTTTAAAAGTGGCGGAGCGATAGCCCACAATGCTGTACAGAAGCAATGAGAAATAGAATCCTGTGCCACCGCCATCAGGAGCTGCACACGTGGGCATAGCAATGGGGAACCTATGTGCCACACACTATTCATTCTGTCAAGGTGTCTGCATGCCCCAGTCAGACCGGGCTTTTTAATTCATAGACACAGGCAGGTACAACTCCCTATTGTGAAGTCCCTGTCGACCCACAGCATGGGTGGCTCCCTGGAACCCACCGGTGGTACACAGAAATATCCCATTGCATTGCCCAACACAGCTGAGGTAGTAATGTCGTGCTTAATGCAGGTGGGCTTCGGCCCACACTGCATGCCCCAGTCTGACTGGGGTTCTTTATAAGTGTACAGATGTAGTAAAAACTCCGTGTGCACCTACAGCATGGGTGGGTGCCAGGAAGCCACCGGCGGTACATAGAAATATCCCATTGCATTGCCCAACACAGCTGAGGTAGTAATGTTGTGCTTAACCCTTTCCAATCCAATTTGTATATGGTTTTCCTAGGGGGCTTACTCTTTTTCTGCCGTTATACAACGGCGCTATATGCTGGCTAAAGCCAGTACTGCATGAGCTGACACGTAGGATAGGCTCCGACAGCAGAGAGGCTGGCAATATACAGTAAGAGAACCCCGACGGACGTCTACCAACAACGGAGCTGTACAGCCTTAAACCCTAATGTCTTCACAGGTCACACAGTGGACTGGAAAGGGTTAATGCAGGTGGGTTTCGGCCCACACTGCATGCCCCAGTCAGACTGGGTTTCTTTATAAGTGGAAACAGATGCATTTATAATTCCCTGTGGACCCACTGCCTGGGTGGGTGCCAGGAAGCCACCGGCGGTACATAGAAATATCCCATTGCATTGCCCAACACAGCTGAGGTAGTAATGTTGTGCGTAATACAGGTGGGCTTCGGCCCACACTGCATGCCCCAGTCAGACTGGGGTTCTTTAGAAGTGTACAGATGTATTAAAAACTCCGTGTGCACCTACAGCATGGGTGGCTCCCTGGAACCCACCGGCAGTACACAAAAATATCCCATTGCATTGCCCAACACAGCTGAGGTTACGTCAGCTGTAATGCAGGTGGGCTAAAAATTAATTTGATTACACTGTAGGCGAGGGCCCACAAAAATTGCTGTATCAACAGTACTAATGTACATCCCAAAAATTGGCCATGGCCAGCCAAGAGGGCAGGTGAAACACATTAATCGCTTTGGTTAATGTGGCTTAAGTGGTAACTAGGCCTGGAGGCAGCCCAGTGTAACGAAAAATTGGTTCAAGTTAAAGTTCCAATGCTTTTAAGCGCATTGAAACTTATAAAAATTGTTAAGAAAAATTATTTGAGTGAGCCTTGTGGCCCTAAGAAAAATTGCCCGTTCAGCGTGATTACGTGAGGTTTCAGGAGGAGGAGCAGGAGGAGGAGGAGGAATATTAGACACAGATTGATGAAGCAGAAATGTCCCCGTTTTGGATGGTGAGAGAGAACGTAGCTTCCATCCGCGGGTGCAGCCTACGTATTGCTTACGTATCGCTGCTGTCCGCTGGTGGAGAACAGAAGTCTGGGGAAATCCAGCCTTTGTTCATCTTGATGAGTGTTAGCCTGTCGGCACTGTCGGTTGACAAGCGGCTACGCTTATCTGTGATGATTCCCCCAGCCGCACTAAACACCCTTTCCGACAAGACGCTAGACGTAGGACAAGCAAGCACCTCCAGGGCATACAGCGCGAGTTCAGGCCACGTGTCCAGCTTCGACACCCAGTAGTTGTAGGGGGCAGAGGCGTCACCAAGGATGGTTGTGCGATCCGCTACGTACTCCCTCACCATCCTTTTACAGTGCTCCCGCCGACTCAGCCGTGACTGGGGAGCGGTGACACAGTCTTGGTGGGGAGCCATAAAGCTGGCCAGGCCCTTAAAGACTGTTGCACTGCCTGGGATGTACATGCTGCTCGATCTACGCACATCCCCTGCTACCTTGCCCTCGGTACTGCGCCTTCTGCCACTAGCGCTGTCGGCTGGGAATTTTACCATCAGCTTGTCCGCAAGGGTCCTGTGGTATAGCAACACTCTCGAACCCCTTTCCTCTTCGGGAATCAGAGTGGGCAGGTTCTCCTTATACCGTGGATCGAGCAGTGTGTACACCCAGTAATCCGTCGTGGCCAGAATGCGTGCAACGCGAGGGTCACGAGAAAGGCATCCTAACATGAAGTCAGCCATGTGTGCCAGGGTACCAGTACGCAACACATGGCTGTCCTCACTAGGAAGATCACTTTCAGGATCCTCCTCCTCCTCCTCCTCCTCCTCAGGCCATACACGCTGAAAGGATGACAGGCAATCAGCCGGTGTACCGTCAGCAGCGGCCCAAGCTGTCTCTTCCCCCTCCTCCTCATCCTCCTCATGCTCCTCCTCCTGTACGCGCTGAGAAATAGACAGGAGGGTGCCCTGACTATCCAGCGGCATACTGTCTTCCCCCGCCCCCGTTTCCGAGCGCAAAGCAGCTGCCTTTATGGTTTGCAGGGAATTTCTCAAGATGCATAGCAGAGGAATGGTGACGCTAATGATTGTAGCATCGCCGCTCACCACCTGGGTAGACTCCTCAAAATTACCAAGGACATGGCAGATGTCTGCCAACCAGGCCCACTCTTCTGAAAGGAATTGAGGAGGCTGACTCCCACTGCGCCGCCCATGTTGGAGTTGGTATTCGACTATAGCTCTCCGTTGTTCATAGAGCCTGGCCAACATGTGGAGCGTAGAGTTCCACCGTGTGGGCACGTCGCACAGCAGTCGGTGCACTGGCAGCTTAAAGTGATGTTGCAGGGTGCGCAGGGTGGCAGCGTCCGTGTGGGACTTGCGGAAATGTGCGCAGAGCCGGCGTGCCTTTACGAGCAGGTCTGACAAGCGTGGGTAGCTTTTCAGAAAGCGCTGAACCACCAAATTAAAGACGTGGGCCAGGCATGGCACGTGCGTGAGGCTGCCGAGCTGCAGAGCCGCCACCAGGTTACGGCCGTTGTCACACACGACCATGCCCGGTTGGAGGCTCAGCGGCGCAAGCCAGCGGTCGGTCTGCTGTGTCAGACCCTGCAGCAGTTCGTGGGCCGTGTGCCTCTTATCGCCTAAGCTGAGTAGTTTCAGCATGGCCTGCTGACGCTTGCCCACCGCTGTGCTGCCACACCGCGCGACACCGACTGCTGGCGACATGCTGCTGCTAACACATCTTGATTGTGAGACAGAGGAGGAGGAGGAGGGTGCTTTAGTGGAGGAAGCATACACCTCCGCAGATACCAGCACCGAGCTGGGGCCCGCAATTCTGGGGGTGGGTAGGACGTGAGCGGTCCCAGGCTCTGACTCTGTCCCAGCCTCCACTAAATTCACCCAATGTGCCGTCAGGGAGATGTAGTGGCCCTGCCCGCCTGTGCTTGTCCACGTGTCCGTAGTTAAGTGGACCGTGGCAGTAACCGCGTCGGTGAGGGCGCGCACAATGTTGCGGGAGACGTGGTCGTGCAGGGCTGGGACGGCACATCGGGAAAAGTAGTGGCGACTGGGAACTGAGTAGCGCGGGGCCGCCGCCTCCATGATACTTTTGAAGGACTCCGTTTCCACAACCCTATACGGCAGCATCTCAAGGCTGATGAATTTTGCGATGCGGACGGTTAACGTTTGAGCGTGCGGGTGCGTGGCGGCGTACTTGCGCTTGCGCTCGAACACTTGCGCAAGCGACGGCTGAACGGTGCGCTGAACTACACTGCTGGATGGGGCCGAGGACAGCGGAGATGAGGGTGTGGGTGCAGGCCATGAGGCGGTAGTGCCTGTGTCCTGAGAGGGGGGTTGCATCTCAGTGGCAGGTTGGGGCACAGGGGGAGAGGCAGGGGTGCAAACCGGAGGCGGTGAACGGCCTTTGTCCCACCTTGCGGGGTGCTTGGCCATCATATGTCTGCGCATGGTGGTGGTGGTGAGGCTGTTGGTGTTGGCTCCCCGGCTGAGCTTTGCGCGACAAAGGTTGCACACCACTGTTCGTCGGTCGTCAGGCGTCTCTGTGAAAAACTGCCAGACCTTAGAGCACCTCGGCCTCCGCAGGGTGGCATGGCGCGAGGGGGCGCTTTGGGAAACACTTGGTGGATTATTCGGTCTGGCCCTGCCTCTACCCCTGGCCACTGCACTGCCTCTTGCAACCCGCCCTGCTGATGCCCTTGACTCCCCCTCTGAAGACCTGTCCTCCTGAGTAAGCGTTGCACACCAGGTGGGGTCAGTCACCTCATCGTCCTGCTGCTCTTCCTCCGAATCCTCTGTGCGCTGCTCCCTGGGACTTACTGCCCTTACTACTACCTCACTGCAAGACAACTGTGTCTGATCGTCATCGTCCTCCTCACCCACAGAAAGTTGTTGAGACAGTTGGCGGAAGTCCCCAGCCTCTTCCCCCGGACCCCGGGAACTTTCGAATGGTTGGGCATCAGTGACGATAAACTCCTCTGGTGGGAGAGGAACCGCTGCTGCCCAATCTAAGCAGGGGCCCGAGAACAGTTCCTGGGAGTGCTCCCGCTCCTGAGCAGGTGTTATTGTAGTGGAGTGAGGAGGCTGGGAGGAAGGAGGAGCAGCAGACAGAGGATTCGGATTGGCAGCAGTGGACGGCGCAGAACTGCGGGTAGACGATAGGTTGCTCGAAGCACTTTCTGCCATCCAGGACAGGACCTGCTCACACTGCTCATTTTCTAATAACCGTCTCCCGCGTGGACCCATTAATTGGGCGATGAATGTGGGGACGCCAGAAACGTGCCTCTCTCCTAATCGCGCAGCAGTCGGCTGCGACACACCTGGATCAGGAGCTTGGCCTGTGCCCACACCCTGACTTGGCCCTCCGCGTCCTCGGCCGCGTCCACGTCCTCTAGGCCTACCCCTACCCCTCAGCATGCTGTATTACCAGTGATTTGATTTCACAGGCAGGAAATAAATTGGCGCAAGACTGCAGGCCAAATATAATTTTTGCCCTTTTTGGAAAACGAAAGGCCCCACTGCCTCTAGTGAATGAATTATCTAAGTTTAATAACTGTGCTGTGTCCCTGCTTATGTGTCACAGAACGTGAGGGTAGCAGAGTTATTATAACTCTGGCAGAGCAGGTATTTTTTTTCCCAATTAAGGAAAGCAAATGGCGAAGCCAGCAGTAAAGCGTAGTTGGGTGCGTATGATTTAGCACTGTTCTTCACGCAGCTCACACGTCTCCACCGCCCGTAAGGATGGACAGAGGCTGGACAAATAGATTTGTTTTCAGTTTTTTCCCACCAAAAGGCAGCACTGCGTATATTCTATGAACATGAGAAGTTTAATAACTGTGCTGTGTCCCTGCTTATGTGTCACAGAACGTGAGGGTAGCAGAGTTATTATAACTCTGGCAGAGCAGGTATTTTTTTTCCCAATTAAGGAAAGCAAATGGCGAAGCCAGCAGTAAAGCGTAGCTGGGTGCGTATGATTTAGCACTGTTCTTCACGCAGCTCACACGTCTCCACCGCCCGTAAGGACGGACAGAGGCTGGACAAATAGATTTGTTTTCAGTTTTTTCCCACCAAAAGGCAGCACTGCGTATATTCTATGAACATGAGAAGTTTAATAACTGTGCTGTGTCCCTGCTTATGTGTCACAGAACGTGAGGGTAGCAGAGTTATTATAACTCTGGCAGAGCAGGTATTTTTTTTCCCAATTAAGGAAAGCAAATGGCGAAGCCAGCAGTAAAGCGTAGCTGGGTGCGTATGATTTAGCACTGTTCTTCACGCAGCTCACACGTCTCCACCGCCCGTAAGGACGGACAGAGGCTGGACAAATAGATTTGTTTTCAGTTTTTTCCCACCAAAAGGCAGCACTGCGTATATTCTATGAATAATAACTGTGTTGTGGCCCTGCCTATACAATTCTTTCCCTGCAGTATCAATGGAGGGTGGAATGCTCTGCAGAGGCGATTTTGAGAAGCCCAAAAAAAATGCAGCACAGCTAACAGCAGCCTGGACAGTACTGCACACGGATAAATATGGCCCTAGAAAGGACCGTTGAGGTTCTTGAAGGCTACACTCACTCCTAACACTCTCCCTGCCTATGCAGCACTTCTGTCCCTAATGCCAGGTGCAACGGTCTGCAGAGGCGATTTTGAGAAAAAAAAAAATGCCACTGCTAACAGCAGCCAACACACAGCTATCAGTGGCCCTAATAAGGACCTTTGGGGGGTCTTGAAGCCTACACTAACTACCAATTCTTTCCCTACAGCAGCTCCGGTATAAACAGCACTGTCCCTCATCTAACTCACACCGCATCTGAGGCGAGCCGCGGGAGGGGCCGACTTTTATATTAGGCGAACACCTGATCTCGCCAGCCACTCACTGCAGGGGGGTGGTATAGGGCTTAAACGTTGCAGGGGGAAGTTGTAATGCCTTCCCTGTCTTTCAATTGGCCAGAAAAGCGCGCTAACGTCTCAGGGAAGGAAGTGAAAGTAACCAGAACACCGCATGGTGTTCGTTACGAATAACGAACATCCCGAACACCCTAATATTCGCACGAATATCAAGCTCGGACGAACGCGTTCGCTCTTCTCTAATCATTATTTAATCATTAATTAATAATACAGTGGTGGATTGTAGATTCATTTTGACAATGTTTGGTGGCTAGTAAAAGTGTTTCCGTTTGAAGACTTGCTAGTTAGTAACTGGTGAGGAGTGTGGCCCCAATTGTTGATTATTGGTGCTGCGGAATACTACAATTGGGAAAAGGTAGAGGAATAAAAGAATTAACCCTTTCCAATCCACTGTCTGATGTCTAAAGACATTCTGATTGACAGCTGTGCTGCTTCCGATGTCAGAAGACATCCAGCAGGGTATTCTTACTGTATATTACTGGCTGCTCTGTTGTCAGGGGCCTCTCCAGCATGTCCAATACCGCAGTACTGGCTCTAGCTAGCCGGTGGCGCCATTGTATAATGGCAGAAAGAGAAAACCCCCTAGGAAACCCTGAATCCAAAATTGGATTGCAAAGGGTTAATATACCAGGTAGTGGGATGGTATGATGGGGAAAAAACATTGGATTGGGAAAAGTAATGTTGAAAGAAGTGAAAAATGGGAGACAATAGTGAGGGATGAAGGCAGGAGGAGAAAAACAGAGAAGTCATACTAGAGACACTGCGATGCAGGAAGGTTGTGATAAAGGGAAGGAGAGATCAAGAAATGGTGGTATGAAAAGTGGTGTGGTGGGGGAAGCATTAGGGTGGTGTGTGGGTGTAGAAGGGCAAAGTATGGCTGGCAGGAGGACTAGTGAAGGATTGTGGTGCAGGAAGGTGGTGGGTAGAGGAAGAGAGAGAATGTGAGGAGGTAAAACTGATGGTGCTGAGTTATGAAATTATGAGCTGAGGTGGATAATGGGGCTGGGAAGGCGAGGACTCACAAACCTTGGAGCAGCTGTGGAAAAGTGAAGTGAAAAGGAAGAGTAAGGATGGGGTAAAATAGTAGTGGGTGGCAGGAAAAGAAAATGTAAATGTGCATGCATCAGATATTGGGACTGGAGGAAAATGGGCTGGATACAGGTCATAGATAGGGGAGAGCTGTGCTCAGGTTTGCAGATGCCAGAGGGTAATTATCAGCCTTTGTCAAGGTATTATAATAGATGCAGAGATAGGACAGTGGCTAAAGCTTTGCTCTGGGTGAAGGTCTGTAAAGCCACCAGATATTGTCATGGGGGCATGTAATGTTGACTGTTTCCATAATGTTATGTCTTCCAAACCTCCAAACTTGAAAATTTACACAGAACCTAGATGGCATAGACAGAACTCACACAGAATATGGACACTGAGAAGAAGACTTCACACTCACCAACAGACAAACTCAGATGGAATGTCAGACAGAACCCAGACAGCACAAACAGAACTTCAACGGCAATGCAGGTCTGAGAAAAGGACTATATACTCACAGACAGGCATGAACCAAAGACTATCAGTATAGCCAGATTGAATAACTATAGCATGTACAAGGTATTTGTTCGTATTTTGGGCAAGATATTTAAGCCCACGAGCCCACTTCAAGGGTACTCGTCGTCTTGCGGGTTCCTACTCTAACAAGATAACTAACCCCAGGAAACCTGCTTGCATGCGGGGCGATCATCCTGACAGGGACAACCCTGTGCTGGAACCTAGGGGCCTACCTCATTCTAGATGATTAAGAATCCACAGGAGGACCCTTTTAAAAGCAGAAAAGGCAAACTGCACAGACACCCAGGAACATGACACTGTTCACACTAAAAGCTGCACAAATACACAGGAACATGACACTGTTGACACTTAACATACTGAACAAACAGGGAAAGGCCAGAAGCCCCTAGCAGAGGAGCTAGTATATATTAGCAGCAGATCTGGGGGATTGACTGGCTGGAGCAATCCACATCCTACCAGCTCAATCAACCCCACCTGTGGAGCTGAGCTGCTGGGAAACCATGTAGAACAACAGATCCCAGCAGAATGCTCTAACACGTAAGTTTCAAAACTGAATTTAGATTCTTCCATTTGACTTTGCGAAATCTTAACCTCATGCAAATGACACAGCATGAACATTAGCACTATGCGAAGTGCACTAGGCATATGACATAAACAAAGGCAACTTTGTCCTGCACCCCACCAGTTTTTGCAATTTGAAAAGTACCTAGAGAGTTATTGGCTACATCAATTTCTGGCATAATTAGAAATGGCCAGTGCACTTCTGCGTGTCATTCCTATTATTTCCAGGAGGAATCTTAGTTGTGGAAGAAAATTTGTTGGGCTGATGGCCAAGATTTCACTTACAATGCCTAAACTTGCCCCTGCCTTAACCCTGACCCTCTATATGCAGACCCCATCTAAATATATATTATTAGAATAATACCGTTAGTCATAAATACTGTTAAGCAGATGCATTGCAGACAAGCAGGACACCTGGTTGGTGCTGCTAAAGGATTCACGGTAAAATTAATTTACATATTCATGTAAAATCCAGCACTCTACATGGGTGAGTGCTTTTTCTTTATTACCTTTCCAGGAGAGCATTCATGCCAGAGAAAGTAGAATAATTTAATGAAACAAATGACTGGATGCATGCACTGAGCAGTCCAGATAATCATGAAATGGAATCTCGATTGGTTAACCATATTGTCACAGAGGAAAGTTGACAAGGTACATGGTACTGTCAATGTCACTGTCATGTTACTGGATGACAAAACATGTTAAAATACAGGCATCTGCATCCTTTTGTGTTCTTGGAGTTAAGAGGTGAACACCTCTGGAACCACCAATGTCAATAAACATGAATGCTTGGCAGATATGAACATGCATATGAATTGGGAGATGGAAAAGATAAGCATTAGCCAAGTGCTCGTGCGTCAAGAGTCAACAAAATGCTCCTCAGCTATTGCACATCTGCATGGATGAATAGTATCATCTATAGATTCCTATGATGGACTCCTGGAGACTGTACAAGAATGCTCCAAATCTGTTTGTATAGATGCACCACATGGTGTACCTATTTGAATAATGCTTGTCGTGGATTGTGGTCCATGACGGGTTCATGGCATGGTGATCTTGATACGTAGGTAGACTGGCTGCACTATTCCAATCTGTCCTACAAGTTAATGTTTGTGTTTCTGTGGTTTGTCATTTCTTTGGGTCATTTGTCTATATTCCCTCAGTTATTCACTGTCACTGATTTTGTTCCCTTGTATCATGCAATGACTTTACCCTGGTGTTTGTGGAACTTTATCTGACCTATTGCATTATCTTAGCAATTTTTAAGGCTGCTTTTGGGTGTGGTTGCTGTTGAATATTGTCTCATCTTTGGTGGAGTGAGGTCATGTTCACTGGAGTTCTGCTGCTAAGCTAAGTCGTGTTTTTGTTGTTTAATTCTGCTGTAATGCAAAATGGTGTTTCTATTATCCATTTGTGTTTTCTTCCTTTTAGGTGCTAGAGTCAGTGGCCGAGGCACGAGATATACGGCCGCTTTTATCGAGCCGATAGCCTTGCTTTTAGGCAGGGCTGTTCTTTCCTAGAAAGCCAGGATTAGGTTATTCCTTCATTCTATTGTACTTCACTCCGTCACGCAGTCTGCTCCCTGTGTGAACACAGCCTTATGTTCGTCCTGGGCGTGGTGCATAATGCATTCAGGGTGAACATAACAATAGTAAGACGCAAGTCCAAAAAAGAGGGCAACATTAGAGCCTATAGTTCCACTGAATCTGTAGTGCGATGTTATCCTAGGCTGTGTTTTATTGTCTTGTTATAGTTTGCTAATTGATTATGTTCCGTTAAATAGAGGCAATAGTGTGTGGCCTGGAAGAGGATATTGGCTGGGTGCACTGAGACCTAAACAAAGCAAGATTTATTTGACCTACAGTAGCTCCTGCCTTTTATATAGAAGATGGATGGGGTGACTTTTCTGCTGCTGTGGGCTAAAAGTGGCCACCTGACATGACGTCTGGTGTTATCATCTTGGGCACTGAGAAAAGGCTTAGGCTAATTTCTACCAGTTTACCCTTCCACAAGCCACCACTACCATACAAAGACTGTATCTGTCAAAGGTTACCAGCAACATGTGGTGTGGATGTGACAGTTCCTCAGTGGTCATATCAGAGCTCCTGTAATCATAAGTTTTACTACCTGCATAGACTGCAATGATCTCATCCTAAAGTGCACTTAGTATCTAGCACTATTCATATTTTCTATGTTATTTTATATCTAATTTCAATATTTATCTGCATTAAAGATAGCAAAGTATCTTATCTACCCAAACACTACATATCTGAATACGACATAAAAAAAGACTTACCTCATTGTGGATTTGCAGGGCAGATAGATAGATAGATAGATAGATAGATAGATAGATAGATAGATAGATAGATAGATAGATAGATAGATAGATAGATAGATAGATAGATAGATAAATATGAGCTGATAGATATGAGATAGATAGATAGATAGATATGAGATAGATAGATAGATATGAGATAGATAGATAGATAGATAGATAGATAGATAGATAGATAGATATGAGCTGATAGATATGAAATAGATAGATAGATAGACCATCAATAAAACATTCTAGAGAACCCAAGTAAAGCAGAAATCCAATCAAAATATTGCAAAGACGAACAAAATTGCTATAATTATTGTACCAGTTTTTACCTCATTTACCTATAAATATCAATGCTGTGCTGAAAAATATATACACTTATTTCTAAAAATTATATATAATATTTCCAATCAAGTATATGTCAGAAGGATAACAAATATGTCAAAAGACTTTATTAGATTACATAATAAAATACAGTAAAAACATGGACAGCTCTAAACATACAGAAGCAGGCGCCGGAATCAATAGCATCACAGCAGGACCTTCAATAATACACAATATTAAAAATAGGAACGCTTGCTAAAAATATAACATGCATTGTGCTACTAAAGTGAAGCCAGTCACTATTCAACATACAACATAGGGAGTCCAAGGCAACCATGATAAAAAGGCTGCAAAGTAAGATTGGCTCCAAATGTATTCTGCAACAGGAAATGACCCCAAACATCCAGCCAATGTCATGAAGAACTACCTTCAGCATAAAGAAGAACAATGAGTCTTGGAAGTGATGATGTGGCTCCACAGAGCCCTGATCTCATCATCATCGGATCAGTCTGGGATTACATGGAGAGACAGAAGCATTAGAGCAAACTACCACCATAGAAGATTTGTGGTTAGCTCTCCAAGATGTCTGGAACAACCTCCCTGCAAGTTCCTTCAAAACTAAGTGGACCTGTACCTAGAAGAACTGATGTTCTTTTGCAGGCCAAAGAGTGCTCACACCAAATATTCATACGATTTCCATTTCATTTTTGTTCATTCACATCGTATTGTTTTTGTAAAAACTAATAACACTTAACTATTTGAAAGCATTCTTACTTTGTAGCATTTTTTCTGCACCTTCCTAAGGCCTCATGCCCACAGCTGTGTAGGACTCCGCCAGCGGAATATCGCAGTGGAGTCTGACACGGCGCCCCCCCAAAGACCCCATACTCACCTCTCCAGATCCACCCTGCGAGTCCCGTCCGAGAGAGCCGTCGTGCATGCGCAGTGCAGCGCATGACATGCCGGGGGTGGGCGGTAATGCGTAAGCACAGTGGAAGTATCACATGACGGACAGCTTCTATTGACTACAATGGAAGCCGAACATGCCACGATTTCTTTCATGCTGTGGAATTCCACCGTAGAATTCCACCGTGTGAACATTGAAAGGCAGAAAGTTATTAAATTCAATAGAAGCTAATAGCTGCGGGATAATACCACGTGAAACACGTCAGAAATCCCTTCGTGGGAATTAGCCCTAAAACCTATGCACAGTACTGTATATCTAACACTAATCCAAACAGTCACTGTGCCTCAATGCACTTTTTGCCGCTGCTTCTTCCTGAGAGCAGCACTTATAATGATGGAGCAGGGAGGCATTCATCATTATAGTTGTTAAAAACACACCTTACACCTAATGAAATTGAATCCATCTACCTAATATCAGCATGAGCTCCATGAAGATCGCATCTAATAGAACCAATGGTTTCCTATAAAACCGTGCAAATGAAAGAATTGTAGACGCGCAAAACACTCGCACCTAAAAAAGATAGGACAGGCGTGACTGCAATGCCCGCATATAATGTCTGTGCTGCGAGAAAAGATAGGACCTGACTTGTTTTTGGTGCGTGATGCATGGGAGCTTCTATAGATTCCTATGGGAGCTGGATAACACGCACCACGCAGCTCCCGATTGTGTGAACGGGCAATTTTACTGCTAATTAAGCTTAAGGGCTCCCACCCACTGGCGTTTTTTTCTCCACTGCAATGTGATTCTAAAGTTAAAGTCTCGCATCGCAGTGCGAGAAAAACGCAGGCAGATATCCCAAAATTGCTGGGATATCGCTGCGACATCGCCAGTCTTTTCAATGGGGCCAGTGGCAGCAGCGCTAGCCCCATTGAAAAGATATGGAGAATGCAGCGGACTTCTGCCACAGCTGTCACAGCTGTCACAGGAGTTTCCTTCATCCCTGCGGGGACTGCGGGGATGAAGGAATCCTCTGTCACAGCTGTGACAGCTGTGACAGCTGTGGCAGAAGTCAGCGACATGCTATCCCATTGCTTTCATGAATGAATAGCTAAGAGCTATCTGTCATTGGCTGAGCGCTCAGCCAATAGCTAAGCACTAGCTGCTATTGGCTGAGCCCTCAGCCAATCCGCACAGCCCTTTCAGGAGGTGGGGATTTTTAAATCTCCGTCTGCTGAAAGAGCTCAGTAGCAGTGTCGGGGAGCCAGCCGGAGGACGCGGCTGACAGCAGGAGAGGTGAGTAACTTTTTAATTATTTTTTTAACCACTTTTTTATGATTATCAGGGAAGGGCTTATATTTCAAGCCCTTCTCCAATAATCATTCTGCAGGGCTTGTCAGAAACCACTGCTTTCAATGGGATCGGCAGCAGAAAAGCAATGGGATAGCATGTCGCTGACTTCTGCCACAGCTGTGACAGCTGTGACAGAGGGTTCCTTCATCCCCGCGGTCCCCGCGGGGAGGAAGGAAACTCCTGCCACAGCTGTGACAGCTGTGACAGCTGTGGCAGAAGTCCGCAGCATGCTCCATATCTTTTCAATGGGGCTAGCACTGCTGCCGCTGGCCCCATTGAAAAGACTGTTGCAGCGATATCGCAGCGATTTTCTCGCACTGCTCTGCGAGAGTTTTCACTTACTCTCGCAGCGCAGTGGAGAAAAAAAACGCTAGTGGGTGGGAGCCCTAAGACTTAATAGCTGAAAATTGCCTGTTCACACTATTTTTAGTGCAGTATAGCTGCAATCTTTCCAAGCGCCTATACTGCACTAAAACCACACTCGTGTGAAAGAGGCTTAAGGGCTCGGACAGACTAGCGTGGTTTACACGCTGCTACGGCAGCGTGTAAACCACGTTTCTGTAGCAACCAATAGGTTGCTATGGAAGCGCTCACATGGCACCTTTTTAGAAGCACGGAACCTGCACTTCTAAAAAAGAATGGACAGCAAGTGCCGACTCGCATGTCAGCTCCGTGGTGCGCGCTGTCCAGGGTGCTTACCATAGGCTCCTATGGAGCCAAGGAAGCAGGCTGCCTTCACCACGGACGTGTGAATGGGCTGCTCCACGGAGCTAGGGGCAGCCCGTTAACAAGCAGAATTCCCTGCATGTCAGCAGCATGGTTTATACGTTGCTTAGCAGCATGTAAGCCATGCTTGCCTCACCAAGCCCTAAAAGAGCAGAACTTCTGCTTATGGGATGCAGATCATCCATATACTTGATTCTAGGTATTATACTAGTATTATACAATGCTTACTCGAGCCATAGCTGGCATATGGCCAAATAGTAATATCTTATATTGCATATTTCTTAGCGAAGGAAAGTTAGTATTTTATTGGGTCCAGCAAATGGCTATATGGAAGTCTAGCAAATGCCAAGTATGATTTCCCCTTAACCACTTTGCTACTGCACAGAGATCTCTGTTACTGGAAATGTAACATAAGCCGCCTGTAAGTGTCTGAATTCCAGCGACAGAAAGTTCAAACAATGTCAAAGGAGTTTATCCGCTTTACAAAGGGCTTTTATTCTCAGCGGCAGCCCAAGATCACAGACTTCACCTGTGGCATCCTCTCACATGAAATATTAAAAGATTATTGTCACTGGACGTCCCCTTTAAATGATGAACCATCCCTTCCAACCACTTCACAGAGAATGTGCAGTTTGCATAAGAATCTGCCTGGCCTTTTTAATCCCGTATTTGAGGTAGATAGAGCACAAATGGCATTTAAGTGCCCAGCAGTGACATGCAGAACAGGCTATTCTCTTGCTATTAACATGGAGCAGTAAGCGGCCTATTCCACACACTGATTATAGCTTCATCTAACATTCCCTAGCTAAGTGGCTCCCCTGCCGAGGCCGCTGCATTTGTCGTCCTTTCTCCATCTTGTCATATTTTTTTTTTATATAACAAGTCTATAAAATGGCACAATATATAATTATAATGGGTTTGTATTTGCAGAGCGAGGCTGTAACACGGAAAAAAAAAATCATAGGTAAGAACTGAGCGGGGAGAGTAGCCAAGTGATCATTATGGGAGCAAGCTATCTCCAGCACTATATTGTCTATCACTGAGGACATTCACATCTGATCTGTTACAGTTTAGTGCTCTTATAAAATGCTACAATGTTCATCCTGCATTTAATAACGGAAAAATAGTGGTATAATCAGCGGCTGACACCTTCATGGAAATTAGCATAAAGAATGGGATGGAGCTGTAAAATGATGAATAGAAACAAAAGAGATTTTTTTGAAGGGCAAAAATAACTAGTGTACCTCATTGTATCAATTCTAAAGGCAGAATGAAAGCTTTCTAAACATATTTGTAAATTATTGACGTCTTAAAAGCTATTTCTTGACAAACAAATTTACAAGAAAACCATGTATAATTTTCTTCATAGGCTTTAAAAACACGAATATTGAAGATTTTAGCTAATGATTTTGTACACAAAATGCTGTATTCTGTGTGGTCTGCAAGCCACTGCTTATTTTTTCTATAGTAGCTATGTGTTTGCAGGGGTGGATATAGTATATGTGCAACCTGGGCAGCTACACAATGGCCGTGATGAAAAGAGGGCCCACTAATGGATGTACAGAGGTATACTTTCTTAAG
Source organism: Eleutherodactylus coqui (assembly GCF_035609145.1). NCBI lineage: Eukaryota > Metazoa > Chordata > Amphibia > Anura > Eleutherodactylidae > Eleutherodactylus > Eleutherodactylus coqui. The sequence goes on from NC_089838.1 coordinate 272,227,100, forward strand.
GGTATTGTTACGGTATCCTACCCGATGATACGCCAGCCTGGGTTGCCCTAGAACTTACCCACAACCCCTGTCCCTGCCTACTTGCCTCCACTCCTGGCTAAGGCCAGGCGGGCAACTGGGCGGCGGTCCCTACACTCGCTAGGGACCGAGGAGGGACGCTGGCGTACCAAGATGGAACAGGGTAGGATACCGACAGGAAGGGCAGGTGAAGAGAACCAACAGGAAATACAGGCAGACCGAGGCAGATGGACAACCTGGCAGATATAGCAGAAGCTGAAAGCAGGAGACTGTCAGAGGCAGGAGGCTAGCACACTGAAACAGAAACCAATAACTGGCAGTGAATGGACCTCACTGCCAGCCTTATAAACAGAAGCCTCCGCCCAGGGGCGGAGAGAGGGAGGCGACGCCTCCTAGCAGAATCTCATAACAGGGACTCGTGCATAGAACTGCACTCACAGACGCCCGCGCACACGCCGCCGTCCGGACCCACGAGCACGCGCACCGCGCCGATCAACCACCCGCGGCCCCGGTAGCCGCCACATGGTAACAGGTATGTTGAAACAGCGACTTTTGGCACAGATTTTGCACCACAATGTGTGCCACATTGTATCCCATTCATTTGAATGGGAATTTGTATTACTATCTTAACGACATGGATTTTTCCACCACAGATTTGAAATCTGCATAGCAGAAAAAGGTGATGTGCCGTGTCACTTCTTGGGGAAGGGTATCATCTCTCCTTAAAGGGGTTGTCTCGTGAAATCAAGTAGGGTTCAGCACTTCTGTATGGCCATATTAATGCACTTTGTAATATACATCGTGCATTAGTTATGAGCCATACAAAAGTTAGTCACTTACCTGCTCCGTTCCTAGCGTCCCCGTCGCCATGGATCCGTCTAAATTCGCTGTCTTATGGCGTTTTTAGACGTGCTTGCGCAGTCCGGTCTTCTCCCTGGTGAATGGGGCCGCTCGTGCCGGAGAGCTGGTCCTCGTAGCTCCGCCCCGTAATGTGTGCCGATTCCAGCCAATCAGGAGGCTGGAATCGGCAATGGACCGCACAGAGCCCATGGTGCACCATGGGAGAAGACCCGCGGTGCATCGTGGGTGAAGATCCCGGTGGCCATCTTGGTAAAGGAAGAAAGAAGTCGCCGCAGAGCGGGGATTCGGGTAAGTAATAAACTTTTTTTTTTTTTTAACCCATCCCTTGGGTTTGTCTCGCGCCGAACGGGGGGCCTATTGAATAAAAAAAAAAAAACGTTTCGGCGTGAGACAACCCCTTTAAGGAGAGCACCTAGAAGGTGAGTGAAAAGACTTATAAGACCATGTGTTAGGTTGTGCTGCTGGAGTTTGTTGTTCTACAGACTTCCAGGAGCACACCTGCACAGGTCAGGGTTAATTTGGCTGTTGGGTGTGGTTAGCTCAGTGCAGCCAATTCCCTGGGTCTGGGTGTTTATATATATACCCCAGCCCCAATGCTATGAGAAATCTGTGTTTCCCCAGTCTTGCCTGCTGTGTGAGTAGTGTCTGGTTAGCTTGCAGCTTGCTGTGTTTGTAGTGTCTGGTCAGCTTGCAGCTTGCTGTGTGTGTAGTGTCAGGTCAGCTTGCAGGGTGTTTGGTGTTCTGTGCTGCCTGTTTAGTGTCTTGCTAGAGTAGGGACTGCAAGACACGAGGAGCCTTGCTGCGGCCCTGCAGCTTAAGTTCATTGGTCAATGTACAAACTAATCTCTCGCTTTTATATTCAGCTTTTCTATCTTCTTTACCATGTAAAGTTGTGTGGTAAGTGAGTTTGTGCATTTAATGTGTCAGTTCCGCCTGGTTGCGAGTATCACTCTTTCAGGGAGAACAGGCCTGAGGTTCAAGCGTGGGGCTGCCTTCATAGTGGCGATCACTCTGCTTGTAGGTAGGGCCAAGTCATCTTCCCTGCAGCACAGGGTCAGTTTCCCTTAACTCTTTCCAATTCAATGTCTGACGTCAGAAGACATTATGATTTAAGGCTGTATAGCTCCGATGTCGAAAGACGTCCGTCTGGGTTCTCTTACTGTATATTGCCAGCCCCTCTGCTATTGGAGCCTATCCAATGTGTCACCTCATGCAGTACTGGCTTTAGCCAGCAGATAGCGCCATTGTATAATGGCAGAAAAAGAATAAGCCCCCCCCCCAGGAAAACCAGGATACAAATTGGATTGAAAAGAGTTCACCCATGTCTTCGGGTCATGTTCGTGTGGGCCCGGTGCTTAGGTTGCCCACACGAATGTAACACCATGCTTGCTTCTCTGGGAAATATGCTTAAGACCTGTATAAAGGGTCTGACATTGATGTACAGAAATGCTGCCTTCCAATAGGTGGTGCTGCAGAGGTATTGTTCCATCATCCTTATTTGCATATCACTTCTTAACGCACATCTGAACGGAATGTATGTGAGAAATGAATCTGTGGCAAAACCTGTAGAATTCTGCTGTGGTTGTAGAAGCAAAATCTGCATCAGATTCCTCCTTGAGAATATACCGTAACTGTCCTCTTGGCTGGGTATGATCAGGTATGTGTGTTACAAGATATCCAGCTTTTCAAAACAGCATGATTTCATGATACTCTGTCAGGAGAGGTCTATCTATATTAGCCTATTGTGACCAACCAGTAGCTCTGTTATGGTATATTGTATTGAACTGGTTTACAAGAAATTACAAACCTTACACAAATTAAAGATATGGTAAGTGTGGACACATTTTATAACTATACGGGGTGCAGAGAATATTGTACATGGAATATTGTGTACAGTTTTGGCTACTGGTACTGAAGAAGGAGATTTTAGAGCTTAAGCGGGTACAAAGGCTGGTGTCACATCCGTGCAACACACGAACACAACTCTAGCATGTATGCAGGGTGATGTTCACATTAATTGCAGTTGTAAACACTATGCACAGTAGGACAGTTCGCGCTACACCAGGAATATGAACACCAGTGTGTAAAGCCCATGCTGAGCACCACGCTCAGCACAGGCACAGGAATACGTACACACTGCTGGATATAGTATAACACACCGCTATGCTGATCAGTAGCACCACTCTAGGGGAGAGGAAGCCTGGCCCTAACTTAGCAGGGTGGTGAAGGGTCCCTGCCAAAAAGTGGAGTCATCGCCTCGGTAAAGGCGGCACCACTGTCTGGGCCCTGATTGTCCCTATAATGGCCCCTGGAGAGATGAACCAACACAGCAAAGCAATACAAAATTGAAAACAGAAATACAACTGAAAAGGAAACAGGAGCACTTATCTGGTTAAGTAGCAATACACCCAGCACAGAGGAACACCACTCTCCAACACTCCTCTATGGAACTGAATGAGGAGCGGTGAGCAAAGGGAGGGGTAAGAATAAAAGGCTCTCCAAACCTAAGGATTGGCAGAGCAACTAGAGAACCACACCCCCAACCTTCTCCCAGGAATGACTAATCATCAGCATGCAGAATAGCGAGGCAGCAACCAACAGTCTCTGCACCTGGTGCATTAACACTTGTCCTGCATAGCAAGGTGACAGGTCTTGGCCTGCATCAAGGCCACCATGCCACGATGCTGTTGCAACTGACAAGCCATGACAGCTGGTAATATTTAGTTTAGAAGAAGGATGTCTGAGGGGCAACCTAATAAATATCTATAAATATATCAGGGGACAATACAGAGATCTCTCCCATCATCTATTTATACCAGGACTGTAACTGTAACAAGGGGGCGCCCTCTACATCTAGAGTAAAGAAGGTTTCCACACCGACATAGAAGGGTGTTCTTTACTGTAAGAGCAGTGAGAATGTGGAACTCTCTGCCTGAGGACGTGGTGATGGCAAATTTGATAAAAGAGTACAAGAGGGTTCTGGATGGCTTTCTTGTGCAATATAATATTATATGTTATAATCAATAGGGTTGTTGATCCAGGGATTATTTTGATTGCTAGATTGGAGTCAGAAAGGATTTTTCCCCCTTAAACAGGGAAAATTGACATTTACCTCATAAAGTTTTTTTGGCCTTCCTCTGGATCAACATTGAGGGTGAATAGTCTGAACTGGTGGACATGTCTTTTTTCGGCCTTGCATACTACAGGGAGACCAAAATCTTTCAGTTTAACCATATCTCTTTTATACAAATAAACTACTGTCTCCTCTGAAAAGGCACTAACACCAAAATTATTTCTTTAATTGATGGGGGTCAGCCACAGCTTCATTACTAACATGACATCTAATAAAAAAAAAGCCTACATGCTTTTTCTTGCACCATACTTTGACCCCTTTGCTGTAACTTTGGTGTATGATGTTGGCGTCATTAGATGACACACATGGTCACCGGTGCCGTAAAATCATCAAAGGTGAGTTTAATATATTCAGTGACCTGTCAGGCGAGTTGAAAGTTACAATGTTCAGTCTATGGGTGGCGCTGCTGTGCTTCAGGCATGTGCTCGATTGAGTGAACCATTGCTAACGAAGGCAGCATACACTGCTAAGCTGCACCATACACTGCCCAACCAAGAGCGATAGAGAGACATAGAGAGAGAGCGATAGAGAGACAGAGAGAGAGGCAGTGATAGAGAGACAGACAGAGAGACAGAAAGAGAGACAATGGTAGAGACAGACAGAGAGAGAGAGCAATAGAGAGACAGAGTGAAAGACAGCGAAAGAGAGACAGACAACGATAGAGAGACCAATAGAGAGAGGGAGTGAGAGAGCGATAGAGAGAGACAGTGGGAAAAAGGGCGATAGAGAGACAGAGAGAGAGAAAGAGCAATAGAGAGAGTCAGAGAGCAATAGAGAGAGAAATAGTCAGAGAAAGAGCGATAGAAACACAGAGAGAAAACGATAGGGAGACCGAGAGAGAAAGTGATAGACAGAAAGAGAGAGATAGATAATGAGGCAGAGAGAGCAATAGAGAGACAGACAGAGAGAGCAATATAGAGAGACAGTCAGAAAGAGAGCAATATAGAAAGACAGACAGAGAGCAATAGAGAAACAGACAGAGAGGGATAGAGAAACAGAGAGACAGCAATAGAGAGACATTCAGAAAGAGAGACTGATAGACAGAGATAGTGATAGAGAGACAGAGAGAAACAGACAGAGAGAGGGCAATAGAAAGACAGAGAAGCACAGAGAGAACGTAAAGAGACAGAAAGCAATAGACAGACAGAAAGAGCGATAAAGAAACAAATAGAGATAGATGGCAATAGAGAGACAGATAAAGAGGGATAGACAGAGAGAAAGCAATAGGCAGAGAGAGAGAGTGATAGACAGACAGAATGAGAGCAATAGACAGACAGAATGAGAGCAATAGACAGACAGAACAAGAGCAATAGACAGAGAGCAATAGAAAGACAAAGAGAGCGATAGAAAGATGCAGAGAAAATGATAGAGAGACAGAGAGAGCAATAGAGACAGAAAGAGAGATAGAGACAGACAGAGAGGGACAGACAGACAGAGAGAGACAGAAAGAGAACGAAAGAGACAGACAGAGAGACAAAGCAATTCCAAAACAGAAAAAGAGAGAGACAGACAAACAGAAACAGACAGAAGGAGAGACAGATAACAAAAGAGACAGATAGAGACAGACAGAGAGACAGACAAACAGAGAGAAAGAGACAGACAGAGTGAGAGACAGTCAGAGAGAGAGACAGACAGAGAAAGACAGACAAAGAGAGAGAAAGACAGACAAACAGAGAGAGACCTGTAGGCTTTATATTAGATATCTACTCCAAATACAAAGTGACGCTCTAAATAATCACCTAACCAAGTACATTTAGAAGTTCACAACCACCACTTTTGAAACATTTTATGTTCGCGTAGTGAACATCGGGTCAATCTAGTAAGTGGTAATAACAGTAGTGATAAATCTCCAACTGCCACTGCATTGTTTGTTTATGACTGGGTACATGCAGGTATGTTGATGCCTGATGGACCCAACTCACCTGCCTCCACCTAGTTTCATTGCTAGCTATGATTTAAAGGAATGTGTCATCAGAATATGACCTATTGTTTTTATGTTAAACATTTTTTAAAGAACTTTTGTTTATTTAATTTCTTAAGTTTCAATGTCACAATCTATAGCAGTGTTCCCCAACTCCAGTCCTCAAGGCACTCCAACAGGTCATGTTTTCTGGATTTCCTCAGTGTTGCACAGGTGATATAATTATTGTCAGTCCTCAGACATTGCCATTGGTGTTCTTACCAAAGGGTATATCCTGAAAACATGACCTGTTGGGGTGCCTTGAGGACTGGAATTGGGAAACACTGGTCTATAGTATATAAAAAAAAAAAATCTAAACTCTTGCAGTTTTCACACTGACCACTAAGCATATAGTCTGACATTTCATGTACTGTAAAGAAAAATCTCATTGTCATCACAGGAGATACATTCCCTTTAACAGTGAAGTAAAATCAATATAGCCATCAGTCCTTGTGACCGCATCAATATTTATATTAAAAAGATTAAAATTCAAAAATGATTTTTAAGCTTTTTTATTTATTTATATTTTTAAGCCAACAGGAAATAAGAAAATACAAAGTCTAAAAAAGAGAGTGAAAGAAAAGGCAAAACGTATCTTGCTGTCAAAGTTGCCTAGCTCAGTAACAGGGAATGTAACTGCTGGGGTGAGGCCAATTGACTCCAACTAAGCCAAATGAAGGTTCACAACCCCCTTATCCTCCCCTTTACACTCATATAGTCAGTATGCGCCTTCAGTTAGTTTCACACTAGTGTTTTAGTGTGGTGATTTTGCCGTGATAAAATGCCAGCCGAAAATCGCGACCATCTGAAGCATTGGATTCCAATGCATTAGTTCAGATGGGCAATTCTCTGCTGCGTAAAATCTACTGGCCAGAGAAGATAGCGCATATGGAGTGCTTTTCATCCGCTTTTATGCTGGCTGGAAAAGATAGGTCTTGTCCTATCTTTTTCTGGAATACGTCGGCTGTTACCATAGACTCCTATGGGAGCCTATGAAAACCATTAGAAAAGGGAAGGGGGAGGGAGTTTAGCAGCATCTCACATTGCTAAATTCCCTCACCCTACCCATGCCGGCAGCTCCCATAGCCTTGGGATGGAGTTTAGCATGACTAGCTCTGCTAAGCTCACGTCCCATCCTGCCCACATCCTGCCCCCTCCCCTTTCCAGCAACCAGCAAGGGGTAGAGAGGGGAAGGGAAGAGGGAGGGAGTTCAGCAGAACCGAACTCTCTTTCCCCGACCAACAGTATTCCGGGCTGCGGTGTATACATGCCGCACCTGCCTGTTTAAATGGACAAGAAAATGGGAGATGCAGCCACACCTCTTGTTCATGCAATGTTTGACCACAATTTGGGCCCTTAGTGTCAGTGAAAGCGGTTTGACACTCCCTAATCTAGTTTTAAAAATGTATCAAATCCAATAAAATAAAATAGATAACAAATTAGGTAATTAATTAACTATATATCAACTACTTTAAGCCCTGTATGCTATAGTCATGAGCTCAAAGTAGCTGACTCACCGAGGCCAGGGATATAAGTTGTATAGTTACCTTACCTATCGTTCCCTGGGGTCAGTACTCAAACTGTCCACTGCAGTGCATTGAGGTGCATGCTAAAATGGGAGGACTACTTATTGCATGCTTCACTGCATTGGAGCAACTGGTTTTATCCCTCACTGTGGAATAAAGGCTGGAAAAGTAAGTATAAAGTGTATATCCATCCATCTATTTCATACATCTGTTGATTAACCCACCCTCCAAGGATTGGGTTTATAAATTGCATTGTAATAGATAAGCAAAAAATGAATAATATAGAGTATGGCCGACTTTTGCTTCCTTTATAGTGAGACTAAAGGTACAACTATGGACACAAATGGTCAGTCTGGGCCTGTTACTACAATCCTGCTCTCCTTTATGGAAAGGCACAGCTTTCATTCACCTACAGCCCGTCCCTTTCCTTGTAGAACAGAATGGTAGCAATCTAGTTGCTCTCCCTGTTACTTGATACAAATGTCCTTCCTGTTGAGGTGCCATTTCCTCTCCTAAAAGCTGGCAGCATCAAGAGCTGTTTACATATGCACCAGGTAGGTACATTACCCATATATAACATAAATGGTTGAATATGATTCCTAGACTTCAGATAAACTCTCTTGGAGAAAAAAAAACTACCATGATAAAAAGAATTTTACATGTGTCATTAAGAACACAAGTCAGCTTTTCGTTAACCATAACCCAATTTGCAATATTTGTCACCTCTGAGAGTTCAACCAATAGGGATTTCTATGTTTTAGCTGTCGTTTGTTTAGCTGATAAAAATGAAGGTAATGAGCTTCTGTTTAAATCTTTTCATGTTGGCAAATTTCTTATTCAGCGCTTCCCATGGGTCTAGGAATATTAATATTCAAAACAGAAAAACATAATTTCAAAAACACAAGACGAAAAATGCCTGACCTTTTGTGCAACTGTAGCAGGTGCGAAACATACCCCTTCACGTCCCCCATTATAATACTGATGAAAAATAAAGACAAAAGTGGAAACACAAAACTTTTATTTTATTTTGTTCAATATTTTGTGGATTCTAGAACTTTAGTCAAATAGAAATGTTCAGCATGTAAAATAAAAAGAGCCGACATATTTAAAAGGGTATGTATCCAAAAAGACTGATCAGGTGGAGTCCAAAATCCAAAAATTATAGCAAAATCAATGTCTTTGTACACCAAAATGTAGTAACAAATAAAAGGAAAAAGGATGAATCAAATAAAGCAATAAATTAAACGCTGTTTTCTCATCATATGGCATATACATTCATTCCAGCTGATACATCTGAATGAAGTATGGGCCCATCTACTTTTAATTTCTGCCTGATACAAAAGCCAGCAGCTGCTTCCCTTTAAGGGATGTGGGTCCCAATTCTTCTGTTAAAAGAGGGTCGTAGGAATAAGACCCCCGCCTTTCACTCGCTTAAGGCATATCTTGTATAGGGTTAGTTTTAGGGGTTGTAGAGTAACAATGGTCACCCTTACCCAATAGCCACACTTTGTTTATTCACCCAATATACTATACATTAAAAATGCTAAAAATCACGGGTAGATTGGGAACATAAAATGACCTCAGAAAAAAAAGCAAAGTGGTTTCATGTTGTAAGTGGGTGCAAATTACTAGCAGAGGGGGCCAACAAATGTATTACCTGATGCTGGATCTGTGCTTTAAAATGTCATCCGTTCGCTACTTGTTTCTCTGTGTCTGAAGGAACTGAGTGCAGTGCCCAATTGCATCATCTCAGCTCTTTATCATGCAAAAAAGGAAACGGAGGAGGACGTTTAAGTTATAGGAGGTGCTATAGCCTCTGATTAGGACACAGGCGCTAGCACCACCTCCACAGTGTCTTTGGTAATATAAGGTCCTCCCCTCAATCCTGCCTGTAGCTACTCTCTGGATCCCCTGGGCCACTCAGAGTTCTGTAACAAATGCTCCATTCTGAATCACCACTAACTCAGTTGCAGTGAGCCCATTGCCTGCCCTGCCTAACCAGATCAGCCTATGAATTGACTGGCCTACCAGAATTTCTCCCCGTGAAGCATATGGCCCACTTGCATCTGCCAGTGATACATAGGGAAACTATTTACATGTGGAAATGTGACAGGGTGTTGACACCAGCCTTAATCCTGTAGATTTGCTATAGATGTGTATGGTGGGAAAAGACCTCTAAGGCCTTAGTCACACGGGCGTTTTTTCACGCGATTTGCGGATCGCATGACGGATGCGCATCCGCAAATCGCGTGACCAGTGCGCGCAAGTCGCCCGCAAATCGCCCGAAAATCTGCTCCTAGCCGCGTTTCATTAGAAATGGGCCGGAGCTGTCCAGCGCATTGCATTCAATGGAGACGGCAATAGAGCCGGCTCCATTTGAAGCAATGCGCTGCGGGCGAGCCCGGGATGAATTGTCGGGAAGGGCTTAAATATATAAGCCCTTCCCTGCAATTCATCCTAAAATGTGTAAAAATAAAAAAAATATATATACTCACCTTCTCCCGGCAGCCGGAGCTCCGCGCGGCCGTCCTGCAGTGGGTGTGAAGGGGGTGTGAGTCAGACCTGCCCCCTGATTGGCTCAGCGCTGAGCCAATCAGAGGCATGTCTCACTCACACCCATTCATGAATTCATGAATGGATGTGAGTCAGACCTGCCCCTGATTGGCTCAGCGCTGAGAGGCAGCAGTCACTCACCCATTCATGAATTCATGAATGGGTGTGTGAGTAAAACCTGCCTCTGATTGGTCAGGGCTGTGACCAATCAGAGGCAGATCATTCAGCAGGCGGGGATTTTAAAGCCCCGCCGGCTGAATAGTGCCGAGAAGCAGTTCAGGAGAACTGACAGTGGCCGCGGCTGGACTCCGGCTGCAGCGGAAAGGTGAGTATTAGAGATGAGCGACCGTGCTCGGCCACGCCCCTTTTTCGCCCGAATACCGCGATTTCCGAGTACTTCCGTACTCGGGCGAAAAAATTCGGGGGGCGCCGTGGCGGCACGGGGGGTAGCAGTGGGGAGTGGGGGGGAGAGGGAGAGAGAGAGGGCTCCCCCCTGTTCCCCGCTGCTCCCCCCCGCACCGCCACGCCTCTCCCCGCCCCCCGGCGCCCCCCGAATCTTTACGCCCGAGTACTGAAGTACTCGAAAATGGCGGTACTCGGGTGCGTAAGTACTCGTTAGGAGTACGTTCGCTCATCTCTAGTGAGTATACAATTTTTTTTTATTTTAACACATTTTAGGATGAATTGCAGGGAAGGGCTTATATATTTAAGCCCTTCCCGACAATTCACCCCGCGCACGCCGGCAGCCCATTGCTTTCAATGGAGCGGCTGTATTGCCGGCTCCATTGAATTCAATGGGCAAACATTGTTCTTCTCTGTCACAGCTGTTACATCTGTGGCAGAGAAGAATGATTTGTCTTCTATATGTTCTCAATGGGGTCGGCGCTGCTGCCACTGGCCCCATTGAGCGCATATAGAGAAGAGAACAGGAATTGCAGATCGCAGATAGGTGCGATCTGCGATTTCTGTTCTATAATTTATCGGACGAGCGCATAAAAAGCGCTCATGTGTCCGATACCATTGCAAAGCAATGGTTTTATAAAATTGCCGGACGCATGTGCATGCGCAAATCGCAGCTAAAAACGCCCGTCTGACTAAGGCCTAAATGAGTTTGCAGTGTTTCAATGCTCTTCAGTTTCAAAATTCATCTTCAACGATCAATGCATGGTAAATGTCACCAGTTGTCACTTGCACTATGAAATGGACACTTGAAGATCCATTCATCCAAGAAGGGACCTGATTGAATATTGAGCTGCATGGACAATCTTTGTGATCCCAAATTCCAGGATCATGAAAGAAGCATGTCTAATATACAGTAAGTGTACAGCATGTCTAACAACTCAATGAGTCCTATCACTACTCTCTTCCCACTTTCATCTCACATCACACCACATCTAGGGATTCATAGATAGTATGAAACAAAGATACTGGAATCTAGCCAGCATTGTTGAAGGTCAAACTATCCCACCACTGCACATGAAACATTTTATGGTGGGTTTCATGGCGTGAATAAATGAGTTCACATACACACAGGCCAAATGTTGATCAAGTTTACTTAACCCCTTCTTGATGCGGCCCTTTTTTCCCCCCATTTTCGTTTTTTCCTTCTCCCTTTAAAAAAATCGTAACTCCTTTATTTATCCATCGACGTCGCTGTTTGAGGGCTTGTTTTTTGCATGACGAGTTGTAGTTTTCAATGGTGCTATTTAAAGTACCATAGAATGTACTAAAAACTTAAAAAAAATTCAAAGTGGAGTAAAATGAAAAAAACGACATTCCGCCATCTTTCAGTGCAACAAAAACGGCATGATAACTTTATTCTATGGGTCAGTACGATTGCTACGATACCAAACTTGTATAGTTTTTTTTTTTAAGACATTTAATTTTTTTCAATTATTTTCTGCAGTCATCTTGTGCGCACAATAACTTTTTATTTTTCTGTTGATGTAGTTAAGCGAGGGCTAATTTTTTGCGGGATGTCCTGTAGTTTCCTTTAGTACCAATTCGGAAAACATGCCACTTTTTGATTGCTGTTTATTGCGTTTTTTCTGGGAGACATACGGCCGATCGCGGCTATTAACCTTTTAAATGCCCTGTAAGTTGTAATAAACAGCTGACGCCCGTGACCTCTCTTCATACATACCCTGATGCTCCAGGACGTAGTCCTGGAGTGGGAAAGGGTTAAACTGCTAAAAGTAGATAAACATACAAGATATAAACAATGTTCGGTGACAAGGGGACTCGCTTGCTTTCAATGGGGCCGACATTGCAGTGATTTTTGGGGAAGGGCTTGAAATATAAGCCCTTCCCTGAAAATCATCCCTAACTGTTGTAAAAAATTATATATATATATATATATATATATATATATATATATATATATATATATATATATATATTCACCTCTCCACTGCTGTTGGGCTCTGGTGTGTCTTGTTGCTTGGTCCCTGGCAGTGTCCTGAAGCTCTTTCAGTAGGTGGGAATTTAAAAATCTCCATCTCCTGAAATGGCTGTCTCTGATTGGCTAAGTGCTCAGGCTGAGAACTGCCTGCGATTGGTCACAGCGCTCAGCCAATCAAAGGCAGCGCTCAGCCATTCATTAAAAGCAATGGGCACTTAGCCATGGTCACGCGCATTTTGCTAATGCAAGGCGTGCTTTTTTTTTTTTGCAAACATAGGTGCGCAAAAAAAACACTCAACTGACTGAGCCCGTAAGTTGTAATTAATGAACTGTGTTTTTATAGGTCATTGGTTAGACTAAATAAAAGAATCAAAATCATAAAACAAAAATACATGTTTGGGATCGCTGAGTCCATAAAAGTCTGATCTATCAAAATAATGCATTATTTACCCTTCACGGTGAAAAAAAAATTAAGAACGCCAGAAATGCGGGGTTTTTGGGTCATTCTATCTCCAAGAAAAACTGCAATAAAGAGCAAATCAAAAGGTGTATGTATTTCAAAATTGTTAATCACAAATTACAGGACGTCCTGGAAAAAATGAGTCCTTGCACAACTAAGTGGATGGAAAAATAAAAAAGTTATTACGCATAGAATATGCAGAAAATAATTTTAAAAAATTAAATGTCCTTGAAAAAAAATAAAAGTACTACAGCAAAAAAAAAACTATATAAGTTTGGTATCGTAATAATCGTACTGACCCTTAGAATAAAGTTATAATGTCATGTTTAATGCAGTTTGTGGGCCGCAGAAACAAAAACGCACGGAAATATGGCGGAATGTCGTTTTTTAAAAAAGGAGACGTGCTGCTATTATTCAATTTGACCAGTGTAATCAGCATGCTTTAATTTTACAGAAACATATCAATTACTTTTGGTTCAGATTTTTTTTTTGTTGTTGCACAGTGTAATGAAATGATACAAACAGGATATGTGATGTATCAGCAAGATATGAAAAAGCAATACAATATTACACTTAAACATTCATCCTGGTGAGTTTTCAATCTGTTCAACCCCAGAGGACAAGAGCGGACTATCAGCTTCATCCCATGATGGACTCCCACCTCCTTTGTCTGCAGTGACTTATTCACAATTGATGACACTACATGATATTTCTATTAAATTACTCAATGAGACATTTTTAGAGATGAGCGAGCATACTCGCTAAGGGCAATTACTCGATCGAGCCTTGCCCTTAACGAGTACCTGCCCGCTTGGAAGAAAAGATTCGGCTGCCGGCGGCTGGGAGAGCGGGGAGGAACGGAGGGGAGATCACTCTCTCCCTCTCTCCCTCCCACTCCCCCCTGCTCACTGCCGCAACTCACCTCTCACCTCTCACCCGCGCTGGCAGCCGAACCTTTTCTTCCGAGCGGCGAGTATGCTCGCTCATCTCTAGACATTTTATATTCATCCATGTCAAGTGTTAAAAAGTAGTAGTAGTAGTAGCAAGTCCAAAATAACATCATGATTGAAAAATGCATTACAGCATCAACTTGTGGTAGGTGTGAGATATGGACTTTCAAAGTTATAAGTGTCTACAGAATAACTAGTTTCTATTTTAAGTTAAAGGAAATACTCCTACCATATACAGTAATATTAAAGCATCCACAGATATAAAGCATACTCTGCCTATTATAAGGGTCAGAGGCTATCTACTTTTTTAGCACACCATTTTTCCACAATTTCCATCCTGTTAATCTTGTTTCCTGTTGAAATATCTTAGTTCTATAACTTTATTTTGAATGAAATGGTGGCTATTACATGTCTGAGACTCATGAAATTAACTCCATCTGTAGACCGTTCTTCCAGAACACTTATTTGATCTAATTGCGTTATGATTGCACCCTTTTATTATATATTCATGTCATTAACTCTACAGATGGTAAAATACTCAACATTTATTCATTTTTCATGAATGACTTAAAATGGTTTCAAATCCATAATAGACTAAATGTGAGTGGTGTCTTGCAAGAGCATTTTGATACCTTCCAACTCTTTGTAGTAAAAAAAATAATGATCCCAATGCTTTGTATACTGTAGCGTTAGTAATTTAAGGTAAAAGTAGAAGGTTTGGGTATTTTGTGGGCTTAGCTAATATTTATCAGTTCTATTAACCAATTCAAGGTAAACTATATAATACAGCTAATAACTGTTACATCTGTGCAAGATGTGTTGGTAGCATTCCATGTGGACAAATGTATATATACCTCTAACAACATGGATAACACAAATATATATAAGGAAACAAAATGGAAAACAGGAAAACTGACCCTAGACCCTCTACAGGTGATTCCTGTATCAGGCCTCTTTCACATGGGCGCTGCGATTTTTGGCTACTCGCATCTCAACCAAAACCACATGAATGAGGGGCAGCCACAACCGCCGGCTAGGGGAAGAGAGTTCGGAGCTAGTGAGTTAAAACTCCCACCCCCTCACCGCCCCTTGCTGGCTGACAGATAAGGAAAGGGGCAGGACAGGAGCTAAGCAGAGCTAGTCATGCTAACCTTCCTCCCCCTCCCTTCCCCTCTGACTGCCAGTGGCTCTCATTGGCTAACCGCCGCCAAAAGACTGGACAAGTCTTACCTTTTCAGGTCGCGCAAAAGTGGCCAACTGTATCGGCACCGTATGTGATATTTTTTCCGGATGGCCAATTTTACGCACCCCAAAATTGCCCATGTAAATGAATGCATTGGAATCCAATGCTTCAGATGGTCGTGATTTTTGGATGGCGTTTTATTGTGGCAAAATCACTGCGATAAAACACTTGGGTAAATAAAGCCTCAGATTACAAAAGCATTCTAAATGCAGCTGAATGATTAGAACAACGCTTGAAGTTGATGGAAGTACAGACAGCAGCAACATGCACCTTGTAGTGATGCTTGTGTACTAATGACTAGATGTGTACTAATGGCTACATTTCAACTACAGCGTCAAAAGAGTTGGAGAGGAGTATGGCTGGCACTATGGAATAGCCCTCATAGACTGGTGTAGGAATTATAAGGAACTCCATATAGTTTTTAATTGTCTACTCTGGATCATATGTGAGAAGTTGTGTACACAAATCACTGGCCCATAGCACTAGCCAGTGTCATACGACAATGAAGCTCTTTTGAGTTTATTACAAGGCAGACACACACACACACACACACACACACACATATATATATATATATATATATATATATATATATGCTTTACCACATAAGCAAGGTTAGGGTGGTAGGGTGGCTACAATCTACACAATTGGCTTAGCTTGCAATGACTTTGATGATTAACATATGTTAACGCCTTAAGGTGTATGCTGCTACTAAAGCACGTGATTCCTAAGAAGTGAAACTCAAGGGAAAGAATAGGCTCATTCTGTATTCATTGTTCTAATAGCTCCTCTCTGAAGAAAAGGGGGTCAAAATCTGCTATTTCAGGGCATTCCTAAGCCAGGGAAGGATATGTGGGAGTATGAGCCTGCGTCTAATACATACCAGTGTATAACAGAAACACATTAACTATTCATATGCTAGCTATTCATTAGGATGGAATATATATCAATCTCTCATTTTCTCTGTGTATATATGTGTATATATATATATATATATATATATATATATATATATATATATATATATATATACACACACGTTTGCATAAGCTGATGTGAGAAACATATGAAATTATATATATATATATATGTATATATATATATATATATCATAGAATACATATATCATTACTATAACAATGGCAATATGTATCACCTGAAATTTAGAGAGAGCAAAAGCCATTTTATATACAGTGATTGAGAGTGTATGTTCACCAGAATGTTCATTTGCCCAAGCATGGGGCTATATAAATATGCCTCCAGTTAGTTGGCGAATCAGCAAGTGCATGTTCATCAGCTGATTGGGTCATTTTTGCAGAAAACGTTGTTAGCAGCACATCTCCACCTGTGAACAAAGATTTTCCTATTGAGATTTCTCCCTGCTGTTAGGGTTGTGCTGGCTGGGATCTGTGGTACCACATAGATTTCTAGCAGCACTGCCTCACAGGTGTGAAATGATTAAGCTGGCTGGGTGTGGTGTTCTCCTGCTAGCCAATCACCACTGGTCTGTTTGCAGATAAATATCTTTCCTCTGCAAAAGGTAGCTTGAATCTCTTCACTCTACAATGTGTTGGTTTTGCATGTCTGTACATGTGTTATGTGGGTGAACAGTGTCATGTCTAGTGTTTGTGCATGTGGCCAGTTATTAGGTGTGAACAGTCCTGTACTATGGATATTGTGAACAGGGACTAGTCCAGTGTTTGTGCAGGTGGCCAGACATTAGGTGTGGATAGCCCTGTTTTGTGTATATGGTGGGAACAGCATCATGTTTTGTATGTCTGTGCTGGTGGCTAGACGTGAGGAGTGAACTGTCCTGTTCTATGTGGCTGTTCTGTCTGGCATGCTAACCCTAGTGTGTTGCTGGGTGATTTGTGTTCTGTGTGCCGGTCTGTTCTGGTTCCATGTATTGACCCTTGAGGGATAGTCAGGACCGAGGTTCCAGCGCGGGGCCGCCTTTTCCCAGGCAATCGCCTTTCCTATTAGATACGATCCAGCCATTCTTCCTGCAGCTTGGGGTCAGTTGTCTTGCTAGCGTAGGGACCTGCAAGACAATGAGGAGCCTTGATCACGGCTTGCGGGCTTAGGTATTTTGGCCAATATACGAACCAATACCTTGTACTTTTATAGATATAATATCTGCTTATGTGTACAGGTATGCATGGCGAGTGTGTGTCGTCAGTCGGTTTCTGCTTGTGTCTTCTGCCAGTACATCCAGCTTGAGTCCATTTCCTGACTCTTTTCCCAGTGGTCCCTAACCCCTTCTGGTCACGTTCGTGTGGTCCCGGTGTTTGTTTGCCCACACAAACATAACACCTGCTTTATTTTTACTATGCTATGATAGCTTTTGCATGATGCATCAGCACAGAATCACATGGTTAGCTAGAGGCAGTACCATCTCTGAGAGCAGAGAGAACAATGTGATTATCACTACACTTTAAATTCACCTAAATAAGCTACAGACCATAAATATACAGGGGGGCTAGTTACATAAAAGAAAAAGAAAATAAAAAAACTAAAAAATCACCAGAGTGGCCTTTTAAGGAATGACTAACTGCAAAATTTAGATAAAATGTGAAGGTTTCCTTCAAAAACAGTATACCTATGCACTAGTTAATATTTCTAACATGTCTTATACAGAACTTTACAATATGTTCAATGATCTTAGCCAGTACACAATAGTTTGGCTGAAATATAATGGTGTGCTTTAGAGTAAAAATCACGTAAAATTAGGTAAGAGCATAAGAAGGCTTTTTTTTGCTGAACAAATAGCATATTGTATGAAAAGGAAGTCCTGCGTAGTGCAAATATTATTACCACTAAACTAGCCGTAATGTCTAAGCCTGTAATCCTGTTTTGCTTTCAGTATCCTGGGTAACTATAGTTGCAGTAACTATTCATTTTTTGTTCCTTGTCATACTTAAGCTCTCCTGAGTAAACCGGAATCAAACCAGCAAGATACAGTAGCCAATTAATGGAAAAATAAATGTCATTATAAAGAACTTCCTTTCCAAGGAGTCAGAGGAAGCAGGTGCATTTCCATTGAAAATCCCATGAGCCATAGATGTTTCATTCTAATTTGCCACTATAACTTAACATATGACTTATGATACTAACAGGATTGTGAAGAGTGCTACAGTACACAGTGAATCAAAGCAGAGTACTAAAACATTCAAAAAGACATGAAAAAGTATATATAATAGTTATAATAGCCATAGTTATAATCACTTGTCACCTGATTAACCCAATGAGATATAAGTATATCTGAATATTGGCAACTTTTTAATATATTGTATTGGGAGAAAATGTATTTCCTCACTTTTTAGTAGGCTGCCATTCCCATTTTCCTGTCTGCATGCTGTCTTTAAATAATACCCATTGAAATCAATGGAAACCCTGCTTACTATTACACTTCTGGCTCCACCCCTAATTGCAACGAGGAGCTGTAAGCAGGGGCGTAACTATAGAGGGTGCAGGGGATGCGGTTGCACCCGGGCCCAGGAGCCTTAGGGGGCCCATAAGGCCCCTCTTTTCCATAGTCCAGTACTATGAATAAAGCATTACAGTTGGGGGCCCTGTTACAGGTTTTGCATTGGGGCCCAGAAGCTTCAAATTATGTCTCTGTGCAGCATGGTTTAGGTATGAGTACGGGTACAGACACAGATAGAGGGGGGGCCCCAGCTCACGTTTTGCATCAGGGCCCCTGAGCCTTTAGTTACGCCCCTGGCTGTAAGTGTAATAAGAGGTCCATTGATTTCATTGGTAGTGAAGCCAGCTATTATATTTCCAGTGCTGACCAGCATCGATGATGTTCGTTCTGCTGCACTGACAGCAGGTCAATTTCTACGCTGATTACGCATGGATTTTTTTTTTCTACAGCGTTGAGGAGATTTGTTAAAAGCTCATCTATTTTGCTGCTACCGTAATATGCTGAAGATTTTCAACACACAAATCCATTGCAGAAATCCAGAGAACCTTCCATATGTGAACGTACCCTAAATGTCTGATAGATGTGGGTCCTACCTCTGTGTCGCATCTCCATCTTTGAATCCCATTCACTTCTATGGGAGTTATGGAAACAAGAGTATCACAGTGATGCAGTTCACGTCACAACCTGGATGGCAGCGGCCACGTCATCAGCCAAGGTGGGATCATAGGACTTCTGTTCTGGAGATAGGTGCTGGTCCCAGAGGTGGGACACTAAGGCCCAATGCACATGGGTGTATTTGCATTGCTGAATCCAGAGCAGACGTCTGCCTCCGGATTCTGCAGCAAATACTGCCCATAGACATGCTATCGAAAATCGCTTTTCCATGACCACAAGCGGAAATCAATTGCGATTTTCCGCTTGCATAGGGAAAAATCGCAGCATGTACTTTTCCAGTGCGGATGCTGCGCTGACGGCTTTCATTAAATGGAAGCCATCCGATCTGCAGCCCTTCCGCAATGACATCGCGGAAGGGTCGCGGATTCCGCATCATCAAATAGCAGCGGCACAGCATTTTCTGTACTGCGCATGTGCACCGGCGCATAAGCTGGCCCATCCAGCAGGTTCGCGGGTTCACTGGCCGGGTACCGGGTCATACCTTGTTTGCTCTTGTGCCAGTTGAGACAGGTAGATACATTGTTTGCTCATTCACACGAGAATCTTCAGAATCATTTAGTCCTCCCCACTGGCTATAAAAGTGAATGAGAACGACTGAACAAGCGTTATTTAAACTGAATGATAAATGAAAAATCCAACTATGAGTTTTAGTCCTCCATAAAGTAAACGCTGAGCGACAATTGAACAATTACTGATTGCCGTTTGGTCATTGACTCGCATTTAGACCAAACTATTATCATTCACTTTCACTTGTTTGAATTTTTTTTTTAATAATCTGTATCTTATCAGTTGTTTCTGTTGTCTTTGCAAGCATTATGTTTCCACGGTTACCATTGTGTTTTCTAGTCAGCCATACACCAGCATTTGGATAAGTGAAAGAGAGAAAAGGGCGAATCAGGGGCTTCCAGGCTTTAACATGCTTATCTAATTGAAAAAAAAACACAGAAAAAGTTACAAACCAGCTCTATTTGACTGTGAAGTAACACTTATTACAGACCCAGCAGAGCTGGAAGTGCCCTTAGTTACAGTAATATCACACATTATTTGTGGCTTCAGATATGATCTTCTGTGGGCTGTATCTGCTAAGGCAGTAAATCCCCATTCATGCGAGTGGGACTGACTGAAGTGCAATATCAGACAGTGCCCATACACCTGAAGATGTTTCTTGGAAAAATATAATATATATATTTATTTTTATTTTTTTAATTTTTTTCTACTCCTGTAAATTGCTTCATTTGTATTTTCTTAGTAGTAATGAAAATAATGCATATATGTCGAATTTGGACAAACTTTAAAATGGAAAAAAGTTAAAATTTACATTTTAATTGAATCCCCTAAATGATATTTTATGTTTCCACTGTTGTTTAGGCAAGTTTCACATGGCCATATGGCCATACATCGACAGTGCAGATTGTATGTCTTATACTTGTTCATGAAAATGGACAGGAATAGGACAGGCAGAGATTCTATGTCATATAAATGCGTTAACGCTGCGTTTTTTAACGCAAATGTGAATGGGACTTTCTAATGTTAAAAACGCATCGCACAAAAAAAGCAAAGCACCAACTTGCGATACGTTTTTAACATTAGAAAGTCCCATTGACATTCTTGTTAAAAAACACAAGTGTGCCGCAGCCCTTAGGCAAGTGACAGGTTTCCTTTAATAGACTATTAAAATATACTGCAATACTGCTAAAGTGTTGAGCTATATTGCAGAAGTGATCAAACTAGGAAGACTAAAAAAAGCTAAATAAGTTTACTTTTTTAAAAAAAAAAATCTAACATAAATCAGCCTAAATGCTTTTTCTTGCACCCCACTTTGACCCCTTTGCTGTAACTTTGGTGTATGATGTTGGTGTTATTAGATGACACACATGCTCACCGCTGCCGTAAAATCATCAAATGTGAGTTTAATACATTCAGGAAGCTGTCAGGCGGGTTGAAGGTTACAATGTTAAGTTTATGGGCGGCGCTGCTGTACTTTATGCATGTGCTGGAATGGGTGAAGCGTTGCTAAGCAACACAGAACACACTGCTAAGCTGCACCATACACTGCCCAATCAAAAGCAAGAGAGAGACAGAGAGAGAGTCAGCAATAGAGAGACAGCGATAGAGAGACAGTGACAGAGAGACATACAGAGAGGGAGACCGCGATAGAGAGACAGAGAGAGACAGCGATAGAGAGACAGACAGAGAGAGGGACAGCGATACAGAGACAGACAGAGAGGGAGACAGCGATAGAGAGACAGTGAGAGAGAGCAATAGAGAGAGATAGTGAGAGAGATAGTGAGAAAAAGAGTGAGAGAGACAGCAATAGAGAGACAGCATGAGAGAGCGATAGAGAGAAACAGTGAGAAAAAGAGAGACCGACAGATAATGATAAAGAGACAGAGAGACAGCAATAGAGAGACACAGAGAGACAGTGGGAGAGAGCAATAGAGAAAGAGAGCGATAGAGAGACAGTGAGAAAAAGTGAGAGCGATAGAAACACAGAGAGAAAGCGATAGAAAGAGAGAGCTAGTGAGACAGAGAGAGACATCAATAGAGATACAGAGAGAGAGACAGAGAGAGAGCGATAGCGAGACAGAGAGAAATGGACAGACAGAAACAGACAGAGACAGACAGAGAGAGAAATGGACAGACAGAAACAGACAGAAAGAGACAAACAACAAAAGGGACAGACAGACAGAGAGACAGACAGACAGAGAGGCAGACAGCCAGAGAGGCAGAGAGACAGACAAACAAACAGAGTAAGACAGACAAACAGAGAGAATTGTAAAATACCAGAATTGTGTTTTTTGGGGCACCAACTAATCCTAAAAAATAAATGAATAAAAAGTTCTCAAAAGTCTATGTACCCCAAAATGCTACCAATAAAAACAAGCCCTCATACAATCACATCAAAAATAGGATACAGTATGGGTCTCAGAATATGGTGGCAGAAACATTTTTTTTAAAGGTTTTTTTTTATATTCCAGAAGTAATAATACATAAAAAATTATAAATTCGGTATTGCCATATTTCTATTGATATGCATAATAAAGTTAAGATGTAATTTTTGCTGCACCATTAACACCATCAAATCAAAATGCTGCATCAACAATAAAAAAAGTTGTAGCTCCTGAAAAGTGGGAATGAAAAAGTGAAAAGTAAATTTGTAGAATTTTCTGGTCTTTAACCCCTTCCCGCCACAGGATCTAAATGTACGTTCTGGCTCCCTGGTACTTAACGCAACAGGATGTACACTTACGTCCTGTGGATAGCGCAAGATCAGGAGCCGGTTGTCACTCATGCAACAGTGGGGTTGCGTTGGGACAGCGAACCTCGCCATTAACCCCTTCCCTGCTGCGATCTATGTAAATGTAAAGGGTTTACAGAAGGAGTGCGCTCCCTCTGTGATGTCATCAGACTCTCGCGATGAAATCACGGAGAGCCTGATGGGTAGCCATGGCAACAGGATGCCAAATACAGGCATCCTGCATTGCCATTGCCTATGATTGCAAGTCGATCTCTCTTCATACAGAGCGGGTGCCAGCTGTTTATTACATTTATTTATTATCAGCGCTATTAACCCTTTAAATGCCACTGTTAATTCTGACAGTAGCATTTTAATTACCTGAACGATGTTTGAAAGTCCCGTACAGCCCCCCACGATTAAATCACAGTGAGCCTTGCGGGTGTCATGCCAGCTGGGGGGCCTTCTAAAAGGGTCTAGGGCTGTCTTAGCAGACTGCCTATCACGCCATCACTGTGGGGTGGCTTGATAGACTGCTTGCCCCATCACAGTATGACGTAACGCATTACATCATACTGCAGGAGTGATCAAAGCATCGCATGTTGTTGTGCCCCCTGAGGACTATAAAAAAAAGTTAAAATTTAGAACAATAAAGTTTTACCAAATGTAAAAAAAAGTAATAAAAGTTAAAAAAACAAACATCTTGCCATGTTTCTAATAAAATAATCAAAATAATAAAACAAAAATACATATTTGGTATCGCTGCGTCCATAAAAGTCTGATCTATCAAAGTAACACATTATTTACTCCGCATGGTGAACATCATCCGGAAAAAAATAAAAAACGCCAAAAATGCACTTTTTTGGTCAATCTGTCTCCCAGAAAAAATGCAAAAAAAAGCGATCAAAAAGTCGTATGTATTCCGAAATGGTACGAACACAAACTACAGGATGCCTTGCAAAAATTGAGCTCAAGCACAACTATGTTGACAGAAAAATAAAAAAAGTTATTTTGCGCAGAAGATGGCGACAGAAAATAATTCAAAAAAATAAATGTCTTTGAAAAAAAATAAAAGTAGTATAACAAAAAAAAAAACTACATAACTTTGGTATTGTAGTAAATGTACTAACTAGAGATGAGCGAACGTACTCGCTTCGAGTAATTACTCGATCGAGCATCGCTATTTTCGAGTACCTGGCTACTCGGGTGCCAAGATTAGGGGGGCGCCAGGGAGCGGGAGATGGTGTGGTGGAGCGGGGGGTAGCAGTGGGGAACAGGGGGGGCTCTCTCTCTCTAACACTCCCCCCCCCCCACTCCCCTCTGCAACCCCCCGCTCACCCACGGCGCCCCCAGAATCTTTTCACCCGAGTAGAGAAGTACTCGAAAATCACAGTGCTCAAGTGAAAAAAGGGGCGTCGCCGAGTACGTTCGCTCATCTCTAGTACTAACCCATAGAATAAAGTTATCATGTAATTTTTGGTGCAGTTTGTGTGCCGTAGAAACAGGACGCACCGGAAGATGGCGAATGTCTTTTTTTTTTTTTACACCACTTGAAAGTTTTTCAGTGCATTTTATGTTACATTAAATGGTAGCATTGAAAAATATAACTTGTCCTGCAAAAAACAAGCCCTCATACAGCGACGTCAATGGATAAATAAAGGAGTTACGGTTTTTTAAAAGAGGGGATGAAAAAAGACTGAAAAACAAAGGACTGTCATTAGGGCCTTGTCTTTTAGTCTGTGACATCATCATAAGCCTGATGAAGGGTACATCTACCCGAAACGTTGCAAACAAATTAGAGTCTGTACATCAGCGGAATTCATTTATTTGGATCCAATAAGGAAACACCTCAGCATCTCATTATGAAATGTTCTTAATATAAGGGCAGACTAGATGGACCATGTGGTCTTGTTCTGCCATCAGTTTTCTTTTTGCATAATTCTATGTTCCACTTTTCTTTTCTACATGAACTTTTTGGGTAGTGCTCAACCCATTAAAAACATGTACCTACGTACCCTGCTTATGAGTTATGCGGCCTGGACATTTGTACAATTCTACCATGATGGAACTCAACATACCACATTATAAACTTTTTTTTCAGACTCATATGTTGACGGCCTATCCTAAGATCATTGAGGGTACATCTTCTGAAACGCCTACCAATCAGCTGTTTGAAGGGGCTATAGCATTCAGGTGAGTGTTACATCCCCTTCATCGTATTCCAGGCAGCACCATACATTGTATAATTGCTGTGCCTGGTATTGTAGCTGAATCCCAGTTGCGTGAATGGAACTAACCTGCAAACAGGCGATATGACTGATAAGGTCTGAGATCTCAAACTACTGAAGAGGCTGCATCACTTGAGTGCCAAGGCGCATTCAAACAACTTATCAGCAATAGTGCTGGTAGTTGGATCCTCGCCAATCTGATATTGATGACTTATTGTAAGGATGGGCCATCAGTATATGAGTCCTGAAAAGCTTCTTTAGAGGTCAGTGAGATATGCTTTGTGCCAGAGGGGTATTCATCATATGATGGATCCAACACTACATTATGGTTGACATTATAGACGTAAGTGTGCTTATAGCCTCTTAGCAGCAGATAGCTCTGCTAGTGGGTGATACAATTTGATCTCCATTCCTTGGTGCAACTCCAGCTATGTCTATCACAATGCTGAAGATGGACTATGTGGACAGCTTCCACTAGCATTTCAGGGTTGCAAGTAATGGCCCATTTAGACACAACGATTATTGCTCAAAAATCGCTCAAAGCCATCTTTTGAGCAATAATAGTTGTGTGTAACTGCACTGACATCGTGCAGTTTTCGTTATGCCGTTGCTCATCGTTGTCTTTCAGCGTGCTTGAAAACGACGATGAGCCTTATGAGGGATTCAAAGCGGGATAAAGCTGATAATATTGTTTCAGCTGTATCCTGCTCCCTGATGACAGATGGCGTATGAAGAACGCAGCTATCCAGCTGCGTTCTCCATACCCTGCACTTAGCGCTCGGCTGTATAACAGCCGGGCTCTCTGTGCAGAAAACAGCTGGATGCAGAAGACAAGCGGGGCGCTTGGTTGTATGACAGCTGAGGGCTCCCAGCGGGGAACAGCTGGATGCAGAGAACAAGCGGCCCCCCGCTTGTCCTCTGCATCCTCCACTGGGAGAGCTTGGCTGTATGACAGCTGGGTGGTCCCAGCAGGGCCTTAAGAAATGAAGAGATGTTCTTCCCTAGTGGTAAAATGTTGATTATCATTATATCTGAAAAGAGTCCTGCAAACTTGATGGTCAAAGGTTCACACAAATTTGCATAAAAAGGCTATTGCTATGATGTTTTAGGAGTGTTTCTGGACAGGAATGGGGTGAGCTCTTAGTTCCTGTGATTTGCAAATGTTTGAAGGTTTGCATTAGTAGTACCGTACTATCGATTTTTACTATGTAGTTGAAAGTTGAGGACAAGCAGGAGACTTCATTTTACAGAGAAAATGTATGAAAAATGTTTGTATAAGAAAAAAAATCATTTTCAGATATGAGTAAAAACTAATTTATCGACATTCAAAATGTGCTAGCACATAGGGGAACTAGTAATTCTAAGAAGCCTTTTCCATAAGTTATTCTGGCAATCATTAATGGCTATTACTGATTAGTGACTTAGATGACTGGGTGGCCTGATTAATGAATCACAAACTCTTGTGTTGAGTGCCTTTAATTCACAGTAAGTGCTTCATTCAGAGGCATCGCGCCTCAACATAGGGGAAAAATTTGTCAAAAGCGTTCTGATCAATCAGTAACAATTAACATCTTGCAAGTGAAGGCAATGCACGCTGTTAGATTCTGTAGTATCTACTCTGAAAACGTGCATGTGAAATATCTGTATATTTGCAGCAAGCTCCAATAAGGGCTTATTCAGACAGGCTTATAACGGTCGGGTTTTCACACCCAGCCAATATACGCTGTCCCTCTCTGCAAGGGGAGGAGGCGGGCCTGGCCGGGAGCTAGTGCACTGAGCTCCCGCCCCCTCTCCGCCCTCTTCCCCCCCCCTTGCCACTGTTTGCAATAGGAGGGCCGAGACAGGGGTAGAGCTAAGTTCCTCCCATCTCGACACCTCCCATTGCAAACAGTTCACTGAGCTGTTCTAGTGTGGGTATGTGCTATTAGTGCAATGTATATATTATATTGTTTTCTTTCTTATGGCGGAGTGGGCAAAAAAATTCTGAGGGTGCCATCTAACCTAAGGCCAACCCTGCATGCAGGTTCAGGAATTCTTAAATTTTTGAGACTCGTGAGCGGATTATGAATAGGAAGTCGTGACACAGTTCCATTTTAGGCTTCAGAACACCAGTGTTTTCTCCAGTTCGGTATGAGTTAAATCTCCTAGAAGTTGCCTGTGTATTGGTTCGGCTGGTTTTTCACCTGCCTTCATTATATCAGCTCTGTGCCTTTCTCACTTGTGTGCTGTAACAAAGCAGCGGGATATTTTTTCTTATCTTGCATAGATCAAAGCTTCCATCTCATCTGCAGCGAGACATAATGATTGCTATTATGGACATGCATTGATGGAAAACATCCCCTCTTGCCGTCCTTTATAATAATACCAATAAGCATAAGAACAATAGTTATTGTGAATAGTGTTAGACAGGGTAGTGTTTCTCAACTCCAGTCCTCAAGTACCCTCAACAGGTTATGTTTTAAGGATTCCGATTCAGAGAATACACATTATAGGATACTAATGTACTAACAGTAAAACTAAGGCCTTATGTCCACAATCTATGTAGATCGCAGCAGGGAAAGGGTTCACAGAGGAAGCGCGCTATTTCTGTGACGTCAGCAGGCTCTTGCGATGCAATCGCAGAGAGCCCGGTTGGTTGCCATGGTAACAGGATGCCACCTATATGCGTCCTGTATTACCATTGCTTATGATCGCTGTAATAGGCGATAAGGCATTGCAGGAGAGAAGTTCTGCAATGCCTTATCATAGTGATCATTGGTGCTATGGTGTAAGTCCCCCATAGGGACACAAATGGTGTAAAAAAAAAAAAGATTAAAATATTGTAAAAAAAATAAAAATGTAAAAAAAAAAAAGTTAAAAACCCCTTTTTTATGCTTTTTCTCATGTTGGCATAACCCCCCCCCCCCCCCACACACACACACACACATATTTGGTATCGCCGTGTCTGTAAAAACACGTACACTAAGGTGAACATGCTTTTTTAAAAAAGGATTTAAAAATAACACTAAAAAACTGAGGCAAAATGCTAATTTTTAGCATTTTGCCTCCCCAACAACGCAATAAAAGTGATCAAAAAAGCCGTATGTATCCCAAAATGGTACCAATAAAAACAACAGCTCGTCTCACAAAAAATAAGCCCTCATAGAGCTCTATCTATGAAAAAATAAAAAGGTTATAGGACTTTGAATGCAGCGATAAGAAAAAAAAAAGATTTCACTCAGTTCCTGCTCCTGGCTCCTCCACCCCCCCACCCCCCTGCAGACAAGGACACCGTATATCGGCTCGGCGTGAAAACCGAGCCGATATACGGTCGTCTGAATCCAGCCTTAATGCGTTTTCTCTCCCTGCGATCATAAAAAAAATAATAAAAGTTTTACAATATAGTCTATGTACCAAAAAATGGCAGCAATAAAAACTACAGTTCGCCACACAAAAAACAAGCACTTATACGGCCGTGTTGACGGAAAAATAAAAAAGTTATGACTTTTGAAAAATGGAGAATAAAATCCGCCAAAAATCGTTTGCTCCTTAAGCCCAAAATAGGCCATGTCCTCAAGGGGCTAATTGTTGTTATAGTTCCCCCTTAAGGCCCATTTACACAAGCAGATAATCGCTCAAAGATCGCTCAAATGACAGTTTGAGCGATTATTTTGCATAAAAAATAATTGGTATTCAGGTAGCTTCTCAGCTACTTAAATGCCAATTATGTATGTTAATGAAGCCTTCACTGAATGCAGCTAATAGCCTGAGGCTCTTAGCTGTGCTCAGATCCTTTGTTCTCCACGGGTAGGGGTGGGAATGCTATCAGCACTCCCCTGTGGAGAACGACTGATAAAACTGATTGTTAAAATCAAGTGAGCTTGATTTTAACAATCAGCGAAAGGTGCCCAAAATGCTGGTGCCCCACGCCCATTTACACGCACCGATTATCACTAAAACAAACTTTTAGCAATAATTGTCTAGTGTAAATGGGCCTTTAGTAAGGAACAATTGGTTGTGCATCTGGACTTTTTCAGAGCACCACCTACTCATAAGAATGATTCTTAACATCCTCCTCTGACCCCTTTCGTCTACAAGTTGTTTATGCCCACAGGATCACCTTTTGCTGCATGTTCTTCCTTAAAGGAGATGTCCCGCGCCGAAACGGGTTTTTTTTTTTTTAAACCCCCCCCCCGTTCGGCGCGAGACAACCCCGATGCAGGGGTTAAAAAAACCACCCGCACAGCGCTTACCTGAATCCCGGCGGTCCGGTGACTTCAATACTTACCGCTGAAGATGGCCGCCGGGATCCTCCGTCTTCGTGGACCGCAGCTCTTCTGTGCGGTCCACTGCCGATTCCAGCCTCCTGATTGGCTGGAATCGGCACGTGACGGGGCGGAGCTACACGGAGCCGCTCTCTGGCACGAGCGGCTCCATAGAAGACTACAGAAGACCCGGACTGCGCAAGCGCGGCTAATTTGGCCATCGGAGGCCAGAAATTAGTCGGCTCCATGGGAACGAGGACGCCAGCAACGGAGCAGGTAAGTAAAAAAACTTTTTATAACTTCTGTATGGCTCATAATTAATGCACAATGTACATTACAAAGTGCATTATTATGGCCATACAGAAGTGTATAGACCCACTTGCTGCCTCGGGACAACCCCTTTAATCACACCATTCTCAGTGTACTCTCCACAAAACCGCATGAGAAGACCCCACAAGGTTGCCAGTGAAAGCCTTGTCCCAGCTAGTCAAGCACAAATGACCAGGCCTCACTTAAAATCACTCAGATTTTTCCCAATCTAATGTGGATTCACAGTAAAGCTGACTTTATGCTGCACTTTGGGTCAACATTCCTAATTTCCATACAGAGAAGCTCCAAACGCAAAACGACCAATGTCTCTAATAAAGTGACGATTCAGTATATAAACTAGTCAGCAGGCTCTGAATCTAACCAGGCTTCTCAAGAATATTAACCCCTAAGTTGCAGATCTTCGAAGTGGAAGTACAGAACATATTGATAACTGTCCTGTCTCCTAACACAAAGGATTCATTAGCTTCCCTCCTACGTGGAGGAAGCATCCTTTTACATGGGAGGCCGAGCAAAGTGAGGAAATCTTTCATTAGCCATCAGCAAAATGATTAGCATGCAAGGTAATACTGAGTGTTTGGCATCATTATTTGAAGGTGGTTTAGCTAGAATTGAACCTCTTATCAATGAAATGATGGAATACAATTCTGATGAGCAAGAGTTAAATCCCTCTAAATCCAGAACAAAATCCAGTATTGATTGTGATGGAGAATGCCTTTCCATGAACACACTGCGTAATCCATATTGCCCTTTTTCCTCCCAGTCTTCTGAGTTTATTGTGTAAATGTAACCTTTTAGTTTTGTGTTTATTTGCGATCCATTTGGTTTTTATGTTGCTATAAACATGCCTTGGGGCTTGGCTTTCAATCTAAAGAAAATACATTCCCAGTATAGTCTGTGTGCCACTCATCTAGATAAAGAAAAGAGAAGGCTCTGTATTTACTATATTGACACAAACACATTCTGCCTGAATGCATATGGCTGGGCCAAACGTCTTATATCACTCATCTAACAATATCACCTAATGCATTTATTCCACTGACAAAGACCTAGTTAATTCACATTTCCTGCAGATCTGTACAACTCCTTGTGCCATTTCAGTTGCATTACCAATGTAAAAACCCAACCATGAAAATATTATTAAGCACATAAATTACTAAGACTTTTAGGACAGACTTCAAATGCAAAGTCATTTTAAAGCTTCACAAAGCTGTCAGGGCCTTAATTTCATCATCTGGAAAACAAAGTGTAGAAGAAAATACTACTGTAGCTCAGGGTGGGGAGGGATATGGTGTATCCTTGTGGAGAGCACCAAGTTGGCATAAGAAGACTTATAGGCCAAGCAATGCTCCCCTGGGAAATTTGGTATGCAAATTGGAGATGTTATAATGTCTGCAGCATCACCTACTGGAACATAGCTTCCCTATAAGTCCATATCTGACCATCTAACTGGCCTTGTAACATGACTAAGAATATAAACCAAACCAGAGTCTTCTTAATGAAAAAAACATACCCGTATACAGTCAGTTGTTTTGAAGTTTGTTCCTCTCTTCACGGCACAGTAATGTCCTAGGCGAGAGGTCTGTAGCATACTGTAGCTATGTATATACATACATGTACTGTAGCTGAAGGGGAGGCTGGTGGGATATGTGCCAACAAGCCACTCTGGCTGTTTGCAATGGGAGGTGGTGGGGGTTGATCTAAGCTCCCACCCCTTGTCCATAGCCAGCAATAAGAGGGGCAGAGCTTAGCTCCACCTCCTCCCTCCCCCATTGCAAACAGCCAAAGGGGAGGAGAGAGGAGGAGAGAATGGGGAGGGAGTGTAGCAGTCACACTGCTAAATTCTCTCCCACCTCCCTTCTCCGGCCGCTGTCATTGGCTCTCATAGGAGTCTATGCAGTGGCTGATGTATTCTGGGCAGAATACAAGGCTTAAAGAATGCATAAAATATTACGTTACAAACTGTAACAAACTGCATAGTCCACCATGCCCACCAGAGAATACATCTATGTTTGCAAAGTCCCCAAATTCAATTGTAACCACATATAATGTTAGGTGGTCATAACTGTGACCGTAAATTTACAACATAGTAGTTATATATTAGACGTTAGAATTTCCCTGAATGTAAGTCAGGGGAAGAGAAGGTGGGCTGAAATGGCATCGGTACCCACACATGCCAAAGACACCAGCGTTTAATATAACAGTTTAATTGTATAACAGTTTCAGTAAATAAGGAGATAGAATATCTCAGTCACTGAGCAAACTTTTTCACACAATATGTCAAAAATAACACTCATCCACATATGAAAAGACACCAACATTCCCCCTGGTTGAGAGAGAAGAGGAGCCGGTCCCATTGATGCCAACTACAGTACGTTACCAACCAGAGGGAGATGCCTGGCGTCTAAGACAGCATCTGCTCCGGTCTCCTGTTTAAAATGTCAGTCGATTTCCCATTCGCCTAGGGATAGTGTAGAAGGTCGTAGGTTGCAGCGAGGGCGCACTCTGCGGGGTGGTAACTTGTACCAATAGAGGACATGGATACCTGAAAAACATAGCCCGGGGGAATCCATGTCCTCCTTCTGAGGTGAGGTAGGGATTACACTCACCCTAGGAGTAGGGCCTTGTGGGCGCTGCGGAAGCCCTGACGCAAGAGGGACGGCCAGGAACAGGTCTGGGACAGAACTGTTGTAAGAGTAAATTAACCACGTTCTCCCTAATACTCCTGTCTCTTTGTCTCTTGCATTCTGTGTTATAGAGTTAATGTACATTGTGCTCTGCGGGGAAGAAAGGAGGGGCTGTACGGGGAGAATTTAAAAAGAGGAACCTGCTGGGAGAACCATTATTACTACAGCGTCCAGCAGTCCCGGCGGGCAGACTTGACCCATGTTCGGCCTGTGAAAAATGTAAATTGTGTGATGCATAAGACTTTACTTATTTGTGATGTGTATCCAAGGACTGCAAACTTTGAATGAAAATATAAGGAAGCAAGTGATCAGCCAAGTTCAGAGGGGTGGAGCTAGATGATGCAAGAGTACGTAATGGGTCATCCCTCTCTTGTCCACAAAGGAGGGGGTGAGAATCATAGGCAGCCAGAAAAAGTTTTGTTTTTTCTCCTGTCTCAAATTTGATGAGACATTGCAGGCAGGATTAGATTAATAATGAATTGGCTTAAAGGATATCACATTTCAAATATGGATAGATACTCAGAAGAGTTTTTGTAAATTAACTGCCCTTGTGGTGGAGCCAGCTTATGTGTTTGGCCTGATAGCTGCTGCAGAAACTCAGCTTTTCATGGTTTCTGACAAATTGTGGGCCACCTCCAAGACAGACGTAGGGAAATTGAATGTACCCCCAATGATGGTATATCTGAAACCAGGATACACACTCCTGAGTTTCACCAGAGGTTAAAAAAAAGGGGGGGGATGAAAGTGACAAGTGTGAGAAAATATGCTGAAGGGTCAGCCAGCCTCCTACCGCATGTAGGTGCTGTGTGCGGACGATTTTGGAAGCCTGCCAACTTGCCACAATTTTACTGTTAATTTCTCTTGCAGAAAATGGCTGTAAGGCCTGGAGGCCTCCAAAGACAAACTCCAGTTCTGCAAGAAAGGTTGTTCTGCTGGATCATTGCTTAGCCCAGGGACCTAGACATCTGACAGAGGAAAAAAGGCTGCTGTCCAGGCCATATCTGTACCTACATCCGTTGCCAAACTCTGCACATTTCTGGGCCTTGTTTCATACTGCCGCCCATGGATCCACTCTGCTTCTTTTCTTATGCAACCACTCTATGACTGTCTTTCAATCATCCCTTTCTCTTTCACACCTGAAGACACTCTAAAACACTCTTATACTCAGCTCTCCAGCCTTTGGTATTCCCACCTACACTTCACCCTTTACTCTTTTCTGTACTGAACTTTCTGGCCATGTGACGACAGTATTGACACAAAAGCACGGAGGACAACCACGGCCACTTGGATACTACTCCATGAGGTTAGATCCAGTGGCTCGAGAAGCTGCCTCATGTGTTTGCGCGGTGGCAGCAGTACAGGCAATGGTTGACAAATCTTCTGAGTTGGTATTGGACTACCCCCTAGTGGTCCTCACCCCTCATGACGTCCAGAGCATACTCACGCAAGTGCAACCCAAGCACTTATCTCTGGCCTGTCAGATCCAGCTACAATGTGCTCTTTTTATGCCCCCCCCACCAATATTTCTTTCCAATGTTGTACTACCTTGAACCCGGCTACTCATCTTTCAATCGAGTATCCCGGTTCAAATGGGGAATGGGAGGCATAGGTGATCTAAGTATTGCAGATCAGCTATTTTTTTTAAAAATTTTTGCAACAACATTCTGATAAAAACTGTTATTGGAACCCACTGTTAACAATGCATAGTTTGAGTTTTCTTTTTATAGATGGTATCAGGGTGAGGATTGATGACTCCAAACCGGATATGCAGAGGTCACACAACAAGATGTCCTAAACGCAGAAGCTCTGCCTCCGCATGTGTCAGTGCAAGAAGCGGAACTGAAGGCCCTCACTGAGGTGAGTAGAGTGGCAGAAGGTAAGACGGCAAACGTTTACACTGATTCCCGGTATGCATTTGGCATAGCTCATGATTATGGCCCAATATGGAAGGCCAGACAGTTTCTTACCTCAGTAGGACAGCCAATTATGAATGGTGCAGTGGTGCAGAGTCCCTTGGAGGCCCTACTTCTACCTGACAAAGTGGAGAAGCAAGAAGAAGAAGAAAAGAAGATACTGACAGCAAAGTCAGTGACAAAAACTTTGGACATTGCCAAAAAACTTTGGACATTGATATGCTAAGGACTTTACAGTTACAAGCCAACAAGGAAGAAAAGCAAAACCGAGCTAAAGATGGGAGCAACAGAACAGGACGGTGTATGGCGAACAGTCAGCAGAACATGCCTACAACGGTCCTTGTGCCCCATGATGACCCAAATGGTACACAGAAAGACGTGCCTATCAAAAGCAGTAATGACGTTGGTGTTGAATGACAACGGGTGACACCTGGGTTCTCTGTAGCTGCTGCATCATTTGTCCAGTTTTGCATGATCTTTGCCATATGGGAGTCAGGACAGAAGTAAAGAGGCCATATAACACTTGCCTAGACCACTCTACCCATTTCAGGGATTGCAAATTGATTACATTCAACTCCCCCCTGTTGGGAAGTATGAATATGTGCTTATTGTTGGTGTCTTTACAGTTCGGAGGCCTACCCTATTACTAAGTTAAATGAGCAGGTAACCACACAGAAGCTTATGAATGAGGTAATTTGCAGATACAGGGTACCGGAAGTGAATGAGTTAAACGAAGGTACACACTTCACAGGTGAAATAATGCAACATCATGTCTGCTCTGGGTACATCCCAGGACTTTTAAACACCCTACCATACACGAAGTAGTGGGAAAGTAGGAAAGATGAACAGTACCACTTCCTTATAT
This sequence comes from Eleutherodactylus coqui, assembly GCF_035609145.1. NCBI lineage: Eukaryota > Metazoa > Chordata > Amphibia > Anura > Eleutherodactylidae > Eleutherodactylus > Eleutherodactylus coqui. The sequence goes on from NC_089838.1 coordinate 272,261,806, forward strand.
ATACAATGAAACTCTCTGTTCCCTAAACTCTAACAGATTTTTACCGTAAATAACATTAAGTGGAACACTCCACTTCCCGATTTCTAACAGACTTTAGGTAAAATAAGTCAGACACACGAAACCGCAGTCTATAACATTACCGCTTTTAGCTAACGCACTAGTCGAAATAGGCAATTTACGGGAAATTTATGCAAATAATAGTTTAAGTCAACACAAGCAGTTTTACGGGAAACTCATAATGCGGGAACCTTATGCAAATAATAGTTCAAGTTGTAACCTCCAATCATACCGGACCATCCACACGTGGTACCCAACTCGCTCATCTTATCTTGCCCCCTCTGGACTGACACCACGTGATGGGCAATGCTAAGAATAACAGATGACCAGATGAAGGAAGAATCTCAAGACACCTATCCAATAATCAAGCAATACGTTGTATCTATGTAATCTTTGGCATGCCCAAAAGAGCAGATATGTTAAACTTTATAAAAGAGGCTACGTGCCCACAAATAAAGGAGAAATGAGGACGTTTTCTTATACTGAACTTGTGTCAGTGTGATTGCTTCTGGCTGTGCGCACAGTCTCATAACATTAATTTGGAAGGATGCAAACATTCCTATTGATTACGCCGTGGACCCCCAAAGGTCATCCATGACAACCCTGCCCAATGGAGCAGAGTTTCTCATCTGATTATCTGTCCGTTTACACTTATACAACATAAAAGGCTTATTCACACAAACACATTTGCATGTTTCCCTATGAAGCCTCCTTTTTATTGCATTACAAAGCACAAACTTGCGTTTTTCGTGTGATGCATTGCGCTTTTAACCTTAGGGGTGGAGCCTGACTGCTGAATGTGATGGTTGTCTAAGCTGAGAGCTCCATCACAGCGGCACCTTCAAAAGGACCTTTTCAGCTGCTAGAAGAAGAGAAAAATTGGGAAAATCAGGAGAGAGAAGTGGAGAGCTGCAAGGAACCCCCCCCCCCAACCCAGCAAGGAACAATCTGATATGCAAAAATATCTTAAAGAATGCTGCGCTCGATTCCTGCATGCGGCTTCCAAGTTGGCGCCGAACCAGGAGATGACTACAACCCACAGTAAGAAGAGGAAGGAGAGGAAGGAGGAAGTTTCTTCAGATGGAGAAGACAGTGAGCACATATCTAGGGGTTTTATGAGGGATCTGATAGCGTGGGCTATGCTCCCAGTGATGGCGGACCTAGCTGAAATTAAAGAGGAAGTAAAACAAGTGGGCCGTTGGGTGGAGGAGCTAGAGGCTGCATCTGCCTCCATTACATCTCACCCCCTGGAAGTAGAACAAGTGCTTAAAGACCAACATACTCATCTTAATAAAGCCCTCATTGTGCAGGAGGATCTAGAAAACAGGAATAGGCAATGCAATGTACGCATGTGTGCATTAAGGGGCTACCTGAATTATTGTCAAGAGTGGCAAGAGATTCCTACTACTTTTGGTACTGACAGAGCGACTGCTATAGCCATTGAACGCATCCAAAGGGCGCTCAGGCCTCAACCCTCAGCCTCTGAACCACCAAGGAATATCATCTGTAAACTCCTCTCTTTCCCAGATACTGTGGACATCTTGAGGGCTGCAAGGAACCGCCGAGATCTAAAATATGCAGACACCCCTCTACAAATCATTCAGGATTTGGCACCGACTACCCAACCTAAGTTTATTACGCCCACTTTTGGAGGCCTTGAGTGGATATTTAATTTACGTTCCCCCATAGGTAATGCAAAGAGAGAAAGGAAACAGACAAGCATATTTTATATCTTTGGCTCTTAAGTTAAGAGCCAAAGATATAAAATATGCTTGTCTGTTTCCTTTCTCTCTTTGCATTACCTATGGGGGAACGTAAATTAAATATCCACTCACCCGAGGATCTTTAGAATTGTTGGCAACACCCAGATATGGAGCCAATAGATATCCCATGTTGGTTGCCACTCTCAGAGCTCCGAGATTTACAGTGCTGGAGAACCTAGAGAGGTGGCAGCTGGCTGGAAATGCTAAATCACCGAGAGTTAAGAAAAACAAGAATACAGAAGAAGGTTTGGAAACTGATACTTGAGTTTAAAGACACTCTGGTTCTCCGTATTGAGGCATTATATTTGTTGTCCTATGGGATGCTGATTTTTTAATTCTAAACCAATGAGCGGTGGGCAGACACTGGCAGCTGAGGTCCCCCGTCGGATACTAGGAATTGGATGGGACGTGGACTGCTGGTCCCTTTCTCTGACCGCGGAGGGAAGATTAGGATCCTCTATAATGTTATGTTTTGTTATGGTTTAAGTTCACAGGCTGCTATAATTGCATTTTTCTCCCAAGAAGGAACAAGTTACAATGTATAGTTGTCTGTTTTTCCTATTGTTTAGGTCCAGGATCATGCCTGTCAGATCAGGCTGAGTGAAATAAATTGTTCACAGCAGGCTTGCAGAGCTATTATCTCACCCTATTCTTTGAAATAGGTTCCAGTGATAAATGGAGCCTGCTTTAATCTTTGTGAGAAAGTTGCTATTTACTTGTATATCTAGCAAATAGATTGTTTTCCCCCTTTCCTTGTTTTCCTACCTCTCTTCCCCTCCCCCTTTTACCCATCTGTGGAGCTGAACCAGCTACTTGAAACTCGGATCTACCTTGTCATTATCTAACTCTCTACTTCCTCTCTAGCTCAAACTATATTACCTTGTTGGTCTGACCAGTTGCCTGTTTGTTGGCTGGCCTGAGTTCCAGCACCTGACTTGAAATGGAGGGCCTCGTTTCACCTCATTCAATATAGAAGGCCTCAACTTGTCCTTTAAAAGGCACAACGTTGCCCTTCTTCTAAAAAGGTATGGCAGAAAAATCTTTTTCTTATAGGAAACATACTATAAAAAAAACAGATGCCCCGCCCTACCAGGAAGGCAATTCCTCATCCCACGTCTGCTTCGAAAGGAGTGTCAATTCTTTTCCATAATTCCTTCCCCTTTGTATGTGAGGCTCAATACTCTGATGAAGAGGTCAGAGTCTTATTTCTAAAAGGGTCAATTAACCCCTTAACGACTGCCCCATCGGGAAACTACGTCCCCAGTAAGTGGGCTTTAATCCTAGAGGACGTAGTTTTATGCATCCTCTTTGGATTAATGCCCACTTGCCTGAGAACGTGACAGCTCCATGCTGTTGGTGCCCACAGGTAGCAGACAGCATGGAGCTGTCATCCTAGGATGCGGGCAGTCCCCACTGTTATTGCGATCGGCGCTATCCAATGGATAGCGCCGATCGCAAAAAAGTAAATAAAACAGTGAAAAAAGTTAGATATTCAGCTGCCCTGATGGATCGGATCCATTAGGGCAGCTGAAAATACTCACCCGCCTTCTCCCGGCTGCCCGCTCAAGATCTGGTCCTCCCAGACCCGCCGCCGGCCTTCTGCGCATGCGCGCCAGACGATGGCGTCATGCGCACGCGCAGAAGCCCGGGAGCCCCGGCAAATTTAAAAACTCCTGGCTCCCGGCTCCTGAAGGTAGCCGGGAACCAGGAGGTGTTACCGGGGACTGCTGTGAGCGGTCCCCGGGCACGCGATCGCCGATCGCGAAAAAGTTAAAAAAAAGAGTAAAGTTTCACCTCCCCTCATGGATCCGATCCATAAGGGGAGGTGAAAATACTCACCTCGGGTCCTCTGCGATGTCCCGATGTCCCGGGACCCGAAGTTCCCGTCTGCGCATGCGCGCCCGATGATTGACATCGGGCGCGTGCACAGAGGGGCTCGAGCCCCGGGAAATTTAAAATCCCTCTGCTCCAGGCTGCCATGTGTAGCCCGGAGCAGAGGGATGTCACCAGGGACATGATCACTGTCATCCAATGGATGGCAGTGATCATGTAAAGTAAAAAAAAAAAGTGTAAAAAGTAAAAAAAAAAAAAAGGGTAAAAAGTAAAAAAAAAAGTTTAAAAATGTTTTAAAAAGTTAAAAAAGCTTGATCATATCTGTGAGGGAGGATGAAATGACGTACCTAAGGCCCACGGATTTATCCGCGGACCTTACCCCAACTTCTACGCACGCGCCCGTCGCCACAATGGCAAGCGGAAGCGCAAAAGCTGTGATAATTTAAAATCTCCCTGCTCCTGGCTACAAAACTTAGCAGAGAGCCTGGAGATTTCACGGAGAGCCGCGGTGAGCGGTTCCTGATCACGTGTTTGCCGTTATCCAATGGATAATGGCGATCACGTAAAAGTAAAAAAAAGGTGAAAGTTCATTTCCCCTCACCGATGTGATCGGTGAGAGGAGATGAAACTTTTTACCGGAGGCCTCCGTATTTGCACCCCGACGCGATCTTTCTCTGTGAACTTTCTTGGATTCTGCACATGCGACCACCGGCAAAACACCGGGCACATGTGCAGGAGTCGGGGAGCCCAGGAAACTTAAAATCTCCTTACACCCAGCGACCAACGGTCGCCGAGAGCCTGAAGCAGTGACGGGTGGCCTCGTTGAGCGTCATAAAAAGGTAGCGATCTACCTTAGGCCGGTCTCACATGACCAAATAGGAATTACGGATTCCGCATGCGTCTGATCCGCGGAATTACGCAGATCAATCGCATTGGATTACACTATTCCGCTCACATTAGTGGGTTGGAATTGCGTAATCCACTCGCAGAAAAGAGAACGCAGCATGTTCTATTTTACTGCGGATATCTGCAGCATAGAGACCATTGTGCTCCATGGTCACGGATATACCCGCAGCCCATATGCAACTACATTGTATATGGGCTGCGGGTACCTGCGTCATCGCTAAGCGACAGTGCGGGAAATACAAACAAAAAAAAGTACTGCGCATGACCGCCTGTGTGAGTACGCAGTTATGCGCAGTACATTACGCGGCTGTACCCGGGGTCACAGCCGGGTTCACAGGTGGGATCCGCTGCAGGCCTCCGCAAGCAGATTCCACCTACGGCCGTGTGAGCCCGGCGTTATTCAGACCTCTACATGTAATACGCAATTTCCAAGAAGCCCCGGGAACGCTTGCCTTGCTTGTTCCAGGAGCACCTTGTTGAGCGCCTTCTGTGTGAGACAGCCGCACCTCATCAAGCTTACGGAGACTCACGGAACACCACTTTTTACACCCCATACCCGCCACTGAGGTCAAGAAATACCCCCAAAAAGCATGAGAGGAGGGGGGATACCGGTTTTATTGCCCCATATACCCATCCCAACCAGGCCCCCGTAATTACCCCTGTCTTTGGAAATACTACACAGTTCACATTATTACTTTTATCTAAGATTTAGGGAACGCCGAAAAAGGCGCGGAGTGTGTATGGGGGAGGAGATATTTTTTTAAGGTGTCAATTTTTATTCCGTACAAGTGGGCAATAGGGCCTGGAATTTATTCAGTTGTGCCCTGCAATCCAACGGGTGTTCCCTCCATTATGGGCCTAGCCATGTGTCCTGTAAGTAGATTAGGGCCACAATGGGTATGTTTTTGAACACGGGACAAACGGGGCTATCCATTTTGGGGTGGATGTCTTCATTACTATGTACACTGTACAAAAAAACAGTTTTTAAATTGACGAAATTGCCAAAAAAATGAAAATCGAAATTTTTTCCTTCTGCTTTGCTTAGATTTATTCAAATACTGTGTGGTCAAAATACGCAGTACACCCCTAGATAATTTCGTTAAGGGGTCTAGTTTTTAAAATGGGGTCATTTGTGGGGGTTCTTTATCGTTTTGGCTGCTCAATGGCTCTATAAGTGGGCAATGGGGCCTGGAATTTATTCCGTTGTACCCTGAAATCCAACGGGTGCTCCTTCTATTATAGGCCTAGCCATGTGTCCTTTAAGTAGATTAGGGCCACAATGGCTATGTTTCTGAACACGGGACAAACAGGGGTATCCATTTTGGGGTGAAAGTCTTCATCCCTATGTGTGCTGTACAAAAAAAACAGTTTTTAAATTGATACAACTGACAAAAAAATGAAAATTGTAATTTTTTTCCTACTGCTTTGTTTAGATTTATTCAAAAATTGTAGAGTAAAAATACACAGTACACCCTTAGATAAATTCGTTAGGGGGTCTAGTTTTCAAAATGGGGTCATTTGTTGGGGTTCTCTGTCGTTTTGGCCCCTCAAGGGCTCTACAAGTGTGCTATGGGGCCTAAATCACCTTCATGCTAAATTTCTGTTCTGAAAGCCACCGACTACTTCTTTCATTTTGGGCCCCGTTGTGCATCCAGACAAAAGATTAGGACCACAATGGGTATGTCTCTGAACACGGGACAAACAGGGGTATCTATTTTGGGGTGCAAGTCTTCCTTCATGTGTGTGCTGTACAAAAAAAGCAGTTTTTAAAATGACAGAATTGCCAAAAAAACGAAAATCACAATTTTTTCCTTTTGCTTTGCTTGAATTCATTCAAAAACTGTGGGGTCAAAATGGGCAGTACACCCCTAGATAAATTCGGTAAGGGGTGTAGTTTTCAAAATGGGGTCACTTGTGGCGGTTCTTTTTGGTTTTGGCCGCTCAAGAGCTCTACAAATGTGTCATGGGGCCTAAAACACCTTCAAGCAAAATTTATGTTCTGAAAGACACCGACTACTCCTTTCATTTTGGGTCCCGTTGTGCATCCAGACATAAGATTAGGGCCACAATGGGTATATTTCTGAACACGGGAGAAACGGGGGTATCCATTTTGGGGTGTAAATCCTCATTTTCATGGGCAATATAGGAAAAAAATATGTCTTTAAAATGACATATTTGCAAAAATATGAAATTTTATTTTTACTCCTGAACAAAAACTGTGGGGTCAAAATACTCATGACACCCCTCAGTGGATACATTAAGGGGTGTAGTTTTTAAAATGGGGTCATTTGGGGGGGGGGTATCTATTATTCTGACACTAATGAGCCTTTGCAAACTTGGCTTGGTGCAGGAAAACAAAGTATTCCTCAAAATGCTGAAAAGTAATGTTAAATTTGTATGTCCTCTAAATGGTTAAAAAAAAAAAAGTTTTTCAAATGTGCATTCAGAATAAAGTAAACAGATGGAAATATATATATTATCAAAAATTTGTACAGTATGTTTGGACATATTTGAGATATTACAGTTGAAAATGTGAAAAAAATGACAATTTTTTCAAAATTTTCTCAATTTTGGCGCTTTTAATAAGTATACACAAATTATATCGGTCTCTTTTTACAACCAAAATGAAGTACTACATGCGGCGAAAAAACAATGTCCTAATCATTTGGCTATGTGAAGACTTTACGGAGTTATGCTACGTTGAACGACGCATGTCAGATTTCCATAATTTGGCTCCGTCACTAAGGCGCAAACAGGCTTCGTCACTAAGGGGTTAATAATACAAACTTGACCATAGCGAATCTATACGCCCCTAACTCGGACCAAGTAGCATGGATAGCCAAACAATAGGTGGTCCTCAAGCATTTTGCCATATTTTATTAAGGGGAGACCTGAATGTCGCCTTACATCCTCTTCTTGATTCCTCGGTGGGCCGTACCCGGGTCTCGCAGGTAAAACTGAAAAAGCTTATCCAGTGTCTGCAGAAGTTAGGATTGGTTGATGCTTGGAGTTTTTTGCACCCTTCTAAAAGGACTATACCTATTTCTCCCAGGTCCACTTCTCTTTCCAGAGATTGGACTATATATTTGTCTCCTCTAGCCTTCCGACATGGCTAGATAAATCCTGTTCAGACCCAGTGACGATCTCTGACCCTCCCCCACTGCATGTTGACCTACGCCCGATCCAGGTGTCCCCTCGGGAATGGAGATGGTGGCTTAATGCTGCTCTTTTGGAATCAAAGTTCACCTCTCCAAACTTTTGGACGAGTTTTTCTAAATAAACACAAAACTGGACTCTGGGATTCCTATCATATAGAAAGCCCATAAGGCATTTGTGAGGAACCTGTTGATCGCCTTTATCCAATGTGCCGGATGCAGGACCAGTGCAATTTTCTTTCAAATCTCCTGCTTTCTCGCAGATCTGCGGCACGTCTATAGTGACAGCTGTGGCTATGCCGTGGAAGGGATGGCTTCCCTTGACTTCAATGAAAGCCATCCCGTGGGATCTGCAGAAAAACGGAGCATGCTGTGACCTCTTCCCATGCGTGCGATGCGCACGCCGCCAAAAAAAATCACATCCTAGCCAAGTGGGATTTAATCCCTGAGGACGTAGAAACATGCTTCCTGCAGGGATTAAAGCCACATGTGCTATGGATGTGACAGCTCTATGCTCTTGGTGCCCGCAGGTAGCCGACAGCCTGGATCTGTCATACCGGGCTGCGGGGAGTCCCCTCGGCAATGCGATCGGCGCTATCCAATGGATAGCGCCGATCGCATTAAAGTGCAAAAAAGTTTTTAAAAAGTTAAAGATTCAGCTGCCCTCATGGATTGGATGCATGGGGGCAGCTGAGATTACTCACCCGCCTTGCCCGTGGTGTCCCGCAGTGAACTAGTCCTCCTGGGCCCGTCACCGCTTTTCTGCGCATGTGCGCCAGACGGATGACGCCACGTGCATGCACAGAAGGCCAGGAGCCCCGGCAAATTTAAAATCTCTTGGCTCCTGAATGTAGCCGGGAACCAGGAGATGTCACCATGGACCGCGGTGAGCCGGCCCCAGGCCCGTGATCACAAAAAAGTTTTTAAAAGTTCACGTTTTACCTCTCCTCATGGATCGGATCCATGGGGGAGGTGAAAATACTCACCTCAGGTCCTCCGCGATGTCCCGGTCTTCCGGGACCTGAAGTCTTCTACTACACATGTGTGCCCGATGCCATTCATCGGGCGCATGCACAGAGGGGCTTGCAACCCGGGGAGATTCAAAATCCCTCTGCTCCTGGCTACCAGAGATGTCACTGGGGACGTGATCACTGGTATCCAATGGATAACAGCGATCATTTAAAGTTAAAAAAAGTGTAAAAAAAAAAAGTTTAAAAAAGTTTAAAAAGCTTAAGTTTCATCTCCCCTCATGGATCGTATCTGTGAGGGAGGATGAAATTACGTACCTAAGGACACCAGATTTATCTGAGGACCTTATGCCAGCTTCTGTGCACACGCCCGTCGCCAAACTGGCCAACGCATGCGCAAAAGCCGTGGATTGCCAGAGTAATTTAAATTCTCCCTGCTCCTGGCTACAAAACTTAGCCGAGAGCCTGGAGATTTCACAGGGGTTGGGGCACAGTGAGTGGTCCCTGATCACGTGTTCGCCGTTATCCAATGGATAATGGCGATCATGTAAAAGTAAAAATAGAATTCAAGTTTCATCTTCCCTCACCAATGTGATTGGTGAGAGGAGATCCTCCTCAATGAACCTTCCCAGATTCTGCACATGCGACCACCGGTAAAATGCCGGACACATGTGCAGGAGTCGGGGAGCCCAGGAAATTTAAAATCTCCTTGCTCCCAGCGACCAACGGTCGCCGAGAGCCTGGAGCAGTGACCTCGTTGAGCAGTCCCCAGTCACGTGATAAAAAGGTAGCGATGTACCTTAGGCTGGTCTCACATGACCGGATAGGAATTATGGATTCCGCATGCGTCTGATCTGTGGTAATACATATATCAATCGCATTGGATTACGCAATTTCGCTCACATTAGTGAGTCGGAATTGCGTTATACACTCGCAGAAAAGAGAACACAGCAAGTTCTATTTTACTACGGATATCCGCAACATAGAGCCCGTTGTGCTCTATGGTCACGGCTATACCCACTGTCACTGGCTTTACCCGTGTGTTCGAAAATACTGCACAGTTCACATTATTACTTTAATCTAAGATTTGGGGAATGCCAAAAAGGGCGCGTGGAGGGAAAGGGAGTGGGGGATATTTTTAGGGAGTCAATTTTTATTCTGTTTAAGTGAGCAACGGGGCCTGGAATTTATTCAGTTGTGCCCTGCAATCCAAAGGGGGGTTTTCTCCATTAGAGGCCTTGCCATGGGTCCTGTAAGTAGATTAGGGCCACAATGGGTATGTTTCTGAACATGGGACAAATGGGGGTATCCATTTTGGGGTGAATATCTTCATTCCTATGTACGCTGTACAAAAAAACCCAGTTTTTAAATTGACGCAATTGCCAAAAAAATGAAAATCGTAATTTTTTCCTTCTGCTTTGCTTAGATTCATTTAAATACTGTGGGGTCCAAATATGCAGTACACCCCTAGAGGAATTCGCTAAGGGGTCTAGTTTTCAAAATAGGGTCATTTGAGGGGGTTCCTTATCCTTTTGGCCGCTCAATGGCTCTATAAGTGGGCAATGGGGCCTGGAATTTATTCAGTTGTACCCTGAAATCCAACAGGTGCTCCCTTCATTTTAGGCCTTGCGATGTGTTCTGTAAGTAGATTAAGGCCACTATGGGTATGTTTCTGAACACGGCACAAACAGGGGTATCCATTTTGGCATGAAAGTCTTCATTTATATGTGTACTGTACGAAAAAAAAAAACAGTTTTTAAATTGACACAATTGCCCAAAAAATGAAAATGAACTGTACACGTGTACTACGGGGCATAAAGGGCCTACAAGCAAAATGTATGTTCCAAAAGCCACCGACTACTCCTTTCATTTTGGGCCCGTTGTGCATCCAGACATAAGATTAGGGCCACAATGGGTATATTTCTGAAAACAGGAAAAACAGGAGTATTCATTTTAGGGTGCAAGTCTTCCTTCATATGTGTGCTGTACAAAAAAAAGCTGTTTTTAAAATGACAGAATTGCCAAAAAAACGAAAATCCCAACTTTTTCCTTTCCCTTTGCTTGAATTCATTCAAAAACTGTGGGATAAAAATAAACAGTACACCGCTAGATAAATTCGTTAAGGAGTCTAGGTTTCAAAATGGGTCATTTGTAGAGGGTATCTATGGTTTTGGCCGCTCAAGAGCTCTACAAGTGTGCTATGGGGCCTAAAACGCCTTCAAGCAAGGGGCCCCTGCAAGACCTGGGATGGACTAAGAGAGGTGCTGGGTCCTAGGCCTTCACCACTTACCCAGATGCAGGCTATCTGTAAACATTCCCTCTGACGCATGCACTATTAGTATTTGGAAGAAATCTGTGGGAATAAATATAGGCGACCTACCTAGGCCAAGTATTGTTCAACATTTTTATAAATGATCTGGAGGAGGGAATTGATGGGAAACTGATCAAATTTTCTGATGACACAAAGCTAGGAGGGATAGCTGCTAACACTAGGGAAGAGAGAGAGTATTGAAAAAGATCTAGAAAAAGCTTGAACAGTGGGCAGTGACTAACAGGATGGTATTTAATAAGGAGAAATAAAAAGTGCTACATCTGGGCAAGAAAAATAAAAACAGCACATACAAAATGGGAGGAATTGGGCTAAGCAGCAGCACATGTAAAAAAGACTTGGGTATACTAATAGATCCTAATAGAGTGAACATGAGTCGACAATGTGATGCAGCAGCCAAAAAGGCAAATATAATTCTGGGATGTATTAAGAGAAGCATAACGTCCAGATCATGTGAGGTAATTATTCTTCTCTACGCTTCCTTAGTCAGACTTCATCTTGAATACTGTGTCCAGTTCTGGGCCCCCCACTTTAAAAAAGACATAGACAAACTGCAGCAAGTTCACAGAAGAGTTATCAGGATGGTTAGCGGTCTGCAAATTATGGCCTATAAGGAACGGTTAAAGGATCTGGGAATGTTTAGCTTGCAAACAATAAGGCTGAGAGGAGTCTTAATAGCTGTCTACAAATATCTGAAGGGCTGTCACAGTGCAGAGGGATCAGCCCTATTCTCATTTGTACAAGGAAAGACTAGAAGCAATGAGATGAAACTGAAAGTGGGGAGACACAGATTAGATATTAGAAAAAACTTTGACAGTGAGGGTGACCAATGAGTGGAACAGGTTACCACGGGAGGTGGTGAGTTCTCGTTCATTGGAAGTGTTCAAACAAAGGCTGTACAAATATCTGTCTGGGTTGATTTAGTGAAACCTGAGCAGGGGGTTGGACCAGATGACCCTGGAGGTCCCTTCTAACTCTACCATTCTATGATTCTATGAAATTGGCCTCTCACAACAGATGCTGGAGGTGCGATATGGAAGTTGGCTTGTATTAACATATCTGGTGGAAATGTACGATTTTGGCACCTTTTTGGAAGAGGATAGAGGGAGTTTTGAGGAAGATTTTCCCAGACCTAACGGTCACTCTTGAGATGGTCTTCCTGTGGAATCCCTCCACTACATTTCATCTAGTAAAGTACAAACTAATTGCCTTCCTGTTAGATGCGGCAAAGGCCTTGATACCTCTTCATTGGCTCCAAAAAACTCCCCTGTCACTGACACAATGGAGGGAGAAGGTTGATCTTATCTTCAACCTCGAAGAGTTGTCTAGTTGGTCTAAAAGTGCTCATGATAAATTCATACAGATATGAAGCCCTTGACACAGTCTGAGGAATGAGGACGTGTTGATGAGGTGAGACACTGACTCCTTTTGACAGACGGTTCTACCTGCCTGTCTACATTGCGACCTGCTCCCTTGTCGGGGCAATCTCCCGATCCTTTTTTCTCACGCCCCCCCCCCCCCCCTTCCCCTCTGCTTCTGTCCTCCCTTCTGCCTATCTTTTAGCCCCACTCCACCTTCTCTGCCTTTTTGATTGCATTGTTGTGTCGAGTTTAAGGGTGGTTAGTATTCTACTCTACATTGTCTAATTCACTGGCTGAATTTCTCTGTTAGTATCACTGTGAGCCAGCTGTGGGCATACTGATCACTAGATATGAAACTCAGATATTTTTCTTGCATAAAGGACTGTCTGACGTAAAGAAATAAAAAATAATTACCAATAAAAAAAAATTGTGTGAAAAAAATGTGCGAGAAAATCACAAGTGGCAGTGAAGTTTTTGGCAGAAAAAGCAGCGCTGACACTAAAAAATTGTGGAAAAAAGTTGTGATTTTGCCGCAATTATCTCACGGTGATATCGTGATCGCTAGTGTGAAGGAACCCTAAGGCTCACTGCACTCCAAATGTGAATAGGTTATAAAGCACCTTGTGGACGGCTGCCAGACCATTGTGCCATGGGTCTTCTAGCATTTACAAAAAAAAGTCAAGATGGCCAGTCCAGTCTATTCTTACATACATGCATATAAGTTAAAAAGTTAAAACTGGCACTCTTGTTATACCTTGTTCTTATAGATGGATAGACAGAGTCATTCTAAAACTTCCCCGAGTTACTTAGCTCCCAAGCTGTCTTCGGAGATATACTGTTGAATGATGTGAGTCCCGGTTTACCATGAATTTATCGTTATTTATTTATGTTTGTGTTTCTAAAAGTCACACAATTTTCTTAAGAAAAAAGCTTTGAATAATTAGTGTGACAACCTCCTGCTGATTGCATGGAAAGGAAATTAATTTTTCTCTTTATTAAATAGACATTTTTTTTGCTTGAATGTAGGGCTGAGGGGTTCTCCTTTGTTTGTTCCAGATTCTTAAACTTTCCAACTTTTAATCCTCTTTGGTAGAATGCACAGCACACTGCTTGACGAAGCATTCCATAAAATACTGACATGACTGCTTCTGGGTAAGGGAGTTATTGTAACTGAAGCTCATTCTTAAAGGGAATCTGTCACATTGAACATACACTCCAAACTGCAGACATCATGGTATAGAGCTGGAGGAGCTGAGCAGATTGTATATAGTTATATGGGGAAGATTCAGTATAATTTGTAGTTTATTCATTTATATCTCTGCACATTTTAATCTGAACAGTCCAATGGGCGGAGCTATCTGTGATTGACGGCTACCTCTGTATATACAGATTTCTAAAAGGGGGAGTTAAAATGTATTGGTTGTGATAAGTTATAAAAGGTATCCCATATCCACAGTAAAGGGGATAACTTTATGATCAATGGGGTCCAACTGCTAGGACCCCCATCAATGTCAAGAATGAGGGGCCTGAAGGCCCCTACACAAATGAAAGGTAAGTCAGGCATGCACATCACGATTCCATTCATTTCAATGGAAGTATAGAAATTGCAGTGTAGATGCTGTAATTGAAATTAATGTAGCCATGGTTCACATGCGCAACTGCTACTTTATTCATGTAGGGACCTTCAGTACCCCTGTTTTTTAAATTAGTGGGGGTCCAAATAGTTGGACTAACACTGATCATAAAGTTAGCTTTATTACTTGGCAAAACTCCTTTCATAATCTTAGGATGGCTGTCACAATATCAAAACAGATTATGCATCATTGGATAAAGCGTTCACGCATAGCATTTTTATAACATTATGTCATAACGCCCCCAAATAACACAAAAAAAGTGCAACAAAACTTTGGGTAAATATGTTAGAGTATGTATAATATTAGAATAAAATTTGATATATACAGGGTGTCCATTTTGGGGTGCAAATCCTCATTTTCGTGTACACTATAGAAAAAAAACTGTCTTCGAAATGACATATTTGCAAATATATGAAATGTTATTTTTTTCCTCTCGATTGCATTATTCTAGAAAAAAAATGTGGATTAAAATACTCATGAAGCCCCTGTCATTAGTGAATACATTAAGATTAGAGATGAGCGAGCGTACTCGGAAAAGCACTACTCGCTCGAGTAATTTGCTTTATCCGAGTATCGCTGTGCTCGTCCCTGAAGATTCGAGTGCCGGCACGGAGCGGGGAGCTGCAGGGGAGAGCGGGGAGGAATGGAGGGGAGATCTTTCTCTCCCTCTCTCCTGCCCGCTCTCCCCTGCTCCCCGCTGCGACTCACCTGTCAGCCGCAGCGGCACCCGAATCTTCAGGGACGAGCACAGCGATACTCGGATAAAGCAAATTACTCGAGCAAGTAGTGCTTTTCCGAGTACGCTCGCTCATCTCTAATTAAGATGTGTATTTTTTTAAATGGGGTCATTTGTGGTGGTATCTATCATTCTGACACAAAATGTTCCTCAAAATTTTTATAAGTAATGTTAAATTTGTACGTCTCCAAAATGTTTTTTAAAAAACCAAAGTTTTTCTAATGTGCTTCCAGAATAAAGTAAATAGATGGAAATCTATAGCTTATCAGAATTTGTAGAGTATATTTGCACATATTTGACATATTGCAGTTAAAATGTGAAAAAGTAACAGCTTTTTCAATATTTTCCAAATGTTGGCACTTTTAATAAATATACGCAAATTCTATCGGTCTCTTTTTACCACCTAAATGTAGTACAATATGTGGCGAAAAAAACAATGTCAGAATCAATTGGATATGCAAAACCTTTACAGAGTTATTCTATGTTAAATTGACACATGTTAGATTTGCAAAATTCGGCATGGTCATTAAGGCGCAAACAGGCTTGGTCACTATTGAGTTAAGTTCTGGGAAAACCCCTTTAAGGCAGCTTTCTACAACGGATACCCATCATCACCTCACAATATTGCAGAACTGGAGAGATAAATACTAGCAGCCTATGAAACAGTGACCCTATAAATGCTATGTTCCTTCTATTGCACCATACTCATCCATGTACATCTTTGTATAGCCGTGGATGTTTTTAATATTTTCTGTAAGATAATTAAGCTCATATTTTTGTATCAAATACTGCATTTATCCTTTTCAGGCAGAAATTATTAGTTTTGTTATTCTAATTAATCTTAAATTGATTCCCTTCTGTCATTGTAGCGCTGGAACAAGCGGCTCCACACACATACTCTACTCTAATGTTGAAAAGATCTATTTTGCCCGTGGATAGGTATTTCTGTGGACATCCTGTATATTCTCTCTCTCTCTATATATATATATTTTTTTTTTCATTGTCTTCTGCATACTGTACATATAGCTACTTGTTGCCCATTTCTTTTACAGAAGCCATCACAGTAATTACTCAGTCACGGTGCAGCTTGCAGCATATGTGGTCTTGTCAAATTAGCACTTCATAATTGAAAACTAAGACGCAAAACAATGGAAATAGTCAGTTTTCTACATGATCCTACATTAACCCTTTGCAATCTAATTTTGGATTCAGGGTTTCCTAGGGGGTTTTCTCTTTCTGTCATTATACAATGGTGCCATCTGCAGGCTAGAGCCAGTACTGTGGTATGGGACATGCTGGTGAGGCCCCTGACAACAGAGCAGCCAGTAATATACAGTAAGAATACCCTGCCAGATGTCTTCCCACATCGGAGCTGTACAGGCTTCAATCAGAATGTCTTTAAGGCTGCATTCCCACGAATGTACATCGGCTTGGTTTTCACGCCGAGCCGATATACGTTGTCCTCATCTGCAGGGGGGGGGGGGGGGGATGGAAGAGCCAGGAGCAGGAACTGCGCTCCCGCCCCCTCTCTGCCTCCTCTCCGCCCCCCTGCACTTCGTGGGAATGCAGCCCTAATGTCAGACAGTGGATTGGAAAGGGTTAATGTACAGGAAGCACTCAGGTGCAACATGTTTTTCTATTATGCACTACCGAAGCTCTATGCATCTGGATGACCATGACTAGTAAATGTATTAACTTACTTACAGAACGGGAGACAAATACTGAATCTCACAATCAATAATACCTGATGGTTATTGCTCATACACACAATCAACATCTGAGTTGTATGGAGCAATAAAGCTAAGCCTATAGAGTAGAATTCTGTTAACACATTCTATGCCTTGATGTTATATGCTACTGATTACATACAGAAAAAAATGGTAGTATACACCATATTACAATAATTAGGGATTATTCTGCACTTCACCACGGACTCCTACAAGGAAACTTGGACTTAACTGGTTAGATCCACAGATGTCAGTTCTCAGATTAGTGACCAGCTGGCAGTATAAGGGATTTCCCCTAAAAGGTCATGGTGATGGGCAGAAATGTGCAACAAATTGGTCACGTGCAACAATTTTACGACAATTTGAACTAAGCATTCCCACAAAGACATTCTGTAATTAGTAACTTCCTGGCTGATATAAGAAAACTAGTAATTATTAAGAAATTATAGTACCGGTGTTTCACGTTACACACACAGCTATGCTACATACATTGTTCATTCCATACAACAGGGATCAGAAGCAGCACAGTAGTGGAGATGAAGGAACTGTGATGACGTTACCCCTGATCACATGATGGTAACACTCATCCAGAGTGAATGACTTTCATTCTCCGTCCCTTATCACATGACAGCGACATCATAAAAGGTCCTTCACCGCCAGTGAGGGGGTTACATGCTCTGCCCCTTATCCCATGATGGTGGCATCATCACAGGTCCTGCATCCTTGTGCAGATTATGGGTGAACTACAGACCCCCTGTGGCCTCAGTTGCTATGGAATACTTACAAAGACCTAGCCGGACAACAGCCATGTGTGTACAGGATATGTGATGATGTATTGCATGGCTTGAAGAGAGATTGAGTGTGACAGTCTTTACAAGTCACAGGTGACAGAGAGGAGAGGCAGGAGCTTCTAAGCACTGAGTGAGGACTGGGAGGCTGCTTAAAGCTACATTAGTGCCCTCCTATTATCTTTCTAGGTTCAATGAAATGTGGGAGTGAGAGAGAACATTCCAGAGCAGCAGAAATGTGCAGGAGGACATCAGGATTGTCATCTGGAGTTCCTTTATTCTTGATTACAGAACGTTTCGTAAGCGAGTTTTGCTTCGGTAAACACCAGTGTGCACACCAGCGTGGATGAGTTAGCAAACCAGCAGGCCTGCTGCACACTTGAGAGAGCCGAAATGCTAGATTAATGTATCAGAGCAATTGACCCAGAGTTCTACAGGATAGGACTGAACTGTTATTGGGACAGCCTGGATACATCTACAGTATATATAAAAAGGTGAAAGCCTTCTCTGTCTGACTCACTGACTGAATAACTGACTGACGACTAATTCTCTAACTTCTCTAAATTCTTTAGGTCCTAAATAATAAAAGTATAGGGGTCACAACTTGATTATTCAATTCTGAGCTCAAAAGTAAGTGACCCCCTATCTAATAAACCTAATATAATTCTCTAACTTCCCGGTGTCGTACAAACTTGGTAGAACTATTCTTTAGATCCTAAAGAGGAAATGTAAAGTGGTCACAACTTGGATATTCAATTCTAAAGTCCCATTTACACGCAATGATTATTGCTCAAAATTTGTTCAAACAATGGCATATGAGCAATAAACATTGCATGTAAAAAAGTAGATAACACAGACCACACGCTGTTTTCTCTATGTTCTTCACGAGCGGTCAGAGATTACATTGTATTCGGCAAACAGCCGATGCGAGAACAAAGGAGCTGATTGCAAAGCTTAAACCATCTGCTGAATTCTGCAGGCAGCTCCTAGAGGCTCATTTACACGCAAATGAAGTTGATAAAGTGCTAATAGACTTTAGTGTCTATTAGCACTTTATGCAAAATCATCACTAAAACTGTCATTTGAAAGATTGTCTTTGCATGTAAATGGGCTTTAAGTGCAAAAGTAAGTGACCCCCTATGTAATGTAACTAATAACACACATGTGTATCGCACAAACGTGAAATTTGCCACAACCAATCTTTAGTTCCTAAATAGGAAAAGTAAAGGAGTACCAACATCAATATTCAGTTATATGCATGAAAAACTGTGAAAATCCATGTTACATGAGTGAGTTCCTTTCTCAGAAACCATAAGGCTTAGGGAAACAATTTGTATACTGAGGAGAATCTAACTTACCTTTTTGTGTATATATACTGAAGAGAATCTACCTCACCTTGATGTGTATTTACTGAGGAGAATCTACTTCACCTCTATGTGTATTTACTGAGGAGAATATACCTCACCTCTATGTGTATTTACTGAGGAGAATATAACTGACCTCTATATGTATATACTGAGTAGAATCTAATGCTCCTCTATGTGTATATATTGAGGAGAATCTACCTCACCTCTGTGGTAATATATGAGGAGAATATAACTAACCTCTATGAGAATATACTGAGGAGAATCTAATTGCACTCTGTGCGTGTATATACTGAGGAGAATCTAACTGACCTCTATGTGTATATACTGAGGAGAATCTAACTGACCTCTATGTGTATATACTGAGGAGAATATACCTCACCTCTGTGGTAATATATGAGGAGAATATAACTAACCTCTATGTGTATATACTGAGGAGAATCTAATTGCACTCTGTGCGTGTATATGCTGAGGAGAATCGAACTGCCCTCTGTGTATATACTGAAAGTCTGTAAAGTACATAAGGAAGCGGCCATGAACTGCAGGGCTGTAGCATGCCTTTAAGCCTAAGAAGGGGCTACAGCTTCCAGTCTAGGGGTAATTTTAAATAAAAAGGTGCATTACCTTTTAGGGTAAAAAGTGATAAGAGTGGAAGGGGTGGCACATTCTGCGGAGGGACATCAGTACATGCAGTCTGAGAAAAAGGTAATGCTTTTCTATGTGTATACATATTTTATTCCTCGGTTCCTCTGAAGTAACCACACCTTCATAAAATTTCTCATGTGAACAGGTAAACACAGCTAGTAGATACATAAGTACATGTAAGATTCAAGTAAATTACTTTTGTATCCCGCGATAGGGAGTGTTGAGTATTGTTTTTCCCCAGGAGTAAATAATAATACTTGTTATTCTTAGTTAGTGGTAATCAGAATTGCATATGGCACCGTGAAAATTATTTGGTTCTTAAACTGCCTCCTATACTGCATAACATTGTTCTTTTTTTCCAGTTACTTGTTTGTATTAAAAAGTTTCCATTTGAGTAACTCTGTCATCTGCATTGTGTCCTGTAACCTGTATCACCTACTACCACCCACAATAGCAGTGGGAGGTAGAAGGTGATACGGGTGGGACACAGCACTGATGGTGAAAATGGAGATTAGTCAGACAAATCTGAGAATTAACCTAAATAACAATCCAGAAGGAGCAAGTGAAGGCAGAGTCAGAGTTTAGGCCACGAGTCAAAACCCTGGAAATTAAAAACAATCCACAGCACAAAGCAATAGGGAAAATCCAGGAAGAGAGCATGGTGAAATCATAGTAAGAATACAGCAGATGTGGCAACTTGGGGGTATTGAGCTCACTGGATTATCACCACCTAGATGGATGGTTGCACCTCAGTAACCAACGTTCAGGCCAAATGTTTGGGAAAAAGTCTATAAATCCATCTTTATCGTGGTAACATAGCAGACAGCAAAAGTAACATAATCTTCGCACTGTTGTTATAATACTGTTACCATGCGGCGGTTGCTCGTCCTCCTGGGGCAGCGGTGTGCGGGGTCCCGAGACTTGCAATCACTGCCAGTTATTGGTTTCCCTCAGTGTGCTAGCTATTCTGCCTCTGTTGGTCTCCTGCCTCTGACATCTTGTCTGCTATACTTTGCTATTATCCGACAGGTTTTTCCATCTGCCCCAGTTCTGCTTAGTATTGTTTGTGTTGGTTATTTACATCTGCCTTTTCTGTTGGTATTCTACCCTTTCCATCCAGGTACACCAGCGTCCCTCTTTCGGTCCCTAGTGAGAGTAGAGACCGCCACCCAGTTGCCCACCTGGGGTTAGCCAGCAGTGGAGGCAAGTAGGCAGGGGTTGTGGGTGAGATCCAGGGCACCCAGGCTGGCGCATCAAGGGTAGCTTACCATAACAAATACATCACAGTACATATCAACACATCCCTGATTGTCTGGCCACTAAATAACATACCACTTTTGTCCTCTCTAACATAGGCCTAGTGCCTTAAATACAGAGCAAAAGTCCATCAACTTTACCCAACCAAGGTGTCAATCTAGGAGGCATCCTTCCCTGTCAGAATCATGCAGCAGCTTGATCTGCAACAAACCAATCTCACAGAAGAGGGCACTGAACTCAGCAAGACTGGAGTTTTTCTCCTGCTCTCCAGCCCTCTAAAGATCATCTTTGGTATTGACCTTCTACAAATACTGGAGGCAGTGATAAGAACATACCAAGGCAGGGGTCATGAGAGTCTTGTCTATTTAAATGGTCTACCAGAATTTGTGTGCATTCACTGGCTGTGGCAATTAGACACTTAAGCCCCTGGATGCCATTGCCTAACACCTAGTTGCATGGCAATATGGCACCAACATTAGCAAGACATTGTAAACAGTTGTTGGAGATCGATAGGTAATATCTGCAAATTATGAGCTCGCATATCAATTTATTTTGCAGATATCTCTGTTGCAGCATTTCTTTCCAAGTCTTTTGCATAATTAGAAAAATGACAAAACAGAATTTGGGGTACAGTAAAACGTTTTTCTATAACAGCAAATACTGGGAAATTTGCTTTCATGTTTATTCTACATCAATAAATCCATATAATCAGTATATGCAAAGGAAAGGATCAAGACATAGAGATTGACAGCAAACTGACATTTCAATGTATTAGAATGACTGAACCATCTTTTAATACATCCTCTTTGATTAACCAGTGACATTATTACAGCGACACAAACACCCTTGAAAGATTGACATCTCTGTGAACTCAGCCAATGTCCTCAATATTCTCTCCCCATTCCTGCCCAAGGGGAAGTATGGGATCACTAAGCAGTGAATATTAAATTAGTACCGATTTGTATGACTAAGGCAAAGCATTGTGCATAACAAGATCCCTGTTTGACACCTTCGAACCAATGACTTATAAAATGTTATATCTATAGCAACTATGATGCCCAATGTTAATAAAGCAATGTGTCACATTCAGTGGTCATTAGCTCTGAACATTGTACAGTAATTGAACTATGCACACGTACAAAATCTATCTGCCTGTCTGTCTCATCCATTCCTGACTTGATTACTGTAACTCGTTGCTCATTGGCCTTCCCCGCACCGGACTCTCCTTTCTCCAATCCATACTAAATGCGGCAGCTAGACTCATTTTCCTATCCAGCCACTTCTCAGATGCCTCTGCATGATGCCATTCGCTGCACTGGCTATCTATCTATTACAGAACTAAATTCAAACTCATCACCCTCAAAGCTGTCCATGCCGCTGCACCACCGTACATTGCCTCCCTCATGTCCTTACACCACCCAGCCCACACGCTCCGATCAGCCAACACATTGAGATTAAACACCCCTCTAATTCGATCCTAACATGCTCACCTCCAGGACCTCTCTAGAGCAGCACCAGTCCTCTGGAACACACTACCCTAAAATATCCGGACATTCCCCAATGCACGGAAATTCAGATGTCGCTTAAAAACGCACCTCTTCAGGGAGGCATACCAAATCTCCTGATCTAAACCCCCACCCCCACAACTTGCCCCCTGCTTCTCCCTATCACTCTCCGGACCTTCCACTTTGCCTATCATATACATTTTCTGCCCCTGTACCTCCTTATCACCCACCCGTTCTGTTTCCTAATAATTAAATACCGTATGTAATTTTCGAACTGTTTTGCACTCCCCCATGCCTCGTCTCCTGCCCCTGTACCCCCTGAACCACCCCTACCTTGTCTCTCTCCAAATAAGTGCATACCACATGTAACTGTCTTGTTTGTTCCCTATGTTTTGAAAGCGCTGCAGAATAAGTTGGGGCTATACAAATAAAGATTATTATTATTATCTAATGGGGCATTCACAATTAGTATGATGTCCTAGAACATTGATCTGTAGGCAATGTAATATTACATGATTCTAAGATATGCTGATCGGCCACTCCAATAAAGACACCTGCACTTTGACAATTGGAGCTTCCCATATGGAAATTAGACAGGTGACTCTGAAGTGTAGCATCAAATCAAATGTACAAGTTTTCTGTGGATCAATTTCAGTGGGAATCCATATTAAAATGGAAAATCTAAATGACTTCAAATGAAGTCTGATCATTGGTGCTAGGGAATATGGGGCTAGTAATTTAAAGAGGTTGTCCAGTTCTAAACTATTGATGACCCATCCTCAAGACAGTTCATCAATAGTACATCAGCTGGGGTACATTGCTCGGAAACTCTGGCAATCAGCTGTTTGCCCAGCCACTGTTGTGGCAGTTCTCGGATAGCTTCCTTTCTAAATAATCTGGTACAGGTTTTGCATGTGTTCTCTATTTTTTGGCTGTGGTGGGAGTGGTATTAAGTGAGACATACTTGGCCTTGTGCTCATTTTCAATGCTGCTTAATTTTCAGTCTTCCTCTAACTGTGATAGAAGTCAGAGCTTGGTGCTGGGTCTCTGATTTGCCTGAGTCTTCTTTAAGCTAAGTACTATGCTTGTTATTTTTTCATTTTGTTTTCTGTGTTCTTATCCTATCCCACATAGGGCCAACTAGTGGCATAGGTAAATGGTCAGGTTCGTCCTTCTCAGGACCGGTTACCTGCTCATAGGCAGGTCCATTCTCTGGATAAGGTTCTTTATGGAAAGTGTTTTCCTGGTTGCATTTGTCTTTGTTGGTTATCACTGTCTGGTGTGCAGTTACGTGTCTATTTCAGGTAATGGATCCAGCGCATCGTGTTTGGATGTAACACTGGCACGCTTCTGCTCTGAGCAGATTTCTGCAAGAAGCATATGTCTCCATTCTTTCTGCAGTGGCCAGGCTTGGTTTTGCAGGCTAAGTTCCTATTCATTTCAATGGAAACCAAGCTTGCAATACTGTGTTTCCCCGAAAATATGGCACCCCCTGAAAGTAAGACATAGTAAGACATTTGCAGAAGTCCTAAATATAAGGCACCCCCGATAGTAAGGCATAGTAAAGTGTGCAGGCAAGTCAAGAGGCCTGTCCCCTGCTGCCATCCCCGTTGTCTCCTACCTCCAGATGTATAGGTAGATCTGCAGACAGTCTGCTGTTATCCTGACCCTGCTGTGCTGTAGGAGTGTGCTGTTGTGAGCTCCCATTTGCTGGCTGAAAAAGTCCATACTGTACGTTCTGTTCCTGCTGTACATGTCTGCTGTGATGAGCTCCCCCTGGTGGCCGGAAGCTGCAATACCATCCCTGCTTACAAGTGGTACAGGAACTTCCGTCTGCAGACAGGTACGTTACTTTACAGCCCTTATTTTTTATGGCTCTGTATGTGAGTCAGGCAACCTGTAGGTGATTCTTAAGGCTGGGTTCTCACAGAGTGTATTTCCAGCGGAAATCTCGCAGTTTGGCCACAGCGATAAACAGCGAGACTTCCGACGGGAAAGCGCTGCTTAAAAGCCCACGGCACTTAGCCGCTTGTTTTGAAGCGACCTGGCTGCAAGCTTTTCCGTTTCTGTGGCCGGTGAATCCGCACCACAACACCGGCTTCTCCCAGCTTTGCCGTGACAGATTTGCTGTCCCATGTGGGCGAGAGTTCTGAGAAATTCCGTCTACAAAGCTGGCCAATTGAGGGATTAGCGGCCACAGACGGATTTGCCGCGGTGAAATAAGACACCCCCTGAAAATAAGACGTAGCGCATATTTGGGAGCAAAAATTAATATAAGACGCATCTTATTTTCGGGGAAACAGGATACCAAGTCTGACCACTGCTATAAAAATCCTCTCAGTGTGCAAATGTGCTGGCCCAGTGTACAGCTAATCCTGAGTAAGGGAACCATGCCAATCAACTATTGATTACCTGCTTTGAGGATAGGCCAACGATATTCTACGACTGGACAACTCCTTTGAGTACTGCCAACTTTCTGGAGTTTTCTCATGTTGACTCTGCCTACCACTCCCTGCCCAGATAACCTAGAGTAATATATCTCTCCCTGTTTGTGTACAAGGAGAGAACTGTCACTCTAAGCGATCTAGACTGGGAGAGTCCAATGCAGTGCCACCCTGTGACTCAGAATACCATTTGGAATGAATCCCCAAAGTATGTTGACTCTTAAATTCATCAACATTTCAGAATAAGACTTACATGGACACATTGTACATACCTGTACCAGGTTTATCCTGACTCTCATTTAGGCAGCATGAACATAGTGACAGGTTCCCTTAAAACACCAGTTTGCTGGTAGAGCTAGGAAGGTGTTTCTAAAATAACGGTCTGTAAGTTAGTATGTAGAACAGACAGGTATTGTTCAGTTTGTCTTCCTGTTTTTGTTTTTTTTTATAGCTATATAATGCGATCTAAGGTGTAATTGCTTAAAATGATCTGCATGAAAATAATGAGCGTACATCAAAACCTCCCAATATCCCCCACTTTGATACTCGCATTAATAAACCCAATACTCATAGATTGTCCTTGAAAATATGATATTAATTAATCCTGTTTACAAACACAGCAGCAGATGCCCTGCCAGATAGCTGATTTTCATTTAATTATCAGAATCACACACTTAACAAAATAACATTCCCCCCTTCTGTTTTAATGGTTTAATAATGATTTAGCATTAGCATACATTGCCTGAGAGGTAGCACGGCCGGACTTCAGAGCAACAAGTTACAAACATCTTGTGTTAAGTGGGAAAACTGGTTTGGTCACTTGGTCAGTAGGACAGATTGGATCTTATGATATACTTGTAAAGATTGTATTTTCTTGATCAGCAAAGGAAGTCGTTTTCTCTAAGCTACGCTGCAGTCCTTTCATCTTTCATGTTTTAAATTTCTTTGTATTCGATTTCTGCAGGATGGGTCAATCATCTAATTTGTATATGGGTCACCAGACTCTCCCTTGAGGGTAGATGTTGGGAGAAAGAAGGATTGAACATGTTGGATTTCAGCATACCTGATTATTGCCATAGAAGATAAGACACTACCAGAGGGGTCTGGCAGTGGCTTATGGCCATTTTACATGGGTTGAGGATCTCACGATTCTTGTTTGCCCGATGGAACGAGCTTGTTTACACTCGGGCAACCCGTTTAGACTGCACGATTCACATTCCTATGTGAATCATTGAACTATCATTGTTTAAATGCCACGATAACTGCCCAAGCCGGGGCTGGATTTTATGCCGGCTGAAACTGAACAAGAAACCTCATGATTCTCACTTGTCATTCAGTCGGTTGCCCACATTTAAACTTAACGATTATCATTCAGTTTCCTTTGTTTGAACGATTTTCTGAATGATAATTGTTCCATCTAAATGGGGGCATTATTCTCTTCCCCCATTGAAAACACATGCACATTCAGCCAAAGAAGTCGGTAGGAAAAGCTGTCATACAAATATTCAATTGCCAACTATCTAAAATATACACTTAACGGATACCTATTTGAGTGGGAAGTAGAATATGTGATTTTAAAAAATGTTGTAATGTGTTTAGTTACAGGATTTTGCCTACTGGTTATTTAAAAATTGTTGCTGAACTTCCATTCATACAGCGTTTGCCAGTTGTACAGGCTTCTGCTCCTATGTGAAAACCATACCACTTCTAAGCAAGTGCGGTATGGGCTGTAGTGTCTTTGAGTGTAGTGTGTAGAGTCGGCTGACCATTATTCCACAGTTTAGAGACAGAAGCTTGTTCTTTAGTGTCTAGTGCTAAAGTGCTCTGCCTGTGTCTATGTCTGGGATTGAATGCCCACATATATATACACAGCCTGTTGACAAAGGCTATTGTAGCCGAAACGCATTAATGGTAGCAGGTCCTCCCCACTTCTATTTTTTTCACATGGAGTTTAGTCCCCTGCCGTCGGCTGCTTGAGGACTGAGCTCCTGTTGAAATTCTGATTTCCCTGCAATATTGGAGGATACTACTGGCGAGGTGAGCCCATACGTCTTTTTTGGCTTATATATAGTGACCCTTCCCAACAGGCATTGGCACTAACCTGTACAGCACACGGAGACCCGGTACCTTCGCTAAGTGAAACAATGGGCGTAATAGCGAGCTTTCGCTTGTCAGTAGCTCCACTCAGGATAGCCTTAGACTAACAAGGGTCTCTTGGTGAGAATTATCTATGCATTCATATAAGCAGGCATATATTTGTGAATCCAACCTATCCAATATAAATGAGTATTCAGAGATAACCATAAGGGATATTGCTAGTGCAAAAAATTAATATTTGCTATACGATATGCATTTAGGGTTCAAACTCTTAATTAGAGGTAAGCTGAGCTCAGGAGATTAACTTTAACCACAAAACACTTATCATGATCAAAGTAATCTGTTTATTGATTGACAGGCAACAGTTTTTATAGGGGCACATGATTCAATTACAATAATTCAAATCTTTTATAATTCATTTATTAATATTGGTCAAAGAAACATAAACAAAATATGAATATGCAAGATAAGGAATTTAACATCTAAAATTCCAGGCAAATGCAACGCAGTTGTAGAAACAATCATATGTGATTAACTTCTTAGATTCTTACAAAAGTACATTTTGTGAGTATAAACAATTAGCTGTTTAAAGAGTAACAGGAGAACAGGGCACAATGACCTGAAACATTTAATCTAGAACCTTTGAATGTGCTAAACATCGAGGTCCCTTTTTATTAACTAGATTTAAGCAAATCTAGTTAAAGGAAAAGTACAAAACATTGACACACAGCAAGTTATTAGCATTGGATTAATCTTTCTTACTGTACATCTGTATACAGGAAGGGACTTGTTATTGCTATAGCAACAACTTATTCCGCGGTGCTTTCAGGAAATTTTTCTTTATTTATTACCCCCCAGCAAGCTGGATACTAATTTTACAGACCTTGGGAGGATGGAAGGTTGAGTCAACCTTGAGCCGGCTACCTGAAGGATTGAACTCGCAACCTTCATGACTGCATTCTGACACGAGGCTCAGAGTGTACCACTCACCCCACCAAGACCACTACCACCAAAAATGAGTATAGATACTCTTTAAAGGCTATAAACACCTTTGACATGATAAGTATTTTATACACTCGTGATTTCCTTGAGTTTAAAAAGTTGCAGAACATTTCTGACTTCGATCTCTGGTCTTTTATTCTTTTTAAGACCTCCTGATATCATATTTGCAACCTGCTTTTAGTTTAAGACTTTTCTCGTTTGGTTGTGTCATCCCAGTAATACATGTAGGATGAAATATCTGTGTGTCCAGGATGTTGCTGCCTTCACTAGTTCTCATATGCACAGCACATCTTCATTCCTAGACTGATTACTCCTTCTATAGCTGTTGAGGGATCTCTTCTCTTTTGTGCTGATAGGCACTGAATCTGAGGAGTATAGGATTCATCTTCTTTCTCTGGATCCTATCCTCTCACTGTACACTGATGCATAGCTTCCTGCACATTGCATTGTGTGCATGATTTCTATACTCTGACACATTACAGCTTATGTGATCTGCTTCCCCTGAAAACGTAGATGCTTCCTTCCCTTTCCACAATTTGATCTGCCATGTATATCCTTCTCCTCCATCCTGCTGCTCTTTCTAAAGCCACACTCATATCTGCATTGGAAGCTCCACTTAGAGCCTCCAGCACAGATTCATATAAACTCCCTGATGATATACCATAGCTGCACCATTTCATCTGGAAAAATGCCAGAGGCATAACACAAGTTGAACTGACCTCATTGTAGTCAATGCAGTCCTTTCTGCATTTTTTTGATTCCATCAAAACACGGATCAGTTTAAGTAGGGATTCCATTTTCCTGTGTCCATAATAGGGCAGGGAAAAACTCCTGAATGAAAGCCCAAACGCAGAAGTGAATGTGGCGTAATACTGAACAAAGGGTGAAGGAGAGCAGAGTGCGCTGATATGGCCAGTAACAGTGTGCTGCAGTAGCTATGTCAGAATCAGCAGAACAGCCAGCTAAAGCATGTGAAGGGGTTACACAGACGCTACAATTCAAAAATGGTAGGAATTATTTAATGAAAACTATTTAGAAAGTTGACTAACATTGCAATTAGGAATTAAATGAACAATAAAAACAATATCCATAGCTTTTAAGTACATAAAAAAACCTTTAACAAAAAGCTGATAATATTTAATATGAGGATATAGTTAACTTTTGGCAGTTTGACAAGATATTGACATCCAATCATACATTTAAATAACTTCATCGTTAAATATATGGTTATAAGCTCCACTCCCTGCAATTTGTACGTACAGCGCTATTTTACCCATCAAAAACAAAGGAATCTGCTCTGATGCAGATGTGAATATAATCTAGGTGAGACAAAAAATAAAAGCCTTTTGATAACAATTCTACTTCTATTCACAAGCATTACTGTGATAAATATATATTACTGTGACACATCCGTTTAACAGTCTCACTGTCAGCTGTTTGCGAGCTGTAATGATGAGCTTTACCATGGTGGGTGGTGTTGTTCCCTACATACAGTACTAAAAAGAAAAACAACCGTACAATGGAAAGGGCTTTCTGTAATTATCTATTATCAAGTAGAGTTTGTTAGATTTAGCAGTATTACCTTTGTCACTCATTGTGATTTTACAATGTGTTATTTTTTTACTTTAAATGAATTTTACTGACTGAGGGCTTAGTCAGACGGGCGTTTCTTGCCGCGATTTGCGCATGCGCATGCGTCCGGCGATTTTTCAAAACCATTGCTTCGCAATGGTATCGGACACATGAGCGCTTTTTATGCGCTCGTCCGAAAAATTATAGAACAAAAAATCGCAGATCGCACCTATCTGCGATCTGCGATTCCTGTTCGCTTCTGTATATGCGCTCAATGGGGTCGGCGGCAGCAGCGCCGACCCCATTGGGAACATATAGAAGACAAATCATTCTTCTCTGCCACAGCTGTAACAGTTGTGACAGAGAAGAACGATGTTTGCCCATTGAATTCAATGGAGCCGGCAATACAACCGGCTCCAATGAAAGCAATGGGCTGCCGGCGTGCGCGGGATGAATTGTCGGGAAGGGCTTAAATATATAAACCCTTCCCTGCAATTCATGCTAAAATGTGTTAAAATAAAAAAAAATTGTATACTCACCTTTCCGCTGCAGCCGGAGTCCAGCCGCGGCCGCTGTCAGTTCTCCTGAACTGCTTCTCGGCACTATTCAGCCAGCGGGGCTTTAAAATCCCCGCCTGCTGAATGATCTGCTCTGATTGGTCACAGCCTGACCAATCAGAGGCCGGTTTCACTCACACACCCATTCATGAATTCATGAATGGGTGAGTGACTGCTGCCTCTCAGCGCTGAGCCAATCAGGGGCAGGTCTGACTCACATCCATTCATGAATTCATGAATGGGTGTGAGTGAGGCATGCCTCTGATTGGCTCAGCGCTGAGCCAATCAGGGGGCAGGTCTGACTCACACCCCCTTCACACCCACTGCAGGACGGCTGCCCGGAGCTGCAGGCAGAAGGTGAGAATGCAATTTTTTTTTATTTTAACACATTTTAGGATGGATTGCAGGTAAGGGCTTATATATTTAAGCCCTTACCGACAATTCATCCCGGGCTCGCCCGCAGCGCATTGCTTTCAATGGAGACGGCTGTATTGCCGTCTCCATTGAATGCAATGCGCTGGACAGCTCCGGCCCGTTTCTAATGAAACGCGGCTAGGAGCAGATTTTCGGGCGATTTGTGGGCGACTTGCGCGCACCGGTCACGCGATTTGCGGATGCGCATCCGTCATGCGATCCGCAAATCGCGGCAAAAAACGCCCGTCTGACTAAGGCCTGAAAGAGAATTTCCAAATCCTAAAATAAATTCAGAGATGGCAGCACATAGTTAAAAATAAGAAACTAAGTTTTATTCACTGCTCTGATCCCCATCCTGCCCAGTGTCACTGCTATCTTTCTTACTTCCAATCTGCGTTTACTAGGATGCAGTGGTGATGTTTGGTATACATACATGTGACTGTGGCAGCCAATCACTGATCTCAGCAGTCAAAACATTAAAGTCAGGGAATGGCAGCAGCAGTCACGTGTACAGTATGTATATGGAATGTCATACATAGTAAGCACAGACTGGTAGTGAATAGAGGAGCAGTGGTGGGTAGTGGGTGATAGGAGTGGTGGGTAGTGATGAGCTAAAATTCAAAAAGTTTGGTTAGGCTGGTTTGTTGAATTTAGGCAAAGAGTTTGGTTCAGTCCAAGTTAACTTGAACCGAACCTGAACTTCACCAATGCCCCTAAAACTAGTGCATAAGGGCGCCCACCCACTGGCGCTTGCGATTTTCGTGCGTGAAAAACGCAGCGTATTCGCTGCGTTTTTCCCGCGTTTTTCGCTGCGTTTTCGCTGCTTTTCCATTAATTTCCATTGACTTTCATGGGTGCATTAGGAGAAAAATAAGGACACATATGCAACTGACAGTTCCTATGTTAAAAATCGCAACACAACGCAAAAAAAAAACGCCAGTGGACAGGAGTACATTCAATTCTAATTGCTCTTGAGAAAAAACGCAAAACGCAAAGAAAAAAAAATCGCCAGTGGGTGGGCGTCCTCACACTGAAGAAGATGATTTAAAAAGTTCTTCTTCCTCTTCATCCTCCTCCTCCCCTCTTCCTCCTCCTCTTCCTCAACTTCCTCTTCCTCTTCTTCCTCTTCCTCTTCTTCTGCTTCCTTTTTTGATAAATGCTGAACTGAACGTTTAGCATAGATCGACCTGAAACAAGATTACAGTTTGGTATTTTAAATAGAGATGAGCGAGCACCAAAATGCTCGGGTGCTCATTACTCGAGACGAACTTTTCGCGATGCTTGAGGGTTCGTTTCGAATAACGAACCCCATTGAAGTCAGTGGGCGACCCGAGCATTTTTGTATATCGCCGATGCTCGCTAAGGTTTTCGTTTGTGAAAATCTGGGCAATTCAAGAAAGTGATGGGAACGACACAGCAACGGATAGGGCAGGCGAGGGGCTACATGTTGGGCTGCATCTCAAGTTCACAGGTCCCACTATTAAGCCACAATAGCGGCAAGAGTGGGCCCCCCCCTCCCAACAACTTTTACTTCTGAAAAGCCCTCATTAGCAATGCATACCTTAGCTAAGCACCACACTACCTCCAACAAAGCACAATCACTGGCAGCATGACACTCCGCTGCCACTTCTCCTGGGTAACATGCTGCCCAACCCCCCCCCCACGACCCAGTGTCCACAGCACACACCAAACTGTCCCTGCCCAGCCTTCAGCTGCCCTCATGCCACGCCACCCTCATGTCTATTTATAAGTGCGTCTGCCATGAGGAGGAACCGCAGGCACACACTGCAGAGGGTTGGCACAGCTAGGCAGCGACCCTCTTTAAAAGGGGCGGGGCGATAGTCCACAATGCTGTACATAAGCAATGAGAAATCCAATCCTGTGCCACCTCCATCTGGAGCTGCACACGTGGGCATAGCAATGGGGAACCTATGTGCCACACACTATTCATTCTGTCAAGGTGTCTGCATGCCCCAGTGAGACCGCGTTTTTTTATAAATAGTCACAGGCAGGTACAACTCTGCAATGGGAATTCCGTGTGCACCCACAGCATGGGTGGCTCCCTGGAACCCACCGGCTGTACATAAATGTATCCCATTGCAGTGCCCTGGACAGCAGAGCTAACGTCAGATTAAATGCAGGTGGGCTTCGGCCCACACTGCATGCCCCAACCGGACCAGGGTTTTTAATTCATAGACACAGGCAGGTACAACTCCCTATTGTGAAGTTCCTGTGGACCGACAGCATGGGTGGGTGCCAGGAAGCCACCGGCGGTACATAAATATATCCCATTGCATTGCCCATCACAGCTGAGGTAATGTCATGTTTAATGCAGGTGGGCTTCGGCCCACACTGCATGCCCCAGTCAGACTGGGGTTCTTTACAAGTGGAAACATGCAGTTACAACTCCCTGTGGACCCACAGCATGGGTGGCTCCCTGGAACCCATCGGCGGTACATAAATATATCCCATTGCAGTGCCCAACACAGCTGATGTAACGTCAGCTGTAATGCAGGTGGGCAAAAAATTAATTGGATTACACTGTAGGCGAGGGCCCACAAAAACTGGTGTACCAACAGTACTAATGTACCTCAGAAAAATTGGCCATGCCCAACCAAGAGGGCAGGTGAAACCCATTAATCGCTTTGGTTAATGTGGCTTAATTGGTAACTAGGCCTGGAGGCAGCCCAGTAAAAATAAAAATTGGTTGAGGTGAAAGTTTCAACGCTTTAATGAGCATTAAAACGTATAAAAATTGTTTAGAAAAATTATATGACTGAGCCTTGTGGGCCTAAGAAAAATTGCCCGTTCGGCGTGATTATGTGAGGTTTCAGGAGAAGGAGCAGGAGGAGGAGGAGGAATATTATACACAGATTGATGAAGCAAAAAGGTCCCCGTTTTTGATGGGGATATAGAACGATGCTTCCATCCGCGGGTGCAGCCTACGTATTGCTTAAGTATCGCTGCTGTCCGCTGGTGGAGAAGAGAAGTCTGGGGAAATCCAGGCTTTGTTCATCTTGATGAGTGTAAGCCTGTCGGCACTGTCGGTTGACAGGCGGGTACGCTTATCTGTGATGATTCCCCCAGCCACACTAAACACCCTCTCTGACAAGACGCTAGCCGCAGGACAAGCAAGCACCTTCAGGGCATACAATGCGAGTTCAGGCCACGTGTCCAGCTTCAACACCCAGTAGTTGTAGGGGGCAGAGGCGTCACGGAGGACGGTAGTGCGATCGGCTACGTACTCCCTCACCATCCTTTTACAGTGCTCCCGCCGACTCAGCCTTGACTGGGGATCGGTGACACAGTCTTGCTGGGGAGCCATAAAGCTGTCAAAGGCCTTGGAGATTGTACCCCTGCTTGTGCTGTACATGCTGCCTGATCTCCGTGCCTCCCCTGCTACCTGGCCCTCGGAACTGCGCCTTCGGCCACTAGCGCTGTAGGATGGGAATTTTACCATCAGTTTGTCCGCCAGGGTCCTGTGGTATAGCATCACTCTCGAACCCCTTTCCTCTTCGGGTATGAGAGTGCAAAGGTTCTCCTTATACCGTGGGTCAAGCAGTGTGTACACCCAGTAATCCGTAGTGGCCAGAATGCGTGTAACGCGAGGGTCACGAGAAAGGCATCCTAACATGAAGTCAGCCATGTGTGCCAGGGTACCTGTACGCAACACATGGCTGTCCTCACTAGGAAGATCAATTTCAGGATCCTCCTCCTCCTCCTCCTCAGGCCATACACGCTGAAAGGATGACAGGCAAGCAGCATGTGTACCCTCAGCAGTGGGCCAAGCTGTCTCTTCCCCCTCCTCCTCATCCTCCTCCTCCTCCTCACCGCGCTGAGATATAGACAGGAGGGTGCTCTGACTATCCAGCGACATACTGTCTTCCCCCGGCTCTGTTTCAGAGCGCAAAGCGTCTGCCTTTATGCTTTGCAGGGAACTTCTCAAGAGGCATAGCAGAGGAATGGTGACGCTAATGATTGCAGCATCGCCGCTCACCACCTGGGTAGACTCCTCAAACTTTCCAAGGACCTGGCAG
This sequence comes from Eleutherodactylus coqui, assembly GCF_035609145.1. Lineage (NCBI taxonomy): Eukaryota > Metazoa > Chordata > Amphibia > Anura > Eleutherodactylidae > Eleutherodactylus > Eleutherodactylus coqui. Next base: position 272,295,957 of record NC_089838.1, read on the forward strand.
ATGTCTGCCAACCAGGCCCACTCTTCTGAAAAGAATTGAGGAGGCTGACTCCCACTGCGCCGCCCATGTTGGAGTTGGTATTCCACTACAGCTCTACGCTGCTCATAGAGCCTGGCCAACATGTGGAGCGTAGCGTTCCACCGTGTGGGCACGTCGCACAGCAGTCAGTGCACTGGCAGATTAAACCGATGTTGCAGGGTGCGCAGGGTGGCAGCGTCCGTGTGGGACTTGCGGAAATGTGCGCAGAGCCAGCGCACCTTTCCGAGCAGGTCTGACAAGCGTGGGTAGCTTTTCAGAAAGCGCTGAACCACCAAATTAAAGACGTGGGCCAGGCATGGCATGTGCGTGAGGCTGCCGAGCTGCAGAGCCGCCACCAGGTTACGGCCGTTGTCACACACGACCATGCCCGGTTGGAGGCTCAGTGGCGCAAGCCAGCGGTCGGTCTGCTCTGTCAGACCCTGCAGCAGTTCGTGGGCCGTGTGCCTCTTCTCTCCTAAGCTGAGTAGTTTCAGCACGGCCTGCTGACGCTTGCCCACCGCTGTGCTGCCACACCGCGTGACACCGACTGCTGGCGACGTGCTGCTGCTGCTGGCACATCTTGATTGTGAGACAGAGGTTGCGTTGGAGGAGGAGAGTGCTTTAGTGGAGGAAGCATACACCTCCGCAGATACCACCACCGAGCTGGGGCCCGCAATTCTGGGGGTGGGTAGGACGTGAGTGGTCCCAGGCTCTGACTCTGTCCCAGCCTCCACTAAATTCACCCAATGTGCCGTCAGGGAGATATAGTGGCCCTGCCCGCTTGTGCTTGTCCACGTGTCCGTTGTTAAGTGGACCTTGGCAGTAACCGCGTTGGTGAGGGCGCGTACAATGTTGCGGGAGACGTGGTCGTGCAGGGCTGGGACGGCACATCGGGAAAAGTAGTGGCGACTGGGAACTGAGTAGCGCGGGGCCGCCGCCGCCATCATACTTTTGAAGGACTCCGTTTCCACAACCCTATACGGCAGCATCTCCATGCTGATAAATTTGGCTATGTGCACGTTTAACGCTTGAGCATGCGGGTGCGTGGCGGCGTACTTGCGATTGCGCTCAAACAGTGGCGCTAGCGACGTCTGGACGCTGCGCTGAGAGACATTGCTGGATGGGGCCGAGGACAGCGGAGGTGAGGGTATGGGTGCAGGCCAGGAGACGGTAGTGCCTGTGTCCTCAGAGGGGGGTTGGATCTCAGTGGCAGGTTGGGGCACAGGGGGGAGGCAGCGGTGCAAACCGGAGGCGGTGAACGGCCTTCGTCCCACCTTGTGGGGTGCTTGGCCATCATATGTCTGCGCATGCTGATGGTGGTGAGGCTGGTGGTGGTGGCTCCCCGGCTGATCTTGGCACGACAAAGGTTGCACACCACTGTTCGTCGGTCGTCTGCACTCTCAGTGAAAAACTGCCAGACCTTTGAGCACCTCGGCCTCTGCAGGGTGGCATGGCGCGAGGGGGTGCTTTGGGAAACAGTTGGTGGATTATTCGGTCTGGCCCTGCCTCTACCCCTGGACACCGCACTGCCTCTTCCAACCTGCCCTGCTGCTGCCCTTGCCTCCCCCTCTGAAGACCTGTCCTCAGTAGGCGTAGCAAACCAGGTGGGGTCAGTCACCTCATTGTCCTGCTGCTCTTCCTCTGAATCCTCTGTGCGCTCCTCCCTCGGACTTACTGCCCTTACTACTACCTCACTGATAGACAACAGTGTCTCAACGTCATCGTCCTCCTCACCCACTGAAAGGTCTTGAGACAGTTGCCGGAAGTCCCCAGCCTCATCCCCCGGACCCCGGGAACTTTCCAATGGTTGGGCATCAGTCACGATAAACTCATTTGGTGGGAGAGGAATCACTGCTGCCCAATCTGAGCAGGGGCCCGAGAACAGTTCCTGGGAGTCTGCCCGCTCCTCAGAATGTCTCATTGTAATGGAGTGAGGAGGCTGGGAGGAAGGAGGAGCAGCAGCTAGAGGATTCTGAGTTGCAGCAGTGGACGGCGCAGAACTGTGGGTGGACGATAGATTGCTGGAAGCACTTTCTGCCATCCACGACAGGACCTGCTCACACTGCTCATTTTCTAATAAAGGTCTACCGCGTGGACCCATTAATTGTGCGATGAATGTGGGGACGCCAGAAACGTGCCTCTCTCCTAATCCCGCAGCAGTCGGCTGCGATACACCTGGATCAGGAGCTCGGCCTGTGCCCACACCCTGACTTGGGCCTCCGCGTCCTCGGCCGCGTCCACGTCCTCTAGGCCTACCCCTACCCCTCAGCATGCTGTATTACCAGTAATGCAGAAACAGAACGCTGTAATTAAATGTGCCGCTTATTGGCCTGTGGTTGGAGGCTGACTTCGCTTACGGAACGCCAGGAAATAATTTTGCGCAAGCCTGCTGTAACACTTAGCTGGCTGCGTATGAATTTGGAGAACTACTACACCCAGCACAGACCCAGAACACTGAGGACAGTCACAGGCAGCCCAGATAGATTTTTTTCCCCAAATTTTTTTGCAAAGGCCCACTGCCTATATTCAATCAATATGTCTTCTGTCCCTGCCTAGGCGCTTCTGGCCCTGGAGTATGTTAAATAACTGCAGAGTGTTGCACTGTGGACTGCAATACAGCGGTGATTTCACAGCCCAGACAGAGCCAGGAAATAATTTTGCGCAAGCCTGCTGTAACACTTAGCTGGCTGCGTATGAATTTGGAGAACTACTACACCCAGCAGAGACCCAGAACACTGAGGACAGTCACAGGCAGCCCAAATAGATTTTTTTCCCCAAATTTTTTTGCAAAGGCCCAATGCCTATATTCAATCAATATGTCTTCTGTCCCTGCCTAGGCGCTTCTGGCCCTGGAGTATGTCAAAGAACTGCAGAGTGTTGCACTGTGGACTGCAATACAGCAGTGATTTCACAGCCCAGACAGAGCCAGGAAATAATTTTGCGCAAGCCTGCTGTAACACTTAGCTGGCTGCGTATGAATTTGGAGAACTACTACACCCAGCACAGACCCAGAACACTGAGGACAGTCACAGGCAGCCCAGATAGATTTTTTTCCCAAAATTTTTTTGCAAAGGCCCACTGCCTATATTCAATCAATATTTCTTCTGTCCCTGCCTAGGCGCTTCTGGCCCTGGAGTATGTCAAAGAACTGCAGAGTGTTGCACTGTGGACTGCAATACAGCGGTGATTTCACAGCCCAGACAGAGCCAGGAAATAATTTTGCGCAAGCCTGCTGTAACACTTAGCTGGCTGCGTATGAATTTGGAGAACTACTACACCCAGCAGAGACCCAGAACACTGAGGACAGTCACAGGCAACCCAAATAGATTTTTTTCCCCAAATTTTTTTTCAAAGGCCCACTGCCTATATTCAATCAATATGTCTTCTGTCCCTGCCTAAGCGCTTCTGGCCCTGGAGTATGTCAAAAATGTGCAACACTGCAAAAAGCAGCCTCCACACTACTGCACACGGTTAGATATGGCCCTAAGAAGGACCGTTGGGGTTCTTGAAGCCTAAAATACGCCTAGCACTCTCCCTATAGCAGCTCCAACAAGATAGCACTTTCCCTCCTCTATGTCAGAACGCATCTGTGGCGAGCCGCGGGTGGGGCCGATTTTTATACTCGGGTGACACCTGATCTCGCCAGCCACTCACTGCAGGGGGGTGGTATAGGGCTTGAACGTCGCAGGGGGAAGTTGTAATGCCTTCCCTGTCTTTCAATTGGCCAGAAAAGCGTGCTAACGTCTCAGAGATGAAAGTGAAAGTAACCCGAACATCGCGTGGTACTCGTTACGAGTAACGAGCTTCTCGAACACGCTAATACTCGAACGAGTATCAAGCTCGGACGAGTACGTTCGCTCATCTCTAATTTTAAACCATTTTCTGACCTCTCTGAAATAGTTTTTGAATTTGGAAAACTCTTCTAACCCTTTCTAATCCACTGTCTGACGTTTTCCTATATTTTGATTGAAGCTTGTTCAGCTCCTATGTCAGAAGACATCTGACAGGGTACTCTTGTCATCTACTGCCAGCCACTCCACTGTCTGAGCCTCTCTGGCGCACACACACTGGCTTTAGCCAGCAGATAGCACCGTTGTATAACAGCAAAAAGAGAAAGCCTTTTAGGAAATCCTGAATCCAAAATTGGATTGGAAAGGATTAACATGGTTGTGAAAATGCACAAATATGCAGAAGTTAAATAAGCAGAAAACCTAGAAATGAATGGGAACTTTAAAAATAAGTAAATCTTGCCCAGAGCATTTGTCAGTCTGCATGACTGTCTGCAAGCTCCTGAAATAAAATGTCTTGTAGAGAATGCAAGTGAATACAAGTGATGATTTCTGCAATCAGTAACGGCGGCGGAGGCTGGCATACTAGGCCAATGTTACCATACCTTTTTTAAATAATAGTACCACTTACCTGATTATAGATAACCCCCATCCACCAAAGGAAATCCAATATGTGTTTGTTAGTTCAACTAAAGGAAAGGGAGGTTATCATTGGTTAAAGGTTAATTAGGTATACTTTGCAATCAACCAGAGAATATCTTTCTATTTCTCTGGCTATTGTGTGCTGTATGTTGCTTTATAGACAGTAAATGACTCTATATGCTTGGTTGTATGGATCTTTTTAGACAATCACAGCTTTCAGACATCAGAAAAGAGATTTCATAAATTAGCAAACATCCTCCATACTCAACTTGACCCATGCCCACTGCAGCAGCTCCATCAGTTGATGCAAATTTTATGGATAAGTGGGAGCAGATCTCCCAACACTTTCCAGAATATCCCAAACATGCTCAATTGGATTACAGTCTGATGACATTGGGGGGGCCAAGGCAGTGTAGAAAATGTATCCTCATGTTCCTCCAACCATTCCCTAGTGATTCAAGCTCGAAAACACAGAGTACTGTGCTGTTAAAGATGCCACTGTGGTTGAAGAAGACTTCCTGAAGATATAGTTGCAGATGAGCAGCTAATAAGTCCCTGTAGTTTTCACAATTCAAGAATTGTAGTATAATGACCAAAGGTCCTAGGCCATGCCTGCTGATTCCCAGCAGTGCACCCATGGGATATGGCTTCATGCTGTTTATGCCAGATAAAGACTCCATCTGCCATGTGTACAAGACCGATTGTCATCTTTCCTAGGTCTATGCAAGGCATTGGTAAGGGCATGGGGTCATCAGGGGCACCTTTGTCAGTTTTCAGCTATTTAATTCCGGTCAACACAAGATATACCTCATGGTTATTGTGGAAATGTATCTAATGTCTGGGCTAGTTGGTCTACTATGGAATGTAATCAGTGAGATACCAGACATGCCACTCAATGCTTGAATCTAGGATCAACTAGATGTGACCTGCCACCGAGTGATCTCTTGTCAGATGTCTGTTCTTGTTTCAACCAGTCTTGCACACTCTTGATACTGTGATTTAGGAACAGCCAATTTGATGGATTGTTTCAGAAATACTAGCACCGCCCCTCCAGGCACCAACAATTTGCCCGCAGTCAAAGTTTTCCAAGTCGCCACATTTACCCATGACTGCCAAATGTTGCTTTCTGCTGTGCAGATAGAAGGTCAGCACATTATCTGAGAGTGATCATGACATGGCCATCATGTGGTACTGTGTTATTGATCACAAGATGTCATGTACCAGCTGTTCTTAATCCTGTGATCATTCAGTTTACAGTACATTATAACATCAACATTGGCTACCTATAAGTAATACGATTTAAGATTGCTAATCAGTCAATATAATCGCTGCTTATAGAGAGCAGATTATTGCAAATTGTTTAATATGTTCTACTGTAGCCTAAGAAAAAAAGTCTTAATTTGGCACAATCCCACTTAACATAGTACTTAGAGCATTGACTGGAAGCTAAAGGCGCTTATTTTGCGATACAAAGTTAATTCTCTTTTCTTGCGAAGATTGTAATCTTATATGTGTGGGATAATGTTTAATCCAGTTTTGAATAGTGTGAAGTATCATTAATATTAAAAGTGCGCACATTAATGAAAATAGAAGCATACAATTTGACAAGAACAGAAACATTCACTTTCTCTAATGTGTTTATTTCTTTGAATAAACCATCACAATGCATTTCTGTGCTTTGCTTTTTAAGCTCAGCTATTTTTAAGGAAATCATTTTCACGAGAATTTATGGACAGCTGGCTTCTTTTTAGTATCTCAAGACATAGTTTGGATTTATTTATGTAATAGACCTAAAGGACAAGTCTATCTTATGATATGTCAGATAGACCATAAGTGTAGGTTGGTGAGCTTGAATCCTAAAAGGTGCAGTGTTCCATGACCCATCAATTCTCTTAGATGGTTTTTGCAGCACTGGCAATTTCAGACACAGTGGGCCTCAGTAACAGAAATCTTGACCTTATTGTTTAGACACATACTAAAACATACCTTGGACACGAAGTGTAACTTCAAGACACACTAAATGACCACTTTCTTAGAAACACCATCTTGTTGCATGTTGTACCTCCTTTGGCCTTCAGAACTGCATAAAATCACCCTTGTGTCCATCCATAGGTAAAAGAGGACCCAAGATTTCCCAAGAAAATATTCCCCACATCATTACTCTACCTCCACCACTCTGAACTGCTTACATCTAATAGGAAGGATTCATCTGGCTTGCATCAAATTCTGACCCTCCCATCAACATGGTGCAACGACAATCTGAAATCATCTGACCAGGCAATATTTCTCCATTGCTAATTAATCTAATTTTGGGGCTCTTATGCCCACTGTAGTCTTGTTGCTTTATTTCTTTTTGTAATGGCACTTGACCATTTTGTATGCTTAAGTCTGTCATTTCATATTGCATGTGCTTTTAATATTCCATAACCAAAGCATTGTCAGATATGTCTATTTCTGCTTTCCCCTACAGACTGCTTCCTCATTTAACAGGAAGTGACACAAATGGATATCAGAAAAAAGGTCCTGCGCTCAAGAAGTGAGAATGAAAAATATCGAGAGAATCAGTGCAATGCCAAAGAATATGTCATTGATGGACACTTACTTGGAAGGAGGGGGGTGTGATGAACAGAAACCCCCTCCTCTAAATGTCATCAGAAGATGTAAATCCACATGGACGTCAGGATGTAGAATGAAGTGAAACTTTGTTAGGGCGGTGATACGTTTCGGTGCTATAACACACCTTTCTCAACCTGACATACGTTCTGTGTGTGCTTTCTCAAGCCAGTATGTCGGCTTGAAAAAGGTGTTATAGCACCGAAACGCGTCGCCACCCTAACAAAGTTTCACTTCATTCTACATCCTGACATCCATGTGGATTTACATCTTCTGATGACTTTCAGAGGAGGGTGTTTCTGTCCGCCACACCCCCTCCTTCCAAGTAAGTGTCCATCAATGAAATATTCTTTGGCATTGCACTGATTCTCTCCATATTTTCCATTCTCACTTCTTGAGCGCAGGACCTTTTTTTCTGATATCTATTTGTGTCACTTTCTATCTGGGGGAGTTCTGATTTCCAGGACCCCCCAGTCTCTCTGCAGCTCAGCTTTTGACACCAAGAGGATTGGAGTGAGTTAGGAGAAGATATGATGGAGATACTTTAGCTTTGCATTTGCCATTGACGTTACTCTTTTTTGCCAGTACTAGTTTCCTGAGGCGCTTTCTACACATTTTCTTCATTTAACAGGAAAACACTCTGCACAAACTAAGAACTAGATAACTTAAAAGAAGGCTTTGCCTTGAGACTGATGACCAGCTCTCTCTAAGACAAGAATCATACCATAAGATATATGCTAAAATTAAACTTTACTACACATTACCTATTTTAAGCAAGAGACTCACCATTATTGATTAAATCTTTTGTCTCTAACTAGTTATGAATAGAACAAAGGATCTTTGCTAAGCTTTTGCTAATAAAAGTTACAATTTGTCTTGTGGCTACGGAATGTAACAGACAGGATAGACATCTGTTTCCATCAAGAAGAGAAAAAAAAGAGGAACTATGTCTAGTGTGCAGCAAGCTTTTTTATTATTCAAAATAATCTAAAGAAAAAAAAGCTACAAAGCTGTATTGAAAAATTAATTAAATATATGACACAATTCTTGCCTTATTAAAAAAATTAATATGCATATGTGACGCATCTCCTTTTTGGCATAAAGCCATTCATTAACTAAAAATTCATGTTTTGTTATAATAAAGAGGAACTAACTTGATTACATTAACTAAGTGTGATGTGTCTAATTCTTTGAAGTGCTTCACCTGATTCACTTATAATTTGAAACAGCAAAATATATCTGAAATATAGGTATTGCACTAACACAGTCATAGAATCATAGAATGGTAGAGTTGGAAGGGACCTCCAGGGTCATCGGGTCCAACCCCCTGCTCTATGCAGGATTCACTAAATCATTCCAGACAGATATCTGACCAATCTTTGTTTGAACACTTTTTATTGGAAGAGAACTCACCACCTGCCTAAGTAACCTGTAGTCCATCCATGCTAAGGGTTAATGAGTTGTGTGTCTAAATGCTAGTTGATGCAACAGTGTTGTATTTGACTCCAAATTGCTGGAATGTGAACTGCTTGTTCTTTAGAACGATTCCTGACATTCTCCTTTGACCCCTTCTGTTGATGAGTTGCATGTGACCAGAGAATCCCTTTTGCTGGATGTTTTTCCTTGATCCCACCATTCTCAGAATACTCTCAACACAGGTGCATGAGAAAACACCACAATGTTGTCGGTTTTGCAATACTGGCCCCAGCTACTCTAGCATTGATGACCAGGTCTTGTTAGAAGTCACTCAGATCACTCAATTTTTCCATTCTAATGTGAATTGACACAAACTAATCCACAAAAAACTTGCTCGCTTATTCTGAACTCTGAGGTCACGGCTCTAATTTCTATATAGACAAACTCCAATCGTGAAATGATAGGGGTCTCTAATTCAGTTGCCATTCAATGTACTGTGGGTGTTTTCATAATCAGGCTTGAAAAAAAATCTCAGCTAGACAGTCCAACACTGTAGCAATGTTAGATGTACTGCAGAAAAAGCCAACCTAATGATTCTGATACATATCCCAGGGGCGCTTATACTTACAGTCTACAATAGAAGTGGCTCAGTAGATGTGGTTTTGCAAAAAAAGTTGCAAACAAGGGAAATATTTTCTTTCAAATTGTGCATTCGTGTTCCTCAGAAACCCTGTGACATATTCTTTATTTGGTTATTCGCGGTTCAGGAAATTTGAACGGACACAAAGGTGAAAGATCCTGAAGGGGACATTAAATTGTTACATGGAAGAACAGTCACACGCATTGTGTAAAATAAATACACAAAAAACCTCTGGGGTGTATTGGAAAAGGAAACTTGTAGCAATTACTCTCCATGTGATTTGTGCAGAGTCAGCCGAGCGGAAAGACCTGTAACAGATATGTTTATTGTTACAGTGCAACAGTGTTGCTATTGCTGAGAAACTCCGAGCTGAATCATGTTCTGTATTGTGTACAGCCAATCTATTGTGTCATGTACTCCAATCAAAGTGACAAAAGCAAAGTTAGTGAATGAGAATATAGCTTTAAAGAATGAGCTACAACTAAGTAATAACTGGAGTGAATGAAGCACTCGAGTTCTATTGAGGACATGATATGGATGACAATGGAGCTTGATGCATTATGAATATTTTTTATTTAGGACTTTAAGCTTTTTCCTAACAATACTCTTTGTAAGCCATCAGATCAGTAAATTCATACATCACTAAAATATAGACAATTTTACTGAAAGACCAACACTAACTACATATTGAGCATCCTCTAACTGTGTATTGCCAGCAGAGGGTCTTGATGCTGGGAGCGTGCCATCTCATCCTATTATCTCTAATGCAATGTAAATGTTAGAGTATAACAGAACGCCCATTGGCTTCAGTCAATGCCTTGCAGTTCTCCAGTGGCAACAAGAATGCAAGACTTTTGGCTCCAGCAACAATAAGTCCTTTTATAGCAATCCAGCACTTGGAGAAGAAAACTATTCAATTTCCTAGGTAACTAACATTGCAGACACAATATCAAGGTTTGTTACGCCTGGTAAAAAATAGTGTACTCAGATAAAAATCAGAAAATACCAGCAGAAAGGAAATAATTCTCTGTATCAATAAAACTGAATCTTTAATGATAAGATTAAAATATGACTAAGAAAAATGAAACCCTATTAAATCCCTGGTAAAATACAACCTAAACAGGGTCCCTTCCCTGGTAAGGGTGACCTCACTCTCTGACCTCTCGCTAGTACACCCTAAGCTCCAAACAAAAAGACTGGTGAAAGTAAGTGAAATTGCAAATAAGCAGATACTAGTGGTAGAGAATAAATGCTACAGCTATATCTAGCAAATACATTTCACATGAAAGAAAAACAATTGTAGACAATAGGACTCGAGTAAAACATTTTCCCAATCAATAACGGGTTCATCAAGCAACCAACATCATAACCATATCCTTACAAAAGTAAAAAAAAACAACTCTCAAAGTCCCAATACAATTTATATTATGATAAAAATGATGCCACTTTAATGGGCTTTTGACAGTTTTTACTATTGATGACCTATCCTTAGCGCTGGTCCCTGCGCTGAGCCAATCAGAGGCAGCACTCACTCACCCATTCATGAATTCATGAATAGGTGAGTGAGAGCTGCCTCTGATTGGTGAGGCTGTGACCAATCAGAGGCAGCTCATTCAGCAGGCGGGGATTTTAAATCCCTGGCTGCTGAATACTACTCAGAGCAGTTCATGAGAACTGCCGGCCAGACGCGGCTGAACTCCGGCTGCAGGGACAAGGTGAGTATACATTTTTTTTATTTTTACACATTTTAGGATGATTTTCAGGTAAGGGCTTATATTTTTAAGCCCTTCCCGAAAATTCATCCCGCACTCGCCGGCAGCCCATTACTTTCAATGAAGTCGGCTGCATTGACGGCTCCATTGAATTCAATGGGCTAATATCGTTCTTCTCTGCCACAGCTGTTACAGCTGTGGCAGAGGAGAACGATCTTTATGCTGACAGTGCAAGGGGGGGGGTCTCACTCTTGCCACTATTGTGGCTTAATAGTGAGACCTCGGAGCCCGAAATGCAGCCCTGCATGTTGCTCCTCACCTGCCCTATCCATTGCTGTGTTTTTTACATGACTTTGGTGATTTGCTAAGATTTTCACAAATGAAAACCTTAGCGGAGCACCAGTCACATACAAAAATGCTCGAGTCGCCCATTGACTTTAATGGGGTTCGTTACTCGAAACGAACTCTTGAGCATCATTGAAAGTTTGACTCGAGTAACGAGCACTCAAGCATTTTGGTGCTCGCTCATCTCTAGTGGCTACCTCTCTGTCAAGAGAAGGGGAAGCCTAATTTTAGGACTTTAAAGTTTCTAGAGGCAAATAGAATATATGATTGAAAAATTACAGGCATGCCGAGGTTCAACAGACACCGAAAGAATGCTATGAGCAGTGTGGGCTGGATCTGCACAAAATGGGTCTCATATGTTTGTATGCAAAATCCCTTGTTTTTTTTTAATTTCCTCTTGATGGTACGCTATGTTATATTCTACTTGACTAATCTGCTAGGTTGGATGCATTTCTTCACAGTCTTACATTTGTTCGAGGATTAAGCTATTAAGCATCAGTGTTACTTTTTTATACTGATATCATTAACGTTGTTTGATCTCAATTCAAAGACAGTGACCTTGGGTGCAAAGGCACCATGCACATTAGATATAAGGAAGTTGATGGTGGAACACCTATTGAATGAACCACAACAACAATAATTTGTCATTAGTTGGCCAAAAGGATCATTTACTAAATTCCATTTGACAAATGATCAGGATTTTTTCTAATTTTCCATTTTGATCAATTTTAGACTTATGTGTGTCCACCTTAGCCCCTTAGAGACCAGAGTGTCTTAGTCTTAAGAGAGCAAATGCTTTTAATGCGATTTTATGTATGTGGTGGTTTTACGGCTCTATTTTTTTTCTTGGGCTACCAAAATTATTTTTGCTGTGTTTTTTTTTTTACCCATAACATACAGGGTTGCCTTTTGATACCTGATACCTTTTGTAACTGATTTTTTTTTCCAGTTTTTATGTTTTATTAGGGGTAATGTGTACAAAAAGCTAAAAAAAATACAATATTTTTCAGTTTATAGTGCTTTATTTTTAAAATTAGTAGATTAACAGTAAAATAAAATATAACAATTGGTTCCCCATTTTGTTTTGGATGTATTGATATATAATTTGAATAGCCTCAAACTACAGGGTGGCTATGGTGACGGTTTAGGTTGACATTTTTTTTTTTCCCTGGGGATGGTAACATATTCTTTTATTCATATTTTTTCTTCTTCATTGCTCTTATTTTCTTTTCTAGCTATTGGTCTTAATGCTATGAAAAATGTATTGAAAGGTGATGTTGCAAACAGTCTTTTAAAGAGAATTATTAGTGTTGACAATGATTATGGGTCAAAGAGACAGAAGAGGCCCCTTACTACTTGTGGCCCTGTGGAAAAGGTTTCCAGAGTTCATAGGGCTAGTGGTTTATAGTCCATATAGTGGGTTCCACTGGAGTAGTTTTCATTCAGTACTGATGTAGATGTGATGTAGCTCTATGTTATAGGTAATGTTGAGCGAACCGAACCAGCATAACCCCCTTTTAGGTCGAACCTTGCCAAAAGTTCAGCCCGGTATTAACCCGAACCCAGCCCTTAGCAAAGCTCTACTAGTTCAGTCCGCCGAACACTGGTGTACAACCCTGTCCAAGAGCCACAAAAGCACCCCCAAGGGTGTTATGTAGGGCCCTTATGGCTCTCAGACAGTGCCACACACCAGTTGTAGTGACTTTTTTTTTTTTAAATCAAGTTTTTATTGGTTTTTCAATGTGTATAGCAGATTATTGTCTTTTGAACACATATACAAACAGATGTAGTCAAATATGAACACATATTGATCGATGTATTAACAAATCCGCGATCTATTTCCTCGCAGGCAGTAGATGTCATAACCACTTCCACATTCGGAGAGCATTTAAGCAGTATTTGCTCTGGAGCCCTTCTTATAAAAACTTTTTATGTCTGCGAATTATGGAGGGTCTCCATCCGAAGGGTGTCCTGCGAGGTTTGATCACGCAATTAAACTGAGAGGAAAAAAAACATAAACCTTGGGGGGGGGGGGGGGGAGTAGGGAAGGATTAGGAAAAAATGGGTATGGGGGAATGTGGGGGGGGGGGTACCTTAGTAGAGTATATTAATTAGTGTATTACCAGACTCCGCCGCGTCCGCCCCACTCCACCGACGGCCCAAACCAGCTCGGCCTCCGCTGTTGATCTCTAACCGTCTCCTCTTCCATGGTTTGGTAGACAATAGGTCATAGGATTAATGTTTGCTGTTGAATTTAGTCCTCTGCAGTCTGATTCATCCCAGTCCAAGACATCTCAGCCTCCCAGCCTCCGGGGACCCATCCAATCCAATCAGCTGGTGCAAAGTCAGGTGGGGGGAAGGGGGGGGGGGTCACCCATGCAATTTGGGTTATTCCCGTGAGAGTGGTGCATCCCCCGGCCCGCACATCACCCCGGTCTAGACAATCCGCCTCCAAGGGGTCCACACATCAGCGAATTTGTCGTGTGTTCCTTTGTTCCAACTGGAGAGCTCCTCGATATTACATATAGAGTCTACCTTCGCTTTCCATTGGGCTAGGGTAGGTGATGTTTTTTGAAGCCAGAAAGAGGGTATGAGGGCTTTTGCTGCGTCTATCAGGAATGTGATCAGTTTGTCCTTTAGAGGGTGAAAGTTGGGGGAAGGTTTCCACAGGAATATCATTTCCTCTGTTACCTTAAGTCCTGGTTTTAGTTTCCTGATTACTCCCTCGACCTCCAACCAAAAAGATACTATTTGTGGGCAGTCCCACCATATGTGCCTGTAGGAGCCTACTCCACGGTTACACCTCCAGCATCTGTCATGTGGTGAGAGTTTGTAGGCATATAGCCACTGTGGGGTTTTGTACCACCTTACAAGAAGCTTGTAGTGGCTTTCTTGAAGCAGTATGCATTGAGAGTGACCGAAGGCAGTCTGTAGAATTGTTTTGACGTCGGCGGGAGAGAGAGTCACATTCAGCTCGTTTTCCCAGGATCTTATAAAGGTGGGTTTGTAATAGCTAGGTGGCGTTATGATCTTTTTCCGCAGGTAGGTGATTGATTTGATTCTGGTTTTTGGGGGGTCTGGGCTGAGCAGTTTTTCGAATAAGGTTTCTGGTCTGGTGGATTTATGCCTTTTCCTAAAATCTTCAAATGTGTTAGTTATGTGAGCTTCTTGGAGAAATGACATTGTTTTATTGGAGGCTAGCGATTGGAAAATGTCGGGGCCTTTTTTGTGGGCGTGTACCTGTAGGTCTTTTATTTTTAGCTGGTCGAAAGCCTTCCATAAGCTTCTCGTTGGACCGTCAATCGATTTCCCTAGTAATTTATTGATGGTATTCAGCGGGGCTACTGGGGAAGGGTCTGGAGCTAGAGTTGCCTTTAATATATCCCATACTTCACATGGCCCTTTTATAAGGGGGTTGAATTTTTTTAACCTATAGTTGTTTTTGTCCGGGTACCACAGGTCTTCTTGTAAGGTGTTTCCATGTGAGTTTAGTGCTAGCAATTGTAAAATCTCATCTTTCCCTGGGGAGGTAAGCTCTAACCAGTAGTTTAGTTGTGTAGCTAGGTAGTAGTCGTGGACACATGGCAAGCCGATTCCTCCCTCCTCCCTCCTCCTAATCATGAGGCTGTACGCTAGGCGGGGTCTTCTCTGCCTCCAGGTGAATCCATTAAATGCTGACCGGAGGGCCTTAAAGAAAGCTTGGGGGAGAGCAATCGGGAGCATTCTGAGTTTGTAGAGGATCTTTGGGAGAATGTAGGAGTTTAGAATGTTTTTTCTGCCGATCCATGAAATGAATGGCAGGTCATATGTCTGAAGGAGCTGTTTAATCTGAGATAAAAGTGGGATAAAATTCTTATGGTATAGGTCTTCGGTCTTTTTTGTAATTATGACACCTAGGTATTCTACTGATGAGTTAGACCAAGCGAAGGGTGAGCCGGAGCTGAGTGCGTCATGTCTTGTTTGGGTCAATGAAATGTTTAAGACAGTGGATTTCGCATAATTGATTTTAAAATTGGATACGGACCCAAAGTATTCTAATAGCGATGTAAGGTTCGGGATGCTCGTTTCCGGTTCTGATATCACAAACATTACATCGTCTGTGAAAGCTGCCGTGTTTAGGGTTTTTGTGCCTATTTTAAGCCCCCGTATATTCTCGCTAGTTCTTACACTCAGCAAGAGGGGTTCCATGGCGAGAATAAACAGGGTTGGGGATAATGGGCAGCCCTGTCTAGTTCCGTTCTTTATAGTGAACGGAGGGGATAATATGTTATTAATTTTTAATCTCGCATATGGTTCCTTGTATAACGATAGGATTGCTTTGATAAATATGGGAGGGAGATTGAAGTGGGAAAGTACGTTTTCCATGTAGCTCCAGCTCACCCTATCGAACGCCTTTTCAGCGTCGGTACTCATCAGGACCAGTGGAATTTTGTGGGTTTGGGCGTATTTTATTGCATGTATTAATCTATAGCTATTTTCTCTGCCTTCCCGGCCTTTGACAAAGCCTGTTTGTTCTTTGTCTATTAGTAATGGTATTAGATCCTCCAATCTTTTTGCTAGGAGTTTTGCCCAGAATTTAATATCTAGATTTATTAAAGATATTGGTCTGTAGTTACTACAGAGTTGTGGGTTTTTTTTCTGCTTGTGTATAAGCGTAATGTGCGCTTCCTGCGCTTGCTTTGGTAGGAAACTGCCTGACATGAGCGCTTCTAGGAGGTCTCTTAGTTTCGGGGCGAGGATGTCCTTAAAGACTTTATAATATCTCAGTGAGAGGCCATCCGGGCCCGGGCTTTTACCCTCCGGACTGAGCATTATTATTTCCTCCACTTCTTGTAAAGAAATGGGTTTGAGGAGGGAAGCAGCTTCTTTTTCCCCTAGCGTTGGTAATTTTATGGAGTTTAAGAATCTTTTTATTTGCTCTTCGCTATTGTGTTGCTCTCTGTGAGGGTCGTGTCTTTTGAGGTCATATAGGTCAGCGTAGAAGTTCTGGAAGCATTCTGCTATTTCCTGGGAGGAGGTCACTATTTTGCCTGTGTGGTTTTTAATTGCTGTAATGAGATTCTTAGTTTTCGCCTTTTTAATTAAAGCTGATGTGAGTTTGCTCCCTTGGTTACCGTGAGCGTATGTGATATGCTTATAGTATATTTGTTTTTTGTTATGTCTGGTTTCTAGTAAACATTTAAGGGTGCGTCTCATCTCTTCCAGTTCTCTCATTTTATCTAGAGCTTGTGATAGTTTGGTAGCTTGCTCTAATTTTGCTATTTTTCTTAAAAGTTCATCTATTTCTGCTTGTTTTTGTTTTTTGACTCTCACTGCCAGTGAAATCAAAAGGCCCCTTATGTATGCCTTATGTGCCTCCCAAATCATAGGGAGCTGCACGTCTCCTATAGGGTTGAGGTGGAAGAATTCTATTAGCATTTTGGATAGGTATGCTCTGTCTGTTTCTGGGTCCAGTAGTGAATTGTTGAGCCTCCAGATCCATTCCCCAGGGCCCTCACCTGTGATCCAAATGTCTGCGTGGATGGGTGCATGATCTGAAACCATGATGGTCTCTATTTTAGTTTTTTCAACCTTTGTTAGTAAATTGTGAGAGGCTAGAATATAATCTAACCTCTGGTATGAGGTGTGTGCCCGGGAGTAATGGGTGTAGTCTTTTGTTAAGGGGTTAAGTGCTCGCCATGTGTCCACGACCCCCAGGTCCTGCAGGGTTTTGTTGAGTCTTTTTATTTGTTTTTGTGGGATCCAAGATCTTCCCGTTGAAGAGTCTAGGGTAGGGTTCAATGAGGAGTTTAGGTCCCCCCCTATAATGATCGGGCCCTCTGCGAACTCTTTAAGTATATTTAGCTTGTTTATCAGCCAGTCTACTTGGTTGGAGTTGGGGGCGTATAGATTGGCTATTGTTAGCTTTGTATTATTGATCGTTCCTTTCAAGAATAGAGCTCTACCTGCCTCGTCAGAATATTTGGACGTAAGATTAAATGTGATGGATTTGTGGAACATGGTGGAAACTCCCTTAGAGGCGGATGTCGGGTGCGGATTGTGGTAGCCCTGGGTGAAAGCTCTCCCTGGAAGGAGTGCACACTTGTCTAGCTTAAAATGTGTCTCTTGTAGTAGTAAGATCTTTGATTTATATTTTTTGGTGAGTTGGGAGATACTGTACCTTTTCTGAGGAGTGTTGAGTCCCCGGACATTGAAAGACGTGATCCTTATCTGATCCATGGTCCTGGCTTGGCTTTTGTCGGGGCGTCAGACGGTCTAGGGGCGGGCGCGGCGGAGACAGCAGTCTGAGGAAGAAATGCAAGGTAATTTAGGTAAATTACAACAAATACAATAGCGACTGTTTCAGATGGAAGAATGTATCTGGTGGCCGAGAGGATTAGGCAGACGGGAAACCGGGACAGAGGTACCAGAACAGAGGCAGTACGATGGGAGGGGCCCAAGCTCAGTTGATGGAGGTTTAGCTAGGCTCGAGGACCCCCAAAAGGTGGAGGCCGGGGGGTAAAGCGGAGAGGTGGTAGGGGGGGGGGGTAGGAAGGTTAGGCGGCGGAGAACGGGAAGGGGGAGGAAGTTGGGACAGGTGTCCCTGGGGGAGCCCTTATCAATGGCTTGTCAAAAGCTGGTGGTAGTATCCTTAACAGTTCTCTTTTCGTAGAGATACAGAGAGAACAAGAGGGGAGGGGGTATCCCCTCAGGTGTCAGGAGTCTCTCTGCAGAAGTGAGGCAGAGTAAATGATGCGATAGACAGATGGTTTGTCTAAACTTAAACCAAGGCTCCTGTCCTTGGTTTTCGTTGAATCGAAGGATGCCTGATCGGGGGGGGGGGGGGGCACAGGCAGGCTCCTACTTTTTTGGGGGACGTTTTAAACGGTTCCATTCTATTTTTGATCGGGATCGAGCGCTTTACTCGAGGGAGTTTGTGAGTTGTGGGTTTCAGCTAGTGAAGCTTCCAAATTCTGGTTGTTCTTTAGCATTAGAGGGGAATGGAGAGGAGGGGGTTGTTCCGGAAACTGAAAGGGGGTGGGCTGCCCAGCTGCAGTCTTGGAGAAGTAAAACCGAGGTTGTATTTGGGAGTTCAGGTGTCCTCGGGGGTGTTCTCCTCTCTGGTCTTTTTCTTTAGCTTACTCCTCGGTGACTTGGAGTGATTTGCGATTTGCCAGTTTGCGGGGGTGGGGAGGGGTGTGAGAGTCGGGAACTCTGGTAGGGGGAGCCAGTTTGGTAGCTCTATAGGCTCTAACCCCAGGTGTTGCCAGCAGCCTTGTAGTTCCTCTGGCGAGCGAATATTTAATCTTTTCCCCTTGTGGGTGATGCCAATGCCAAACGGATATAGCCAAGCATATCTAATGTTATTTGCTTTTAGACCCTCCAGGAGGGGTCTAAGCAGTCTTCGTTTGGCTAGTGTGGTGGGCGAGAGGTCTTGGAATATCTGTATTTCTATTCCATCATATTGCAGGCTTCTGGCGCTACGTGCTGCATTAAGAATGGCTGCGGTGTCTGGAAAGGCCAGGAGTCTGCAAACAACATCTCTTGAGGGGTCGTTAGGGGCTGGTAAAGGTCTCAGCGCCCTGTGGATTCTTTCAATAGTAAGAGGTGCAGCTCTATCTGCCCCCAAGAGATCCGTGAAAATCTCCATGGCGATTTTCTGCAAAGTCTCTTGCGCCCAGGATTCCGGTAATCCCTTAATACGGACATTGTTTCTACGATTTCTATTTTCAATGTCCTCTTGCATAAGGAGCATTCTGTTCAAGTGAGTATGCTGTTCTTTAACAATTGTAGCTAACTCTCCTGAATGTGTGGTAATACTGGCTGTGGCTCCCTTCAGGTCTTCTACCCTCCTCCCCATGTTTCTTACCTCCTCCTTGATCTCAGTAAGTTCAGCCATTACCGGTTTCATGGTTTCTGTGAGTAAGTCCCTCATTAAGCTTTTTGACAGGGGTTCGTCTTCCTCTTCTTCTTCTGAGCTTTCTCCTTCCCGCGCTGTGGGTCGGGCTGCAGCTGCTGCCGGCGCCATCTTCCCCCCTGCATGCGGGGAGCGGGAACTCCGGTCTTTCAGATAGCGCTGGAGATCCGACTGGCAGCGGGCTGGTCTCGGAGTCCCCTGCTGCTCAGTGCTTCTTTCCCTTGAGATTTTCCCCATTTTCGCCGATGATTGCAGCTTTTAGGAGCCTGTGGCCGTGCCTGTGTGACAGAGCACTCGTTCTATGCGGCCATCACACACCGCGGTCAGGCTCCGCCCCGGGTTGACATTTTTTTTTATATATATTTTATTCTTATTATCTTATATACATGTATTAGTCTTCAAGCATTATCTGGACACTCATCTGTCTGGGATGATTTAGCGAATCCTGCACTGAGCAGGGGGTTGGACCCGATGACCCTGAAGGTCCCTTCCAACTCTACCATTCTATGATTATATGATATATGTATTCCATATATATTTTTATATATTTTTTAACTCATTTTTAGCATTCTTAACATATTCGTCCCCATGAAGTTATAGTGGACCTCTGGCGGACATTCACAGTGTCATTTTTCTTTTTTATTTCACTATTTTCTTCTGTAAATGGGGCATCCATAAAAGCCCCAGTTATAGAGGAAAACATCCCCTCAAGATAATATTCTTCACTAGCAAAGCTAATCTGGGTCTGCTAAGACCCAGCAGCTCTGTCATACCTGGAGTCACCATCATTGAATCCAACAGAGGAAATGGCACTGCCGCTTCCTCTATTTACTACATAGTGCTCATTAAGCACTATGCATACTGGAAAAGAGAAAGCAGAAGCAATTATAAACTTCTTCTGTCCTCTCCTCAGGGTTCTTGACTGTCTCTGACAGCCAAACATCTGACCTGCTCCTGTTAGATTGCAGGAACAGGAGCTTTAAACCTGCATTGTACATTTACAGTGGCATGAGTTTAAAGCCCAGGACCAAACTTCATATATTTAAGGTTCTTGGTCCTTATTGGGTTAAGGCTTAGGGGCAATAGATGGTCATTAAATAGCTCGGTATACTTAGTGCTAAGAATGGGATGGCATCACATCAGGACAAAGAAGGAAAGCCCCCACCATCCAATGTTTTCATTGGGAAAATGTCCTCTGATTTGTACCGATCGGATCCAATTCTGTTTTTGGCACTACATATACAACTCCTGTATAGAGCTATAGCTGTATTTTGACTGTCAGGTAAGGCTATAGTGCCTCAAATGTACCATGTGCTTCTCATCTATTCCTGCCAATATGTCAGTCTCCAAAATTCAATCCTGGTGTGGCAATTGCTTGATTTGAGTACCTAGTGCTCAATGTCTTTCACTGCAATTTAGCTATAATACACATACCCATAAGACTAAATGGCAGCCTACAATTTCCGTTCCTGCCTCACTGTTCTTGCACATACAGCAGCTAGTCAAAAAATCGGAACAAAAGCCATCATTAAATATAAAATACAAATAATATGCATGGCTGACAATATTTCTTGTGTTGGGTCCTAAGTACCTGTCATGTTGCCAAGAAGGTAGCTACAGCACAAGACCTGTCAGTAAAAAGTGTTTAGCTCTATATAAAAGAAAATACAGAGATCAGTTAGAACATGACAAGCTATGACAATTACCAAATAGGACATCTAAATTTCATATGCGGCAACACTCAGGCATTCAAGGCTTAGATTCTTAATGGTGAAGTGTGCTTAGAAACATGGACCAGTTTTTATTTTCTACTGTTTCTCTTCTAAATGCATTGTTATAAAAATTGTCAGTGTGACATTTGTTCAAAGATTGCCAACAATGGACTCATAGAAGCAGTTAGTGTACCTTTCATCTTATTTTTTTCTACTCATTGCCAAATTCGTGTGTAGATGTTGAAATTGTACGCTGGTGTTTATCCTTTCAAGTCTAAAGGAGCTTTCAAACTATAACAAGGCCGGTTGGACACTAGATGCCAGAACCTGGCTTCATCTTTAGCAGTCACTATCATTAATAGTATCTCTGGAAAAAAATAATGTATATAGTTCCAGAACGTCTCCTAAAAAATGGATTTTTATTAAAATAGAAAGAAAGTTAAAAACGTTCACATGTGCGAACCAGAACCTACGTGTTTCAGAAAAAACGAAGCCTTAGGGTGGGTTCACATGAGCGTGTTTTTGTGCGTACTTAGGTGCGAAAATACTTCTGCACCTAGGTACGAGCAAAAACACGTGTGAACACAGCTGCGTGCTTGTTGTCAATTGAGCCGCAGCTGCTGCCGGTGGCTCCATTGAAAACAATGCTCTGCCGGCCTCCTGCATTATTTTTCAGGGAAGGACTTTACATATAAGTCCTTTCCTGAAAAATAAACATTTTAGTGCAAAACAAAAAAAAAAAACAAAAAAAAACTTACCTCTCCACCGCTGCCGTGACCCCCGAGGGCATGAAGAACACATCTGCCACATGCAGCAGATGTTTCC
Source organism: Eleutherodactylus coqui (assembly GCF_035609145.1). Classification (NCBI taxonomy): domain Eukaryota; kingdom Metazoa; phylum Chordata; class Amphibia; order Anura; family Eleutherodactylidae; genus Eleutherodactylus; species Eleutherodactylus coqui. The sequence goes on from NC_089838.1 coordinate 272,317,565, forward strand.
TTCACCCCCGCTAGTTAAAAGAATTCCCTGCCTGCTGGTTGCTCTGGTTGTGAATTGCTGAGCACTTCAGCCATTCACAATCAGAGCTACCAGCAGGTGGGGATTTTAAATCCCCGCTGCTGATAGCTCAAAACAGCAGTGCAGAGCTGGGGACAGCGGCAGAAATCGCTGCTGAGCCCCGGCAGCCGTCAATGGCTTTTCATTCATAAGCCCTCCCCTGAAAACCCTGTTAAATAGTGTTCAAAAACAACAAGAGAAATATACTCACCTGCCGGGGCTCAGCCGCAGCTTCTGCAGCTGTCCCCGGCTTTGTAGCTCTCAGCTATCAGCAGCCGGGGATTTAAAATCCCCGCCTGCTGGTAGCTCTGATTGTGATTGGCTGAACTGCTCAGCTAATCACAATCAGAGCTACCAGCAGCCGGGGATTTTAAATTCCCAGCTGCTGATAGCTCAGTACTACAGAGTCGGGGACAGCGGCAGAAGTCGCCACTTAACCCCAGCAGCCGTGAATGGCTTTTCAGGGAAGAGCTTAATAAGCCCTTCCCTGAAAAGCCAATTAAAAGTAGTGTTAAAAAAAAAAGTACTTTCTTGTTGGCCGCTGCTGTGTCCCCCGTGGGGATGAAGAACACATCTGCAAGCGGCAGATGTTTCCTTCATCCCCGCTAGTTAAAAGAATTCTCTGCTGATACATCTGCCACATCTGTGGCAGATGCAGCAGAGGAATTCTTTAATTCTCTACCGCAGCTGTCACACGTCAGCTACGGTAGAGGATTCTGCTGCCGACAATTGATTTCAGGGAAGGGGTTTAAATATAATCCCTTCCCTGAAAAGCCAGTAAATGTGCTGTAAAAAACAAAAAAAATAGATACTCACCTTGCTTTAGCTGCCAGGGCTCAGCCGTGTCTTCTCCTGCTGTCCCCTACACTGTGGTGCTGATCTATCAGCAGCAGGGATTTAAAATCCCCACCTGCTGAGAGAGCTGAATGTGATTGGCTGAGGTGCTCAGCCAATCACAGGCAGATCTCGCCCATCATTCATTTGGATTGGATATTTTTTTATCCAATACAGATTGGATATTTTTTGTTTATCTTTGGTTGTATTGAACACATTCAGGAGAAATTGGCTCATCTTCTATATTGATGAGAGTTAGAGTAGTTAATTGTTTATCAAACATGATTTCCAAAGGAATAACTTGTTGCCCAGTTTTATCCAAAGCATAAATTTGATCCGAAGTAATAGGAATAACTGGAGTAGTTTCTATAGGACAAATATTGGAAAAATGTTTATTCACAGTTAATAGTCATATAATTTTATTGATATCTTTGATCGTCTGATAGGGGTTCATATTACAAGTGGGTGTAAAAATTGAGACCCTTTGAAAGAATAGTTAACCGCAGAATTCAAAATTGTTGCTGATAAATTGATGAAACTGATAAACTAGTGAAACATAGCTCACATGGGATGTTTGTAGTTGTGTTTCCACATTTAATAGTTTTTTAGTGTTTTCTACTTGCTCTCTGTCATTTTGACCTTTTTTTGGAGTACACTGTGTTTGTAGAGGAATAAGGAGGAGTCTGGTGAGCTGTACAAGACCTAGTTTTATGCTTATTTGAAGCTGCAAAATAATTAAAAGAATCATCTGTATCTGAAAAATCAGTATGTACATCGGATATATTCGGATCTGAAGAAGAAAAACTCACATTTCTGTTGTGGGTATTACACTTCTTTAAAATAGATTTTGGCTTCTCATTAAGTATTTTGCGCTGAAAGTGCCCAGTATACACGGCATGGTCTGATTGTTGTGGGTCTCGTTCAAACTTGGATTTTTTGATAAAAGCAATATGGAAGCAGAGTAGAGGGAAAAAAAATCACAGCATGCTCTGTTTTTATGTGGTGTCCGCACGGACGGCATTCACTGAAGTCAATGGAAGCCGTCCAAGCTGTGGCCTATCCGCAATTGAAATTGCAGAAAGGTAGCAGATCCCGCGTCGTCGCGGGAAAAAAAAAGATTTGAAAAAAAAAAATCTGTATTGCGCATGTCCGATGGCAGGCTGCCAGGTCCATCCGCAGCACAGATGAAGAAGAAATAAGACTGGTACGCGCGATTGCCAGCTGGGGACAGGGCTGACATCTGCTGTGGGCTCTCGCATACAGAATCTGTCCAGTTCATGTGCAGGAGGCACATGCAGGAGGAACATCTTTCCATAATCTATTCCTGACACTGACCCTAACACCAAAGATCCCTGTCCCATAGTGACCCTCCGATTTTCCTAATGGCAGCACTTTCTGAAAAACTGACAATGAGACTTAAAATTAAGAAAATAAAACTGAACTATAAGCAGACTGGAAATAAGCAATTAAAATACAAGGCAAGAAACAAGGGCTGGAACATAAAAAAACTAGAGGACCCAAAGTTTACAGACACAAGATACTAGAAGCATACAAAGAATATTGAATTCAAATGCACATAGCTTACACAATCACCAGTACCACACTACAGAAGCCAGGAATTTTTAAAGAAAGGCTAACCAATCAAACACACTTCTCCAAATGTGTGTAGGCTGCAGCAGTGTGATCAGCAATTTATGATAGAATGTATATTTTTCTCATGTGATATCATCAGTTTTAGTATTTCAAGCTTTGCTTAGGCAGCTGCTATGATAGAGTTAGACTATGGCTAGGGTGTATAAAATTCTTATCTTAAATTGATGCCATTTGTTAGGCACCGCAGCTCTCTTTAGGCAGGAAGGTCAATTTTATTTAGCTTTCAAATCATTTTCTTCTTCTTCATGAGAATCTGATGGTCATATCATGCTTATCTAAAAATTAAAAAATGAGATGCAAACACTAAATATGCTAGTACCAAGTGCCAAAACATTGAAATAAAGTTCCCTGAGACTTCTCATCCACCTTTTCATTGAAAGCCATTTATTATAATCCATGGAAGCTTTGCATAGTGCGCCAATCTCCATGGTAATGAACTCTAAAACTTTATTTTAGGACACTTGACTAATAGCTGCACCTGCAACTGGCTACAATCCATGGCTCAATTTAACGACGATGGCAAATGTCCTGTGAAGACATTATCAAAACATGCTAGATTATAACGAGCGCGTTGTCTTTTCTTTTCCTTGTCTCGAATCTATGGTATTTGAAACAAATCTCTATGAGATTTAAAGCTCTTGTTTGAGTTTTTGAGTGTACATATGCTGAATCAACCCTCTTCTGTAGCAGCCTTAGGGGTATGTGACTTGTGCAGTCATCATTGATGGCCTGACATGCATGGCTATGGATTAACAGTAAGCTTGATATTAAATGTACAGCACTATTATAGATACTGATAAACACTGTTCTTAGATTATTTTGGAGTAATTATTCAGTCACTGTATATTTGAAGGTGATCTCTTGAAAAGTTTGGTTGTCCTGGTTCACTGAATTTCGGCACAAAGTTTGGTTCAGTCAAAATTAGTTAGAACCAAATCAGAACTTCACCAATACCACTAAACCTGGTGTATAACACTGTCATAAGGCCATAGAAGCCCTGTATAACACTCTTTTTTCCTCTTCTCATTTTTCTTTCTCTTTCCTTCTTCGTTTCCTTTCTTCTCCTTCTGTTTGCTTAAGGTTCGTATTCTCACTAAACCGAATTTTTAGCAAAATTTGACTCGAAACAGTGTTCGACTGTTTCAGTTTACTCAGCACTAGAGGCAATGTTAGAAATGGTTCAAAGCAGTGCTAGTGGTTTCCATTTTTCTACTCCATTCAGGGAGAAGGAAAATAACACTTCCTCGCCAAATGGATTTGAAGAAACCAAACGGGGCAGAATGGACCCCACTGACTATAATGGTTCCGTTCAGTGTATGTCCAGCTGTTCGGTGTTTATAGGACAACATAGTGCAGCATTGTGTGCTAATTTGTTCTGTTTTTAGTGGAAATCAGCAACACTGATGTGAATGAGCTTTTACTTAGGTACTCTACAGTACATGGTCTTTGATACACATAGTGGTGGAAGCGGTGTATTTTTGGTAATTAATCTTCCCTTCCTTATTAAGAAATACAATGCATTTACTACCCACAATACCCATGGATGATTTTTTTACACAGAAAATTGTAAATCCACCATTATAAGTTTGCATAATTGTTATCATTATAAAGTACAATAGCAGCAGTTAAATTCAAGTTTGTACGTATAAAAGGGCTTGTAGATTCTTACTTCTAGTTTTAACCCAGCATCTACATTGATTGCAATACCAATGAGTAATAACTTTTATAGACAGGCTATGAATCAATATTATCTGAGATAAGTTGGAAGAATAGATTTACTATAACATTGATTCTCAGAAACATTTCTATACTAGACAGCCAAGTGTCAATGAGAAGTGCAATTAGTATTGAATAAAGGTTAATTTACACGATTTTGTTTTGTTCTTATTGTAACATGCAGTGATTCCAAGTTGGCTGAAGCAAAAGAAGTAAAGGTTGTACTAATCTCTACGTTATATTAGGACATGCATGGCACTGGTTATTATGAAATGGGTTGTGTTCCTATACTATAATTGGTTCTACTATAGAGTGGCATACCAAGGAGAGATTACAAATAGCTCAACAAATCATATGGGAATGCAGCCACTGATATTCATTGATAATTGCAAGCCAATTAAGTCACTCTTGCATAACTAAAAAAAATCAATTTGAAGGGGCCTAATGTTTAAATCCTTTAAATTGCATCTGCTTACGTGGAATATGATAAAGGTCAATCGCAGGAAATCCATCATCACAAATGCACAAGGCTTTCTTAGTCATTAGAGTTATAGAAACTTATGAGCATTCTCATACTCTGCTTTTCCATTACTCTTATATGTATCTACAATATGTCCCAGTTCACCATTTCTGCCGCCCACGGCATCCAGAATGCAAGAGGTGATTGTGTTTATAGAAACTTATGAGCTCCTGGTGCTATGCTGTTTTCCTTACTCCCACAGAAATTAATGAAAGTTACACTATATAAGCAAAGTATCTATAACAATGTAGGTTTTCAGGTCTGGAATCCAATGGGAGAAGTAGCCGTATTTAGATATAAGTAAAGTTTGGCACATAGGGATTAGAGATCAGAAAAAGAAAAAAAAGAACGGAGTAAACCAGGATGCTCCGGCACAGGACGCCCAAGGCTGAGGGTATAAGCGCTACCTGATGCAGCCTGTTTTTGTTTTTACTTTTATTCGCCCACACTTTCAAAAAGTCATAGCTTGAGGGATGAATTGTATTTTTCTGCGGTACCATTTAACATAGTAAATCTATTTTACAATTTGGGAGGGGGGGGGGGTGCTTTTACGATGTTCATGGTGTAGTAAAAATGACATCCTATTTTTTGTTCTGTTGCTCAGTACAATTAGGGTGACACCAAATTTCTATAGTTTATTTTATGTAGTACTATTTAAAAAATATAATATCTTTAAAGAAAAATTGCTGTCACCATATTTTGACCTCCGTCACTTTTTTTATTTTTCGGTTAATGATGTTGTGTGGGGGCTTTTGAATTAATTTTTTTCTTGGAGTTGGGGTGCACAAAAAAAAGTGTAATTGTGGCAATGAGTTTTTTTTTTTTTTTTTTTAAGGTTCGTTCAGACGAGTGATCTTTTTGTGCGCCAAAAAAAGTGGCGCTCACATGTGCTAAAAATGAGTGAACAACAATGTTTCATATACGAAGCGCATGAAACATTTCCCATCTATAGTCCTGCTCTGTCTCTCCCTGCTATGGGGATCCCCAAAGGAGATCCCCAGAGTGCAGAGAGAGGGGGGGGGCTAAAGAGGGGGTGGAGCTATAGGGCTTCCCCCAGAGATTCCCCATAGCAAACCATGGAGGGGTGTGGCTAGAGGGGTGGGGCTAGAGTCCCTCTAGCCCTTCCCCCTCCTTCCATGCTTTTGGGGGAAGCCTGGTGGAAAGAACTGTAAACCCGCTTCCCCATCTTTCCCCACTATAGGGAATTTCCTTGGGGAGAGACATGAAGGGAGTACCCTACTGCCCCCCACTGCTGTTGAATTGCCCAGAAGGGGGGCAGGAGGAATACCCCACAGCTTACAGCAGGGCATTTAAAAAGTGCTGCCCAGAAGCACCTTTTCAATGTCCCATTGTAAAATCCTGTTAGTCCCTGCGGGTATTAACAGAACCCTCAGTGAGTCCCCTTATTCCCCGGGTACTAACTGGAATTTACAGTGGGCCTTGTAAAATGTGCTTTGGGCAGCAAGTTTTAAATGTCCTCCTGTAAGCTGTGGGGAATCTATTCTGAATGCAGGAGTTTCATTAACTCCTGCTCCCATAGGAGTCAATGGAAACTCCTGCCCCAAGTGCACCTAAGATAGTGCATGTTCTGTCTTTCTTAGCAGCGTTTGGCTCCTCTAATTCTTTGCATATGTGTCTATAGGAACCCATTGCTTCTTTTAGATGCTTCTACAAAACACGATCTTCTGACCGATCCCCAACGGTGCACCGTGGGCTCTGTGCAGTCCATTGCCGATCCTAGCCTCCTGATTGGCTGGAATCGGCACACGTGACAGGGCGGAGCTACACGATGCCGCGTAGAAGGGGGCGGGGCCAGAACGCCGCTCGTGCCGAGACCAAAGAGAAGGGAGAAGACCCTTCTGCGCAAGTGCGTCTAATCGGGAGATTAGACGCTGAAATTAGACGGCACCATGGCGACGGGGACGCCAGCAATGGATCAGGTAAGTGAATAACTTCTGTATGGCTCATATTTAATGCACGATGTTTATTACAAAGTGCATTAATATGGCCATACAGAAGTGTATAACCCCACTTGCTATCGCGGGACAACCCCTTTAATAAAACCTTTTTCACCTAATTTTTTAATTTCTATAGGCGACTTAAACTTAGGATCATCTGATCACTTATACAGTATAATGTAATACTATTATACTATAAGTCAATAATATTACATTATACTGTATGCTGACCGGCGTTCTATTAAGATACACCATCGGCATGTCTTAGCAGTCACTCATTCATGGCAGTCCTGGGAAATTCAGAATAGCTCAGGCGAATTTGAGGGACACCAAAACACAGATCAGGGCATTTGCATGCCACTGTCAGAATGTAAAGCAGCATTTAAAGGGATAATGTCTGTGATCAGAGTTATCTCGGACTGCAGCTGTTGCCGGCGGATGTCAGCTGTCAGCGATGGCTGATACCTGCCATGTATATAGCAAACTCGGCTCCCAAGCCCGCTCCATACACAGACACCATGTATGATGCACATCGGAAAGGTTTAATTAGAGCAACAATTATTATTATGATTGGCCACAGAGCAGGTAAAGTCAATAATTAATCCCAAGATGCACAAAACACATAGCTAAACAAAGTTAGGAGCAAGGTTTGTGCAGCATAATGGTCAAGGCTGCTTGTTCAGTTTCTGACCATGTAAAAGCAAGCTATGCTGTTTTTGGTAAATTGTAAGATGTGAATACAGTGTAACGTATGGTGCTACATTGCTTACATAGCTGTCTTGAACTTTTATGGGAGTTAGGGGCCATTTACATGGGCTGATATTGGTTCTGATTCCAACGATCCAGCAATAATCCAGTTTAAATGCATATACCGACTGAATGCTGAACAATAATTCAATCCCTTATCATTTGCTCTATGAACAACCGCCTGTTTACTGTGAATGGAAACAGGTCGGCCGGAACAATCCCCAGCCCGCTCCTCCTCCATTCACTGAGCAATGATCAATGATCATTCCTATGTAAAAGCACCAGAGAAATCATCATTGGCAAAACCCGTCAGGCATCCGTGCCCTACAGAACATCCTATGTAATAGGGGCCCTTACAGATACAATGTAGCTCTAGCTGCTTGCCTCTTTCTGTAAATTGAGCCACCTCTCACAGCCTAGGTGTGCTCAAAGGGATATGGTGACAAGGAACAGAGTCGAAAATACCTCATAAAGTATCTACATTGGGAACACCTATTATGCAGTAATTAGTAGTATGTCCAAAAATAACATGTTTTGAGGATAACCTATTTTTGAGATAAACAGAAGAGTTCATCCTCATAACAAGTTACTTTTGGACATAAAATTAGTAATGGATTTTTCCATTAATATACTTCATTAAAAAAAGAAGGTTTCAGATTCACACCACAGGTATTCTTCACACATCCTTCATAATGAGATGATAGTGAACCATACTGCAGGCATCTTTGTCAGCAAATGTAGAATATCCGACATTCAACACAATATGGCCACAGAGTTGAAAAAAACAGCAACACGTTACAAGTATGTAGAGAGAAAAAAATATTAATGAAAGGGTAAGAGGAGGGGGACATAAACACACGCAAATCCTTGGTGATTTCAATTACAAGCTGTTGACTAAAAACATCAACCATTTTTATCACGCTCTGTTGATCAAAATTATCTACAATGTGTTCTCAGCAGCTGGTCAGATATGGCTTCTAATTTTGCATTTCATTTTTTTATGTTCATTCACATGATATACAGAGACTAAGCCTTATGCATGCCGTGAATAAACTGGCAACATGCGCTTGAAAAGCATAAAGGAAGGTCTCTTTGTTAGGGACCCAAAATTTTTTCCATTTTGATGTATTATTAAGATAGAGTCCATTATTAGTTTATACCACTATGTATATTCTTCATTAGAGAAACCGGCCCTTTTTATGATTGGAGCTTCCCTGTATGGAAATTAGACATGTGACCCTGGAGTACAGCATAAAATCAAGTGAGCAAGATTTCCGTGGATGAGCTTAAAGAGGTTCTGCCATTAGAAAAAAAAAAATACTATACTTAACTATTCCTCCCTCGTCAGTCTTCTTACCACATCTTCTCCTCTCCGATCTTCTCTTGGCTTCTCCAGTCCCCATCATCATTTCACCACAAGCCGGACAAATCTTCTTCCTGGGATTTAGCATCCATTCGCTATGTTCTTCTTTCTGCAGGTCAGTGTATGCTATGTCACTACCGTAGTGATATAGCGTTCACTGCCTAGCAGCAGGGGCGTAACTATAGAGGATGTAGGGGATGCGGTTGTACCCGGGCCCAGGAGCCTTTGGGGGCCTATAAGGCTTCTCTTCTCCATATAGGGAACCCAGTACTATGAGTAAAGCATTATAGTTGGGGGCCCTGTTACAGGTTTTGTATCGGGGCCCGGGAGCCTCTGCCTAGCAAGAAATGCCATATTCTTGGCAGCCTGCTTTAGCACACAGGCGTGTACTATTGCAGAGACTGCACATGCGCTGTGTTATGCTGTGATTGCTCTTACAGTCAACACTAGTGGCAAGACATCGCGCATGCACAGATGCAACAATAATCTGTGCGCTAAAATAGGCTGCCGAGGATTCGGCTTTTCACACTAGGCAGTAAATGCTAGTGACATAGTGCATGCTGCCCTGCAGGAAGTGAAATGTAGGGAAAGGATGCTATATAACATAAAGAAGATTGGGCCGTCTTACTGTTAGGTGACCCAGGAGACTGGAGAAGCCAGGAGAGGATCAGTGAGGAGAAGATCCAGTAAGAAGACGGCCTGGGGAGGAATAGGTAAGCGTTTTTTGTTTTTTTCTAATAATAAAACCCCTTGTTTTGAATCCACATTAGAATGGGGATATCGAACAATGTGAGTGACTTCCAACGAAGGCTGTTAAAGGGGTTCTGACATGAAAAAAAAAAAATTGTACGCACCTTGCCTGGCCTGGCCCGATCGCCAGGCATGTCCCCTCCAGCCGGCATCTTCTTCTGTGCCTTTAAAGCAGAGCAGGAGCGGTCAAAAAGACCGCTTCCTGCTCTGGTCCGTCCGTCAGGCACTTCCGAGGTCAACGGACGGACCGCCACAGCAAGCACGTCACAAGCAGTGCTTGCTGTGGGCGGCCCATCCGTCCTGGCTGAACTCCGGAGTGCTGAGCATGCGCAGTGGAGACGCGGCCCGTCCTGACTCCTGTCAGAGGGCACCTCTCCACTGCGCATGCGCGCGATCCCGGAGCGGCGCGGCTGCTGAAGGAAGAAGACTGCCTGCCGGGAGGCATACTAGCACTTTCTGCTTAGGTTAAGCAGCGCTGCTGATTAGAGTCACCTGATTGGCTCTTCGGCACCACGTGACTGCACAGCGTGCACCAATCAGGTGGCTCTAGTCAGGCTGCTTAACCTAAGCAGAAAGTGCTAATATGCTGCCGGGAGATGACCCCCCGATGTCAACAACAACAGGAGACAAGGTAAGTATAAGATTTTTATGCTTTAGCAGCCATTAACCCATGGGTTCCCTGGGTCCATTAGGCAGACCAGGGAACAATGGCTGCTAAAGCATAAAAACATTATTCATGTCAGAACCCCTTTAATCATTGCTATACTAATTGCTACCAGGATGTCATACTATGCTAAACCTGTGAGATTTCTAGTGCAACTGGTGGAGTTCTGAAAGCCCAAAGAGGTGTCATGTGTCACTAAATGGTGTCTCAAATAAAGTGACCATTCTGTATATATGACTATGGTTTGTGGTCTTTGTTATGTCTCTTTCTGGGGCTTTCTGCCAAAATATTTAAATTACATTGATATTAGTTTCCTTTTGAAGGTAAAACATTTATATATAACATGATTAACAAACTCTATTTTATCACTGTGACATTATAAAAGCAGGCTTTGCAATATAGATGATGTTCTCATATACTGTGGCTAGGATCCCAACTAGTCCCAGAAAGAAACACTTCATTAACACAGCACTATACAAGTGACTGGGACATTGTTGTAGTTCCCAATGTTAAAAAAAAACTATCACAAAACCACTGTTGAACTCCTAAAGCTCCAATCACCTAAAAACGTAACTTTTATTCATACATTAAAAAGTAATTTTTTATTGCTAACCAGTAGTTATCAACTGCTTTTACTAGTGACCCAGCTTCACGAGGAGATCCTACACAGTACAAGGCCAAAAGAGGAGCAACACAGAAAAAGAGTCTGAATTCATTTTTTCACTTTATTGCAGTTCATTGGTCCAGGAATCACTGAGGGTGCAAACACTAGGAACTGGTCAATCCCTAAATTGAAGATATCTGGTATCATTATCTATTGTAAAGTGAGAACCCTTAAAAATGTTGGTAAATAATCAACTTGAAGTAACTTTTTTAGAAAAAGCTCAAAATGCAACTTTTCCCATTCTTGTTTGGTCCCTGACATTCTAGACATCCATGGGGGTCTTCTTCATCAAGTTTTGAGAAGTGGTTGTGATTAGCTGCTCAGAAACCTAAAGTGGAAAAGACTTTCTGTTTAGAATAAGCTACATTTCTAGTTTCTTTTTGTTTTTTTCATGAGGCTTAATTTCAGTTGCTCAGATACAGGATTGTGAAATGTAAAGCAGTTGATGGATTACAGTTGTCAAATGGAAGGACAGTATTTGATATCAGCTCTCCTTTCTATGGTTGAGGATATGAATATACATGTGAATATGTTGCACTCTCATGGAAAAGTTGCAGGTACGTAAACACTGAATGTATAGTAATTAGAAGAACTATAGATGTGTCCGTCATTAGTTTTCCTCTTGACTGGATATGGTCAGATATGTGCAGTACAAGATAATCAGCTTTCCAAAAGCAACATAATTTTGTTGTACTCTGTCACAAGATCTCTAACATATATCTCTGTTATGGCCACCCAGTGGTTGTGATAAGATATGCAGAATTCAAGCATTTTGCTAGCATGTTGCAATATTGTATTGAATTGATTTAATGAGAAATGTCAGTTCTTAACCAAATTGGTGATAACAAAAGATTGCAGGCATCTTTATATGCACTCTGTTATTTATAGAGTCACTGTTATTTGATAAGTTTTAAATCCTCATAGAAACATCAGATGTTTTGAACATTGGGGTAAAGGATGCCTTGATCCTAACGGTTTTTCCTATTAGCTTTTGGCAACCCTTCTCAGGGAGCATTGTGTAAAGAGTAGAAAAACATAGAAAAATGTAAATACACATGTATACCTAACAAATACCAACAAGAGGTGAAGGGGTAAAGTGCCATGTAAATCATTGTACTGTACCTCATGGTTTAGGCAGTAGAGTTCTCAGCAGCAGCAGTTTTTGTTCTATAAAATATCAGAGGTTTTATAATAATATAATAATAATAATAATAATAATCTTTATTTGTATAGCGCCAACTTATTCCGCAGCGCTTTCAGGCATGGATAAGTGCAAAACAATACAACAATTACAATATAAGGTACATTGGGTTAGACACAAATGGGTTGAGGGTGGTACAGGAGGTGCAGGGGGTGGGGAACACAGGCAATAGGAAATATTATGTACAGATCATTTATCAGAAGGCAAACAGGGTGGAGCACCATAGTGAGGGGCAGGGGACTAGGTCAGGAGATTTGGTATGCTTCCCTGAAGAGGTGCGTTTTTAAGGCACGTCTGAAATTTCGTGCATCGGGAATTGTCCGGATGCCTTGGGGTAGAGCATTCCAGAGGATGGGTGCTGCTCTAGTGAAGTCCTGTAGGCGAGCATGAGAGGTTCGTATTACAGGGGTGTTTAGTCTGAGGGTGTTAGCCGATCGGAGTGAGCGGGCTGGGTGGTGTACTGACAGTAGGGAGGCGATGTATGGTGGTGCAGCGCCATGCAGAGCTTTGTGAGTGAGGTAGAGGAGTTTAAATTTAGTTCTGCAGTGGATGGGCAGCCAATGCAGCGACTGGCATAATGCAGAGGCGTCTGAATAACGACTGGATAGAAAAATGAGTCTAGCTGCTGCATTTAGTATGGATTGGAGCGGAGCGAGTCTAGTGCGGGGGAGGCCAATGAGTAGCGAGTTGCAGTAGTCAAGCTGGGAGTGGATGAGCGCAACCACGAGCGTCTTTAGCGTGTCCGTGGTTAGGAACGGACGTATTTTAGCAATATTTCTGAGGTGCATGTGGCATGTTTGGGCCAGAGATTGGATATGGGGGGCAAAGGAGAGGTCAGAGTCCAGTGTGACGCCAAGGCATCGGGCATGCCGTCGGGGGGTTATGATGGTGCCAGACACTGGAATGGAGATGTTGAGGGGAGGTCGGTTAGAAGGTGGAAAGACAAGGAGGTCAGTTTTAGAGAGGTTTAGTTTGAGAAAAAGGGAGGACATAGTGTTAGAGACAGCAGGCAGACAGTCGGTGATATTTTGGAGGAATGGTCCAGAGATTTCACGAGAGGAGGTGTATAGTTGGGTGTCGTCAGCATAGAGATGGTATTGGAGGCCAAATCTGTGGATGGTTTGTCCAATTGGGGCTGTATAGATAGAGAAAAGAAGGGGACCAAGGACCGAGCCCTGGGGTACCCCGACAGCGAGAGGAAGTGGAGCAGAGATAGAACCAGCAAAGGAAACACTGAAAGAGCGGTCAGAGAGGTAGGAGGAGAACCAGGAGAGAGCAGTATCCTTTAGACCAATAGAGTGGAGCATAGTGAGAAGGAGATTATGGTCGACCGTGTCAAATGCAGCAGACAGGTCAAGGAGGATTAGTAGAGAGTAATATCCTCTCGACTTTGCAGTCATCAGGTCATTTGTTACTTTTGTAAGGGCAGTTTCGGTCGAGTGTAGAGAGCGGAAACCAGACTGGAGGGGGTCGAGGAGTGAGTTGTCAGAGAGAAAGCGAGTAAGCCGGGAGTAGACCAGGCGTTCCAGTAATTTGGAGATAAAGGGGAGGTTTGAGACGGGTCGGTAGTTAGCAGCATTAGTCGGGTCCAGGGTTGGTTTTTTAAGCAGAGGGGATATAATGGAGTGTTTGAATGAGGAGGGAAAAGTGCCAGAGGTTAGGGAGAGGTTGCAGATTGTGGTAAGGTGAGTAATGAGAGCTGGGGAAAGGGAGCGGAGGAGGTGAGAGGGGAGAGGGTCGCTGGCGCAGGTGGTAGGGCGGGCAGTGGAAAGGAGCCTGGAGACTTCTTCCTCTGTCGTTGGTTCTAACGTAGATAGTGAGTAGGTGCTGGGTGCAGTGCTGATGAAGCTGGGATCAGGGCTAACCACGCAGCTTTCAGAGATTTCTTTTCGAATGTGGTCAATTTTTTCTTTGAAATAGGCAGCTAGCTCTCCAGCAGTCAGGTCTGTCGCAGGGGCCTGTTCCTTGGGGCTGAGGAGGGAGTGAAAGGTCTCAAAGAGTTGTTTGGGGTTGTGGGATAGTGAGGAGACAAGGGAGGTGAAATAAACTTGTTTGGCATGGTGAAGGGCTAGGTTATACATTTTAAGCATGAATTTGAAGTGGAGGAAGTCTGCTGGCAGCTTTGACTTTCTCCACAGCCGCTCGGCGCACCTAGAGCACCGCCGGATGAAGCGTGTTTGGGACGTGAGCCAGGGTTGCCGTGGTCTGCGTTTGACAGCTCGCGTCATGGGCGGTGCCACTTCATCCAAGGCACGGCTGAGGGTGGTGTGGTAGTATTCGGCTGCCAGGTTAGGGCAGGGGAGGCGAGAGATGGGCGATAGGGAGGACTGAATAGCTTCGGCAAACTGTTTAGTGCGGACAGACTGGAGGTTCCTAGAGGTGCGATAGATAGGAGGGTCAGGAGAGATGCTAGGGTGCCTGATGGAGAAAGAGAGAAGGTTGTGATCCGAGAGTGGAAGTGGGGAGTTAGTAAAGTGAGAAGCAGAGCAGAGACGGAGGAAAACTAAATCGAGAGTGTTACCATCTCTATGAGTGGGGGAGTCAGAGATTAGCGATAGGCCAAGGGAGGAGGTAAGTGTTAAGAGCCGGGAGGCAGATGAGGAGCTAGAGTCGTTAGTAGGAATGTTGAAATCACCAAGGATGAGGGTTGGCATTTCACAGGATAGGAAGTGGGGGAGCCAGGCAGCAAAGTGGTCTAGAAACAGGCGGGTAGGACCTGGGGGGCGGTAAATAACTGCGACACGCAGAGGCAGTGGGCAGAAGAGTCGCAGGGTGTGGACTTCGAAGGAGTGAAAAGTAAGCGAGGGAGCTGAGGGAATGACCTGGAAGGTACAGTTTGGGGAGAGGATGATGCCTACTCCTCCACCGCGTCTGTCATCCGATCTGGGGGTGTGGGAGAACTGCAGGCCATCATAGGACAATGCAGCGGGGGAGGTAGAATCGGACTGCTGTATCCAGGTTTCCGTGAGGGCGAGCAAGTTCAAGTGTTTACTGGTGAAAAGGTCATGGATAGTTGGGAGTTTGTTACACGCAGATTGGGAGTTCCATAGGGCGCATTTGAATGGGGCAGGGGGGGGCATTTTGGTAGAGAACAGTACGGGGTGGGCCTGGGTTGGGGGAGATGTCCCCTGCAGCTAGAAGTAGCAGAGTAGCAAGGGTGAGCACATGGCTAGGGGATTTGTGTGGGTGGCTGAGGTGTTTCTTTGCAGTATTAGGGGGTTGAAGGCGTCTTAGGAAGTTGAACAGTGCATGGGAGCCATACATAGGTGAGGAGAGGAGGGAAGGGCTGATGTGGATGGAGTGTGTTGGGGCTGGACGTTGAAGGAAAGTGTGAAGGCTTGAAAAGAGGATAGTGAAGGAGATTAGTGCAAAGAGGAGAGTATTTCCCTCCAGGCTTTGGGCAGTTGTGCATGTTACCTGTCTCCTGCACTGTCCAACTGCGCTGTATAACTGCATCATTCAACAGCATCAACACTTGTTGCTGGACACATCAGGGGAGGCTGCCTCAGGGGAG
Source organism: Eleutherodactylus coqui (assembly GCF_035609145.1). Taxonomy (NCBI): domain Eukaryota; kingdom Metazoa; phylum Chordata; class Amphibia; order Anura; family Eleutherodactylidae; genus Eleutherodactylus; species Eleutherodactylus coqui. Next base: position 272,333,206 of record NC_089838.1, read on the forward strand.
GCATGGAGGGTAGAACTGACTTTAAAGTTCTGGCTATAGGACTTCAGCTGGGAGTGGCTTGTTACATTTCACTAGTCAACCAGCTGACCCCACCTTTAGATGGCTAAGGAACAAGATGGGGGGGGCGCTTTATTGCCCTCTTACAAAAACAAACTGTGTCCAGCAACACTAAGATGAGACAGGGAGAAAACTATTTGGGGGAGGTGATGACGAAAATACGTATAGTACAAATAGAGTCAATTCAATTTATATGAAGCAATGGGACATACCATTGCGCACAGATTATGACAAATTTAAAGGTATCACAGCAGATTCAGTGGAGGGAAGGCAGAGCAATCAAATTCAGATGGAGCGGAGCAATGGATGAATGAAACATACCTGTTGGTGAAAGAGAAAAGGTAGATGATTATTAGTAACTGCGCTGTATAACTGCATCATTCAACAGCATCAACACTTGTTGCTGGACACTTAGTGCTGGACACATCAGGGGAGGCTGCCTCAGGGGAGGCATGGAGGGTAGAACTGACTTTAAAGTTCTGGCTATAGGACTTCAGCTGGGAGTGGCTTGTTACATTTCACTAGTCAACCAGCTGACCCCACCTTTAGATGGCTAAGGAACAAGATGGGGGGGGGCGCTTTATTGCCCTCTTACAAAAACAAACTGTGTCCAGCAACACTAAGATGAGACAGGGAGAAAACTATTTGGGGGAGGTGATGACGAAAATACGTATAGTACAAATAGAGTCAATTCAATTTATATGAAGCAATGGGACATACCATTGCGCACAGATTATGACAAATTTAAAGGTATCACAGCAGATTCAGTGGAGGGAAAGCAGAGCAATCAAATTCAGATGGAGCGGAGCAATGGATGAATGAAACATACCTGTTGGTGAAAGAGAAAAGGTAGATGATTATTAGTAACTGCGCTGTATAACTGCATCATTCAACAGCATCAACACTTGTTGCTGGACACTTAGTGCTGGACACATCAGGGGAGGCTGCCTCAGGGGAGGCATGGAGGGTAGAACTGACTTTAAAGTTCTGGCTATAGGACTTCAGCTGGGAGTGGCTTGTTACATTTCACTAGTCAACCAGCTGACCCCACCTTTAGATGGCTAAGGAACAAGATGGGGGGGGCGCTTTATTGCCCTCTTACAAAAACAAACTGTGTCTAGCAACACTAAGATGAGACAGGGAGAAAACTATTTGGGGGAGGTGATGACGAAAATACGTATAGTACAAATAGAGTCAATTCAATTTATATGAAGCAATGGGACATACCATTGCGCACAGATTATGACAAATTTAAAGGTATCACAGCAGATTCAGTGGAGGGAAGGCAGAGCAATCAAATTCAGATGGAGCGGAGCAATGGATGAATGAAACATACCATTGCGCACAGATTATGACAAATTTAAAGGTATCACAGCAGATTCAGTGGAGGGAAGGCAGAGCAATCAAATTCAGATGGAGCGGAGCAATGGATGAATGAAACATACCATTGCGCACAGATTATGACAAATTTAAAGGTATCACAGCAGATTCAGTGGAGGGAAGGCAGAGCAATCAAATTCAGATGGAGCGGAGCAATGGATGAATGAAACATACCATTGCGCACAGATTATGACAAATTTAAAGGTATCACAGCAGATTCAGTGGAGGGAAGGCAGAGCAATCAAATTCAGATGGAGCGGAGCAATGGATGAATGAAACATACCATTGCGCACAGATTATGACAAATTTAAAGGTATCACAGCAGATTCAGTGGAGGGAAGGCAGAGCAATCAAATTCAGATGGAGCGGAGCAATGGATGAATGAAACATACCATTGCGCACAGATTATGACAAATTTAAAGGTATCACAGCAGATTCAGTGGAGGGAAGGCAGAGCAATCAAATTCAGATGGAGCGGAGCAATGGATGAATGAAACATACCATTGCGCACAGATTATGACAAATTTAAAGGTATCACAGCAGATTCAGTGGAGGGAAGGCAGAGCAATCAAATTCAGATGGAGCGGAGCAATGGATGAATGAAACATACCATTGCGCACAGATTATGACAAATTTAAAGGTATCACAGCAGATTCAGTGGAGGGAAGGCAGAGCAATCAAATTCAGATGGAGCGGAGCAATGGATGAATGAAACATACCATTGCGCACAGATTATGACAAATTTAAAGGTATCACAGCAGATTCAGTGGAGGGAAGGCAGAGCAATCAAATTCAGATGGAGCGGAGCAATGGATGAATGAAACATACCATTGCGCACAGATTATGACAAATTTAAAGGTATCACAGCAGATTCAGTGGAGGGAAGGCAGAGCAATCAAATTCAGATGGAGCGGAGCAATGGATGAATGAAACATACCATTGCGCACAGATTATGACAAATTTAAAGGTATCACAGCAGATTCAGTGGAGGGAAGGCAGAGCAATCAAATTCAGATGGAGCGGAGCAATGGATGAATGAAACATACCATTGCGCACAGATTATGACAAATTTAAAGGTATCACAGCAGATTCAGTGGAGGGAAGGCAGAGCAATCAAATTCAGATGGAGCGGAGCAATGGATGAATGAAACATACCATTGCGCACAGATTATGACAAATTTAAAGGTATCACAGCAGATTCAGTGGAGGGAAGGCAGAGCAATCAAATTCAGATGGAGCGGAGCAAGGGATGAATGAAACATACCATTGCGCACAGATTATGACAAATTTAAAGGTATCACAGCAGATTCAGTGGAGGGAAGGCAGAGCAATCAAATTCAGATGGAGCGGAGCAATGGATGAATGAAACATACCTGTTGGTGAAAGAGAGAAGGTAGATGATTATTAGTAACTGCGCTGTATAACTGCATCATTCAACAGCATCAACACTTGTTGCTGGACACTTAGTGCTGGACACATCAGGGGAGGCTGCCTCAGGGGAGGCATGGAGGGTAGAACGGTTTTATGAAATTTACTCTATAATCAATAGTCATAGAAAACCATACAAATCATAATGTACCCATAATCACTAGCTGTCACATCTGACCAGTCTTGACAAGAAAACATTTAATTAACAGATACAGACACAAAGGAATAGAATAGGCTTGGTGATGTGTAGAACACAAGGAATAATGGAGTAGCTAGATGTAGAGATAGGACAACCGATGGAGATAAATATGTAAATGGAACCCAGGATTTGTCCTTGAATTGCTCATAGAAAACCATACAAATTATAACACACCCATGCTCAATAACTGTCACATCTAAGCATTCCTGACAAGAAAACATTTAATAGATACAGACACAGAAGAGCAGGATATGCCTGGTTAGACGTAGAACACAAGTGTCAGGGTAAATTCTGCGTACAGCACCAATCAGGCCCACCCCAATGCCCCGCTGCCAGCGGTAAAGAAGAGACACCACACACGGAGGTCTGGTATAGTTCCTCACACGGGGACATGACTGCGCCCTTTATTACAGATTACATGGGATCTTATACCCTTTGGTCTCATCACTAGGAATGGGTGATGGGCTCATTGGCTCAAATTCACCGCATAACCATATATGTAAAGTCCGGATTTCCGGCCTGAGACAGTGAAAGTTATATACGTAGTTGAACTGTCGTTATCTTGATACGGCGCCTCTGGGAAAACAGCCAAGCACACGGCCTTCGTGTTCGGCTCTGTATTATCTCTGAATTTCTGGACACATCTCTCTCTCTCTCAGCCTTGCAAACTTTTGGAATATCTGATGTAAGGCGACATATCAGTTTTTCTCATTTTAACTTTGAATAGAACTTGCATACAGGTATAAAAGCATAAAAAACATTTGGCAATATATACATATACCCTCACAAACCCCCCTAAAAACGTATATGGAGATCAAGCACCAGACCTTGCACTCTTCCTCGGTCGCCTCTCCCTTGCGTCAGGGTTTTCCCACTGCCCGTAAGTCCCTACTCTTAAAAGGGGGGATCCCTACCTCACCTCAGAAGGAGGCCATGGATTCCCTGGGCTTATTTCCGGGCATCCATACCCTCTATCTGTACAAGTTAACACCCCGCAGGGTGTGCCCTCGCTCGAACCTAAGGTCTTCTGCACTATCCCTAGGCAAATGGGAATTCTACTGACAGTCCATCTTATGAGACCGGGGCAGGCGCAGTACTAGTACATTTCTCCATTCTTCTGGTAACGTACGTGGTTGGCATTATCGGAACTGGCTCTTCATCTTTTTCAAACAAGGGAAATTTTGGTCACATTATCCAGTCCCTTACTCATACTCTTTTTGATCAAAGGGATAATACACGTACAGGAAGTTACATACCCCACCTCTTTCTGCTAAAATCATATCCAGGGCCACTCTGTTTTGGAACGCCATGGATGCAGTGGGCCCTAACTGGTCAGTTAACCCTTGCAAAGCATCTCTGGTGTAGTTTACAAACCTCTGCTGATTGTAATAGATATAATTCATCCAATCTACATTATTATTAACAGTGACAATAGCAAATAAGGACTCAAAACCTGCTTTAACCTGATCTCTAGAATTAAATTCATCTGGCACCCCCCTTGGCACTCCTATTGCATCTATGTGTACATGTGGATCAAAGTTACCACCTGGAGCGTCAACTTCTCTCTCAGTACGATGCAGTGTTGGATTCTCACCCTCAGTGTAGTCTTCATATTGCACATTTGATTGTATTAATTTGTTCTGATCCCTGATACAGGTGGCTAGTGTACAGTAGTCAAAAGGTGTGTGTTGGGGAAATTGTACCACATTATAGCATGTAAAGGATATGCAGGATCATGAGTTCTTTCAGTGTGAAGTGTGGATCCAAGTGGGCTTTCCTTTGAGCTTGACTGCAGTTGGGGTGGTGAACAGCATCTGGTAAGGACCTTTAAACGGGGTTTCTCTCTCAAACTTTTTCACATAGACTCGGTCACCTGGTTTTAGATTGTGACACTCATCTGTAGGACCTGGGAGAAAAGCAGAGACTGCAGAATGCATTATTGACAATTCCTTGGAGAGGCCTATGACAAAATTAACAAGAAAATTGTTCCCCAAACTCTGCTACTGAGGCATGTACCCTCCGGAGAAAAAGAAAAACTAATAGAAGACACTCAATTCAAAATTTGCCCATTTTCTTCATTGCCTTTTGTATCTACTTTCCCACTACTCCGCGGATGGTAGGGTGTGTGAAAAGCCTGGAATATACCCAGAGCAGACATGATCTATTGCATTATTTCACCTGTGAAGTGTGTACCTTTGTTTGACTCAATCACTTCCGGTGCCCCATATCTGCAGATTACCTCGTTCATGAGCTTCTGCGCGGTTACCTGCTTATTTACTTTGGTAACAGGGTAGGTCTCTCCAACTGGAAAAGAAATAAACAACAAGCACATATTCATGCTTCCCAACAAGTAGGAGCTGAGTCTAGCCAATTTGCAATCCCTGAAATGGGTAGAGTGGTCTAGGCAAGTGTGATGTGGCAAATTTACTTCTGCCCTGTTGCTTACGGCAAAGATCATGCAAAATTGGACAAATGATGCAGCAGCTACAGAAAACCCAGGAGCCACCCGTCCTTGTTCAAGCATCGACATCATTGCTGCTTTGAGAGGTGCGTCTTTCCGTGCGTCAGCTGGGCCATCATGGGGCACAGGGATCGTGGTGGGCAAGTGCTGTTGACTGTTCGCCATACACCGTCCCTTTTTAGTCCATTTTTCCTTTTCTTCCTTGCTGGCTTGTAACTGTAAAGTCTTTAGCATATGAAAGTCCAAAGTTTTTATCAAAGTCCAAGTTCTTATCAAAGTCCAAAGTTATTGTCAAAGTCCAAAGTGTAGTCAAAGTCCAAAGTTATTGTCAAATTCTTCTTTTCTTCTTTTCTTTCACGGCTTGAGGGCCACTGCCTTTGCTGTGTGGTCTGTGATGGTGTTGCCTCTTGTTTCTCCGATGTAGGAATTGGTGTGAGCTCTCCATTTTGTCAGGTAGAAGTAGGGCCTCCATGAGACTCTGCACCGCTGCATCATTCTTAATTGGTTGTCCTGCTGAGGTAAAAAAACTGTCTGGCCTTCCATGTTGGGCCGTAATCATGAGCTATGCCAAATGCATACCAGGAGTCAGTGTAAATGTTTGCCGTCTTACCTTCTGCCTCTCTACATGCCTCAGTGAGGGCCTTTAGTTCTGCTTATTGTACTGCGACATGCGGAGGAAGAGCTTCTGCTTTTAGGACATCTTGTTGTGTGACCACTGCATATCCAGTGTGGAGTCGTCAATCACCCTGGGACCATCTATAAAAAACAACTCAAAATATGCATTGTTAACAAGGGCTTTCAGTAACTTTTTAAAACTTAAATTTTCTTGTTGCATCACTGCTAGACAATCATGCTGATATTCTATTTCAAAAAGATCAGAACCTTGTTGCAAAAATTTTTAAAAATGGCTGATTTGCAATACCTAGATCATCTATGCCTTCTCCTCCCCCCCCCCCTTTGAACCAGGGTACTCAATTGTAAGAAGAGTAACCGAGTTCAAGGTAGTACAACATTGTAAAAAGATTTGATGGCTGCAGATAAGGCCTGTAAAATGTAAGCACTAATAACAGAGACATGAGTTACATCAGGGCAGAATAATCTACAAACACCTATTAATATTGGAAATGTGATATCCTTTAAGCAAATTCATTATTAATCTGTTCCTGCCTGCAATGTCTTATCAAATTTGAGAGAGAAAAAAAACTTTTACTAGCTGCTCAAGATCCTCACCCCCTCCCTTGTGGACAAGAGGGATGACCCACTTTACGTACTTTTACATCATCTAGCTCCACCCCTTCGATACTGGTCGTTTGCGTCTTTTTTCACAGCTTCATTTAAGCTCTACAGTCTAAGCATTCACATCTCAAACAAGTAAAGTCTTATGCATGGGGGGGAACTTGTATCCCCAGTCAATATCTGCATCACACATTTTACATTCATCATAGTCTGAACACTGGGCATTAACTCTCATCCATCCATGCGCTCAAGTCTGCCTCGTCACCCCCTATTGAAGGTGTACCAGTACATACAGATACACAGAAAAAAAAAGTGTGACAAACAAACATACATCAGTTGAAAAACATTGAGGTGAGTGTTATAATGTTATAAAGTACATGATTCTATTGAGATGAGATTGTGAATGAGCGCTATTTTTGACAAATTATGTGAAAAAGTTTGAGTGACTGAGACATTCTATACTTCTTATTTACTGAAGCTATTATATGCTATATTAAACGCTGAAGTGTTTTAGAATGCCTGGGTATCTTTCAGCCCCCCTTGTCTTTCCTTCTCTTTCCTTCTCTGTCTGTGACCCTGAACAAAAAGTGAAGTCTGAAAGCCCCCACCTTTGCAAAATAACTGTTATCTCTCTACGAATATGACACACAGACTGAATAGAGTTGTTTTAGTTTAACTATTCCCTACATTTGAACTCATAAATAACACATATGCTGGGACCTTGCAACATGTTCTTCATTTTCAACCCCTGTATAAGTAAGAATATACCTTAGAAATTGCTATATTTCCTGCCTTGTAAGACAGTATAATTAATTAAATTCATTTCAAGCCTCCATTCCATTTAAGCAAGCAGATATTTTTCAGGGTTATTATTGCATTCTCTCTCGCTGTTATCTTCTTGACCTTGAAAAGCTACACAGACTGCAGCTTTGAGTAAACAATCCTTCTCCTCTAAAAGCAAGCTCAGTTAACCATTTACACATACAGTATATACATATATACACACATATATATCCATCTATATCTATCTAGTATTATACACCTTTTCCTCTCTCTTTGCCAACAAATCACATGCTTTGCTTTCCTCTCGACTTTGCTTGTTTCCCATATTTCTCCCCCTACCTAACTGCCAATGTAACCTTCAATAGACACTCTCCCGACACCCTCTTGATCACTTACTGTACTTTCCAACATTTCACTTACGGATACTTTCTTAATACGTGTACATACTTAACTTTCTCTGACTGTCTCTCTCCTCCTCACTCCAGCACTTTCTAGAAAACCTTGCTCTTTCAAGGCACCCTTCTTGGTCCTAAAGACCTCCTCCCAGTCACCATACTGTAATCTACCGTGCGGGTCGATGTCACACATTTTCATAAGTTTTCTTATATTTTACACATTGGAACTCTTGTCTCTCCTCCACCAATTGATCCGCACGGCGGCAGCCCTTGAGGGGCTCTGTCTTCTTTAATAAGGTCTTACGCATATTAGAACAACAACAACAATAATAATAATAATAACACGCTCCATAGAGTGCATCCTTCTGACCCGAATTGTCAGCCCCTTATATATGGCAAAACAACCGAAGGCATCTTCTTCTATGGAACCAGTCCCATAGAGTGCATCCCTCTCCTCAGCTAAACCATCAACAACTAACTAAACTAAAACCGAGGGTCTCTTCTTCTATGGGACCTGTCTCACAGAGTGTATCCCTCTCTGCTAAACCATCAACAACTAAAACAACCTAGGGTTCCTTCGTCTGTGAGACCAAATGAAAAGAAAAAAGAGAAAAAAAAAAATTCTGCAGATACAACAAACAACCTTCACTATCGTTAAAACGCTACGGACTTTAAAGTACAAATAGACTACAGACTAGTTCCTGGGTGAGCGATTGGTGCGCATATCACGGTCAGTGGTCCGTGACGGCAAACCCGAAGCCCACACGAGCTACCGTGTAGAACTCTTAACCCAACCCATCCGGTCACAAACCACAGATAGTCCCTCCCGCTGCAAGACTCTCAGCGTAAAACACAACATAAATATATGCTGGTCTTACCTGGAGTTCTGTGAGTTGATCAGGCTCAGTTTGCAGCAGGACGGCTTCCCTGTGGCGTGGATCCGGGTGGACTGCGCTGTACGGCTCCGGTTTTACCGCCCCATGTTGGGCGCCATTGTCAGGGTAAATTCTGCGTACAGCACCAATCAGGCCCACCCCAATGCCCCGCTGCCGGCGGTAAAGAAGAGACACCACACACGGAGGTCTGGTATAGTTCCTCACACGGGGACATGACTGCGCCCTTTATTACAGATTACATGGGATCTTATACCCTTTGGTCTCATCACTAGGAATGGGTGATGGGCTCATTGGCTCAAATTCACCGCATAACCATATATGTAAAGTCCGGATTTCCGGCCTGAGACAGTGAAAGTTATATACGTAGTTGAACAGTCGTTATCTTGATACGGCGCCTCTGGGAAAACAGCCAAGCACGCGGCCTTCGTGTTCGGCTCTGTATTATCTCTGAATTTCTGCACACATCTCTCTCTCTCTCAGCCTTGCAAACTTTTGGAATATCTGATGTAAGGCGACATATAAGTTTTTCTCATTTTAACTTTGAATAGAACTTGCATACAGGTATAAAAGCATAAAAAAAATTTGGCAATATATACATATACCCTCACACAAGGAATAGTGGAGTAGCTAGATTTAGAGATAGGACAACAGGTGGATGTAGATATGTAAATGAAGCCTAAGATCTGTCCTTGAACTGCCCTGACTGGACCTGCCTATAAAGTAGAGCACCGACCATGACAAGGGTGAACATTAGAGATGAGCGAGCACCAAAATGCTCGAGTGCTCGTTACTCGAGTCGAACTTTCAGTGATGCTCGAGAGTTCGTTTCGAGTAACGAACCCCATTGAAGTCAATGGGCGACTCGAGCATTTTTGTATATGACTGGTGCTCCGCTAAGGTTTTCATTTGTGGCAGAGAAGAATGATGTTAGCCCATTGAATTCAATGGAGCCGGCAATACAGCCGGCTCCATTGAAAGCAATGGGCTGCCGGAGAGCGCGGGATGAATTTTCGGGAAGGGCTTAAAAATATAAGCCCTTTTCCTGAAAATCATCCTAAAATGTGTAAAAATAAAAAAAAAATGTATACTCACCTTTCTGCTGCAGCCGGAGTTCAGCCGCGTCTGGCCTGCAGTTCTCCTGAACTGCTTTCTGTAGTATTCAGCAGGAGGGGATTTAAAATCCCCGCCTGCTGAATGAGCTGCCTCTGATTGGTCACAGCCTCACCAATCAGAGGCAGCTCTCACTCACCCATTCATGAATTCATGAATGGGTGAGTGAGAGCTGCCTCTGATTGGTGAGGCTGTGACCAATCAGAGGCAGCTCATTCAGCAGGCGGGGATTTTAAATCCCAGGCTGCTGAATACTACTCACAGCAGTTCAGGAGAACTGCCGTCCGGCCGCGGCTGAACTCCGTCTGCCGGGACAAGGTGAGTATAATTTTTTTTTACTTTTTACACATTTCTGGATGAATTTCAGGGAAGGGCTTATATTTTTAACCCTTCCCGAAAATTCATCCCGCGCTCGCCGGCAGCCCATTACTTTCAATGGAGCTGGCTGTATTGCCGGCTCCATTGAATTCAATGGTCAGTGTTCGTTTAATCGAGACGAGTACCGCGTGGTGCTCGTCTCGAATAACGAGCATCTCGAGCACCCTAATACTCGAACGAGCATCAAGCTCGGACGAGTATGCTCGCTCATCTCTAGTGAACATACATCCGGAACCTTGATAGTTTTTCTATTCGGTCCTAGGTGGAATATGGAGGAGAGAGAATACTCAGGGACAGGGCAGAACAGGTCAGATAAACAAACATGTTATTGTCAAAAGCTAGAAAATGAATAAAGTCAGTACCAGGAGGATCAGAAGAATGTTGTCATACAAAGACTAAAGTCCACAACGTAATAAAGGCAAAGTAACTCCCAGAATTACGTAGGCAAATCATCCAAGCTACTGAGTGGGACCAATATATACATGTATTTCAGACATCCTCTGTAAAGAGGAACTGGAATAAATACCCTAGGCAAACTCTGATAGGCTGACTGAGATGATAAATAGTTCAGCCAGCCTTTCAGTGTAACAGCACAAGACTGAGGACCAAATGACAACATCGAGCACTAAATGACACTGCGCATGCACCACCAGGCTCATCGTGTGGTCTATGACTGATGTTGTGGTGTCATTCTGAACCCACACAATCTCCTGGTAACTGTCAACACCGGCAGAGATCTTACCTGCAACAGATGTAAAACATCACGGTATGTAATTTTACTGTTTTTTGGTGCTAGTGTTATAACCACTTAGTGTTAGACCATGTTGTTCACAAATGTGCAGTTTGGATTGATCGTGTTGTGCAAAAATTTGGCTGCAGCTCACAACCCAGGGCTTTTGCAGGGTTGGATAATTTTCACTCCTACAACACATAATGATGTCCTTAACAGAACTTTAATAACTTGTGATATTGAGCATCAGTTCATACAATGAATCATAAATAAGAGAATTGTAGGAAAACACTGTTTTTCTTTCCTTGTTAAGTATATTTCAAGTCTGCTTCAAACGTGCAATAAACTTAAAAAAACAATCTAAAATACCACATGAATAAGAAGGTGGAATAGTAAAAGTACATACAAGGTATTGGTTTGAATTTTGGCCAAGATACTTAAGCTTAGGAGCCCATGACAAAGGTCCTTGTTGTCTCACGAGTCCTTTCTATAAGAAGACAACTCAAACCCCAGCGGGTTCTGACAGCAAGCAGGGTGATCGTCCCAATAGGGACGACCCCACACTGAAACCTAGGGGCCTGATTGCCACTGTTCACACCAACAGACAAGAGAATCCCACCCAGAACCTCATGCATGCAGCAACACCAAGAGAAACATGCATGGGTCCATACACCATGGTTTGAAAGGGAATGAGAAGAAACATAAATGACCAGCTCCCTCTAGCAAGAGGGGCTGGTATTTATGTGCAGCAGACCGGTGGTGATTGGCTGCCTGGAGAGCTTCACACCATCAGCCAGCTTAATCATCCCACACCTGTGGAAATGTGATCCTGGAAACCCATAGAACTACTGGTCCCAGGAGTACAATGTAACAGTATAGTTTGTATGGGCAGTTCCAGTGTAAGCAGTCTTAACTCAGAAGATCTGCTACCCTTTAGTCCTAATTAGGCATTTTTTGTTCACACTAAAAAAATTGTCAGTTTCAGCCATTGGTGTCTAGCAATTTTGCTAGTGAAGCCTTTCCAGAGCTGAAGACCAGCACTAAAACATGTTGCTTAACCCACTGCTACACCATACACTGGTGCCACCAAAGGAACAACCATTTCTGGTTGAAGCGTCCAACATGACCTGCTTCTACTAAAGTTACAGTAACAGAAAAATAAGTAAACAAACTTCAACACAATGCCTTAAAACTAAACTGGAAGCGAAAAAGATGTCCACTTCTTCATGAGCAGCTATTGTTCAGTCAGAATCAAGCCAATCATGTAACACATGGATGGCCATTCATCAGCTGATTGCAATAGTGGCTAAAATCTAACATGAGTTGTTTCTGATTACCGGGGTTATTACAAATGTTCCCGACTTGAAAAGCTCATAACTCATGTTAAAAAATAAAAAAAATTAAATATGATATCAATAGTAACAGAAAAAATTTAATTAAGCAAAACTGCAACAGTAGCACTGCAATCACAGTGCAGCTTTCATTTCTCACTTGCTTAGGTAAAATGATAGCTGCACTGTGATTGGTTCCTGTGGGCAACAAGGACAGTCTTACTGCTAGTTTCACTAATTGAGGCACAGAAATTCTATTCTACCGTAGTTGTCTCTGGAGGATATGAAACAAAATCGCTGCCAACAAAGACATGAGAGCATTTTGTATCCTTGATTTTTGAGGTCTACCAGCCTTTTATTATCATACAACATAATTTTCGAACAAAGTTCAATGAAGATCCACCCAGCGGGCGCACAATTCGTAAATGGTACTCCAATTTTAAGAAAGAAAGTTGCATCTGTAGGTAAAAATCAACCAGCCATCTACTAGTAAGCATGGAAACATTGGAGATTGTCCATGCAAGTTTCACATTGAGGGCGCCCACCCACTGGCGATTTTTTTCCCCTGCGAAATTCGCAGAATTTTTTTCTCTGCAGGGGTCTATGGGACTTGTAATGTTAAAATCGCGATCGCGCAAAATCGCGATTTCGCGGTAAATTGCGATTTTGCGCGATCGCGATTTTAACATTACAAGTCCCATAGACCCCTGCAGAGAAAAAAATACTGCGAATTTCGCAGGGAAAAAAAATCGCCAGTGGGTGGGCGCCCTTAGGGTGCCCACCCACTAGCGTTTTTTTACTGCGAAATTCGCAGCGGTTTTTTTTTTCTGCAGGGGTCTTTGGGCTATGGGACATGCAAAGCTAAAATCGCGATCGCGCAAAATCGCGATATCGCGGTAAATCGCGATTTTGCGCGATCGCGATTTTTACATTACAAGTCCCATAGACCCCCTGCAGAAAAAAAAAACCTGCGAATTTCGTAGTGAAAAAAAACGCCAGTGGATGGGCACCCTAAGTCCTCAGAAATCCACAAATCCAGCAGAGAATTGTACATCCTGCAGCCAACTGTACACACACATATCCCTACCGATTGCAATTGTTACCGGCCCTGAAATGGCACAACAAAACAAGGCAATATTGTTTCTGTAAGAGCATGAAAACTCTAATGAACATCGTTGGTTCCATGGGATCATTAGTGTGTAGTGATAAAGCTACCTTCTATCTATCAGGCACAGTTAACAAACGAAATGTCAGAATCTGGGAGAAGGAAAACTCTCATGTCTACGTGAAGCATATGCATGACTCTACCATACTGAATGTGTTTTAAACTGTAGGAAAGTGTACGGCCCCTTCTTTTTCCATGGAGAAACAATTTCATACCTGGCACATGCTACAGATATGGTTTCTGCCATATCCCCGATTTCATCTTCCAACAGGACTGGCATCTCCTCATTTTTACAATGAAGTCAGAAGTGGGCTCAATAGATGACTACTAAACAGATTGATTGCCTGTGCTGATTTTGACAATAGTAAAGTTCTTCCTTGGCCTCCATGTTCCCCGGACCTTATGCCTTCTGATTTAGTTTTCTCTGGGCAGTGTGGAGTCTGCATGCCTCGCTTACCACCCACCATGCAAGATCTGCGAGGATACACTACAGAAGCCATTGCATTCGTTAATCGTGATACGATACAACATGTATGGAAGGAACTTGACTATAGGCTCAATGGGTGTCAAGTGACAAAGGAGGCTCACATTCATCACCTCTGATGTGAAAAACTTTTTGAGCTTCTGTTTCCATTGATATCACATTTATGTATGAGTGCCATTAAATGTGAATTATGAGTGTTTCAGATTGGGAAGATCATTTGTAACCCTATATTTAGTTTCTTAAAGGGCATTTGTCACTCAACAGAAACCACTTCAGCTAGAGGTTTGTAAAAAGTTGAATTATTAGATGGTTAGTGCCTCTAATGTGCTGATGGAGGCACACACTGTTTTTACCTACAGAAACCGTACATCATGTAATCAGTACAAACTTTTGTACATCCATTATTTTGGAGAATCAATGTCACTGTCCTTCATTGAAAATATTTCTGTCAGGTCTGCTGCTCTCCCCTATTGAGACGAACATGGTAGAAAGGGGGAAATGCTGAGTTTGGCAATAAAAAAGTTTCAATATGATTTGATTCGGGACTCAGAAAAAGCCAGTGATTCCTGTTTTCTGTATGAGTTCTAATCAACTCATTGTATTAGTTATCTCCTTAACTCAATATCTATTTTTCCCTCTATCCCATTTCTGCTTCCCTATCTGCACTCAGATAGGGAAGCAGAAAAAAAAACAATAGATTTGTTATTAAGTTACCAAAGGTAAACGATACAGAATCTGTGGGGCTCTTAGAGAGAATGGTTGAGCAGTGGTATTGCATCCCTTTGCAGAACCTGTGTATGACTACCCTCTCCGGAGGTATTGCATTGATAGCAAACAAGGAAATGAGGAACAGATATATAGAAATGTAGTGGAGAGGGAAAAACATCAGGTCCTTCATCAATGGGTGTCAACGCCCTGTGCCATATAATAGTGGGTCTGCTTTAATATTTGTTGTGGTGCCCCCTCATTTTATGTACAGTACTCCACTGCTCTTTTGCCATTGTAGATGTACAGAGAGCAAGGAAATAGACTAATATGTCTTCGCACTAAATTTACAGTCTTGATTGCATTGATTAACCTCTTAGTGACCGCCCATATACCTTTTTACAATGGTCACTTATAGGCTTTATTCTGAGGTATATGCCTTTTTACAGAGGTGCATCAGATTAACTATATGGGTCTTCCATGCATCTTAATCTCTAGATGTATTTTATAGAAACACAAGGTAGAATGTGCACCTGCCTGGTGACAGAAGTACATTAACCACTTGAGGATCGCTAGGTGACT
This sequence comes from Eleutherodactylus coqui, assembly GCF_035609145.1. NCBI lineage: Eukaryota > Metazoa > Chordata > Amphibia > Anura > Eleutherodactylidae > Eleutherodactylus > Eleutherodactylus coqui. The sequence goes on from NC_089838.1 coordinate 272,348,526, forward strand.
TTAAATGTTAGAGCGGTTCTCCCTCAACCCCTCAGCACCATGTATAAATGACACCTGAAATTTTAATGCCCAAGAGCTCAGCAGTTCTGTTGAGCCCGTTGAACACCGCTGTACTATGCAGCAGTTTGCACAGGGAAGGCCAAGCATGTCAGCGCTGCTACGTTAAACCCTTAGATGTTATGGTCAATAGTGACTGCAGCATCTAGATGGTTAGACAGAGGAAGGATGCTCCTTGTCACCCCCTTCCTTTCCACACACACACACACACTTTGTCACAATTGCTGTCGAGGCCCAGCCTAATAGATTGTCTATCATTTTGTTACTGAAAATAACAATACTGAATATACCAAAGCATTATATTGGAGATACACAGATTGCATTGTGAGGTCCACTAGTGAGAATAAAAATTAATAATTAAGTTTAATAATGTTTATGAAGAAAAAATGTGCACAGTACAAAAATGAATAAAACTATTTTTTTTAAAAAAGGCTTTTTTTTCTGCAAAAGTATAAAGAAAAAAAAACATAGCTATATTGCAGCAGCCCCCATAATAAAGTTAGAGTGCATTTAAACCAAACGTTAATCATTAATTTATATGTATCCTTAAATAGTTTTATTGAAAAATTTGACTCGACTTGCACTAAACAATCCCATATACAGCTACATTAATGGGAAAAAAGTTATAGCTCCAGGAGTGCTCCACTCTTCTGAAAAGAGGACACCCCATTGCCGGATGTGTGTGTCCCCTGCTAAAATACTGAGGAAGGGGCGTAATGGCCTGAAACACATCTATTGTATGCTGGCTTTATTCCTAATAAAAACAGAGGAGTCGAGCTTAGAAATACGTCCTATGCAATAACTTTTTTCCTACATTTATTCTGTAGCTCTTGGAATGAGGTGACAAACTTTTTTTTTCATGAAATGCGCTATTACTGTGCAAAAGTGGTAAAACATTTAAAAACTATGTATACTTGGTGTCCCTTTAATTGTACCGACTCATCGATCAAAGCCAACATCCTATTCATGTAGCATGGTAAACAGCGTACATTTAAATTTCAAAGAACAATGGCAGAATTGAGGGTTTTATTCATTCCCTAAAACAGATAATAAAAGTTAATCAATAGGATATATGTACCTCAAAATGATGTCAGTGAAAAATACAATTTATCGATCAAAAAACATACCCTCATAAAACATTGTTGGTAAAATTAAAAAGTTATGTCTCTCTGAATACAGAAATGCAAACTTTATGCCTAAATAAACTCAATAATGAAAGAGGAAGGGTTACTCTTCCAGTATTGAAGTGGTTAATTGAAGTGTGCACGCTCTCCCATAGACTTGCAGAGCGTGCACACGGCATTGTGAAAAGAGATATTCAGTGCCGTTTGCGGACTTCAGAGGAGGACACAGTGAGAACCAGAGTGCGGGTGAGAATAAAAAATAAATCACCCGGCTCCCTGTTACCTTCCCTAACAAGACCATAACTTACTTTCTGGTACTGTGGGGAGGTGACAGGTTCCCTTTAAGAAATGCATGTCCTGTTATAATGCTGAGTGAGAGTTGTCTATGATAATGCAATCACCTCTGCAAAGAAATGATGTACTACGCCTGCTTCTCTTTTTCAAGTGTCATCTTATGTCTAGTTCCTCTCACATGCTTTTCGATTATCTCCCTTTAGTATGAAATGCTGGTCTCTGCCAAATGTAGCTGGATGTAAATGATATATACACATATGTAGGGGAATATAGCTAAACTCTATATTAAAATAGCCGGTAAAAGAGAATGACAGGATTTGAAATACATGCATATCTGCATATGAATTCAAGGTGTTGACAAAGACTTTTTAGATTTTTTTTTTCTATTGATGACCTTGGGATAGGTCACCAATAGATGATCAATTGGGGTCTGATGCTCATATCCCTGCCGATCAGCTGATTACCGGCACCACTATAACTATGGAAAATGGAGGAAGCACATCACACTGACCGCAGCGCAGCGACTCAAGTTGATATTGAATTCACTGAGTGAAGTGTCTGCAAAACCAACTCAGGAGACTTTGCTATGGTCAGCGCAATTTGCTTCCTGCACTTTCCATAGCGATAGAGCTGATAATCAGCTGATCGATGGGAATCCACGGGGCAGGTTTCCGCCAATCAAAAGGCAAAATCAAAAAAATTCCAGGCAACCCTTTTAAAATGGAAGTATTAAATTAAAGGGGTTGCCTGGGATTAGAAAAACGTGGATACTTTTTTTTTCAAAAACAGTGCACATCGGCCCACAAGTTATGTGTAGTATTATATCTCAGCTGTATTCAAATACTGAACAGCAATACCAAAAATAGCCATCGACAGGTGGAGTAACGTTTCTGGAAGTTAGTAGACATTTGTTAAAATCTTGTATACCTGAAAGGAAGTGGAGATGCTCACTGCTCCCTCCCTCTTGAAGAACAAGCAAAAGCTGATATTTTGACAAGTCCTGTTAGAAGCCCTGTCTCCTGAGTGATACAGGTGGTGACATAGATAGTGCCTCACCAGCCCAAAAGACCAATTACTTCACTAGTTATGCCCCTAATGCCCCACCGATGACTGGAAAAAGAGATGGCAGATGGCAATATACCCTCACATATTCCCTTGAAGGCATGCCTGATCCCTTTGACGACCTCCACCTCTCTCCCTTGCCTTCAATTTACTCAGTCCATAAACTGAAGATCAAGTAGCAGAATCTTGCCCAATGTTGAGTGTCCTTAGTATGAGCCATATCTCCTAAAACAGGTCTGCCAATGAACTGTCCTTTATCCTTTTTTTAGTGTGCAGACTTAACAGTTTTGCTGAGGCTGGCCTCACTTACAAGCCATTGCCGTTGAACTCTCCGATTCTCTCTCAGTCCTTTGTAAAGTTTCAGTCTGTTCTCCTAATCTCCTAGATGAAGCATTATAGCACCCATGTGCTCATTTCCTGCAGGCTCTTGTCCTCATGTCTGACATCTCTTCACCCCTCAGTCTGTCAGTCAGCAGCCCCCCTCAGATTTCTTACAGTCCCTGCACTTCTGTTGCTCAGCAAAAAATGTCATTTTTATGTCATTGCCTCATGTAATCAGCAAGCATCCTTTGAGTATGCTCAGTCTTGCTATGCCAAAATTTGCTGCACATGTTGGTATATGCACTGTTAATGGCACAAATTTTGATGCATCTACACAGTCTTCCGCAACAGCAAATCAACCCTTCAGGGTGAGTCCTTTAGAGCAGTTCAAGAGGAAGACAGAACAGGAGACTCTGGGGTCCAGCTAGAAGAGGATGGAGCAGCCACAAGCATGTAAGTATTTGGCTAAGGGTGAAGACTCAAGGAACCATTGCCAAAATGTCACCACCACAGCCAAAAGTCATGCCTGTTTTACCAGTAACTGAAACAGAGAATAGACTACTACACCCTTAGTGTCCAAAAGGCTTGTATTAGGCTGCCGGCACAAGGGCAGATTTGAATTGCAAAAATCCACGATCGTCTCCCACGTGGACGATCCGCGGCATTCCACACCAATTCAAACCAATGGAGCATCCACATATTCGCTTAGACGAGTGACAAGCAACTGCGATTTTCCACTCGCGGAAGAAAAATCGCAGCATGCTCCATTTTTGCGTGGATTCCTTGCAGATGGCTTCCATTGAAGTTCATGGAAGCTGTCTACCCCGCGGCCTTTCCACAATTGACATAGCGGAAAGGTCTCTGATTCCATATCTTCACTAGGTGGCGGCACGGGAAAAGCAGGAGTTTAAAAAAAAAATAAAAAAATCTGTACTGCGCATGTCCAACGACGAGCCGTGCGGACCATCCGCAGTACAGAAAAAGAAGAGAAATCACAGACACATGCAGATGCTGCTGCTGCCGGGGTCAGATTCTGTGGGCTCCTGCATGCCTTATAGAGATTATTTACAGTAGTGGGAGTTACCATAAAGCCATTGTTGTGTTCAGCACTGTGAGACAACATTTAAAGGTTCAATGCCTTCCTATGGAGTGAAGATGTATATAAGGTGTATAAGAGTAAAATTTTGTTTTTATGTGTTCCGTCATTATCTCACATCCACCTGTTCACTGCCATGCCACACATAACATTCCACCTGCATATAACACCTGTATTAGGGAATTCACATGCAGCAATTCCTAATTAAATATGTTATGTTCAACCAAAATCTAAAACCTCTCCTTTTAGACCATGTAATAAAAGCCAATCCCTTTACACCTATTTTATTCTGCGCACATGGATAAGAAATTACAATACATTTCCACTCTGAGCCTATTTATAACAATTAATCAGACACCGCATTATAACACAACTAAAATTTCCCAAGAAACTTAATGGGAGGTAGGAAGAAATTAACTGTGAACTGGGTTTTGTTGGCGCACATTATGTATAAGAATATTCAATAATTTTGATGAATGGCAGATACTTTTTCGCAGTGCTGATGTGTCCTTTGATAATACAGCCTAAGCTTAAGCACGTAATTCTGCAGAGCAATAGAAATTTGGCCTTTGATAGCTCTATCTCAAACAAGGTATGCTTATTGTGATTCTCATTGTTACAATGTGACAGCATAAAGCTTTCAGATTGTCTTCGCCACAATGTACATTCTTTGTCTAGCCCATTCACGCTCACTGACTTGTCTGTTATTTTATGTGTGTTATTCATTTCTAAATTCTCTGAGGTGGTTAAATAAACCCCCACCCCATATGGAATATGAGTTATGTGTAGTCTGAAGGAGTAATGCTTCAGTGAGGAGTAGAATTAGATCTGCAATTATGTAAAGTGATGGAATGGTAGACATTTCGATTAACTAGTGCTATCTAAAGGCGTATTTCCATCTTATAAGGTTTTTAAGATTATTATTTCTTTTAAATTGCCAATAATTCCAGTGCGCTGTACATGGAGAAATGGTCATTTAATAATTATATAAGCTAAAAGCATCTATAATAAACATAAGTAGTGATGAGCAAAATGTTCTAAAGTTCACTCAGGCCAGTACGTCAAACTTTAGCAAAAAGTTTGGTTTTGTCCGAATGAGTTTGAACTGAACTGGAACTGCATCAATACTCCTAAAACTGTCTTAGAGATGAAGAAGCGGGGAAAGAGGAAAAAGAAGACAAAGTTGAAGATGTAGAGGAAGAAGAAGATGAATTGGAAGGTGAGGAGGAAGATGAAGTGGAATGTAACGAGGATTGAGAGAAAGAAGAGGAAGAAGAAAAAGATAATTTTAGTGGGTTCTGCCGAGGTGAACTGCCTGAGAATTGGGTTTGCGTCAAACTGAACTTTTAGCAAAATTCTACCCAAAACAAGTTTCAAATGTTTTAGTTTCCTCAGCACTAAATATGAGTAAATGAGTGACAAATTTGTACAGAGGAAGAGAGGACTTGCCTTCAAGGACTTGCAATCTACAAGGGAAGGAGACAATAAGTGAGGGTAGAGTCTGCTCATATGGTAATGCAGTGGCAGTAGGGATTTTGGTATGATGTAAGCTTTTCTGAAGCTGAAGTGTCAGGTTATGCTGCTGGGATCTGTTGTTCTTTATGGGTTTGCAACAGCAAAGCTTCACTGGAGTCGGATAATTGATCCGACTGGGTGTGCAGTTTCTCTAGCTAGCCAATCTCCCTGGTCTGCAGCATATAAATACCAGCTTCTCTGGCTAGAGAATGCTGGTCATTTTATTCCTTGTTATTCCCACTCAGACCTTGGTGTTGTTGCATGTTGGTTTGAACTGTTTCTCCCACCTTCCCTGAGGACGGTCTAGACACCTGCATTCTCCGTCTGCATTCTGTGTGGACCCTCTCTCCTTTTGCCTTGCAGGTGTTGCCTCCAGATATCTGGTGTCATGTGTTTTTTCGGGTGGGTGATGCCTGACACTTTCCCCTTTATGTCGGTCGGTGTCTGACTCTTTCCCTTTTGTGTGAAGACACTTGCACTAGCTATTGTTCAATATCTCTATGCCTGAGAGTTTGGACTGGGGTTCCTGTTCTGTGTTATTAGTGTCAACAGTAATGTGTTTACTGGCGCTGTGCAGGTGGCCGGACAAGATGTATGAACAATCCTGTTCTGTGTTGTCTGTGTGTGAACAGTGATATGCTCATTGGGTCTGTGCAAGTGGCCAGACAAGATGTATGAACAATCCTGTTCTGTATTGTGTGTGTGTGTGTGTGAACAGTGATATGTTCATTGGGGTCTGTGCAGGTGGCCAGACAAGGTGTATAAACTATCCTGTTCTGTCTTGCGAGCAAATCCCTGACATGTTGGTGGGAGCTGCGTCCTGTCCTGCTGTGGATTTTTTGCCATCTAGGGTGAGGTAGGTCCCTAGGCTCCAGGGTCGGGCTGTCCCTGTCGGGACGATCCGCCTTTATGCAGGCAGGTTTGCATGGTAGTTGTCTTGTGAGAGTAGGGACCCACGAGACAATGAGGACCCTTGAAGCAGGCTTGTGGGCTTAAGTTTATTGGCTATCAGATTCATATTGAATGTGGTGGAGAGTCTTATGTGCCGGGGAGCAAGCTCCAAAGTACAGGTGACTGATGGGAGAAACCTTTGAGGCAATTATGCCAGGAACAGACTAAAGGAGAGTATTTTTCGTGCATGTAATATGTGGTGCTAAAAGCCCACTGATTTCTATTTGCCGACTCACACCTGCATTTTTGTCATTCACATGTGTTGTAGATGAACAAAAAAACGCAGCAAGTAATAATATAGGCTAGAGCAATTTAACACACGCAGCAAATACACATGTACCATGGGTAATTGCTGTGCACAGCTTATTGCGCAAGTGAAAAATACGTACAAAATACGCAATGACAAGCCGCCCGTGTGAGTGAGCCCTTATAAAGAAAGAAAATAAAGGAAACAATGGCTTGCAAGCAGTAACTTGGCAACAGAACGCATTGTCCAGGCTGCGAGCTGAGCTCTCTCGTAAAAGATGAAAGCCAGAAAGAACCTACACTAAGGGGTGAAGGCAATGTAACTAGATATTTCTCGTCGAGATCAAATGCAATGCATTCACATATAAAACTGAAATTCATAGATAAAACTAGAAGTCATATCTGAGATCCATTTTTACAATATAGATAGAAAATATGAGGCAAAACTTCCATTTAAAGTGTTTGGCTCCAAAAACAGTGTGAGACTTCTTTCTACTCCTCATACAGTGTGAGGCTTTTACAGACCTAAGTACATTTTAGATAGTAAGAAAGTGAGAAATTGGGGAAATTAACAGTAAAAGTTACAAAAAAGCTTACTATGTTCTCATAAAATGTACAACACAGGAGATCTTGGAAGTGGCAGAGCTGCACGCACAGACCTTGTATGGACCTCTGGAAAACTCCATACCGGCGATTGTATGGTTAAATGTCAGATTTTTTAAAAATACATCTGGCATTTCACATTTTTTTCATAGATTTTATGTGAAACTCTCAGAAGAAAATAACACTGTTATAAAATCAGAGCCAAACAGAGGTTTAGTATATGTGCACAACGCCCGACTCACCCCCACCTCTTCCGCCCTGATTTAAAAGGCTATTCAGCCTAATGAGGTTAGGATATGCTCTTTTCCCTGTGGTTTTGCGCAGCTCCCATAGACTTCTATGTGGCCCTTTGGTGCTGTTAGCGTAGAAATTCTGCAAAACCCGGTATATCTTGATTGTGTCAAATTTGTTATAAATTAATAGCAGCTGCTTTGGAAATCAACATGTCACACTCAGGCCTCCTTTACACAACCATATGAGTTTTTCTATTCGCCCATACGTTCCGTATAATCGCATGAATGAAGAATTACCATGATCGAGTCCCAAACTTTAGCTACATATTTTCAGCCATTAACACGGGCCGCTGCTGCGTATCGGCAAAAAAATACACAGAAGCGATGAAAACAATGGAACACTGTAAAATGCTCAGAATGACTAAATGCTCAATAATGGTTAAATCAGGGCAGCTGTGTTCTTTTCCCAGCATTGTACGCCGGGTAAATTCCTTCCCCTCCCTTTTTGCCAGTTTTCATTAAAGTCTATGGGAGCAAAAATGGTCACATATGTGCTATTTTTTCCGGCACAATTTTTTACGTTGGAATCCAATGGTTCAGATTCAGAGGGTCGCTGTAGCGTTCAGGCACCGGATTGGAGCCGCAATTGTAGTTGCCATACAGGACCGGAGAGTAGTAGGGAGAAAGCCAGAGTTCGTTTAACAAGTACAAATGGAGGAGGTAGGCAGTGTTGTCAGGAGGAGAGTCAAAGGTTGTTAATAAGTAGTCACAGTAATCAGGTTAGGAGATGGCGCTTGGTCAAGGCAGTGGAGCACAATAGTCACTCAATGAGACAAGGTCAGGCTTTTATAATGTCTCTAAGCAGGAGTCAGAGGGGAGCCAAAACAAGAACTAGATTGCAGGAGCTGGAAACAATGCTAGGCTCAGCAGGGAAGCTATCCAAAGGGCTGATGTTTTGGTAGGTGTGCCTATCTTCCTAGCCAATATAAATCAGTTGTTTATCTTTTACAAAAACATGTTTTTAATGGAATATTAGTTTGTGCTTTGTCATCTTATTTTTCAACATAAGAGCACATGCTATCTCACACTAGTCTCTTATCAGCAGTGTTTCTTCTGGCTGTGTCACCTAGATAAGTAAGCCGAAGCAGCTATCAAAGACTAGCAAAAAAGCTCCTTAATATTTCAATATATGTCTTAAAGTTACATATACAATTTCAATCACGATAAGGAAAGAAATCATATAAAGGTATATAAGAAATTAATTTGACAAGGTTACATAAATCTATTCTACAGTGTGCAAGTGCGCAGGAAAGAAGAGCAGGTCCTGTTTCTCTATGCACACACGTTATTTGAAAGTTAAAGTGAACCTTCAGTTTTGAAACAAAATACTGTTTATTTATGGGTTGTAGCAAGCGGGCTGCACTCGCCTCGGGATCGCTGACCCCTCGTACGTGAAATGGCGCACCACACGTGTAAACACGGCTCAGGAGATGTGTATTTCTTTGTCTGGCTCCTGCCAGCCTTTATTCCACAGCACATCACACAAACTCAATATATACAATTCAAATAAGCACCCCAACTTGGGTGTCAGTCCAGGGGCATCATCCCTGTCAGACTCTGGCCTTTGCTAGGCCACCAGCCTGCAGCACCTCCCTCTGCTGCACTGGTCCTCTCTCTCTCTAACTTAATTCTTGCAGGAACTGGCCCTTTTCTAGTTCCTGCTCCACCCCATTGTGTTAACCCTCGCACCAGAAGTCCTGTCTGAAGCCCTCTACAGGCCCTTCTGTGTACTGCACTACTACAGGGTTTATATAATGCTGTTTATGTATGTTGTATATTCCCATGCCATCCATCTTTCTGAGCGATAAACGCCATCTTTGTAAGGGCTTAGTCACATGGGCGCATCGGCACCTGCACACTGGCGCCGATGCGCCCGTGTGACTGACAGTTAGAAGACGGCCGGCTCTCTCCAGCTCTGATCATAGAACACATGACCGGCAATGGAGCCAGTCACATGTTCTTCCTCCCGACGCTGCAGAGACGGCCGTCTTCAGGTACGTCCGTCTGCTGGCTGCAGTTACACGGGCGCATCGGCGCCGGTGTACAGGTGCCGATGTACCTGTGAGACTGAGCCCTAATGAGAAAATAAAGAGAAATAATGCTTACCCCATAGATTGTCAAAAATATCAAAACTCACCTTTATTATACTAAACTTTCTGTTTGTTTCCTCTCTAAAATCTAACTTAAAGTTACCCTTGGTCCTTTGTAAACAAAGATATCCGAACTGCTTTTATGACTATTTGATGCACACTATGCATTAGCATGCATCATTAGTCTAAGACACTACACTTCTGCTTTGACTGGCCCATGTGAGCAGCACTGGCCAGTCAGAGCAGCATATAGTGTCTTAGACTAATAATGTATACTGTGCAGTGTTCATCAGATACTCCAAGAAGCAGTTCGGACATCTTTGCTTGTCCAGGATCAGAAGACTACTTTAACCCCTTAGTGACCAAGCCTGTTTGCGCCTTAATGACCAGGCCAAATTTTGCAAATCTGACATGTGTCACTTTAACATGGAAAAACACCAGAAAGGTTTTGCATATCCAAGCGATTCTGACATTGTTTTTTCGCCACATGTTGTCCTTCATTTAGGCGGGAAAAAAAGACCGATAGAATTTGTGTTTATTTATTAAAAGCGCCAAAATTGGGAAAATTTTGAAAAAAATCGTCATTTTTTCACATTTCCAACTGCAATATCTCAAATATGTGCAAACATAATATAGAAATTTTTGCTAAGATATATATTTCCATCCGTTTACTTTATTTTGGGTGCACATTGGAAAAACTTTCGTTTTTTTTTAACCATTTAGGAGACGTACAAATTTAACATTACTTTTCAGCATTTTGAGGAACAGTTTGTTTTCCTACACCAAGCCAAGATTGGAAAGGCTCATAGGAGTCAAAATGATAGATACCCCCACAAGTCACCCCATTTTAAAAACTACACCCCTTAATGTATTCACTGAGGGGTGTCATGAGTATTTTAACCCCACAGTTTTTTTTCAGGAGTCAATGCAATTTAGAAGAGAAATGCAAATATGTCATTTTAAAGACAGGACTTTTTTCTATAATGCACATGAAAATGAGGATTTGCACCCCAGAATGGATACCCCTGTTTGTCCCGTGCTCAGAAACATACCCATTGTGGCCCTAGTATTACGTCTGTATACACAATGGGGCCCAAAATGAATGGAGCAACCGGTGGCTTTCGGAACAGAAATTTTGCTTAAAGGAGATTTAGGCCCTATTGCCCACTTGTAGAGCCATTGAGTGATCAAAACGACGGAGAACCCCCACAAGTGACCCTATTTTGAAAAGTAGACCCCTTAACGAATTTACCTAGGGGTACAATGACTTTTTTGACTTCACAGTTTTTAAATGAATCTAAGTCAAGCAGAAGGAAAAAAATTAGGATTTTCATTTTTTGGGTAATTCTGTCATTTTAAAGGCAGTTTTTTTGTACAGCACATATATGAATGAAGACTTTCACCCCAAAATGGATACCCCTGTTTGTCCTGTGCTCAGAAACATACCCATTGTGGCCCTATTATTACATCTGTATGCACAATGGGAGCCAAGCAGAAGGAAAAAATTATGATTTTCATTTTTTTGGCAATTGTGTCAATTTAAAAACAGATTTTTTTTTTGTATGGTGTACATAGGAATGAAGACGTTCACCACAAAGTGGATACCCCCGTTTGTCCCGTGTTCAGAAACATACCCATTGTGGCCCTAATCTACTTAAAGGACACATGGCTAAGCCTATAATGGAAGGAGCACCCATTGGATTTCAGGGTACAACTGAATAAATTCCAGGCCCTATTGCCCACTTATACGGAACAAAAATTGACTTCCTAAAAATAATCCCCCCCCCCCCCGCCATTTTTTGGCATTCCCTAAATATTAGATAAAAGTAATAATATAAACTGCGTTTTATGTCCGAAGACAGGGGTAATTATGGAGGCTGGTTGGGATGGGCACATGGGGCAAGAAAACCGGGCATTCCCCGCCCCCCCCTCTCTCGGTTTTTTGGGGGTATTTCGTGACCTCAGCGGCGGGGATGGGGTGTAAAAAGTGGCGCTGTGAGGCTTTGTAATCTTGCTGCGATGCGGCGGTCTCAACAAGCTGCTCCTGGAACTGCATGAAGGCGAGTGTTCCCGGGGCTTCTTGTAAATTACGGATTACAGCTAGCGATCTAAATAACGCCGGGCTCTCACGGCCGCATGCAGAATCCGCTTGCGGAGGCCCGCAGCGGATTCCAGCTGGGAGCCCGGCTGTGACCCTGCATACGGCCATGTACTGCGCATAACTGCCTACTCGCACAGATGGCTATGCGCAGTACACCGTTTTTTGTTTATATTTCCCGCGCCATTGCTTAGAGATGACCCGGGTACCCGCAGCCCGTACACAATGTGTTTGCATATGGGCTGCGAGTATATCCGCGGTCATAGAGCACAATGGGCTCTAGGTCACGGATATCCGCGGTAAAATATAACATGCCGTGCTCTGTTTTCTGCGAGTGGATTTCGTAATTCCGACCCGCTAATTGGGGGGAAATGTGTAATCCAATGCATGCGATTGATCCATGGATTACCGCTCATCAAGCACATGCAGAGCCGTAATTCCTCTCCGGTCATGTGTGACCGGCCTAATGTTAGATCGCTACTAGAGATGAGCAAACGTACTTGTCCGAGCTTGATATTCGTGCGAATATTAGGGTGTTCAGGATGCTCGTTACTCGTAACGAGTACCACGCGATGTTCTGGTTACTTTCAGTTTCCTCTCTGAGACGTTAGCGCGCTTTTCTGGCCAATTGAAAGACAGGGAAGGCATTACAACTTCCCCCTGTGACGTTCAAGTCCTATACCACCCCCCTGCAGTGAGTGGCTGGGGAGATCTGATGTCACCCGAGTATAAAAATCGGCCCCTCCCGCGGCTCGGCTCAGATGCCTTGTGAGTTAGCTGAGGGAAAGTGCTATCGTGCTGGAGCTGCTGTAGGGAGAGCGTTAGGAGTTAGTGTAGGCTTCAAGAACCCCAACGGTCCTTCTCAGGGCCACATCTAATAGTGTGCAGTACTGTGTTAGCACTGTATTTTTTTTTTTTCTTTTCAAAATTGGATCTGCAGAGCATTGCGCCCTGCAATAGGGACAGAAGTGGTGGTTAGGCAGGGAGAGTGTTAGCAGTGAGTGTAGGCTTCAAGAACCCCAACGGTCCTTTCTAGGGCCACATCTATCCGTGTGCAGTACTGTCCAGGCTGCTGTTAGCAGTGTTGCATATTTTTTTTTTTCTCAAAACCGGCTGTGCAGACCATTGCACCCGGCATTAATACTACAGGGATAGAATTGTGTAGGCAGGGCCAGAAGACATACATTATTCATTGAATAGACGCAGTGTGGCTTTTCCTTTGAAAAACAAGGGAAAAAATTCTATTTCGCCTGCCTCTGACAGTCCTCAGGGCTCTGGGTACGTGTGTGCTGCGTGCAGAACGTTAAAAAAAATCAGATGCAGCCAGCTACGTTTTACTGCAGGCTTGCGCCAATTTTTTTCCTGCATGGGAAATCCCTGATCTGCTGTAGCGAATAACTTTGCATCACTGCAGTTCTGTGACACATTTGCAGGGCCACAACACAGTTATTAAACTTAGTAGTATTCATTGAATACACGCAGTGTGGCTTTTCCTGTGAAAAACAAGGGAAAAAATTCTATTTCGCCTGCCTCTGACAGTCCTCAGGGCTCTGGGTACGTGTGTGCTTCGTGCAGAACGTAAAAAAAAATCAGACGCAGCCAGCTACGTTTTACTGCAGGCTTGCGCCAATTTTTTTCCTGCATGGGAAATCCCTGATCTGCTGGAGCGAATAACTTTGCATCACTGCAGTTCTCTGACACATTTGCAGGGCCACAACACAGTTATTAAACTTAGTAGTACTCATTGAATACACGCAGTGTGGCTTTTCCTTTGAAAAACAAGGGAAAAAATTCTATTTCGCCTGCCTCTGACAGTCCTCAGGGCTCTGGGTACGTGCGTGCTGCGTGCAGAACGTTACAAAAAATCAGACGCAGCCAGCTACGTTTTACTGCAGGCTTGCGCCAAATTTTTTCCTGCGTGGGAAATCCCTGATCTGCTGTAGCCAATAACCTTGCATCACTGCAGTTCTCTGACACATTTGCAGGGCCACAACACAGTTATTAAACTTAGTAGTATTCATTGAATACACGCAGTGTGGCTTGTCCTTTGAAAAACAAGGGAAAAAATTCTATTTTGGCTGCAGGCTTGCGCCAATTTTTTTCCTGCATGGGAAATCCCTGATCTGCTGTAGCGAATAACTTTGCATCACTGCAGTTCTGTGACACATTTGCAGAGCCACAACACAGTTATTAAACTTAGTAGTATTCATTGAATACACGCAGTGTGGCTTTTCCTTTGAAAAACAAGGGAAAAAATTCTATTTCGCCTGCCTCTGACAGTCCTCAGGGCTCTGGGTACGTGTGTGCTGCGTGCAGAACGTTAAAAAAAATCAGACGCAGCCAGCTACGTTTTACTGCAGGCTTGCGCCAATTTTTTTCCTGCATGGGAAATCCCTGATCTGCTGTAGCGAATAACTTTGCATCACTGCAGTTCTCTGACACATTTGCAGGGCCACAACACAGTTATTAAACTTAGTAGTATTCATTGAATACACGCAGTGTGGCTTGTCCTTTGAAAAACAAGGGAAAAAATTCTATTTTGGCTGCAGGCTTGCGCCAATTTTTTTCCTGCATGGGAAATCCCTGATCTGCTGTAGCGAATAACTTTGCATCACTGCAGTTCTGTGACACATTTGCAGGGCCACAACACAGTTATTAAACTTAGTAGTATTCATTGAATACACGCAGTGTGGCTTTTCCTTTGAAAAACAAGGGAAAAAATTCTATTTCGCCTGCCTCTGACAGTCCTCAGGGCTCTGGGTACGTGTGTGCTGCGTGTAGAACGTTAAAAAAAATCAGACGCAGCCAACTACGTTTTACTGCAGGCTTGCGCCAATTTTTTTCCTGCATGGGAAATCCCTGATCTGCTGTAGCGAATAACTTTGCATCACTGCAGTTCTCTGACAAATTTGCAGGGCCACAACACAGTTATTAAACTTAGTAGTATTCATTGAATACACGCAGTGTGGCTTTTCCTTTGAAAAACAAGGGAAAAAATTCTATTTTGGCTGTTTCCCAAAGCGCACCCTCGCGCCATGCCACCCTGCAGAGGCCGAGGTGCTCTAAGGTCTGGCAGTTTTTCACAGAGACGCCTGACGACCGACGAACAGTGGTGTGCAACCTTTGTCGCGCCAAGATCAGCCGGGGAGCAACCACCAACAGCCTCACCACCACCAGCATGCGCAGACATATGATGGCCAAGCACCCCACAAGGTGGGACGAAGGCCGTTCACCGCCTCCGGTTTGCACCGCTGCCTCTCCCCCTGTGCCCCAACCTGCCACTGAGATCCAACCCCCCTCTCAGGACACAGGCACTACCGTCTCCTAGCCTGCACCCACACCCTCACCTCTGCTGTCCTCGGCCCCATCCACCAATGTCTCGCACCGCACAGTCCAGCCGTCGCTAGCGCAAGTGTTGGAGCGCAAGCGCAAGTACGCCGCCACGCACCCGCACGCTCAATCGTTAACCGTCCACATAGCCAAATTTATCAGCCTTGAGATGCTGCCGTATAGGGTTGTGGAAACGGAGGCTTTCAAAGCTATGATGGCGGCGGCGGCCCCGCGCTACTCAGTTCCCAGTCGCCACTACTTTTCCCGATGTGCCGTCCCAGCCCTGCACGACCACATCTCCCGCAACATTGTACGTGCCCTCACCAATGCGGTTAGTGGCAAGGTCCACTTAATTACGGACACGTGGACAAGCACAGGCGGGCAGGGCCACTACATCTCCCTGACGGCACATTGGGTGAATTTAGTGGAGGCTGGGACAGAGTCAGAGCCTGGGACCGCTCACGTCCTACCCACCCCCAGAATTGCGGGCCCCAGCTCGGTGGTGGTATGTTCGGCGGTGTATGCTTCTTCCACTAAAGCACCCTCCTCCTCCTCCTCCTCCTCAACCTCTGTCTCGCAATCTAGATGTGTCAGCAGCAGCAGGATTTCGCCAGCAGTCGGTGTCGCGCGGCGTGGCAGCACAGCGGTGGGCAAGCGTTAGCAGGCCGTGCTGAAACTACTCAGCTTAGGAGATAGGAGGCACACGGCCCATGAACTGCTGCAGGGTCTGACAGAGCAGACCGACCGTTGGCTTGCGCCGCTGAGCCTCCAACCGGGCATGGTCGTGTGTGACAACGGCCGTAACCTGGTGGCGGCTCTGCAGTTCGGCAGCCTCACGCACGTGCCATGCCTGGCCCACGTCTTTAATTTGGTGGTTCAGCGCTTTCTGAAAAGCTACCCACGCTTGTCAGACCTGCTCGTAAAGGCGCGCCGGCTCTGCGCACATTTCCGCAAGTCCCACACGGACGCTGCCACCCTGCGCACCCTGCAACATCGCTTTAATCTGCCAGTGCACCGACTGCTGTGCGATGTGCCCACATGGTGGAACTCTACGCTCCACATGTTGGCCAGGCTCTATGAGCAGCGTAGAGCTATAGTGGAATACCAACTCCAACATGGGCGGCGCAGTGGGAGTCAGCCTCCTCAATTCTTTTCAGAAGAGTGGGCCTGGTTGGCAGACATCTGCCAGGTCCTTCGAAACTTTGAGCAGTCTACCCAGGTGGTGAGCGGCGATGCTGCAATCATTAGCGTCACCATTCCTCTGCTATGCATCTTGAGAAGTTCCCTGCAAACCATAAAGGCAGCCGCTTTACGCTCGGAAACAGAGCCGGGGGAAGACAGTATGTCGCTGGATAGTCAGAGCACCCTCCTGTCTATATCTCAGCGCGTTCAGGAGGAGGAGGAGGAGCATGAGGAGGATGAGGAGGAGGGGGAAGAGACAGCTTGGCCCACTGCTGACGGTACCCATGCTGCTTGCCTGTCATCATTTCAGCATGTATGGCCTGAGGAGGAGGAGGAGGAGGAGGAGGAGGATCCTGAAAGTGATCTTCCTAGTGCAAACAGCCATGTGTTGCGTACAGGTACCCTGGCACACATGGCTGACTTCATGTTAGGATGCCTTTCTCGTGACCCTCGCGTTACACGCACTCTGGCCACTGCGGATTACTGGGTGTACACACTGCTCGACCCACGCTATAAGGAGAACCTTCCCACTCTCATTCCCGAAGAGGAAAGGGGTTCGAGAGTGTTGCTATACCACAGGACCCTGGCGGACAAGCTGATGGTAAAATTCCCATCCGACAGCGCTAGTGGCAGAATGCGCAGTTCCGAGCGCCAGGTAGCAGGGGAGGTGAGGAGATCGAGCAGCATGTACAGCCCAGGCAGTGCAACAGTCTTTAAGGGCCTGGACAGCTTTATGGCTCCCCAGCAAGACTGTGTCACCGCTCCCCAGTCAAGGCTGAGTCGGCGGGAGCACTGTAAAAGGATGGTGAGGGAGTACGTAGCCGATCGCACGACCGTCCTCTGTGACGCCTCTGCCACCTACAACTACTGGGTGTCGAAGCTGGACACGTGGCCTGAACTAGCGCTGTATGCCCTGGAGGTGCTTGCTTATCCTGCGGCTAGCGTCTTGTCGGAGAGGGTGCTTAGTGCGGCTGGGGGAATCATCACAGATAAGCGTACCCGCCTGTCAACTGACAGTGCCGACAGGCTAACACTCATCAAGATGAACAAAGCCTGGATTTCCCCAGACTTCTCTTCTCCACCAGCGGACAGCAGCGATACCTAAGCAATACGTAGGCTGCACCCGCGGATGGAAGCATAGTTCTCTCTCACCATCCAAAACGGGGACATTTCTGCTTCATCAATCTGTGTATAATATTCCTTCTCCTCCTCCTGCTCCTCCTCCTGAAACCTCACGTAATCACGCTGAACGGGCAATTTTTCTTAGGGCCACAAGGCTCACTCATATAATTTTTCAAAAATTTTTTTATACGTTTCAATGCTCTTAAAAGCGTTGGAACTTTAACTTGAACCAATTTTTCGTTAAACTGGGCTGCCTCCAGGCCTAGTTACCACTTAAGCCACATTAACCAAAGCGATTAATGGGTTTCACCTGCCATCTTGGTTGGGCATGGCCAATTTTTACTGAGGTACATTAGTACTGTTGGTACACCAATTTTTTTGGGCCCTCAACTACAGTGTAATCCTAGCAATTTCTATGTTCTTCGCCTGCACTCATGGTACAGAAAGGTGTGTGGGGTTGGCCTACACTTTAGCTACATAAATGTAACTTGGGCCTTGGCTATACTGCAGCTACTGAAATGGAACTAAGACTGCGCTCCCACTATACTGCTGCTTCGGAATTGTTCCTGGGGCCTGTGTAGGCTGCTACTATTACTTAAATGGAACTTAGACTATGCTCCTCCTATACTGCTGCTTCGGAATTGTTACTGGGGCCTGTCTTGAGTGCTACTATTACTGAAATGGAACTAATACTGTGCTCTCCCTATAATGCTGCTAGTGATATGTTAGTGGGGCCTGTCCTAATGCTACTGCTGAAATGTTACGAATTCTGGGCTCTGCCTATACCGCTGCTAATGGTATGTCTCTGGGGTGTGGAAACAGAGGCTTCCCAAAGACATGATGGCGGCGAGGCCATTTCCCACCAACGCGGTTACTGTTAAGGTGCATATAACCACGGACACGTGGAGAGGACACGTAGTGCCTCAAAAACATCCCCCTCCTCCTTCAACAATGAAAACATTCTTGGCAAATGCCTTTGCATTGGTTCGTCTGGTGGCAGTCCAAGAATTTCACCTTTACCGACACAACAAGAGAGCCCCCCCACCATCCCCCCGCCACGGCCCACTTAATCCTGGCCACATTCCGAAAACCAACAAAATACAACCGTGCTACTAGGTCCGCAGTCACCACCACATTACCACCAACGCGGTTACTGTTAAGGTACATATTACCAGTCTGACTGGGGCATACAGACACCTTGACAGAATGAATAGTGCGTGGCACATAGGTTCCCCATTGCTATGCCCACGTGTGCAGCTCCTGATGGAGGTGGCACAGGATTGGATTTCTCATTGCTTCTGTACAGCATTGTGGGCTATCGCCCCACCACTTTTAAAGAGGGTCGCTGCCTAGCCGTGCCAACCCTCTGCAGTGTGTGCCTGCAGTTCCTCCTCATGGCAGACGCATTTATAAATAGACATGAGGGTGGTGTGGCATGAGGGCAGCTGAAGGCTGCGCAGGGACAGTTTGGTGTGCGCTGTGGACACTGTGTCGTGCAGGGGGGAGGGCGGTTGGGCAGCATGCAACCCAGGAGAAGTGGCAGCGGAGTGTCATGCAGGCAGTGATTGTGCTTTGTTGTAGCTAGTGTGGTGCTTAGCTAAGGTATGCCATGCTAATGAGGGCTTTTCAGAAGTAAAAGTTGTTGGGAGGGGGGCCCACTCTTGCCGGTATTGTGGCTTAATAGTGGGACCTGTGAACTTGAGATGCAGCCCAACATGTAGCCCCTCGCATGCCCTATCCGTTTCTGTGTCGTTCCCATCACTTTCTTGAATTGCCTAGATTTTCACACATGAAAACCTTAGCGAGCATCGGCGAAATACAAAAATGCTCGGGTCGCCCATTGACTTCAATGGGGTTCGTTACTCGAAACGAACCCTCGAGCATCGCGAAAAGTTCGTCCCGAGTAACGAGCACCCGAGCATTTTGGTGCTCGCTCATCTCTAATCGCTACTTTATCTCGTGACCGGGGACCGCTCAGCGAGGCCACCCATCGCTGGGAGCAAGGAAATTTAAAATTTCCTGGGCTCCCCGGCTCCTGCGAATGTGTCCGGCATTTTGCCGGCGGGTGCATGCGCAGCAGTCAGAAGGGTCCATGGAGGATAATCGCATCTGGATTCAAATGCAGAAGCCTCCGAGAAGATGTTTTATCTCCTCTCACCGATCGCATCGGTGAGGGGAGATGAAACTTCCACTTTTTAAAGAACTTTTACGTGATCGCCATTATGCATTGGATAACGGCGATCACGTGACCAGTAACCACATACCGTGGCCCCCCGTGACATCTCCAGGCTCTTGGCTACCTTTGGTAGCCAGCAGCAGGGAGATTTTAAATTTCTTGGGCAATCTTTCACTTTTGCGCATGCGTCCGCCATCATGCTGATGCGCTAAAGCTAGGGTAAGGTCCACGGATCAACATCCCACCAGGGAACAAATCCGGGATCTTGGGTACGTAATTTCCTCCCCCCTTATGGATCGCATCCGTAAGGGGGGATGAAACTTTAACTTTTTAAACTTGTTTTAACTTTCCCTTTTTTTTTTTTTTTTACTTTTTAACTTTAACATTTCCTGCCTCCCGGCTACCTACAGGAGCCGGGAGCCGAGAGATTTTAAAATTCCCGGGCTGCCAGGCCTTCTGCGCATGCGACTGGCGTAATGCCGCCTGGCGCGCAGGCGCAGAACGCCGGCTTCGGGGCCCGGAGCATCAGGACAGCGGGGAGCAGTGCGGTGGACCTCGGTGAGTATTTATAGGTGCCCTGATGGATGCTATCCATCAGGGCAGCTGAATCTTTAACTTTTCTTGCACTTTTATTTACTTTTTTGCGATCGGCGCTATCCATTGGATAGTGCAGATCGCATTGCCGGGGGGGGGGGTGTCTGTGCAGCCCGGGATGACAGCTCCATGCTGTCGGCTACCTGCGGACACTGACAGCATGGAGCTGTCACGTCCAGAGCCCGAGGGGCTTTATTCTCTGCAGGACACATGTTTTTACGTCCTCAGAGAATAAAGCCCACTTCAGGAGGACGTAAAAACACCATGGGCTGGTCGTTAAGGGGTTAATATTAAGCAGATTTACAACAGTCATGGCAGTCTATCTTGACTAAAAGACTCAGTTTTTATTTTCTAGCTTTGCAGATACATTTTAACCCAGGGTGTAATAAGAAGCTCCTGAGCCCCAATGTAATAAGGCCCTCCATTTGTACTTATGCACACCTACTCCTTAGTTAATTTTAATCACAAAATATAAAACATTGCACCACTTTCAGTCAAAGTGCAATTTCTCATGTAATCAGAGGAGTAATTACAGTGTAGAGATATGGTTGTATGAACAGGCAGTTGATTGGCTGTTGATTGGTGCTTTAGGTCATGCTGGGATTTCCTGCTCTGAGAGAGGAATATATAGCAGTTTCACTTTATTTTTAAGTTGTTTACATGATTGCTGTATAGGCCTTGCAGAGAGAATTACTAGGATGATATCAGTAATAAACATTTTTAATGTAATTTTCCTGATTACATTGACATTTTTTCCTTTTAATATGGGAACAGTTTTTGGATTTTCATGCACTTTAAAAGCCCTTTTACTTTACACAGGCAAATAACACAGATCTGCAACTAAAAAGCAGTTTGATTACTTTCAACTAATTTCCATGTATTTTGGTGTGCTGAAAACAAAAAAAAATTGAAAAAATCCTAGATGTCAGGATTTACTACAAAATGCAAAATTCTCTTCAAATTTAGTAAATCTTTCTCAATTTTGGTATTTTTTGTATATTAGGGTTTTTAACTAAATTTAAAGCCAAAATTACTATCAATTAATTCACATCAGTGTATTTAAGATATACAATGCCAAAAAAACATAACTTTAAAGAAAAGAACATCCAGAGTGAGCTAATGGAATCCAGCATCAACATGTTGCAAGCTGACAGCGCAGCCTCTGACATGCACGGGCTTGATTCACTTTTTTTTCTTGGTTCTCACCTGTCGTACTATTGTATCTTGATGCCACTGGAAGTATTGGTGGCAACAAGATACAGGGTGCTTGACAGGGTGGTGACGCCCCTTAGGAACCGATTGGCTGCCATGAGCAAGGAACTAGCACACTGCAGCAATCACTCTCCTCTAAGCAGCCATCCCCCTTTCTTCTCCCCATGGCGAACCGCTAGGCGGCACCTGCTCTGACTGTGTGATACTGCAGCCAGTCTAGGAATCCCCCTGCTGTGAGGCTGTGCCCTCCTATCCCCCCCTGGCGAAGCCCTTGATCTGTGACTTACGGAGCCGCAGAGCATCTCCCCTGGTCATCTGCTCCCTCATAGCTCCCTCCGCAGACGTGTTTATGCCACTGTACCGCCTCTCAGCTCTGTCCCAGACACTGGCTCTCTGCTGCTGTGGCCGTGGACAGCTCGCTCCCCCACTCAGTGTCTGCCACCGCTGCCACTGGCACCGGCTCTCTGCTGCTGTGGCTGATGACAAATGGAAATAGAGGGAGTAACTCCCACAATCTCTTTGTGTTAGCTCGTCATTCTTAAATCGTGTTTCCCCAAGTTATTGTTATGGCTCCGCGGAAGTGTACTAATTAGCCTGACAGTTTCAGTTTCATTTGTGGTGGATATACAGTGTGCTGAATATTACAGACTTGGTGAAAAAAGTATACTTTGCATACTTCAGACTCAAACTTGAAGATCAAGATAAAGTTTGGGCGCCTCATAAAGTGTGCAAACAGTGTGTTGAGGACCTCCAAAATTGGTTCAAGGGTAAGAAAAAAGCTTTCCGTTATAGGATTCCTATGGTATGGCGAAAGCAAAAGAATCATAGTGATGACTGTTACTTTTGTTCATGCGATGTGAAAGGGTATAATTCTGAATGGTAGCATGCCATTTCATACCCCATTTTTCACTCAGCAATTCGTCCCATCCCAAATGGCACAGATATACCAGTACCCAAGCCCCCTGCTACCTTAGAAGAGATACCTAGCTCCGATGAAGATGGAGTCACGCCTGAACCAGATGACAAATCAAGTTCTGACTTTGAAGATGATACAAGACTAAAGATTTTTTCCCAGGAGGAGATGAATGATTTGGTAAGAGACTTGAATCTTCTCAAAGATGCCGCTGAGTTACTCGGTTCAAGGCTTAAAAGCAGGAATTTATTATTGTCAGGAGTGTCATTTTCATGGTTGAGACATCGTGAAAAGGAGTTTGTTCCTTACTTTGCCCAGGAAGACAGGTTGGTTTATTGCATCATTGTCGAAGGTTTGATGGGTCAATTCAAAATCCAATATGATTCAGCGCAATCTTTTCATAGATTATTTGAAAAGAAGTCTCAAAGCAGTTTTGCTCCACAACAGCCGTTTTTACGCTTCCATCCCTGTAGGTAATTCCGTAGACTTGAAGGAAACCTACGAGAACCTGGAATTGGTTCTTCGTAACCTTAAATATGAAGACTACGGGTGGCAAGTCTTTCGGGATTTAAAGGTCTTGTGCATGCTGCTCGGGCAACAAGCTGGATATACCAAATACCCTTGTTTTCTGTGTCTATGAGACACTCGAGACTGACAAAATCACGGGACCAAGAAGAGTTGGCAGCCGGGGGTGCTCACAGTCGGTCAAAAAATTGTCCTCTGAGAAACTTTGGTACCTCCACATAAAGTTCTTATACCACCTCTCCATATAAAATTGGGATTGATGAAGCAATTTGTGAAATCACTTCCAAGAGATGGAGAATGCTTCAAATATTTGGTCACCAAGTTTCCAGGCCTCTCAGAGGCAAAATTGAGGGAAGGTGTATTCGTTGGGACAGACATTAGAAGGCTAATAGCTGATCAAGAGTTTCTCAATACCATGATGGATTCTCAAAAACGAAGGTGGATTGCATTTGAAGAGGTCGTAGAGAAATTTTTACGCAATAAGAAAGATCCTGACTACAAAAAGATCGTCGACAAATGCTGAAAGCATTTCAAGCTTTAGGTTGCCTGATGTGTTTGAAAGTGCATTTCCTCCAATCCCACCTTGACTACTTTCCTGAAAATTTGGGAGCTGTGAATGAAGAACAAGGTGGATGATTCCACCAGGACATTAAAGAGATGGAAAGAAGATACTAGGGAAAATGGTGCATCACAATGATGGCAGACTACTGTTGGATGCTTCAGAGAGGCATTCCAGATGCTACTCACAAGCGTAAATGTACCAAGAGGAGCCTCACAGTGAAAAAGAAATTATTTTAGTGTGTTTTAGTGAGCTCGTTTCAGTTCAAAAATGATTTTCATGTAAAATTTGTATTTAAAAATTAATTTTGTAAGTCTATTTTCATTTATTTTGACGGATTGCTTTATTTAACATAGATAACTGAATTGTCAGAAACTGTAATGTCCTTTGACAAAACAGAGGTCATTTTCGGATTCAGTGTACCGAAAAATGTAAAGATTATGTGGAATAACCAAAATAGCTCTTAAAAAGTTTTTTTTGCAGACCTGTGTAATCAGACACAAACATTCATATGAACAATTGTTTGTATGATCATTGGCCTGTCTGAATATGCTAGCAATCAGCTGACAAACGAGTAAATGTGCAAGCATGGGCAACGTTTCATAGGGACATCCCGGACACTTGACAAACGTGAGGAGCTGGGAGGGTTAAGTGATGGCTTGTAATAGTGGCACTTACCAGGCTCCTTTTCACAGAGTGTGATTGCAGGCCACGGCGGAGAATATACACAGACACCGGTTTATAGTACCTCGGGTCCCCAGGAATGGTTAGGGCCCAGTATAACTTTTACTTGGAATAATTTTGACAAAATAATTATTCACAACAATTCGGGTACAATTCTTCACAGTGCAGGTAAAAAAGGAAGGCTAGTGGTCAGGGAAGATACACAGGGTGAAATCAGATCTGCAGTCCACATTATCAGGTACTGCTCCTGGACTGAGAGCACTCCGGAGGAGGAAGGGGGTAGGGGTCACTCCACAGACAATCTGCTATTAATTGATTTGCACCCTGCACTAGAGACATGTGGGTGTGACTTGAAGCGTACTTCTGCGTAATGATCCTAACTTTGGACGGCCACGTAGGTAAAACTTGTGGGTTTGAATTAGTACCTTTGCACTGGGTCTTGCCAGAAAAAGTGGTTACTTACAAAGGCTCTCTCTTTAGCTTAGGGCTCACTCCACTCACATCCAAACTGCAGTCGCTACGGGAAGTCTCTCTTTCTCCTCCATCTTCACCACAAGAAAGCTGAAGGTGCTTCCATGTGGCTCTGTGTTTGGTGGCACTCAGGTAGCAGACAAGATGGAAGACCTCTTCCCGCTCTCAAGCACTCCTATGTATACCCTAACTTATACCACATGACATGACAGACTGATACATTTACAGGCAGACTATGTTTTTTTGAAGAGTTAACCTTTCAAGTACCGCAGCTGTGCAACACACACACATACTGGATATAACAAGACAGGCTTTGAACAGTGCATCTACATGTATGACATTTATGGAGGGTACCAGGATGATGTGCTGGGCCACTACACATGAACATGCTCACCTGCCAGCAGCACATCCCCCTGTGTAAATAGGTAAATTTATGCACTGTTAATTAATTTTATTTATATATGGACAAATTGTTGTATTAACAATCATTCATCCCCATACTACTGACCCTCTATGACACGAGACCAGCAGTAATGACTCAAATGCTATTTGTTGATTAGCACTCACTATAGGTACCTAAGATTTGGGTACTACAGCACTTCTGTGTTATGTCATGGCTAAAAACATGTTTATTATTGTGTGTGACAAATGTCATGACAAAACACCATCGTACCCTACCAGACTACGTGAGTAACACTCCACAGGGATTTACCATCTTACCCTACCTTACTCTGCGGGTAACACCCCATTGGGATTAACCATCTTACTCTACCTGACTCTGCAGGTAACACCCCACTGGGAATGCACCTTGGGTTAAGAACTGCCAAGGCGTAATGTGTGTTTGCCAATATACAGCATGGGCGCAGGCCACGTCTCGCAAGTAGAGGAGCAGCAGCGCCACTGTGACTGCTACCATATTTGCTTTCCCCCGCCAATTGCACCCTCCATGGGTCTGGCACGCTGCAATACCACAATTATCTAAAATAAAAAGGTGCAAATGTTGTACCATTAAAGGGTTTCTCCAAGCACAAAACGGAATTTCTGAAGATGCTAAAATCTAGGAGGTACACCTAAGTAGTGGCAACCTCCACCTTTTGTCTGTCATTCAAGACCCTCTTTTTCATCCCATGCAGCCTTCGATCTGCCACTGTGTTTACACTCATCACTTCCGCAGTAAGCACAACAACAGACTGTTACCTACCACTCCCAGAATACATAGAGTTTGTTTACCCTTCAGCACTGTAGCCCTGCCCACAGCTCACAGGTCCTACAACTTACTGGCACCAACCTCCCTCTCACTCACAGAGCCAGAGAAAGCTGCTGAAGCCGACAGACAGACAGGAGCTTGCAGCACTCTGAACTGCACATGAGCAATACAACGCACTGCTTCCTCTCCTCCCATCATGCACTGCTCACAGGATGTTGGAGGATATGGGCCAGGAAGGAAGTATCAAATGCAGACAAGATATCAGAGGAAGTAGAGATATTTTTCCAGGCATAGACAGAAAATGTAGAAACTTGCTAGACCGAGTACAGTGAGCCTATTACAGAATAACTTATTGTGATGATGTACATTAGATCTTAAATAGTGATGAGCGAGCATACTCGCTAAGGGCAACTACTCGAGCGAGCATTGCCCTTAGCGAGTACCTGCCCACTCGAGACAAAAGGTTCGGCTCTCTCTCCCTCCCCCCCCCCCCCCCCCCCGCTCCCTCCTGCTCACTGCCACAACTCACCTGTCACCCGCGCCGGCACACGAACCTTCTCTGCCGAGCGGGGAGATACTCGCTAAGGACAATGCTCGATCGAGCAATTGTCCTTAGCGAGTATGCTCGCTCATCTCTAATCTTAAAGTGTAAATCTGTGCCCGGAATACCCCTGTTTTAACTTTTATGTCTTTCTATAGAGCAAATTTTAAGCCAGATGAAAAATATTATATGGGATGGTGCGACACAGAGGCCACAGTTTAGACAAGTTCTAAAAAGCATGTCCACATGGACATTGAAATACATGACAAGATCATAGATACAGGAAGCAATTCTATATGTTTTAAGTAAGTATAAACAAAATATTTTTATGCAGTTGTCCATATACCGACCTTCAGAAACTCCATACTCCCTACAGTCTATTATTCAGGAGCAGGCAGAACTGCTGCTTGTTAACCACCACTTACAGAAACTTACATTCTATACATAAAATTAGTGATGCTTGATGAATTTTCTGTAGTCTTGTAAGTGATCAGATTATTCAGCAGGCCTACAGTATATGAATGCCTGGCGTGTGTATGAAGAGTTAAATCGCTATATTTACAGTGAAATAAATAATTCATGAGTGCAAGATAAAAATGTAAATACATTAGTAATTGTACATTTATCACAATATAATCTGATTGATGCAGAATGTTACAGAATAATTCATAGCAAAGCTTTAGATCAGTCACCGTGTTTTACAGCAGCATGTCTGGAAATGGCTTGGGTTGGGCAGAACTGAATGTGGAAGCTGTAAAGGGTCCAAATGCACAGATTTAGGCTGCACACATCTCAACTCCTTCTTCTTTATACTATGAGGTTGTACAAAGACACCAAGTGTACAGGATATATATATATATACAGTGCTGGGCATAGGTTAGATGGCAGCCTGTATAGAATTTTTTTTTGCGCCTCTCCATCATAAAAAAAAATGATATATATTGCACTGCTAGGCAGTCTGCCTGTGTCCTGCTTGTGCAGAATGCAGCAAAATAGCAGAAAAAACACTAGAACTGCTCAATAAATAGGTACGGTATCAGGACTAACCTCATAACATAAATACAGCACCAAAAGCATACGTATTACATAAATACAGCACCAGAAGCAAGATCAGTACTTATATACAGCAAAAGCCAACCTCACACATAGGTAAAATACCGGAACCAAGTTTATAACATAATTACAGCTCCAGAACCAAACTCATAGCATAAATACAGCATCAGAACCAGGCTCATAACATAAATACAGTAGCAGAACTACGCAGAGGCACCAATGAGCTGACAGTGGCACTTCTAAGTGGAGAAGACCAAGACAGATGTTCTGTTTATTACAAAACGTGCTCAGTCAAAGGATTACATTCAGAGAACACGTTTCAGTTCTACTCGAACCTTGGAGGTGAACAAGGTTCGAGTAGAACTGAAACGCTTTCTCTGAATGTAATCCTGTGACTGAGCACGTTTTGTAATAAACAGAAGTTTCTCACATAGGTCCTTTGTTCCCGAACTTGGATTTTTCGTATACAGATAGCCACTGTGACCAGATGGCAAAAGAAAGGCTTGTGAGTATGTGTGTATAAATGGAACTGAGAGCAGAAGACTGACAATAAAGGTGGGACTTTACTTTCTACTTCATGTCATACAAGACAGATGTTTGTTGTGAGTACCATTGGTGACATTAGACAAGCTACATAGTAACATATTATGTAAGGCTGAAAAAAGACATATGTCCATCCAGTTCAGCCTGTTTCGACCCCCCCTTGTTGATCCAGAGGAAGGCAAAAGAACCCTAATGAGGCTGAAGCCAATTTACCCATTTTGCAGGAAAAAGTTCCTTCCTGACGCCATAATGGCAGTCAGAATAATCCCTTGACCAACATTTAAAAGTTCCTACCTGACTCCAAGACCTGGATCAACAACCCCACTGGTTATTTAATGTCTATATCCAGTAATATCATAGTGCTCTAGAAAGACGTCTAGTCCCCTCTTAAACCCCTCTATCGATTTTGCCATCACCACATCCTCAGGCAGAGAGTTCCACAGTCTCACTGCTCTTACAGTAAAGAACAACCTTCTGTGTTGGTGATAAAACCTGCTTTCTTCTAGACGTAGAGGATGCCCTCTTGTTACCGACGCAGTCCTCGGTATAAACAGATCATGGGAGAGATTCCTGTATTGTCCCCTCATGTATTTATACATAGTTATTTGATCACCTCTTAGCCGTCTTTTACCAGGGTAAATAATCCCAATTTTGGTAGCCTCTCTGGGTATTCCAGTCCTCCCATTCCATTTATGAATTTAGTTGCCCTTCTTTGAACCCCCTCCAGCACTGCAACATCTTTCCTGAGCAGCGGTGTCCAGAACTGTACACAATATTCCATGTGAGGCCCGACAAGTGCCTTATATATTGGAAGAATAATGTTCTCGTCCCTCGCCCCTATACCTCTAAAACAATGCATCTCCACTGCAGTGGAATCGAAAGCAGAGGATATGCCAGGATGCGTTTGGACACAACTGTACTACTAACTAGACATCTGCTATGTCCCCAACGGTGCCCACATCCAACATCTGTAAGGTGCATTAAAAGCTCTTCTTCTGGCATGTATGAAGCAATCAGCTTTACTTTAGCACCATTCTTTTTGAATCACCCTGTATTTACAACAAATTCTGCATTGAGCACTTTTTCTTCCACTTAAAAGCTGGGGCACCGGATCGGAAACCAAATGGACCCCATTATAGTCAATGGTGTCCATTCGATGCTGCTCGGTTGCATCCTGAGACGGCCCAATTCGGGCATGGGGATTTCCCTTTCCTGCTTCCCAAACAAAGCAGAAAAAACGGAATCAGAAGCGCAGGTGTAAAACCACCCTTAAAATCACAGATAAAAGCACATTTCATCTGCAGAAACAAAAAAAATGACAATTTCTAGAAAGTATCTATACTCATGAGAACCCCCCTATACATTATACATGAGCTAAAACCTCCTTATTCCTAAACCTAGAACATCATACTTACCTGTAAGTCAATGTAAAACGTATTTACTCATTTGGAAGGAATAATATAATGCTCTAGGCCACAAAATTGCCCTCTAGGACCAAACCTGTCTCGTAGACTTACTGGGCAGCCCAGTGCCGTATAATCTTCCGACAGACCTTGATATAATTTAATTGTCAAACTTTCAGCTTAGTGAAAGAACAGAGAAAAAAAGACTGGCATGAATAAAAGAGAGGGAGAACGGTTTTATCTGTTCAAAGGAAAGGAGAGATCTGACAGCTGAAACCCCAGGACTGTGTTTCTCTGTGAAATTCCTACCACAGCACATCCCGGAGCAGTAGCTGTTAGTCTGACCCTCGCATTACCTCACACAGCTGGAAAGTCCTTGTCACAATCTTCCCTCTGGGTCTTCAAAGTTACTCTCAGTCACACCTTTTTCTTTCTGTCTCGGCGCATTCGACACCTTTGCTGTAATGCTGGGAATTGCCCCGGCACTTCATCCTAAACTACGATTTCAACTTTCCTTCATCCTTCACAATAAATATTGTATATAGATACATATAATTGACCAAAGCTAATAATGTGAGATCTCTTTTTTTTCTTCTTAAAATATCAAGTGAAAACATGCTTACATTTTTTTTCAGCTTTTATCCCAATCTAAAACCAACCCAGAGACTGCCGAGAGAAAGAGCATAGGAAGAAAGCGAAAAAAAAACCCATTAACTCACCGGATCAGTGCTTTGTGTTAAAGGAGATGTCTCGAGGAAGCAGTGAATTTTTTGCCCAGTCCCCCCCATTAAGTACACATTACTAAGCCCCCCTGTAAATGACATTTCTAGCTGGTTCGTACTTACCGTTCCAGCGTTTCAGCAACTTATAAAAGTTTCCCCAAGATGGCCGCCAGCTCTTTTCCCGTCGCTCGCTGCAGCCCGACGTGCGCGCTCCCGAGACGCTGCCAGCTGTGTCTCCATGGCAACCAGACGCCCCGCAGCCGCCGACCGGACCCACCGCAGCCGCCGACCAGTCACCCGCCGCCAGGCAGCAGGTAACCGGCGCAGCCCCCCCCGGCGCAGCGACAGCCCCCCCCGGCCCAGCGACAGCCCCCCCCGGCCCAGCGCTAGTTCCCCCGGCCTAGCGACAGCCCCCCCCGGCCCAGCGCTAGTTCCCCCGGCCTAGCGACAGCCCCCCCCGGTCCAGCGACAGCCCCCCCCCGGCCCAGCGCTAGTTCCCCCGGCCTAGCGACAGCCCCCCCCCCGGCCCAGCGACAGCCCCCCCCCCCCGGCCCAGCGCTAGTTCCCCCGGCCCAGCGACAGCCCCCCCCGGCCCAGCGCTAGTTCCCCCGGCGCAGCGACAGCCCCCCCCCCCCCCCCCGGCCCAGCGCTAGTTCCCCCGGCGCAGCGACAGCCCCCCCCCCCGGCGCAGCGGCAGCCCCCCCCATCGCAGCGACAGCCCCCCCCCCCCGGCGCAGCGGCAGCCCCCCAGGCCCATGACTTACCAGGACAGCTGGACGGCGGGACAGCTGGGCGGCTTCTCCGGACAGCTCGGCAGCTCTGCACCTTCCTCTAACAGAGGAAGGTACAGAATGGTCGCTCCAGCGCGCTCCCGAGCAGTGACAGCTCGTCTGCGCATGCGCAGAAGAGCTGTAGCGGGGAGCACACTGAAGCGGCTCGTGCTGAATGGAGAAGACCGGACTGCGCAAGCGCGTCTAAAAAAGCAAGCTGCCGGCGAATTTAGACGGAACCATGGAGACGAGGACGCTAGCAACGGAGCAGGTAAGTGGAATAACTTCTGTATGGCTCATATTTAATGCACGATGTATATTACAAAGTGCATTAATATGGCCATACGGAAGTGTATAACCCCACTTGGTTTCGCGAGACCACCCCTTTAAGGTGCCGGCAACTAGCCGAAAAATCAGCACATGCTCGATTGTCCTGATGATATCTTTTATGCAGAGCCCCATGTGGCACAGAGTCCTAAGCCAGCATAAATGCAGCCCTAAGCTCTTGTTGATGACCTGAAGGTTGCAAGTTCAATCCTCACCTGGTTCAGGTAGCCAGCTCAAGGTTCAATCCTTCCAAGGTCGGTAAAATGAGTACCCAGCTTGGTGGAGGTAATAAATAAATTACCTGAAAGCACTGCAGAATAAGTTGGTGCTATGCAAATAACAGGATTTAATATTTTTATTTGACTAAAGATCATTGTTGTTGGCATCATATCTATCCAGGGATATATTGTGGACAATGATCGTATGCACAATCATTCATGCCCCAAAAAGTCTGTATCAGCTACTGTGAAGGCATTTTTAATAAGTGCCAATATTACTGATTGGTGTATGTCATGTGGCTCACACTCAACTATATAAAAAGACCCTTCGCTTGTGATTAGAGAGTCTAGTTTGTGGGATGCCAGACAAAAGAGGTTTCAGTTGATCTCGGTCCTACAGCGGATGTAACAGGTGCAGAATATGACGTGATGATGGAGAGGCTTTACACAAGTTCAGTTGAACAAACAATACTTTACTGAATATATGATAAAGAATAAGATGGCAAAAACATACAACAGTATTATTTGGATCCAATGCAAGCAAATTACTAACATTCGACTACCACTAGAACTTAGTCCACATTCTACGAATAGAATGACTTTAAACCCCCAACGACACGGCCTATTTTGTCCCTAAGGACACAACGGTTTTTGAGGATTTTCATCTCCCCTTTGCAAAAGTCAGCATTTTTTATCAGAATTCATTTCCAGGGGGACAGTATATGTTATTTATTTCAAGTGCACAGAGTGGATTGTTATTACGGGGGTACAGTGAATATTGCTATTTCGGTGACATAGTACATGGTACTTATCATTTCAGAGAGGCTAAAGATAAATGGGCAGAAAACTCTGCAGAGTCAAAATGTAGCTGGAAGAAGCCATGAAAATCTGGAGCAGATTATAATTTATTTCAGGGGGCACAGTGTATCATGTTATTTCCTGGGGCACGGTGAGTAGTGTTATTTTCAGGTGACACAGTGTGTGACATTATTATTTTTGGATGCACATGCTAAGAACTTCTGTTCTTAGCATCAAAGCATTATTTCAGTGATACCCAAAATCCCTATGATTGAGTATGAGTGTGATTCACCAAAACGGAATATCTTCTGTGACTGGTCTCACTGAAAACTGTACAATCTGTTCTTCCTAGTGGAGTCCATGGTAACCGGTCTTCCCTATTGGGACATGGTTGGTTAATATTGCAACTGAATAATGACTGATGATTAGGTCTACCAGCAGGATGGTGCATCACCCCACTTTCCCTTCAAGTTTGTGCCTACATTAACTAGGCAATTCTCAATGCTGAAGAGTGGGAAGAAATTAACAAGCCCTCATGCAGTGGCACCTGTGATCATGACTTAACTCTGTAGGTTTTCTTACTTGTAGGACTACAATCAAGGACAAAACCTATGTGCCACCTCTGCCACATAACCTTGATTAATTGTGAGTAAGACTTCAAGAAACCATAGACACAGTAACACCACCATTTGTGGCAGGAATTTCATCACCACATTGAAATTTGTTGCATCACCCATGTAGCTCATATTAAATCAGTGTAATGTGGATAAAACCTAGGATCCTTGTGCATCATATAAATCAGAAAACAGTCTCTTACGCTCATTGATTGCAGTGTAATACATTTATTAAAGAGGAACTTACTTTATAGAGACATCTTGTATATACGTACTGTTGTGGTTAATCCCTTGCACAGGCATTGGTGAAGCGGTTGAAAAAAATACAAGGCCTGGCTGCTGCATACAAGACAGATTGGAGAGGGTTTAGTGAGGGGAAGTCTAATTAAGGCCTTAGTCAGACGGGCGTTTTTTCGCGCGATTTGCGCATGCGCATGCGTCCGGCGATTTTTTAAAACCATTGCTTTGCAATGGTATCGGACACATGAGCGCTTTTTATGCGCTCGTCTGATAAATTATAGAACAGAAATCGCAGCGCCGACCCCATTGAGAACATATAGAGGACAAATCATTCTTCTGTATATATGGAAAAGGTTATTACTAGAGATGAGCGAGCACCAAAATGCCCGGGTGCTCGTTACTCGAGTCGAACTTTCAGTGATGCTCGAGAGTTCGTTTCGAGTAACGAACCCCATTGAAGTCAATGGGTGACTCGAGCATTTTTGTATATCGCCGATGCTCGCTAAGGTTTTCATTTGTGAAAATCTGCAAAACACAAGAAAGTGATGGAAACGACATAGAAACGAATAGGGCAGGCGAGGAGCTACATTTTGGGCTGTATCTCAAGTTCCCAGGTCCCACTATTAAGCCACAATAGCGGCAAGAGTGAGACACCCCCCCCCCACTGTCAGCGTAAAGATCGTTCTTCTCTGCCACAGCTGTAACAGCTGTGGCAGAGAAGAATGATGTTTGCCCATTGAATTCAATGGAGCCGGCAATACAGCTGGCTCCATTGAAAGCAATGGGCTGCCGGCGATCGCGGGATGAATTGTCGGGAAGGGCTTAAATATATAAGCCCTTCCCTGCAATTTATCCAGAAATGTGTAAAAATAAAAAAATATATATACTCACCTTGTCCCGGCAGACGGAGTTCAGCGCGGCCGGCCTGCAGTGGGTGTGAGTGGGTGTGAGTGAGAGCTGCCCCTGATTGGCTCAGCGCTGAGCCAATCAGAGGCAGCTCTCACTCATACCCATTCATGAATTCATGTCCATGGGCGAATTAAAATCCAGAGCGTTTTTCCTGCACGCGGATCCGTGCCCCATAGGAATGCATTAGACACCCACGGGTAGTTAAATACCTGCGCATGTCATTTTTCCCTGCAGGCGCGGGTCCCGCGTGCAGGGAAAAATCCAGACATGCTCCATTTAGGTGCGGGTCTCCCGCGGGGACGGCTCCCCCAGGCTTCTATTAAAGCCTATGGAAGCCGTCCGGATCCGCGAGAGACCCGCACCAGAATTTAACTCACCTGCTCCGGTCGGTACGGGTCTTCCCTTCTTCGCGGCCGGATCTTCTTTCTTCGGCCCGGTGGATGTGCCCGACGCATGCTCGCGGCACGCAGCCGGCGTGCCGAGAGCATCCGCCGGGCAGAAGAAAGAAGATCCAGCCGCAACGGAGAGAAGATCAGGCCGCGAAGAAGGGAAGATCCGGAGCGTGCGGAGAGGTGAGTAATTCTTATTTTCAGCCCTCATGTCCGCGGGGCAGAAGGGACCCGCTGCGGATTCTCCATGGAGAATTCGTAGCGGGCCTGATTTTCCCCGTGGACATGAGGCCTAAAGGTTAGGCAGTCCTAAAATGCCTGATTTATCACAATGGCTCTGCTGAATTATGAATCTGTCTAATCTATGTTTAGACCACTTATTAATTTAATTAGTCTACTCCAAAATTGTACCACAATTGGAGGCAATTTGGTGCAATTTTTTGTGCAATTCAGGCTACACTCCTTTCTTGGAAAATTTGGAAAGATGTTCAAGGGTGTCTAAAAATATAAATGTGGTGCAAAGACAGTTTCAGAAAACTGTCATATTTTGAATAGTAAAAAAAGCCCCGATCAGCATAAGTCATGATAGAATAAAGAATATCGGCAACTCTTCCTGTAAAGACAATGCAGCATAATTGCAGCAATGTGTTCTAATGAATCCACTTGAAATTTACTAATGTGAAGTAACATAACTGTCTTGGGAAACTTTTGACAAATGGAAACCTTATTGTGCGGGGCCAAATGTAATTTACAATAAAACAACCATAAGATCTATGTCTTTCATGATCATAATGGTAATATATCCCAGCCTCTGCAGACCTCGGCTATTCTCACATTCCAGATGTTCTCATTGGGTGATCTCATACTTTTACTGTAGACCTGCTTATCCAGATTAATGATTCTGCCAGTGGTGCAAGTAACTGTTCAATCTTCATATGCACTAAGCACCTCAGCACTTATTAAGTGTAGTTACAACTCAGGGTTGCCTTCTTACTATATGTACTCAGGAAGCCATTACCACAGAGGGCTTAATGTGTTGTGATATTGCTTCTGTATATTAACATATATATTGAATTTCTGCTATACTAGAACCCCTTCATCCCTTTTTTAGGTCGGTAGGAAGTAATCATCTAATTGATAGGTTATGTACCATTATGGCTATGGTATGCAGCACCAAACATGTATTTATTTATAAGCTTCAGGGTAGTGTTATAGAATGATGCATGACATTAGGTTCCATATAAAACAGTTCATACGGAATAGAATATCAGAATTTTTTGATGTTTAAACATGCATCTACTTGTGCCAACCCAACACTGGTCTACACTTCTCCACAACTTTGTCTCTGAATTGTTTGGAGAGTTCCTTGGTCTTCATGTTGCAGACTCAGGGGTCTCTTAGCACGGGTGTATTTATACTGACATGTGACAGGTCATGTGACACTTTGATTACACACAAGGAGGCCTTATTCAACTATTTATGTGACTTTTGAAGCTAATTAGTTGGACCAGACTTTATTTAGGGGGTTCATAGCAAAGGGGGTAAAAGCATACGCACAACTTTTCAGTTTCGTATTTATTTAACAAGGACTTTTTCATTCCACTGTAACAATGTTGACTATTTTGCCCTGTTCATTACATAAAATTGAAATTAAATTCATTTTAATTCCAGGTTGTAATGCAACAAAACAGGAAAGACACCAAGGCTAGGGAACAATTTTGCAAGCCACTATAGTTAAAGTATTTGGAGGTTTACTGGAGAACAGCAGTAAGTCTCCCCTAGATATTCTTTCTCCTATGTTTAGTTTTAATTGAGTGCTGTTGATATTTGATTGTAAATTAATTTTAGTTGCTATTCTTATATCCTAGGTTTATACATTGGAATCTACACAGTCAAGTCATATTATTATGACTACCTCCAACTTTTGACGTCGGCAGTGAGTAACCCGTAAAGGAAGTGACGTGTCGTAGGCTGGCTTGGTGGGTATTAGAGATGAGCAAGCGTACTCGCTAAGGCAAACTACTCGAGCGAGTAGTGCCTTATGCGAGTACCTGCCCGCTCGTCTCAAAAGATTCAGGTGCCGGTGGGGGGGGGGGGGGGAGCGGGGAGGAACAGGGGGGTGGAGATCTCTCTCTCACTCTCCCCCCCCCCCCCCCGCTCCCCCGTGCTCACTCCCGCAACTCACCGCTCTCCCCTGCCGGCACCTGAATCTTTTGAGATGAGCGGGGAGGTACTCGCATAAGGCACTACTCGCTCGAGAAGTTTGCCTTAGTGAGTACGCTCGCTCATCTCTAGTGGGTATGTGATAGGCTGTTGGCTCATATATCACTTTGTTTCTGCCATGGGTAAAAGAGGCGATTTATCAGAGTTGCAAAAAGGGCTGATTATTAGTTTTCGGATGGGCCAAGGGTGGCAGTATTTATCAAACAGCGCAGTTTACGAATTCTTGTTCGCGTGCAGCTGTGGTGAAAGAGTATCATGAGTAGACAAATGGTACCATTGAGAATAACCAATGTGGGCACCTAGCTTGAGAAAGATCCATTAGGATCGAAATGTCGCTTGCATTACTGCATCTGTTTATTGCTGTATGTGGGACCTGAATGGAATAATGTTCCCTTTAATCATGGAATGCCGTGGATGCTGCCTCTAATTGTGCTGTTTCTCTAATAACCGATGTGGAAACTGCAGAGGACCATCATGTGAGAGGTGAACTTTTGCTACAAAGGTGCGAGAGGGCTGACAGATATGCTACAGTGCAGCAGCTCACCACGAAAATGAACTAGGTGACTACCAGACATGTAGCTAAAACAATAGTTCAGTGTACCCTAGCGATTATGGTGTTCTGAAGCAAAAGGATGGTCATTGCATCTATGTTTACAAAGGTGCATTGGAAGAAAAGGCTTTAATATGCACAACAGTATTAGAATAGGTCCATTGCTAATTGGCAAAGGGTTGCCTTCTTTGATGGGTCATGTTTACTGCTTCATCGAAGGGATGGACATTTGCGTGTCAGGCAGGAAACATCAGAGAACAAATACCCTGCAAGCGTTGCTGGAAGAACACAAGCTAGTGGCAGCAGCATTATGGTTTGTAAAATTTTTTGGTGGCATTCTCTGGGCCCTCTTATCCATGTGGGAGGCACCTTGAACCAGTTTGGTTATGAATCCATCATTGCAGATCTTGTATGCCCATAGATGCTGTTTGTCTTCCCTGGGGCAGATGGGATCTTCCCGCAAGACAACGTGACATATCACATGGCTAGAAATGTCCAACAGTGGTTGTACGAGCACAACCAAGACTTCCAACCATATTCCTGGCCGCATAATTCCCAAGACTTGAACCCAATTGAGCATCTGTGGGACCACCTTGATCATTGTGTTCTCTCTATAGATCCTCCCACATTCACCCTCCAGCAGCTGTGAAATGTACTGCAGTCAGCATGGCTCCGGATACCTAAGACAATCTCCCAGCTCCTTATTGAATAATTCCCATCCCGTCTAGCTGCTGTCCATGCGGCACATGGCGGTTACTGTGGATATTATCTTGTGCTCATAAAATGTGACTCGACTGTATAATAAAAGTGACATTGACTCTTAATATAATAGCTCCTATAATAAACAGCATTTTGATTTTTCTCAACTGATACCCTCTCTCCACAGCATTAGAAATTAATCCCAGATAGCAAATTTCACAGAAATGTTTAATTTCAGCTTTTTCTTTCCTAATTTTAATGAAATTTAAACTACAAAGCCCTGAATTACGACTGTAGAATTTTTGACAATGCATCTCCACTCCACTCCTCAGGCTCCACTATAGTACTGTACAAGTGTCCAATTAGCCGACATTCGGCACTCATTATACTTTAAATTTAGGTAATTTGTGTAGGGTTTTAAACTACTCAAAGCTTAGCTGGATGATGTCTATTTGAGAATCCAAGATTTGAGTCAAAGCTCCATAGTGTTCAAAGTGGCAGCAGGGTGGAGGGTAATACATGTTTGTGATTGCGCTGCTCATATGATTAAAGTACAGGATGTTCTATATTAAATTAATGTTTGGCTGATGAACAGGGTAAAATAAATGTTCCACTGCTTCTCAATGTGTATATAAGGAAAATAATACAAAGTGTTCATTTAAGATCATAAAGAATAACTACTCATATAGTTACAGTATTGAATAACGTAATTGTAAGGGCACACATATGTGTGCTGGACTCTCCGTTTCATTTCCTGTCGTATACAAGGGTATGCATGGGTATGCCAGGTACAGTTTCAATAATACAAACCCATCAGAGTGCCAGCAATGTGAGAGAAGTAATCTGGTTCCTAGAGGGAAGAGAAAATGATGGTAGAGATGCATATAGAGTGCTGAGTGAGAGTGATGAGTAAAGGTTTCAAAAGTTTGGTTTAGACAGTTGACCGAACTTCAGCAAAAAGTTTGGTTCTGTCCGAATTAGTTCAAACATAACCTGAACTTGACCAATACCCATAAAACTGGAGGAAGAAGAAAAGAAGAAATTTTAGTGGGTTTGCCAAGATGAACTACCCAAACATTTAGCAAAGTTTGACCTGAAACAGAGTTTGACTGTTTCAGTTTTTTCAACACTACTGAGTGGTACCCCTCTAGTGAAGCTGCCCAAGTCGAATGTCTTGAGCCCAAGTGATCCCAATGATCCTTCTACTATCCCAAGTGACTGTGAGCATGCAACAGTTCCTGATTTGACTTTCTGCAAGTGAAAGAGATTCTGTTTTGCCTCAAGAGTGTGGCCTTGGTTGTCTTCCTGATCTGCCTATCTAAAGAAGCTCATGTGGACTCCAAAATGTCCAGGTTCCTAGTAGTCCCTAACCACCCATTTTAACCTGCATTAGAGCCATCTTCTGCTGAGACTTTACATCATCATTTATAACAATTTTAAATTTTATTTTTCTGTTAAATCACACAAAAGGCAATTTTTCAATTAGAATAGTTTAAAAGAATGATCTTGTGCCAAGATATCTTGTGGCTGCTGACACTGCATAGAGCCAAGCCATGATACCTGATAGTGTGAACTGAGAAGAAAAGTGGGAATAGCAGTTGTCAGGGCAAGTAAGGCAACTTCAATTACAAGATCCAGGCAGATAACAGGGTCCAGAAAATATATTGAGTTCAGGGATTACAGAAATCAGACACATAGAGTATACAAGCAAAGGGTCAAAGCTAGTGATGACAATTGGAATAATAAGTTAGTGTCGGCATTGTGCTGATTTAACAAATATCTTCATGAAATGTGATGGTTGATTCCAACTCCCATTAAAGTCAATAGAAGTAAAAATTGTGTTTACTAATTTGCTGTCCAAGAAGTCCCTATTGCAGCCAAAGTCCCCAAATTGCATGGGTATACAGTCACACATTTGGGGAACACATTCTTCCTCCCAAAAATTGGTCAAAATAGTGTACAGTGGTGTAGGGGTCAATCATAGCACAGGGGTGTTATTGAAAACAAAAAAAGGCCCACACAGGGTATACTAGATCAAAAATTACACCAAGGAAGACAGCAGTGGTGCTCGTTTTAAAAGCAATGTCATACATTCGACAAGTAGTAATTCTGGCAGGTGAAAAAAAGACTCAAGCATGGGCCTGTTCCAAGGAACAGCCATAGAGCTACCAAATTGTTAGGTCTGCTAGCTGTGTCTGCCGCCCTCTTGCTTTTCCAGGCAGACGCGGGCATTGCTCTGCTGTTTGAATGTACTCTTTGTTCTATTTTCTACCAGCAATGAGGCAGTTAACCCCTCTTAGTGCTCGCAGCCCAGCTGAAGTTTAAATAGCAATGACCCTTCTACTTAAGTAAGCTGGAGACTCTCTCTTTTTGCCTCAGAATTGATGTGTGTTTGTCTCTGACACTCACCATTTCTAGGTTGCCTGTTTCAGGTCTGTTTTATCTGTTTGATCCCATATCTGTTTATTTTGCATGTTCTTTGCCTTATGCTTTAGTCTCTGTGCTTCTGTCCAGTCTGTGCATAGTTCCTGTTTCTGTGGTAGTCAGTCCTGTTCTGTGCTTTGTGTACACTGTCCCTGTTTCCTGTCAGGGATAGTCAGCCCCTAGGTTTCAGGACGCCTACCCTGCTTAAAGGCCGGAGTCTTCCCATATTCCTGCTTAGCTAAGGGCAAGTTACCCATCCGGGATTTCCCTGCTTTGGTACCTCTAACCACTGGGGTCATCTGCCAGCCATGCCAGGTCTAGTCTAAAAGCCAGGTTTGGTTGGTTAGCACAATGGGTCCACACCAAGAGCCCTAACATAAATATTTTGCTATGCCAGTGTGCTTATTGTTTTCCACTTTTGAGTGGACTCTATGTCAAAGTGAGCAGTGAGAGCAGGTACCTCCCCTTCCACATTCCCCCAAGTACACATTGCCTGCAGACGGCAGGCAATGACCCACCCTCATCTTCCTCTTTGAAGGAAAAAAATGGTTGGGCATCGGTGCATTCAATGTCTTGGTCTTTTCCCTCTAGTTGGTTGGACTGCCCATTTGACATCCATGACACTTAATGATCAAACTGCTCCTCCGACTGATCCTTGTGGACTGCTTAGGAAGGGGCTGAGAATTTAGCACCTCCCTCATAACCAAGTCATGACTAAGCTTCACAACCTACTATATTGACATAGCAGTAAGGAATCAATCAAATATAGTTTTGACAAATGGAAGGAATGTTTCTACATTAGACTAGAAGGAAGTTTGTTACTGTAAGAGCAATGAGACTATAGAATTCTCTTCCTGAGGATGTGGTGATGGCAAACTCACTAAAAGGCCTTATTCACATGGGCGAGTGCAATTACCGTCAGTGAAAATATGACTGATTTCACTGCAAGTATATGTACAATTTACATAATTGTTTGTTCGTTTCTGTGTTTTTAACATGTGAGTGTCATTTGAGTCAAATCTGTTTTTCACATGCGTAAAAAACAATGGAAGGTGGCCCAATTGATGTAATTTAAAATTCCCATTGAAGTCAATCGGGT
The DNA here is from genome assembly GCF_035609145.1 of Eleutherodactylus coqui. Lineage (NCBI taxonomy): Eukaryota > Metazoa > Chordata > Amphibia > Anura > Eleutherodactylidae > Eleutherodactylus > Eleutherodactylus coqui. Next base: position 272,389,773 of record NC_089838.1, read on the forward strand.
GTGAAAAAAAAATTAGCATACATGTACGCCATGCAAGTGCACTCTGCTTTTTTCACACACCCATTGGCTTAAATAGGTGATTTGGGTGCATGGAAATGCACCAAAATAGGAAATGCTGTGATTTTGTAACCATTAGCCCATGAAAAACAAAATGTGCATCTTTGAATGATTGCATTCACTTTATTGCTTGAACGTTAAACTTGCCCTTTTGAATAGGGACTAGAGATGAGTGAGCATACTCGCTAAGGACAATTACTTGATCGAGCATTGTCCTTAGCGAGTATCTTCCCACTCGGAAGAAAAGGTTCGGCTACCGGTGCGGGTGACAGGTGAGTTGCGGCGGTGAGCAGGGGGGAGAGAGAGATCTCCCCTCCGTTCCTCCCCGCTCTCCCCAGCAGCTCTTTTCTTCCGAGCGGGCAGGTACTCGCTAAGGGCAATGCTCGATCGAGTAATTGCCCTTAGCGAGTATACTCGCTCATCTCTAATAGGGACCAAAAATTCAAAGAGTTCTGGATGCCTTTTTTGAGTGCAACAGAATGATACACATTTTAGTCACTTATTACTGTAGATAGGTAGGTGATCCAGGGATTCTAATTGCCAGTTTTGGAGTTTAGAAGAAATTTCTTTCCCTAACGAACACATAAACAGCAAAATTTTTACGCCCGACCAATATACGCGATGATCTGAGCCATTGGTTTTCAATGCATCCATTCACATGGGCGAATATATGGCGCGTAAAAACATTGAACTGTGAAAAATGGAAAATATGCTATTGAAATACGCACCGACGCATATACGCTGGGCTAAAAGATAGTTCTAGAACTATCTTTTGCCTGATATACGGCGGCGGCTCCCACAGACTCCTATGCTAGCTGGACAAAGAAAGGGAGACCAAGGCATTTTAGCAGCATCCAACACTGCGAAAAGCTTACAGGTGCCTCTATATAGGCATTGAAAGGCATCACGAGAATTTTTGCAGAGCGATAGCTTTCTGGAGTGCAACGTATTTTTTCGCTAAAACGCTGCTCCTGGTCGTGTGAATGGGTGAGAAAACACTGGCCATGATCGCGTAAAAACATAAATTCATGCCAATAAACGGCGCAGACGAGAATCCGGAAAAATCCCTACGCTCGTGCAAAAGGACCCTAAGGCCTCGTTCAGATGAGGGCGTTTTTAGTGCTAGAAACATGCTTCTATAGGAACCAATAGGTTCCTATGGAAGCACTCACATGAGCGCTTATTAAACGTGCTAAGTTAGCATGTCTAACAAAGATAGGACATGCGTGGCTACAACGCTTGCATTGCAGGTCCGTGCTGCCCGACCTTTGGTGCGTGATGTACAGGAGTTTCCATTGACTCCTATGTGAGCAGGAGTTTTTGGAAACTCCTGCGCAGGGATTCCCCGCTGCTTACAGAGGGCATTTAAAACTTGCTGCCTAGAAGCACATTTTAAAAGTCCGGCTGTAAACTCCTGTTAGTCCCCACGGGGATGAGGGGACTTCCTTAACAGGAATTTACAATGGGACATAAAAAATGTGCTTCTGGGCAGCACCTTTTAAATGTTCTGCTGTAAGCAGCGGGTTATTCCTCCTGCGTCCCTGCTGGGCTATTCCCCAGCAGCGGGGGGCAATAGGGGACTCCCTCCACCTCTCTCCCGACGGGATTTCCCTATGGCGGGGAGAGAGAGGGTGGCAGGGTTACAGGGCTTTCCCTGAGAGCGTGAAATGAGGGGGGTGGCTAGAGGGATCCATCCTCTAGCCTCGCCCCCTCTATACTTGCTATGGGGAATCACAGTGAGAAGCCTTATGGCTCCTTTTTAATGTGCAATTGCTGCAGTGAGCATCTGCCTGTTCATGCAATCTTTTAGTGCTAATAGCAACAAGATTTTCTCCCTGCTATCAGCGCTAAAAACACGCTCGTCTGAACAAGGCCTTCAATATGGAAAATTGGCTTCTAGCTCATGTGTTTTTTTCCTTCTTCTGGATCAACATTGCAGGCCTATGGGCCTGGATGGATGGATGTTTTAATCAGCTTTACCAGCTATGTTACTGTGTTGTCTATCTATCTATCTATCTATCTATCTATCTATCTATCTATCTATCTATCTATCTATCTATCTATCTATCTATCTATCTAATATCTATCTATCTCATATCTATCTTCTATCTATCTATCTATCTTCTATCTATCTTCTATCTATCTATCTATCTATCTATCTATCTATCTTCTATCTATCTATCTATCTTCTATCTATCTATCTATCTATCTATCTATCTATCTATCTATCTCATATCCATCTATCTCCTATCTATCTATCTATCTATCTATCTATCTATCTATCTATCTCATATCCATCTATCTATCTATCTATCTATCTATCTATCTATCTATCTATCTATCTATCTATCTATCTATCTATCTATCTATCTATCCATCTATCTCCTATCTATCTATCTATCTATCTATCTATCTATCTATCTATCTATCTATCTATCTAATATCTATCTACAATATGTTATGTTAATGCATATAAGATTCTCTTAATGTAACATTGTTTGGAGCTGATAGTTACAGGATTTTCGGATATTTTAGATTCTTTCACAAAATAAAACGCTGACACAAAATGTAGTGCTATAACTTTGTCCTGGCCGGACCTTGAACATGGGGGGTACTGCTGTAATTGTGCTTATAGTCCCCATTTCACTCATTTAAATAACAAAATGTAACTTCTCTTGTAGCCCAGTGCTAATGTAAGATTTAATCTAGTACATTTATTTCCAACAAGCACGACAGAAAGCTCATTTGTTTCCTGTAATGTCATTCCAATATAACATTGCAGACACATTTTGAAAGCCATGTAGCTCTCAGCGTATTACTGTTACCAGTACAATACGTGTTATTTTTTTCTGATTGGCATATTCATCTTTATGCCGCATTGTAACTTAGGGCTTAGTCAGACGGGCGTTTTTTGCCGCGATTTGCGCATGCGCATGCGTCCGGCGATTTTTTAAAACCATTGCTTCGCAATGGTATCGGACACATGAGCGCTTTTTATGCGCTCGTCCGAAAAATTATAGAACAAAAAATCGCAGATCGCACCTATCTGCGATCTGCGATTCCTGTTCGCTTCTGTATATGCGCTCAATGGGGCCGGCGGCAGCAGCGCCGACCCCATTGAGAACATATAGAAGACAAATCATTCTTCTCTGCCACAGCTGTAACAGCTGTGGCAGAGAAGAACGATGTTTGCCCATTGAATTCAATGGAGCGGCAATACAGCCGCTCCATTGAAAGCAATGGGCTGCCGGCGTGCGCGGGGTTAATTGTCGGGAAGGGGTTAAATATATAAACCCTTCCCTGCAATTCATGCTAAAATGTGTTAAAATAAAAAAAAATTGTATACTCACCTTTCCGCTGCAGCCGGAGTCCAGCCGCGGCCGCTGTCAGTTCTCCTGAACTGCTTCTCGGCACTATTCAGCCGGCGGGGCTTTAAAATCCCCGCCTGCTGAATGATCTGCTCTGATTGGTCACAGCCTGACCAATCAGAGGCCGGTTTCACTCACACACCCATTCATGAATTCATGAATGGGTGAGTGACTGCTGCCTCTCAGTGCTGAGCCAATCAGGGGCAGGTCTGACTCACATCCATTCATGAATTCATGAATGGGTGTGAGTGAGGCATGCCTCTGATTGGCTCAGCGCTGAGCCAATCAGGGGGCAGGTCTGACTCACACCCCCTTCACACCCACTGCAGGACGGCTGCCCGGAGCTGCAGGCAGAAGGTGAGAATGCAATTTTTTTTTTATTTTAACACATTTTAGGATGGATTGCAGGTAAGGGCTTATATATTTAAGCCCTTACCGACAATTCATCCCGGGCTCGCCCGCAGCGCATTGCTTTCAATGGAGACGGCTGCATTGTCGTCTCCATTGATTGCAATGCGCTGGACAGCTCCGGCCCGTTTCTAATGAAACGCGGCTAGGAGCAGATTTTCGGGCGATTTGCGGGCGACTTGCGCGCACCGGTCACGCGATTTGCGGATGCGCATCCGTCATGCGATCCGCAAATCGCGGCAAAAAACGCCCGTCTGACTAAGGCCTTACTATGAGTTTCTGTTGACCATAGTAAAGCGAATTCTCATTTAGCCTCATGAACTGCCAGGGACAACTGAACTATAAAATTCAGAATCTCATCGGCAGGTAAGTTGTTACTTTCCCAGCTTACAAATCAACATCTATGAGTTAAGTTAAAAGGGTTAACTGAGGTAGGAGTGGATTTTGGAAAAATCATTGACATTACAAAATGTTAAAAAGCACAAATACATTCCATATACTTAAAAGTTTTACCAACAATTCAATCTTACTTTCATAGATGTAGCTAAAGGCTCCTGGACCCTGGTGCCCAAGTGTAGTTTGAGCTCCTCAAGCATTGCCGACTTTCCCCTGCAGCTTTAGTAATGTTACAAGGCATAATTATCCACTTTATCCTCAAATAATACCACTATCCACACTTTAAATACTTTGTGTGAATAAGGCTTTAGTTAATCAGTATTTTCATAATTTTATTTTAAGCCAAGATCAGCTGTGGATTCAAAAAAGAAATGATGTATAAATGTTCTCATTATATTTTCCTGTGCTTAAGATCATGCACTACTCTTGATGTAAAAGGGTACTAATATTTCAGACAACTTATGCTCATCCAATAGCATGTGTGTGTCTCATCAATCTGGTAATATACATTCATTAAAAATGTTGTTTTACCACTGTAAATCAAGTTTGAAGTGCCACTAGGACTTTCCCCTCCAGCCCCTCTGCAATCCACTGTCTGTTGTTTGGTATTAAGCTTCTGTAGTTACTGGGACACATGGGGTGAGGGGCTATCTTCATAGGCTGCTCCCCTGCACTGACAGGCTGACAGATCTGCAGATACTGTGTCTGCAATCTCCACATTCTCTTCCTTTCCCGTTGTTATTAGATTTACAGTGTTCAGTGATGAGGGGACACCCCGCAGGGAATTAAAAATCCCCTGCCACAGCTGTCACCAGCTGTGGCAGAGGACCGCAATGATATACCATTGAATTTAATGGAGCTGGCGTTACACCCAGCTCCATTGAAAGCAGTGAGATGCTGGCAACCCCCGTAGTGATTTTCAGGGAAGGGCTTGAAATACAAGCCCTTTCCAGAAAAATAAGCTCATGGTGAAAGTAAAAATAAATAAATGAATACATCACTTAGCGGCGTTGTCCAGGGTCCGGTGCGTCTTCTCTCTGTGAAGCTGGCACTGTACTAAAGCATTTTCTTTTGGCAGGGGATTTAAAAATCCCCACCAGGAGAAAACTTTACCTTTGATTGGCTGAGCGCTTTCACCAATCAGAGGCAGCGTTTAGCTGTCATTCAATGGTGTATTCCCCTGGCATATACCTAATATATGTCTATAGGCCCCCAAGCACCCAGCATATTCTAAAAGAGTGCTCTTTTTGAATACACTGGGCTATTATGCATCAGAATACATTTTTCTTACCATCATATAGGAAAGCATAGCCTATTACACTTATCTATGCAGGACATTGTTGATTAATTTCTAGCATTAACTGTACATGCAATGCAGATGCTGTGTGTCATTATATAAATCAGGCTTGGTACTTGAGTCTATCAAACATTTAAGTCATATCTAGAGATGAGCGAGCACCAAAATGCTCGGGTGCTCGTTACTCGGGACGAAATTTTCGCGATGCTCGAGGGTTCGTTTCAAATAACAAACCCCATTGAAGTCAATGGGCGACCCGAGCATTTTTGTATATCGCCGATGCTCGCTAAGGTTTTCATTTGTGAAAATCTGGGCAATTCAAGAAAGTGATGGTAATGACACAGCAACGGATAGGGCAGGCGAGGGGCTACATGTTGGGCTGTATCTCAAGTTCCCAGGTCTCACTATTAAGCCACAATAGCGGCAAGAGTGCCCCCCCCCCCTCCCAACAACTTTTACTTCTGAAAAGCCCTCATTAGCAATGCATACCTTAGCTAAGCACCACACTACCTCCAACAAAGCACAATCACTGCCTGCATGACACTCCGCTGCCACTTCTCCTGGGTAACATGCTGCCCAACCCCCCCCCCCCCCCCCGCGCGCGCGCACGACCCAGTGTCCACAGCGCATACCAAAGTGTCCCTGCGCAGCCTTCAGCTGCACTCATGCCACACGCTGGCCTCATAGCCACACCACCCTCATGTCTATTTATAAGTGCGTCTGCCATGAGGAGGAACTGCAGGCACACACTGCAGAGGGTTGACACGGCTAGGCAGTGACCCTCTTTAAAAGGGGCGGGGCGATAGCCCACAATGCTGTACAGAAGCAATGAGAAATATAATCCCGTGCCACCGCCATCAGGAGCTGCACACGTGGGCATAGCAATGGGGAACCTATGTGCCACACACTATTCATTCTGTCAAGGTGTCTGCATACCCCAGTCAGACCGCGGTTTTTTATAAATAGTCACAGGCAGGTACAACTCCGCAATGGGAATTCCGTGTGCACCCACAGCATGGGTGGCTCCCTGGAACCACCGGCTGTACATTGCAGTGCCCATCACAGCTGAGGTAACGTCCGATTAAATGCAGGTGGGCTTCGGCCCACACTGCATGCCCCATTCAGACTGGGGTTCTTTAGAAGTGGACACATGCAGTAACAACTCCGTGTGGACCGACAGCATGGGTGGGTGCCAGGAAGCCACCGGCACTACATAAATATATCCCATTGCATTGCCCATCACAGCTGAGGTAGTAATGTCATGTTTAATGCAGGTGGGCTTCGGCCCACACTGCATGCCCCAGTCAGACTGGGGTTCTTTAGAAGTGGACACATGCAGTTACAACTCCGTGTGGACCGGCAGCATGGGTGGCTCCCTGGAACCCACCGGCTGTATATAAATGTATCCCATTGCAGTGCCCATCACAACTGATGTAACGTCAGCTTTAATGCAGGTGGGCAAAAAATTAATTGGATTACACTGTAGGCGAGGGCCCCAAAAAATTGGTGTACCAACAGTACTAATGTACGTCAGAAAAATTGCCCATGCCCAACCAAGAGGGCAGGTGAAACCCATTAATCGCTTTGGTTAATGTGGCTTAATTTGTAACTAGGCCTGGAGGCAGCCCAGTTAAAATAAAAATTGGTTCAGGTGCAAGTTTCAACGCTTTAATGAGCATTGAAACGTATAAAAATTGTTTACAAAAATTATATGACTGAGCCTTCTGGGCCTTAGAAAAATTGCCCGTTCGGCGTGATTACGTGAGGTTTCAGGGGGAGGAGCAGGAGGAGGAGGATGAATATTATACACAGATTGATGAAGCTAAATGGTCCATGTTTTTGATGGTGCTAGAGAACAATGCTTCCATCCGCGGGTGCAGCCTATGTATTGTTTAGGTACCGCTGCTGTCCGCTGGTGGAGAAGAGAAGTCTGGGGAAATCCAGGCTTTGTTCATCTTGATGAGTGTAAGCCTGTCGGCACTGTCGGTTGACAGGCGGGTACGCTTATCTGTGATGATTCCCCCAGCCGCACTAAATACCCTCTCTGACAAGACGCTAGCCACAGGACAAGCAAGCACCTCCAGGGCATACAGCGCGAGTTCAGGCCACGTGTCCAGCTTTGACATCCAGTAGTTGTAGGGGGCAGAGGCGTCACGGAGGACGGTCGTGCGATCAGCTACGTACTCCCTCACCATCCTTTTACAGTGCTCCCGCTGACTCAGCCTTGACTGGGGAGCGGGGACACAGTCTTGCTGGGGAGCCAGAAAGCTGTCAAAGGCCTTAGAGAGTGTTCCCCTGCCTGTGCTGTACATGCTGCCTGATCTCTGCGCCTCCCCTGCTACCTGGCCCTCGGAACTGCGCCTTCTGCCACTAGCGCTGTCGTATGGGAATTTTACCATCAGTTTGTCCGCCAGGGTCCTGTGGTATAGCATCACTCTCGAACCCCTTTCCTCTTCGGGTATGAGAGTGGAAAGGTTCTCCTTATAGCGTGGGTCGAGCAGTGTGTACACCCAGTAATCCGTAGTGGCTAGAATGCGTGTAACGCATGGGTCACGAGAAAGGCATCCTAACATGAAGTCAGACATGTGTGCCAGGGTACCTGTACGCAACACATGGCTGTCCTCACTAGGAAGATCACTTTCAGGATCCTCCTCCTCCTCCTCAGGCCATACACGCTGAAAGGATGACAGGCAAGCAGCATGGGTACCCTCAGCAGTGGGCCAAGCTGTCTCTTCCCCCTCCTCCTCATCCTCCTCCTCCTCAACGCGCTGAGATATAGACAGGAGGGTGCTCTGACTATCCAGCGACATACTGTCTTCCCCTGCCTCTGTTTCCGAGCGCAAAGCGTCTGCCTTTGTGCTTTGCAGGGAACTTCTCAAGAGGCATAGCAGAGGAATGGTGATGCTAATGATTGCAGCATCGCCGCTCACCATCTGGGTAGACTCCTCAAAGTTTCCAAGGACCTGGCAGATGGCTGCCAACCAGGCCCACTCTTCTGTAAAGAATTGAGGAGGCTGTTTCCCACTGCGCCGCCCATGTTGGAGTTGGTATTCCACTATAGCTCTACGCTGCTCATAGAGCCTGGCCAACATGTGGAGCGTAGAGTTTCACCGTGTGGGCACGTCGCACAGCAGTCAGTGCACTGGCAGATGAAACCGATGTTGCAGGGTGCGCAGTGTGGCAGCGTCCGTGTGGGACTTGCGGAAATGTGCGCAGAGCCGGCGCACCTTTCCGAGCAGGTCTGACAAGCGTGGGTAGATTTTCAGAAAGCGCTGAACCACCAAATTAAAGACGTGGGCCAGGCATGGCACGTGCGTGAGGCTGCCGAGCTGCAGAGCCGCCACCAGGTTACGGCCGTTGTCACACACAACCATGCCCGATTGGAGGCTCAGCCGCGAAAGCCAGCGGTCGGTCTGCTCTCAGACCCTGCAGCAGTTCATGGGCCGTGTGCCTCTTCTCTCCTAAGCTGAGTAGTTTCAGCACGGCCTGCTGACGCTTTCCCTAGGCTGTGCTGCCACGACGCGCGAGACCGACTGCTGGCGACGTGCTGCTGCTGACACATCTTGATTGCGAGACAGAGGTTGCGTAGGAGGAGGAGGAGGAGGAGGAGGGTGGTTTAGTGGAGGAAGCATACACCGCCGCAGATACCACCACCGAGCTGAGGCCCGCAATTCTGGGGGTGGGTAGGACGTGAGCGGTCCCAGGCTCTGACTCTGTCCCAGCCTCCACTAAATTCACCCAATGTGCCGTCAGGGAGATATAGTGGCCCTGCCTGCCTGTGCTTGTCCACGTGTCCATTGTTAAGTGGACCTTGCCAGTAACCGCGTTGGTGAGGGCGCGTACAATGTTGCGGGCTGGGACGGCACATCGGGAAAAGTAGTGGCGACTGGGAACTGAGTAGCGCGGGGCCGCGGCCGCCATCATACCTTTGAAAGCCTCCGTTTCCACAACCCTATACGGCAGCATCTCCAGGCTGATAAATTTGGCTATGTGGACGTTTAACGCTTGAGCGTGCGGGTGCGTGGCGGCGTACTTGCGCTTGTGCTCCAACACTTGCGCTAGCGACGGCTGGATGGTGCACTGAGAGACATTGGTGGATGGGGCCGAGCACAGCAAAGGTGAGGGTGTGGGTGCAGGCCAGGAGACAGTAGTGCCTGTGTCCTGAGAGGGGGGTTGGATCTCAGTGGCAGGTTGGGGCACAGGGGGAGAGGCAGCGGTGCAAACTGGAGGTGGTGATCGGTCTTCGTCCCACCTTGTGGGGTGCTTGGCCATCATATGTCTGCGCATGCTGGTGGTGGTGGCTCCCCGGCTGATCTTGGCGCGACAAAGGTTGCACACCACTGTTCGTTGGTCGTCTGCACTCTCAGTGAAAAACTGCCAGACATTTGAGCACCTCGGCCTCTGCAGGGTGGCATGGCGCGAGGGGGCGCTTTGGGAAACACTTGGTGGATTATTCGGTCTGGCCCTGCCTCTACCCCTGGCCACCGCACTGCCTCTTCCAACCTGCCCTGCTGCTGCACTTGCCTCCCCCTCTGAAGACCTGTCCTCAGTAGGCGTAGCAAACTAGGTGGGGTCAGTCACCTCATCGTCCTGCTGCTCTTCCTCCAAATCCTCTGTGCGCTCCTCCCTCAGACTTACTCCAATTACTACTACCTGAGTGATAGACAACTGTGTCTCATCGTCATCGTCCTCCTCACCCACTAAAAGCTCTTGAGACAGTTGCCGGAAGTTCCCAGCCTCATCCCCTGGACCCCGGGAACTTTCCAAAGGTTGGGCATCGGTCACGACAAACTCCTCCAGTGGGAGAGGATTCGGGACCATTGCTGCCCATTCTGGGCAGGGGCCCGAGAACAGTTCCTGGGAGTCTGCCTGCTCCTCAGAATGTGTCATGGAGTGAGGAGGCTGGGAGGAAGGAGGAGCAGCAGCCAGAGGATTCAGAGTTGCAGCAGTGGACGGCGCAGAATTCTGGGTGGTCGATAGATTGCTGGAAGCACTTTCTGCCATCCACGACAGGACCTGCTCACACTGCTCATTTTCTAATAAAGGTCTACCACGTGGACCCATTAATTGTGAGATGAATGTGGGGACGCTAGAAACGTGCCTCTCTCCTAATCCCGCAGCAGTCGGCTGCGATACACCTGGATCAGGAGCTCGGCCTGTGCCCACACCCTGACTTGGGCCTCCGCATCCTCGCCCGCATCCACGTCCTCTAGGCCTACCCCTACCCCTCAGCATGCTGTATTACCAGTAGTGCAGAAACAGAACGCTTTAATTAAATGTGCCACTTATTGGCCTGTGGTTGGAGGCTGACTTCCCTTACGGAACGCACAGCAGATCCAGGAAACAATTTTGCGCAAGCCTGCTGTAACGCTTAGCTGCGTATTAATTAGGACTACTACCCCCAGCAGATAGATGCTGTAGGCAGCGTATAATATTATGTATACTGTTTCCCTCTGGCGGGATGATGGCGCTGATGTAACAGAGACAGCAGATCCAGGAAACAATTTTGCGCAAGCCTGCTGTAACGCTTAGCTGCGTATTAATTAGGACTACTACCCCCAGCAGGCACGCAGTAAACTGAAAACGGTCACAGGCAGCCCAAATATAGTATTTTTCACCAATTTTTTGGAAAAAGCCCACTGCCTATATAGCCTGAATATCTCTTTCCTGCCTCACCAGTACTGGCCCTATACTCTGTACAATGACTGCAGACTGAGGACGCAATGCTCTGCACGGCCGATATACAAAAAAAAATGTGCAACACTGCAAAAAGCAGCCTCAACAGTACTGCACACGGTCAGATGTGGCCCTAAGAAGGACCGTTGGGGTTCTTGAAGCCTAAAATCACTCCTAACGCTCTCCCTATAGCAGCTCCCGCATCAGCAGCACTTCCCCTGATCTCTGTCAGAATGCATCTGTGGCGAGCCACGGGAGGGGCCGAATTATATACTCGGGTGACACCTGATCTCTCCAGCCACTCACTGAGGGGAGTGGTATAGGACTTGAACGTCGCAGGGGGAAGTTGTAATGCCTTCTCTGTCTTTCTATTGGCCAGAAAAGCGCGCTAACGTCTCAGAGATAAAAGTGAAAGTAACTCGAACATCGCGTGGTGCTCGCCTCTAGTAACGAGCATCTCGAACACGCTAATTCTCGAACGAGTATCAAGCTCGGACAAGTACGTTCGCTCATCTCTAGTCATATCCTGTTAATATGCCATAATCATCTGAAATTGGAATACTCCTCCTGTAAGGTATAAAAACACATTAAATGCCAGGTTAACATTTCCCATATCTGTAGCTGGTTTGCAAAATGTAAGCATCAGCTTTACTCTTTATAGTTGTCTAAGAAATTAGTTTCAACCGTTAAAGCAAAAGTCTGTATAAATTATAAATGCTGGTAAGGGCATTTAAAGGGAATCTGTCAGCTCGAACATGCTGTCCAAACAGCAGGAATCATATTATAGCGCAGGAGGAGCCGAGCAGAGTAATATATAGTTTTATGGGGAAATATTCAGTGTAACTTGTATTTTAATCATTTATTTCTTTACCCATTCTGAGCTGAACAGTCGAATGGGCGGAGCTATCAGTGATTGACAGCTATCTGTGCAAGACTGTCCATACAGGGCATAAAGGAAAATTTCGAAGCAGTTCCAATGTCAACCATCAATCAGATTCAGAATTGTTCTCATTTACTCAATAATTGTTTCATTTAGGGGAAATTAGTTTTTGTTAAATATTCTCAAAAATGCTGATTTTTTAAAATCACATTTTATTTAAATCAAATTTAAATTAAAACTTTTTGAGTTCTTGTCTTCTTTTCTAGTTTAGTCTATTAAGATATGTCCATTAATAACTTTAATTGAAGTTGTTGTTTTTTTAGCTAGCCCTTAATGGGGTTGTGTTAAGACAGAGATTGATGACATGTCACCAGGATATGTCATCAGTTGGCAATCAGTTGGGTTTTACAGGACCTGGAAAATAATTTTGTTAAATTTATGTTTAATTCTTCATACTTACAACATTTAAATGGCACGGACACATGCTGATTGATACATTTTTTCTAGCTTTACACTAACTAGTGGTTGTTTTACTTTGTAGCAGTATTGTGTGGCAAACTTTTGCCATACACTGTCACATTTGAAGGGAACTCGTCAGCAAAAAATTGAATCTGTCACACAGTGTAAACGAGTGTTACAACAGCATTCCACATGTTTGCTTTTTACTTGTTTTATTGAAAAGTAAATAGATGACAGCATTTTATGTAGCATTGTAATACAATCAAAAGCATGATATATTAGCATACATTTGAGAACATTTGACAAAGGGGGTAATTCAACCCAATAGCAGAAATCACTATCTAGAGGGAAAGAGAAGGAGTTTAGAGATATTGTCAATAGGCTTTGGGTTCCAGACCAGAGATGTACTTGTTAAAGGAATCGTCCCTGAATCACTGAAATGGAGGATAAGAGTAACGCCCCTTTTACACTGGACGATTGTTGGGCAAACAATGCCCGACACTCGTCCCCCCATGTACTCGCTCCCGTGCTGTTGCACAGGAGCGAGTATCGTTGGTTCACAGCGGGTCGGCTTGAGGCGTTTTCTCTCCTCACTCTCCCCACCTCTCTCCATTCACTTAACATAGCAGTCATTCATTACTGAACGTCTGCTGTTTAAACTGAACGATCATCATTCAGGACCATCACTCATTGTTTAAGCTGCATAAAATCCCGAATGATGAGTGTAAACAGCAGCCATTCAGTACTGAACAGCCGCTGTGTTAAGTGAATGGAGAGGGGTGGGGGAGAGCGAGGAGTGAAATCTCTTCCAGCTGTCCCGGCCCCCTGCTGGCTGTTCTCTCAGAGAGCCAACGATACTCGCTCATGTGCTGCAGCACTGGAGCGAGCACATGCAAGTGTCGGGCATCATTTGCCTGACTTTCGTCCCATGTAAATGGGCCTTAAATGTGGTGGATAGGATGTGAGTGTGGAATCGCACTACAGACCCCATACTTTATCAAATTTTCCTGTGCATCTGTGCCCTTTAAAAACAATTTAATTATATGGGATAACGGAATTGACCAATTTCTGCCATATTGACATGCATTCCACACGTTTGAAGCTAAAAGAAGTCACTTACCAGAAAACTGAAAATCTTATTTTATATATAACACACCCGCTATGCAAATCCACTGCCTCGAGTCAATGACATCACATAAAAAATTGGCTCTTCAGCCTATTGCTGCCACCCCCTTTTGTGATGTCAGAGCTGAAGTCGTGTGAATGCACCATATATCCTTCCTGCCACATCTTCCTGCACATGCACAGTGAAGACAAGTTGTATATATGGAAAAGGTTATTACGTATGCTTTCCTTTTAGTCTTCGCTATGTCCTTTCTCATCCCTGCTCTTTTGCTGCCCTTTGTTCCAGTAATGACAACCTCTCCACTTAATCTACTACACACTCAGTTTCTCTACCCCATCATCATCCAGATTCCTTCCTTTTTCATTGACAACACTTCAGTTATCTCACTATTCCTTCACTTTTCCTCATCTGAACTGGTAGTTTTGGCTTTATCCATAACATTAATTGTATAAATGGGATTCAAATGGGTTTGGCGAAAAGATCATTTGGAAATCATTTATTTAAAACATTCAGATCCAAAAGTATTTGGCTAGTGAAACTGTTTCCATAATTTAGCCTCTGTACATCATCACAATGAATATGAAACAAAGTAATCAATACGTGATTGAAGTGAAGATTGTCAGCTTTCGGCTGGGGTCAGAATTTCCGTGGAAATTCCGCCAGCTTCTTTTTATCCCAGGATAAAGCAGCAAAGTGGACAAGATTTGCAAAAATCTCGTCCACATGCTGTGGACCGAACCGCACTAAAATTGATATGCCACGAAGAATTCAAAGCTGTGGCAAGTCAATTCTGTCCCCGTTTCCACAGTGGCTGCTCTCCTCTCTATAGGGAATGCAGGATGCAAAGCCGCTTCAAAATCCGCGGCGAAACTGGTAATTTCCATGGGATTTCGGTCCTGTGTGATCCCAGCCTTAGGCTACTTTCCCACCTGCATTGGGGCTCAGTTCAGGGTTTCTATCTCTTTGCTTGATTCATGGAATAGAGAAACTGAAATAAAACTGAAAAAAAAATCCGATTTTTTTTCCCCAACGATTTCAATGTGGTTAAAAAAAAAAAAAAAAAAAAACCGGAAAGGCTTCCTTTTGTTTCCATTCTATCAAGTTTCCGTTTTTTCATATGTAAAAATAATGCAGTCTGCAGCATTATTTTTCCCTAAAAAAAAAGACCGAAACCTGATGGAATGGAAGCATGCGGGAAGCCTTTAAATTTGCTTTCCGTCTGCTTGAAACCCTATTGAAGTCAATGGGGGAAAAAAACAAATGCAGGTTTTTCTTCAGTTCATTTCAGTTTCTCTCCTCCAAAAATAGAGCAGAGGGATGGAAACCCTGAACTGAGCGCTAAGGTGGTGTGAAAGCAGCCTTAAATCAAGGCATTAACCGTTGACATGTTTTACATAGTGCCTCAATTTATGCAGGATCATAATTGGACAAATCAACATAACAACAATATAAAAATTACTTTTTATCTTTGCATATAAATACTTTGCAGCCACAAGTTACATTTCCCCCTTGAGATGCTTTGCCAGGACTTTACTGCAGTTGTCTTCAGTTGCTACTTGTCTGTGGATCTTTCTACTTTCAGTTCTGTCCTCAGTAAGTGAAAAGCACAATAAATTTGAGATCAGATCACTGATTAAGCCATTGAAGAATATTCTATTTGTTTGTCTTAAGAAGCCCTTGGGTTGCTTTTATGCTATGTCTTCGATTCTTTTCCATCCATACTGTGAAGTGCTGTCCTATCAATTTTGCAGCATTTGCCTGAATCTGAGCAGAAAGTCTGGCTCTTTACACTTCAGAATTCCTCCTGCTGCATCTACCCGCAGTCACATCATCAATGAACACCAGTGATTCAGTTCCACCATGTGTGACAGATAATGCAGTAATCTTCAGATCTTCAGCCCGTCCTTCCCTTCTCCATAGTGTTCTCTTCCCTTCTCCATAGTGTTCTCTTCCCATCATTCTGGTACAAGTTCTTCTTGGTTTCATCTGTCAAAGAATTTTGTTCCAGAACTGGGCTGCTTTTCTCAGTATTTTCTATATTGTTTTATCTGGCCTTTCTGTTCTTATAGCATACTAGCGCTCTCCGATGCCTTTTCAGAATAAGCTGCCGTGTGTGTGTTTGAGGAATAACACTATTTCTGCCCATTATATGACTTACATTCTGCATTTTTTATCCACCCTCCTCTTCAGCTTAAATCTCTGTTAGCTACTAAGTCTCTCTCCATTCTCCTTCTCCTCCTCTTCCCCCCCCCCCCCCCTACCCCTCTCCTCTCCATAGAACTTTATGGACATTATGAGTTATCCTCCTTCTCCACTTCCAGTTCCCATCTTGTTCTCTTTGTCTTGTTATATCTGTTCCTAGAGACATATTTCATATGTCAAGAGGTAGCAAACAGCAAATTAGAAAGAAGTGCGGCCTATAGTGGCCAGTAGTTTAGAGGGATTTTCAGCACTAAAATGTCATAAGGCCAATAGCGTGATTTGCACTTTTTCTAGTTATCACATTGGCCATCATATTATCACAATATATCTGAAAATGCAGTGATTATTTAAATATTATCAGTGGCTTGCATCTTGAGTTAAATCCTCTACATCTACATTTGTGAAGGTATCTCTTGATTGTAGACTTTGAATATGCTTTGCTACCATCTGGGAATGTTCTTCAATGACTTTCTTAAAGGAGTTGGGTAGGCACTTCCACTTAATAAAGCAGTGATCAATTAATAAGAATTAATAATTCCTTATTGATCGATTGTGTGGTGCCATTGGCAATCTGAAAGGATATGTGGGATGTCAAGAGAAGGAGAAATGCCCTCATGACTCCTTCAGGAAATTTGGAGAATTAAACAGCTTTATGGGACCTTGTTTTATGTTTTTTAAATAAAATGTAATAGTGCACAGACAAGATTCATTGCTCTAAAAAACAGAAACTCAGTCCTGTCTATTATTTATAGTAAACCACAGGGGCGTAGCTAAAGGCTCATGGGCCCAGGTGCAAAAGTTTATCTTGGGGCCCCCCAACTTCTCTCAACCCTTTAACACAGAGGCATAACTTGAAGCTTCTGGGCTCCAATCCAAAACCTGTACCAGGGCCCCCAACTATAATGCTTTATTCATAGTACTGGGCTCCCTATATGGAGAAGAGAGGCCTTATGGGCCCCCTAAGGCTTCTGGGCTTAGGTGCAACTGCATCCCCTTCATCCCCTACAGTTATACCAGTGGTAATCCACAAAGGTGGCCTTAAGCAGGAACAAAGATGGCCCTATGCAGTAACCTTACCATATTTTGCCCATAGTGAGGCCCTGATATAGTTTTGTATCAGGGAAGTAATTGCTCCAAAACCAAAAAAAAGAGCTATTGTACTTTGGCTGGATGCCTGCATCATCTCTAGTCATTTGAACCACAATACAAAAGTCTAAGATCCCATGGATCTATATATAAATACTCTGTACACTTGATAAATAATTGTCTCATTGGACCACTGGGATATATTTTTGGAGTTAAAAGTTGCTTTAAAATAATTGTAATAAAAGATGTTTAGTTTTTTTCCAGTTTTTTTAATAAGACCCAGTAAGAAAAACTTATTTTGGAGGACTATTGAGTTTTAAAATAAAAATAATAGGTAGGTTAAGTGATAAGTCCTTTTTAAGGCATCTGAGATATGTGCCAACTATATTTTGTCGAGGCATAAATTAAAAATCTTAGATAAAAAAGCGTCAATGTGAGAAGATTGTTCCAATTTTAATGTGACTGTTATGGGGTTAAACTGTAAATTCAGCATTTATGTAAGGTTGACAGATCTATTCCGGTAAATCTTCACATTAGATGGCATTGAAGTAACACAAGCTTTCCTGGAGAATATAATACCAAAAGAACAAGTCTTGAACAAGCTACTGTATCACATTAATGTAAGTGTCAAGTGATTATCATGTAAACTATAATAACTGTGGCAGAGAGGTAGGTGGAAGGAATTGTGATAGCAATGTAAACTAGCTGCATAGTAAAAAAAAAGTACATTTCTCAAATGAAGAACGTTAAAATACACTCTTCAACATTGAAATTACAACACCAAAAAGGAAAAGTCATTGAATTATGGAAATCATAGGATCGATAGGCATGTTAATTATATGCAAATAATTAAAATGGAAATAAAATATTCAAAACATCTCGATTAATTCAGTATTGAGTATAAACGCCATGTGCAGAAATACATGCACTTACACACCTTGGCAATGCTATCAATGAGGTTATTAATGGTTATCTGAGCAACGTTCTGCCACACGGAATGCAATTGGGTGCACAAATCATCAAGATGGTAGCTTGCCTTTGCAAATGCTGATCAATGACGTCCCAGATGTGTTCGATGGGAGACAAATCTTGAGACACAACAGGCCATCATAACACAATTAGGCCATGGAGGATGCTCACAGTTGCATAAGCAACATGCAGCCTGGTGATATTGTGTTGAAAAACATCTCTTGGGATACTTAGGAGAAATGGCCCACCACTGATCGTACCAATGTTTCCACGACCAATCAACATAACGCTGAGCTATGTACTGGAATGAAGACAAGAGGGGTCTGAATACTTTACATTATCAAACCCCACACCATAATCCCAGGATTGGTCCAGTGTGACATTCCCTCATGAAGGGCTTTTCATAATGTTACCCACATGGTCTCCAGACCAATCTCTAGCTAACATTATGTGCAAGACAAGAATGTAACTCCTCACTAAAGAGGATATACCTCCTTTCCAGCCTTCATTTTTATCTTGCTCTGCACCGCGATAGCCTTTGAGAGTGGTGGCATGAGGTCTGTAAAAAATCTATCACTTGACATCTGGTTTGTAGCTCAATGTCGTGCAAGCTCCTTCACCTGGATTGTGTGGACACTCTTCGATGCCTAGGCTTGGGATGTGAGGTGCAATTTCACTTGCAGTACAGAAATGATCACTATGCCCCGTCTGTGCAGAGTTTCACTTCTGAGCACCACTTGCAGTCAATACAGTTACTTGTTGTTCTCCCAACCACTGGGACACACAGCATTGAATAGTCCTGACTTCTTGGCCTATGCACCTAGCTATCTGCCGGAATGATAAACCAAGGTCTTTAAGTTCAAGAATTCCGTGCTTCTCAGTTTGTAACAAGTAGTGATAACTGGCACATCAACAAGCAAGAGGCAATACACAATCATACCACAAGACTTTATTTGATTTTTGAGGTTTCATGTGGCTAAAACAACTTGCTTTCAATCTTGCTTGTATACCATGCTTGAAGACACAGCGCTCCAACTGAAAAGAATATACATTTGTTCAATATGACAAGACTAGTAGTCACCTGGCGTGACAGGGTTAATGGAAAGCATCACACCATCAATCCCTAAAAGTCTTAGAACAATCAGTCCTCCCGTATCCCATGGGCATCCAAACAGGAGAGTGGAATGGTCTTGTCCCAAAGATCCAATGGATCCCGGTTTAGGAATCAATACATATAAAGAATAGAAAATATATACTGTCACTCTGAGGTATAACCAAGCACAATATCAGTCAAAAGGCCAAGGAGATTATATCCTCACTTACTTACTGCCGCGTTGGTAATTCACTCAACTCCCCCGAATCCAAGATTGCTCTTCATATATCCTTTCAACTCCAGAGATGGAACGTATAGCCAACACTTCTTTAAGGTTGGACTTCATTAGGATGTAGTCAAAGATGCAACATTTTTTAGAGCACTTTTACAACAACTTGCCTCCTTTTTCAAGTCATAACAAGTGACCACCAACATATATAAACAGAATAGGTACATATTCAATACATTGGTGTCAATAGGAATCGTATTCCATCTCATTGGTGCCAAAGCTCCCTGAAAACGGTAACAGAAAACAGCTATGCATTCCACAGGCTGGAAGCTGGCCTATGTTCTATTGAATGGATCCAGGTGATCATACATGCACAGATATGGGGGGGAAAGTGTGCGTTCCAATGAAAAGAAACAGGAAATAGCCTGTGCTCCAAAGAATAGAAACACAATCAGATGTATAATAGAACTGAGTGCAATGATCACATAAAATATAGTACTTAAGTCCAGGCTACTTCACCTGAAGGAAGAGTTGGTCATGTGTTCCATATCTGCATTTGAATGGATATATGATAAGCGATCTTGGATTTGGAAGGTGTTGAGTGAATTATTACCCCCTAACTAAGTAAATGAGGATTTACTCTCCTTGGTCTTCTGACCGATGTTGTGTTTAGCTACACCTCTGAGTGCCGCTATATGTTTTCTTTTCTCTATTTGCTGTGAACTTTTAAAACTTTGTCAATGTTCAGATGCTCTTTTCTACATAA
This sequence comes from Eleutherodactylus coqui, assembly GCF_035609145.1. Classification (NCBI taxonomy): domain Eukaryota; kingdom Metazoa; phylum Chordata; class Amphibia; order Anura; family Eleutherodactylidae; genus Eleutherodactylus; species Eleutherodactylus coqui. The sequence continues at coordinate 272,409,785 of NC_089838.1, forward strand.
CGTGGTAGTACTGTATATCATTTAACATTTTGAATAATTTATATCAATTCATCATGGATCACAACCCCATATATAGCTACCTTATCATTATTCACTTTTCTTATCACTTCACCTTTTAATTAAGCAAGCAGGATTTTTATTTTACAGACAAAGTCTACATTTAATGGAAGTGTAGCCGTCTTTTTAAAGGGCATGTGAAAAACAATGAACATCTTAATCCATTAAGATAAGGACATCAGTTTTAGACTTTAATGAACTAGTTGCCATGAACAAAATGGCAAACTCGAGTTTTCTGAGTTTTGTATATGATGTAAGTAATCCATCCTTTAATAATTAGGAATATCTGTCTGATGTAAAATGTAAAGGTGAGCTCTTCAAATCTTTCAAGAACAAGAACCTTTTTGACTGGTGCAACCGTGCCATCAGTAATTCTACCTTTATTGTATTGTCTGGCCTCTCAGTTCTCTTCCACTAGGAATATTTTACACATTGAACTGAGAACCCTTAATCTTAATGGTGGAAGGCCAAGCAAAGAAGAGGATGCAACTACATTTTAAATATGCATATTACATATTTTTAGTGTCCAAAATGAAATTTGAAATTTAGATATCTTTAAAACATTAAAAAATGTGTTCAGTATCCAAATGTAATCAAATACACAGAATTGTCACTTTATTAGAGACACCCATCTACTAGCATATTGGACCTCCTTTAGCCTTTAGAACTGTAGCAATTGATTGTGATATAGAGTCCACTAGATGTTGAAATCATTCTGCAAGAGGACAGGATAGTTTATTGCAGTTGCTGTAACTTAGATGGAGGTACTGAGATTGTTCTGAACAGATGGAAGGAAGGGTTTATGGATTCATATGACTTGTGCCAAATTATGACCCTTCCATCAGCATTGTGCAACAAAAATCTGAATTTATCTGACAAGACAATATCTTTCCACTGCTTAGTGATCTAATTCTTGTGCTCTTTTGTGCAATGGAGTCTTGTCTTTCTGTTTCTCTGAGGCCTCGGTCACACGGGCGTTTTTTGCCGCGATTTGCGGATCGCATAATGGATGCGCATCCGCAAATCGCGTGACTGGGGCCTAAAAATCGCCCGAAAAATCTGCTCCTAGCCGAGTTTCGTTAGAAACGGGCCGGAGCAGTGCAGCGCTGTCCAGCGCATTGAATTCAATGGAGCCGGCAATACAGCCGGCTCCATTGAAAGCAATGGGCTGCGGGCGATCTCAGGATGAATTTTCGGGAAGGGCTTAAAAATATAAGCCCTTCCCTGAAAATCATCCAAAACTGTGTAAAAAGTAAAAAAAATATATATACTCACCTTATCCGGCAGACGGAGTTCAGCCGCGGCCGGCCGGCAGTTCTCCTGAACTGCTATGAGTAGTATTCAGCAGCCGGGGATTTAAAATCCCCGCCTGCTGAATGAGCTGCCTCAGATTGGTCACAGCCCTCACCAATCAGAGGCAGCACTCACTCACCCATTCATGAATAGGTGAATTCATGAATGGGTAAGTGAGAGCTGCCTCTGATTGGTGAGGGCTGTGACCAATCAGAGGCAGCTCATTCAGCAGGCAGGGATTTTAAATCCCCGGCTGCTGAATACTACTCACAGCAGTTCAGGAGGACTGCCGCCGGCCGCGGCTGAACTCCGTCTGCCGGGACAAGGTGAGTATATATATTTTTTACTTTTTACACAGTTTTGGATGATTTTCAGGGAAGGGCTTATATTTTTAAGCCCTTCCCGAAAATTCATCCCGCGCTCGCCGGCAGCCCATTGCTTTCAATGGAACTGGCTGTATTGTCAACAAGTTGTTTACATCCACAGGATCCCCTTTCAATGGATGTTTTACCACAATCACACCATTCTCTGTATTCCTTCAAAGCCATTGCATAAGAAACCCCCAGGGTCGGCAGTTTTTGAAATCCTGAATTAGTTAGTGTAGCACCGATGACCAAACCTCATTTGAAATTGCTAAGATCCCTGCATTTCCCATCTAATGTGGATTAACACTGAAACTGATCCACACAATACTTGCTCACTTGATTTTATGCTGCACTCCAGTGTGATGCGTCTAATTTCTATACAGGGAAGCTCCAAACATTAAAAGGGCCGCTATCTTTAATAAAGTGGCTATTCATTGTATATTATTAATGTGTAGACTAATTATATTCCAGCCACTGAGCTGCTTGGAGGCCCTGTGACTGTGGGAAGCCCTCTCCAACGCTCCTCTGGCACCAGGGAATACCCCAGGGAGCCTACAGCAGCCGGTGGTGAGTCCTTCCTGGCGATACCTCTGAAGCCTTGGTGACCAAAGGGAATCCCTAGCATCCATGGGAATCCCTCCCCAACATCTCCAGCACCAGGGAACACCTGGGGGAACCTTCTCCAGTCAGTGAGAGTCTCCAGCAGCTGGTGAGTTTTTCTTCCTGGCGACACCACACATCACCATGCTTGATAAAGACCTCATAAAGGTCGAAATGTTGCAACTTTTTATTGCTGAGAAATTAAGACTTTTTATTTTTAGAGAAAATTCCTGAGTGCTGATCCATTTTGCTACCTATTTGAAATCACCACCCATCACTCAATCACCACTGCCCTACCCCTCTCCACCTGCAGCTCGTCCCTCTACAGCTGCTCACAAGAGCAACCACCTGACAGCCTGCACCAGGCATCCACATGCTCAGCGAGCCCCGGCTGCCTGCATCACATCTGCTCCTGCTTGCTGCTGCAAGGACTAGGCACCCAAACACTCAGGCGAGCCCCAACAACCTGCATCATTCCTGCTTCAGCGTTATGCTGCTAGGACCAAGTGACCACGTGCCTAGGTGAGTCCTGCTCCACCAAGGCAGCCAGGCACCCACATGCTCAAGTAAGCCCTGTTCTAGCAAAGCAGCCAGACAAGCCATCCCCTTCAACACTAACACCCTGCATACTAATACTCTCATTTTTGCTCTAACCTCTACCGCCATCCTCACTGCCTGCTTCCATTCCGTCCTCCTACAGCCAACTCCAACACACTCTATTTACATCAACCCTTCCCTGCTCCTATTGCCCATGCATAGCACTCATACATTTCTCACCTTCCTCAAATGCCTCCATCCTCCCCTCATCACCAAGAAACACCACAGCGACCCTAATAAATCCCCCAACCATCTGTACACCCTCGCTACCCTGTTACTTTTAACAGCGGGGGACGCTTACCCTAATCCTGGCCCTCCCTGTATAACTCCCAGCCAATACCCCCCAAACTACACTTAGACAACCCCAAGCCTGACCTCTAGCTTGCACGCATGCACCCCCTCCAACCCTTCAAATGTGCCCTCTGGAACTCCCAATCCATGTGCAACAGACTCCCAACCACCAAGCGCCTAAATCTACCACTGAAGCTTGGATACAGCAGTCCGATTCTGCCTCCCCCGCTGCAGTGTCTTATGATGGCCTGAAGTTTTCCCACACCCCCAGATCAGACGACAGGCATGGTGGAGGAGTAAGTGTTCTCCTCTCGCCAAATTGAACCTTTGAGGTTTTTCTCCCAACTCCCTTCCTCTCCTTCTTGTCCTTCGAAGTACATACCCTGCAACTCTTCCGCCTATTCCATCTATGTGTTGCAGTTATCTACCGGCCCACGGGCTCCACCCACCTGTTACTGGACCATTTTGCAGCCTGGCTCCCCCACTTCCTGTCCTGTGAACTCCCAACCCTCATCCTCGGGAATCTAACATCCACATAAACAACCCTGCCTCCCAACTTCTAACCCTCACCTCCTGCCTTGGCCGTTCACAACTCTCCGACTCCCCCACTCACACAGACAGTAACATTCCCACTCACACAGACAGTAACACTCTTGACCTAATCTTTTTCTGCCTCTGCTCCACCTTCCACTTTACTAACTCCCTTCTTCCACTCTTGGATCACAATCTTCTCTCTCTCTCTATTAGGCACCCTAACATCTCCCCAGAATCTCCCATCTATCGCACTTCCAGGAACCTCCAGGCCATCCGCACCCAACAGTTCGCCAAGACCCTACAGTCCTCCCTGTCCCCCATTTCTCTCATTTCATGCCCTAATCTGGCTGCCAAATACTACTCCACCACCATCAGATGTGCCCCCGATGAAGCTGCACTCTCCATGACCAGAGCCGTCAACCGCAGACCACAACAACCCTGACTCATGCCCAAACGCTCTTCATTCGGCAATGCTTCAGAAGTGCCAAACAGCCTGCAGACTTCATCCAGTTTAAATTTATGCTAAAACCCTACAACCTTGCCTTCCACCGTGCCAAACAAGTTTATTTCACCTCCCTTATCTCCTCACTATCCCACAACCCTAAACGACTCTTTGACATCTTCCACTCCCTCCTTAGCCTTAAAAAACAGGCCCCATGACAGACCTCAGTGCTGGAGAGCTAGCCACCCATGTCAAAAAAAAATTGAAACTATCCGTAAAGAATTCCCCAAACATTGCGCAGCTAGCCATGGTCCCGGCCTTTTCAGCATTGCACCCATCACTCATTCTGCTCTCTCCTGGTTCTCCTCCTATCTCTCTAAGCGCTCTTTCAGTGTCTCTTTTGCTGGCTCTACCTTCTCTCCACTTCCTCTCACTGTCGGGGTCCCCCAAGTCTCGGTCGTTGGCCCCCTTCTCTTCTCTATCTATACAGCCCCAATCGGGGTAACCATTTGCATATTTGGCCTCCAATATCACCTCTATGCTGATGACATCCATCTATATACCTCTTTCTGTGACATCTCTGCACTTTTCTTCCAAAACATCTCTGATTGTCTGTCCACTGTCTCAAACACCATGTCCTCCCTTTTTCTCAAACTTAACCTCTCAAAAACTGAGCTTCTCGTTTTTCCACCGTCTACCAGCTGACCTTCCCCCAACATCTCCATATTAGTAGCTGGCACTACCATATCCCCCAAACAGCATGCGCACTGCCTAGGGGTCACATTGAACTCAGACCTCTCCTTCACCCCCGCATACAATCTCTGGCCAAAACCTGCCACCTGCCCCTGAGGAACATTGCTAAACTCTGTTTGTTCCTGACCACGGACGCGCTAAAGACTCTTGTTGTTGCCCTCATCCATTCCAGACTCAATAACTACAACTCACTGCTAATTTGGCCTTTTCCGCACCAGAATCTCCCCTCCCCAATTCATATTAAATGTGGCAGCTAGACTCATCTTCCTATCCAGCAATTTCTCAGATGTCTTCGCACTATGTCTGTTACTGCATTGGCTGCCCATGTATTACAGAACTCAATTTAAACTCATCACCCTCACTTATAGAGCTCTCCATGGTGCCGCACCACCATACACCACCTCCCTCCTGTCCATACATCACCCAGCCCGGGCACTGCGCTCTGCCAATATGGTAAGACTATACCCCCTCCTCATATTAACCTCCCATTCTCACCTCCAGAACTTCACCAGAGCAGTAACGACCCTATATAATGCTCTACCCCAAGACATCTGGACAATCACTGATGCGTGGAATTTCAGACATGCCCTAAAGACTCACCTTTTTAAAGAAGTACACCCTCTTCTGATTTTAGTCCCTCGCCCTCAAATTACACCCATCATGTTCACTCCTTGCCCCCCTACCTCATATACCATCTCACCCCATCCTGATGGAGCCCCTCGTGCATCAAATGCTCTTTGGAATAAGTTGGCACTATAGAAATAAAGATTATTATGTAACTCTCATACCATTTTTTTTGGAAGCGCATCTAAATCTTTGATATTTGACTTCTCTAACTGTAAAGAACGCTTTCCTATATAGATCCCTAAACTGCCTTTTCTCCACACATAATGAATGTCTCCTGGTCCTTTGTAGAAATCTTGAAAAGATTTAGTTAATATTGTTAGGTTATGCATCAATGTCTGATCAACAGTGGTTTAATGGTCAGCCAGCCACTAAAATGAGCCATCCCAGATTAAGTGTCACCATATTCTCCTAATACTGGTGCCACTGCATTCTAAAGATTGTGAGAAAGTTCACCAATCACTCCACCAATCAGACAGTGATGGCATATCTTATCTTGCAGTATATTACTCTTTACATTTTAGGATTATAACTATAGCTAGTACTATATTAAATGTTTAGTTAATTCAAGTACACTCTGATATCATTAGCTCGTAATAAATGTATAGTCATGGAAAAAAACCAAGTACACCTTCATTGAATTCTATAGTTAAATTTATCAGGAAATAATTAAAAATAATAAACATCTGGTCCTTAGAAGGCCTTAAAATTAGATTAAGAACAACACATGAAAAATGGCAGTTATTCATTTAACAAAAACTAAGGCAAAATGCTGAAGCAGTGTGTGAAAAATTAAAATCATTTTCTGCTTGGAAATTCTGATGGAATTTTGTACCACTCTTCTCAGTTCACTCATTGGAAGATTGTCAACTGTCTTAAATGCTTTCCACTTGTGAATAATCTTTCTCACTTTAAATTGATGGACTCCAAATTGTTTGGAAATGGCCTCATAACCCTTCCCAAATTGATAGGCAGCAACAATTGCCTCTCTAAGATTGTTGCCAATGTCTTCCTCCTTGGCATTGTGTTAACACACTTCTGAATGCTCCAGACCAGCAAACTGCCAAAACTTCTGTTTTTATAAAGGCAGCCAACTTAATGATGAGCAATTATTTAAGGATAATTGACTAGTAGCACCTGCCTGCTTCTAAGGGCTCTTTCCCATGAGCAATTATCGGCCACTGTTTCCACGGCTGGCCGATATACTCTACTACCTGATGCACTGGATTCCAATGCATCAGAACACATAGACCTTTTCCTGCGGTGTAAAAGCGCCTGGCCGGGGCAATATAGCACTGGGCGCTTTTACGCTGGGCCATAAAGTTGGTCCTGGAACTTTCTTTCCTTCTGGAATATGTCGGCCGCTGTATGGGCTCCTATGGGAGCCAATGAAAGCAGTATGGATAAGGGAGGTGGAAGGGAGTTTAGCAGCATGACTGCTAAACTCTCTCCCCCTTCTCATCTCCCCTCCCCTCCGTCTATTTGCAATGGGAGGGGGTGGGATGGGAGTGGGGCTAAGCACCATCCCATCCTGCCCCATCCCATTACTGGCTTCAAACAAGGGGAAGGGAGGGGGCAGAGGCTTAGCTCCACTCTGTCCCACCCCTTCCCATTGCAAACAGCCGGAGGGTAGGAGAACGGAGGTGAGCTGGAGAAGGGGAGGGAAGAGGAAGACAGCTAAGCTGTCTTCTCATGCCTAATGGCATTGCGGCCTCGGTGAATATGCGTGTGGGGTGTGCTGTCTGAACAGGCGCATAAACGTTAGATTTGTGCACCCATTCACACGTTTTCAGGGCATTGGCGGGTGCACGTAAAAACGCCTACAGCTGTGTGGAGGAGCCCTAACCTTTTGAATCCTATGATAGCAGTGAGGGTGTCCTTCATATTTTCACACACTGCTTCTGAATTTTATCCTAGTTTTTGTCAAATAAATAATGATATGGTGTAATTTCTCATGTGTTGTTGTTTATCTCAAGTTGTATTTATGTAATTTTAAGACCTCCTAAGGACAAGACTTCTTTTCTTATTATGCTCTGATACATAAAACCTTAGAATTCAGGAAGAGTACTTAGTTTTTCTTATGACTGTAAATAAAAGCAATACATTTAAATATATATTAGCATTCAGGAAAACTATTATGCATAATAAAAAGGTTTCTAATTTCTACAGATGCAAAAACTTCACAACAAAGAGAATCTGAAGCGTAATTATATATATTTTTTGTAGTTGACTAATGAAAAGATAATTCCCTTGTAAGAGATGGCATGTGCCTCTGATCTTGTTTTCTCCACATTAACATCCCTGGACTGGTCTCTGCATAGATGATATATTCATAGTATGGGTCAGTCTGACAGTATAGAGTGGTTTATGTGACACTGTCTCTATCCATGACCTGTCCAGGGCATTATTCTTCACATACATGTCTTATAGTCTGCCTCTACTGACCATAGAGCTCAATGCAGCTCAGTGTGGAATTGACAATGTGGCTGAGGAAAATAATCAACAAAACCATGAAAAGACTCTGGATTTTTGCTTGTGCATTGTTCTCCTCTGGAAATCTGCTTCCTGGCTGCTTTTGTGTCTACAAAACTCTACTATTCCGTGTAATATACTTCCTCAGCACTATGGGGTATCATTTACAAGCATAGTTCTCCCTTCTGCCCATACTGTACAGAGAACACTCCTCAAATGGCAAACCCCTGTCTGCAATATTCAGGAAATTAGCATGAAGGGGGTACAGCTTGTGTCCTGTCTGCTACATGAAGTAAGCAAATAAAACCAGGTTCCAGTAGCTATATACAGTTTCAAGAAAAACTAAGTGAGCCCTTTGGAATTACTTGTTTTTTTGAATTGATCACTAATAAAATGTGTCCTGATTGCTATCCAAGTTGCAATAATAGACAAACACAATCTAATGATACTAATCACACTCAAACACATATTGTGTAAATATCTACAGTGGAGGGAGAAAAAGTAAGTGAACCACTGGGTTAAAGGGGTTTTCCAGGAAAATAAACAAATATAATGTCAATATAAATAAATTGCTAGTTACTAGAGATGATCGAGTATACTCGCTAAGGCACATTACTCGAGCGAGTAGTGCCTTAGCCGAGTATCTCCCCGCTCGTCTCTAAAGATTCAGGGGCCGGCGGTGGGCAGGGAGCTGGGAGGAAACGGAGGGGAGATCTCTCTCTCCCTCTCTCCCCCCCGCTCCCTGCCGCAACCCACCTGTCACCCACGCCGGCCCCCGAATCTTTAGAGACGAGCGGGGAGATACACGGCTCAGGCACTACTCGCTCGAGTAATGTGCCTTAGCGAGTATACTCGCTCATCTCTACTAGTTACCTTTATTTAACTGCATTTTGTCCAGGGGCAATCACAATTGAAATAATAGTATCCTCTCAATTCTACGCAATTTTTGAATTTCTGTATAGTACATTATATATTCCCTCTCTTTCCTTACTGCAACGGGAAGGGATATGCAATATATTAAGCAGGCCAAATCTCCAGTCAGTGCTACGGTAAGAACTGAGCATGAATCCAAACTATACACACCTCCCAATGTTGCCATTACCCATCCCTTCATTGTTTTAGGGCTCAAATAATGCTAAAAGTGAGAATAATAATTAGAGATGAGCGAGCACCAAAATGCTCGGGTGCTCGTTACTCGAGTCGAACTTTCAGCGATGCTCGAGAGTTCGTTTCGAGTAATGAACCCCATTGAAGTCAATGGGTGACTCCAGCATTTTTGTATATCGCCGATGCTCGCTAAGGTTTTCATTTGTGAAAATCTGCAAAACACAATAAAGTGATGGAAACGACACAGAAACGAATAGGGCAGGCGAGGAGCTACATTTTGGGCTGCATCTCAAGTTCCCAGGTCCCACTATTAAGCCACAATAGTGGCAAGAGTGAGACCCCCCCCCCCCCACTGTCAGCGTAAAGATAACAGCTGTGGCAGAGAAGAACGATGTTAGCCCATTGAATTAAATGGAGCCGGCAATACAGCCGGCTCTATTGAAAGCAATGGGTTGCCGGCGTACGTGGGATAAATTGTCGGGAAGGGCTTAAATATATAAGCCCTTCCCTACAATTCATCCAGAAATGTGTAAAAATAAAATATATATATATACTTACCTGGTCCCGGCAGAACGATGTTAGCCCATTGAATTCAATGGAGCCGGCAATACAGCCGACTCCATTGAAAGCAATAGGCTGAGAGCTGCCCCTGAGCCAATCAGAGGCAGCCCTCACTCACCCATTCATGAATTCATGAATGGGTGTGAGTGAGGGATGCCTCTGATTGGTCAGGCTGTGACCAATCAGGGGCATCTCATTCAGCAGTCGGGGATTTTAAATCCCCAGCTGCTGAATACTACTCACAGCTGTTTAGAGCAGTTCAGGAGAACTGCAACCTGCCGCGCTGAACTCCGTCTGCCGGGACCAGGTAAGTATATATATATTTTTTATTTTTACACATTTCTGGATGAATTGCAGGGAAGGGCTTATATATTTAACCCCTTCCCGACAATTCATCCCGCGATCGCCGGCAGCCCATTGCTTTCAATGGAGTCGGCTGTATTGCCGACTCCATTGAATTCAATGGGCTAACATCGTTCTGCCGGGACTAGGTGAGTATATATATATTTTTTATTTTTACACATTTCTAGATGAATTGCAGGGAAGGGCTTATATATTTAAGCTCTTCCCGACAATTCATCCCGCGTACGCCGGCAGCCCATTGCTTTCAATAGAGCCGGCTGTATTGCCGGCTCCATTGAATTCAATGGTCAGTGCTCGTTTAATCGAGACGAGTACCGCGTGGTGCTCGTCTCGAGTAACGAACATCTCGAGCACCCTAATACTCGAACGAGCATCAAGCTCGGACGAGTATGCTCGCTCATCTCTAATAATAATTACTAGATACCTACTTCTTACTATTTATCTTTATTCTTTGTCTCCCTATATGATACATACAATTTTGTGAGTAACATCGCTGACCTTGGCTAAATGCAACTTGTGCGGTCGCACAGGGTGCTAGCACCAGCTATGGGAACACCAAACAGATGTAGGCTGTGGGCAATCACCACCCATAGGACCACCGAGTTAGATGATTCTCCTCCTCCATGTGGCAGCATCTTGTGGAGTTCAATGAATCATCCTCCTCTTGGCTCTGTCAGTAACTCAATGACATGATCTTTATTCTGGTATTATACCTATGTACTGAGGTTTAGGAAAATGGAGAAAGTCTAGCATCGGATTAAAAACTTTCAGTCTTTATTAAATGATCCAGACAGACAGACATGGAGGAACAAAGGACATGTGTCATGTTTCAGGTAAGCATGTTGCCCTTAATCATAGACATCAAGGCACATGTGAGTAACACATATATCCCAATAGAAAGCTAATGGGATGCTTAAAGCAAGACCATATGACACCAGAGGCCAGATACAATTACAAGGCAGCAATAACAAGTAAAAATACATGTATAAACATTTCATTTCTGGATTTGAAACTGTCAGGAAATGCTAATGCAGTCTTTGGTTGAAACGTCCACTTACCGCAAGCCCACTGCTGGTAACACTGTATTATATGCTTCATCGTGTTTTGCTATTTATGCATTTAAGTGTCCCAGTGGGAGAATTGCTGCGTGCCAAGCAAAATTGTTCCTCTGATTTGGCCAAGTGAGAATTGTGTACTGTGGATTTACTGGGTGTCACGGCAAGTCAGCAATTGCTCCTGTTATACTGGTGCTAGGCAATGACAGGAGCTCAACTTTGCAGGTATTGGTTGATTTGGTTGGCTGTGAGGTGAACTGCTCAGCCAACCGATCACCATTCTTCTGTGTACATGTATTCCAGCCACTCCTCTCTTAGGGCGCTGGTTATTCTCCTGACTTCAGAATGGTTTTAGCATATATGCTGGTCAGTTATCTGTCTGTATCCTGTCTGACTTATTTTTTACCTTTACAAATTTACCTTTGACACTTTCTGTCTATATTCTGTCGGATTCACGTCTGTCAGTTGTATGGATCATGATGTATGATAACTGTCTGACTGCTGGTTAACTCTTTCCTATGACAGTGTGTCTATTCCGAATCCTGAACCTGCCTGACATTTGTTAGACTGCCTATCTGAACCTGTTTTACTCCAGTTCTGAACTGAGCATGACTTCTGTCTGCCGGTATGTTCACTTATGCTTTAGGCTCCTGGTTCTGTTCTACACCTTCGTTATGTCAGACTGTGGATTTACTTATAGATTGGAGTGTTGCACATTTATCTCTGTGCTAGTGGAACTTATTCTATTGTTTGCCACTGTTCCCTTTTCCCATCTAGGAAAAATCAGGGTCACCCTATATTCCTGATGTGGGGTCAGCCTGGAACCCCTTCACTGTTTTTCCTTTTGCAATGGTACCCCCGATCACCTGGCTGTGAAGGGGTTGCAACACTGAATCAGCACTGTGCCCCTTTTTATGATCAGGATTGCTGGAAGTACCAGAGGCTGACCCTGTAGTGGGGTGTTACCTCTAGTATTTTCCTGTTTTGTGTTGTTGACTGTTACAGTAAATATATGCATATTTATTTAATGCAGGTGGGTGGCTTGAAGGAAACCAAAAGAAGAGGCCAGGTAGGCCCCATAGTTGTGGCGCAGTTGTGCTGAAGCAAGAAACAGTGCAGTTGCACTAGATCCAGCTCCTGCATTTTATTGGGAAGGCATCCAGGACACCTACCTGCTGGGAGACTGAACTGAGACAAGGTCTGGAGGTGAAACTATCAAAATGCTGAGAAACGCTCTACTTCAATCCCACTGGGAAATGCAAAGACCTATCTGCCAGACAGAGATGGTATCTGTGTAGTTAACCTCCTAGTGAATAAATAAAGTTCCTATTTCCAGCATGTGGTCATGAATGTCAAACCATTACACAAGCATCATACCATGGCTTCTGCAACTGCCATTTCCCCCTGAAAATAAGACCCTGTCTTATAGTAATTTCCCCCCCAAAGAGGTGCTAAGTCTTATTTTTGGGGAGATCTTATTATACTTACCTAGCAGGCTCAGACCAGGTCCCTCCCACTGCTCTGTGAAGCTCTGACATGCGAAGCCGTGGCATTGATTCGCCCATTCATAAATCCCATTTCCACAATGCAATGGCTGTGATTGGTTCTTCAACCGCTGCTCAGCCAATCAACACAGTGCTCAATGAACCAATCACGGCCACCGCATTGGTTTATCGAGTGCTGCATTCAGTGCTGCTCAGCTAATCAGAGCCATCACTCCCTGAAGGTGCTATTTATGAATCCTGTAACCAAGAAGTAATCTTCTGTGGGTGAATGAGGACTGCAGGACGCCCAGCAGAGCTCCGGACAACAGCAGGAGGACCCAGACTGAGCCTTTTAGGTAAGTATTCCTTTTTCTTTTTAATGTAATGCAGCTAGGGCTTATTTTTGGGGTAAGGCTAACATTTCAAGGCTTCCCAAGAATCCCGAAAAATCAAGGTAGGGCTTATTGTCAGGGTAGGTGTTATTCTCGGGAAAACAGGCTAGATGCATGAACTATGTGAACAAGACTGGGCACATGCTGAAGCCCCTCTACGGCTTGGCCCTGATGATGATGCTACCAAGCCCCCTAATGAAAGAGCCAATAACGGTCTGAAACTAAAGACAGATGACCAAGGCTGGACTCCCAAATGACCTATGCCTTATTCTGACAGGGTGAATTCATCGGCCTTGCACCCTTTTAAAAACCCACCAATCATAAAGGTTGTGAGACGGTTTTGAGCCCGTTTACTCTAGACATAAGTGGTGGTCTGAGGTCACATGTATCTACAAAGATCATTTTGAAGCATACTTAGCATAATTTTAATAACAACATTTGGTAATACAATACACGCAGTAGCGGTCTTATTAACATAGCATTTACAACATAAAAAACATTTCCTATGAGATTATTAGCAATCCTGTCAATTACTCCATCAGTTCTCACACGGGATATAAAATATTCAGTGAGTTCTTGAAATTAACCAGTAAATTGCTGACTAGCATGCTCATAATTACCTATCTTACCAGCTGTTTTGTCGAAAAAGAAGCTTTCTCGCACTGGTGAAGCCTAATTAATGTTGCTGACAGCACTCGTACTGAACAAGTTAATGAGGAAACAATAACTGGGACAGAGAGATTGCTGATTTTCCCCCTAGTGGCACAGGTTGAGTGCGTAGATCAAAATCTAATTAGGAAACATTTTTCCTGTCTAATTGGCTCACCTTTTGTCCTCTAGAAATCTACAAAGTATTAATAATGTGGAGCTGCGGTACCCCCTTCAGATGAATCTAATTGATGCATGGAAACAAGTATCGTCCCAATTAGTGTGTGGTTCTTCTTTACTATTCCCATGATTGCAGAAAGGTAAGGGGGAAAGAAATGATCTGATGTGCACATGACATGGTCAAACCCTATCTTTACATTGCTTGCATTGTGTAATAATTAGTTGGAAACATGCAGGTAGAGATATTATATAGTGGACAGGGTCTTATTACCACTTAATTGGTCTATAGTATATATTTTTGGAAACATTAAGATCAGGCCAGGGTTGAATTTCAAGGCCCTCGGTAACTGATCCCATGGACTATGTGAGCAACAGTAAACACTAGGTAAAGCCCCTCTAGGCCCTGACGGTGACACTACCAATCCCCTTATACTATAGTTCAGTTTAGTGCTAATAAGACCATGTCCACTATATGAAATTATTTGATATATGTCAGATTGTTGGGTTCCAACTTCTGGGATCTTCCGAGATCCAGAGGCGTAACTATAGAGGATGCAGGGGATGCGGTTGCACCCAGGCCCAGGACCCTTGGGGGGCCCATAAGGCATCTCTTCTCCATATAGGAAGCCCAGGACTATGAATAAAGTATTATAGTTGGGGGCCCTGTTCCAGGTTTTGCATTGGGGCCCAGGAGCTTCAAGTTACGCCTCTGCCGAGATCCCTAGAGCGACGCATCCCAATGCCCCATATGAATGCACTGTTGGTGAGCATGCTCGACCACCATTCACCTCTATGAGACAAGCAGAGATCAATGCACTCAGTAATTTCCATCCATGCAATGGAAAGTAAGATACACCAAATTTATTAGGATGTACACGCCTTTTGTAGTCTGTGTGCCAGCTATGAGCTGAAGTAGATTTGCTATTATCATAGTATTATCATAAATGTGTCATGTGGTGGGAAGCCATGCTTACCCTACTAAGCAACAGCTGCTTATTAAAAAAATGGCAAGAGTAGTATTAAAAATATATACAGATATTGCAATTTTTTGTACTAAAGGCTTGGCTTTTATGTCAAAATTTGACTCCTGGTACATGTGACTTGATCAATTCACCCTATAGAGTTAAAAGTCTATGGGCACCTCTTATAGTCTGTGCCCGTGGCAGTGCCTATTGCTCCCCCACCCTACACCCATCATGGTTAAGGACAATTGTCATCATTGTTGCACGTTTTGCAGCAGGATAGCAATATTCAGATTCAGTCATCAAAAGCAAAATCAAAAGTGAATAGTTTCCTTTTAACTTGCAAAATGAATTCACTTAATTTATTTTCATAATTCCAAGAAATACTGTAATTATTCTTTAATGATTCTTGTCCGTATGTTCTTGCTAGGCAGCAATTGAAGAAGTTTGTGCTGTTGCTTAACAACAAGCTCAGCGGGAAACATTTGGCAATGCCAGGGCACTTCCCTGCTGTGTGACTGATATTTTCACTCACCTGTCTTCAGAAATGTACCAGCCTCAACGATGTTACAGAAAAAGGAATATAGTATAGAACAGCTTAGGTATCAACATGGGCGACACAGCAGGTAGAACAGCAGGTGATACAATAGAGTCCGGCCATCCAATAATCATGAGTGGGACATGTAATGCTGTGATATGGGTGCAGAATTCAGTATTATCCTATGAAGTGAAAGACTTTTACATTTTTCTATAAAATGAATGAGGAAATCAATTTCTGGTTCCATTAAATAAAGAAGGAATCTTGTATGACAGAATAATGCAGTAAGTGTGAAGTTCATCTGTATTAATCTCATTTTATTCAAGTGTCACATATGCACTTTCCCAGGAAGTGGCGTGGGCATGACTGAAATGGGTACCAGTGACTGACAGGCAACATTGAAAATTGCTATATTACAAGTGATCAAGAGATAGCAACTTCAATTCCCCCATGGGGACTAAAAAATGTTAAAATGAAAGATTTTGTTACATTTTTAAAACATTAACCTCTTCATGACGCGGCCCTTTTATTTTCCATTTTCGTTTTTTTCTCCCCCACTTAAAAAAAACCATAACTCCTTTATTTATCCATTGACGTCGTTGGTTGGGCTTGTTTTTTGCGGGACGAGTTGTATTTTTCAATGGTGCTTTTTAATGTACCATAAAATGTACTGAAAAACTTAAAAAAAATTCTAAGTGGAGTAAAATGAAAAAAGAACGACGTGTGTCTTGTTTATACGGCGCACAAACTGCAACAAAACGACATGATAACTATCCTGTGGGTCAGTACGATTACTACGACACCAAATTTATATAGTTTTTTTTCTACTATACTACTCTTTTTTTTTTTTCCAAAGACATTTAATTTTTTTCTATTATTTTCTGCGGTCATCTTGTGCGCAATAGCTTTCCGTCTACGTAGTTCAGCAATGGCTCATTTTTTGCGGGATGTCCTGTAGTTTCCGTTAGTACTTATTCGGAATACATATGACTTTTTAATCACTTTTTATTCTGTGTTTTCTGGGAGAGAGGGTGACTGAAAGTGCATTTCTGGCGTTCTTTATTTTTTTTTCGGATGATGTTCACCGTGTGGGGTAAATAATGTGCTAGTTTGATAGATCGGACGATACCAAATATGTATTTTTATTTTATTATTTAGACTTTTTAATTATAGATGTGGCAAAAGGAGGGTGATTTAAACTTTTATTACTTTTTTTTTTTTTACAATTGATACTTTGATCGCTCCTGCAGTATGACATAATGCTATAGCATTACGTCATACTGCATTCTGACAAGCAGCCTATCAAGCCACCCCACGGGGATGGCTTGATAGGCAGTCTCTCAAGGCAGCCCTGGGGCCTTTCAGAATCGCTCGATTTTCTTGTGATGTGACAATCCTACAAGTCGCATGTATGTGAAGCCCATGTTTTGTAGGCTGCTACATTGCGAGAATACAAAATCACAGCATTATCTATACAGCTGTAATTTGCGATGTTTTGTAACCCATGTTTCCCTATGAAGCCTCCCTTTGTGTTGCATCACATTGAACGAAAGCTAGGTTTTTGTTTGGTGCGATGCAACTTTCACACTAGGAAGTACAACCCTAAAAGCCCTAAACTCAGCCCTATCTGCATTAAAAAAAACACAATATATCAGCTATCAGGCACTGTCAGGTCCGCCGCTCTTCTCCTCTCCAGTTCCAGCACACTTGCTTGTAGTTTTCCCCCAGCGCTTCCTGTTTTGGAGGTTCAAAATTCCCGCCTCCTGAAACCGCTGGCTGTGATTGGTTCTTGAGTACCATGGCTCAGCTAATCAGAGCCAGCGCTCGATGAACCAATCACAGCCATCGCATTGAATGGCTATGATTGGTTTATTGAGTGCTGCAGTTATTAGCCGAGCCGCAGCACTCGAGAACCAATCACTGCCAGCGCTTCCTGGATGTGGGAATTTTGAACCTCCAAACCAGGAAGCGCTGACTGAAAACTACCAGCAAGTCTGCTGGAGCTGCAGAGGAGATGTGCGGCAGGACCTGACAGTGCCTGATAAGTGAAGCATTGTGTTTTTTTATGCAAATAGAGCTTATTTTTGGGGTATTGCTTATATTTCAAGCCACCACCACCCCAAAATCCTGGTAAAAGAGGACTACAAAGAGAGAACGCAGCGATATTGCACAGAGCACAGATGCCATATCGCTGCAATTGTCCTGCGGCAATATTGCCGTCGCCGTGTCTATCCAGCCTAAGTGTATTCTTCCCTAGAAGGGGATAATATTTTAATATTTTTTTGGAATACAGTGTCATATAGTGGTACCATATGGTAGCACAATTAGTATTGAACCATACTGACTCCATGTGACTCTGTTCAAACTGCTTGCACGTGACTCAGCCTTGTGCAGGAGACATAAGTTGATAATGATATTTGGTAACTTCGTTACGTTGTAGACTTTAGTTTGTGGAGTCGTTGTAAGCACAGAATAATTGTAGTAGTGTCATTAATGCCAGCTCCTGTGTCTATATTACGGCAGCAGTAGTAGCACATAACAAGCTCTCCGTCTTGGCGCTGGTCTTGTGAGCTGTAGAATGCCCTTTCATCATTTGCTCTTTAAAAATGACACACCTGCCAAGTCTAAATTAGAGAAGAAAATAGCACGTTGAATGCATTTCACAAGTGGAGTAATTCGGTACTTATTTAACTGCAGAAAGACGCTGGCACCAATAGTGCTGGCGTCTCATTACCGCTAAGTAAGTGTTTCATTACTTTGTTTCTGAAATGCATTAAATGAATTTCACTCACTCCCTTCCTGAATGACCAATTATTGGTTTCTGACTGGGAGATCTGAGTGACTCACTGCTATATATATATATATATGGACCCTTCCTTCCGCTGTGTTATCAAATTACAAATTACATTACTAATTTCTCTATCAAGGCTTTAAGAGGAATATGTCTAATATTGAGGTTTTGCCTTTTAATGCTCTTGCCTGCTTATGTATGCAAAATGTTTCTAATTAATGGTTCTGCTAATCAATGTTAGGGTCCTGGAGGTCTGATTGTGGAAAATCTATAATCTACTTGTGAATGTGTAGGTTAAAATGAATATTTTATGTGAATTCTGCTAATTAACAAATGTTGAATGACAATGATGGCAATGGGGTGCATAAAAGGGTGAAAAGGCCCCAAATAAATGATTAAAGTTGGTCTTGGTTTTGTGCTGGTTCACACTAATGTACTCCGAACCATCTAGGACAGGGGCGTAACTATAGAGGATGCAGGGGATGCGGTTGCACCCGGGCCCAGGAGCCTTAGGGGGCCCATAAGGCCTTTCTTCCCTGTATAGGGAACCCAGTACTATAAGTAAAGCATTATAGTTGGGAGCCCTGTTACAGATTTTGCATCAGGGTCCGGGAACTTCAAGTTACATCTCTGATCTGGGATATGAACACTTTGAGCCTGTTTGCCCCCAAATCATTTCCAGTAGCGTTTTGTCAATTTCTTATACCCTTCTTTGAGAATTTTCACGTGCAGAAAAGTGCAGATGTAAAATTTGTTAATTAGTGCAGATTTGTTGCATTTTTGACTGCGGAATTACTTGTGTTTTATTTTTTTTTTTTACACAGACATTAATTGAGGAATTAAATCTCCTGTATATTTGTGCACCCGTTCAGATGGCCCGAGCCCGGCGCATATATAATGAGCCCGAGATACCATCAGGCGGGGACTGACAATTTAGCTCTGCTAAACTGCCTTCCTCATTTCCACCCCCTCACCGGCTCACGGAAAGGGGAGAGGCCAGTACGGGGTGGAAGCTAGTGTGCTAAGTTCTGCCCCTTGTCAGCAGCCAGAAATGGGAGGGACGGGACAGGGCAGGAGGTTAGCAACTAGCTCCTGCCCCGTCCCGCCCCCTCCCATTGCAAACAGCTGGCAAAGGGCGGAGGGGAGGAGAGAAGGGGGATAGAGTTGAGCAGACAAGCTGCTAAACTCTCTCCCACCTCCCTTCTCCGGCCGCTGTCATTGGCTGCCATAGGATTTTATGCAGTGGCCGACATATTCCGGCCAGAAAGATAGTTTTAGGACTATCTTTCCTGGCCAGCGTAAAAGTGCCTGGCCGACATGTGCTATTTTGGCCGTCCAGGCGCTTTTATGCGGAGGAGATTCGCTCATCTGATCTGATGCATTGTAAACTAATGCATCAGATGGTAGCCTATACTGGTCAGCTGTGAAAACAGTGAGCAATATACGCTCATGTGAATAAGCCCTCACATTGTAACGCACAAATGTCCACATAGACTAAGGGTAATTCCACGCTGGCGATCGTGTTTTTGCCACAAGGCCAAATTGTGGCAAAATTGCATCTTTTATTCACTGCGTTTTGTGAGCGCCAGCGATGCTTTTTAGAGAGAATAATCTCCAATTGCATCGCTGCCACCTGCAATAACATCGGGTGATAAAATTGTGCGTTTTTTATCGCAAAAGACAATGGGGTTTCTGATGTTTCAATCACATCGCAACACGTGTTTGCAGCATTGCGATGTGATATAACGCAGGCTCCATAGAATACAATGGGAGATTTAAAAAATTGAAACCGCAGAAAAATAGAACATACTACGATTTTTTATCTCCTGGACATCGCATCAATAAAAACATCATTGGTTTCTTAATCTGCTTTTTAACTGACTATCGCAGCGTCCAAAAATCACGGGAAAAACACACGTTTTTCTGAGCCATGTGAAACCACCTTAATTCTGTCCTGTGTGAGAAAGGTCACTTAGGCAACACCGTAAGAGGGTGGATCACTACACAAGCTCTAACCACCCATTAAAATAAGAAATTCAACCAACCTGGGCTGGGCCTTGCTCCATGGGGCCATATAAGTATTTTGGGCTGCCTCTATGCTATATATTCCTTTAGTGAATGACAATTGGAGAAAATAAATGTGAAGATTAGAGATGAGCGAGTATACTTGCTAAGGCTAAATACTCGAGCGAGTAGTACCTTAGCTGAGTATCTGCCTGCTCATCTCTAAAGATTCGGCTGTCGGCGGCGGGGGAGAGCGGGGAGTCATCCACGCCGGCAGCCGAATCTTTACAGACGAGTGGGAGGATACTCAGCTAAGGCACTACTCGCTCGAGTAGTTAGGCTTAGCGAGTATGCTCGCTCATCTCTAGTGAAGATGTTGGAGAAGATTTATCAAACTTGATGCAAAAGAAAACTCATAGCAACCCAGAAGTAGGGCAAGGGCTAGTCAGAGTAGGCAGATGTCTAAGGAGCATTTTACATGAGCCAATATCATCAGCAAAATGGCCTTCACACAGGCCAACATAGGGGATGAATGATCATTCATGTAATCGTGTTAGACTTTTTTTTTGCTTTTTGCAAGGAGGGCTGGAAGTGCAGTATGTAGTGATAATAGAAGCAATTATCTGTTTTCCTCTTAATGATCCTGTTGAAGAACACTGTCATCAGTCTTTCCTATGCCTGGATGATAGCAGAAAATAAGAGATTTGACTTAACAACAAACTGTCCCCTAAATCTATTATTTTTGGGGAAAGGGAAGACGCGTGAGTATACTTTTCTAATGAAAATATTACCACCTATCAATAATTAGTTTATCATCGATTGCTTCACCGTGATCTTGAATATCACCATCCTTAACCCTTTCCAATCCACTGTCTGACCTCTGAAGACATTATGATTTAAGGCTGTACGGCTCCGATGTTGGAAGACGTTGGTCAGGGTTCCCTTACTGCATATTGCCAGCTTCTCTGCTGTCGCCGCCTATCCAACGTGTCACCTCATGCAGTACCGGCTTTAGCCAGCATATAGCGCTGTTGTATAACGGCAGAAAAAGAGTGAGCCCCCTAGGAAAACCAGGATACAAATTAGATTGGAAAGGGTTAAGACCCTTTAACATGGAATGATTCTTGTCCAAAAAATCGTACAAACAAGCGAAAGTTAGCAACAATTGTTCAGTCTAAACTCAGCCAACGACCAAATAACGAACAATAAATTGTTCACTTTTTGTTCGTTGTTCATTTTACCCAGGCATGAAGATAATCGTTGGCTCATTCACTTATCATTCCTTTTAAATAATGATCGTTCATTCCTTCTCAGTCACTTATACAGCGAATGTGAACGACCGAACGATTTCTCGTATGAACGAGCCAACGATATATCTGCCTGTATAAACAGGCTGCTCGAGCAAACAAGCACATGATATCAGAGTCAAACGACATTGTTGGCTTGTTCAAAGCATATATGTCATTCTTGACAAGAGTCTATATGGGAATCTCTTAGCAAAGTGTAACAGAATTGTACAGTTGCATTCTTCATTAAGTACAAACTATATCATTAAGAATGTAACTGTACAATTCTGTTATATTTTACTATATGAGGGATTCTCATATATACTCTTGTGAAGAATGACATATACGTTTAGTATCAGGCAGATTATATGTTCTATATAATGCCATTCATTAGCTTTGAATGAAGGGTTTTGATGGCTGAAAATGTCAAGGGTTGAATGCCAAGACCGTGTTACGTGCCTCCTGTGAGATTGTGGAAGGAAGGACAGAGCAAATCCCAGATCTGCCCGTTCACCTTGAGAGTTTGAGGGTAATCCATCATATGCTGCATTTTGTGGCTGGGCTATTTGAACCTGACAAGACTTCACCCAGGGACATAACAAAGTATCCGGATAGCCGGCTTTGCTGGAGCAAAGAAGAATGGCTATGAAGGTTAGTATAGCTTTTACTCTCCCCTGACAAATAATACGACGAAGAGTTTGCAGCGTTTGAGGAATGCATCTTTGTTCTTTCTATTACTTCTTATGCTTCTGCTCCTCCATATATTATTTCTATACTCTGGTGAATTGCAGTAATTGATTTCTTCCCACGTTAATAATTTATCATCACTGATTTTAGCAAATTGTTGTGACGTACAAAGAGGCAAAGCAATAGATTAACTAATCGAAGATTCAGTTCACTGCCCTGTATCTAAATAAACCGGCCAAGACAAAGGGTTTATTGGCTTCCTTCTTCGCAATGAACACCTCTCTGCACCCCATAGCGATGCCTATTTGGGGGGCCGCAGTCTACATTCTCTGTGCTTTCTCAGTCGTCTATGAGGCTGGATGGAGTTAGGAAGGGGCAGAGATGGGATAAGCATGATTAGGGAGATTGAAGTCTCTTTGTCCACTTGGGTTAGCAGCTGCATTGGACATAAAGACATTAAAGACTCATGGTCCAGTTCCGGCCATACAGGTTCAGGTGAAGATCTTGAGGGACCACTAGTGAGTAACAAACCTGGGAGGCATTGCCATTGCTGCAGAACTCGAAACGTTTTAGTTATAACAGTCAATTAACCAATTTGAACTAAAGTCTTTTTACGCATTGCAATGGACTATAAGAGAAGGGGGGAGGAGGGGAGGAGCCAGTGTTGCGCAATAGCCACTCATATTACAGTTTATTCTACTGGAAAACTTGAAAAAAAAACATATGCAAGGCCCAAATTTAAGGAAGGCTAGGAAGCTTTCAATCCAGAAACAAATTGTGGCTTGCTGAGAGACTCCAATACCACACCTGTCTACAACTTTAGAGCTTTTCCACTTACAGCTTTTTCCCACTCAAAAAAGTTACTGCAGTCCCCCTCTCTTAAAGATACAGTGCAATAATAAAGAACATTGTATTTAGCATTGAACAGTAACAACTTTCACCCCACCCCATTTAAACCTGCCCCAGTATCTAATATGCTCATCATACAAGTGTAGGGGGAAGGAGGGGGTTCTATTGCATTATGTGTGCAAGTGTTTGTTGAAAAGTTTTAGAGTGTTCAGGTCTTTTGCAGAAATACCACACAGGCCTGGTGACCCCCTAACACCAATTTGGAGACCATAAAACTTTCAGATCCTTTAGCTGGTTTCACACGGCTGAGAAAATGGTGTGCGCTTTGTGTGTTGTGAGACACACAAATCTTGCAAGACTATGAACCCTATTCTTTTGAATGGGTCATATACATGAACAATTTTTCCCGCATTTCAATGTGGGAAAAAAAATCGCAGCATGCCCTAGCTTTGGCTGTTCCCTCGGAAGGCTTCGACCATCGTTTTTAATGGGGCCAGGAAAACCATTGCATGGTGTGCGATGTACATGCGATGTAAAGTTTTCCATTGAAAACAATGGGAAACACTTGCTGATTCTTTGGCTTGGCTGAAAGGATCATTACCTCTTTGAAGTGATGCAAGGCATTTTTGACACAAACATGACTTGTATCCTCAGGAAAATTGCACGTTCTCAAGCGCAAAGTATTAACTTCTCTACTCATCCTGTTCTGGTATTGGTTTAAGTGCAGATTATGATTGCTTTCAGTAATGGCCCATTTACATGGGACTATAGTTGGCTAAACGACTGCAAGAGTGTTGACATCACCGCTGAGTTCATTAGCGTTTGTACAAAGCGTTTATACTGATAGACTTCACTGCTGGATTGTGGACTTCTCGCTGGCTTCTCGCTCAGTGCTTCCCCTTCTACGTGAAGCGTTGAGAAGGGAACAAAAATCCAGAGACCCAGCGATAGTTTTTATGCTGACTGAAAGTCAGCGATAAAGACTTGCGAACAAATAGTGAGCATTTTTTACGCATTTACACTGCATGATTATTGCTCATCAAATAGTGTGAACGGGTGATTACCGTAATTAATCATACTATCGGTAGCTGTGTTTCCGTGTTTAGGAGCTTATTGAAACTCTTTTGTACCGCGCACCAAAGATAGGTTAGGTCAAGAGATTAGCGAGCATGCTCGTCCGAGCTTGATGCTCATTCGAGCATTAGCCTGCTCGATGTACTCGTTACTTGAGCTGAGCACCACGCGGTGCTTGGGTGTCCGAAAAAAATGTACCCTCTCTCCCCACATGTTTTCAATGGAGCCGCAGCTGCTGCCAGCGGCTCCATTGAAAACAATGGTCTGCTGGCACCCCTGAATTGTTTTTCATGGAAGGGCTTTACATATAAGCCCTTCCCTGAAAAATAATCATTTTAGTGTAAAAAATAAATAAATTTACCTGTCCACCGCTGCCGTGTCCCCCGCGGGGATGAAGAACACATTTGCTGCATGTGGCAGATGTTTCCTTTATCCCCGCTAGTAAAAAGAATTTCCTGTTGCTACATCTGCCACATCTGTGACAGATGTAGCAGAGGAATTCTTCAATTCCCTACAGCAGCTGTCACACATAACAGCTGCGGTAGAGGATTCTGCTGCAGGCACCCGGTAATTGTTTTTCAGGGTAGGACTTTAAACATTAGCCCTTCCCTGAAAAACAATAATTTTAATGTAAAACAAACAAACAAAAAAACGTACCTGTCCTCCGCTGCCATGTCCCAGCGTGGATGAAGAACACATCTGCTGCATGTGGCAGATGTTTCCTTCATCCCCGCGAGGAAAAATAATTCCCTGCTGCACCTGCGGGGAGTAAAGAATTCGCTACCACAACTGTCACAGATGACAGCTGCAATAGGGGATCCAGCTGCCGGCATGCTGAAATTGTTTTTCAGGGAAGGGCTTTAAACATATATCAGCAGCAGCCGTAGCTCCATTGAAAACAATGCAGAGCATGGGTAACCTTGAAAAATGCTTGAGTCTCCCATTGACTTCAATGGGGTCCGTTACTCGAAATGAGCTCTCGAGCATTACAAAAAGCTTGGCTCGAGTAATGAGCACCCGAGCATTTTGGTGCTCGCTCATCTCTAGTCAGGTCCTATTTTTTTATGCAGCAGGGAATTTCAGTTGCAGGATTTCAGTCACACATGTCCTTATTTTAGGTGCGATTTTTTTATGCTCTTATAATTCTTTCGTCTGAAACTTTACATAGTAATCCATTGGTTCTAATAGCTGCAATTTTTTAAAGCGTGTACTTTTTGCATGCGTAGGTCCCCATGTGAAGAATCTCTTACATGTGGCTGAGCATTTTTCTAGCAGCGGACACAACATAGAACACATGAAAGTTACTATATTAAGGCAACTTCAAATCTCAACATCATAGAAGAATTTGGGAGTACAAGTTTATAAGCATCTTTTACATTCTAAAGACAGAAATCAACATCGCAAGAAGCTTAATGTATCAGTGGAGAATATGAGAAATCTATAGCAGAGATAACACACAGGCCTGGTGACCCCCCTAACACCAATTTAGAGACCATAAAACGTTCACATCCTGATCAGTTGACTAATTATTTACTCCTCTATTCATCCTGCTCTAGTAATTTAAGTGCAAATTAATTACACCAGGTCTGTGCCTTTTCATATGTATATATATATATATATATATATATATATATATATATATGCGTCATCCGATCTATTCCATTAGGCCTGAGGCTCGAAAGCTCGCTATAACATCATGTCTTTCTGTTAGGCTTCATTCACACAAGCGTATATCGGCCCGGTTTTCAATGCCCATCTGATGCATTGGTTTACAAAGCATCAGCTCAGATGGGCGTATTTCCGCTGTGTAAAAATGTCCGTCCGGGAAAGATAGCACATACAGTTGGGTGTTTTTATGCCAGCCAGAAAAGATAGATCAGGAATTATCTTCTGGATGGAATATGACCACGGCTCCTATGGACTCCTATATGAGCCTATGGGAGCTGCAGGAGAAGGGAGGTGGGAGGGAGTTTAGCAGCATGTCTGCAAAACTCCCCCCCCCCTTTCGTCCTCCCCGCCCCTTGTCGGTGTTTGCAATGGGGGGTAGGATGGGGCGGGAGCTAGTCGCTGAGCTCCCGTCCCATCCTGCCCCCTCCCATTGCAGACACCCAACAAGGGGCAGAGAGGGGGCGGGAGCTTGTGGGGTGGAAAGGGGGAGGCAGTTTAGCCAAGCTAAACTGTATGCCCCTGCCCGACAGTAACCCCGGCTCTGATATACACACCAGACACAGGCTGTCTGAACAGGCACACAAACGCCAGTCACGGCTGCCTCCCATTCACACAATTTTCGGCCGCGCTGTGGCCGCAACACGGCCATCTGAAAATCGCCTATGCTCGTGTGAAAGAGCCCTTAGCCATTCAAAGGTATCATATCTACAAGATTACTTGGTTTCTCTTGCTGATAACAATCACATTTTGCTCTACTGGCTAACACGGTACCAAATGTTTTTTATGGATGAGAGTGAGTACAAATTGTATTCTATATTGGACAAGCAAGGTGAAGGCATTGCTGCAGTGAAAGGCTCAGGGCAGAGACATCAGTGCAGTGACTGGCACAGGGTAGAGGCATCAGTGCAGTGACTGGCACAAGGTGGAGGCATCAGTGCAGTGACTGGCACAGGGTAGAGGTATCTGTGTATTGATTGGACAGAAAGATGAGTCTCACTGCTGCATTCAGGATACAGCAAATTGGAAGTCGGAGAGTTTATTGAGAGGAAATCCACATAGTAGTGAATTAACATTAAGACTAAGAAAATGAGAATATTTTGGAGGTGCAAATGACTTGAGAGTCCAAGTGATTGAATATACTATAGGAATGTAAGAAGGACTACATCATCCACGGCTCATCTAACTGCTATGTCTTTGTAAGATTGTAGAATCTCCTTTTGCCATGCAGTTCCACAATGAAGTCAAGTGCTGAATTCATAGCAAATTTTGATGCATATTTAGGCTGCCTGTCAACGGGCGGGTTTGAATTGCGTTCCCTGCGGTGATAATCCAGCCGTGGGCAGTGCAGTCCCTCTGTCCACGAGCAGAGAATCATTGTGATTCTCCGCTCGCGGCCGGCAAATTGCAGCATGCTGCGATTTGCCGCAATTCTCCGCGGTCAGCCTATCTGCACCTTGTTGCTGGGATAAAATAATATGTTGCAGAACGGGAAGAGGATAAGTGTATTTGTCCACTACGTAATACTCCTTTGTCTTTTTTTTCCCACAGTGGCACCATAGAAATAAAAATGATTAGCCTGTATAACTATCAAGGTAATGATACTAATAATCCTAGTAATAATACAGATCTGAAGATAGCGCCATCTATTGCAATTCCGAAGCACAATGTAATCTCTACCTCCGGTATTGCTATCTTATTTTATATACTTCATCTAAAAATTGGAAACGAAGTCCAGCCTATAATAACTCTGGCAAAAGCACTTCAAATAACAAAAGGACTGCTGCTGCCTGTGTGATGACTGGACACAATGTAGGAAGGCTCATTTATTTCGCCGCTGCCCATGGACATCTATATTATCTATGACACTTTTCTATATCAATATTGCAAAAATAAAGTCTCAAGTTAATGTTGCTTTTTCTCCCTGTTTTATTGATTTTGTATACATGTGTTGCAGTCCCTGCTATTAGTCATGACTTATCTCGCCCATGAGGAAAGTACATTAATTCTTCTAAAACCATTACTAGCTAAAGAACTAGATTCCTAATGACAAAATCTATACTCAATGACAGTCCCAATAAAATAAGAGAATTTCAAAAACGGACATACTGGACCATATCCATGATCATATTGATTATTATTTACCCATAATCCGTAAATTGCAGATGATATTTCCCTTAGGAAAATACAGAAACACCATATTTTAAAAATGTATAACTTCAAAGGTATGTAGACTTTTGCAACCATTTTTTTACTGCTAGATCAAGACTATTGTACGTTAATCTATAATACAGAATGAGGCAACATTGCAAATGGTCTTGCTTATAAAATCCTATTTATTTGTGTTTATAGCTCCTTTGCAGACCAAGGTGTCTCCATGGTTACAGACTACAAACAGTGTGTGTAGTCTGATTCTACAATCATGTGGTACTTCAATCATTTTGTTCTTTTCTCTTGGTAACTTACAGTCATTCAGAGAAAATCTAGAAGAAAGAGGAAAACATGACTTTAGGATTAGACTACATATAGGTTATTACATTAGTGTAGGGTGCAAGTAAGGCACTCTCTATGGACACCAGACCGAGACGTAATTAATATCTACAATGATAGACGAATATAGACATGTATTGTATCACCAGAACATGGAGAGCACAAGATAGGGTAAATAATGGTAACAAAAATGTAGGGAAGGGAACACTGTCACTCATCATCTTTGGTGCAGCAGACCCTGCCTAGAAGCAGGATGATTGCCCTGACAGGGCAGACTCACGTCAGGAATCTAGGGACCTAGTCTGTCTCTACATGGAGGATAGGTAAGGCTTTTAATGCGGAAGGAGAAAAGAGTGTATATAACACCGTATTTGATAGAAAAGAATAAGTTCCACACAGAATAAATTCAGTAAGCAGGGGTACTTGGCTGACAGGGTTCCTCTGCCTCAGCAGGTACCTCAGGCAGGACAATAACTGGCGCCCATGTAGAGGCGGGCCCGGAATAAATACACTTCCATTATGGCTGACTGGCCGGCTAGGAAAACACCTCCCAGCCGTCCAATCAGTCCATACACCACAGGAGATGTTGTAGCTGAGTGGTGAAGAAGGGCATGTTATACACTGAGCCCACTGAGGAATTTCTGACAAACAACACCTCAAGGACCTTCTGCAGTGACAGGAAGAAGACGCTCATCAGCACTCCATGCTGAATAACAGAGCGCATGCATCAAAGGCATAGTCATGTGGGCCAGCGCCAATATCGTAACGTTGCCCCGACTCCACTTCCTGATTGCAGTCAATGTGCCACAACATAGGTTTTGTAGTTACCAAGGAGACTCCATAAGAGCTGCATACACAAAATGGTAGGATATTGTAACTTAAAACAACTATGTGCAAGTATGCTGTTTTGTTCTTTATTTTAGATGTATTTGTATAGTAGAAAATTGCTGCAAAATTGTACATAGAAATTATACTATATTTTTAACCCCTTACCAACGCAGGACATACATTTATGTCCTCTGCGCCTGGAATTTATATGGAGGGGGGTCAGGAGCCGATCCATACAATACTGGTGCCGACTGTTTCTTACAGCTGATATCCACCAGCAACAGTTGTGATCAATGGTAATGCTGTCGACCCTGTAAATGCCACTGTCAGTTCTGACAGCAACATTTAAATTCCTCAATTGGTTTTACAGGATCCCGAACACTTTCCCTTAAGAAAGCCCTCAGTGCTACCGTAGCTGATTGTGATATAATGTAACACTATGGTACTAGGATTGCAAGTTCAAATGAATGGGGACTAAAATTTAATACAAGATAAGTTTTATTAATTATTAGAAAAAAATAAAGGTACTAAAAGTTTAAAAAAGACACTTTTCCTATATTTCTAATTAAAAAACAAAAAAATATATCTGGTATCGCTGTGTCTGTAAGGGCTCCCACACAGTTGTGTTTTTTTAATGCTGTGTTAATGCTGAGTTTTTTTTACCGCACATGTCAATGGGACTTTCTCATGTTAAAAACGCATCACACAAAAGTTGTAAAGCACAAACCTGCGATGTGGTTTTAACATTAGAAAGTCCCATTGACATCCGCGTAAAAAAACACCGTGTTAATGCAGCTTTAAAAAAAAAAAAACACAAGTGTGTGGGAGCCCTAATAGTACGATCTATCAGAGTAACACATATTCCCCACGTTGAGCGTTGTCTGAAGAAAAAAATACACAGCACCAGAATTGTGCCTCTTTAATCACCCCATCTCCAAGACAAAATGTAATAAAAAGCAATCAAAAAATCATATGTACTCCAAGATGGTACCAGTAGAAACTACAGGACGTCCTGCAAAATGTGACATTTTTCAGTACATTATATGGTACATTATGTGGTACCATTAAAAAATACAACTTGCCCCACAAATAAACAAGCCCTCAGACATCTATGTTGATGAATAAATAAAAGAGTTATGATTTTTTGGAAGTGGGGATTAAAAAAACAAAATAGAAATGAAAAAAGGGG
Organism: Eleutherodactylus coqui; assembly: GCF_035609145.1. Lineage (NCBI taxonomy): Eukaryota > Metazoa > Chordata > Amphibia > Anura > Eleutherodactylidae > Eleutherodactylus > Eleutherodactylus coqui. The sequence continues at coordinate 272,439,966 of NC_089838.1, forward strand.
GGCCTTTAAGGGGTTAATCTTTCCTATAATTGATAAATGAGCTGTAACAAAATTACTTCCAGAGAGACAAGGCTCTGTATCATCTCCTTGCCTTCCACTGGTCTCTGGAGGGGCAGAATACCATCTATTTGTGGTGGAACTAGCGGGGAGGAGGGTTAGTGCATAAGTGCTCAGCCAATCAGGATGAAGGGCATCATATTACAAATCACAGTGCACTGGGGATTTATCCAAGTTTAGTTTGTGATTGTCTTTTTTCTGAGCACTTTCTTGTATTCCCTCCTATAGCACATCCCTGGCACTTCCTGACTCTGTACCCATTGAAATGGCAAACTAGTCTAATGAGTTCCAGATGTGTTCTTTTATCTGTGCAATTATGCATTGGTTCGCACATCTCCTACAATACATTGCAAGCATTTGTGCATCCCCATTGACTTCTACAGGGACTTTGTATGCACAAATGCACAGGAAACTAGAGCATGCTGCATTTTTTTTTGTGTGTGACCGAAATGCTCAGAAAAAAAACGCACAAGTGAACGAACCCATTAAAATCAATGGGTTTTATTCACTGCTTACTGTGCGTGCAAATTTTGCGTGTACAAATACGCCATGTGAAAGGAGTCTCACAATCTACTCCAATATTATTGCATATCTGGTTTTGTCTGAGTACCATTACCTGATACTGTGCTTGACCAACCACACTCATAATAATTCCTCTGGTATTACATGTCTGCGTCTGCCCAACTCACGTACCCGACTACTGGACTGCTTGACTATGCTATTAAAACCCCATTTCTTTGTTCTGCCCTTCCCAGCAAAAGCGTAACTATAGGGGATGCAGAGGCTGCGGTTGCACCCGGGCCCAGGAGCCTTAGGGGCCCATAAGGCCTCTCTTCTCCATATAGGGAGCCCAGTACTATGAATAAAGCATTATAGTTGGGGGCCCTGTTAGAGGTTTTGCATTGGGGCTCAGGAGCTTCAAGTTATGCCTCTGCTTCCCAGTATAATTTGGTGATGTTTACTTTTGTTCTTGCCTATTGTAAACAAATGTTAAACTTTTCCCAACTGGCAAATGTTATCAATCACTGTATTAGTTAGTGTCATCTAGGTCTGGGTGCCAGTAGAGTAATGCACAATATCTCAGCCTAAAGACAGACTCTGGAAAAAGATAGGTGCTATAGGTGAAATTGAGTCATCCAGCCGGTGCTTTTCCTGTGTATCGCAGGAATCAGATCATCACAATTATATTAGACACTTTTAACAGCTCTAATAATATATATACTATATTCACATGGTATGAAGAGACGTAACCCTGTTGCGATTACAAAGCCAGAGAAAGTATCCCTTGTGTACATAAAAAAGTGCGGCAGAAATTAATAGCATTTTTCTCCATGATAATATCTATCTGATATGCAGAATGATGCAGAAGTGAGATCTCCACACCAGTCTTCTCTAGACTCCGCTGATAGCCATTTTACATTATACAGTCTACATTATTAATGAGAGGGATTACAGGAAGGATTAGAGACCGAACTGCATCATCTAGGTGGCTTGCTATGAAATTACAGGATAATTAATTTCATAGAGGTGCAGGGATGTATTGTAAGATTGCAGCAAAAGCTTTCAACATTGGTGCAAGCAAGTGGGAATTGGTCAAAATGATTTGCTCTAAGAATAACTAGGCAGTAAAATGATTTCCAAGACCCAAGGAAATAGAAAATGCTCGGCTAATTATACTCTATGAGACTATGTATTTTACAAATGGTTACCAATATCTTTATTAGACTAATTGTAATAATGCATAAAATGTACATAGAAAAAAGTAGTTATTTATTAGTAGACTAGATTGATAATGGGAAAGATGAATAATAATATGATAAATAGGCAGAACAATCCCCAATTAAGGCCCCCTGTCCATGGCCGTGACGGAATACCGCCAATGATATTCCCCTGGGGGATGAGGGGGGAGAGCTGTTAGGTCACTGCGGTGAGCCTATCTAGCAGATAGGCTCACCACGAGAATCACGGCAAATCGCGGCATACCGTGATTTAGATCCCACGAGCGGAGAATCGCTATGATTCTCCGCTCGTGGACGCCGCCACTGTGCTTTCCATAGCAATGCTTTGGAAAGCTTCATACAGCGTGATCCGCCGGCACTTTATCGCTAGCCGATCATCGCCCGGGGACTTGCAGCCTAAGTAAAGATGTTTCTATTGTACATTTGTGTTAGTGTACAAGTAACAACATAGTGCTGATATTAAATCACAACATTACCTAGAATATATCCTGAATAAATTTTGCTGTTTTCAACTGTTTTTGAAATTATGTCCCAAGGGAATATACATGACAGTTTCCTTAACACATATATAACCCATGTATACCTGTACATTATTGAAAGGATATTGTTTAAAGTCAATACTATTTGCTTTGCCATGTCAATTTTACCAGGTGTTTTCCCATTTTGTATGTAATGGTGACCATGAGGTGAGTAAAGCCTTTCACCTCAAGCGGCACTCTCTGGTGGGAAGAGGCAGCAGCATCGTCCCACAGCTGACTTTACACACCACTCTTCCCAAAGTCTGGCTAGCAGCAGTTCTGTCTCTGGTCCAGTGCACTCATAGTGTCCCAAAGTTAGGGCCCCCACAGCACTTCTTTGGCTTTCTCATGGGAACTGTCTATGTGTGTCTGTCCGTGTTGTAGTCGGTAATGGAGGTGTGCATGATTGCCTGTTAAGGTTTCCAGAGGTCAATTTTGAGTGTCTGCATTACCAAACTTGAATGTGTCTGTGCCCCTGTCACCCTAACCTGCTCTGTGTTGCGTCAATGGTGAGTGTTTTTAGGAAGGAGGTGGTTAGAGGGAGCGGGGAGAAGAAGTGGAAAAAGAAGAAGAGAGTAGAGATGTAGTCGGAGGAGGGAGATGCATGAAGTGGACTTAGGCCTTCACGAGGTCATGTGGGCTGAGTCCGCCCCACCTGGGGTGAGTTGCAACCCTCTGATGAAAAAGAGAAAAGGAACACGAGCGGAGAGAGAAAGGGCCAGCGGAGAAGTCTGTGAACTCCCCTGAATTAAATTAAGACTTCAAGCCATAGCAGACTCCGCGTATTCAAGTTGGAAGATGCACCTAGCATGAGTGAATGTACGGCACATCGACTAGGTCAGCAGTTAGAGGGTCTGTACAACAGATCGAGCTTGTCCGGTTTTCCCTCCAATGCCGCAAGTACAAGCCCCCGAGACTCGCCCTCAGACAACTGAGACTGACAGCTACAATGTTCCCAAGAAGGAGAGTTAACAAGCAAAGGTTTATCAGTGTCTCTTATGGGAAAACTGGTTAGAATTGTTTTTAGGCAAGACTGTCGCAGTATGGATTGAAACCCAACTTTACAACTGTATGCCTCTAGTTCAAACAACGCTTTGACTACTGACTCTTTATTTTGTCCTGATGTTACGTCATACTCAGAGGCACTGGTGTCATGAAGAACTTCTGTTACTGTGGTCATCGACTACATTTGTTCATGTACTACATGTACATCATGGGCCTTTGTTCCAGGCAGAGTAACAACCACCGTGACAGAGCCTGAACCAGAAAACAATCCCCTCGAGTTACACCTGCTAACTTCAGCTCACTGCACACTCACATTGTACAGCCCACATCTCTCCCCTTTCTGCTACCTAGCCCTTAACTGTACTTGGCAGACCTGTGATTAGGAAAGAGAATGCTGCTGCTGCTACTAGGATTTTAGGAAAGAGGGAAGGCACATTTTGGGGGGTACATTAAACTCTTGTAAAGCAATAGAGGGGAACACTATAATGTTCTGGGGTCACAGATGGGGCACTAGTACTAAGAGAGAATGCAGAGAGGCCACAAAGCACTATAACTTTGTGGTGCCACATAGGTGGAATACTCTAAGGTTCTGGGTCCGCATAGAAAAAGCACTGAAATGTTGTGAGGCCACATAGAGGGAACTTTATAATGTGGGAACACATTGCGAGGGCACTATAATGTTGTGGGGCCACAAAGGGGTAAAACTGTAATGCGGGAACACAGAGGGGACCATTATAATAATGTGGAGCCACAGTGAAGGAAAGGCCTGAACTGGTAATCTGCCCCACTGGGCAGATCCTTGGTGGGCCTGGCTGATTAGTGGGCTCCTATCATAGGAGGATTACAGGGGGCTACACCAGGAGCAATCATATATTGGAATGGCATGGCTGGGTAGAAGAAGCTAAGCCTGAGGGACCACAGTAGATGGAGACAAATGAGAAGGTCACACACAGGATGCAGAACAGCTGAGCCCTCCTTCCTCTCAATGTCAGAACTACGAAGGAGCAGGATTAGGAAGAGGTGGAGTCTGAGAGGAGCAAAAAGATGCAGAACAAAAAGAGGCATGGAATCAAAAAAAGAAAAGAGCAGAGAAAAAGTGACCTAGAAAAGGCAAGAGACAAACGAGAGGTTACAGAGGCTGCTAGCAACCTGGAGGATTGAAATGGCAATGGAGGAGCGAATCTAGTAGACCATATCAGGTGAGATCACAAACAATGGGCAGTTACTACACCCTATCACCCCAACCAAAGCCACACTGTCTCCTTAGGTTATGGTTACTCAATTGAAATTTGGATAAGAAAAAATGAAAACAGCAGCAGAAATCTGCCATGGATACACACACAAATTAGTAATTCACCTGATGTGGATTCAGCCCCCTCTGTCGCAAGCTCCTACAAAAGCAAACAGTTCTGTGACCAAATTTCTCCCAGAATCACTGGCCTGGAGGCTTCTCTACCACCATAAAAGAAGACATACTCATCTTTCCCACAGCTTCCAGTCACCCTGGTCTTTATGCCTGGGTGCAGGGAGTCAGCAGTGATGTCCTGGCACCAGGACCATGAGACAGCTGCAGCCGATCATTGGCTCACTTCAACAGATGGTAAGCTGCAGTGGTCAGATTTGTTGGGGTCAGGATGTCATCGCTCTGCACCCAAAAGTAAAGACCAGTGAGGGCCAAGTACCAGAGGAACAAGTGCAACAGTGGAGCATGGAAGGTAAGCATGTTTTCTTTTATGTATGTACAGCAGGCGAAGAAGCTTTTGGAGAAATTAATATTTGCAGATAACCCCTTTTAGGGTTCGGCCTGGTTCCAGGCCTGGGGTTTGCCATTAATTAAGGAGTCTAGTCTGGGTCTAGATTAATTTAGGTATCTGATTTAATTTTGGTGTTTGGATTTGTTTGTGCTTCTTACGAAACAGCAGTAAACTCTGCAGTCATCAGGAGAAATCTTCATGGTCTGGGACAGCAGGAGAAGAAAAGGAAAAACATTGCCTCCAAACTCATTACCTGTGAGTTACTTAAACTTGTCCCTGACTGTGCATCTGTCCATGACCATATGTTTAGGTGTTTCTAATGTTTCACATTTATTTACTTTCTTGGGAGGCACCAGGTTATGCAAAAACCACCACAAGACAATATGGGGGAAAGAGGATATATTGTATGTGCGTGGTGGAGGTCCATGTGCCAGAGCTGCTTTTTAGCTCCAGTTTAGCCCTTACAGTCAACCCTCCACTGACGATGATGCATAGTTCTTTGTTTGAGCCCATAGAAGGCACCTGAAAGGGCACAGGGCATCAGCAGAAATGTGAAAATTGACAACAGCTCCTCATATGACCAGCCTAGAGAACAGGGGAACTGGAGACTTTTCAAAATGTAAGTAAACTTTAAATGTATTTTTCATGGGCAACTTAATAGCAATGGACATGCCTTAATAAGACAACCCCATGAAATCTTATCAGTCTCTGGATGACATTATGAGTACAATATGCTTCAGGCTGCCTTTATTGGGTAAAACTAGCCAATCCTAGTCTACTTGGTAAAGGAGGATGATGCAAATGAAAGCTTAGTTTACATATAGGACCTTGAAACTTATGTGCCCCATTACAAAATCTGCTACCTCGGTACCTATTATACAGTAGCTATGACCCTATTTATGCAGCTGTACACTTACTGTATTGTCTCTGGGAACACAAGAGGATCCAAATCTGTCAAGTGTTTCAATAAAGATGGACCTGTCATTATCTGCCCTCCAGCTTTCTATTTCAGATACATATAAAATGTTTCTTTTATGAGCAGATTTTAAGATGATGTTGAGCAAAAATAAATCTGTAAAACCAGCAAATTGAACTAAGTCTAGCATTCGGTTTGAGGAGTAGGCATTACTAACAATGGTGCTTGGCTTTAGTCAGTGTAAAATTGTTGCAGAACTTTTAATAAGTGTCTATTAGAAAGTTACCTAAATTCATGCTTGCTACATATTTGTTGACATTACTCTTAAAGTGATGAACCTCTTTAAACCATACATCATACATGAATCAATGTGTTCCCCCCCACCCGACCAGTGTTGTGATACCGTATGTAGCACTACTTGGGGCAGATGCTACTGCTTACGTATTAGTTAACAGCCCAAACTATTTTGAAGATTGCTAAATTTAAAGTAGAACAAATGATGTGGCCGTGTCAGGGCAGTTACATAAAATTAAGTTAGAGTTACATAACTTCTGGTTACATAAAATTAAGTTAAGTTACATAAAATGAAGTTATATTCTTCTCTGATATCACTGGAAGATGTCTGTGGCTTACTGGGTAATCAATCTGTCCACTGCAATGTAGAAAGAAATCCGTCCATCATCAATATTTGGACATACAGATGCTCGCAGGTCAACGCTAAACTTACGTAATATGGATTTAATCTATATGAGGTCCTCCACTACGGCTGAATGTAAGAGGCCTGTATAGCCAGCCTATGAACCCATGTTTACTAGGAGGGTTGTTACTTGAAATCGAGCATTTTATTTTGTGGTTCTCAGGGGAGTTTGGGAGACAGACAGGGCAGCACAATGTCTCTCGAGAAAAGAAAAACCAAAAGAGAATTCTTAAGCAAGAGCGTCATCTTGAATAGTGTGGTGAAGATACAAGAGCCAAGGTACGTGAGCTTTTGTCCGCATGCAGAGAAAGTTGATGCTTCTCATAGGAAGGTCAAGAGAAGAGCTAACTTCTATTGCTCAAAAAAGTGAGAGTTCTATCTGTATACAGGGAATGTTCTGCTATCTGTTCTTCCGCCTCAAGCCTTTGAGCTACAATCATGAAGACTGTAACTACTTTGCTTGTGTTGAGCCTTAGGGCACTCTAAGATGAGACAATTTATCATTTGAATGAGTGAGCGAGCAATGATGTCAGAGTTAGCCGTTCGCTTGTGAAGCCTGCTTAGATAGACAGCCACATCGTTGGCTCTTTCAAACAAGAAATCATTTAGAATCGTTCAGTTTTTAATATTTACTGTATAAGTGAAATAGAAGGGCTGAACAAGTGCTGTTTAAACCCAATAAGTGAATGAGCCAACAATGATTTGTATGCCTGCATAAAATGAATGACGAGTGAAAGCGAACAAGTATTGTTTGCTGTTTGGTTATTGTGTGCATTTACATTCACAGCCGATTAGCAAGCATTCCGTCAGTATGTGTCTCTGCCAAGATATTATATTATATTTAAGAGACCACTGTACGTAAGGTACGGCGCTGGTTGGTCTATCCAACATGATTGAGGTCATTTTTTGAACAGCACAGCTTTTTTGAAGTCAATGAGTGACCGAGATGGCTGCATGGAAGAGACAGTGAAGCAAATAATGGTCCATTCCACAGTAAAGTACTATATTGACCCAATAGGCTTTGGGTCCTGGTCAGAAGGGCAACTGCTGCAACCTCTATAGTTATGCTATAGGTGTATTCCCATAAAAAAGTGATCATATTCCACCAGGATATGACCGGGCAGGGTCCGACTACTGGGACCTCCAATGATCCTGACAGTGAAGGTGCACAAGCGATGGTTTAGTGCAGCTACTCGTTAGCCATTAATCCCTGCACACCAATGCTCCTGGTTACCCTCTGAGCAGGAAATGGTTTGTTTCAAGGGACCCTGTATAGCCCATGGCTGGGAATGCTATGTTGCAGGTGAGAACACCGTCATTCACAGGACAGGTAGACCGCCACCAATCAGACCGTGATACGGTGCCCTAGCAACATTCTATTTATTTCTGTGATGAAGATATCCCTTTAAACTTCTCTAAACAGCTCATTAACAGGAAATCCAATTTATAATAGAAATTGTACTCTTTACAGCCAGAATAATCCATTCCCATAACAAATAAGCCACTAGTTGCTGTTATAGGATTCCCAGCTCATCAGATGTGTCCGCTTCTTCCGTGTCTGGAAATTCTCCTGTGCTACCCCTTCACACTCCAATGTAGATATCATTTCAGCCGTCAGATGAAATCCAATTACAAGGATTTAAGCACACATATTAGGGATTTAATGGATGGTTTTACCAGTGCTATTTGGTGGAGAAGCTTATTTCATGGCAAATAAATACTCACTTACCGGCTTGGCATGCCAAGCAGCTTAGCCGACCTCTGACATGACGGGAAGTTAAATTCTTGCTCACCGTACATGGCTCTCCATAATAAATCATATGTTCTTGTCTTGTGCGCTAAGTTCCCGTATGACAGAAGCACTTTGCAATTTAAAAAGAACAGGCAGTCGGTCAAACATATTTCTTTGACTTTGTAATGTGTAACAGGACAAGGGTATGCTTCATAAAATGACATTCCTAGGGAGCAATATATCTTATCAAATAGCCCCTTTATACTGAATGATTGCGGAATTCAGTAGAGCATTAGCATTCAAAGCTTTCCCGAAACACTGCATGTTTTGTCACTTCCCATTCATAACCAGTAATAACTAGCCTCATTTTCATGCAAAGGCTGTATTTATTATTGGTTCATGCACTTATAGATGTAGCAGAGCTGATTTTATCAGCTGTTGCTTTTGTGCTCTGTGATTCCTCTTTGAGCTAACATAATGCAGCAGATTTTCTTGCAGTTCTATGAATATCACAAAGCGTTGGTTATGTCATTATCAGTTCCGCCAAATGACTGAACTGTCTTTGGACAGTAGTAAAATAACAGGGCTACAGTACTTTGACCCTGTATTGTAATCCTACCAAGAACAATACACTATGCTACTAAACTGCAATTGGACAGCGGAGTAAGAATCAAAAGTAGACTGTTAGTTATTAGTGGGGCCCCTTTAGCTCTAATGACATTGAATATTCTCTATGACATATTTTCTGGTAACAACTGCTAAACTTCAGCTTGTCTTACCTTCTATTCATCCTGCAAACATCTGGAACGTTCTCTCAAAGAAGATGCATCAGCCTGTCTACAGTGGGGCAAGAAGGATCATCAGTGGACAGTTGAGCAATGGAAGAACGTTCTATGGAGTAACAAATCACACTACTCCATCTTCAAATCAGATGGACATACCTGGGTGCGGAGGATGCCTTGGGAACCCCTCTTGCCCTGAGTGTGTTGTGCCAACAGTTGAGTATGGTGGAGGTTCCGTTATGGTCTGGCGATGTTTTACATGGCATGGACTTGGTCTATTAATTGTAATGGCCAAAACCATGAACATGGAGGGCCACCATGACATTCTAGACAATAACGTGCTATTGACAATGAGGTAATTCTCTGGGGATGTTCAGCAATACTACAAACAAGACGACACTGTTTTACACTGGTTTTTTTTAAACATTAGGTTTTTTATTGAGGAGCGAAAGTGATATACAACCGGATTTTACATGTGATACACGATCAACAGAATATGCTGAGTTAAAATTATAACAAACATGCCGATACAAAGCTTTCCTCTATATTTTCTTAACTTACTCTTGGGCTGAATCTCTACAACAATTAAGCTTGACAGTTATTTCTTGTACATAAACTTTATAAACATTTTCCTTGTTATTTTGTAACGTGCTGCCGATTGCTCACAAAAATTAGTCATATGGATCCAAACCAGAGCTTAACATAAAAGTACTAGGGTAAAAAAAAAAACATTGTACAAAACAAAACGAAACCAAGGCATCACTCGGCAATCAGAAGCGAGCAACTTATGTAGATTCCCTCCACAAGCTCCACATCTCCTTGTATTTTGGCATAGTATTTTCCCTGAATGCCAACCATCTCTCATATACTCTTTGCTCCGCCATTCGATTAGTAAATTCTTGAAATAATGGGGGAGCTGGGTCACCCCAATGTCTTGCAATCAAGGTCTTTGCAGACATCAAGGCATGCCCTACCAAAAACCTAGTTGGGGGGGGAAGGTCCTCCAGACCCACCAACAACAGAACCTGTTTTGCGTTTCTTTGTACGTGAATCTATAGGACTCTGTCTAATAGGTTTAGAATATTGTTCCAATAAGCGTACAGTTTAGGGCAGGACCAAAAGACATGGGAGAGCGTGCCCCTTCTTCCGCACTCCCTCCAGCAACCACCATCCCCTCTCTGAAATCTGCTGCAGAGAAGTGCTGGGGTATAGTACAACCTCATATTAATTTTTACTTGCACTTCTAGTATTCCCATCCCTTTAGTGGCTTTCCCAGCTAGTTTAAAGGCATTTGTCCAAGACTCGATCGGGATAACTGTTTCTAACTCCTTTTCCCAATTTAACATGTGCATTTTTTTGGTCGGAATGTTGTTACCGGTCAATATGTCATAATAGACCCTCGTTTCAGATTTCTCCACCTTAGGTAGGGAAGAGATCCTATTTATAATATCCCGTGGTAATTTTATTGTGTGTAGTTGAGTTTTAGACAAGAAATGTTGTATCCTCAAGAATTTGAATGAGTCACCTTGTCGCAAATTATAAGAAGCCCGGAAATCGTTAAAAGGTTTTGCCGCGGTTCCTGATAATAAGTCAGTCACGCTTAGTACACCCTTCCTTTTCCATTCTCTCAAATCCAAATCCTGTAAGAACATACACATAGTCTCTAGGGGAATTTGAGGGACTTCCAGCGTATCATATGACGCTACTTTCTTAGTTAATTCTCTCCACACCTCGAAAGAGGCCAACATGGTGGGTGAGAGAGCACTTGTGTCCACTGTCAGTCCTGATTTTGAGCCTTGGGGGCCCGACATGGCATCCAAAGACGCCGCCCAGAGGACTGTCCCGCAAGAGTCAAGCCTCGCAAAGCTGCGTTCCATGCCCACTCAGCTCATCTTATCCTCCTGTAGGAGCCAATTCCTAGTTTGATTCAGGAGAGAAGCCTTAAAGTATTTTGTAATATCCGGAATATCCGCTCCACCCCCAGACCGCCTCATCGCCAAAATAGACAATGCCAAGCGAGGTCTCTTCCCCCCCCCCCCCCCCCCCATACGTAGCCTGACAATTGTTTTTGGATTTTCAGCAGCGTAGTTCCCGAGACACTGATCGGGAGGACTCTAAATAAATATAAGATTTTGGGAAGGAGCTTCATTTTGTATGTCATGATTCTGCCGTACCATGTTAAATTAAGCTTAGCCAAACGCTCTATCTCTTTTTGTAAGGAATCTATCAATAGAGGAAAGTTAATCTTTTCTAAATCATTCGTATTGGGAGATAGGAGAATACCTAGATACGGAAGGCTGCTTTTTCTCCACTCAAATGGGAACTCTTTTTTTATCGCTTCTCTCAAATCCCTTGGTACGTTCACTCCCAAGATCATGGATTTGCTAATATTTAGTTTGTATTGTGAAACCTCACTAAAGTTTTGTAGGATTTGCTGGGCGGCTCTCAGTGAACTTAGTGGGTGTGACAAGGTGAGGATTAACGGAAAAAGCAAAATTTGGTTATGCATAAATACATGCAGCTGAGGGGAGTGCATTTAAAATGCAAGAACACGCTGCATGTGGAGCAAAAACAGTAAAACATACTGGAATAAGATAGGCAAGCGGCTGCTTGCTGGTTCATTTAGGGGGATAAAGTTCGCAGGAGTGTGTGCGTGTGCGACCTTCACACCTGCGGGACCAAAATGCGGAAAGGCTTCATGGGGAAACATATAAATCCTGGATGTCCACGTGGAATAGGACGGTTGAGAGTCTCACTCGCGGGCTCCTCCGGGTCGGCCATCTGCTCGAGTGGATGAAGAATCAGTTATCTTGATGCCCCACACTTTCATCGTAGCTTTAGCTGAGGCTGGGTCATGGAAGATGTGTAAGGAGTTCTCCCTCGTTGCAATAATTTTTGTGGGAAAACCCCACCTGTATGGGATCTTTGCTTCTCTCAAGGCCAATGTAATGTCCGCAAAGTTGCGTCTCGCCTCTATGGTGGCTTGGGACAAATCAATAAACAGACGTATCTCCGAATAGGGGCTCGGCAAAACTTTTAATTTCCGTGTGGCGTTCATAAGGGCCTCCTTTGTGCTATAATGATGGATACACACTATAATGTCTCTCGGACTATTTTCTTTCAAGAATTTTGGTAGAGGTAACCTGTGCGCTCTATCTATTTTGAGCTCATGGTCAGGGATGTTAGGGAGAATTTTCCGAATTAGGCGAATAACATATTCATGAATTTCTGTGTTGGTAATCTTCTCAGGGACACCCCTTATTTTAATATTGTTGCGCCTATTTCTGTCTTCAAGGTCCGCTATTTTTATCTGCAGCTTGGTAACAGTATTCTCCAAATCATAGTGCGCATCTATGAGCTTGTTATGAGATTTAACAAGCTCCTCCATTTTGTTTTCTGTGGTGCTCAGTCTATTATTAACCTCTAGGACAGAGGTGTCTACGTGTTGTGTTAGGCTTTTCAGATCCGCCTGGATCGTATTTCTTAAGGCCATTATGGCCTCTTTGATATAAAGTTCGGAAGCTGGCCTTTCTGTGGCTACTAAATTATCAATTTCTCTTTCTTTAGCCACATTGGAGACATTCTCCTCAGGATTATCGCCCTCTGTAGCCACAGACATTTTCTGTCTTTGTTTAGCTGGGCTATTAGAGGCAGAAGCAGGTTGATCACTCTGCAACGTGGCCGCGGCCATTTTGGTTTTTATGTTGCGGCCAGGGGGGGCACCTGATTTCTTCTTGCCCTCTCCCTCTGCCTCTCTTTCCCCTTGGCCCGATCTTCCTGCCTCCTCCTGCATGCTACCTTCCTCCACGCTACGCCCAGGGAGCGGGACAGGGGATTTGCGGGGGTTCCTTACCAGACCTCCGGCATCAGGCGCTGCCGCTTCATCCTCCGCCATTACAGGGAGAGGAGCGCGCGGAGCGAAAAACTCCTCCAAACGCGCCGGGATGGCCTTGGAAGTCCTCCTCCTGGATGCCGCCATGTGCTGTGAAGCTTCCCCTGGCAGTGAGGTAAAGTAAAGAAGCCCTCCGTCGCTTTTTGTTGTCGCTGAAGGTCGCTGCCGAGCGGGGTCTAAGCAGACACGGCCGTCTCGGTCACTCTCCAAGCCACGCCCCCCCTGTTTTACACTGGTTTGAGGATATGGATGTTCCAAGATTGGACTGGGTACACAGAGTCCTGACCTGAACATCTTTGAGACAGACTAGAACGTTGGCTCAGGAAATATGAACAGCGTTCATCTTCTTTGAGAGAACTTGACGGATGTTTGCAGGATAAATAGAAAGAATACCAGCTGAAGTGTATCAGATGTTGGTAGAAAGTATACCACGGAGAATATCCGATGTCATTAGAGCCAAATTAGGCCCCACTAAATATTAACATATGGAAATAGATACTACTTTTGATTCTAGCTCAGGTGTCCAATTACGTTCGTTACAATAATATATCTGTTCTCTCTATGAGTTTGAGTTTCTTCTGCGTACTCTGATTTCATCCCACCCTCCAAAATATGTGTTAATTTGTATTCTATTAAATTGGTGTGCGTGTGGGAAATTAGAATGCGAGCCTTGGTATGGACAAAGTACTGGTAGGAGTGATGACAAGCTCTGTACAGCGCTGTGGAATATGTTGGTGTTGTATACTCAATGAGAAATAAATAAATATAGAGGTCCCTCAACAGACAGTATTAGTTGGTTTGGGGCATACCATTATGTGTTGAAAGTTTGCATGTTGAAAACTGGTAATTGTTCTAAAGCCCCCAAAATGTCAACTAAAATTAATACAAAAGGAAGATTAAAGAAAATTAAGCTGATAACTAGAGATGAGCGAGCACCAAAATGCTCGGGTGCTCGTTACTCGGGACGAAATTATCGCGATGCTCAAGGGTTCGTTTCGAGGAACGAACCCCATTGAAGTCAATGGGCGACCCGAGCATTTTTGTATATCGCCGATGCTCGCTAAGGTTTTCATTTGTGAAACTCTGGGCAATTCAAGAAAATGATGGGAACGATACAGCAACGGATAGGGCGGGCGAGGGGCTACATGTTGGGCTGCATCTCAAGTTCCCAGGTCCCACTATTAAGCCACAATAGCGGAAAGAGTGGGCCCCCCCCTACCAACAACTTTTACTTCTGAAAAGCCCTCATTAGCAATGCATACCTTAGCTAAGCACCACACTACCTCCAACAAAGCACAATCACTGCCTGCATGACACTCCGCTGCCACTTCTCCTGGGTTACATGCTGCCCAACCCCCCCCCCCCCCCCCCGCGCGCACGACGCAGTGTCCACAGCGCACACCAAAGTGTCCCTGCGCAGCCTTCAGCTGCACTCATGCCACACCACCCTCATGTCTATTTATAAGTGCGTCTGCCATGAGGAGGAACCGCAGGCAAACACTGCAGAGGGTTGGCACGGCTAGGTAGCGACCCTCTTTAAAAGGGGCGGGGCGATAGCCCACAATGCTGTACAGAGGCAATTAGAAATATAATCCTGTGCCACCGCCATCAGTAGCTGCACACGTGGGCATAGCAATGGGGAACCTATGTGCCACACACTATTCATTCTGTCAAGGTGTCTGCATGCCCCAGTCAGACCGCGGTTTTTTATAAATAGTCACAGGCAGGTACAACTCCGCAATGGTAATTCCGTGTGCACCCACAGCATGGGTGGCTCCCTGGAACCCACCGGCTGTACATAAATGTATCCCATTGCATTGCCCATCACAGCTGAGGTAACGTCCGATTAAATGCAGGTGGTCTTCGGCCCACACTGCATGCCCCAGTCAGACTGGGGTTCTTTAGAAGTGTACATATGGAGTTACAACTCCGTGTGGACCGACAGCATGGGTGGGTGCCAGGAAGCCACCGGCAGTACATAAATATATCCCATTGCATTGCCCATCACAGCTGAGGTAATGTCATGTTTAATGCAGGTGGGCTTTGGCCCACACTGCATGCCCCAGTCAAACTGAGGTTCTTTAGAAGTAGACACATGCAGTTACAACTCCCTGTGGACCCACAGCATGGGTGGGTGCCAGGAAGCCACCGGCGGTACATAAATATATCCCATTGCATTGCCCATCACAGCTGATGTAACGTCAGCTTTAATGCAGGTGGGCAAAAAATTAATTGGATTACACTGTAGGCGAGGGCCCCAAAAAATTGGTGTACCTACAGAACTAATGTACCTCAGAAAAATTGCCCATGCCCAACCAAGAGGGCAGGTGAAACCCATTAATCGCTTTGGTTAATGTGGCTTAATTTGTAACTAGGCCTGGAGGCAGCCCAGTTAAAATAAAAATTGGTTCAGGTAAAAGGTTTCAATGCTTTAATGAGCATTGAAACGTATAAAAATTGTTTACAAAAATTATATGACAGAGCCTTGTGGGCCTAAGAAAAATTGCCCGTTCGGCGTGATTACGTCAGGTTTCAGGAGGAGGAGCAGGAGGATGAATAGAATACACAGATTGATGAAGCAAAAATGTCCCCGTTTTTGATGGTGATAGAGAACAATGCTTCCATCCGCGGGTGCAGCCTACGTATTGCTTAGGTATCGCTGGCGTCCGCTGGTGGAGAAGAGAAGTCTGGGGAAATCCAGGCTTTGTTCATCTTGATGAGTGTAAGCCTGTCGGCACTGTCGGTTGACAGGCGGGTACGCTTATCAGTGATGATTCCCCCAGCCGCACTAAACACCCTTTCTGACAAGACGCTAGCCGCAGGTTAAGCAAGCACCTCCACGGCATACAGCGCGAGTTCAGGCCACGTGTCCAGCTTCGACACCCAGTAGTTGTAGGGGGCAGAGGCGTCACTGAGGACGGTCGTGCGATCAGCTACGTACTCCCTCACCATCCTTTTACAGTGCTCCCGCCAACTCAGCCTTGACTGGGGAGCAGTGACACAGTCTTGCTGGGGAGCCATAAAGCTGGCAAAGGCCTTGGAGAATGTTCCCCTGCCTGCGCTGTACATGCTGCCTGATCTCTGCGCCTGCACTGCTACCTGGCCCTCGGAACTGCACCTTCTGCCACTAGCGCTGTCGGATGGGAATGTTACCATCAGTTTGTCCGCCAGGGTCCTGTGGTATAGCATCACTCTCGAACCCCTTTCCTCTTCGGGTATGAGAGTGGAAAGGTTCTCCTTACATCGTGGGTCGAGCAGTGTGTACACCCAGTAATCCGTAGTGGCCAGAATGCGTGTAACGCGAGGGTCTCGAGAAAGGCATCCTAACATGAAGTCAGGCATCCTAACATGAAGTGTACGCAACACATGGCTGTCCTCACTAGGAAGATCACTTTCAGGATCCTCCTCCTCCTCCGGCCATACACACTGAAAGGATGACAGGCAAGCAGCATGGGTACCCTCAGCAGTGGGCCAAGCTGTCTCTTACCCCTCCTCCTCATGCTCCTCCCCCTCCTCCTCAACGCGCTGAGATATACACATGAGGGTGCTGACTATCCAGCGACATACTGTCTTCCCCCGCCTCCTTTTCCAAGCGCAAAGTGTCTGCCTTTATGCTTTGCAGGGAACTTCTCAAGAGGCATAGCAGAGGAATGGTGACGCTAATAATTGCAGCATCCCCGCTCACCATCTGGGTAGACTCCTCAAAGTTTCCAAGGACCTGGCAGAAGGCTGCCAACCAGGCCCACTCTTCTGTAAAGAATTGAGGAGGCTGACTCCCACTACGCCGCCCATGTTGGAGTTGGTATTCCACTATAGCTCTACGCTGCTTATAGAGTCTGGCGAACATGTGGAGCGTAGAGTTCCACCGTGTGGGCACGTCGCACAGCAGTCGGTGCACTGGCAGATTAAGCCGATGTTGCAGGGTCCGCAGGGTGGCAGCGTCCGTCTTGGACTTGCGGAAATGTGCGCTGACCCGGCGCACCTTTCCGAGCAGGTATGACAAGTGTGGGTAGCTTTTCAGAAAGCGCTGAACCACCAAATTAAAGACATGAGCCAGGCATGGCACGTGCGTGAGGCTGCCGAGCTGCAGAGCCGCCACCAGGTTACGGCCGTTGTCACACACGACCATGCCCGGTTGGAGGCTCAGCGGCGAAAGCCAGCGGTCGGTCTGCTCTGTCAGACCCTGCAGCAGTTCGTGGGCCGTGTGCCTCTTCTCTCCTAAGCTGAGTAGTTTCAGCACGGCCTGCTGACGCCTGCCCACCGCTGTGCTGCCACGCCGCGCGACGCCGACTGCTGGCGACGTGCTGCTGCTGCTGACACATCTTGATTGCGAGGCAGAGGTTGCGTTGGAGGAGGAGGAGGGTGGTTTAGTGGAGGAAGCATACACCGCCGCAGATACCACCACCGAGCTGGGGCCCGCAATTCTGGGGGTGGGTAGGACGTGAGCGGTCCCAGGCTCTGACTCTGTCCCAGCCTCCACTAAATTCACCCAATGTGCCGTCAGGGAGATATAGTGGCCCTACCCGCCTGTGCTTGTCCACGTGTCCGTTGTTAAGTGGACCTTGGCAGTAACCGCGTTGGTGAGGGCGCGTACAATGTTGCGGGAGACGTGGTCCTGCAGGGCTGGGACGGCACATCGGGAAAAGTAGTGGCGACTGGGAACCGAGTAGCGCGGGGCCGCCGCCGCCATCATGCTTTTGAAAGCCTCCGTTTCCACAAGCCTATACGGCAGCATCTCCAGGCTGATCAATTTGGCTATGTGCACATTTAACGCTTGAGCGTGCGGGTGCATGGCGGCGTACTTGCGCTTGCGCTCAAACAGTTGCGCTAGCGACGTCTGGACGCTGCGCTGAGAGACATTGCTGGATGGGGCCGAGGACAGCGGAGGTGAGGGTGTGGGTGCAGGCCGGTAGGCACTCGTGTCTGTGTCCTCAGAGGGGGGTTGGATCTCAGTGGCAGGTTGGGGCACAGGGGGAGAGGCAGTGGTGCAAACCGGAGGCGGTGAACGGCCTTCGTCCCACCTTGTGGGGTGCTTGGCCATCATATGCCTGCGCATGCTGGTGGTGGTGGCTCCCCAGCTGATCTTGGCGCGACAAAAGTTGCATACCACTGTTCGTCGGTCGTCAGGCGTCTCTGTGAAAAACTGCCACACCTTAGAGCACCTTGGCCTCTGCAGGGGTGGCATGGCGCGAGGGGGCGCTTTGGGAAACAGTTGGTGGATTATTCGGTCTGGCCCTGCCTCTACCCCTGGCCACCGCACTGGCTCGGCCTGTGCCCACACCCTGACTTGGGCCTCCGCGTCCTCGCCCGCGTCCACGTCCTCTAGGCCTACCCCTACCCCTCAGCATGCTGTATTACTAGTAGTGCAGAAACAGAACGCTGTAATTAAATGTGCTGCTTATTGGCCTGTGGTTGGAGGCTGACTTCGCTTACGGAAAGCACAGCAGAGGCAGGAAAGAATTTTGCGCAAGCCTGCTGTAACACTTAGCTGGCTGCGTATGAATTAGGACAACTACCCCCAGCAGAGACCCAGTACACTTGTGGACAGGAATACAGCAGTGATGTAAGAGGCAACACAGAGGCAGGAAAGAATTTTGCGCAAGCCTGCTGTAACACTTAGCTGGCTGCGTATGAATTAGGACAACTACCCCCAGCAGAGACCCAGTACACTTGTGGACAGGAATACAGCGGTGATGTAAGAGGCAACACAGAGGCAGGAAAGAATTTTGCGCAAGCCTGCTATAACACTTAGCTGGCTGCGTATGAATTAGGACAACTACCCCCAG
The DNA here is from genome assembly GCF_035609145.1 of Eleutherodactylus coqui. Lineage (NCBI taxonomy): Eukaryota > Metazoa > Chordata > Amphibia > Anura > Eleutherodactylidae > Eleutherodactylus > Eleutherodactylus coqui. The sequence continues at coordinate 272,458,844 of NC_089838.1, forward strand.
CAGAGACCCAGTACACTTGTGGACAGGAATACAGCGGTGATGTAAGAGGCAACACAGAGGCAGGAAAGAATTTTGCGCAAGCCTGCTGTAACACTTAGCTGGCTGCGTATGAATTAGGACAACTACCCCCAGCAGAGACCCAGTACACTGAGGACGGTCACAGGCAGCCCAAATAGATTTTTTTTCCCAAATGTTTTTGGAAAGGCCCACTGCCCATATACACTAAATATGTCTTCTGTCCCTGCCTCACCACTACTGGCCCTGGACAATGTAAAATTACTGCAGGACGCAATGCTCTGCACGGCCGATATACAAAAAAAATAAAAAATGTGCAACACTGCAAAAAGCAGCCTCCACACTACTGCACACGGTTAGATGTGGCCCTAAGAAGGACCGTTGGGGTTCTTGAAGCCTAAAATAACTCCTAACACTCTCCCTATAGCAGCTCCGGCACCAGCAGCACTGTCCCTGATCTCTGTCAGAATGCATCTGTGGTGAGCCGCGGGAGGGGCCGATTTATATACTCGGGTGACACCTGATCTCGCCAGCCACTCACTGCAGGGGGGTGGTATAGGACTTGAACGTCGCAGGGGGAAGTTGTAATGCCTTCCCTGTCTTTCTATTGGCCAGAAAAGCGCGCTAACGTCTCAGAGATGAAAGTGAAAGTAACTCGAACATCGCGTGGTACTCGTCTCGAGTAACGAGCATCTCGAACACGCTAATACTCGAATGAGTATCAAGCTCGGACGAGTACGTTCGCTCATCTCTACGAATAACTAATGCAGATAAAGCAAATCCTTACATGTAAAAAGTCAGATAGAGCTGCTGGAAGATGTAAATCACTTCCTATGAACATACAGCGTGCCAGAAAAATAACATTGAGCCACACTCACCTGGTGTCCAAAAGAGCCGCTCAACCTGGAACAGGTAAGGCGCAGTACAGGACATACAGTACCGCATTGTACTGTATAGAGGCGCTACTAGACAGACAATTAGTGTCTGCACATCAGTAATACTGGGGTTTTACCAGTAAACTATCCATGCTGATTGTCTGGATTTACAAATAAAGTGAATATGCCATACATCCGGCCTGTCTTTGATATGCTGAATCTGGTTTCAAATCATGATGGCCCGGAAAAAGATATTATCAACATTGTATGTTGAAAATATTGACCCTATTGACCCTAAAGGCATTGTGACTTGAGGAATCCCTGTACAACACTGGAGACTACAATACTGTTCTGCATTCAGCTTTCATGCTCCTATAAAAGCCAAGTATGGAACCATAACAGGAAATTTAAATTGGGGAAGTACTGGCAAATCAACATTTCAAAGCTTCGCTCATGTCCAGCCAGAATATGTTATAGGATATTAAAGGGAATCTGTTAGCTTCCTTGAATCCTATAAGCTAAGTTTATGAGCTCAAAGTAACGGACATGATCTAAATTTTATACTTACCTTCCCCGCTTATGAGCTCAAAGTAGCTGATAGAGTATCTCCCAAGTCCCTTCGAAAGATCATATTGGAGTGTCTAGTGGATTTCTCATTTCAAAACATCCAAATCAATCCTTAATTATTGTAAGGCAGTAGAAAGGTTCCCTTACTTTTGAGCATGCCTAATTGTATATTTGCCATATGTTATGTTGTTTATGTGTTATTTGACAGGAAGGTTACCTGTTTTTAACATGTTTTCCTTCAATTCCACCTGTTGTGCAATGGGAACCTATTCTCAGCCAAGCGTATGCGATGGTTTTCAGGAGCTAGTGCTATGCCCTGACCAATGTAGCAATGAATAGTTACAGTGTAGCCTAGACTATGTGAGTACATAAGGCTCTAACTAAACGGTGCACATACACTTATGAGAATTGGTAGAACTATATAAAGAAGTGGCTTCCCACCAAAGAAGAATTGGTTGGTAGTGGTAGTGAGTGCTAAGACTCAGTGTGTCCAATAGTTATTGTCGGGCCAAAGTGGGCATGCACCTTTCCTTACATGCATTAACCCCTTAATCAGAACTGGTCTTGAAGAAGAAAAGTCGTATTAAAGTAATGACTCCAGGCAGATTTCAGACAACAACAGAGGTTGAAGGATGTCAGGATTGTGACCAAGCTTCCAGACTTTTGAATCTGAGACACAGGGAGGATGATGTAAGTGACCAACTTATATCAGTCTGAGTACACAGGAAATCAGTGAGCTGTGCATTTATTTAAAGGGGGGTGTCTGGGACTTTTTTGCAATTTTTTCTATTGGTGACCAGGATAGATTATTAATAGACGATCTGCGGGGGTCTACAGCTCGGGATCCCCGCTGATCCCTGAAGTCGATGGGAGTTATGTCTCCACTACCAACCTGGACCTCTGCAGTATGGAGGGCATGATGTGTTTCCTGCACTTTCCATTCTATTCTATATCACATCGCAGGCTCATTTTTTCCAATGGGGCCGATGGCAGCAGCGTCGGCCCAATTGGAAGCAATGGTAGGGCTTTGAAATCCTACGACGTGATTGTTACAGCCGCATCGGGAGATTCCCTTAATCAATCCCTGCTGTGATGTGAGGCTGTTTTCACATAAAAACGCCTTGCATCCACGTGGCTTTCACATGGTGGGGAGCATGATATGGGGGCGCGATTCACGGCCCCATATTACGCTCGACCATGTGAAGTTAGTCTGAGAACCATTGCATTGAGCCTCTTATTCATGTAAAGTGCCCCTCTGCAAGAGGAATATATCAATTGATTTTCCAGACATTTATTGTAATGGAGATATTTCCTCAAGGGTATGTCATGACTTGACAAAGGCTGCGGCGACAGCCAAAATGTTGGCATCAAGTCCTGGCGTGGCTTTAAAAAAGATGGCATTCTTTTAACTTTATACATTAAGGTATTTGGGCACCCTGTTTTGTGGCTCCAACATATTATCTCTTGCAAGAGTATGTTCACAGGTACTGGAAAATTCGTAACAAAATCTGCGCAAATTCCGCATCAAAAACTGCATCAAAATCCATACCATTGGTGTGGATTTTGACTTGGATTCAGCTGTGGATCACAAGCTGATTTCAGCCTTTCGGCCATTGTTAGGACCGAGCAGAAGTACATAATCACACCTACAAATAGCTGCTTACTGCCTGCACATAACGGCATTCCTCTTACCTCCAAATACTGAACGCTCACTGCAAGCACCAAGAGCGTAGCACACACCGTTGCCCTGCAACTGCTACTGAACATGGCCTCTGCTGGTCAAGTGATGCGGAAATGGGCTTCCTGTCACCATGGAAAACATGGCGGCGATCAGTTGCGATTGTCGGGTGGGTGTGTATGTTATGCTCTTTCTACTGGCAGTGAGTATTCAGTATTGAGAGGTGAAAGGAACGCCGCTATGTGCAGGCAGTGAGCAACTATTTGTAGGTGTGTTTATGTGCTTCTGTTACATCCTAGCGGTAGCTGAAAGACTCAGATCAGCTACAGATCCGTAACTGGATGCAAGTCAAAATTTGTACCATTGGTGCTGATTTTCATATGTTGTTTTGATGAATTTGATGCGCAATGAATGCGGATTTTGGTGTGGATTTTCTACTACAGTAAAATCTGCTCCAATTCTGCTACAAATGAATATACCCTAAGGCCCTTTTACACGGCACAATTAACTTGCAAATAATTGTTAGGTGTAAATGTGTCAGCGAATAAACAATCAGTGATAAACCGTTAGATTATCACTGATTGGACCTCTCATGTAGACCTGATATTGTTTGTCTGCTGCGCTGCTTAGTATAAATAGGCATTGTTTGATTTGACGAATAGAAAGTAGTGGAGGAAGGGTTGACTAGAGGTGTGGTTATCTTTGAATGAATGATTGTAATTACTCAGTTGTTACCTAGCGAATGATATACAATTCCTACGTAACCGCTAGTTGCATACTCATTCCCTTTTACCTTGCCATGTAAAGGGGTCTTTAGAGTTTGATTGCCACAGAGACTAAGAGAGTGTCCCTTATTAGAGGTGAAACGCTTTGAGACTCTCTCAGTGTGTCTGATTTTTGTTCTATACAAAACTACAGTAAAGTGTTCAAGAAGCTATCTTCCTCTGGTGTGCCTTTATCTCTCCACGACTATTCCAGTAGGACAACTTCTATCAACCCTTGCATAAAGTTATTAAATAGTCAGAAGGGTTGTTGATCCGGGGATCTTCCAGCTGCTGGATTGGAGTCAGGAAGGAACTTTTCTCTGAAGAGTGTTGACCCAGGGATTATTCTGACTGCCATTATGGAGTCGGGAATTCTTTTTTCCCCCTGAAATGGGGTAAATTGGCTTCTACCTGATTGTTTTTTGGTTTTTTTTTTGTTCCTTCCTCTGGATCAACAAGGACGGGGGAGTGGAAACAGGCTGAGCTGAATGGACATCTTTTTTTTTCAGTCTAGCATACTACCCTGTTTCCCCAAAAATAAGACGTGTCTTATATTTATTTTTGCTCCCAAATATGAGCTACGTCTTATTTTCAGGGGGTGTCTTATTTTTCAATGAAGAAGAATTCACATTTATTGTTTAACAAAAAAAATGAAGACTTGTAATCAGGGATGGTATTGCAGCTTCCGGCCACCAGGGGGAGCTCATTACCGCAGACGTGTACAGCAGGAACAGAATGTACAGTGTGGCATTTTCCGGCCAGCAAGGGGAGCTCACAACAGCACACTCGTACAGCACAGCAGGGACAGGATAACGGCGGCAGGAGAAGGGGTAACGGCAGACTGTCTGCAGATCTACCGATACATCTGGCAGTATCAGACAATGGGGATGGCAGCAGAGGACGGGCCTCTTGACATGCCTGCACATTTTCAAGCGATGGCAGCGGAAGGGAACATCGGGATGGGCGGCAGGTGACCGTCTTCATGTCCTGCATGCAGCTGCTCTGCAACGGACGGTGAAGGTAGGGGACAGCGGCGGTGGGCTAAAAAGCATCACAGCTGCATGCTCTGGTGTTCTGTTTGGCGGGCATGCTTACATACAAACACACTTTACTATGCCTTACTATCGGGGGGGGGGGGTTGCCTTATATTTGGGACTTCTTCAAATGTCTTACTATGTCTTACTTTCAGGGGGGTGCCCTATTTTCGGGGAAACACGGTATGTTACTATGTAAGGAAAATGTTACTTGCAAATCATTGGCAGAATGTAGACTGCAATAATGGTAGAAAATAGACACAAGGGGAAATGAATGTCCAGACTACTAGAAATGCCTTAATAAGACAACCCAGTGAACAGTCATATCTGCCCCAGGTGGTATTATGAATACATTATCATTCAGGTTGTCCTTATTGAGTGAAGTGTAACAGAGGGCCAATGAGGACAAAAGATTAGTTTACGCACATAACTTAAAGCTTGTAGACCCTAATGAAAAATGTTTAACAACTGCCATTTTTAATATTAGTGTCATCTTATTGGGTACATGGGAATTTGGGGGTCAGGCAAGGCTGAAACCTTAAAGGGGTTGTCTCGCGAAAGCAAGTGGGGTTATACACTTCTGTATGGCCATATTAATGCACTTTGTAATATACATCGTGCATTAAATATGAGCCATACAGAAGTTATTCACTTACCTGCTCCGTTGCTAGCGTCCCCGTCGCCATGGCTCCGTCTAATTTCGGTGTCTTCTTGCTTTTTTAGACGCGCGTGCGCAGATGGGTCTTCTCCCTTCGGCTCAGCTCGGAAGCAGCGGAGTTTTGGCTCCGCCCCCTTGTACGCGTCATCGCGTAGGAGGCTGGATCGGCACATGTGACGGGGCGGAGCCAAAACACAAAGTGCATTAATATGGCCATACAGAAGTACTTAACCCCACTTGCTTTCGCGAGACAACCCCTTTAACATCATCTATAGCTACAACCCTGCTTATGTAACTGCAAACTTCTTGTTTTTAGGAGCACAAGATCCAAATGTGTCAAATGTCTAGATAAAGATGGAACTGTCATTATTTGCCCTCCAGCTTTCTACTTTAGATACATATAAAATGTTCTTTTTATGAGCAGATTTTAAGATGATGTTGAGCAAGAATACATCTGTAAAACCAGCAAATTGAACTAAGTCTGGCTAAGCAAAACTGTAATTTCTTCGGACACATCTAATAAATGCAGAGAGATTGTAAATGTTCATTTTGTGACTTGAAATCCTGCAGAGTCTTAGTTTATAAACTTGATTTTATACTTTACTACATTTTAGGGCGAAATGTACTGGAGCACAAACTAATGCTCAATGACGGGTTCAAGGAGTTGTGATAGAACATGCCTCCTGCTCACAATAGAGGTGTCAGAACTTAAAACAGTTAGTAGAATAATGTGACGTCTTGTCATATTTTACAAAAGTTTTCTCTATGTAGCAATTTTATTTTCCTGGAAATGAAATACAAATAGTCAGAGTTTCTAGATGATTGAAATACTTGTATGCTGAATAAAAGTGCTTAAAGTGTACCTGAGTTTTCAAAAAACTATCAAAAGTAGTCCAGATCTCCATTGGCTGCTGCTTTGCTGCTGTTTGCACCCAGTTTCAACTCTACCAATTCAGTTTTACTATTTGTCTGCTGCACCTGGTACTCAAACTTAGACAGCCTATGAGTTTGCATGATCCAGAGGCTCACTTACGGCAAATATGGACTAATAGGCCGCAGTATACCATACAGAACCTGTGGGCCCCCATGCCCACCCATATCATATCTTGTATCTAAGCTAGAGGTGCCTCAATGGTATACTAGAACCTCTATGCCCACCCGTATCACATCTTGCATCCAAGCTAGAGGTGCCCCAATGAGGTACTAGAGCCTCCATGCCCACCCGTATCACATCTTGCATCCAAGCTAGAGGTGCCCCAACGAGATACTAGAACCTCCACGCCCACCCATATCACATCTTGCATCCAAGCTAGAGGTGCCCCAACGAGGTACTAGAGCCTTCATGCCCACCCGTATCACATCTTGCATCCAAGCTAGAAGTGCCCCAACGGTGTCCTAGAGCCTCCCTTCAAGTGTTCAGTTATCATTTTGCTTTTGATATTGTAATTTGTAACTAGAGATGAGCGAGCATACTCGTCCGAGCTTGATACTCGTTCGAGTATTAGGGTGTTCGAGATGCTCGTTACTCGTAACGAGTACCACGCGATGTTCGAGTCACTTTCATTTTCTTCCCTGAGAAATTTGCGCGCTTTTCTGGCCAATAGAAAGACAGGGAAGGCATTACAACTTCCCCCTGCAACGTTCAAGCCCTATACCACCCCCCTGCAGTGAGTGGCTGGTGAGATTAGGTGTCACCCGAGTATTAAAATCTGCCGGCCCGCGGCTCGCCACAGATGCGTTCTCACTTAGCTGAGGGAAAGTGCTGTTGATGCCGGGGCTGCTATAGGGAGAGTGTTAGGAGTGATTTTAGGCTTCAAGGACCCCAACGGTCCTTCTTCTCTATATGCGCTCAATGGGGCCGGCGGCAGCAGCGCCGACCCCATTGAGAACATATAGAAGACAAATCATTCTTCTCTGCCACAGCTGTTACAGCTGTGGCAGAGAAGAACGATGTTTGCCCATTGAATTCAATGGAGCCGGCAATACAGCCGACTCCATTGAAATCAATGGGCTGTCGACGATCGCAGGATGAATTGTCGGGAAGGGCTTAAATATATAAGCCCTTCCCTGCAATTCATCCAGAAAAGTGTTAAACTAAAAAATATATACATACTGACCTGCTACCGGCAGCCGGAGTTCCGCGAGGCCGTCCTGCAGTGGGTGTGAAGGGGGTGTGAGTCAGACCAGCCCCCTGAATGGCTCAGCGCTGAGCCAATCAGAGGCAGGTCTCACTCACACCCATTCAGTGGGTGTGAAGGGGGTGTGAGTCAGACCTGCCCCCTGATTGGCTCAGCGCTGAGCCAATCAGGGGGCAGGTCTGACTCACACCCCCTTCACACCCACTGCAGGACGGCCGCGCGGAACTCTGGCTGCCGGGAGCAGGTCAGTATATATATATTTTTTAGTTTAACACTTTTCTGGATGAATTGCAGGGAAGGGCTTATATATTTAAGCCCTTCCCGACAATTCATCCCACACTCGCCCGCAGCGCATTGCTTTCAATGGAGCGGGCTGTATTGCCGGCTCCATTGAATGCAATGCGCTGGACAGCTCCGCCCGATTTTCGGGCGATTTTTGGGCACCGGTCACGCGATTTGCGGATGCGCATCCGTCATGCGATCCGCAAATCGCGTGAAAAACACGAAAAAAGGCCTTAGTCAGACGGGCGTTTTTCACGCGATTTGCGCATGCGTCCGGCGTATTTTTATCGGACACATGAGCGCTTTTTATGCGCTCGTCCGATAAATTATAGAACAGAAATCGCAGATCGCACCTATCTGCGATCTGCAATTCCTGTTCTGTTCTCTATATGCGCTCAATGGGGCCGGCGGCAGCAGCGCCGACCCCATTGAGAACATATAGAAGAGAAATCATTCTTCTCTGCCACAGCTGTAACAGCTGTGGCAGAGAAGAACGATGTTAGCCCATTGAATTCAATGGAGTCGGCTGTATTGCTGGCTCCATTGAATTCAATGGGCTAACATCGTTCTTCTCTGCCACAGCTGTTACTGCTGCGGCAGAGAAGAACGATCTTTATGCTGACAGTGCGGGGGGGGGGGCACCCTTGCCGCTATTGTGGCTTAATAGTGGGACCTGGGAACTTGAGATGCAGCCCAACATGTAGCCCCTCGCCTGCCCTATCCGTTGCTGTGTCGTTCCCATCACTTTCTTGAATTGCCCCGATTTTCACAAATGAAAACCTTAGTGAGCATCGGCGATATAGAAAAATGCTCGGGTCGCCCATTGACTTCAATGGGGTTCGTTACTCGAAACGAACCCTCGAGCATCGCGAAAATTTCGTCCCGAGTAACGAGCACCCGAGCATTTTGGTGCTCGCTCATCTCTATTTGTAACCCCTCCTAACCTATGCTTTACTTAAGCCACCACTTTCAAGGCAGTACATGAACCCATTATATAACACATTTAAATACATAAAATTCACAGTTCCAGAAATGCCAGAATTATTATTATGCAGTGATAGTTTTGGGTCACCACATACAAATGTCTGATAGATGTGGTTCCACGTCTAGAGCCTACACTCATCCCCACTACAACCTCATTGATCCCCTTCCAGCTCACTTCCTTCTGCCCAAGATAGTCAAGATTACAGTAACAGCCACATTGGCTTGTCTATTTGGTTTCCATAGCTTCCATAGAAATGAATGGGACTTACATAAAAAAGTAGCACAGGAGTTATGCTGTTCTCGCATTCCAGAAATTTCAGAAACAATGTAACTCAATGTGTTATTCTCTTAATGCAATTGTCATTCAATTCTATGGAAGTTTCTGAAGCAGTGCAGAACAGCTGGTTTAGCTGTTTGCATAAACCCTGCCTCTGATGGAGAGCCTCCCTGTATTCTCACCTGTGATGGGACTATCCCTTTAAAGACCATTGTTTATTTATATAATGTTCTCAGCTTCTTCAGGCCCAATGTCCACGGGCAAATCTGCTTTGCGGAATCCACACGGGGCACTCACACGGGAGATCCTCAAATCAAGTTGCCCAATAAGAAGCATGGCCATCTGCAAATGGATTAAAACATGCAGATTTGATTTGCAGACCTTTTGGTCTGTAAAACAAATCGCAGCATGCTCCATTTTGAAGTCAATGGAAGCCATTTGATCTGCAGCACACCCGAAGCTGACACTGTAGACGTGCCATGGATCCGCGGGAAAGCAGGAGATTTAAAAAAAAAAAAAAGTACTGTGCATGTCCAACGGCGAACCTTGAGGACCATGTGCAGTACAGTGGACCCTGAAGTGGAGGGATCCGCGCAGACGCCGCTGACAGGGGATGCAGGTAAGCAGGGCTCACTGGCCGTGGGCAGTGCTGGATTCCGTGCGGGTTTCCCTGCACAGAATCCACGTGTGCCATAGACATGAGGCTTTAGGCAACACAAAGTTGGGGTGACACGTTTGTAATAAATACAGAAAATAAATGTACTACTAACACATGAAGCTGTGCATACAAGATACATAGATTAGAATCTCTAGCCATACAGTATGAGTCACAATCTGTAAGGAATAGGGAGTATGTACAAGTGGTTAGGAAATGTGGTAAGCAGTTCTACATACATCATTTGGAGAAAGTGTTGGAATACCAGTTAGGGGACTTTTTAGACCAGGTTACATACTTGTCAGAAGAGTAGTGTTGAGCAAACCAAACCAGTAGAAACCTGTTTTGGTTTGAACTTTGCCAAAAGTTCAGTTCGGCTTGAACCCATACCAAGCTTTTAGCAAAGTTCTACCCGAAACAGGGTTCTATTAGTTTGCTTTGCTCAACACTATTTGAGATGGTGCCTGCAAGCCAGGTCACAGCTGGAGGTAAGTTAGGAGTGCAGAATGCTGCCCAATTTTGTAGCTCCAAGGACTCCCCATGTTGTCAAGTGGTTCTTATTCAGTGTCGTATGCATGTTTGTGTGGGTTTTATACAATTTTTTATATACAATTTGATTCATTTTTGAGGGATATTTGATATCAAAATTGTTTTTCTATTTTTCTTGTAATAAATGGCTTTTGTGGCCATCAAATCCATACTTGACTCCCTGATTTTTTTGGTGATGGGTAGAGATGAGTGAGCCTACTCGCTAAGGGCAATTGCTCGAGCGAGCATTGCCCTTAGCGAGTACCTGCCCGCTCGAGAGACAAGGTTGCCGCGGGCGTGGGGGAGCGGTGAGTTGGGGCAGTGAGCAGGGGGAGCGGGGGGGGGGGGGGGAGAGGGAGAGAGAGATCTCTCCTCCGTTCCTCCCCGCTCTCCCCCGCAGCTCCCTGCCCGCCGCCGGCACCCGAACCTTATCTCTCGAGCGGGCAGGTACTCGCTAAGGGCAATGCTCGCTCGAGCAATTGCCCTTAGCGAGTATGCTCGCTCATCACTAGTGATGGGACTTCCAATGCAGGGTTCATAGGATGGTAGTCAGTGAATTCCAACCTGACTTACTCCGGTCATGCTCCTTTCATTTAGAAAGCAAAAACATTACACTTCACTCAACTTTTTCACCTCGGGAAGCTTCGTGTTGCAGGGAACGAATGGCTTCTGTTGGCGGATAGCTACATAAATGCATACCACTGTGTCACATAGGGTTAAGAAGATCTGTATAATTCTTTAAATTTGGCACTATGCGTAAAATATGCACTTAAAAAAATCTCAACAGTAATGTCATAACTATTTACTGTTCATCCTGCTGTGTGCTTGAGATGTAATTAAAGCTAATTACTTTTGCATGCTAAATGTCGTTTTAAGGGAATGCAAGGGTCATTTAAAGCAATAATAATTGTAACATATTCCTATGTAGGGCATAATGTGCATATTAGACTTTGCAGGCTGAATTAATCCCTGGTGAGATTAATAGTGGAAAAGTGGCAACGCAGCTGGCACAGGGAACTGCGTGCAAAGAAATGGGAAAAAAACAGTTGTTGGGTAGAAATGATCGTATTGCTGGTGATGAAAATTACAAACCAACAGGGTTTATTTAGTATCCTGGTGATTACTTACAGCTGGTGCCACATTTTGACCACTTAGGTTTGAGAACATTCCTATCATTCAGGCTTGATGATATGCAGCTCATTGAGGCTGTCCCCTGTGAGATTGCAATATAATCATGTTTATCCTAAGAGAGTAAGTTTGTTCTATCCCAAAATATGATGATAAGTATTTTCCTTCTCATCAGTCGGTCTTTCATCACCTAATTCTGTATGTTTCATAAGAATTTCGACAGAACTCAGTCACAGAGCAAATTATTCTCTTTAACCTCTTACAGCACAAATAAGTCATTCTGTTACAGCTCTATTACCCTTAATTTTTTTTAAGTGTCTCTCTCTCTCTCCTTCTCACTCTCTCTCCCCCTGCCTGCCAGACAAAAAATTTGCCATTGATGCGCGCTGCGTCGCAGCGGGAAGGGGACAAAACAGGCACGTCACAGCGGGGAGGAGCCAAAAACTGGGGCGGGGTCGAACACAGCTTGATGCTCGTTCGACTGACAAGCACCATCTAGTACAATAATACTCGAACGAGTATCAAGCTCGGCAGAGTATGTTCGCTCAACTCTAGTACTTACCCTTTCAGAGCCATTAAAATATTTAGCAGTAATACATTCTAAGGGTTCGGTCAGACGAGAGGGGTTTTTTTGCGCACACAGCGTGTCTATTAGACCCGTTGGTTCCCTATGAAGTGTTCACATGACCGTTTTTTTTACAGGTGCAAAATACCCGTACCTGCAAAAAATTGAACATGTGTGCCCCGGTAAGTACCGTGCAGCATGTACCATTGTGTGATGTTAAAGGGAATCCCCTCATCACTGAACAGTGTGACAGCACTGTCACACTGTTCAGTGATGAGGGAACTATCCGCGGGGATGAAAAAATCCCCTGCCACAGCTGTCACAGCTGTGCCAGAGGATCGTATTGTTCTCCAAAAGCAATGAGATGCAGGCAACCCCCACAGTGATTTTTGGGGAAGTGCTTGAAATATAAGCTCTTCCCTAAAAATGAGCTCTAGCTGAATAAAAGAATAAAGAAAAATGAATACATCACTTAGCAGCACCGTCAGGGCTCCAACGCTTCTTCTCTCTGGCTCACCGGCAGTGTTCTTTAGCATTTTCTTCTGGATGGGGATTTAAAAAATCATGCCTCCTGGAAGCGCTGCCTCTGATTGGCTGAGCTCTGTGACCAATGATTGTGGGGCTTTTGACCAGGCAGCAATACCCCTGCTTTTTCCTTCCATCGAGGATTACACATAAATGCGATTAAAAAGTCAGAACGACCGTAATAACAGACATATGTCATGGCGTCTTGAGTTTTTTTGCATATATTGAGGAAAACCAGTGAATGAGGACAGGAGCTTCACCATTGGCCCAACTTGAGCGGCATCGATAGCCTGCCTCTCTATAGAATCTTTAAGATATATGTAGCTGTCTGCTCTGAGTTGTGCTTGGTTGCTTTTAATATAATTTAATCGCTCTGTCTCTTTTGCATACATATCAACTAAATATTGACTAAAAAGAGATCGTTAGTACAGCAAACGGGTAGAATCAGTTTCTCTGATCGTAATGCAGTAGGTATAAAAATTTAATACAGATATTGTTTTTTTAAGCAGTAACTTTGTTTTGTAGTCACACTGGGGAATAACAATAGAATAACCATCCTCAGCATAACAGAAAAGCTGTGGATACTGTTAGGCATCATATGAACAGTGCAACTCACTGATACTGTGCAACCTGTTATTATGGCTTTGTAACACAATATCTCGTTGTTCGAATTCCTGTCCAACTATGACCAGAGCCACTTCGCTTGCTGTAGGTGCATTAAAGCGTCCTTTATGAACATTGACTAGTTTTCTATTGGTATGGATAACGACTAAAGATGAGCGAGCATACTCGTTAAGGGCAGATACCTCAGCGAGCATCGCTCTTTTCGAGTACCTGCCTGCTCATCAAAAAAGATTTGGGTGCCGGCAGGGGAGTGCTCACTCCTGCAACCCACTGCTCACCCCTGCCGGCACCTGAATATTTTCTGACGAGCAGGCAGGTACTTAATAAGGGTGATACTCGCTCGAGTATCTGCCCTTAACGAGCATGCTCGCTCGTCTCTAATAACGACTTCAAACTTTTCACAATTTTGAGGTATTTTCTGTAGAGTAGTTTTTAAGTCCTTTATGTATGGCTTCTTATTGTGCAGCATCACTTGCAACTGTTCAACCAAATTGTGTTTTATGTCAGACAAATTGCTGCTTCTCAAGCTTCATAAATCAGTAGAAATTAAGGCTTTTGTTGGGGCAAAATCAGCAGACTACAAACTAAGTGGTACACCTGTCCTTGTACTCTAAAAATGGGCATAAAACCATTTGCTGTAATTTGCTTGGCTCCAAAAAACGTCATTGGAAAGCAACTATTTTACTTTCTAATATAGTCCATAAAATGTAAGTGCTCTGGATGAAGACCCATAATTAAGCTATAGAGCAGCTCAGGCAAAGGTTCAAAAGTTGGAATTTGTACCTTACCACCACTGCAACACATACCAGGAACCTCGTCTTTCCACTTAAGGGCATTACAATATATACATTTATGAGTCATAGTTCCCAGAGCAACAGTTTTATCAGATTTATAATTCACGTCAGAATCATACAACATTCTGGATAAAGCTTTAACCTTCCATGGAAGTGATCGTCCTCTTGGAGTAATTCTGTCATATCTATAAACAGCTGCTCTGTGAATTTTGAGGTTATTCAGCTGATATTTAGCTGATAATGTCCTATGGACCATGGGTTTACTTTCTTAGCATTTACCTGCTGCAGCTCTATTAACCTCTGGATTATTCTGCTGATAATTAGCTGCAGCAGCTCTATGAATCTTCAGTTTTTTTTCTTGGTATTTAGCTGCTGCAGCTCTATGAGGGCTCAGTCAGACGAGCGGATGTGAGTGCGGGAAAAAGTCCGCATGACCACGTCCATTGCCACCCATATATTCTATCTTTGGTAAGTGCGGATCTTTGCCTGTACATGTGGCACTTTTTTTTTCCGCGCGGAAAACACGCGTATGTCCGCTCATCTGATGCCGCCTGCAGACGGCCGGGTCGGATCCCCTGCGAGAAATCTCACAGTGGGACCCGACCTGCGCCCGTGCAGGGACCGGTGCGGCTCTCACCTTCTCCCGCGGATCCGGCTCTGTAATGTGCCGGCTGTTGGCCAGCCAGCGCATGTGCAGAGCAGACCCAGGGCACCGGGAGTGACATTTCTGTGCGGGCCTCTGCGAGACCCGCACAGAAATAGAGCATGCCGCGATTTGTTTTCCGTGTGTATTTTCACGTGGACAAATCGCGGCCATCTGCCTAGGATTGCGTTTTGTAATGCAATCCTATGCAGGCAGGCACGGGCGGAATTTCTGCTGGAAATCCGTGCTGCAGAATTTGCGCCTGAGTGTAGGGGGCCTGACTGAGCGCTGAGCCTGTTGATTTGTTTGTTGGTTAACTGTCACTGTAGCATGGTGAAGTTCCCTATTTCATTTTGTGTGCTTCGTGGAGCCGTCTTCTTCTGATTGCGTCAGTAAATCTAGCTGGATGTACTTTAGCACATTTCCTACAATTAGAAGTACTTTCAATCTGAGGAATGGGAAGTGTGTTCGACACAGCTTCATAAGACAGGTACACATGAAAATGGCAATTAGAAAGATCTTGCGAAGAAGTAAACGCTGTCTATTCACAGGATTCCCTTCAACTCTTTCCATACAACTCTCCATTGTGATAGGCTTCAAACACTAATCTAAATATTTGCCCGGCTGCTTCTAATTCCCACAAACCACCATAAGTGTGAAGTCACGACATGTCAGCAAAACAGTCAGCAGAACTGTTATAATTGTTCCCATTACTGTCATGAGATAAAATGTTGAAATCATCCCAGTGTTTCACCACGTGCTCCAATATCTCTTCACGCACCTCTTTGGCCATAAGTTGACATTTGAACAAAGTATAGGATAATGCTCTAAACAGGCAAGCACCATTACCAATAACAGGTATGACGGTACAAGGCACCATTGTGCTGCTTATCTTTAAAATGTCAACAACCATTGTAGATGAAATATATGAAAGCTGTCTAAAATAAAATCTGTCTTTGTTGCCTGCAGCAAGCAATCACAGCCCAGCTTTCATTTTACCTCAGCAGTATAAAAAATGAAAGCTGCTCTGTGATTGGTTGCTATATGCGTGTGGCAAAATGAAAGTTGTGCTGTGATTGGCTGCTATGGGCAGCCAAGACAGATTTTCTTTTAGACAGCATCCATAAGGGTGTGGTGCCCATAGCAATTAATCACAGTGCAGCTTGTATTTTCTTATGCTGCTGAGGTAAAGTGAAAGCAGCAATGGAATGGGTTGCTATGAGCAACAAAGACAAATTTTCTTTTAGACAGTTTTCATAAGAGTGTGGTGCCGGCCTACTTTTCCATGGCCCACCATTATCAGTTAAACATATGTATGGAAATATGATTTTGTTTGTTGCCCCACTATAGTCATCTTCTCCTCATCTTGGATCTGTTAACAGGCAGCAATAGATAACATTTAACAGGAGCATGCGGTGAATCACTGGGATGATTTCGCCATTTTATCTCATGATAGTGATGAGAATAATTATAACAAGTCTGCTGACTATTTTACTGCAATGTTGCGACCTCACACTAATGGTGTTTTGCTCAAATTAATAGCAGCCAAGCCAATATTTAGGTCAGTGTTTTCGACAATCGGTAAAATATGTAGGTAATTATTTGTTCAATAGGTTATTTTTGCCAAGTTTCAAGTTCATAGGTGCTTTAGATATTGTTTTCCCATGCAAACTTTGACCCCCCCCCCCCCCTTTGACCCCCTTAGGTGATGAATTTCAAAAAATACTTTCTACTATTATACAAAAAAAACTACTGTCTAAACTTCATGTTTCTAACTTTCGTAGTTTCAGCTTTGCATTGATGAATCAGTCAGTCAGTCAGTCAGGACATTTCATTTTATATGTATAGATGATTCTAGAGTGTCGAAGAGTGGTTAACTGGCGTAACCTGAAAATTGAAGCCATCTTACCCAATGGTACTTAAATCTTCCCAATTGGTCTAGGCATAATAAAAAGGTCAGATTGAGTGCAGTTTTCAATGCCTAGTGATAGGAGCTCCAGTTGAAATAGGTATGCAAAAGTGAGGAAAGTGTCAGATATTTGGTATATCCCATAATAACTTAAGCAGTTTGCTTGACCACCAAATGTGTACCAACCTACCAATTTGTTAGAGTTCTGTGGTGATATTTTTGCTAGGTGGTAAGGGGTCAAATACCATCTGTACATAAGTTTCCTATTCCTTTCTAAATGATTTGTGCAGTAAGATATTTTGAAATTAAGTTGAAATGCCAATGACCATTGGTCTGAGTTGAAAGACTCTTGGAAATCTTTTTCCCAGTAAGTTTGAAAAAGAAAGGTAGTTAAAGGAGAGTGGGATAATAATGCTGAATAAGCTTTACAAATGTTCTTCACAGTTATATAAAAATGATTCATACTTTGTAAGTGAAGTTGTAGTTGGAAAAGTAAGTGAAGAAAAGTAAATTCATATTTGAAGTTATTTATAAAATATGGTTAATGGTTAGAGATGAGCGAACGTACTCGTCCGAGCTTGATACTCGTTCGAGTATTAGCGTGTTCGAGATGCTCGTTACTAGAGGCGAGCACCACGCGATGTTCGAGTTACTTTCACTTTCATCTCTGAGACGTTAGGGCGCTTTTCTGGCCAATAGAAAGACAGGGAAGGCAATACAACTTCCTCCTGTGATGTTCCAGCCCTATACCACCCCCCTGCAGTGAGTGGCTGGCGAGATCAGGTGTCACCCGAGTATATAAATCGGCCCCTCCCGCGGCTCACCACAGATGCATTCTGACATAGCTCAGGGAAAGTGCTGCTGATGCTGGAGCTGCTATAGGGAGAGCGTTAGGAGTTATTTTAGGCTTCAAGAACCCCAACGGTCCTTCTTAGGGCCACATCTGGCCGTGTGCAGTACTGTTGAAGCTGCTTTTTGCAGTGTTGCACTTTTTTTTTTTTTTTTTTTTGTATATCGGCCGTGCAGAGCATTGCGTCCTCAGTCTGCAGTAATTTTACATAGTATAGGGCCAGTAGTGCTGAGGCAGGGACAGTGAAAAAGGTGAAATACATAAACTGTCTATTTAGGCAGTGGGCTTTTCCAAAAGAATTTGGGACAAAAAAATCTATTTGGGCTGCCTGTGACCGTCCTGAGTGTACTGCATCTCTGCTGGGGGTAGTAGTCCTAATTAATACGCAGCCAGCTAACTGTTACAGCAGGCTTGCGCAAAATTCTTTCCTGGCTCTGCTGTGCGTTCCGTAAGCGAAGTCAGCCTCCAACCACAGGCCAATAAGCAGCACATTTAATTACAGCGTTCTGTTTCTGCACTACTGGTAATACACCATGCTGAGGGGTAGGGGTAGGCCTAGAGGATGTGGACGCGGGCGAGGACGCGGAGGCCCAAGTCAGGGTGTGGGCACAGGCCGAGCTCCTGATCCAGGTGTATCGCAGCCGACTGCTGCGGGATTAGGAGAAAGGCACGTTTCTGGCGTCCCCACATTCATCTCACAATTAATGGGTCCACGCGGTAGACCTTTATTAGAAAATGAGCAGCGTGAGCAGGACCTGTTGTGGATGGCAGAAAGTGCATTCAGCAATCTATCGACCACCCAGACCTCTGCAACTCTGAATCCTCTGGCTGCTGCTCCTCCTTCCTCCCAGCCTCCTCACTCCATTACAATGACACATTCTGAGGAGCAGGCAGACTCATTCTGGGCCCCTGCCCAGAATGAGCAGCAATGGTTCCTCTCCCACCGGAGGAGTTTGTCGTGACCGATGCCCAACCTTTGGAAAGTTCCCGGGGTCCGGGGGATGAGGCTGGGGACTTCCGACAACTGTCTCAAGAGCTTTCAGTGGGTGAGGAGGCCGATGACGATGAGACACAGTTGTCTATCACTCAGGTAGTAGTAATTGGAGTAAGTCCGAGGGAGGAGCGCACAGAGGATTCGGAGGAAGAGCAGCAGGATGATGAGGTGACTGGCCCCACATGGTTTGCTAAGCCTACTGAGGACAGGTCTTCAGAGGGGGAGGCAAGTGCAGCAGCAGGGCAGGTTGGAAGAGCCAGTGCGGTGGCCAGGGGTAGAGGCAGGGCCAGACCGAATAATCCACCATCTGTTTCCCAAAGCGCCCCCTCGTGCCATGCCACCCTGCAGAGGCCGAGGTGCTCAAAGGTCTGGCAGTTTTTCACTGAGAGTGCAGACGACCGACGAACAGTGGTGTGCAACCTTTGTCGCGCCAAGATCAGCCGGGGAGCCACCACCACCAGCCTCACCACCACCAGCATGCGCAGACATATGATGGCCAAGCACCCCACAAGGTGGGTCGAAGGCCGTTCACCGCCTCCGGTTTGCACCACTGCCTCTCCCCCTGTGCCCCAACCTGCCACTGAGATCCAACCCCCCTCTCAGGACACAGGCACTATCGTCTCCTGGCCTGCACCCACACCCTCACCTCCGCTGTCCTGGGCCCCATCCACCAATGTCTGTCAGCGCACCGTCCAGCCGTCGCTAGCGCAAGTGTTGGAGCGCAAGCGCAAGTACGCCGCCACACACCTGCACGCTCAAGTGTTAAACGTGCACATAGCCAAATTGATCAGCCTGGAGATGCTGCCGTATAGGCTTGTGGAAACGGAGGCTTTCAAAAGCATGATGGCGGCGGCGGCCCCGCGCTACTCGGTTCCCAGTCGCCACTACATTTCCCGATGTGCCGTCCCAGCCCTGCACAACCACGTCTCCCGCAACATTGTACGCGCCCTCACCAACTCGGTCACTGCAAAGGTCCACTTAACAACGGACACGTGGACAAGCACAGGCGGGCAGGGCCACTATATCTCCCTGACGGCACATTGGTTGAATTTAGTGGAGGCTGGGACAGAGTTAGAGCCTGGGACCGCTCACGTCCTACCCACCCCCAGAATTGCGGGCCCCAGCTCGGTGGTGGTATCTGCGGCGGTGTATGCTTCCTCCACTAAACCACCCTCCTCCTCTTCCTACGCAACCTCTGTCTCGCAATCAAGATGTGTCAGCAGCAGCACGTCGCCAGCAGTCGGTGTCACGCGGCGTGGCAGCACAGCGGTGGGCAAGCGTCAGCAGGCCGTGCTGAAACTACTCAGCTTAGGAGAGAAGAGGCACATGGCCCACGAACTGCTGCAGGGTCTGACAGAGCAGACCGACCGCTGGTTGCGCCGCTGAGCCTCCAACCGGGCATGGTCGAGTGTGACAACGGCCGTAACCTGGTGGCGGCTCTGCAGCTCGGCAGCCTCACGCACGTGCCATGCCTGGCCCACGTCTTTAATTTGGTGGTTCAGCGCTTTCTGAAAAGCTACCCACGCTTGTCAGACCTGCTCGGAAAGGTGCGCCGGCTCTGCGCACATTTCCGCAAGTCCCACACGGACGCTGCCACCCTGCGCACCCTGCAACATCGGTTTAATCTGCCAGTGCACCGACTGCTCTGCGACGTGCCCACACGGTTGAACTCTACGCTCCACATGTTGGCCAGGCTCTATGAGCAGCGTAGAGCTATAGTGGAATACCAACTCCAACATGGGCGGCGCAGTGGGAGTCAGCCTCCTCAATTCTTTACAGAAGAGTGGGCCTGGTTGGCAGACATCTGCCAGGTCCTTGGAAACTTTGAGGAGTCTACCCAGATGGTGAGCGGCGATGCTGCAATCATTAGCATCACCATTCCTCTGCTATGCCTCTTGAGAAGTTCCCTGCAAAGCATAAAGGCAGACGCTTTGCGCTCGGAAACGGAGGCGGGGGAAGACAGTATGTTGCTGGATAGTCAGAGCACCCTCCTGTCTATATCTCAGCGCGTTGAGGAGGAGGAGGTGGAGGAGCATGAGGAGGAGGGGGAAGAGACAGCTTGGCCCACTGCTGAGGGTACCCATGCTGCTTGCCTGTCATCCTTTCAGCGTGTATGGCCTGAGGAGGAGGAGGAGGATCCTGAAAGTGATCTTCCTAGTGAGGACAGCCATGTGTTGCGTACAGGTACCCTGGCACACATGGCTGACTTCATGTTAGGATGCCTTTCTCGTGACCCTCGCGTTACACGCATTCTGGCCACTACGGATTACTGGGCGTACACACTGGTATAAGGAGAACCTTTCCACTCTTATACCCGAAGAGGAAAAGGGTTCGAGAGTGATGCTATACTATAGGACCCTGGCGGACAAGCTGATGGTAAAATTCCCATCCGACAGCGCTAGTGGCAGAAGGCGCAGTTCCGAGGGCCAGGTAGCAGGGGAGGCGCGAAGATCAGGCAGCATGTACAGCACAGGCAGGGGAACACTCTCTAAGGCCTTTGACAGCTTTCTGGCTCCCCAGCAAGACTGTGTCACCGCTCCCCAGTCAAGGCTGAGTCGGCGGGAACACTGTAAAAGGATGGTGAGGGAGTACGTAGCCGATCGCACGACCGTCCTCCGTAACGCCTCTGCCCCCTACAACTACTGGGTGTCGAAGCTGGACACGTGGCCTGAACTCGCGCTCTATGTCCTGGAGGTGCTTGCTTGTCCTGCGGCTAGCGTCTTGTCAGAGAGGGTGTTTTGTGCGGCTGGGTGAATCATCACGGATAAGCGTACCCGCCTGTCAACCGACAGTGCCGACAGGCTTACACTCATAAAGATGAACAAAGCTTGGATTTCCGCAGACTTTTCTTCTCCACCAGCGGACAGCAGCGATACCTAAACAATACGTAGGCTGCACCCGCGGATGGAAGCATCGTTCTCTATCACCATCAAAAACGGGGACCTTTTAGCTTCATCAGTCTGTGTATTATATTCATCCTCCTCCTCCTGCTCCTCCCCCTGAAACCTCACGTAATCACGCCGAACGGCCAACTTTTGTTAGGCCCACAAGTCTCAGTCATATAATTTTTGTAAACAATTTTTATACGTTTCAATGCTCATTAAAGCGTTGAAACTTGCACCTGAACCAATTTTTATTTTAACTGGGCTGCCTCCAGGCCTAGTTACAAATTAAGCCACATTAACCAAAGCGATTAATGGGTTTCACCTGCCCTCTTGGTTGGGCATGGGCAATTTTTCTGAGGTACATTAGTACTGTTGGTACACCAATTTTTGGGGGCCCTCGCCTACAGTGTAATCCAATTAATTTTTTGCCCACCTGCATTAAAGCTGACGTTACATCAGCTGTGCTGGGCACTGCAATGGGATATATTTATGTACCGCCGGTGGCTTCCTGGCACCCACCCATGCTGTCGGTCCACACGGAGTTGTAACTGCATGTGTCCACTTCTAAAGAACCCCAGTCTGACTGGGGCATGCAGTGTGGGCCGAAGCCCACCTGCATTTAACATGACATTACCTCAGCTGTGATGGGCAATGCAATGGGATATATTTATGTACCGCCGGTGGGTTCCAGGGAGCCACCCATGCTGTCGGTCCACATGGAGTTCTAACTGCATTTGTCCACTTCTAAAGAACCCCAGTCTGACTGGGGCATGCAGTGTGGGCCGAAGCCCACCTGCATTTAATCTGACGTTAGCTCTGCTGTCCAGGGCACTGCAATGGGATACATTTATGTACAGCCGGTGGGTTCCAGGGAGCCACCCATGCTGTGGGTGCACACGGAATTCCCATTGCGGAGTTGTACCTGCCTGTGACTATTTATAATAAAACGCGGTCTGACTGGGGCATGCAGACACCTTGACAGAATGAATAGTGTGTGGCACATAGGTTCCCCATTGCTATGCCCACGTGTGCAGCTCCAGATGGAGGTGGCACAGGATTGGATTTCTCATTGCTTCTGTACAGCACTGTGGGCTATCGCCCCGCCCCTTTTAAAGAGGGTCGCTGCCTAGCCGTGCCAACCCTCTGCAGTGTGTGCCTGCAGTTCGTCCTCATGGCAGACGCACTTATAAATAGACATGAGGGTGGTGTGGCATGAGGGCAGCTGAAGGCTGCGCAGGGACAATTTGGTGTGCGCTGTGGACACTGGGTCGTGCAGGGGGGGGGGTTGGGCAGCATGTAACTCAGGAGAAGTGGCAGCGGAGTGTCATGCAGGCAGTGATTGTGCTTTGTTGGAGGTAGTGTGGTGCTTAGCTAAGGTATCCATTGCTAATCAGGGCTTTTCAGAAGTAAAAATTGTTGGGAGGGAGGGGGGGGGCACTCTTGCCGCTATTGTGGCTTAATAGTGGGACCTGTGAACTTGAGATGCAGCCCAACATGTAGCCCCTCGCCTGCCCTATCCGTTTCTGTGTCGTTCCCATCACTTTCTTGAATTGCCCAGATTTTCACAAATGGAAACCTTAGCGAGCATCGGCGATATACAAAAATGCTCGGGTCGCCCCTTGACTTCAATGGGGTTTGTTATTCGAAACGAACCCTCGAGCATTGCGAAAATTTCGTCCTGAGTAACGAGCACCCGAGCATTTTGGTGCTCGCTCATCTCTATTAATGGTACATTGCATGCATTTACGTAAAAGATTTTAGAATTGGGCCTTCAAATAATTTCTCTAATTTAGATATGTCCTTCCTACGCCAGGTATCGAGATTTATGTCTAGGATTAAAAGGTGAATCACTTGCAGGGACATTTTAAAAATTTGAAGAGGAAGGAAATTGGTAAGCAAAGACATTCTTTTCCAAATGTGAAGAGTGGCAGATATCATCGGGGAAACAGAAGTTGGGAATTTTATTAGTTATTCTAGAAACTAGAGATGAGCGAGCCTACTCGGTAAGGCAGTTACTCGAGTGAGCATCGCTCTCCTCGAGTAACTGCTTAGTGATCCGAGCAGGCTTGGGTGGGCTGCGGGGGGCAGGGGGGGAGCGGGGAGAAGAGTGAGAGATATCTGTTACGGCACTCTGCCCCCCGAGCGCCAGTTGGGGTGCCCTGATCTCCTGCACCCCACTGTCCCTGCCTACTTGCCTCGGCCCTGGTTAACCCCAGGCGGACAACTGGGCGGCAGACCCTGCGCTGGCTAGGGACCTGGCGACTACCTGGATGGAACTACTAACAGGGGACAGAGTGCCGACAGAAGAGGCAGGTGTAACAGACCAACAAAACTACTAGGTGAATCAAGGCTGGAGGTGTAGCTCACAGGCAAACGAAAGGATACTGACAAGCAACTAGGACAGACTAGAATAGACCTGACTAGAGGCTAGCAGAACCAATAACTGGCAGTGAGTTCAGGTCACTGCCAGCCTTTTAACTAAAAGCCTCCGCCCCGGGGCGGAGAGTGGGAGGAGCCGACTCTCCCACTGTTGCATAAGGGAGGTGGCTGAGAGCGGGCGGCACCCTACGGGCGGACACGCCCACGCCGCAGCACGCTGGCTGCTCCACGCTGCTGCACGCTGGCTGCTCCACGCCGCCGGGAGATCCCTGACAGCACAGCTCCGGGACGCCGAAGCCGAGCTCGAAGCGGCGCGTGCCGGCCGCGGGACCCAGCGCCGCCCTGCATGGTAACATTACCCCCCCTCTGACGGGGGACCTCCGGGCCCCCGGAAACTCGACCAGGCTTATCTGGAAAACGACGGTGGAACCGCCGTACCAACACGGGAGCATGAACATCACATGCGGCCACCCAGGAATGATCTTCTGGTGGAAAACCCTTCCAGGCCACCAAGTATTGTAGGATTCCTCGACACCGACGAGAGTCCAGTATCTCCTGGACCTCGTATTCGACTTCATCCCGGACCAGGGTGGGCGGAGGGGGACCGGAGGTGGGTATCACCGAAGGGACAAAAGGTTTCAGCAGCGACTTATGGAATACCCTGTGAACCCTCCATGTGGTTGGCAACCCCAGCTCGTAGGCGAGTGGGTTCACCACACGTGTGATGGCAAACGGCCCCACGTAACGTGGCGCCAGCTTCAAGGACGGGACCCGCAATTTGAGATTTTTAGAAGACAGGTATACCTTCTGTCCCACCCTGTAAGGTTCAGACACAGACAGACTCTTC
This sequence comes from Eleutherodactylus coqui, assembly GCF_035609145.1. Taxonomy (NCBI): domain Eukaryota; kingdom Metazoa; phylum Chordata; class Amphibia; order Anura; family Eleutherodactylidae; genus Eleutherodactylus; species Eleutherodactylus coqui. The sequence goes on from NC_089838.1 coordinate 272,483,442, forward strand.
CCACTGCGCAACTGCATACGGGCCCCCGCTGCCTCCAAGTTTCTCTGCACCTCTTTCCATACTCCCCGAAGCGTATCTGTGGCGTCATCCGCTGCCGGACAGAGCGACGGAGTAGGGATTGCTGTAAGGAAGCGAGGATGCTGACCGTATACACTAAAAAATGGAGACACCCCAGTAGAAGAACAAAGGCGGTTGTTTAGTGCAAACTCTGCCAACGGCAGGAACTCTGCCCACGGGTAAGCCTTTTCGCTGGCAAACAACCGTAAATATTGCACTAAGTCTTGGTTCTTCCTCTCAGTCTGACCATTAGTCTGCGGGTGGAACGCTGACGAGAAGGAAAGCGACGTTCCCAGGTTTCTGCAGAAGGCACGCCAAAACTGCGACACAAACTGAACCCCGCGATCAGATACAATATTTTGGGGAACCCCATGTAGGCGAATTATTTCCTTTACAAAAATCGTGGCAAATTCTTTTGCCGAGGGTAGCTTTTTTAACGCCACAAAATGTGCCATCTTTGAGAACCGGTCGACCACCACTAAGATAGTGGTGCATTTCTGGGATTCTGGTAGGTCAGTGATGAAATCTACTGATAAGTGAGACCAGGGACTGGAAGGAACCGGTAGTGGTCTCAGAGGACCCTCCGGAGGACGCCGCCGACTCTTATTGCGAGCACAGACCGAGCAACCCCTCACAAAGTTGCGGATCTCCTGAGACATGCCTGGCCACCAGAAGTATCGGGAGCAAAGCTCCAGGGTCCCCTGGAACCCTGGATGCCCGGCGAGAGCCGATGAGTGGGACTCATCCATGACTCTAGGGCGTAGGGTCTCTGGCACAAACCATCTGCCCTCCGGCACCCCTGACGGAGCGTCCTGCTGAGCATCCTGTAGTTGAGGGACGAAGTTAGACTCTAACACTGCCACCACCACGCCGGGGGCTAAGATATTCTCGGGAGTCATGGTCCCACTGTCTGGTACCCCGAAACTCCGTGACAGAGCATCCGCCTTCACGTTCTTCTCTCCGGGGATATATGTCACGACGAAGTTAAACCTGGCGAAGAACAACGCCCACCTGGCTTGACGAGCCGTGAGTCTTTTCGCATTGGCGAGATATACCAGATTCTTGTGATCAGTATATACGGTAATTGGGTGTCTAGCACCCTCAAGATGGTGTCGCCACTCTTCCAGAGCCCATTTGATAGCCAACAATTCACGGTTACCCACGTCGTAGTTGCGCTCTGCTGAATTGAACTTTCGCGAAAAGAACGCACATGGGCTATAGCCAGACCTCCCACTGACTTCCTGCGACAATACTGCTCCTGTCCCCACTTCCGACGCGTCTACCTCAATAAAAAAGGGTAGTCGTGCGTCCGGCTGTATTAGCACCGGGGCAGTCGTGAATGCCTTTTTTAGACGGCTAAAGGCCTCAAGGGCTGCAGGCGACCACTTACCCAAGTCAGCCCCCTTCTTAGTCAGGTCGGTCAGAGGTTGAGCAATAACTGAGTAATTTCTAATGAATTTGCGGTAGAAATTTGCAAAACCTAAGAACCGCTGGAGAGCCTTGAGGTTGTCGGGTCTGACCCATTGGGAGATTGCTGCTACTTTATCAGACTCCATCTGAATCTCTGTGGGGGAAATTACATAACCAAGGAAGGATACTTGTTTAGAGCCAAATGTACATTTCTCTAATTTGACAAACAGTTGATACTCGCGCAAAAGGGTCAGGACCAACCTCAGGTGCCGCACATGTGAATCCCAGTCAGGTGAGTACACCAGGATGTCGTCCAGATAAATGACCAGAAATACCCCCAGGAAGTCGTGGAAGACTGCGTTCATAAAACCCTGAAACACAGCGGGGGCATTACAGAGTCCAAAAGGCATGACCAGACATTCAAAATGTCCTAACGGGGTGTTGAACGCTGTCTTCCATTCATCTCCCTCTCTGATGCGAATTAAATTGTAAGCCCCCCTTAAGTCCAGTTTGGAGAACCAGTGAGCCCCTACCACCTGATTCAACAAGTCAGGAATTAGGGGCAAGGAGCACTGGTTCTTCACAGTGATTTTATTCAAGGCCCGATAATCCACACAAGGCCTTAGTGTCCCGTCCTTCTTCTCTACAAAGAAGAGACCTGCCCCGGCAGGGGACCTGGACGGCCGGATATGTCGGTTGGCCAGAGCTTCCGAGACATAGGACTTGAGGGCTTCATGCTCACGACCTGACAGATTGAAAATGGCTCCCTTAGGGATGGGACCGTCGGGAATCAGGTCGATACCACAGTCCCACTCCCTATGAGGGGGCAGAGCCTTAGACAGTCGTTTGGAGAATACATCCTGAAAGTCTGACAAATACTCCGGAATGAGCACCGTATCTGCGGAGCACACAGCTATGGTAGACAGGTGATTGTGACACGATGACCCCCAATGAGTCAATTCCCGGGTGGACCAATCAAATTGTGGGTTGTGCAGTGCCAACCAGGGCATACCAAGCACCACATCAACCGACATTTTTTCCATAACCAAGAAAGACAGTTCTTCCGAGTGGAGGACCCCCACCGTGAACTGTAATCTTGGGGTCCTCCATCGTACCAAGCCTGTAGAGAGAGGGGTAGCATCAATGCTGGTAAAATGAATTGGCGTCTTCAACGCCACAAATTCCGCCATCAGAGAACGGACAAAACCCAGACTTATCAAGTTAGCGGCTGCTCCGGAATCAATAAACGCCCGCCCTGATCGGGAAAAATCCCCGAATCTAACATGACACGGTACCAAAAGTTTAGGAAGTACCTGAAGTCCTAGGCGATCCTCCCTGCAATCGCCTAGGACTCGGAGTTTTCCGCCGGTTCCGGCTGCGGGCGTTGAGACCTCAGTGGGCAGGTTATCACCCGATGTCCAGCTTTCCCGCAGTAGAGGCAGAGACGATGCAACAAACGGATCCGGCGTCGCTCTTTGGGGTCCAGCGGGTCCACCTCCATCGGCTCGGGCGCAGAGACTGGTAAGGAGGAGGAGGGACCAGGGCCACTGACCTCCCTGACTCTACGGGTCTGCCTGTCCTGCTTCCTAGACCTGAGCCTCCTATCTGCTCTCACCGCTAGCTCCATAGCCTCCCTTAAGGACCCGGGAACGGGATGGGAAATTAACAGGTCTTTAACTGCGTCCGAGAGGCTCTGCAGAAAAACGTCCTTCAGCGCGCTATTGTTCCATGTCGTATCCCCCGCATAGCGTCTGAAGTTGGAGCAATAATCCTCCACACACGACAACCCCTGCCGCAGCGCCAACAACCGTGAAACCGCCAACCCCGCTCGGTCCGGTTCGTCGAAGATACCCCCGAGCTCCTGAAAAAAGGAGTCCACGGACTGCAGGCAGGAGGAACCCTCGGGGATGGAGAAAGCCCATGTCTGTGCCGAGCCCCGCAGCAGGGACATTATCAGCCCGACCCTCTGAGCCTCCGACCCGGAAGAACGGGGACGCATGCGAAAAAACAGGCGACACGCCTGTCGGAAAACAAAAAACGTGTTCCTCTCCCCAGAAAACACCTCGGGAAGAGGGCACTTGGGTTCGGGGCTGGTTGAGGCGTCCGACCCCTGCGACACCCCCCGCTGCTCCTGGGCCACCATGCGGGCGGATAAATCCTGGATCACAGGCACCAGGGCCTGCAGCTGGTTCGTGAGGGAACTGATCGCCTCCATGACAAAAACGGTTTTAAAGGGCCAGTTATTATGTTACGGCACTCTGCCCCCCGAGCGCCAGTTGGGGTGCCCTGATCTCCTGCACCCCACTGTCCCTGCCTACTTGCCTCGGCCCTGGCTAACCCCAGGCGGACAACTGGGCGGCAGTCCCTGCGCTGGCTAGGGACCTGGCGACTACCTGGATGGAACTACTAACAGGGGACAGAGTGCCGACAGAAGAGGCAGGTGTAACAGACCAACAAAACTACTAGGTGAATCAAGGCTGGAGGTGTAGCTCACAGGCAAACGAAAGGATACTGACAAGCAACTAGGACAGACTAGAATAGACCTGACTAGAGGCTAGCAGAACCAATAACTGGCAGTGAGTTCAGGTCACTGCCAGCCTTTTAACTAAAAGCCTCCGCCCCGGGGCGGAGAGTGGGAGGAGCCGACTCTCCCACTGTTGCATAAGGGAGGTGGCTGAGAGCGGGCGGCACCCTACGGGCGGACACGCCCACGCCGCAGCACGCTGGCTGCTCCACGCTGCTGCACGCTGGCTGCTCCACGCCGCCGGGAGATCCCTGACAGCACAGCTCCGGGACGCCGAAGCCGAGCTCGAAGCGGCGCGCGCCGGCCGCGGGACCCAGCGCCGCCCTGCATGGTAACAATATCTCTCTCTTCCTCCCGCTCCGCTCCCCCCTGGAGCCCACCCGAGCCGGCTCGGATCACTAAGCAGTTACTCGAGAAGAGCGATGCTTGCTCAAGTAACTGCCTTACCGAGTAGGCTCGCTCATCTCTACTAGAAACCCATAAGAGGTTTGAAAGCTTAGAGTATCCAGTAATGCTAGATTCAGTCTTAATCCAATATTTGGAGAAACTGTTTAGCCACCAACTTTTAAGTTGATCGAGTAGTGTAGCGTAGTAATAATTTCTTATATAAGAACAACCTAGGGAGGGATGAGATATAATACTTTAGATGGTACTCATGCCTTCTGGTTACACCAAATCTAGTACATTAATAAGCGTTATATTCTATTTAGAATAGTATTAGTAAAAGCACGTGGAGATTGTGGAATAGATACAAAAATTTGAGTAACAGTAACATTTTAGCAATGGCGATATGACCTATCTCGGAAACCTATAAATTAGTGTAGCTTTTGATATTCTTTTCTAAATTTGATAATAAATTTTTAATATTGATAGGCCCCACTTGGCTAATGGGAAATGTTAAAGTGATACCTAGGTAGGGAATTTGTCCACCTAACCATTTGTAAGGGTATAATGAATGCAATTTTGCTTGGGTATTACTAGATATTCCCACGTTGAGAATTAAAGATTTGGATGCTTCAATTTTATAGTAGCTAATCAGGCTAAATTGCTCAATAATTAGATTTATAGTAGAGTGCTAGTGCTATAACAATGCCTTCAGGATCAAATATCTTTACACCCTGAGAACTGTAAAGAAACTGTATGTGAGTTTCAGCTGCATGGAGTTTTGCTTGTTTCGCTAATATAGAGCCCGGTTTATTGCCATGCCAGTAGTATGTCATTTTTAATTTCCTCAGAGCTAGATCATGTTCATAGATATGGAGCTCTTGAAATTGCTGATCTAAGGTGGATATCTCTTTGGCCCTGTCTGGGGAATAAGATGCTTTTTTAATCTATGCAGCGTACATAGTTACGTTTGCAAAGATAACAATAAGGCGCTTTGTATGGTGGAATTCTTGTTTTATAAAGTGACCTCTGATAAATGCCTTGTGGGCATACCACAGACAAGGGTCAGCGATCTTGTCATTAATATTGAGCTCAAAGTAATCTAGGAGTGTTTGCAGTGATTGAGATGCATACTTTGGGTTTTGTAGCATATAACCATTAAGGCGTCAATTTTTAATGAGTAGTTGATTAAATTGTTCTTGATGTGACATTGCTATTGGAGCATGGTCTGACCAGGATATAGTGCCTATTGTTGTAGAAGTGACATTTTTAATAAGATTTGGTCTATTAGAATAAGGTTGATTCTACTATATGCTTTTTGGGGGTGTGAAAAGAAGGTATAGTCACACTCAGTTGGATGTTGTAAACGCCAAATATCAAAGAGATTATTGTTGTTTACCAAGGGAACAATCGAGATTGGTTGATTTGTAATTTTAGTAATAGATGACTCCATTGAGGGCCAAAACTTTTTTTTTTATGAAGTCACCTATTAGTATTAGAGGGCCAACTTTAAATTCATTTATAATTGTTAAAGAAGTTGTCCAGCAGAAGCAAGTGCAGTTATGCACTTCTGTATGGCCATATTAATGCACTTTGTAATATACATCATGCATTAAATATTGGCCATACAGAAGTTATATACTTACCACCTCCAATGCTGGCGTCCCTGTCTCCATGGCGACGACCAAACTTCTCCTCTGGTCGCCGCAACAGTCGCGCTTGCGCAGAGAAGAATCCTCTTCTGGAGGGTCCGGGCTCATGAGCTGCATCCTGGCTCCTCCACCTTCTCAGCGTCATCGCGTAGCTCCGCCCCCATCACGTGGTGCCGATCAGCCAATGAGGTGGCTGTAATCGGCAGTGGAGCTCAGACTGGAGAAGAACATCCACGGTGCACCATGGGAGAAGACCCGCAGTGCACCATGGGAGAAGACCAGCGATGCACCTTGGGAAATGACGACGGCCATCTTGGAAGAAGATTTTTATAACTTCATGAAACAGCTTGATGGTGAGTAGAAACGCTCTAAAAAACCGATTTACATGGGTAGTTTGTGATGCTTGCTTAACATGGGGGACTGGGGTGTGAAAATTTTTTCGTTTTGGCCGCGGGACAACCCCTTTAAAGTTTTTTTAATAAATGTATGTTGTCTACAGTTGTGTGCGTATATTGAAGCTATGGTATAGTTGGTGTTGTTAATTGAACAGATCAGTATGACATAGTGTCCATTGTCATCAGTAATTGCTTTTTGAAGAGTAAATGCAACAGTATCCTTGACAGCTATAGACATTCTGCATTTTCCATATGCTGTGGGAGAAGAAAAAGTTAAGGTAAATTCCCCTGGTGCAAGCACCGAGTCATGACTGACCTGTTTTCTTGGCAGACTGTTTTTGCGGGGTGGTTTGCCATTGCCTTCCCCAATCATCTTTCACCCCCCACAAACCTGGGTACTCATTTTACCAACCTCGGAAAGATGGAAGGCAGCTACCTGAACCGCACAGGGATTGAACAAATCAACCTTCAAGTTGTGAGCAAGAGCTTAGGAAGGACTGCATTTCTGCTGTGTTAAAACACTGTGTGCCAAAGGATGCTATACTAAGAAAAGATATAGGGAAATCGCTTATGTCATAACTTGAAGGGGTTGTCCCGCGCCGAAATGTTTTTTTGTTTTTTTTTCAATAGCCCCCCCGTTCGGCGCGAGACAAACCCGATGCAGGGGTTTTAAAAAAAAAAACGGATAGTACTTACCCGAATCCCCGCGCTCCGGTGACTTCTTACTTACCTTGCGAAGATGGCCGCCGGGATCTTCACCCTCGGTGGACCGCAGGTCCTCTGTGCGGTCCATTGCCGATTCCAGCCTTCTGATTGGCTGGAATCGGCACACGTGATGGGGCGGAGCTACGAGGAGCAGCTCTCTGGCACGAGCGGCCCCATTCAGAAGGGAGAAGATCGGACTGCGCAAGCGCGTCTAATCGGGCGATTAGACGCTGAAAATTAGACGGCACCATGGAGACGAGGACGCTAGCAACGGAGCAGGTAAGTGAATAACTTCTGTATGGCTCATAATTAATGCACAATGTACATTACAAAGTGCATTAATATGGCCATACAGAAGTGTATACCCCAACTTTGCTTCGCGGGACAACCCCTTTAAATGCATCTTCTTCATTTAAAGATGCATAATATGTCAGTGCCAGTTATACGGGCCTCTTTCCATATCATTGATAGTTTGAAGGGTAAATTTAGACCCTTAGCATCAATAGACAGTATACCACCATGTGGAAAATTAAGTACGTTCAAGCTAGGGAGGGATCCAGAGGGACCACGAAAAACCGCCTCCACTGCATGGGGTCCTCCAGCTCTCCCCCAACTGCAGCACAGACATACAGCAACTATATATGAAAATGCACCCCAGACCAAATAATGTCAAATAATATTAGAAATTCAAAAGACCAAAGAGAAAGCCTTGAAACATGGACCTGAGAGGTCAACAAAACAGGTAGCAGGATAAGTGGTATACACGGCAACTTTAACCCCTTCATGACGTGGCCCCCTTTTTTTTCCATTTTCGTTTTTTCCTCTCCCCTTTAAAAAAATCATAACTTCTTTATTTATCCATCGTCGTCGCTATTTGAGGGCTTGTTTTTTGCGGGACGAGTTGTAGTTTTCAATGGGGCTATTTAAAGTACCATATATTGTACTGAAAAACGTTAAAAATTTCTAAGTGGAGTAAAATGAAAAAAAAAAACGCCATCTTTCAGTGCGTCTTGTTTCTACGGGCAACAAAATGCAAAAAAACGACATGATAACTTTATTCTATGGGTCGGTACAATTACTACGATACCAAACTTGTATACTTTTTTCTTAGTATACTACTCTTTTTTTTTTCAAAGGCATTTAATTTTTTTCAATTATTTTCTACGGTCATTTTGTGCGCGCAATAGCTTTTTTATTTTTCCGATTTTTCCGTCGACATAGTTAAGCGAGGGCTCATTTTTTGCAGAATGTTCCTTAGTTTCCGCTAGTACCAATTCGGAATACATACAACTTTTTTATCGCTTTTTATTTTTATTTTTCTGGGAGACAGGGTGAGTGAAAAAGTGCATTTCTGTCGTTCTTTGTTTTTTTTTCGGATGAAGTTCACCGTGCGGGGTAAATAATGCACTACTTTGATAGACAGGACTTTTACGGACACGGCGATACCAGATATGTTTTTTTATTTTATTATTTAATTTTTTTCTAATTATAGATATGGCAAAAGGGGGGTGATTTAAACTTTTATTACTTTTTTTTTTACAACTAAAAAAACTTTATTGATCTTTTTTTACTTTACATTCAAGTCCCCCTGGGGGACTTCAACATGTGATGCTTTGATCGCTCCTGCAGTATGACGTAGTGCTACAGCATTACGTCATACTGCAATTTGACAGGCAGCCTATCAAGCCATCCCACGGACATGGCTTGATAGGCAGCCTCTCAAGGCAGCCCTGGGGCCTTTCAGAAGGCCCCCGGCTGCCATGACACCTGCACGGCTCCCCCAATCTCACCGCGGGGGGCCATGTGGGACCCCCGAATATCATTTGGGGGATTTAAATGCCGCTATCAGAACTGGGACTTACATTTTTCACAGGCTTAAAATTGTATAAAATAAAGAAATAAAATATACTTACATGCACCACCGGTAGCCGCCTAGCGCTGCAGCTCCGGTACTCGGCAATCAGAACCTGAAAGAAACTAGCAGGTAGTCACATGCTGTTCATTGTATATGTGACTGCTCAGCCAATCACAGGCTTCAGCAGCCATGAAAGAATCACCACTAAAGCCTGTCATTGGCTGAGCGGTCACATGCGCAATGAACAGCAGTTGGCTGTTTTCTGGTTTCAAGCAGTGAGAACCAGAGCTTTAGTACTGGATGGAGAGTGGTTGGAACAAATGAGTATCATTTTGTTTCTTCATTTTATACCATTTTAAGTCTGTTATTTTTGTCTAAGTCCTGGAAAATCCCTTTAAGACAGGCATTCTCCTAATATATTAGACATAATTTGAGCCATTGTGTGCCAAAAAAGAGAATCTACACTAGCTACAAGATGGCACAAATTTTAGCTACAATTTACACTAGTTTTCTGCTGTAAATTATAGTAAATGTGATGGGACACTATGGCCCATCTCTCCTTGCTAAGCAATACCCCCTTTTAAAGACCTCAATAAGTTGTAATTTTTCTTGCAAATCATTGCCTGCACCTGTAGGGGGTGTATACTCCGGCTCCTCTGTTTCATTCTAATGTTGCTAATGATTTCCTTACAACCAGCTATTTAAGGGGGGATGGGCAATCAGATGGTGGGGAAACCGGAATAAGGGTAGATCTCCATGATAGAGAGACAGTGGAGGAGACAGCCATAGACTGGTCCTCAGTGGAAGTCTTCCCTGCTCCAATGGTGCAGAATCTCGCTTTGCTGACATTCTGTGTTAGTCGGGGAAGAAAGACCTATTCCAGAACAACAAGTAATACTGGGCACTACCTTCCCGTACTCCTGTGTCGGAGTGACCTTCTCCACTGCAAAAGGTAAACAATGCTCCCTAGTGGAGTTAACCAAAGCTATAGTAGAGACTGCACCGTTGTTATAGTCAAGACTCCCATCTCCTTAGAAGAACTTTATATCTGAGCTACATTACAAAAGAGACTTTGCAAATTGCTTATACGAAGACATTTGTTTCCTCGGAGTGACTAAACTAGTTTGTAACATTTTGTTCAAGTTTATTTTGCCCCAGTGACCAAACCCAGAAAATCTGTTCAAAAAACCACTGTTTTGTTAATCACAGACATATGGAAGTGCCCCGAGAAGACCACGTATGAAAAAAGGGCAGTGCAGCCAATGGAGTTCTCTTAAGTGCTGTCTTTAGCATCTCTCAAGAGAACTCAAAACCTGTTGCCCCGCCGGGCTCTCATGCCAGCTTTTATTGCCTGCCTATTCCTCCAATGAGCTAATCCCAGCCTGCTGCGCAGATTTACACCCTAAACTTCCGTCTTTTTGAAGTCATACTTCTTGCATAAGAGTCTTAATAAATTCCCTCCTTAGGGCCCAGTTTATCAAAACCATCTAGCAGTATGGCTGTTTTTGTTCCCCATAGTAACCAATCAGAGCTCAGCTTTCATTTCTCAAACTGCTCTAGAAGAATAAAATGAAAAAAAAAATCCTTTTATTTGTGTACCGCCAACTTATTCTGCCGTGTTTTCAGGTCATTTATTTATTACCCCCAACCAAGTAGGGTACTCATTTTACTGACCTCGGAAGGATGGAACGCTGAGTCAACTTTGATCCGGCTATCTGAACCATGCGGGGATTGAACTCTTCCGGTCATGAGCAAGAGCTTAGACTGCGTTTCTGCTGCCTTAGCACTCTGAATAATTAATAAAAGCTGACCTCTGATTGGTTGCTATGGGCAACAAGAATAGTCTTACTGGTTAAGGCCCCAGTCAGACAGGTGTTTTTATGTGCGCATGTTACTTGCGTTTGCGATATATAGAACCAATGCTTTTCAATGGCCATGGTCACATGTCCGAAATTTACATGTGCATAAAATTCTCACCTACAAAAGATAGAACATATGGGTGGCAATGGACGTGGTCACGCGTTATTTTTTACGCGCATTGTGATTTTTTTTTTTACACACAAATAAATGCCCGTCTGACTGAGCCCAAACAGTTTTGATAAATGAGGCCCTATTATTCCATGTCTTTGTCTAAGTAGTAAGGTCAGCTTATCACCACATCAGTCTGGTCTGGAAAACTTCAGTCTCCTATTAAAAGTAATCAGCCATGAATCTGCCAATTCAAGGATAAGTTCACACCCAGTGGAATTGCTGTGGAATTTCAGCTACAGAATGAGAGCAACAACGTACGGTATTATGTATTAATGTAAGTGAATGGAATTTTAACAATCTCCATTCACTTACAGCAGAAAAAATCTGAAGCGGATGATTGCCCCCCCTCACATTAGTATGTTTGGGTCCATGTGCTGTCCGTGTTAATCCACAGACAGCACATGGCCCCATTATAGGGCTAGGAGACATTGATGTTTTTTCTGCCCTTATCATGGATGAAAAGTAGGGCTTCTAATGTATGTCAAAGTGCTGTGTCCGTGTATATTGGACAATACACGGATTTGTGTCCTAGTGCTGTCCAATGAGAGTTACGTCTGAGCCTCTCGAGCATAAATTGCGTTCACGGCTAGTGTGTACCTGGTCTATGGGTGGCTTCATACAAACATATGCGCAATTGCTGTAGAAATATACTGTAGAAACGTAAACACTACTCTACTAAAGACATTGATGACATATCCTAACTGAGCTCAGGAATATATCGTTTTCTATGATTTGATTTACTAATTTTTATGTAAATGGCTGTATACGGGCCACTTCACATGAGCATAAACGCAAAGAGACTTGCGTAAGCACAATGCATTTCCCCCATGAACAATGCACTTTTGCAAATAATGACTTTACTTTTTGTGTTCGCAGGTCCAGTTCATAAGGGCGCGGATATCGAATGTGCATATGCGTGCCTCCCATAGACTTCTATGGGAACCTTTGGTGCACAAATGCACACAAAAATAGAGCACGCTGTTTTTTTTTTCTCGAGCGCAAAATGCACGTACAAGAAAGGTTAATGAGACTGAACCAACTGAAATCAATGGGTTCTATTCTCTGCGTATTGTGCAGGCAAATTTTTTTCACATACGTTCACGTGAAGGGGCCTATAGAGTATGACCATATAAGATATAACTTGCGCAGTAGAAAATCTGCAACGACTCCTCAAAAACTACATGTGCTAGAGCAGATATAGTTGTGATATAGCAGGTATGTAGAATAATCTGCTCAGTGGAATAATTAATTTAAAGGGCTTTTTTTATGACTTAACTATTGATGACCCATCTTTGTGATAGGTAGAGATGAGCGAGCACCAAAATGCTCGGGTGCTCGTTACTCGGGACGAACTTTTCGCGATGCTCGAGGGTTCGTTTCGAGTAACGAACCCCATTGAAGTCAATGGGTGACCCGAGCATTTTTGTATTTCGCCGATGCTCGCTAAGGTTTCCTTGTGTGAAAATCTGGGCAATTCAAGAAAGTGATGGGAACGACACAGCAACGGATAGGGCAGGCGAGGGGCTACATGTTGGGCTGCATCTCAAGTTCACAGGTCCCACTATTAAGCCACAATAGCGGCAAGAGTGGGCCCCCCCCTCCCAAAAACTTTTACTTCTGAAAAGCCCTCATTAGCATGGCATACCTTAGCTAAGCACCACACTACCTCCAACAAAGCACAATCACTGCTTGCATGACACTCCACTGCCACTTCTCCTGGGTTACATGCTGCCCAACCGCCCCCCCCCCCCCTCCCCCCCACAGCGCACACCAAAGTGTCCCTGCGCAGCCTTCAGCTGCCCTAATGCCTCACCACCCTCATGAGTAGAGTTCCACCGTGTGGGCACGTCGCACAGCAGTCGGTGCACTGGCAGATTAAACCGATGTTGCAGGGTGGCAGCGTCCGTGTGGGACTTGCGGAAATGTGCGCAGAGCCGGCGCACCTTTACGAGCAGGTCTGACAAGCGTGGGTAGCTTTTCAGAAAGCGCTGAACCACCAAATTAAAGACGTGGGCCAGGCATGGCACGTGCGTGAGGCTGCCGAGCTGCAGAGCCGCCACCAGGTTACGGCCGTTGTCACACACGACCATGCCCGGTTGGAGGCTCAGCGGCGCAAGCCAACGGTCCGTCTGCTCTGTCAGACCCTGCAGCAATTCGTGGGCCGTGTGCCTCCTATCTCCTAAGCTGAGTAGTTTCAGCACGGCCTGCTGACGCTTGCCCACCGCTGTGCTGCCACGCCGCGCGACACCGACTGCTGGCGACGTGCTGCTGCTGCTGACACATCTAGATTGCGAGACAGAGGTTGAGGAGGAGGAGGAGGAGGAGGGTGCTTTAGTGGAAGAAGCATACACCGCCGCAGATACCACCACCGAGCTGTGGCCCGCAATTCTGGGGGTGGGTAGGACGTGAGCGGTCCCAGGCTCTGACTCTGTCCCAGCCTCCACTAAATTCACCCAATGTGCCGTCAGGGAGATGTAGTGGCCCTGCCCGCCTGTGCTTGTCCACGTGTCCGTAGTTAAGTGGACCTTGCCTCTAACCGCATTGGTGAGGGCGCGTACAATGTTGCGGGAGACGTGGTCGTGCAGGGCTGGGACGGCACATCGGGAAAAGTAGTGGCGACTGGGAACTGAGTAGCGCGGGCCCGCCGCCGCCATCATAGCTTTGAAGGACTCCGTTTCCACAAGCCTATACGGCAGCATCTCAAGGCTGATAAATTTGGCTATGTGGACGGTTAACGATTGAGCGTGCGGGTGCGTGGTGGCGTACTTGCGCTTGCGCTCCAACACTTGTGCTAGCGACGGCTGGACTGTGCGCTGAGAGACATTGCTGGATGGGGCCGAGGACAGCGGAGGTGAGGGTGTGGGTGCAGGCCATGAGACGGTTGTGCCTGTGTCCTGAGAGGGAGGTTGGATCTCAGTGGCAGGTTGGGGCACAGTGGGAGAGGCAGCGGTGCAAACCGGAGGCGGTGAACGGCCTTCGTCCCACCTTGTGGGGTGCTTGGCCATCATATGTCTGCGCATGGTGGTGGTGGTGAGTCTGTTGGTGGTGGCTCCCCAGCTGATCTTGGCGCGACAAAGGTTGCACACCACTGTTCGTCGGTCGTCAGGCGTCTCTGTGAAAAACTGCCAGACCTTAGAGCACCTCGGCCTCTGCAGGGTGGCATGGCGCGAGGGTGTGCTTTGGGAAACACTTGGTGGATTATTCGGTCTGGCCCTGCCTCTACTCCTGGCCACCGCACTGCCTCTTGCAACCTGCCCTGCTGATGCCCTTGCCTCCCCCTCTGAAGACCTGTCCTGAGTAGGCGTTGCACACCAGGTGGGGTCAGTCACCTCATCGTCCTGCTGCTCTTCCTCCGAATCCTCTGTGCGCTGCTCCCTTGGACTTACTGCCCTTACTACTACCTCACTGCAAGACAACTGTGTCTCATCGTCATCGTCCTCCTCACCCACAGAAAGTTCTTGAGACAGTTGGCGGAAGTCCCCAGCCTCTTCCCCCGGACCCCGGGAACTTTCGAATGGTTGGGCATCAGTGACGATAAACTCCTCTGGTGGGAGAGGAACCACTCCTGCCCAATCTAAGCAGGGGCCCGAGAATAGTTCCTGGGAGTGTTCCCGCTCCTGAGCAGGTGTCATTGTAGTGGAGTGAGGAGGCTGGGAGGAAGGAGGAGCAGCAGACAGAGGATTCGGATTTGCAGCAGTGGACGGCGCAGAACTGTGGCTGGACGATAGGTTGCTCGAAGCACTTTCTGCCATCCAGGACAGGACCTGCTCACACTGCTCATTTTCTAATAAAGGTCTCCCGTGTGGACCCATTAATTGGACGATGAATGTGGGGACGCCAGAAACGTGCCTCTCTCCTAATCGCGCAGCAGTCGGCTGCGACACACCTGGATCAGGAGCTCGGCCTGTGCCCACACCCTCACTTGGGCCTACGCGTCCTCGGCCACGTCCACGTCCTCTAGGCTTACCCCTACCCCTCAGCATGCTGTATTACCAGTGATTTGATTTCCCAGGCAGGAAATAAATTGGCGCAAGCCTGCAGGCCAAATATAATTTCTTTTCCTTTTTAGCAAAGGGAAGACCCCACTGCGTATATTCAATGAACAAGAAGTTTAATATCTGTGGTGTGGCCCTGAAAAAGTGACACACAACTATAGTGTAGCAGAGTTATTAACTCTAGCAGAGCAGGTATTTGCCAGTCAGGAAAGACAATGGCGCAAGCCTGCAGTAAACCGTAGCTGGTTGCGTCTGATTTTTGTACGTTGTCCACGCAGCACACACGTACACGGAGACCTTAGGACTGACACAGGCAGGCCAAATATAATTTCTTTTCCTTTTTTGCAAAGGGAAGCACCCACTGCGTATATTCAATGAACAAGAAGTTTAATATCTGTGGTGTGGCCCTCAAAAAGTGTCACACAACTATAGTGTAGCAGAGTTATTAACTCTAGCAGAGCAGGTATTTGCCAGTCAGGAAAGACAATGGCGCAAGCCTGCAGTAAACCGTAGCTGGTTGCGTCTGATTTTTGTACGTTGTCCACGCAGCACACACGTACACGGAGACCTTAGGACTGACACAGGCTGGCCAAATATAATTTTTTGTCCTTTTCTGCAAAGGGAAGCACCCACTGCGTATATTCAATGAACAATAACTTTTAGAACTGTAGTGTGGCCCTGAAAAAGTGACACACAACTTTAGTGTAGCAGAGTTATTAACTCTAGCAGAGCAGGTATTTGCCAGTCAGGAAAGACAATGGCGCAAGCCTGCAGTAAACCGTAGCTGGTTGCGTCTGATTTTTGTACGTTCTCCACGCAGCACACACGTACACGGAGACCTTAGGACTGACACAGGCTGGTCAAATATAATTTTTTGTCCTTTTTAGCAAAGGGAAGGACCCACTGCGTATATTCAATGAACAATAACTGTGTTGTGGCCCTGCCTACACAATTCTGTCCCTGCAGTATCAATGAAGGGTGCAATGCTCTGCACAGACGATTTTTAGAAAAAAAAAAAAAAATGCAACACTGCTAACAGCAGCCAGCACAGTACTGCACACGGTTAAATTTGGCCCTAGAAAGGACCGTTGAGGTTCTTGAAGGCTACACTCACTCCTAACACTCTCTCTGCCTATACACCACTTCTGTCCCTAATGCCGGGTGCAATGCTCTGCACTGCCGATTTTGAAAAAAAAACAAAAAAAAAAAAACACTGCTAGCAGCAGCCTGCACACAGGTAGATGTGGCCCTGAGAAGGACCGTTGGGGTTCTTGAAGCCTACACTGACTCCTAACGCTCTCCCTACAGCAGCACCAGCACGATAGTACTTTCCCTCAGCTAACTCACAAGGCATGTGTGGCGAGCCGCGGGAGGGGCCGACTTTTATACATCAGATCTCCCCAGCCACTCACAGCAGGGGGTGGTATAGGGCTTGAACGTCACAGGGGGAAGTTGTAATGCCTTCCCTGTCTTTCAATTGGCCAGAAAAGCGCGCTAACGTCTCAGAGAGGAAACTGAAAGTAACCGGAACACCGCGTGGTACTCGTTACGAGTAACGAGCATCCCAAACACCCTAATATTCGCACGAATATCAAGCTTGGACGAGTACGTTCGCTCATCTCTAGTGATAGGTCATCAATAGTTAATCATCGAAGGTCCACTGTTTGGGATCCTTGCTTATTGAAGAGGTTATGATGCTCGACTGAGCATTCTAACCTCTCCTCCGGCCTGTGACATCCCATTCCTAAGTCACATAGGCTGAGAGCAGCTCAATCATTCAAATCAATGGGACTGAGCTGCAATACTCCGAACAATAGTAACATAGTATGTTAGGCTGAATGAAGACAATGTCCATCTAGCTCAGCCTGTTTTAACCTCTCCCTTGTTGTTCCAGAGGAAGGCAAAAAAAAACAGTGAGCCAACTAGCTCCTATGGAGGAAAAAAATCCTTCCTGATTCCATGATGGCAGCAGAGTAATTCCTGGATCAACATTTGAGATAAACAACTCCTCTGGTCACCTAATGTCTATATCCTGTAATATCATAGCGCTCTAGAAAGACATCTAGTCCCCCCCTTAAACTCCTCTACGGATTTTGCCATCACCACATCCTCAGGCCGAGAGTTCCACAGTCTCACTGCTCTTACAGTAAAGAACGCCTTCTGTGTTGGTTATGAAACCTGCTTTCTTCTAGACGTAGCGGATGCCTCTTGTTACCGTCGCAGTCCTGGGTATAAACACATCATGGGAGAGATCCTTGTATCATCCCCTAATGTATTTATACATGGTTATTTGATCCCCCCTTAGGTGTCTTTTTTCCAGGGTGAATAATCCGAATTTTGATAGCCTCTCTGGGTATTCCAGTCCCGTCATTCCATGTATTAATTTAGTTGCTCTTCTTTGAACCCCCGCCAGCACTGTAACATCTTTCCTGAGCACCGGTGTCCAGAACTGTACGGAGTATTCCATGTGAGGACTGACAAGTGCCTTATATAGTGGGAGGATATTCCAGTGGGAAGACTGGGTATTCCAGTCCTCTCATTCCATTTATTAATTTAGTAATACAATGTGCAGCAACCTTTAAACACCACTTGTCCCAAGTGTAGTTTGTATTGTATTCAACCGGGATAGGTGTGGAATGGGGGGGCCACCAGGATTAACCCTTTGCAATCCAATTTTAGATTCAGGGTTTCCTAGGGGGCTTTCTATTTCTGCCATTATACAATGGTGCCATCTGCTGGCTAGAGCCAGTACTGCAGTATAGGCTATGCTGGAGAGGCCTCCGACAACAGAGCGGCCAGTAATCTACAGTAAGAATACCTGGCTAGACGTCTTCAAACATCAGAGCTGTACAGCCTTCAATCAGAATGTCTTTAGACGTCAGACAGTGGATTGGAAAGGGTTAACTGCTCAATTGGGGCTGTGGGAATCGCATCCCAGCAGGCAGGTGAGCAGTGTCTCGTATTAGATTAATCATTTGTAAAGTGGCAGATACACACATAATTTGTTTTCTCTTTTTTTCCATTACTTCACACACAGTGCCATACCTGGTATGGACTGAAGTGACAGCAGTGCTCCTTCAATGTCAGCTGATTAGCAGGGGTTCCAACCCCCACGATCAACTATCAATGACCCATTCTGTGAATAGGTCATCAATAGTGTATTCCTGTTAAAGCCTGTTAAAGAGAAAAAATATAGTGATGAAGCCAGGACACAGATCCCATGTTCTCTATTTCTATTATTTGACCAATACATAGTATTTATAAAGAATTTGTATACTAGGATAATTTATTGTTACTTTAGATGCATATCATCAGTGCATTGCACACTGGTGACCAGCCCACACTACTATATGTTCATCTGTTAGTGCTCATCGCTCAATTCAAGTCGTTCTTTACACATTTTTCATGCATTGAGGGGGACATCAATAAAAGTCTACTCAGGCATAAATACATCTAAAGTGCTCAAAAAGTATAATGCACTGTACTCTGCCAAAGACGTGCTCAAAGCATGAATGACCTTGCATCTAAAATACATCTGCTGTCATTTAAGGTCATCTCCACCGGTCCCTTGTGCTCCTGTATATCATACGAGGAGGCGAACATATAACTGATACAAAACAAATCAGAGCAAGTGAGCTGTTGAATTATAGCAAAGCCTGTAACCTGCTAGAAAAGATTTTTTTGTCTGTGTGTTCCCAGTTGGCTATTTTGTGCCAGGGTCAGTTCCAGGGCAATCTGCTACCTGCTGGGAGACAATGGCAAATAAACAAGGCACAAGGCTCCAAGGGACACTGAGGCTGTGGGTGAATCTCAGGGCAGAAGTGCAGGACTGGGTGAGACAGCATTTATACTGTTAGTGAAAGGCTAGGGAAAGCAGAGAGGTTAGCACAGTCAAATGATCACAAAATACAACTCTATGGGCTGTCACATGTGTGGTTTAGATATTCATATTCCACTGCTGAAGCATCCTGCTTGTAGCCTAGAGCAAGTTGAGTAAGTCTGTGGCTCTCCATCTGTCATATTTTCCACATGCCTCTTTAGCAGTTAAATGACTAATCATACTTGGAGTCATAGTTCAGTAACAGTTGAAGAGATAGAAGTGACCTGCTTGTTAAATGATCATGTTCAGTTGCAAGAAAAAGTCTGTGAACCCCTTGGAATTACCCTGATTTCTGTATTATTAATAAAATGTGGTCTGATTGTTATCACAATTATAGATACATACAATCCAATAACATGTAAGCAGTTGCATTGTTAATGACTTTTATTGAGCACATTGAGTGAAGATCCACAGTAAAGGGTGAAAAAGTACATGTGCCCTTCAATTTAATGACCTGTAGATCACACTTTAGTAGCAATCACCTCTATTAAGTATTTCCTGTAGATGTAAATAAGATGTGCTCAATATTCAGGAAATTTTGGAACATTCCTCACAGCAAATATTTTTCAGTTCAGCAATATTTCTGGGATGCCTTGTATGAACAGCTCTCTTCAGACTATGTTACAATATCTTGCTAAGGTTCAGATCTGGAGTCTGACTTCTTTTTTAATGATTCTTTACTTAAAGGGGTTGTCTCGCGAAATCAAGTGGGGTTATACACTTCTGTATGGCCATATTAATGCACTTTGTAATATACATCGTGCATTAAATATGAGCCATACAGAAGTTATTCACTTACCTGCTCCGTTGCTAGCGTCCACGTCTCAATGGTTCCGTCTAAATTTGCTGGCGGCTTGCTTTTTTAGACGCGCTTGCGCAGTCCGGTCTTCTGCTCTCAGCACGAGCCGCTTCAGCCTGCTAGCCGCTACAGCTCTTCTGCGCATGCGCAGACGAGCTGTCACTTCTCGGGAGCGCACTGGAGCCGCCATTCTGTACCATCCTCTCTTAGAGAGGGGTGCAGTAACTTGAGCCGCCCAGCTGTCCCGAGAAACCGCCCAGCTGTCCCGCCGCCCTGCCACCCAGGTAAGTGATGGGTCGGGGAGCCTCAAGACAGGTGAAGGCCCCGGAGCCCAGCGCTGGGCCCCGGAGCCTAGCACTGGGCCCTGGAGCCTAGCGCTGGGCCCTGGAGCCTAGCGCTGGGCCCCGGAGCCTAGCGCTGGGCTCCGGGGCCTTCACCTGTCTTGAGGGGACTGCCGCTCGGCCGAGGGGACTGCCGCTGGGCCGGGGGGACTGCCGCTGGGCCGGGGGGACTGCCGCTGGGCCGGGGGGACTGCCGCTGGGCCGGGGGGACTGCCGCTGGGCCGGGGGGACTGCTGCTGGGCCGGGGAGACTGCCGCTGGGCCCCGGAGCCTTCGTCTGTTGTCAGGGGCCTAGCGCGGGGGAGCCAGGGCCTAGCGCGGGGGAGCCGGGGCCTAGCGCCGGTTACCTGCTGCCTGGCGGTGGGTGACTGTGTGCCGTGGTCGGCCGCGTTCAATCCCGGGGTCCGGTCGGCGGCTGGGGGGCGTCTGGTTGTCAGGGAAACACAGCTGGTAGCGTCTCGGGAGCGCGCACGTCGGGCTACAGCAAGCGCGGTGCACCATGGGAAAAGAATCGGCGGCCATCTTTGGGAAACGTGATATAAGTTGCTGAAATACAAGAACTGTGAGTAGAATCCAGCTTTAAAACCCATTTACATGTGTGCATAGTTATGTATGCTTAAAAAGGGGGACTGGGCAATAAAAAAATTCCACTCTTGCCTCGAGACAACCCCTTTCATTTATTTGTGTACTTTGAGTCATTGTTTTGTTACACCACCCAGCATCTCTTCAGTTAGGCCACAGACTACCACTCTTACATTCTTGTTATAAACCCTCTTCTTTTCTCTTCTGGGGTCTTGAGGGGGTTCCTGTTAAATCATCAAATATGGAGGCTTTCAAGTAAAAATAATCACGTATATTTCCTCCAGTTGAAATAGGATGCAGTTACATGATGCAAAAACACTACAAAACATACACAATTTTTTAAAAAAACTACTATAACATAAAATATTTGGATTCAGTGCATGAAGATAATTTCAGAGGTTTGACGGATTAGAACAGGACTGTATGGCTATCTTGTAAGGTACTTCGTAGTCCAGCCTGATCTCTTAACTAGAATGAATTGCTTCCATATATGGCACTCACATGTCTTGGTCAGCTACACAAAATAATTCCAAAAGCAGGACAAATGGCGGGGAGTGAGTAGAAACAAAAAGTTCATCCCACTTTGTGAATAGACTCTGGCACTACTTTTCTGAAAAAAAGGGAAAAACTTGCATATTTTTCAAAGGTTAGTGAAAGTGTTAATTTAGAGATCATTTTACATTTTCCCCCTGATTATGATTTGAAATATAGAAATTCCAATCCTAACTTTCTTACATGCTCAATCACTTATCAATTGCATCTCATTCAAACCCACAGGTGTATCACATTCACTCAAAGAATTGAGATTCTTGGAAAGTATATTGTTTGTATATTCCTTCTCGGACTTTACATTCAAGGAATTGTGATCTTTCTGTTAATACTTTGTGTTTACTAATCTCTGACTTGATTGCATTGTTTACTAATTCTATGCTTATATACAATACACATCAAACCTATAATTGCTACAATTATGACAAGATTTGTAAATATCCTTCTTAACAATTTGCTTAGAGAAGATTTTACCAGTTATTACAGAATTGGTACAGAAGTGGTAGCTCTAACTTATCTGGAACCTCCAAGTTTTCAGCTGGTCTTCACTTTCTGCCTTGGAAATTGGAAGAATTGAAGAATCTAAACATGTCATAAAATTTTGTACTGTAAACCAAATTTCTCTTTTAGATCTACCCATTTCATCCAAGCTTGAATTATAATTTGTAATAACACCAGTCCATTATGCGGGCTCATCGCCTGTTATGACTACATACCAAGCAAATGTACCTGTAGGTGTTCAATTCTATGTACCTGTTTGATTATTGTAGAAATATGTTGCCTCAAATTCTGTGAATTTTGGGTCATGCTTTTACGAGGGGGTGCTGATAAGTCTTTGGCTTTACCCAGAAAGAAATGAGATAGGAAGATAAAACTTTACATTTATTCCACATACTCTCCACTGATGTCAGCACACTTCTTACATCGGTATTCCAAGTTCTGTAAGCCTCGCAAAAAGAAGGATTTTGGTTGTGCCTCAAACCAGTCATCTATAGCAGCCATGGCATCAGAAATAGTGGGAAGTTTGGTACCCTTGAGGTGTTTCTTCAGGTTTGGAAACAGATGATAGCCGGAGGGAGCTAGATCTGGTGAATAAGGTGGGTGGTCAACCGGGTGGAAGCCTAGCTTCACCAGTTTTGCCAGGGTCACTTGTCCAGTGTGAGCGGAGGCGTTGTCTTGTAGGAACAAGATTCCTTTGGACAGCTTGTCGCGCTTTTTGGCCTTCAGAGCTGCCTTCGATTGGTGCAAAAGTTCAATGTAATACCTTGCATTGATGGTGGAACCATTTTGAAGGTAGTCCACTAGCAGCACGCCCTCCTTATCCCAGAACACAGACGCCATCACCTAAGTGGCTGATTTTTGCACTCTGAACTTATTTGGGCGAGGAGAACCACTGTGCCTCTACTCTTTTGACTGCTCCTTGGTTTCACGGTCATACAAGAAAATCCAGGTCTCATCCATAGTGACCAGCCGATCCAGGAAGTTCTTATCAGTCCGGAAACGCTGACAAATGTACCAGGAAGTTTTCACTCGCATGCTTTTCTGATCTGTTGTCAAACATTTGGGGACCCACTTTGCAGATAGCTTCTTCATGTTCAAATGTTCATGGATAATGACACAAACACGTTCATGAGAAATCCCCATGATGTTTTCTATTCCTTTAGCTGAAATTCGCCAATTCTCCAGTATGAGGTTGTGCACAGCATCGACGATCTCCAGAATAACAACCTCTCTCGGTCGTCCAGGACGTTCCTCATCATTGGTGCTGAAGTGGCCTGTTTTAAATTTGGCATCCCAGTTCTTAACTGTAGACTATGAAGGGCATTGATCCCCCAATGTCTGCGACATATCTCCATGAATATCCTTTGCGGACTTTCCTTGCAGAAACAAGAATTTTATCACTCCTCTGCTCTCATTTGCTGTGAATATCGCCTTAGACTCCGCCATTTTGTTTTCCCACATGCCTAGATCACTGTTGCCATAAGCTACAAACACAACATTTTGAAAACATATATTAGACACATAAGGCTTTCATGTGATGTAACATTCGTTACCATAGAAACAAAAAAAGAACACAAAGCCAAAGACTTATCAGCACCCCCTCGTATTATGTACAAAATGTAATTCTATTTAATATACCAACAAATCAGTTCACAAACAGGTGAACAGTTCTTGGGAGTAAAACTACCAGTCCAAGGTCTCAATTGGGGCATTGAATTATTTGCTTTTAACCCCTTAAGGACAGCACCTTTTTTTCATTTAATTTTTTTCCTTTTCTCTCCTCACTTTCAAAAACATCATAACCTTTATTTATCAATCAATGCAGATGTCCGAGGACTTTTTTTTTGCGGCATGAGTTGTATTTTCCAATCATACTAAGTAATGTAACATATAATGTACTGAAAAACATTAAAAAAATGAAAAGATAAAAAAAAAAAAAAGTCATCTTGGGGGAGGGGACTTGTTTCTATGGTGTACATACCGCAGCAAAAATTACATATTTTAATTCTATGGGTCAGCACAATTACAATGATATAGCTTTTTTTTGCTGTACTAGTCTTTAAAAAAAACCATATCTTTGGAAAAATATAAAATTATTTTCTGCTGTCATCTTCTAGCAGCCATAACTTTTTTATTTTTCCCTCAACATAATTGTGCAAACACTCATTTTTTCTGGGACGTCCTGTAGTCTCTATTGGTACGTTTTGATCGCTTTTTATTACATCTTTTTCCTGGCGCTGCGATGACCAAAAAAGTGCAATTCTGCTTTTTTTTCCAGACAACGTTCATCATGCAGGGTAAATAATGTTTTACTTTTAAACATTTGACTTTTATGGATACAGCAATATCAATTTACATTCTTTTATTACAAGTATGGCAAAAAAAAGTTTTTTTTCAACTTTCATTACTTTTAATTTTTTTTTAATTAATAAAACTTTTTAAAACTCATATGATTTTATTCCCCATAGGGGACAAGAACTTTTGATGGTTTGATTGCTGCTGCAGTATGATGCAATACTGTAGTATTAAATGATACTGCAATCTGACAGGCAATCTAACAAGTCACACTACAGTCATGGCTTGACAGGCAAACTGCAATGACAGCCCTGGAGATTCTTAGAAGGCCTTCAGCTGTCAAACACATGACACCCCCAAACATTGATCCGGGCATTGAAATGCAGCTAACAGTATTAAAGGGTTAACAGTTTCAGTCAGGGTACTACTGATCCCAGCTGTTGCAGGCAGATATCAGCTGTAAGCAACAGCCGACACCCGTATTCATAGAATCATAGAATGGTAGAGTTGGAAGGGACCTGCGGGGTCATTGAGTCCAACCCCCTGCTCAGTGCAGGATCACTAAATCATCCCAGACAGATGTCTGTCCAGCCTGTGTTTGAAGATTTCCATAAAAATTTTTTTTTAATTTTCTACATTTTATCTTTGTGTGTTGTTTTTGTTGTTGTTGTTAGCTGTTTAATAGTTTGCAACTCTCGGTGACGCTAAACGCGAGCTTCCTCCATGTTTTTTGGTTTTGCACTGCTTCTTTCAGTTGTGTGATATCCATGCCAGTATCCGCTCAGCCATCGTGTCCTTTGGTGCCGGGTCTTCTTTTGCCACTGATCTGTCCAAGCATTATAGATTTTTCTAGCACCTTTGCTTGCATTACATGGCCAAAATCTGTGAGTCTGAGACTAGTCATCCTGACCTCCGTGAGCCTGAGTCTGGTCAGCTTGCCCTCCAGTGATATATCAGGTCTTATACAATTCAGGACTTCTCTGTCTGTTACTCTCGCTGTCCAGGGCATACGCAGCAGCTTTCGCCAGCACCACAGCTCAAACGCATCAATCCTCCTTCTATCAGTTTTTTCGCAGTCCAGCTCTCACATCCATACATGGCTATGGGGAGAACAGTGGTTTGCACTATCCTGCGTTTAGTTGCTATACCGATATCCCTATTTTTCCAAATATTGTCCATGTTTAGCATCGCGCTTTGCCCCAATGCTATCCTATGCTTTATCTCTGACTTAGATTCTCCAGCCTGGTCAATTTTTGAGCCAAGGAAGATGAAGTCTTGCACACATCCTATGACCTTATTGTCGATTTTGATTAAAATTTGGCCATCTTTGTGTAACTCTATTTAAATAGTCTCTGTGACAATTATAGAACCAGATACGTATTCTTCAGTGTCTGGGTTTCCCCTATTCTGATTGCTCTTTTGAGACACTGGACTGGTAGATTTATTGCCTATTATTGTTCACCTGCTTCGCCTGTTTGTGCACTGATTTGTTGGTAGATTAGATCACGCTAGTGGCAAGGTTGAAGCCATTATTTGTCTTCTGTATCAGGGCTATATGCAAGTGTATATATATATATATATATATATATATATATATATATATATATATATATATATATATATATATATATAAGACAAGTGTATATATATATATATATATATATATATATATATATATATATATATATATACACTTGTCTTGGCGACGATATGTATCAATTTATTATAAATTTAGATATCATCCTTGCCCATAACCCCTACAAATGTTGCCTGTAATGTCCACAGTGTTATCTTTGATATGTTCTTCAACAAGTCCTCATCTTCTGCTTTTCCTTTTAAGTAATGATTCTCTTGATGATTCCCTTTGTCTGTCATCGCCATTTTTTTGGGGAAAAAAAAGCCTTTAACAACAGCAGCACAAATAAACAAAAACAAAACTGTAGTTAACTCCTTTCTTTTTCAAGATGGATTTTTGGAACCTCTCGTTCTTCATGAACATCTTAGGTTACTTGGGCTCTGTAAAGATTAATTTTTTGACAAAATAAACAGCAGTATCTTTAAATTATATTAACCCTTTCCAATCCAATTTGTATCCTGGTTTTCCTAGGGGGGCTTACTCTTTTTCTGCCATTATATAATGGCGCTATCTACTGGCTAAAGCCAGTACTGCATGAAGGGACACGTTGGATAGGCTCCGACAGCAGAGAGGCTGGCAATATACAGTAAAAGAACCCCGACGGACGTCTTCCAACATTGGAGCTGTACAGCCTTAAATCATAATATCTTCAGACGTCAGACATTGGATTGGAAAGGGTTAAACTGTTTGAATTCATCAATATGTATCCATGACTTTTGCTGTCTGTGGGTATTCTTTACTGCTTTTTGTGCTCTTTGCAACAAAGTCATTGCATGTCCCATTGTATCAGTTATTTAAAGCGGACCTTCCCAATTACTCTCTCAAGGTCCGCTCTTCCTAAAAGTTTTAACCATGACCAAAGTACCTTTTACAAGTTTGTGTGTTGTTGCTGTGATTTGCTGTATTCTAGATGCTGCATGCGTAAGAATGGTATTTAAGTGTTGTTGCAGTAGCTGCCATAATTTGGACTTTACTGTCACTTTTTTGAGGTGTAGGAAAGAAGCAGGGTTCATGTGAAACAATTAGTGACATTTCCTGCATGTCATGAACTCAAAAGCTGTAAACTGTTTCTTGGTGGAAATTGTACCTCTTGTTCCCTTGAGTATAAAAGGTATTACATCAATGCCGGTATTTCCTTTCTCAAGCAATATTTTGGCAATCCTGGATTTTATTGTATCCTTTCTACAATTCCGTCGGACTGTGGATAATAGGGACATGTCATCTTTATTGTACTTCCAGTATTTTGCAAACTGTTTTCATGATATTCCCCATAAAATGACTTCCTCTCACAGAAGAAGTCACTCTTGGCATTCCTCAAGAAAAAAAAATGTCATTCCCCGATGTTCTGGCATTAGGCAAAGCATCATCTTTCTTGACAGGAATGACCACAACCTACTTTTAAAAGACTTTTACCACCACTAATGCATACCTGAGACCATTTTTACCTGGAGGTAATGGACAGATGTAGTCAATCTGTAGTGTAGACCAAGGCCCGTCTACAGGTGCTATTCGTAAAAGCAGTGTTTTTGCCCTTTTTGGTCTGGGATTAACTTGTACACATATCAAACATGACTGAACAACATTTTGCACAGTTCTGTTGCCCCAAAATACCTAAGCTGTTATGCTTGTATTGTGTGAATACTGTTTGTGAATGGGTTGGTACAACAGGATGCAAATTCCCATTCCGGTCATGGCACAAAATCTCATTTTAACAAAGAAAGGAAGGTTTTGGATCAACCCAAGAAACAGCAAATGTCGCATCCTTTGCTTGTTCCTCTGCAAAAAGAGGGTAAATGCATGTCTGTTTTCCTTGTTGTAGCTACCTGAGAAACTTCTTGCTCCATCATCTTTTCTCCTGACATAGCTCTCTCTCTTGCCAGAATGTCTGCTGTATTGTTCCCATCTACAAGTTCATGAGAATCTACTGTTTTCACATGTGCCTTTACTTTCATAATTCCTTAAGTATTTGGATTCTTCGAAGCCATTCCAACATTTTTTTTCGATGTGTCATAGTTTGAGGAATCTACAAAACCTCTTTTTTTGCCACACAGATAAATAGTCCACCATAGTTCGTAAGATCAGCCACAGTACAGAGTATTTGCACATGAACAATGTTGGAAGAGCCACTTAATCAGCCTGTTGCGTGTGTCTCAGCGCATATTACTGTAATGTTTGCGCGCACAGGACCTGTTCACATGCGCTCATGACAACCCCCTTATGTGGAATTGATTGGCTATTGAAGCCGAATGAGGTCAAGTCTTCTTTTCCTGAGTTTTGCACAGTGTTTCACTCTTGCATATTTGTGTACCTCCCATAGACTTCTATAGGGTCATTGCTCCGTAAAACACGGGAAAATAGAGCAGGTCCTATGTCTTTTTTCACACACATGAAATGCACACGCAAAATGTGCTTATGAGAATGGACCCATTGAAATCAATGGGTTGTTTTATCTGTGTTTAGCACATGCAGGTTTTGCATGAGCAAAAACAAGTGTGGGTCAACAGGGGTATCGTCTCTCCTTGAGATCACCCAAAAAATGTGTGGAGACACCTAGAGTGTGAGTGGGCTGAGGGTGCATTGTCTCTTCCCAAGGAGAGCACCCAGAAGGGGTGTGAGAAGACACCTGAGAGGTGAGTGAGGAGACCTATAAGGCACTGCATGCTCCTGTGGGTAATTTATGCAAATAAGGAAAATGGAACAATAATTTATGCAAATAAGAAAGATGAAATGATGTATGATTGGTTTTCTAGCTTGGATTCCTATTCCCAATCATTGTTTTACAGACTTGTTAAAGAGTCGTACATTGATTTGAATGAATGCTGCCATCTTCCTTATTTGTTCCATCTTCCTTATTTGCAAAAACAATCGCAAACACGGATATGGGAAGGAGTCCTAAATTATGTGTAAATCTCTGATGTGACACACCTGGATCTTTTTCTCAAGAAGCAGTTTTAGTGTTAAATGAGGGAGGGGTCTGCAACATGCTTTTGTTAAAACCAACAAATGTACACCAACAAGATTTCTAGCAGATATTTCAAAACCGTTCTCTACAGGAGTGAGAAGTTTGGAAAAACATTCAAGAATCTCCACTCTTTTGTCTGCAACTGCATCTGCAACTGATATCTCTGAAGTATGTACCTGAAATGCCGAAGGAGCACCAGGTTGAACTCTGGCTATTGCAGGAGCTACTTTATATTATTTTTCAACTGTTCAAAAGCTCTTTGTTGTTCATGTCTCCAGGGGCCAAGATAATCATCATCACCTTCAATTACAGAGGTGCTTGGCCTTCCCTGCAAAACCCCCCTATAAGCTCTGGAGAAAAATCACCAGGCCTAGAAAGTGTTGCAATGCTTTGTTTGATGTATGAATGGGAAGACTGGTAATAGTTTCAACTCTTTCATTTAATGTTCTTCTACATCCTTGTCCAATCAACACTCCCAAATACTCTGCTTCCTCTTGCAACAATTTGACCTTTTTAGTGTTTAATTTCAGATCTGCGTCATGCAACAAAATGAATAAGGCCCAATGTCCACGGGAAAATTAGTATTTTCCAATCCGCGCGGGTGACCCACACGCATGGTCCGCACCCATAGGGATGCATTAGATACCAGCAGTTAATTAACTACCTGCAGATGTCATTTTTCCCTGACGCACAGATTGCACGTGTGGAAAACACCCGCAGCATGCTCCATCTTCGTATGGGTCTACGGCGGCTTTCATAGAAGCCTATGGAAGCCGTCCGGTCACATGGCACACCTGCAGCTGTTACTGCGTCCATACCGCGGGAAAGCAAGAATTAAAAAATAAAAGTGCACAGCGCATACGTGCAGCACGCTGCCGGCGTGCCGAGCACATCCGCCAGGCTGAAAGGAAAGAAGATTCAGCCATGACGGCCGGGAACCCGCAGTGTCTGGACAGGTGAGTATAATCAATTTTATGACCTTATGTCTGCGGGAAAGGAGGGACCTGCTGCGGGATTCCGCATGGAGAATCCGTGTGGGCCAGAATTTTCCCACGGACATGAGGCCAACTCGTGAGGCCTAAAGCAATCAGGACGAGAAAACCTTTCTAGAGCCTTTACAAGGGCTCGATGGAACCTGTTAACAAATAAATGTTCTCCTAGAATGGCGAAAGCAAACTTGTGCTGAGAACTTCTCTCCAAAGGTATGCTGAAAAATCTGAGAAGTATTTTACTTTGAAATTCAATCGAGCCATCAACTTATGAGTATTTGCACCAATCTGAGTTACATTAGGTGTGTATTTGCTAACATTCTCAAATCCAAAATCATCTAAAATGACCCTTCTGGCTCCAAAAACACATCATACAGGGTTGTTACATACAGACTTTACTTTCTGTATAACTACTTATAACAATTCCTCAATAATTTTTATCATAGGGTCTATTATCAGGTAATTTGTAGTGCTTTTGCACTGGTGATTGTCTTCCTCTTACATTAACCACATCTGACATCTTTCCAACTTCATTTCGGAATTGTAGCCACACAGAACTTATATGTTTTACAATCTTTGTTAAGTCTGCAACATTGTTAGTCTCAGACCATAAATACTTTTTAGGAATTTCATCATTTAGACAAATACGTCCAACATCACTGAATTCACAAGGATCACTAAGTACAGATTTAGAACTGCTAGAATCTTTCCAAATCACTCGATTGCCTAAAACAATGACCCAACACAACTTTTTCATGATATCAACACCAATGATGTTCTCCGACTTATGGCAATACCAAATACCAATCTCCAGTCATTAACGTAGCTTCAACACCTTTTTTTCCCATTAACCCCTTGAGTGGCACGCCCGGAAATTTTCTGGGACGAGCTCCACTGCTCATAGCGACATAGCCCGGAAGATTTCCGGGCTATGTATCACTATGGGAGCTGCAGAGCACAATGACACAAGCTGTGGCAGTGTGCTCTGCCTGCACTGTCCCACAGAGAACAAAGCAAGGGCTTTGAAAAACCAGCAGAAGATATTGTCGATCTGCCAGCAATCTCCTGCTTTGTTTACAGGTTGCCATAGAGACCATCGGCTTGTCAGAAACAAGCCGATGGTCTCTGTGGCAGGGAGAGCTTGGTGCTTGGCAGTGAGAGGAAGGCTAGGTACCAGCTCTTACAGCAGAGATCAGAGAAAACCTCCGATCTCTGCTGTGTTAACCCTTTACATGCGGCAGTCTATGTGACTGCTGCATGTAAAGGGCTGTAACTGCAGCATGTAAAGGGCTGTCACCATCGGACCCCCGGAATGTGATCAGGGGTCCTGATGGGTCCCTGTGGAAGTCCCCTAAAGGGACAAAAAAAAAAAAAAGTAAAAAAATTATTTAAAAAAATAATAAAAACACTTGTCTCCCTTTACTTTGTAAAAAATCAAAAATACAATCACACATGTGGTATCCATGCGTCGTAATGACCCAGAGAAGGAAGTTAATACATTATTTAACCCCTTAATGACATGGTCCCTTTTTTTATTTTTTCCCCATTTCTTTTTTTCCTCCCCCCTGTTTAAAAAATCACAACTTGTCCCACAAAAAACAAGCCCTTATATGGCCATGTCAATGGAAAAATGAAAAAGTTATGGCTCTTGAGACGCAAGTGCAAAATTAGTTGAAATTCAATGATTAGACCATTTTAAAAAACCTGCCCTGGTGGGCACGACAGGGAGGTAGGAAACCCGCCACTCAAGGGGTTAAACCCAACTATTGTACATGTAGGACTGTTTTCATTTCAATTCAATTTTTGATTTGTAACACTCAGGTAAGCTCTTGTATCAATCAAAAAGGTAAACGATTTCCAATGCAAAAATCCTTTCACCAAAAGTCTCCCACTATCATCTATCAAAAAATCAAAGTGCAGGTAATAAACGCCTCACACTATTATTCATCTCCATCATAGGCTTCGATATGGAATTACACTCATTTTCTTGATCTACTTAATCATGTGTATGTTAAATTTGACTGTTTCCACGAAATCACTAGTAGGTGGAGCAGTTGGTACTAATCAATTCTCCATCTTTCCTGCTGCTGTTAAATATCTCAAAAAAGTTTCTGGCATTGGAATTTTAAATATCCCGCTTTCCCACAATAATAACATGTCTTTGTCTAATTTCCTTTACCTTTCTCGCCACTAGAATTTTCCAGAACCACAACAACTTTTGCTTAACCCCTTAAGAACCAGGCTGTTTTGTACCTTAAGGACCAGACACTTTTTAGGGATTTTACCCATGTGCTGGTTTAACTGCCCTATTTTTTTCCCTTCAGCTACCAAAATTATTTTTGTAGCTTTTTTCAGTAACATATAGGGCTATTTTTTAAATACCTTTCTAACAGCCTTTTTTTTTTTAGTTTTATTGGGGGTAAAAAGCTAAAAAAAATTATTTTTAGGAAGTATTTTTTACTATTGGCTGGGATTAAAGCCCAGGAATAATCACCAAAAATTTACTGTGCTTGGTCCTTAATGGGTTACATACTCATTTGCCTATTCCATTGATCTTCTAATACGATGAATAAAAGTAGCCGGCTCTTGTAGAAAGTATTTTTCCATGGTAATTGGTACTGAAACAGGATCCAAGTATTTACATTTTTTTCACATATGCCTTAATCACAGATACAAGGCTCCTGATTTAATTTCCATGACTATCCTATCACCTAGCTCAAATTTCATCAAAAATGCAAAAGCATCAACTTTAACATTAACAGTTAACATATCAAGGAGAGATAGATCAATCTCGGAGTCCCCTGTCATAAATAAAATTAATTGCTTAAGTCTATCTCTGTCACTCATTTGCATAAGTTGAACATTTTCATCATGATCTTCCAATTCATTAGATGAGCATTGTAGAGGTCTACTCATTTTTGTTGGAAGCCATAGTTTGAATAATTTATTTTTCTGTTCATTTGTCAGATTATATGTATCTGTATTGGATTCAAATACATCTGCATTATGAAATGCATCCTTGGTCTTATCAAAAGCTGGAATATTTTTTAAAATTTTCATTAGAGATGAGCGAACGTACTCGTCCGAGCTTGATATTCGTGCGAATATTAGGGTGTTCGGGATGCTCGTTACTCGTAACGAGTACCACACGGTGTTCCGGTTACTTTCAGTTTCCTCTCTGAGACGTTAGCGCGCTTTTCTGGCCAATTGAAAGACAGGGAAGGCATTACAACTTCCCCCTGTGACGTTCAAGCCCTATACCACCCCCCTGCTGTGAGTGGCTGGGGCGATCAGATGTCACCCGAGTATAAAAGTCGGCCCCTCCCGCGGCTCGCCACACATGCCTTGTGAGTTAGCTGAGGGAAAGTACTATTGTGCTGGAGCTGCTGTAGGGAGAGCGTTAGGAGTTAGTGTAGGCTTCAAGAACCCCAACGGTCCTTTCTAGGGCCACATCTATCCGTGTGCAGTACTGTCCAGGCTGCTGTTAGCAGTGTTGCATATATTTTTTTTTTCTCAAAACCGGCTGTGCAGAGCATTGCACCCGGCATTAATACTACAGGGATAGAATTGTGTAGGCAGGGCCAGAAGACATACATTATTCATTGAATACACGCAGTGTGGGTGTTCCTTGTAAAAACCAGGGAAAAAATTCTATTTGGCCTGCCTCTGACAGTACTCAGGGCTCTGTGTACGTGTGTGCTGTGCGCTGAACGTTCAGAAAAAATCAGACGCAGTCAGCTACGTTTTACCGCAGGCGTGCGGCAATTTTTTTCCTGCATGGGAAATCCCTGATCTGCTGTAGGTAGCGAATTACTTTGCATCACTGCAGTTCTGGGACAAATTGGCAGGGCCACAACACAGTTATTAAACTTAGTATTCATTGAATACACGCAGTGTGGGTGTTCCTTGTAAAAACCAGGGAAAAAATTCTATTTGGCCTGCCTCTGACAGTACTCAGGGCTCTGTGTACGTGTGTGCTGTGCGCTGAACGTTCAGAAAAAATTAGACGCAGTCAGCTACGTTTTACCGCAGGCGTGCGGCAATTTTTTTCCTGCACGGGAAATTCCTGATCTGCTGTAGGTAGCGAATTACTTTGCATCACTGCAGTTCTGGGACAAATTGGCAGGGCCACAACACAGTTATTAAACTTAGTATTCATTGAATACACGCAGTGTGGGTGTTCCTTGTAAAAACCAGGGAACAAATTCTATTTGGCCTGCAGGCTTGCGCCAATTTATTTCCTGGCTGTGAAATCACTGGTAATACAGCATGCTGAGGGGTAGGGGTAGGGGTAGGGCTAGAGGACGTGGACGCGGCCGAGGACGCGTAGGCCCAAGTGAGGGTGTGGGCACAGGCCGAGCTCCTGATCCAGGTGTGTCGCAGCCGACTGCTGCGCGATTAGGAGAGAGGCACGTTTCTGGCGTCCCCACAATCATCGCACAATTAATGGGTCCACGCAGGAGACCTTTATTAGAAAATGAGCAGTGTGAGCAGGTCCTGTCCTGGTTGGCAGAAAGTGCTTCCAGCAAGCTATCATCCACCCAGAGTTCTGCGCCGTGCAGTGCTGCAAATCCGAATCCTCTGTCTGCTGCTCCTCCTTCCTCCCAGCCTCCTCACTCCACTACAATGACACATGCTCAGGAGCGGGAAGACTCCCAGGAACTGTTCTCGGGCCCCTGCTCAGATTGGGCAGCAGTGGTTCCTCTCCCACCAGAGGAGTTTATCGTCACTGATGCCCAACCATTGGAAAGTTCCCAGGGTCCGGGGGATGAGGCTGGGGACTTCTGCCAACTGTCTCAAGACCTTTCAGTGGGTGAGGAGGACGATGACGATGAGACACAGTTGTCTTGCAGTGAGGTAGTAGTAAGGGCAGTAAGTGCGAGGGAGGAGCGCATAGAGGATTCGGAGGAAGAGCAGCTGGACGATGAGGTGACTGACCCCACCTGGTGTGCAACGCCTACTCAGGACAGGTCTTCAGAAGGGGAGGCAGCAGCAGGGCAGGTTGCAAGAGGCAGTGCGGTGTCCAGGGGTAGAGGCAGGGCCAGACCGAATAATCCACCAACTGTTTCCCAAAGCGCCCCCTCGCGCCATGCCACCCTGCAGAGGCCGAGGTGCTCAAAGGTCTGGCAGTTTTTCACAGAGACGCCTGAGGACCGACGAACAGTGGTGTGCAACCTTTGTCGCGCCAAGATCAGCCGGGGAGCCACCACCAACAGCCTCACCACCACCAGCATGAGCAGACATATGATGGCCAAGCACCCCACAAGGGTTCACCGCCTCCGGTTTGCACCGCTGCCTCTCCCCCTGTGCCCCAACCTGCCACTGAGATACAACCTCCCTCTCAGGACACAGGCACAACCGTCTCATGGCCTGCACCCACACCCTCACCTCCGCTGTCCTCGGCCCCATCCACCAATGTCTCGCACCGCACAGTCCAGCCGTCGCTAGCGCAAGTGTTGGAGCGCAAGCACAAGTACGCCGCCACGCACCCGCACGCTCAATCGTTAACCGTCCACATCGCCAAATTTATCAGCCTTGAGATGCTGCCGTATAGGGTTGTGGAAACGGAGGCTTTCAGAGCTATGATGGCGGCGGCGGCCCCACGCTACTCAGTTCCCAGTCGCCACTACTTTTCCCGATGTGCCGTCCCAGCCCTGCACGACCACGTCTCCCGCAACATTGTACGCGCCCTCACCAATGCGGTTAGTGGCAAGGTCCACTTAACTACGGACACGTGGACAAGCACAGGCGGCCAGGGCCACTACATCTCCCTGACGGCACATTGGGTGAATTTAATGGAGGCTGGGACAGAGTCAGAGCCTTGGACCGCTCACGTCCTACCCACCCCCAGAATTGCGGGCCCCAGCTCGGTGCTGGTATGTTCGGTGGTGTATGCTTGCACCGCTGAGCCTCCAACCGGGCATGGTCGTGTGTGACAATGGCCGTAACCTGGTGGCGGCTCTGCAGCTCGGCAGCCTCACGCACGTGCCATGCCTGGCCCATGTCTTTAATTTGGTGGTTCAGGGCTTTCTGAAAAGCTACCCACGCTTGTCAGACCTGCTCGTAAAGGTGCGCCGGCTCTGCGCACATTTCCGCAAGTCCCACACGGACGCTGCCCCCCTGCGCACCCTGCAACATCGCTTTAATCTGCCAGTGCACCGACTGCTGTGCGACGTGCCCACACGGTGGAACTCTACGCTCCACATGTTGGCCAGGCTCTATGAGCAGCGTAGAGCTATCGTGGAATACCAACTCCAACATGGGCGGCGCAGTGGGAGTCAGCCTCCTCAATTCTTTTCAGAAGAGTGGGCCTGGTTGGCAGACATCTGCCAAGTCCTTGGAAAGTTTGAGGAGTCTACCCAGGTGGTGAGCGGCGATGCTGCAATCATTAGCGTCACCATTCCTCTGCTATGCATCTTGAGAAGTTCCCTGCAAACCATAAAGGCAGCCGCTTTGCGCTCGGAAACGGAGGCAGGGGAAGACAGTATGTCGCTGGATAGTCAGAGCACCCTCCTGTCTATATCTCAGCGCATTCAGGAGGAGGAGGAGGAGGAGCATGAGCAGGATGAGGAGGAGGGGGAAGAGACAGCTTGGCCCACTGCTGACGGTGCCCCTGCTGCTTGCCTGTCATCCTTTCAGCGTGTATGGCCTGAGGAGGATGAGGAGGAGGAGGAGGAGGAGGATCCTGAAAGTGATCTTCCTAGTGAAGACAGCCATGTGTTGCGTACAGGTACCCTGGCACACATGGCTGACTTCATGTTAGGATGCCTTTCTCGTGACCCTCGCGTTGCACGCATTGTGGCCACTACGGATTACTGGGTGTACACACTGCTCGACCCACGCTATAAGGAGAACCTTCCCAATCTCATTCCCGAAGAGGTAAGGGGTTCGAGAGTGTTGCTATACCACAGGACCCTGGCGGACAAGCTGATGGTAAAATTCCCATCCGACAGCGCTAGTGGCAGAAGGCGCAGTTCCGAGGGCCAGGTAGCAGGGGAGGTGCGGAGATCGAGCAGCATGTACAGCCCAGGCAGTGCAACAGTCTTTAAGGGCCTGGCCAGCTTTATGGCTCCACACCAAGACTGTGTCACCGCTCCCCAGTCAAGGCTGAGTCGGCGGGAGCACTGTAAAAGGATGGTGAGGGAGTACGTAGCGGATCGCACGACCATCCTCCGTGACGCCTCTGCCACCTACAACTACTGGGTGTAGCTGGACACGTGGCCTGAACTCGCGCTGTATGCCCTGGAGGTGCTTGCTTGTCCTGCGGCTAGCGTCTTGTCGGAAAGGGTGTTTAGTGCGGCTGGGGGAATCATCACAGATAAGCATACCCGCCTGTCAACCGACAGTGCCGACAGGCTTACACTCATCAAGATGAACAAAGCCTGGATTTCCCCAGACTTCTCTTCTCCACCAGCGGACAGCAGCGATACGTAAGCAATACGTAGGCTGCACCCGCGGATGGAAGCTACGTTCTCTCTCACCATCCAAAACGGGGACATTTCTGCTTCATCAATCTGTGTCTAATATTCCTCCTCCTCCTGCTCCTCCTCCTGAAACCTCACGTAATCACGCTGAACGGGCAATTTTTCTTAGGGCCACAAGGCTCACTCATCTAATTTTTCTAAACAATTTTTATACGTTTCAATGCTCTTAAAAGCGTTGAAACTTTAACTTGAACCAATTTTTCGTTAAACTGGGCTGCCTCCAGGCCTAGTTACCACTTAAGCCGCATTAACCAAAGCGATTAATGGGTTTCACCTGCCATCTTGGTTGGGCATGGCCAATTTTTACTGAGGTACATTAGTACTGTTGGTACACCAATTTTTTGGGGCCCTCACCTACAGTGTAATCATAGCAATTTGTATGTTCTTCGCCTGCACTCATGGTACAGAAGTGTGTGTGGGGTTGGCCTACACTTTAGCTACATAAATGTAACTTGGGCCTTGGCTATACTGCAGCTACTGAAATGGAACTAAGACTGCGCTCCCACTATACTGCTGCTTCGGAATTGTTACTGGGGCCTGTCTTGAGTGCTACTATTACTGACATGGAACGAAGACTGCGCTCCCGCTATACTGCTGCTTCGGAATTGTTACTGGGGCCTGTCTTGAGTGCTACTATTACTGACATGGAACGAAGACTGCGCTCCCGCTATACTGCTGCTTCGGAATTGTTACTGGGGCCTGTCTTGATTGCTACTATTACTGACATGGAACGAAGACTGCGCTCCCGCTATACTGCTGCTTCGGAATTGTTACTGGGGCCTGTCTTGAGTGCTACTATTGCTGACATGGAACGAAGACTGCGCTCCCGCTATAATGCTGCTAGTGATATGTTAGTGGGGCCTGTCCTAATGCTACAGCTGAAATGTTACGAATTCTGGGCTCTGCCTATACCGCTGCTAATGGTATGTCTCTGGGGTGTGGAAACAGAGGCTTCCCAAAGACATGATGGCGGCGAGGCCATTTCCCACCAACGCGGTTACTGTTAAGCTGCATATAACCACGGACACGTGGAGAGGACACGTAGTGCCTCAAAAACATCCCCCTCCTCCTCCAACAGGGAAAACATTCTTGGCAAATGCCTTTGCATTGGTTCGTCTGGTGTCAGTCCAAGAATTTCACCTTTACCGACACTACAAGAGAGCCCCCCCACCATCCCCCCGCCACGGCCCACTTAATCCTGGCCACATTCCGAAAACCAACAAAATAAAACCGCGCTACTAGGTCCGCAGTCACCACCACATTACCACCAACGCGGTTACTGTTAAGGTACATATTACCAGTCTGACTGGGGCATGCAGACACCTTGACAGAATGAATAGTGTGTGGCACATAGGTTCCCCATTGCTATGCCCACGTGTGCAGCTCCTGATGGCGGTGGCACAGGATTCTATTTCTCATTGCTTCTGTACAGCATTGTGGGCTATCGCCCTGCCCCTTTTCAAGAGGGTCGCTGCCTAGCCGTGCCAACCCCTCTGCAGTGTGTGCCTGCGGTTCCTCCTCATGGCAGACGCACTTCTAAATAGACGTGAGGGTGGTGTGGCATTAGGGCAGCTGAAGGCTGAGCAGGGACACTTTGGTGTGTGCTGTGGGGGGGAGGGGGGGCGGTTGGTCAGCATGTAACCCAGGAGAAGTGGCAGCGGAGTGTCATCCAGGCAGTGATTGTGCTTTGTTGTAGCTAGTGTGGTGCTTAGCAAAGGTATGCCATGCTAATGAGGGCTTTTCAGAAGTAAAAGTTTTTGGGAGGGGGGGGCCCACTCTTGCCGCTATTGTGGCTTAATAGTGGGACCTGTGAACTTGAGATGCAGCCCAACATGTAGCCCCTCGCCTGCCCTATCCGTTGCTGTGTCGTTCCCATCACTTTCTTGAATTGCCCAGATTTTCACACATGAAAACCTTAGCGAGCATCGGCGAAATACAAAAATGCTCGGGTCGCCCATTGACTTCAATGGGGTTCGTTATTCGAAACGAACCCTCGAGCATTGCGAAAAGTTCGTTCCGAGTAACGAGCACCCGAGCATTTTGGTGCTCGCTCATCTCTAATTTTCATTAAATGATTGTGTATCTTAAGATTCAACTTCGCTGCCTTATCAAGGGTTTTTTTTCTGTTGTAAATCTGCTTCATCTCTTGTAATTACATTAGAAGTAGATTCTTCAGGATCATGTGAACTAATTGACTTTTCCTCTGCATTACTTCTTGTAACAACAGAAATTCTCTTAACATCCTGTCTTAGTTTAGCAATTGAGTCCATATATCCAGTTTGTCTTACAAGTCATCAATATGTTCCGATAATATGTGACAGTTTGAGCACTCATTTACATTGTTATCATCTAATAGCTCATCTGTTTGTATTGCTAAATCTTGCTTTGTCTGTTCTGTAGAATGCTGTAAGTGTAGCGTGAAATTCCTTTGTGTGTCCTGACTTCCCTCCCCCTTAATGACTGCACAGACATTTCGTAAATGAGATATTTCATGTTACAGTAATGCATTATATGTTTTATTCAAGTTCATAAAATTCCTAATCTTCTGACGTTTTCTTTGATACACATAAAATCTTACTGTCAATTTTCTTGTTATTCTCAAGACACTGGCTGAATAAACTTTCGCGGAGCTTTGAA
The DNA here is from genome assembly GCF_035609145.1 of Eleutherodactylus coqui. Classification (NCBI taxonomy): domain Eukaryota; kingdom Metazoa; phylum Chordata; class Amphibia; order Anura; family Eleutherodactylidae; genus Eleutherodactylus; species Eleutherodactylus coqui. The sequence continues at coordinate 272,523,104 of NC_089838.1, forward strand.
TTTGTATAAGAACTATCAAATGTAAATTCTAATTTACTTTTCTCAGCATAAGAATGCAGAAAATTCATACTCTTTTACTTCCGTTCTCTTCTATTCTCTCCTCAAAATGGAGCTAGGCAGAGGAAATCTCTTCTGGCAAAACACAATGTCCATGAAAGTTCTTCTTAGAATTCCACCTTTAATAGTTCTATATGCATATTTAACCCTTTCAAAAGAGAGAAAGCGGTTGATTAATCCAGTTGGTTCGCTATTTATTTTTTAAAACTCCTCCTTTTCTTTTCTGGGTTCTTGTTAAATTATCAAATACAGAGACTTGAAAAGTCAAAATTATCTTCAGGTTTAATTCTTTAAGTCGGTCTAGGATACAGGTCACATGATATGAAGGTTATAGCTTTAAAAGTACAAGAAATACCAAGAAATTAAAAAATACAATAAAATAAAATTAATAAAATAATATGAATAACATAATTATTTGAAGTATATGGATTCAGTGCATGAAGGGAATTTCAGAGATTTGATTATTTGGAACAGAACTGTGTGTCTTTTCTGTAAGTGGTCAAGGAAACTGTACTTATTTTAGACAAAGGAGATGTATTATTCGACCCTCACTTCCGTTGTCTAGCCTGATCCCTTAACTGAAATGATTTGGTTCTATATATGACACTCACATGTCTTGATGCTTAACCAGTTACATGCTATTGGTGAAAAAAGAGACACATGGAGCACAAGTAGATAGATAACTTGGAAACTGCACATTAACAAAAATGTAACTTTCCTACATGCATGTTTGTTATTGGATTGTACATCAATTTAGCTTTAATAGGTTCTCTACTATGTTAGCTACAATGCCCAGAGATTTAATTTACATTTATATTATATTTATACTCTCTCTTGGCTTTTTCTGTTGATTATGTAACTGTCCATGGTGCTGAAAGGGTGTGCAGCTCAATATGGCTCAAGCCCCGCAGCCAGATACTAGACTGTTCCCCTCTAACAGTTAAACACAGATATTCCTAGGATGTAATTTCCTTGAGTTTAGAAGATTCTACTACTTATATGTAATACTCTCAGTTTTAAAATTATTTGACAACTTACTGTATCTTTTTTTCTCACTATCATGAATTCATATCTTGAAATACAAATGCGTCCAACCTTACCTTAGATAAAATTTAGTTGAGTTCAACTTTTCATGAAACCATTTCGATACAATATTGAGACATGTTGGCAAAATCCTTGACAGGCGACAATCTACATCCCAACCACTGGGTGAACACAATAGATACATACAGGATAGATATCTCCCAACAAAGTATCACAAAATCATGTTTTGTTTTGTTTTAAATATGGTTATCCTATGCCATACATCTTGGGATACTGAATGTTGTGCAAGATATACAACATGCATAATTATGAAATGGCATGTTCAGTAGACAAAAGTCACAATAAAGAGCTGGTAAATGGCAAATCTTGACATCCCAAGAGCATATTTTATATCAAAATTACATCTTTTTCCCTCCCATCAAAGAATTTAAAGTTTTATACATTTAATTGGACCTTGCAACTTAAACATACAGGGTGGTTATAATTAAAGGGGTTGTTCAGTTCCAAATCCACTTTTTAAAATTAGAGCCAAATGACTTAAAACTAATGGTACTTACATTTCCTCAGCCCACAGCTGCAGCCTGGTTTCTGTTCACAGCTGAAGTCAGGTGATTGCTACCTGCCAATCTGAGGCCATAGCATCACCACCCATTTTCCTGGAATCAGCGCTCAAATCCTAGGCACCATGATACCAGGAGTCCAGAATGGTGATGCTGCAGCTTGATTGGCAGGCAATGGTCACTTGACTTATGCAATCAATAGAGACTAGAAGAATCACCGGGGCTGAGGACATGTAAGTACCCTTTGTCATTTTAGGTCATTGGGTTCTTATTTCAAAATGTGAATATGTAACTGGACAACCCCTTTAAATCTGAAGTGTTCAGAGTTCTCTTGTGAAAAAAACACAGGTTAGAACCCAATAACAATTGGTGTGCATACTTAGTGGAGTATGGGGTTTAATTTGTTGAAGAAAAAAACTGTACGAAATATAGTCACTGGGAGAATTTGTGGCACTGCATGTGAATGGTATGGTGTTTATAATGCTGTTGTGCATTGTTCAGATCAGAACAGTACGACTGCAGTGCTAGGACTCTCACATTTCCTGAGCGTACCTTGCATTAAAATGTATGGTCAACAAATTCATTGACATGTGCAAGGAGTGCACATTGAACTATAGCTAGCTTTTCCCAACATGACATCTGAGCAATCATACAATAAACATAATCCTGCTCAAACCACAATGGATTTTTCATAGGGTTCTTTTAGCCCTTCCCACTCCATGAGAGGGGCGACCTCTCTTCATACAGCGCTGGTGTCATCTATTTATTACAGCTGACACGCGTGAGCAATAGCTGCAATCGGCATTTAAATCCCCAGATTGATGTTCGGCGCTCCCATACGTCCCCCCCCCCCCCCCCGCAGTGAGATCGGGGGAGGCATGCAGTTGTCATGGCAGCCAAGGGCCTTCTAAAAATTTGGTCGCGTATGTGCTATTTTTTCTGGCACAACCTTTTTTATGTGGCTAAAAATCAGGCATCTGAACAAATACATTGGAAGCCAATGCTTCAGATGGTCGCAATTTGCGGCCAACGTAAAAACACGGCTAAATATCCGCGCAAGAACGCTTGTGTGAATAAACCCTAACAGTGCCAAAAAATTCCCTGTTGGCAGCATTTTGTGCAGATTTTTTCTTTGAGAATTCCAAACCTCATACAAAACCAACTATTGGCACCAACTTTTATAGGGTTCTGCCCCATATTTTTTTAACTAAAGACCTCTGAACACCTCTTTCTTATTTATGATCAACCTGTATATACTGCAAGTAGTATATTCTGAAAAGGGACTAGTGATGGCCACTGGGCCCTACTCTTTTTAATATCTTCATAAGTAACATAGGAGAAGGTTTAATATGTAAGGTTTGTCTGCTAATGACACAAAAGTGTGCAATTGTGTTGTTACTCCTGCTGTTGTCTTGAACATGGAGAACAATCTAGGGTGAATGCACACTGGCGGATTTGAATTCTGGAATCCAGAGCAACCGCCTGCAGATTCCGCGGCAAATACTACCCTTAGCATGCTATGCAAAAGTGATTCTTCATGCACACAAGTGGAAACCAATTGCGGTTTCCGCTCGTAGATAAAAAAAATTGCACCAAGTTTCATTTTCCTGTGGTGTTCGTCTGGACGGCTTCCATTGAAGTCAATGGAAGCTGTCTGACCCGTGGTCCTTCTGCAATTGACATTGCGGATGGGCCACGGATTCCACGGAAAAATGAGGAGTTTAAAAAAAAATCTATACTGCGCAGGTTCGATGGCGAACCTTTTGGACCATCCACCATTTAGATAAAGATCAAGAAAGCAGGTACACACAGATGGTGCTGCTGCCAGGGCTGTATTCTACTGCAAGATTCCACAGTTTGAGAAATCCTCAGACTGAGTATTATGTTGGCTGTTCTGTTTAATCCAGGACTTCAGAAGAGAAGGATTTATGGGTTCTGATTTCTGATAGCTTCAAAATGAGTCAACAGTTCAGTCAGGCAGCCAAGAAATCAAATAGAATGCTCGGCTGCATAGAGATAGGTATAACCAGTAGAAAGAGGGAGATTGTGATCCCGCTGTATAGAACTCTTGTGAGACCACATCTGGAATAGAGTCCCGTGTGGCAGCAGCGCTAACCCCATTGAAAACATAGGGAGTACATTGCACTACCCTGGCACAGCTGTGACAGCTGTGACAGCTATGGCAAGAGAGTTCCCACGGGATAAAGGCATGCCCTGTCACAGCTGTGGCAGAGATCCACGATGCTCTACCATTGCTTTCAATAGGGCCGGCACTGCTGCAGCCCCATTGAAAGCAATATAATGAAGGCTACCACCGTGGCAATGATTTTTTGGGAAGGACTTGAAATATAAGCCCTTTCCTGAAAATCATGACTAGCTGTAAAAAAAGTAAAAAAAAAACAAAACGATTAACTCACCGTCTGGCTTTTTTCTCCGGCCCCGGCAGTCATCTCCTATGTTCTGGAGGCCGGGGATTGAAAAATCCCTGCCTCCAGAAAGCACTGCCATAGCTGTCACAGCTGTGTTAGTGGAGTGCAATGTACTCCCCATGTTGTCAATGAAGCTAGCGCTGCTGCCGCTGCCCTCATTGAAGGCAATGGGCAATATTGCACATTCTTCTTTGTGATGTGCGGTTACAATAAAAACATCGCTAATGAGAATGAAACCATTGAAAATCATTGGATTCATTATCATACGTTTTCACTCAGTCTCGCATCACAAGGATATCGTATCCCCTGTGGGTGTTCACCCTTAGGCCTTAGTCAGATGGGCGTTTTTTCGCGCGATTTGCGCATGCGTCCGGCGATTTTATAGAACCATTGCTTTGCAATGGTATCGGACACATGAGCGCTTTTTATGCGCTCATCCGATAAATTATAGAACAGAAATCGCAGATCGCACCTATCTGCGATCTGCGATTTCTGTTCTCTTCTCTATATGCGCTCAATGGGGCCGGCGGCAGCAGGGACCAATCAGGGGCAGCTCTCACTCACACCCATTCATGAATTCATGAATGGGTGTGAGTGAGAGCTGCCTCTGATTGGTCAGGCTGTGACCAATCAGAGGCAGCTCATTCAGCAGGTGGGGATTTTAATTCCCCGGCTGCTGAATACTACAGAGAGCAGTTCAGAGAACTGCGCTGAACTCTGTCTGCTGGGACAAGGTGAGTATATATATTTTTTTTATTTTTACACATTTCTGGATGAATTGCAGGGAAGGGCTTATATATTTAATTCCTTCCCGACAATTCATCGTGAGATCACCCGCAGCGCATTGCTTTCAATGGAGCCGGCTGTATTGCCGGCTCCATTGAATTCAATGCGCTGGACAGCTCCGGCCCGTTTCTATTGAAACGCGGCTAGGAGCAGTTTTTTCGGGCGATTTTTCAGCCCCGGTCACGCGATTTGCGGATGCGCATCCGTCATGCGATGCGCAAATCGCGGCAAAAAATGCCCGTGTGACTAAGGTCTTAGGGTGCCTACCCACTTGCGATTTTTTTTCCTGTGATGTTTTGCATTTTTTCTCAAGAGCAATTAGTATAGAATGTGTTCTTGTCCATCTAGGGTTTTTTTTCCGTTTTGTGGGGTTTTTTCACATAGGAACTGTCAGTTGCATATGTCTCCTTATTTTTCTCTTAATGCACCCATGATTGTCAATGGAGGGCTGCAAAAAACGTGCAAAAAACGCCGCGGAAAACGCGCAAAAATGCCACGTTTTTCACGCTCGAAAATCGGCAACGCAAGTGGGTAGGCGCCCTTAGAGAGAAATAAAAAGAAAATAATATAAGGGCAGAGTAGATGGACCTGTGGTCTTTTTCTGACATCAGTTTTTTATGTTTTCTAAGTGTATCTTCTGTTCTTTATTCAACCAGCCTGCACCTAGGGAACTAGCTGTTATTGGTTGTGGTCACAATTCTGTAGCTACTACTGTAGATATACATATCATTTAGCACCGTGATAGAAAAATGTCTACATGTAACATAGTAACATAGTATGTAAGGCCAAATGAAGGCAATGTCCATCTAGTTCAGCCTGTTAACCTCCTAGTTGATCCAGAGGAAGGCAAAAAAAAACCCCAAGAGGCAGAAGCCAATTAGCTCTTTTGGGGGGAAAATTCCCTAATGGCAGTTAGACTAATCCCTGGATCAACCTCTAATAGTTCCTACCTGTCTGTATCAACAATATCCTGTAATATCCTTCCACTCAAGAAAGACATCAAGTCCCCTCTTAAACTTCTCTATGGATTTTACCATCACCACATCCTCAGGCAGAGAGTTCCACAGTCTCACTGCTCTTACAGTAAAGAACCCTTTTCTGTGTTGGTGATGAAACCTGCTTTCTTCTTGACGTATCGGATGCCTTCTTGTTACCGTCACAGTCCTGGGTATAAACAGATCATGGGAAAGATCCTTGTATTGTCCCCTCATGTATTTATACATAGTTATTTGATCACTTCTTAGCCGTCTTTTTTCCCGGGTAAATAATTCCAATTTTCATAGCCTCTCCGGGTATTCCCTTCTTTGAACCCCCTCAAGCACTGCAATATCTTTCCTGAGCACCGGTGTCCAACTGTACGCAGTATTCCATGTGAGGCCTGACAAGTGCCTTATATAGTGGGAGGATAATGTTCTCATCCTTCGCCCCTATACCTCTTTTAATGCACCCCAAGACTTTATTAGCTTTTGCAGCAGCTGACTGGCATTGGTTACTCCAGTTTATTTTACAATCCACTAGTACCCCCAGGTCTTTTTTCATATCACTTTTTCCTAGCAGTACCCTATTTAGTGTATCTTGGTGACATCCATTTCTCCTGCCCATGTCCATAACCTTACATTTATCAACATTGAACTTCATTTGCCATTTTTTTGCCCAAGCCCCCAGCTTATCTAGGTCCGTTTGTAGCCGTACATTGTCCTTTGTTGCATTGATTATCTTGTATAATTTTGTGTCATCTGCAAATATTGATATTTTACTGTGCAGCCCCTCTATCAGGCCATTGATAAATATGTTGAACGGAATGGGGCCTAATACTGAACCCTGTGGCACCCCACTAGTGACGATGGCCCAATCAGAGTACTATCCATTTATTTCCACCCTCTGCTTTCTATCTCTGAGCCAATTCTTTACCCATCTAGAGACTTACTGGCCTGTAGTTACCAGGCTCACCTTTAGACCCCTTTTTGTATATTGAAACTACATTGGCAATCCGCCAATCCAGTGGTACAACCCTGGTCTTGATAATATCCATAAATATTAGAAATAGCGGCCAAGCTATCACATCATGTATCATAAAAGGACTGTATGAGTGATAGACAAATAAGTGGTGTAGGCCATAAAATAAAATATCCAAAATCATATGATTAAGAATTCAAATGGTATTTCAAATATGCACTTACTGAATGGCTGACATAAAATAGAAGTTGCCACATTGCATCTCACCTATTCTTTCCGTGCATGGATGCAGAGTAAAATACAAAGTATGATAGGAATTCGCAGAAGAATTCATACAACACGCAATATCCGTAAACACAATGACAATGATATTGATATCTTTGCTGCTCACTGCTAATACAAAATGCACGGTACTGTATATATACGGCACTAATACAAACTTTATTGTGTTAATGCGGAATAAAGAGATACACATCAGCAAGGATGACAATGTACTTTTAAGGTAATTTCATTAATTTAAGACAGGTTTGTCATCTTGCCCCATCTATAGACAGCAGAATGTTCTCTTTAATAGCTGTTCCTGTGATGGCATGTAATACAGGAATGAAGTAATAATAATTATCCTGTTTCTGTAGCTTGTTTAATTTAACAATGCTTCACTTGAGAGCAATTTGTGCGGCCACCTTTGAAGCGAAATTTCAGCAATGCATTTTTGGTGCTATGTCTCTTTGGCAACCAGTAAAGCGCTTGAGAGAGGAACAACAATTATTTAATGACAGTCTGTAATCACCCTATTACCTACACAAGAAAATAGCATGTCTCCTCAGAAAATCTCACTAGCCCCTGGAGAATAATAGTTGTGACAGATATGGTGGAGTTAAGAAAAAAAGTTTTTCTTTGCATCAGATAATGGGGTCGTTGTCTGAAATGACTTTTCTGCAGCATCTATAACTAAAGTAAGAACTTTAAACATACATTACAGTGAGAGCAGATGCACATTAGATGGGTATTATGATTTTTGCCATTCTTGGCATATACATAGGTTACATTATAAATGTCTAATAAATGGGACTCCCAACTCTGGGACTCCTGTATGGAGAATGGACAAACCCATTGTATTAAGTAAAATTGCCAATATAAGCTGAGAAAGGGGACAGTTGCTCTCTTATTCTATAACTTTATAACATTTAAAGAGGTTTTCTGAGACTACAGAATATATACTGGCGAGGGAATGTAATAAAATAGAAAAATAAGCCATACTCACTTCACTAAATGTATACTTGTCCAGCGCATCAGGCTCAGTTGCCATAGCTCCAATCCCAGAAGAAGCTGCAGTGGTCATATGCCATTAACCCTTTCCAATCTAATTTTTGGTTCAGGGTTTCCTAAAAGGCTTTCTCTTTTTGCTTTTATACAACGGTGCCCTCTGCTGGCTAAAGCCAGAGTATGTGCACCAAAGAGTCTCCGACAGCGGAGTGGCTGGCAATAGGCGATAAGAATACCCTGTCGGATGTCTTCTGACATTGGAGCTGTACAAGCTACAATCAGAATGTAGGAAGACGTCAGACAGTGGATTGGAAAAGGTTAATTGTGCACATGACTACTCAGTCAATTATAGCATCAGCAGGAGTATCACTGATGAAGCATATGATTGGCTGGGCAGTCATATGTACAGTGATCTGCATATGACCGCTGCAGCTTTTTATGGGATTGGAACTGCGGGGATCAGGACTCTTGTGTTGAACCAGCGGGCCATTTAGGGAGGTAAGTGTGGCTTATTTTTCTATTTTATTGCATTCCCTGCCAATTATTTGTTTTCTTTATCCCAGAGAATCCCCTCAATGCACTTAGCTCTCTCCTTTGTAGGTTAAAGGATTGTGAAGACAGCCTCACACTCGAGCTCCTCTGATCCGTTAATTCCTATAAACTGTAGAGGAGAGATAGCATCAAGTATGCTCAGCCTGCTCTCTCTTTTTCCACTGTTGGCCATTTTACTTGACACATCAGGGGTCACAAGCTTATCGTTCTCCCAACAGTTGTGGGATCCAAAGGTAGGTCCCCCACCTACCACCCATTTATGGCATAATAATAATAATAATCTGTATTTATATAGCACCAACACATTCAGCATAATTTAAATACAAATCTCTCCTTCATTTCCTTTCATCTTGGGTAGACATAGTCTTAGGCATGTGGTGGGAGGTGATCAGCTTTGATGAAAGCATTGGGGTAGATTTCCTAATACTGACTAATTATTAGACGGTGCAAAGTTATATAATCTTAAAATGTGCCAGATTTATGACAGCGATTAATCTGTTGCATCTTTAAAGTTTTTCGTTTAAGTTCATACTATCTATTAGTTGGCTTAGTTTTCTAACTGCTTTTGCACCAAAATTTTGCTGCACTTTGGTGGGAAAAGTTGCATTAGGCCTCGGTCAGACAAGCGATTTTTCTTGCGTACGAATAGGCATGCAAAAAGATTATGCCCCGCTTGTGGAAAAGATTACGTGAATGGGTGAATTCCAGCTATTTGATTTAGCTTGTTCATACGATCGGAGGAGCATGGTGCATGTTTTCCAGCTCCAATAGGAGTCTATGGAAAGCACTCTCTAAAGATTGGTCAGGTCCTATCTTTCCTAGCAGCACGGACCTTAGAGCCAAGCATTATTGCCACGCTGTCCTATCTTTTGCAGATGCGAGTATTTTGCACCTGTAAAACACGTACATGTGATCATTTTTATAGGAAAGCATTGGTTCTAATAGACACAATCTTAATGCCATGCCTCATTTCCTCTCAAAGCCACGTCCTTTTTTCAGAATTGTCTAAAACACATCATAAAAATGGTGGAAAGCATGTACGACAGATTTTTGGGTCAATTTATGCAAGAAAACTGGTGCATTATAAATAATAAATCTGCCCAATTTTTTGCGGTACTCAGTCAGGAGATGTCTATGCTATATTTGCCTACTTGGTGCCATATAGTGGTAGAGATGTGAATTGCAGCCTGTTAGGGGTTTTGTTAGCATGTAGTGATAATGTATTGAATTTATACCTAGTCTCCCTTCCTACTCACAAAAACAAAGCACAACTATGCCACGAGATTGTAAACCCCGAGTATTATTTAATCCCTTAGTCATGCGCAGAATATTCATTAATGTATGTATATACAGTACATTTATTTTATTAGTATGGAGGTCCTCTTTAAAAACTTTGCTCAAAGTCTTATACTGATGTGAACATTTCCACCTAAATGCCTCCATGGAGACGACAGGAAAGGAAATGGAGTTAAAATTGTGCATTGAAACCCTGATCAGAACTCCTTCTCTTCGAAGATATATCATCCACATGCTTATCATTCTGCAAAAACCACTGAAAGATAAACTAATACTTAAAATTCAGTTTACATTGCAAACTCTTTAAAGCCATAGTGTAATGGGAGGGCTAGAGTTGAAAACCTGTAAGACTTTTCTTTGGCTCTGACTAACAGCCCCTATATATTGTGTTTCTGTACAATCACCAAAAACCAAACATAATGTAAGTCCATCATCTGCCAAGGTGTGCCATAAATCAGCAAATTTATGATATTGCCTGCCCTGTATACAACAAAACACAGTTCTGTACAGACAGGCAGGAAGAATGATTGTTGGTGCCAGCTATACGGTAGCCTTCTCATTGGAGTGCTGAAATAGCAGCGATTAAAAAGGTAATTGGCTTAAGAAGAAGGGTATAAAGAAAAGTTTATGTGCCCCATTGAACCTCTTGAGAACCTCCGAATGCAGAGTCACAGGTGAAGGAAGAGGCAGACGGAAATGAAGGACAAGAATAAGAGTACACAATAAAATCATATCATGGCTTTACCACTTCTGGATAGCCATTAAGGTAAAAGTACTCCAAGATATGGGTCATTAGGTATGTGCCAGTCTGAGAATGGCCATGATTTATGAGAACAGCATTGCATAGCTGTCTAGAGGATGAATGACATTTTGTATAAGAGTTCTGCAATGCTCTTTTACTTTTAGCAGTTAATTGGTGCCTGTCAAGGGACATGGATCTAAACCAAGTATCCCGAAAGTTCAGATTCCCGGTACCAGAACTATCAGGACGTTTCTGCACCACCCAAAGGTGTGCACCAGGAGGTGGGTCTCACAAAACAATGATTTACCACTTGACAAAACTCATTCTTAGATGACAATGTGTTATACAAGCTTTTACACAGAAGGTCAGGGCTTAGTGGATTAGACTGGGTTTCTAAAGTTATCACATTGCATGAACTATACAGTCCAAAAGTGTTAGAGCTGGAGTGGACAGCCTGTGGCTACATGTGCCCTGAAATGCTATTATGTGCTGCCCCCAACCCTTTGGACACAGAAATGCTTGTCTGTGTGTGGCTGATGATATGTTAGAGAGAAAAGGAGTGACATACAACAAGAACGGACAATCATTAATGGTGCACTATGTAGCCATTTTTGGTGCCCCACACTGGAGAATAGGGTCCTTTGAAACCTGTTTTGTAATCTAGAAAGAAGCATATGAGCTAAAGGTTTTCAATAGTGTGGAACAGACTAAAACACATAACCTGGTTTTGGGTCAAACTTTGCAAAAAATTCATCTCAGGATGAACCCAAACCTTGCCTCGGCTGAATCTGCTAATTGTTTTTCTTTCTTCCTCCTTCTTCTCCTTCCTTTTTTTCCTTCTTTTTTTCAACTTTTTCTTCATTAACATTGCCTTGAAACAGCTCAGTACATAGATACACTTCTAGATGACCTAAGAATGATATACAAAGCTATAAACCCTTTCCAATCCACTGTCTGACGTCTGAAGACATTCTGATAGAAGGTTGTACAGCTCCGATGTCGGAAGACGTCCAGCAGGGTATTCTTACTATATATTACTGACTGCTCTGTTGTTGGGGGCTTCTCTAGCATGTCCCACACCGCAGTACTGGCTCTAGGCAGCAGACGGCGCCATTGTATAATGGCAGAAAGAGAAAGCCCCCTAGGAAACCCTGAATCCATAATTGGATTGCAAAGGGTTAAGGCTCTTAGACAGTTTTATACACCAGTTTTAGTGGTATTGGTGAAGTTCTGTTTTGGTTCGAAGTAATTCAGACCGAACCAAACTTTTTGCCCAAATACGGCAAACCAGCTGAGCAAACTTTTAAAAAGTTCCATTCATGTGGTTCTCTATTTTAGATTATGCACTATAGATGAAGAAAACACTTTCTCAACATTTAACGCATTATGATAACTTAACTACAATGTACAACAATCCTGCAAATTGATGTGACAGTCAAGTTAATGATTGCTATGTGAACCACTAGGCTGTTAACATAACACCCATAATCTATAATGTTGAGAATCACATACATGTTCTCCTCCTCTCTGGAGTGTTGATTAAAGAAAAGGGGACCTGCATTCTGCCAATAGATAACAGTCCTGGAATTGGAATGTACACCTATATTACAGACTTAAAGTTGTTTTCCATGCAGCAGCGGCTGTTATTGCTGGGATACACCGAGGTCGGAGCAGAAGTCAACGCTTCGACCCCTGTGTAGTGGCCGGCATTCATAATTGCAGGTGTAACTCTCACTGAAATCAATTACAAGCACAGCTTCCACTGATTTAAATAAGAGCTGTGGCTGCAATTACAAGCACCGGCCACTAGCAGTGACAGCCAGCGCTGCATGGAAAACCCCTTTAAGGCATATACTTTTAATGTGCCAAAATAATGTTTCAGATGGCAATGTCTCTTAAAAACATGCTTTGGCCTGGGACTTCCAGTTCTGGTTCTGCTATGTAAAGACTCATGACACTTAGCTCCTTTCCTCCTGGAGTGCAAAACTCTTCCCTCCGCGCTCAAAGTGATCAGACCATGACCTGAAGGAGAAGGATAAATCTCCTAAACAAGCTCCTTAACTTTATGTAGCATTACATGCTACGGAATAGTAAGAAGACAACAAACGGTAAGACAGCACACAACACAGCAAATTTGTCCAAGATGGGGCTGGCTGTCTCCTCAGCTGCAGACTCTTCTATAAACCAGGCACTTGCTGAGACTCAAAAGTAGATGTAGATATCCCTTCCTGACCCGATGGTGCAGGTATAGACAATAGATTTCTAGCTATCCAAATGGTAAAACACCTAAACTTTTATATTAAATCCACCCTGACTGCCAGAGTAAAGCCACACTTAACTATATTCAAGTAGAAGTGGCTCAGCAAGGGGTAAAGATAGCCAAGGCCAAAAAACAGATTTCCAATACAAAGTACAAAATAATGAACATGGATACAAATGTTAAGAAACCTCTTGAAATATACAAAAATGTTGGCTGATCGTATTGATGACCTGAGAATAAGTCTCGCAGGAATAATTTAAGATTAATTGGCTTGCCTGAAACATACTGCCTAGAGATTTAAAGCAGATTTATGACATGGACCTGCCACAAGCACTGGCGTCGCAACTACCCAGGAAGATAGAGAGAGCTCCCTGTGCGAGACCTCCTAGAGAAGATTCAAAGACACCTGGGCCATCAAACAAACCATGTCAGGTTATAATGAAGTATCTTGATTACAATGACAAATATGAGTTACTACAGGCATATTTGAACCACAAAGAACCCTTTGTACTAAAGGGTCACAAAGTCCTGCTGTTGGGTGACTTTTCTGCAGAGGTCACTAGAAAACATAGGAGGGCATGCTCTGCGCTGTATCAATGGAATATTAAATTTCAACTAATCTACCCACTGATCTTACAGTTCAGATGGCTCTTTTAAGACTTCAAAGTCCGGATGATGCAGAAGTTTTTTCAGAAGTTTTCTTCACAGGCAACATGTGTATGGTCTACATGGGAGAATCTACCAAATGGTAGATTCTCCACGTGGGAGAATTGTCAGGAGATGTGGTCAGACTGATCACGGTGATCTCTAAAGATACTAAGGAACAGAGATAAAAAGAGATAAAAACTCCTGAATTTCAACACAAATGGACAGAAAGAAGTAGAATGGCACTGCTGTAAATGCTAGATTACCATTTCAAACTCCCATTAGGGTGAAGAAGACTGTTGTGTTAAGATTTTTCTCATTATTCTAGTTGTGCATTATGCCCAGGATGTTTCATCAGCAGTCTGGATTTTCTATATGCTCTTTTAAATGTTCGGTGTATACATCCATTTATTATTATTATTATTATTATTATTATTATATATACCTTAGACATGGCTGATATCAATCAATGGAATATTTTGATGCTGTTCTTGTATACAGTAGAGAAAAAACACTCTTAAAATTGATGCCTAATCACTTGGCTGATGTCCTCCCAATTTTAATTTCTCCTTCCAAGGTGGGCTTTGTGAAGGGGAGATTGGTAGTCACTAATCAATGAAAAGTCCTCTTGACCCAATACTCACTGAATTAGTCAAAATGGCATAACTGTGTTAACAGAAGTGCTCTATGGCAATGTACACCATCAAATAAATAGGTCAGCACATAGAGCTGAATAAAAAATGTGTCAAACTTTTTTATTATATATGAAAATATAAAAAAACTATTAAAAACATTCACAGGGGGAGATGACAACTAAATGAGCAGGAACAGGATGTGGCAATTCAATTGCAATACATATGTTGTAATGAGGGATCCACGGTGTTCAAATAAAGATAACATCAAATGATTTAAATGCTTATCAAAAGAAACACTGGGATCATACAAAAATCATCATAAACTAGTTTTACCGCATGATACCACACTCGGTCACCTGCACCGCAACGCATGTTTCGTGACGGTTTCCTCAAGGGGGTATGAGGAAATGGCTGAGGAAGCCAATCCGAAACGTACATTTGATATTGTAATGGGTGTGGTTGGAGCAGGAACTTGATGCAGTGGGGGTGTTCGGAGTGGTGGGACTTTCCTTCAAGAATTATCCTGAAACCCCTTGACCAGAGCTTACAGTATAGGCTTTCTGCCAAAAGTCTTTTCCTCTGAGGAGGGGGACTAGGCTGGCTTGCCCACTTTTCCTTCTGTTGTTCAACCTGGAGCTTCAGCCTTTCTTACAAATGTGGAATTATTTTTTCTGGGGAGGGAATTTTTAGTCTTAGATTATGTGGGGATGATATAAAATATTCGAGTAGTGACAATTTGTATTACATATCTAGGGATAATGGTGGGGTGAACACCAGGCACGATATGTTATTTGGACACCCGCCCATCTCTAAAATTAGAGTTTAGTAGACAGGAACCCCTTAGTTAAGATGATGTGCATATCCAAATTATTATACCTCCTATAGACCATTCTCTTACATTTTCACAATACAAATGTAATAAAATGAAACAAGGCTATATCGCACTTTCTCTGGCACTACCAGAAGACCATATATCGATCTCCACAAACTGTTGGCCCTTATAGATATAAGAGGGACTAATTTACCCAATATAAGAGGCTGCAATCTTGCATGCCTTTTTAAACATATAATCGACCAGGTTAGGCAGTCTAAGTTTTACTGCGGCCCTTGAGGGTGGTTCAGCATGACAATGCGGCGTTCGTTGTGTAACTGTAAGCGGAGTGAGTGGTGCCCTGCATCCCCCACCCTTACACTGTTTGTAGTGGTCTGAGTTTCACATGTCAATCTCTGCCCTCTCTGGATAGATACTCGGTCAGGAGGGGAAGTGAGGAGAGCTAAGACCAGTCATGTGCTGGCTTAGTGCAGTGCTTGACAGCGCCAGTATTTGAAGCACTTGGGGTGCTGTGGAGAGCCCCTCTACTGGCCAAGTACTACAGCTGGAGTGGGGAGACAGAGGAAAGGCAAAGTGAGTGCTGGTTTAAGGCCCCAACCTATCTGTCAGACCAGTGGCAGAGAAAGGATTAAAATGAGCATTTTTGTTGCCATGCTTGTGAAACCCAGTGTGGATCTGCTGGGAGGGGTTCTGTCCCTCAATGATTTCAGGGGCTGAGGATGGTCTCAGTGCTGGGGCTGTACATAAAGGCTAAGCCCTAACTCTGGGTGAGGTCACGGGGGCCATCTTGGCCATGTCAAGGAAAGTAAAGAAAAGTAAGCTGCATGAAAAAAATGTGCAGAAAACGTGAAACAGCAAATGTGGCGGCAGCCTCTACCAAAGGCTGTAGAAAAGCAGAGACTTGGTTTAGCTTACAGCAAGGCTGCCATCAACAAGTGAATGATGACTGGAACTGCTTGCTTTCAAGACAGGAGCCAGAATGGGATGCGGCAGAGGACGTCCCTAACAGGTTGTAAGTGAGTTCGGTCTCAGACCAGTATGGTGTGCACACCATGGGACCTTTTTTTTTTTAAACTTGCTTTATTGAACAATGAATATACCATACAGTATATAAATAGATAATTTTGCATACATTTTAGATTCCTCAAAATTAAAGGAAAAATACACAGCTACATTGCGCACAACATACATATAAATACGGTTAGCACCCGCGTTACGAAGCAGACCTAGACATGGCTCTATTCAGTAGGCTTCAGAACAGATCTTGTGTGAGGATTGTATCTGTCAAATCACACCATCTCCCCCACACCTTATTATACTTCTCCGGATGTTTTCTATGTTTATAAATAGAGATGAGCGAACCTACTCAGCCACGCCCCTTTTTCGCCCGAGCGCCGCGATTTTCGAGTACTTCCGTACTCGGGCGAAAAAATTCGGGGGGCGCCGTGGGTGAGTGGAGGGTTGTAGCGGGGAGTAGGGGGGAGAGGGAGAGAGAGAGGGCTCCCCCCTGTTCCCCGCTGCTACCCTCCGCTCCACCACGCCTCCCCCCGCCCCCCCAGCGCCCCCCGAATCTTTTCACCCGAGTACGGAAGTACTCGAAAATCGCGGTGCTCGATCGAGTAATTACTCGAAACGAGTAGGTTCGCTCATCCCTATTTATAAACTATCCTTTCGTACGGCAAGATAGAATTAATAATATTCTGCCTCTTTGAAAGCGTCGGAGGATGCCTGTTAGAGATGAGCGAGCACCAAAATGCTCGGGTGCTCGTTACTCGGGACGAAATTTTCGCGATGCTCGAGGGTTCGTTTCGAGTAACGAACCCTATTGAAGTCAATGGGCGACCCGAGCATTTTTGTATATCGCCGATGCTCGCTAAGGTTTCCATTTGTGAAAATCTGGGCAATTCAAGAAAGTGATGGGAACGACACAGAAACGGATAGGGCAGGCGAGGGGCTACATGTTGGGCTGCATCTCAAGTTCACAGGTCCCACTATTAAGCCACAATAGCGGCAAGAGTGCCCCCCCCCTCCCAACAATTTTTACTTCTGAAAAGCCCTCATTAGCAATGCATACCTTAGCTAAGCACCACACTACCTCCAACAAAGCACAATCACTGCCTGCATGACACTCCGCTGCCACTTCTCCTGGGTTACATGCTGCCCAATCCCCCCCCCCTGCATGACCCAGTGTCCACAGCGCACACCAAATTGTCCCTGCGCAGCCTTCAGCTGCCCTCATGCCACACCACCCTCATGTCTATTTATAAGTGTGTCTGCCATGAGGAGGAACCGCAGGCACACACTGCAGAGGGTTGGCACGGCTAGGCAGGGACCCTCTTTAAAAGGGGCGGGGCGATAGCCCACAATGCTGTACAGAAGCAATGAGAAATCCAATCCTGTGCCACCTCCATCTGGAGCTGCACACGTGGGCATAGCAATGGGGAACCTATGTGCCACACACTATTCATTCTGTCAAGGTGTCTACATGCCCCAGTCAGACTGTGTTTTTTTATAAATAGTCACAGGCAGGTACAACTCCGCACTGGGAATTCCGTGTGCACCCACAGCATGGGTGGCTCCCTGGAACCCACCGGCTGTACATAAATGTATCCCATTGCAGTGCCCTGGACAGCAGAGCTAACGTCAGATTAAATGCAGGTGGGCTTCGGCCCACACTGCATGCCCCAGTCAGACTGGGGTTCTTTATAAGTAAACACATGCAGTTACAACTCTGTGTGGACCGACAGCATGCGTGGGTGCCAGGAAGCCACCAGCGGTACATAAATATATCCCATTGCATTGCCCAGCACAGCTGAGGTAATGTCATGTTTAATGCAGGTGGGCTTCGGCCCACACTGCATGCCCCAGTCAGACTGGGGTTCTTTAGAAGTGGACACATGCAGTTACAACTCCGTGTGGACCGACAGCATGGGTGGCTCCCTGTAACCCACCGGCGGTACATAAATATATCCCATTGCATTGCCCATCACAGCTGAGGTAATGTCATGTTAAATGCAGGTGGGCTTCGGCCCACACTGCATGCCCCAGTCAGACTGGGGTTCTTTAGAAGTAAACACATGCAGTTACAACTCCGTGTGGACCGACAGCATGGGTGGGTGCCAGGAAGCCACCAGCGGTACATAAATATATCCCATTGCATTGCCCAGCACAGCTGAGGTAATGTCATGTTTAATGCAGGTGGGCTTCGGCCCACACTGCATGCCCCAGTCAGACTGGGGTTCTTTAGAAGTGGACACATGCAGTTACAACTCCGTGTGGACCGACAGCATGGGTGGCTCCCTGGAACCCACCGGCGGTACATAAACATATCCCATTGCATTGCCCATCACAGCTGAGGTAATGTCATGTTAAATGCAGGTGGGTTTCGGCCCACACTGCATGCCCCAGTCAGACTGGGGTTCTTTAGAAGTGAACACATGCAGTTACAACTCCGTGTGGACCGACAGCATGGGTGGGTGCCAGGAAGCCACCGGCGGTACATAAATATATCCCATTGCAGTGCCCAGCACAGCTGAGGTAATGTCATGTTTAATGCAGGTGGGCTTCGGCCCACACTGCATGTCCCAGTCAGACTGGGGTTATTTAGAAGTGGACACATGCAGTTACAACTCCGTGTGGACCGACAGCATGGGTTGCTCCCTGGAACCCACCGGCGGTACATAAATATATCCCATTGCATTGCCCATCACAGCTGAGGTAATGTCATGTTAAATGCAGGTGGGCTTCGACCCACACTGCATGCCCCAGTCAGACTGGGGTTCTTTATAAGTAGACACATGCAGTTACAACTCCGTGTGGACCAACAGCATGAGTGGCTCCCTGGAACCAACCGGCAGTACATAAATATATCCCATTGCATTGCCTATCACAGCTGAGGTAATGTCATGTTAAATGCAGGTGGGCTTCGGCCCACACTGCATGCCCCACTCAGACTGGGGTTCTTTATAAGTAGACACATGCAGTTACAACTCCGTGTGGACCGACAGCATGGGTGGGTGCCAGGAAGCCACCGGCGGTACATAAGTACCTCAGAAAAATTGCCCATACCCAACCAAGAAGGCAGGTGAAACCCATTAATCGCTTTGGTTAATGTGGCTTAATTTGTAACTAGGCCTGGAGGCAGCCCAGTTGAAATAAAAATTGGTTCAGGCGCAAGTTTCAACGCTTTAATGAGCATTGAAACGTATAAAAATTGTTTACAAAAATTATATGACTGAGCCTTGTGGGCCTAAGAAAAATTGCCCGTTCGGCGTGATTACGTGAGGTTTCAGGAGGAGGAGCAGGAGGAGGAGGATGAATATAATACACAGATTGATGAAGCTAAAAGGTCCCCGTTTTTGATGGTGATAGAGAATGATGCTTCCATCCGCGGGTGCAGCCTACGTATTGTTTAGGTATCGCTGCTGTCCGCTGGTGGAGAAGAGAAGTCTGGGGAAATCCAGGCTTTGTTCATCTTTATGAGTGTAAGCCTGTCGGCACTGTTGGTTGACAGGCGGGTACGCTTATCCGTGATGATTCACCCAGCCGCACTAAACACCCTCTCTGACAAGACGCTAGCCGCAGGACAAGCAAGCACCTCCAGGGCATAGAGCGCGAGTTCAGGCCACGTGTCCAGCTTCGACACCCAGTAGTTGTAGGGGGCAGAGGCGTCACGGAGGACGGTCGTACGATCGGCTACGTACTCCCTCACCATCCTTTTACAGTGCTCCCGCCGACTCAGCCTTGACTGGGGAGCGGTGACACAGTCTTGCTGGGGAGCCAGAAAGCTGTCAAAGGCCTTAGAGAGTGTTCCCCTGCCTGTGCTGTACACGCTGCCTGATCTCCGCGCCTCCCCTGCTACCTGGCCCTCGGAACTGCGCCTTCTGCCACTAGCGCTGTCGGATGGGAATTCTACCATCAACTTGTCCGCCAGGGTCCTGTGGTATAGCATCACTCACGAACCCCTTTCCTCTTCGGGTATGAGAGTGGAAAGGTACTCCTTATACCGCGGGTCAAGCAGTGTGTACACCCAGTAATCCGTAGTGGCCAGAATGCGTGTAACGCGAGGGTCACGAGAAAGGCATCCTAACATGAAGTCAGCCATGTATGCCAGGGTACCTGTACGCAACACATGGCTGTCCTCACTAGGAAGATCACTTTCAGGATCCTCCTCCTCCTCCTCCTCCTCAGGCCATACACGCTGAAAGGATGACAGGCAAGCAGCATGGGTACCCTCAGCAGTGGGCCAAGCTGTCTCTTCCCCCTCCTCCTCATGCTCCTTCACCTCCTCCTCCTTCTCCTCAACGCGCTGAGATATAGACAGGAGGGTGTTCTGACTATCCAGCGACAAACTGTCTTCCCCCGCCTCCATTTCCGAGCACAAAGCGTCTGCCTTTATGCTTTGCAGGGAACTTCTCAAGAGGCATAGCAGAGGAATGGTGACGCTAATGATTGCAGCATCGCCGCTCACCATCTGGGTAGACTCCTCAAAATTTACAAGGACCTGGCAGATGTCTGCCAACCAGGCCCACTCTTCTGTAAAGAATTGAGGAGGCTGACTCCCAATGCGCCGCCCATGTTGGAGTTGGTATTCCACTATAGCTCTACGCTGCTCATAGAGACTGGTCAACATGTGGAGCGTAGAGTTCCACCGTGTGGGCATGTCGCACAGCAGTCGGTGCACTGGCAGATTAAACCGATGTTGCAGGGTGCGCAGGGTGGCAGCGTCCGTGTGGGAATTGCGGAAATGTGCGCAGAGCCGGCGCACCTTTCCGAGCAGGTCTGACAAGCGTGGGTAGCTTTTCAGAAAGCGCTGAACCACCAAATTAAAGACGTGGGCCAGGCATAGCACGTACGTGAGGCTGCCGAGCTGCAGAGCCGCCACCAGGTTACGGCCATTGTCACACACGACCATGCCTGGTTGGAGGCTCAGCGGCGCAAGCCAGCGGTCTGTCTGCTCTGTCAGACCCTGCAGCAGTTCGTGGGCCATGTGCCTCTTCTCTCCTAAGCTGAGTAGTTTCAGCACGGCCTGCTGACGCTTGCCCACCGCTGTGCTGCCACGCCGCGCGACACCGACTGCTGGCGACGTGCTGCTGCTGACACATCTTGATTGCAAGACAGTGGTTGCGTAGGAGAAGGAGGAGTAGGGTGGTTTAGTGGAGGAAGCATACACCGCCGCAGATACCACCACCGAGCTGGGACTCGCAATTCTGGGGGTGGGTAGGACGTGAGCGGTCCCAGGCTCTGTCTGACTCTGTCCCAGCCTCCACTAAATTCACCCAATGTGCCGTCAGGGAGATATAGTGGCCCTGCCCGCCTGTGCTTGTCCACGTGTCCGTTGTTAAGTGGACCTTGGCAGTAACCGCGTTGGTGAGGGCACGTACAATGTTGCTGGAGACGTGGTCGTGCAGGGCTGGGACGGCACATCGGGAAAAGTAGTGGCGACTGGGAACCGAGTAGCGCGGGGCCACCGCCGCCATCATGCTTTTGAAAGCCTCCATTTCCGCAAGCCTATACGGCAGCATCTCCAGGCTGATCAATTTGGCTATGTGCACGTTTAACGCTAGAGCGTGCGGGTGCGTGGTGGCGTACTTGCGCTTGCGCTCAAACACTTGCGCTAGCGACGGCTGGATGGTGCGCTGAGAGACATTGGTGGATGGGGCCGAGGACAGCGGAGGTGAGGGTGTGGGTGCAGGCCAGGAGATGGTAGTGCCTGTGTCCTGAGAGGGGGGTTGGATCTCAGTGGCAGGTTGGGGCACAGGGGGAGAGGCAGTGGTGCAAACCGGAGGCAGTGAACGGCCTTCGTCCCACCTTGTGGGGTGCTTGGCCATCATATGTCTGTGCATGCTGGTGGTGGTGAGGCTGGTGGTGGTGGCTCCCCGGCTGATCTTGGCGCGACAAAGGTTGCACACCACTGTTCGTCGGTCGTCTGCACTCTCAGTGAAAAACTGCCAGACCTTTGAGCACCTCGGCCTCTGCAGGGTGGCATGGCGCAAGGGGGCGCTTTGGGAAACAGTTGGTGGATTATTCGGTCTGGCCTGGCTCTACCCCTGGCCACCGCACTGGCTCTTCCAACCTGCCCTGCTGCTGCACTTGCCTCCCCCTCTGAAGACCTGTCCTCAGTAGACTTAGCAAACCAGGTGGGGTCAGTCACCTCATCGTCCTGCTGCTCTTCCTCTGAATCCTCTGTGCGCTCCTCCCTCGGACTTACTCCAATTACTACTAGCTGAGTGATGGACAACTGTGTCTCATCGTCATCGTCCTCCTCACCCACAGAAAGCTCTTGAGACAGTTGCCGGAAGTCCCCAGCCTCATCCCCCGGACCCCGGGAACTTTCCAAAGGTTGGGCATCGGTCACGACAAACTCCTCCGGTGGGAGAGGAACCATTGCTGACCATTCTGGGCAGGGGCCTGAGAACAGTTCCTGGGAGTCTGCTTGCTCCTCAGAATGTGTCATTGTAATGGAGTGAGGAGGCTGGGGGGAAGGAGGAGCAGCAGCCAGAGGATTCATAGTTGCAGTAGTGGACGGCGCAGAGCTCTGGGTGGTCGATAGATTGCTGGATGCACTTTCTGCCATCAACGACAGGACCTGCTCACGCTGCTCATTTTCTAATAAAGGTCTACCGCGTGGACCCATTAATTGTGAGATGAATGTGGGGACGCCAGAAACGTGCCTTTCTCCTAATCCCGCAGCAGTCGGCTGCGATACACCTGGATCAGGAGCTTGGCCTGTGCCCACATCCTGACTTGGGCCTCCGCGTCCTCGCCCGCGTCCACGTCCTCTAGGCCTACCCCTACCCCTCAGCATGGTGTATTACCAGTAGTGCAGAAACAGAACGCTGTAATTAAATGTGCCGCTTATTGGCCTGTGGTTGGAGGCTGACTTCGCTTACGGAACGCACAGCAGAGCCAGGAAAGAATTTTGCGCAAGCCCGCTGTAACACTTAGCTGGCTGCATATTAATTAGGACTACTACCCCCAGCAGAGACGCAGTACAGTCAGGACGGTCACAGGCAGCCCAAATATTTTTTTTTTCCAAAATTTTTTTGGAAAAGCCCACTGCCTATATAGACAGTATATGTCTTTCACATTTTTCACTGTCCCTGCCTCAGCACTACTGGCCCTATACTATGTAAAATTACTGCAGTGCAGACTGTTTCCCTCTGGACAGGATGACAGCAATGATGTAACGGGCAACGCAGAGCCAGGAAAGAATTTTGCGCAAGTCCGCTGTAACACTTAGCTGGCTGCGTATTAATTAGGACTACTACCCCCAGCAGAGACGCAGTACAGTCAGGACGGTCACAGGCAGCCCAAATATATTTTTTTGTCCCAAATTTTTTGGGAAAAGCCCACTGCCTATATAGACAGTATATGTCTTTCACGTTTTTCACTGTCCCTGCCTCAGCACTACTGGCCCTATACTAGGTAAAATTACTGCAGTGCAGACTGTTTCCCTCTGGACAGGATGACAGCAATGATGTAACGGGCAACGCAGAGCCAGGAAAGAATTTTGCGCAAGTCCGCTGTAACACTTAGCTGGCTGCGTATTAATTAGGACTACTACCCCCAGCAGAGACGCAGTACAGTCAGGACGGTCACAGGCAGCCCAAATATATTTTTTTGTCCCAAATTTTTTTGGAAAAGCCCACTGCCTATATAGACAGTATATGTCTTTCACGTTTTTCACTGTCCCTGCCTCAGCACTACTGGCCCTATACTATGTAAAATTACTGCAGACTAAGGACGCAATGCTCTGCACGGCCCATATACAAGAAAAAAAAAAAAGGTGCAACACTGCAAAAAGCAGCCTCAACAGTACTGCGCACGGTCAGATGTGGCCCTAAGAAGGACCGTTGGGGTTCTTGAAGCCTAAAATCCTAACACTCTCCCTATAGCAGCTCCAGCATCAGCAGCACTTTCCCTGAGCTATGTCAGAATGCATCTGTGGCGAGCTGCGGGAGGGGCCGATTTATATACTCGGGTGACACCTGATCTCGCCAGCCACTCACTGCAGGGGGGTGGTATAGGGCTTGAACGTCGCAGGGGGAAGTTGTAATGCCTTCCCTGTCTTTCTATTGGCCAGAAAAGCGCGCTAACATCTCATAGATGAAAGTGAAAGTAACTCGAACATCGCGTGGTACTCGTCTCGAGTAACGAGCATCTCGAATACGCTAATACTCGAATGAGTATCAAGCTCGGACGAGTACGTTCGCTCATCTCTAATGCCTATCCATCCAACGTAGAGCTATCACCTTTCGGTCCAGAAATAATACCTTGGTAAGGAATACCCTGTCATGAAATTGCCACTGCTCCTCATCCAAAATACCCAGCAAACATATGGTTGGATCAAATGAAACCGGTATTCCCAATAGCGGGCTTAAAAATTCTGTGACCTCCCCCCAGTACGTGTGAATGTCTGGACAACTCCATATTAAACGATTAAAGATTGCACCAGGTGCCTGGCAGCAGTAGCATTGGTTGGTAGTTACCCTTTTCATTTTATGAAGCCGAATTGGTGTCAGGTAACATTGGGGAAGGATATACAAATGGGTTAATTTATTATTTGCAGCTGGTGATACCATGGTATAGGAAGACATTGAAGAATCCCAGTTCTCACTAGTGAGAGAAGGGATAAACTCTTTCCGTCTCTCCATCGCCGCCATCGGTATACTAGAAATTTTGGAGTGTAGTAAATGGGTATACAACACCGATATCAGGCCCTGGGGTCCTTGGGTACACCGTATGCCTATCAGGGGGTATAGAGAGAAAGGTTGCCTGGGTTCTGGGAATTGTGTCACAAGAGCATGCCTGAGTTGCAAATACCTATAAAAGCACACCCAAGGAACTTGGTACAGCTGCTGCAACTGTTCAAAGGAGGCCAAGACCCTGTCAATATATAGATGTTCCAGTGTCGTGATTCTCAGGTTCACCCAGAACTGCCTATCGGGTAGATTCACTAGGTGTGGAAGCGTTCTATTATCCGATTGGGGGGTTTCCAAAGGGGTACCTTCATGTTTAGTTCACACCATGGGACTTTAGGTTATTTGCATTGGGAAAAAAACGCATTTATTATTGGTTATGTTTTTATATGTGCATGATGCTTATGATGTAAGGTCGCAGAAAACCCACTTGCATTACTGAAAGAAAATGGGATGTTGCTTGGGATAGGCCTATGGAGTATTTATATTTGATGTCTATGGAGTTGTGCATCCCGGTAGGATAGATGCATCCTGTTCAGGCTAAATAAGGTCTAGTCCACATGTAGCAAAGTTGATTATGGCCAATGGCCAAATGAAGTGCGCACAATATCCAAATATTGATATGTCATGTGACGTTTATAGTATAATATTCCAAAGTATCGTTCAAGTATTATATACCCTCCAATGGAGTGAAACCCCCATTTCCATTAATGGTGTAGTAGAGTTCAGTAAAGTTTGTTTTAAAAAAAAATGAGTGTTGCCTCCACCTACATCTATCACTGTTGCATCACAACATCACCACCCACCTGCAACACAACTTCTTCCTGTCTTGAAGCTGGCCTAACAACCAGCTGATCATTAGCAGTCTGGCTTCTTTAACCTTCAGCAATCAGCTGTTATTACTGGAGAAAATGGGCAGTCCATAAATTTTCCCTTCAACAGTATATTAGTAGAAAAAGTAACTTTACAAGGAATCACATCAATAATTCTTAGTACTTCTCTATAGTGTTCCCCATGCTGCTGCTTCTGTGTGTATGAGATAGAAATACAGGAGCAGGATCTTCTCTATGTGTGCAGTGTATAGAGACATCATAACAGCTAGTCTACACCCACAAGCTCAGCAAGGACTAAAAATGAGAGACTCTGAAAAGTAAAAGTTATCTATACTGTAATAGAAGGAAATAGTGTTACTCCTCAGGTATGTTATAAGTATGTATAAATATGCATGCCTCTTCAGATCCAATCCATAAGCCTGAAGAAGAACCCTGCGTTGGTTCGGAAGCTCGCTATTATTACATCATGTATTTTTGTTAGCCATTAAAAGGTATCATATCTACAAGATTACGTCGTTTCTCTTGCTGAGAACAATCACATTTTACTCCTCAGGTACACACACTGCCAGCTTATTCTTAAAGGTCACCTGTATGTTTAGGTATGTTTTAAGTTACTCCTCATTATTGTTTATCATATTAGGGTATTACTGTATATGCTATTAATGAAAAACAAGCCTAAGCTGTAAATACATGAAAAGTTCCTCCATTCATCCATGAATTTATTTTCATGTACTGTATATTAAACTTTTTCCAGCCATTAGACGTAACGTATTGCCGTACAGCACCGCTGGGTGTTGTATCACAGAAAAGTAATAACATAAAACGGTTTCTATTTCATGGTCTCCTGCTGCTGCTGTTTTTGATGTGGCCTATACATACAGCCATTCATCAAGCAAAGAGACAGCAACTGCAACAACATTTAATTTTACATATCTTTGAAGTTGGCACTCAGCTAATGAAATTGTCCTATGTAATGCTTGTTACCTACCGTGGGGATCAGGAGCGACCAAACATTTACAGAGTGGGACCTGCTTTTCGGATATCCTGTTAGGTGATTTACTAAGAGACCACGGACAGGAGTAGGGGGTGCACAGAAGGTGGTGTTGCAATTTGCCCCTTTTTACAGATATATCAGTATCTCCTCAGTAGCAGCCACAGATAATTATTTAGCGTCACTGCAATGCTCACTTGAAAGGGTGGTAGCAGGCACAGAGCTGTCAACAAATATTAGCCCATTTCCCTATATTTGCATATTAGTTACACTTGAAAGTTTCTGATTATCCAACTATTTTTAAATTAGACAAAATAATCAAAGAAATCCCCAAATGCTGCTTTTAATTGATGATGTCATGCATCGAAGGAAAAATGCTGTTCAGCTCTAACTGATCCTATGTGTCAAAGTAATTTCCTTCTTAGCCACTAGATCAACCAGTTAACCAAATTCAATTGACACATTTATTAGCCATAACCCGGCATGATTACTGTCAGACCTGCTGAATCTAAAGGTCACTTAAATACTGTAGGTACAGAAGGTGTCAAAAAGCAGCATGTAATGCCACATTCTAAAGAGATTCAAGTACAGAGGTGAAACAAAGTAATTGAAATCTACTATGGTAGTTTGAAAAGGGTTGTAGAGTTGTTGCTAAAGCTGTGAGACTCCAGCAAACCAAAGTAAGAGTCATTATCTACCAATGGAGAAAACTTGGAGCAGTAATGAATCTTCTCAGGAGTGATTGCCTACCAGGAAGTCACAGAACAATCCAAACAAACATTGAAAGATCTGCAGAACTCACTTGTGTCAGCTAGAGTTAGCAGTGTACATGATTCCACAATATTCCAGAACTTTTGCAAAAATTTTGATTCGGTCCCAATTAGTTTGAACGGATTGGGAAGTTCACCAAAACCCCTAAAACCAGTGTATAACACTGTCTAAGAGCTATAAAGGCCCTGTATAACATGCAGAGAGTATTATACAGTGTTTTGATGACTCTTAGAGATTGTTAGGCAGAAGTATTCAGGACTAGTGTTGAGGGAACCGAACTAGTAGAATCCTGTTTCGGGTACAACTTTACTAAAGTTTGGGTTTGGGTTCATGACAAATTGAACTTTTAGCAAAGTTTGACCTAGTTAAAGTAATCACTTATTTAGATGGATCTCAATGGTATCATAGCTAGAGATGAGCGAGCACCAAAATGCTCGGGTGCTCGTTGCTCGAGTTGGACTTTTCGTAATGCTCGAGAGCTCGTTTCGAGTAACGAACCCCATTGAAGTCAATGGGCGACTCGAGCATTTTTGTATGGGACCGATACTCCGCATAGGTGATGACTTGTCAAACACCAGAAAACATCAGAAAGTCATGGAAACACCACAGAAACAGATAAGGAAAGGGCAGGGGCACCATGCATGGCTGCGTCTGAGGCTCCCAGGTCCCACTATTAAGCCAAAATAGGGGCAAGAGTCTGGCGTCACCCCCCCCTAACAATTTACCTTGGACAAACCCTCATTAGCAAGGCACATGTGCTGGCATATCTTAGCTAAGCACCACACTACCTGCAACCAAGGACAATCACTGCCTGCGGGTGACTCCGCTGCCTCTTCTCCTGGGTTACATGCTGGCATTGCTGTCCAACCCCCGCCCCCCTCCCGCATGACCCTGCGTCCACAGTGCACCCAAAATTTTCCCTGCACAGCATTCAGCTGGCCTCATGCCACATGTTTGCTTCATAGCCACACCACCCTCATGTCTATGTATAGGTGCGTAATGGATGAGGAGGAACCGGGGGCACACACAGAGGCAGCGACCCTCTTTGAAAGTGTGGGTGATAGCCCACAATGCTGTTGAGAATTGATGATAAATTGACGTATGATCATCATTCCAATCCCGTGCCCCCTCCGTCACAAACTTGTCAGGAGCCGCAAACATGGGCATAAAGGGGACTCAGGTGCCAGCACTTCTACACATCTCCACAATGCAGAAACACTTTGTGTGGGAAGCATGTGAGCGAGCCCAGGGTCAGGCTCGGTCCCTGCCTCACCCTTGTGTGACCGAAGGTGCCGTGAGTTACATAACAATGGGAAATCCATGTGTCCACACACAATTCATTCTGTGAAAGTGTCAGATAGCTCAACACCCCAATGGGAAGTCTTTGAGTTCCTTGGGCTCGCCTATGCTGTCAGTGCACAAAGATGGCATTACACAGGAAGAAATCAGAGTGCCCAAACATGGCAGAGTTTCAACCCGCCAAGGACCTCGGCCTTGGCCCACATTTCTGCCCTAGTCAGTCAGTGTATTTGTGCCAGATAGGAAAAACACTGCAATAGGAAGTCTTTGTGCATCCACAGCATAGGCAGACCCCAGTAACATTTCTGT